>NC_089653.1:15977500-17227500 GCF_037042795.1 Molothrus aeneus
ATAACTCTTGGCTTTTGTATTAACCATCCTTGGTCTTACCTTTTTTTTTTTCTGGCTTTTCTTCAGTTACCAGGGATCAGCTACAGGCCCTTCTTTGGTAAACTTATAAAATGACCTAGGTGGCAGGCTCTTGCATGGAAGGAATTGATATGATATTGATAAAAGGCTGTTATTTTGTTTGTCTTGAGAGTGCCAGTATCCTGTAATTTGATGAAAACTCCCTGGCCAAGTCCATCAAGCCTTTCAATTATTTTCTGTGACCTTTCCCAGTCCTTGCTCTTGTCCCTTTGGTTTACATTTGTCCTCAGAGTGCTATGCCAAAGTAGGGTTTGGCCTTGGTATCTGTAATTTTCTAAAGGAAAATAAATGACTGCACCATTTCTGTTTACCTTTTAGACTGATCTTCATTTGCTACATATCTTTGATAGCTGCCAGAATGCATTTCCAGTTTCCCCGATGGTTGAGTTTATCTCCCATCAGATCTCATTATGTTCTGCAGCTTTACTGCCCTAGGAAGGAAGTATATATATTTCTTCATCATGTTATTGTTTTTTGCTCCTTTACAAATTCTATTTTTGTCCATTTCTGAACGTGTGAGTAACAGCAGTTTCCCAGAACACTTGCTTTGTATTCTGTAAATCATTGCACCACAAACAAATTCCCTTTTTAGCAGTACTGATGTCTCTTTTTCCCCTTGTAGTCTTGTCATCACACATTCCTGCATCAGGAAGCGCTTTCTTTGGGCTCATCTCTTTCCTTCCATACCACACCAGGCTTTACTGATGTTTTTTCTCATCTATCCCTTTCTTTTTTTTCTTGTCTACCTTTATTTTTGGGCCTCTAATCTCTTCTGTTTCTCCTACCAGGACAGCCACAGTCATCAGATGTGTGTGATGTCGGATGTCTGTCACCTTAGTACTTTCAGAAAACTTATGTGAAAAGGAAAAGGACACAAACCCTCACAGGCTTAGTAATGAGAGGAGTCAATGTGCAAGGGATCCTTGCACCAGAAGAAAATCCTTGTTCCTCACTCAGAAGAAATCTGAGGACTTCACCAGGAGGAAGACACATTCCCCACACCTTTGTATTTCCTTTGTGCCCATTCTCCTCTCAAACTGGATGCACATAAATGTGCTTATGTGGCAAGTCAAAGCAAGAGCCATATAAACTGTCTCAGACCACCCAGATCTCCAAGTCCCTGCATGTGCATCTTTATTACAGCAATCATGCTTTCAGATTTTATATACCTGCTATCCACATTTTCTCTCTTTCTCTATCTAGGCCATATTTCCTATTTAAAGTGAAAGAAGTGATGCATCTCATCTTTAAGATATATTTTTCCCCATCTGTGCACTAGCACAGCTGTAACTCTAAAGGCTACACTTCAAATGAGTGCTGAATTCTTACATTGTTTGCAGCAACAAGCACTACAGTTATAAAAACACTTCTATCATGGGCTGTAGCTTGGCTCTTGCCTCCCACTGGGCATCCCTTTCATTTCCACTGTTCATCTTTAAACAGCATATCTTGTCTGCAGACACAATGGAGAGACAAGATCTTCAGAAATGTATGCAATAATAATCATCCTTTCTGCAGGCTATTCACAGTGGTGGGTACTTTGGGATCTGTCCTTCTGTAGCAAAATAGTGGCATTTCAAATGAACTTTATTTTAGGGAAGTAAGGTAAGGCAGTGCTCAGGCAGTGAGGGAAGTATTTCATATTAACTTGGCTATGTGAATCTCATAGGTAAACACTGAAATGCTCAATTTTTCTCCTGGATTGAGGTGACAAGACTCTACGATATTGAATCAGAAATAATGATGTGTGTTAGTTTTTACTCTGGGTCTACAGTGGTGAGTAGAAAAGCAGTGGAGTATCAGTCTCCAGTTTGCTCATGAACGTGATACTTGAGCAGGGTAGAGAAAGATGGACTTTTGGGTCTTCCTGATGTGAGGTTCCCTCTCTTAGGGAGGGTGAGGGTCTCATACACATTTTCAGTACATTCATCAATAAGTGAAACAAACTTTTGTTGTAGGGAAAGGAAGAAAGCTTTAGTTTACTTTTTGTTTGCTACCTTTCTTTGTGATTATTTTGTTAAGTAGGATGAGTTTCCTTAGATGGGAAGCCAAAGTAGGCACAAATGCTCTGTTCTTAATTGTGTACTTGGTAGTTGCTTGTTGATGAATTAACTCAGCAGTTTGGACATTCAGAGTTGGCTATGGTTCAACTTACCTAACCCAAATGCTTTGGTTCTCTGCATGTGTGTGATAAATGTCAAGCTTTATGTATGCCCGTGGCTTCAAGACAGCTAATTTGGAGTCTCTGTTAGTCAAAATGCATATTTGAAGGCATTGTGCATCTGCAGAGTAATGATTTTAGCTTAGTTGAGGCTCTGGAGTGAGTTTGTTGCCATTAAATGAGGGTTGTTTGCAAGGTCTGAAAAATAACAACTCCAGATCCATGCAGCCATTGTCATGTAGCCGCATTATGTGAAATTTATTCTGTGTCTTCCAGTTCTCTGAAGATTTGTGTTGTTTCTGCAGGGAACAGCTTATTGAATCCAGTAGCTATAAAAGATCTATGGGAAATTAAAGTTACTGGGAAAGTATTTTCTCCCTCTTCCTCTGGTTTGATTCTCCCTAGTTTTCTATCTATGATGGAAAAATGTGTACCACATTGCCATTACTCTTAAAATAATTCCTGCTGCTAAGCAGTGCAAGTTTGATGTGACACAGTCAGTGTTGGGAAAATTATGATCTATATCATACTGTCCCTGAGCATGCTTCTTTGTATGTCTGTCTTGTTTGGGTTTGTTTTATAAACTTCTGGTGTCTTCTGCTTCTAGTTTTTGTATTTAAAAAAAAAATATTAAAATTCTTATGCCTTTTTATTAAGACAGAGACAGGGATATAATGAAAGTTTGTTTTCAAATACTTTTACTAGGCAGTGATCTCTATACTTTTTTTATAATTTAACTGAAATTTAGGATTTTTAAAACTATATTTAAAAAAATCTTCATGACAGTAGTAGTAAGAAGGATAATCAAGTAGGCATCTCCCATA
Organism: Molothrus aeneus; assembly: GCF_037042795.1. NCBI lineage: Eukaryota > Metazoa > Chordata > Aves > Passeriformes > Icteridae > Molothrus > Molothrus aeneus. The sequence continues at coordinate 15,980,564 of NC_089653.1, forward strand.
ATCCAGGCTAGTCTATTGAGTACTTCCTTTAGGGTTCCATGAGAGGGTCAAGATTTGGGTTTTGAAGACCAAAACATAATGACAGCTTCAGGCATTGTAACTTTTGGAAATATGTGCCTTACATGTGCTTTCACTGTTTTTGTTTTGTAGGGTATGTAGAAGATCCAAAGTCTTGAACTTATCTGCTAAATTTAATTTTCTTCCATCGTTATAATTAGAAACATGAAAATACATACAAATTTCACATAATGTACAGGAATATCAAAAACCATCTTGTGCTATTGATGTGAACTCTTAGTTAGATACTGGCAGATTTTACACTTGCCAAAAGCTGAGCTTTTGGGGTGGGAGGAGAAAATAGATAAATTTAGAGTGAAATGCAAGAAATTTTTCACAGAAAGAAATGGAATTAAAAATGTATTGCTATGCTTCTGGCAGTGTCTTTGCATAAAATATTTTGACTTTTTGCTTTTGGAAATGATGTAGTTCAGGGATGAACCCTAACAGTTGTTTATGTGAAACTGTTGTTGGGAAGTTTTTATACCTTTGCCAACTTTCCCATATCTCCAGTTATAACCAACCATTCTATCCTAGTTTTTGGCTTGAAGAATTCTCTAAACTAAAAGGAAATATTGTTGAGAAAATAAAAATGTCAAATATAATTTGATATTTGCATTAAATATTTGGTATTTTAGAAAAAAAATGCTTTAAAGAAACATTCCTTTTTTCCTCAGTATTTTGCTCCTGTAGTGGATTTTAATTTTTTACAATGTTTTGCTAAGCCTAGCTCCAGCTATAATTCTAGGAGCTGTAACTGGTAAATAATCACAGGTGAATGAAATATCTCTTCATATTTCTGTATGTGCAGACAGCCTGGCATTGTGATATTCCCTTCAGGGAGGGAATATGTTGTGAGAAATCGGGTCTGCAAATTATCTGTCATAAAGATGCTTTATTTCTGGCAAAGCTACAAATGGGGTGTCTGTGTTGATGCATGCCCATAGTGTCATTAACCATGTTCCTTAATAACTATTAATTAGCTTCACTGGAGCTCTGGTAGTCCAGATTAATTACAGTGGGAGGGCCAAGGAGAACTAAGAAGCTCTTTTATTTCACTGCTGCTGAGAGTTGAGTGCACTTAGGGAGTGGAGGCTGCCTGTGGTCATTCTGTAACTCTGAGTGATGTTGGTTTCTTTGGATCTTTTTATCTCTCATGCCTGAAGTATCACCTATTAACAGCATCCAAATCATGACTGGGAAGAAGGGCACACTCCTCTTCCTTTGCATGCCAGTATGCAGCTGCCAGGACTGCACACAGATACAGTGCAGATACTGTTATGAGATTTGCCTTCCTCTCCATATTTTCACATCCTGTGAAAACCTTTTGTTGCTAACCTTGTAAACAAAATGAGGGCAGAAAAGCAATGAGCTATTGGGGAATGCCCCAGTGGACACAAACAGAATTGTAACAGGACAAGTGAGAAGAATCTCTTCACAAAGTTTGTTTTCCCATGAATCACAGGAGCTCCCATTACACATCAATCTGCTCAAGGATGACTGTATTGGTCATATTCTGTGGTGGAATGCTCTTTATCAGTTTTAAGAAGTATAAAGTTGTGAGGTTTTTTTAATAGTTCTTCAACAACTATCACAGGATCAGTTCTGTTGACCCTACTCAAAGAAATACACCAGATGGATTAGCCGTAATTACTGTTCATATGCAGCTTTGCTTGGGAAATTTCACTATTTTCTCAACCTTTTTCTATTTCCAGTTATTATCAAACAGTGTCTCCATAAGGAATTAGCCATGTTGAAAGTTAAGTAATATTTTGAAGTTACTGCTAAAGAGCAGTAGTTTTTCTCTCATTTTGGAGTATTTAATTATTTTATCCCTTTCCGAATGGCTATTTCTGGTATCTTTGTCCTCCAAATTCCTCCAAGTAGTAGTAGTAGAGAAGGCTTGCCTGTTGTTTTTCAGTCACTGATGTCTCCAATATAAATGGTGTGAGTGGCTTGAAGAGGATATTGCAGCATCTCCCAGGAGAGAAAAACTTGCCTGCGACCCCTTACTTGTCTTACTGTCTTTTCCAAATACATTTTTTGATACTTATATTGCAGTTGGACTTTGGATGAAATACAATTTTAGTTTTTGGATAAAATACAGTTTTTCTTTTGCTTCTTGTCCCTGTGAAGCTCTTGCATCCTTACTCTGAGCAAGCATTTCCATGACTGTTGGCTCTTCATCAGACATTGCATTGTTCATACACTGATGTGTTTTAAACAGACATTTACTGTTTAAATACAAAATGTAATTACTGCTTTTTTTCTTAATTCTAGTTCTGTTTTTCTCTGATTTGTCAAGAACACAAGGGTCACAGCTTGTGTTATTAATTTTGCAATGTTAGAGTTCTTGTACTATTTTTAATCCTAGATTCCACATCAACATCCCTTTATTAGAAATGTATTCTAAAGCCTGATGGTCTGTGTTGCTTATACCCAAACCCTTAGTTTTGGGTTTTGGTTTGGTGTTTTGTTATTTATTTTTTTTTTTAAGGGAAGAGATAGAGCAGAACTATTTGATGCAGTTGTCTTGTAATTTGTTCTGTAATAGTGTAATAGTAACTCAGTTACTAATGTGAGCCTAAAGCTGGCAGGTATGATGGTTTAGATAAACAAAGCTGTTACCATTTAATCTTGGGCTACTGTAGGTAGGAAGGAAACAGTGTCTCATTCAGGTTGCTTTCCAATTAGGAGGGAGGATGGTAGGACCTGGCAGGAATTCTGCAATTCTCACTTTATAATGTAAGACTTAGGCTTCAACATTCCTTTGTATGTGACTTACTCTTCCTGGACTTCAGTGATGCAGAATAGAACAGTCTTTGACATTTTGCTTTTATTATAACAAATTTGTTCTTGCTCTTATTTTAAATTTTTATGTATTTTTTTTCTTAAGACCTGAAAGAGCGGCACATTAATTTTAATATCAATCTAAATACGTAATAAATGCAGGGTTGGTCCAGTCTTCCAGCTGGATTTTGTAAACCAGTATGGAGCAAATGATCTTTGTTGTCACTCCATTCTCTCTGTCTGTGTGGACCTGAACCCAACTTAAAATTTGTCTTACTTCTGAATAGTTACTCTTAGTGATTTAAAAGTCAGCATTGAAAACAGCATTTTTTGTGAAAAAATATAAAGATATCTGTTTAATCAATATATTCAGAGTCCCTAATCCTTGTGTGAAGTTAAATAAAGCAAAAAGAAAAACTTGGACTTTAATTTTTCATTATTTACAAGAAAGATATTGCAGTGTCTTAGTAGGAGATTGTCTTTACATTGTAGATTCAGAGCCATTCCACTGTACCTTTTAACTCAGATAGGAAAAGACCTATTTTGTTCTCATTAGATTTATAATCCCAGAATTACTTTCAGCACAGATTGCTTAATGGAACAAATTTATGCCAACATCAGATAATAGTTGATTTTTACAAAATTGAAGATGTGAATATGACCAAACTTGAATATATATCACTCAGAGCCTTTTGAATTATCTATTAACTCTTGTCTTCAGTGACATAAAATGGATATTAAAATGCAGTTTAGTGATTAATCCTTGAGCTTTTCCATGTTCTTATACAAGGTTTTTTAGTAAAGTTGCAGTCCTAATTCTTTGTACAAAAACATTGTACATCTGTTGCTCAGAGTAGGCATGATATTGAAATACCAAACAGATAAATTTCTCCAGCCTTCTGATAGACATTTAAATGTTTTTGTTCATAAAATGTAGGTATTATTTACCATCTTATTTTAAGGGGTATTCCTTAATGCAATGCAATTTCATTAAATACTGATAGAAAATTGGGAACTGGAAAGGGGAACTCAGTCTTGGATGACATTACCAGCTACAGTGATATTTTAGAGGACAGTTTTCTACATGCAGGCTTGTGGTTTTGAGCCTATGTCTCTGTCATTATTTTTACTGTGGCAGATCAGTGTTAAAAAGGAGAAAGAGGCAAAGGTGAAGATTCTCTTCTACCATGGCAATACAATTTCATAGTGGCCTTGTCTTGTTCTGTGTGTTATTCTGTGCAACTATTATAAAGGCAGGTTATTATGCTAATATGGAAGAAATATAGATTTTGCTCCAATAGCACATACTGTCTCTAGGATGTCATTTAATCCCAACTGTTCCCAGTCTGTAATTCAGTTGTAGCCATGACTGGTGCAGAAAAAGCTACTTGGCATACTGTGGTCTTACTGGGCAGCAAAAATATACAACCAATTGAAAGAACAGCTTGCAGATGTATTGCTGTAAGAAAACAGAATTGCTTCATGACAGAAAAAAAGCAGAAAAAATATATGTCTATTTGGGTTGTGCTTCAGCGTGGTGCATGAAACCGTGTTACTTTGTCACTTGGAGGCTGATTTTCAGTGAGAGAACAGATGAAATTCAATATGTGCTGGCTTTTAACCAAATTTTAAAATATGATAGGAGGTTATAATTTTAACATTTCATTATACTTAACGTTGGAGGAAAACTGAGTCTTTGAAGTCTTGCTGGTTCACTGATGCGCGTTGTGTAGCTGTCATTGATTTGAACATAAGGCGTGCCCATGGAATCTACATAGGTCTTAAAACATCTAATCTGGACCTCAAAGCCATGTCTAACCTTACACTTAACACTGGTGGTGAGGTAATGGGTTTTATTTATGGTGATGGACTTGATACAGATTTTCTTATCCTTGCATATGAGTTTTTTATCTCATCTAGGGTACTGCTGCAAGATCCAGTGTGAATTTTGTGATGAGATTCATTAATAAGCTGCTATTTACTATTAGATTTAGGGTTGCTTATATGTTATAAGACCACTGACAGGACACCTGGGTTTAGTGATTTCATAAATGTGTGCAAGCCCACAGATGTAATTTCACAAACAGTTTCCTCTACACTGGGACCATTTGTGCTGTGTTCAAACTTCACATGTTCTTTTTGAACCTAAGTGGTATTCAAAGTGTTTTTTTTTTTTTTCACCAAAATTATATGGGTGTAGAGATTTTTAAAATGCAAAACAACATTCTGGGATCTTGCTCATTTTGCATTCTTTGTGTGAAATATTTGACTTCTTCCTTGAATTATTTTCATTGGTGAAAACTTCTGTCACAACCTAAAAGGAAGCAGCCAGATAAGGAGTGAGTGAGAGTTGCTGGCACTGTTCAGATTCTTGGAGGCCTGTGGTATTACTCATTTTAGACTTGTCATAGGCCAAACTGTTTTGTCTGGCACTGTTTAGATATGTCCAGATTCCTCTGCAGAATGCGATATCTGAAGAATATTTAACCTTTGTTCTTTCATACTGCTCATAGGAGTCAGCCTCCTGGAAGATCTCACATGAATGTAATGAAAGGCTTTATGACTGTAGTTCTACTGTGATTATTTTATAAAAGAGGAATTATAAGCCTCTAAGTTCTGCTGAATTCCCTTGTTAACGGCCCCCATATAGTAGAAAGCTTATTATTTCCTAAGGGAAAAACTAATATAAATGATATTGTAATGTGCCATTAACAAGAAGGTGACAGTTTTACTTGCACTATTAGTTTCAGGTTACTAATCATGGAGAGCACAATATTTCATGTGCACTTGACTATAATTAACCCCTTATGCCTTTCCCCAGTAGTCATGTCATTTAGCAAAGCTTCATTTGCAGCAGCTCAGTAACGCAGCATGTGTTCCTACACATGCAAAGACCACTTCAGTGACTCCCTTCTGCTAAAGGCTGCTCATACTGCAGGGCAACTTGCAGGATTAATTAGTCCCTCTCTGAGTTTCTTACTGCTGCTGCAAATTTTAAACACTAAGACAGCAGGCAATTCTGCATTCCCAGAGTCTGTTACTACCTTGCTCTTTTAATTCTATTTTTATGTTAATTGCTAGATGCTTGCTTTGATCATATAACATGGGCACACATAGGACACTAAATGCTGTTTTTCAGGAGAGAAGAGAATGCAGGTGAAACTGAGCATTAATCATGTTGCAGTTGGTATAGTTGCATGTTGCTTGTATTTTACATCTGTAGCACTTGGCTGTGTCATCACACTGTGTCCTGTGTTGTCTAAAGCTGAGAAGGAGGAAATGCCCCTTAGTCCTTTACTCAACTGGGGCACTCATGCTGCTGATGGGCTACACAAAGGTAACCCTGCAAGGTGGTCCTGGCAACACCAAGGTGTAAAAGAGCCTGTGGTTGGGTGCTTTGCTGAGTTCCACAAGGATGAGGATGAGTTTTTTGATGATGTAGAACAAAGATCCAGGCAGGATCTAACATGTCATTCACTTGTTCCTCTTAGCCTGAAGAGCCTGAAGTCTAGAATTGTAACTATTCTAGAGAAAGGGAGAAGAAAGATGCATGATTCAGCCCCCTGCAGCTCATGTTGCTGGAAGTGAAATTGCTTGAATAATCTTTTAAATGCAGATCAGTTGCTCAGCTCAAGTGATGCCTACCTGTCGGGGTCTGTTTGGTATTATCAAGTGTGTTTAAAGTGTATTGTTGTGTGCAGTGGTAAAGTACTTCCCTGAATGCTTCCTTTGCATGTTTTCCTTGCATGTGAGGTACCATCCTGTAGGTTAGATATGTAAATAGTTTTTACTTTATGGTTAGTATTTGCTGTAAGCTTATACATCCATATTTGCTGAATTGGATCTGTAGTAGAGATTGATTAATGAAACAGTAGACTTCAAGAGCAACACAGAAACCACAATGATGTTTTGAGAAATGTATGTCTATTTTTTCCAGTGTTGGAAACTTGCATTTACACTGGAAAGTTTAACTATTACTGCATGGTTGAATTTAAAAAAGTAAGTGAATACTTAAAATTACTTCTATTTAAGATTTCTTAGATTAATTCTGTTTAAGAAACTGTATGCAGCATGAAAACTAATTTAATCTACATGTGTTTTTTCCTATTGATTTTTATATTAGTTTATAGAAAACTGTGGTCAATTTTTAAATTACAGGAAATTGCCAAAATAATTAACTGTTCACAAATTGAAGGATAACAGAGAGTTGGTCGAGTATATCTGTGCACTGGAACTGTATTCTCTTGTTAGCTGTTCAGATTCTTCTGGTCAGCAGGGTCAAGACAAAAAATCTAAAACTATGCTGTGACTGGTTTGTCTAGACCAAATGAGATACGAACCCTCCCTTCTGCAGCAGCAGTAGTATGATAAATGTGTGTGGGATATGCCAAGACTTGCAATCTTTGTTCAGTCTAAAAGATTAAATCTTGTGTGGGGAGTGGAGTACTTTATTTAAGGAGCAATTACTTCAGCTTCTTCCATCTACTTTAGTCAAAAGGAATAATTGATTCCTTTTCTCTTGGTGTGAATCTTGCTATTCAGAATGACATTTTCAAAATTTTCATAATGCAAATTCTGTATTTCTTCATTGTTAAGCTGAAAGGATAACTGCACCTCAGCTGTCTGAGAAAGGTCACAGAGAGCTTGATCACAGATTTCTTTTTGTCTCTCTTCCACAGTCATTTCACAAACCCATATCCTGCCCAACAGAGCACTGAGTAAGGCAGCAGCAGGTGCCCTTGCTGCAGTGAGAGGAACTCAGGCTTTCGGTCATCTCCACTCCGGAGGGTGATTCCATCCTATAAACACTGAAGATTTGTAAACGCTGTGCACCAATGACTCACTCAGGCCTTGTATGCCTTCTTGCTGTGCAGTGTTTATTCATGAGAATAGATTTGCCTTTTAAGAAACAATTGCTAATGCTGTGTGACCTCTGAATTGGAGTAAACATTTAATAGTGCATTAAAAATCAGCGCAAAACCAACATGTGAAATAGAGGTTCTTTTTGCATGTATTGAAATAGTGGTTGGTGATGTTTTAAGAAGATAGTGATGTGAGATGGATGTTCCTTGTTTTGCTGGTGATGTGACCTTATGCATTACATAGTTTTTTATTGTGTTCATGACCCTATTTTACTTTAAGAAATATGATGGTCACTTTTCTCAAGTTCTATGGAAAAAAATTAGGCAGATGGTCTTAGAATAAATTTTAAAGATAGATACTATGAAATTTTAATTAGAATTAATATCTTGCAAGTTTGTGCTGGAAAGGAGATGAAAATATAATTCTCTCTTGATGGTCACTTTAAATATGGAAGAGTTTGTAACAAAACAAAACCAAATTCCTGTTAAATTCAAATTGACATTTCTGCACAGTTTCAATGACACAAGAGCTTTTGTAAAAGTTATTACAGATCTATTTACCTACAGAAAGGTACACAGTGGGCATCACAACATCAGTAGAAAGCTATAAATTCTACTGCATGGTCAAAACTACTGACTTTGCTGAAGTGTCTTGAGCAATTTGAAGAAAACAAACTTTTTTTGCAAAAAAAGGATCCCTGTCTTATCGGGAGATGTTGTTCTAAATTTACCTGGAAATTTACAATGCCAATTTCTGGCTGCCCTCTGTTGACACAGCAAGTTTACCCTGTCCATGGGCAAACTTCAATGAGGATTAAGATCTTTCATTAAGATCTGAAAGATTATAGTAGGGAAATGCCTCTGTTTATCATAAATGAAATAGAATACAATGGTATTTTTCAGGATAAGATTTAGGGTATAATTTATTCAGATGATGAAAGCATGAAACTGAAGGATTAGTTTGGTCACCCTCCAAGATCCTCAGTACGTTGGAAGAATCCAAGAAGTCTGGTATGTTCATGAAACATGTAACAGGATTTTTGTACTCTTTGGCTAACGAGTGTGACAGGTGCAGTATGTTCTAATTGCTCAGAATTACACTGTTTGAGTTTCTCTTTCTTGTTTTATTACTATCAGATGCCAAGCCTCTAAATGTGTTCACACTTCTAGTGACAATAAAACATGAAATTGTCAGTGTTTGTTTTTTGCGTGTATCCACGCGTGCCAATGTGAATATGTAGTATGTGCATCATATTAGCTTTGACTGCAGTATAACTTCAATCTTCTTATTGAGAATTGGCTGCATTGTGCAATGTAACAGCATTACATATGTGCAAAACATTTATTTTTGCTGACTTCATGTTTACTGTGGAAATTTGAAACATTTATTCCTTTCCCTTTCTTTTCCAGCTTTTTTCTTTTTTTTTTTTTTGAATAATCTAAAATTAAATCACTGCAGGGCTTATTTTAGGTTTTACAGATACTGAAACATTATTAAGTACATTTAAGTAACTGATCCAGCTTTAATTTCTGCTAAGCTAATAGTTTTTCATTAGTGCCTTTTCTTCTGAACAGAGGGGTATCTGGATTACAGAATTATCAGGTACTGTTATAAAAAGTGGGAAGGGCTGCCTGTAACAACATTAGGTGATCTAAGGAAAAGTAGACAGTATTTTACTGACATCTGATTGTTCAGATACAATAATAGCTTTCATGTCTGCAGCAGTATAGTGCCAAGTATTGTAGAACATACGCATTGAAAGTGGTTTTATGAGAGATGAAATAAACTCTCAGAATCCGTACTCTGTAAGTCTGGATTCCATTAAATGAAATGTGCAGTTTATTCAAGACTAGCAACTTTCTTTATGATTTGGAGAGGCTGAAAACAAGGAAAAAATCTGGTAAGATTGCCAGTGTTCACTGACATGAGGGTTGAGTGAGTCCCTCCAAATGAACTCAAAGTTCTTTGGAACAGCATGTTGTTAATGATCAAAATTATATAAGATTAGGCCTGCAAAAGATTGGCTTTATGTAATAAAAAGGTGTCAAGCCACTTAGCTGGAGCTAAGAGAATTAAATTAATGAAAGGCAGTGAAATCAGGTCTCCAGTGAGTACGGCATCCACTGATCAATAGAGCGCGTTAGCGAGTGCTGGGGAGGGATCTGTTTGGAATGCTGATGGCGAGCAGCCCGCTGCAAACAGCCACCACCAGCTGGGGAGCTGCTCCTGTGTCCTCATGTGCCCCTGCAGCCCGGGGCCACCGAGCCAAGAGGGCTGGCTGAGCTTCTCCTGCTGCTGCTGCGCTGTGTGCAGGGAATGGCACAGAGGTGGTGATGAGAAGTGCGTTGTTGGCTCTGAGTTGGTGATTTCAGTAAGGCCCTTTTCCAAGTGGGGAATGCCTCTGACTAAGTGAGACATGGAGAATATTATCTCGATGGTCTCAGCCAGATGTAGGGGCTATTGCCTTGAGTGGTCAGCAATTGCTGCTGGCCCAAGGAACCAAGGCTTTTACTGTTACTTCTGTAGTTTCACATTTGATTTGCAAAAACTTTCAGGTACAATTTACTCAAAAAAAAAAAAAAAAGACTTTCTGAAGCCTTACAGCCTGTGTGCCATAGGGAAGTAAGTGTGACAGTTGAATTTGGCAGCTCGAGATTTTCTCCTGTTTTCACTCAGTGAAGTAGATTCTGGTTATTAAACTGCTTATGCAAAATGCTGCTGCAGCTGAGCAGTCCCTTGCAGTGACAATTGTGAAAGGATTTCCCAGTTTGTGAAGGGAATCAGAACTCTTGAAGGATCATGGAGTAAACTAAGGGAATGATCTTTTAGAAAGTTCATGCCTTAAAAAAACTGTCATAGCCATGTGTCTTGCACCAAGTTTGTCAGCTATATTACACAAGTCCAAAATTAGAGACAGCAGTGTTAATAGTGAAAGTTATAGACAGCAAGAGTTAGATAGTTTTTTACTGTCTATGTAAAAAAAAAGCTTAGAGGCTTCAGTATCACCACAAAGCTTTAATTAGCTGCTATATTATATAATTATAATTATATTTACTTTAAGTAAACTAAGAAATAAGATGACAATGGAAGTGATGATACACCTGAAAGTTCCAGCAGAGATAAGCAGAAGGAAGATTTTGTATTTGTGGAGTATTTTGGTGTTGGAGTAACTGGCAGGTTATTTTTCATTTTTGCCCAAGGTAGGTTGGGAGGAGGAATAAAATGTTTTTTGCCTGGGTGATGACAACTCTGGTTTGTAAAGGACCTGAGGTTTGCCTGGGAGCTTGTCATTTCAATTGTTCTGAAAAATATGAGTAAAAGAATTATCTGCACTGTATTTTTATTGCTGTTGTAGCTAGAGATCAGTACAATAGCCTCTCTCACTTTTTGATCAGTCATCTGTAGAAAATGCTGCGTGTTTTAAATTGTTCAAGTTCAGAAACTCTTCAGAAGTGTGTAGATACTTGTTCTCTAAATATTTCAACATTTTTCATTTTGTACTTTCACGTGAAGCTATTTTTAAAGAAATTGCCAGTGTCTTTGCAGGGAGCAATAATAAAAATAATAGGGAAGAATTACAAGATGTACCATTCAAATGCAGGTCTGGGAGGCAGAAACTTGTGACATTTAATCTCACTACTAAAACTAATCCTTCTATGGCATTTGCTTCTCCTAGGATTCTCCTAATTTTATTAATACAAGAATTATTTCTATTGCTGACACTCAGCAATCCTTAGGTTTTAGCAGTTGATCCTTGTGCCTCACTGGAGCCATTCAACAGGGAGGGTGTGAGTTTTCTTCACTCAATGAAGAACATGCTGTGATTGCTGGGGCTTGGATTCTGGAAAAATCCTAAAGTCTTTGGTCCATTATGCTTATGACTTGAGCTATACATGTGCACGCACTACCTGTATCTGTGTGCATGTGTTTTGGTAAGGATTATTTGGGAACAGAATGGAAAAAGCTAAATCCAACTTACTTTGATGCCAGTGTCAACCAAATGCTAGTTCCAACAAGTATCTTCAACAAATAGTAATCAACAGTAATGAACAATGAGTTATCCCAGATTTATTATTTTAAAACTATCTGTGAGGTTAAATGACCAATTGGTTCAAAAGACTGATTGCCTTTATCAAACTATTCCTTAGGAATGGACTGTTGAGATAAATGCTGTTAATTAAATACAAATCCTTTTCTCCATTGTGCAAAAACAGCCTTGCCACTGGTCCCTCTCCTAATCTTGTTATAACAGTCCCCTGATAGATCTCATTAGATTGTCTTGTTAGCTGATACAGAGTATTTTTTACAGCAGAACAGACATAAAAGTTAATGAGTTATAATGTGTCTCAAACACTAATGTTTTCTTTTATTTATTCACTTTTGTTCACTGTCATCATCTACTTCCTTTTGTTCTGTTGCCCAAACAAAAGCCATGTGTGAAAACAGTAATTTATTTACTTTGATTAGTTTTTATTTAATCTGTCACGGTTTATTGGATTTAATTACTTTTAAATCATTAACTTAAACTGAATTACATGATGGGGAGAGAAGAGCCCTGGGTGTCTTGTACAGTGGGAATGGGACATGCCATGAGCTAGTTCCTGGTTTACTTTGATGGAGAATACCATCTATTTTGTCAGGAGAATGTATGGAAATATTGTCACCTTTAATTGCATGTGTGGCATCTTCTCAGTTTTTCTCTGTGATTTTCTCAGAAAATCAGCTGCAGAGCAGCCTTTGTTACTTGAGAGGCTCAGAAGACAAAGGCCTCTTGAAAAATGACCATTTGTAAAAAGGAACACTTGTATAAAGTAATTCCAGTATTTGGAGTTGTCCATGATTGTGCTAATTGAGTTCATTAGATGGCCTGTGGAAGGTGAGTTTATGTAAAAGTAGCATGATTGGTATGATCTCTTGTTAACAAGAGATTTATGAATTGCTAATCATCAATAAATAATTTAATTACTCTGGTACCTATCAAAGTCTTTTGTTGCTGAACTGTTGCTTAGATAGTGCTGTTGGTGTGTGATGTTTCTTTAAAAAATTCTGGCTGGCCTCTGAGACTTAAAAGTAGCGCACAGGATGGGGTGCATGATTGTTGTAATTGAAGCCTTATTGCAAATGTTCACCTTCACTTTTTGTGTAGGACATCTGGTACATTGTCTGCTTAACTGGAGACCAAGAGTTTTTTGACTTTGCAGAATGATATCTTCAGAAGATAAGGACCTCACATTTTCCCGTTTCTCAGAAATCACAGTAGCAGAGGTACCTGCCACTGCTGAGCTCTTTTTTGTTGGTACTCTCTCCTTTTCCTTTTTCCAAGGTATCCTTTTGCTTTTGAGCCTTGGCTAAAAATTCTGAGGAGTCAGAGTCTGGGGATTTTCCTCTTTCTTCTTAGAAACCTTTTGATGAAATGAATGTATCCTAAGAAGGTGATGTCAGCTAAATTGATACTTTCCACCAAAGACAGATAGCAATGTTAGATTTAGCATCAGGTGTACAACTCATCTGTCCTGGCTTCCAAATCATCTGCTTTTTCCAAATGTAATTTTATTCTCCTTTCTTGCTCCATGTTATGCACATGATAAATCCCCAGCTAGAGTTGGCTCTCTGAGGAGGAATATGGGTGGAAAAAATGATGGCACTCTTTAGGCAGCACTGCATGTTCCCATTTATTTTTCACTTTTGCATGGACATGGTTTTATTCAATTTGGAGCTGCTGCTCTGAGCTTTCTACTACAGCATTTGTAAATACGTCCGTGACAGTGGCTCAGTGTTCAAAGAGGGAAGGATGAGCGTGTCCTCGGAGAACAGTGCTGGGAGGCTCTGCCAAGGAGCTGTAAGATGTAAGAAGTGGTGGCTGATTGCTTGGCAGATGAAAAGTGGGTGGGCTGATTCAAGTGTGGGTGCTGGCACGAAAGAAGAAATAAAGCTGAGAATAAGTACAGGAAACAAGTGTGCAGGTAGGAGGAACAGGGGAACTGTTTACTCAGCAACCTAATAGCTCTTTCAGCTCAGGCAGAGCAGAATCACAGTGATCTTGGTGGGTTTTGCTTAACTGGTCAAGTGCAACAAGTTTACTGCCCAAGCCTTTTAAAAATATAAAATCTGTGTGGGTAATATTGGGTGGCATTTAGCATGAATTATTATCTATGGTTTAATTTGAATTAAGAGTATTCATACAAGCTTTTTATGGGTATTACTAAGTGGTCAACTGTTCTTATTTCTATTAAATCTGAGTTCAGACCAGGCCTTAAATATCAGCTGGCTTCTAGAATGTATGGTTAGGCTTTTATCTTCTAACAATTTTGGTTTTTGTTTTTTTCTTTTTTTTTCTGAAAAAAGCTTTTATGTTTTATTCAGACTTTTTGCATGGGTACAAGGAATGGTGAAGTCTTCATTGAGGCAAGTACATTGTCTCTTTAGTATATACAGTTTTCAGAGATCCAAGTTCAGTATTATACTGTGCAAAAAAGCACTTGATGAAACGTGCTTGAAACACAAAGAGCTGGTAAAGCTGCTTCTTTTGTGTAGTGTAATAAGAACAAAAGGCATGACTGATTACTTATATTTTGTCCTGAAAGACAAGGAGTCTGTCAAAGACATCAAGATACACTTGAACAACAGCCATTCTGCCTTCTATGATGTGTGTAGTAGGGACCGGCAGTATGAAAATGGTTCCCATTTCCTTGGTGAGCAGAGCCCTGTGGATATTCTGTCTATGAACATATGATGAATTATTCTATGGGAAATAACAAATGTTTTCTTTCAGCCCATATTGGATTTTTAACATGCATCTGCTACTTTACCAACAGGCTCCCATATGCTGCCACAAAATCATAACTTGCACATTTTGGTCTTGGAAGCAAATGTTACCTATAGGCCTTGGCTTCTGTCTCAGAGTCCCCAAGAACAGTTATAAAATGTTTGTGTAATTAATTTTTTTATGGGATACAGCTTTTGTTTATTTAAAAGATATGGAATGTAATAATATCCAGGTGTCTGAAACTTCTACCAATGCTAACAGCAGAGAATTCACAAGTATTATAGTCTGAGTCTTCCAGGAAAGACTGCAGGAACATAGTGAGCAGCCCCTGCTGCTACTGAAGCTACTGCATGAAGACTGAGCATCTGACCACCTGTAATTCCTGAGAGCTGGAGAGTGTTTGGCATCTCCTGTGGATGCAGACAGGAAAAAAATCCTTCATCTCACCTTGCAAAAGTTCAGCCATTAAATCAAATGGTACTTTCACAGTTAGCTAAGCCCCCATAAAATGTGAATGGCTAAGCTTTTAAAAAACAGTTCTTGCAGTTTTTAGGACCTGTAGGTTAGGAGCAGAATAGTGCCATAGGTTTAGGAACTGAGTTATCCAAATTTTAAACGAGTAACACTTGAGGATCTATCCCCCCTTTGTTTGATTAAGTACCAGGTTCTGTACCTCACTCTGTCAATAGAACTGCCAGTGTCAGCAATGGGAGGTAGAACCTGTTCATGCTTTCCAGTCACTTCCAAGGAGAGACATTGAAGAGCAAACCCAAATTTCTTTTGCGAGCCTCTGATCACAGTGGTAAAGCACTAAATGACCCAGTGCAGAGCCAGCACCATTCCTGTGGCTTCTAGACCAGATTCTCTGAGCCTGGCCAAACTCTATCTGGGTACAGTGGAGTGTCTCCTAATGCCCCCTAATTTTGTTAGAGTTTTCCGTATGATTTACCTCACAGGTATTATTGCCACTTACAGAGGGACTAGCTTTAGCTCTTGGTGCCTGTTGTGTGAAGCCAGACAACTACATTTGCTTCCACAGTCAGCCAGAACTTGAATGATTATAGCAAATATAGGAGACATACTGCAGTAAAAGAGAATAAAGTGTAATGGCTAAAGGAGAAGTGTATTGGTTCTTCAGATATCAGTGATGAACAAGTCCAGGGACTTTACTGCCTGGTTAATAAATGTGTTTCCATTTGGAAAAGGAGAGGGATTCGTATTCTAAGTGCTTTTAATCTCAGGGCTACTAAGATGTTTGATCTGGTCCTATTCTTGCAAGCATTTTAAGAAGTAAAGTAAAAACTGATACTAAATAAAATGTAATTAGAAACAGGGGTAAAAAGAGATATTTACATTAGGGGACAGATTTTTTAACTTTTTCAGTTTCCTTTTTGAGTTTATTACCTCATGGATTTGTTCAATTTCTTTTTTTCCTTTGTGATTTTATTTTTTCTTTGTTGGTTTTCTGTATATTTAATTTATAGTGTTTACATAATAAGCATAATTACACCTAATTATGTCATCTTACCAGTGAAACCTGTAATTACAGTTATGATGTGTAATGACATCCATGTTAAATTTAGTGGGGGAAAATATAAAGGAAGACCATACCAAATTAATCTAAAAATGAAATTATATAATAATACAATAATACAATCCCCCTCCCCCGAACAGGGCTAATCAAATTAAACCAATTGAATTGTTACTAATCAGACAAGTCTTGTTTCACTAGTATTTGCTTCATTTTTTTGGTTTTTTTTTAAGATGAAGAAATCTCATTCAGTTTGTTTCTCAGATCACATTTTTTGCTTTCTCAGATTCAGAGACTAAATTTTAGGATTTTTCCCTGGCCAATAGTTATGCAATGTTTTGTCTAAGCATTTCACTTATGATGTGCAATTAGGTTAAACCGGAGAATTAAAAATCTGCACGCTATGTGAGAAGTACAAAAATAAATACAGATTAAAGGAGATCTTTTGTATCTTAAAATCTTCTCCATTTTAAGAAGAAGTAGGGCTTTAGTGGTAGTAAATATTTAATCAACAACCCCAAACTTCACTTACAACCCAGAAATCACTGCCTTTATTATCCAGATGGAAAAAAGCTGTAACCAAAGGCACAGACTGTAATTATAGAAGTTGATTTTTAATGTTACAAATGCATTATTCATTTTATAACTGAGAGCCCACGTAAAGGTTAAAAATTTTCTAGTCCTGCTAAAGATGGAATGGCAGATAGATAGACAGAGGTGTAGCAGCTGTGGGCCTCGACAGAGATTTTTGAATTGAATTCTTTTTTTCTGGGCCCTGTGTGATTCCCCTCTGAAGAAGGTGAAGGACAGAACTGAGTGAGTCACTGAGTTTGAGCTGAAGGCTGAATGTCTCACTGAAATGAGCATCCCTGAGCAGGTTCACAGACTCTTGGGCATCACGTAGGCTACTGAAGTACTTGTGGAGCTACTACTTGTGTAGTAGCCTCCTCCTTCAGGAGGCCAGAGTGCAAAACTTTTCACCCCTCTGTCTGTGGAGACTCCAGAATATACATTTCTTCAGGTCATGATGCAAGATTTTAAGTTTCTAAAGACTTTAAGTTTCTGGGAAAGGAGCTCTGGAAATTCTGGTTAGCAGCCTGTGAAGAGGAATGAACTAGTGTTTCCAATTCATCTTGGGCATACTCTGAATACTGAAAGGGTGACCCCTTAATTATTCTAGTGACTCATATTTAAATTGTTCTAAGTGATTTATTCTTGGTATGAGATGCAGACCTTTTCCTAATAGAAAAAATTTAGAGTGGGCTTTCCTGAGGTCCTGAGCACAAAGTGCATAGGCAAGAGATGGGAAAATCCTGACTTTTGGCACATCAGGGTGAGACTCCCTAAAGGTTCTAACTGTCCTGTGTTGGTAGTTTTAATCCTTTTAGAAAGCACCAGCAGTTGCTTGCCGTCTTCTAAAGGAAGCTGATCTGGCCCAGTACCACCTTCAAACAACTTCTATTGCCTACCTAGAGCCTCTTTTGCCTCATTGGTGCAAGGTCAAAGTTTGACTTTGCAGTGAGTTATCTTGGGACAGATAATTCTGTTCACAGTCCATTATTTTTTCAATACAGCCTTGTCAATAGCCTCCTCTCTGAAAAAATGCTTCCAGGGATTCATTTTGCAATCACCACCCCATTTATAAATGAGCTTTTTCAGGCAGATGATAGCTGAGCTGGATTCTGCCATAGTGAAGGCACATCACTTGTAACATAAAAAGGACTTTCCTCGATAGGCTGGATTTCTGGCCTTGTTTATTAAAACACAAGAATTAAAATGCTGTACTCCAGTTCCACTCACAAGTTCCTTATGCCCTGCCCCTCCTCTCCATTTCAGTCATTCACTGTAGCAGACTCTTTTGCATAACTGCCAGCAGCACACGTTTTCCAGCTGTACAAATGAAATGGAAACCATTGAGCACAGCTGAATCAGAGGCATGATTAAATACATTACAAACTACCAGGAATAGGAGGAACATGCCATGAAGGCATCATATATCAGACAGTGATTTGGGGGAAAATAATCTCTCAATTAATTCTGTGTTAGTGCCCTGGTAAATTGGTGCTTACTTACATGTGTACATATGTAGAGCTTTGTAAATACATGGAAGAAAAGTTAAATGCCTGTGAAGACCTCTCAAGCTATTGCTCTGAAGTTAGCAAATTAATTGGCTCAAAGTATCTTTCTTGCAAATGAAGTCTGAAAGAATTCTGAGAAATTAATTGCTTTATTTTTTGTTCATAAAAACACACAAAATGGTACTTGGTGTTTCAGTTGTTTTTTGTCTATAGCGTATTTTTATTTTCTCTGAAACTAGATTTGTTGAAAGGACTTCTTTCCATTGATGTTTTCAGGACATACTTTCTGAGCAGCCCCCAAGTATTTGATATGGCTCTTAGTTTTCTGCTTTTTTTTTTTAGGATCTGCCACTGAGTATCTGTAAGACGTTAAAACATGTGCTTTGGAGTACATCTGAACTTGTCCATTATATGCATGGGCCCTGGGGTTGATTTCCTTAGCTCCATCTGAAAACACTGAGCAGGAGTATGACAGGAAAGCCAAAGTAGCAAGACAGCAATTTATTATTTGTGATGTTTTGTCTCTGCAGTAAATGTGCAGCAACCCTGAGCCTAAGCACATGAAGTATTTGGGTCTGTCTAGGTTCTCTGGGAAGCAAGTGAGTGAGGAGTGGAAGGGACATTTGGGATTTCCTCTTGCCAGCTGTTCCTTTCTGTACTCCTTGTGTTGATAGACTGTTTACCAGAAAAGTCTCCATGCTGTTTCCTTGCAGAGGACTTGACTCATCCCAGTGTAGGCAACAAAATAAAGCTGTGTTGTTTACACTCAGTGTAGGATGAGTAGGTAGGCACCAGGCTACGCTGTTGATACACATTACATAAATCTAGGGGGGTGTTAATTGGCAAACAGTAAATTGAACGTGGTGAAGTTATAGCCAGAAAGGAATTAAAGGTGAATCTCAGAAAAAAGCAGGAAGAAGGGCAACATCATGGCCTCAGTGAATTCTTGGAAAGGAAGCAGTCAAATCCCTCTGGAAGAATAGAAAGAAGGATGAGGTTGCAGCAAGTTGTACTTGTTGAATGTAGCTGCATGAAGAGCTCAAGCGATGGCTGAGAGCCACAGAGACCCAAGCAGACTTGGAGAGGGCTGTGAGGGATGTAGCAGAGTAGAGGAAAAGCCTTAAGGCCATTGTAACTTTGGCCTTAAGGCTTTTGCTGTCATTCTTGCTGAACCCTGGGCACTCCGAGAGGGTGCAGTGTGGACCTTCTGCTTCCCTCTCCCAGTGGGAGCTACCATAGGGAACTGTGGTCTTGGAAAGTCCCAAGGAAGCATTTGTGTTGACTGTGAGGTTACAAATAATGTTTTCTGTTCTTTTACTTCTAAAGTTGCAAATCTGAGGAAGGAGGAAAGCACCAAGGTTGATTCCTTTCTCCTGTCTTCTTCTCTTCCCCTCTCTTCCTGTTACTCACTGTATCCTAGCAGCCAGACTGCAGGTAGAAGGGCTCCAGAGGGAGCAGGAAGATGTGGCTGTTTAAATACCAGGGATGTGTTCTGGTTAGGAATGCTTAACTCAGTGGTAGAAACACTACCAGAAGGTAAGTTCTGGGTGATTTGGTGTTATCTATCACTGCCAGTCATTTGATTTATCCATATTGTCTGTTTTAGGACAATGTATCTCAGCCCTTCTCTACAAGAGGGAAAAACAAAAAATTATTTTACAACCTGTGTTGTCAGTTCCATTGTGAACTCCCAAATAACGTTAATAAAGTTTTTCTTTTAGGCTTCTCAGTAATAAAGCTGAATTTTCCATGTAATATCTTTTTAAATTTTATAGTAAAACAAGGCTTTTTTTACAAACTCTTATCATGATGAAGCTTTCTCAGATGGCTACAAAAATATTTGACATGTTAAGCTCAAAATGGTGTTGATACTATCTAGGAGAAAATCCAAAATGCTTTGAAGCTGATGATGGAATTTTCAATATGTTCACTGACTGCTAGGACCCTGGCAGATGTATTTTCTTTGTGTGAGTTTCAGAAATAGTTAATTAATGTCATTAATGCAATTTGATGTTACTTGTGCTGCCTTTGAATGAAAGCTGATCTGAAATTTGACAGAAATGAAATTCCATGAGATAGCTACAGAAAGACCAGGAACCAGTACAAATGGAATGTCAAGTACATAGTTCATGCATTGATTAAAAGGCAATTACCAAATCTATGGACAAGCAGGAAATTGGAAATGCAAGTTGAAATAGGAGGAACGGACAGAAAAATCAGTGAAACCACATTGAAATTTTTCATGCTCCTCTGTGTATTTAAAGTAGGTATGAATGCTTTTGCAATAAAATCTTATGATTTCTGCAAGACTTGCACAAAAAAGTGACAATTTAAATGTTAAGTCTAGAGAATGTCTTCTTTGTCTACTATATGACCACACTTACCTGTTGCATTTTTAATGACAGCTTTGTGCAAAAATGGTAATTCATTCCCATATTTATTTTGCCAGAGAATGATTATTTATGTGGAAGCAAACTAAGGAACATTTTTGATTCTTGAAGTAAAAGTCACTAAGTACATGTGATCCATTTAAAAAATCAATTTTATATCATTCCAGGTTTCTTGCACTTCAGACAATTGCTTTTTTTTGTCATGATGGCTCAGGGTGACTTGAGGCTGACAAATCTTTCAACATGACAGGGTGCACTTAGTGCTCTGAGGACATAAAATGTGCTCTGTTTATCAGAGTCTTAAGAGAATTATATATATGGTGGAAGCCATGTCAGAATTTATCTCAGTCAAAGCTAATATTAAAATCACTGTCAGTTTCCAGGTGCCTCTCCTATCTTGGAAAGTGTTGCAGTTGGTTAACAGTCACGTTTATTGATGTCAGCTTTTGATGGACTGTGTGAATAAAGGAAGGGAGAATAATATTTAGTATCCGTTGTACCAAACATCCACATTTCAGTGAACTATGGAAAAGTATCTATGGGCAAAGTGTGTTATCTTACAGTGTTGCTTGTTACAGCACTGTATATGAAATATAAATGTTCTATTTTGCATTGTAATTCTTGAGGTGAATTTCCCTGGAGGAAAAGATAACTGTTTAGCCATAAGCTAGAAAATAGTTTTCTTGATAGATGTGCCGAGTTCCATTTGGTAACAAAGACAAGAGCAGATGTGAGTAGCAAACTTTCCTGATCCACACATATCCCAGCATAAATTTGCTGTAGCCAGAGTTGTCAGAGAAGTCACCTCATGTGTTGACTCATTTAACCTTTGTGGAATGAGGCCCCCTGAATTCAGTTCCAGTACTGACTTGTACGCTGATGGGGTTAGAGCCTAAGAAGGGAGGAAGAACTTGGGATTGGAAGAAGTTTACAAGGGACACAATGAAAATCAGAGGTCTGTTTCATGGAAACATGAAGCTGTTTCTCAGCTTGTTACAGGGAATGAACAAATTCCACTTTCCAGTGTGCATGAAAAAAGAGTTTCAGCATGGGAATATCTTACACATGCACAAGCATTGCTCTGGGAGCTCATGCATCGATGTGATTATGGGTGTAATACCTGGATTTACATTTCTTTGTTTATGCAATTCTTGCTTATGTCAATAGCCTAAGTCTGATACATGCAGGTGAGGAAGAAACTTATTTCTATTATCATACATAGTGTATTGTTTTGAAGAAGTCACTTTTTTGTGTACATTTAAATGAATTAAACTCATCTAGAAGTTAGAATTCATAGCAACTAAATTCTCAATGTCAATTACTTCTATCAACACTAAAGTAGGTTCAGCTGGGGAAGAAATATATTTCCAGCAATACCCAAAACCCATTTTAGGAAATACATATTGGAGAAGGATGTTGCATTTGGAAGGTGTGATTTGATTTCAACATAGAAGACAACTAAAGGGGCATTAAGTCAGTAAGGATGTGTTTTTACTGTGAAAAGGTTTCACTGCATTCATGCCCAGTGACTTTATAGGGGTGCCTATACAGCACTGGTAGAAGGAATGTCTCAGGTTGTTGTGACTGTTGGAGGATAAACTGTTTGCTTTTCAACAAGCAGGAGTCTTTGAATCTCAGTAGCTATCAGAGCTGGGAATGGCACAGCAAATCTCTAGCATCCTCATAAAAAGCAGAGAACAGCATTCACTGTGGTGAAGGGAGCAAGGGAGCTGTACAGTGAGATGCTCCAAAATATGCCTGGTCACCACACAGTAGCACAGACCCACACCTAGGTACAGTCATACTTCAGAAAGATTTTGAGAAATAGCAAACAATACACAGATGAAGAGTTTTTTCTGCGTTGAGAGGAATTTTGAGAAAAACTGGGTACGTTATGAGCACGTGAACAGCAGCATTGCATTTTGTGGAAAGGATACATAAGCTTTCTGAGAGTTACTTTCTGTGCTGAAGTGCAATTGAACTTGTCTGCTATAAAAAGCTGTCATAATCCTATTTGTATAATGAGTTCATTGTTAAATCCTAATAATTATTAGTATATAAAAGAAAATAGTCTGACAATTACCCTGTAGTAAGAACTCTACATAGAGCAGAATTCCCATTCTGGTTTATCTCCATCATTCACTTGTTCAACTTGGAAAGAATGGCCCTCTCTTTCAAAGGAGAAGTGTCCTCTCTTTTTCTTGAGAAGGTATGTCAGCATAATCTATCATAAAGAGAGACACCTTTAGGAGACCATGTGTAGTTTTGCTGCTTTATAAATATAAGTTCTTGAATATTGAAACATATATTACCTTAAATTGGTGTGAAATTGATCCAGTCTTAGAATGGGAAAGGAAGAAAAAAAAAAAGGGCCCAGAAATATATCACCAGTGAACTCTGCAGTCTTAATTGGTAAACAATAGAGCTGTAACTATTTTGTTTTGATTATATTCACTAACGGAGTAATTATCATTTTAATTGATATGTATGAACAGGTGCTTACACTGAAAGCAGTTTCAAACTGGGATGCGTTATGCTTGAAAAGTAGCTTGGGTGATTGTTCTCATTAGCCAAACAGATGGCTGGACGTTTGCTTGCCATTTTATGGAGAGAGAATTATAATCTGACAATATTTTACATAGCATGAAATATTTATAAATCAATAAAAGATGAAATTTATGCTTAGTATTAGCGTAGAGTAAACGCAACTCACATGCTGGGGAATGGCATCTCCATGATAAATACCAAGCTACTGTTCTAATTACCTCTTCTGGAGGGTTTACTTTCAAGTGCAATGAAGCTGGAGCATTGGCATGCTCAGGAGTATGTGGAAGCAGACCTTATTTTGAATGATGGATTTTACTGCCCTTCTCTGGACACCTTACATCTATCTGCTTCGTTCTCATCTATTGCCTGGTTTTAAAAAACCT
This sequence comes from Molothrus aeneus, assembly GCF_037042795.1. Classification (NCBI taxonomy): domain Eukaryota; kingdom Metazoa; phylum Chordata; class Aves; order Passeriformes; family Icteridae; genus Molothrus; species Molothrus aeneus. The sequence continues at coordinate 16,003,969 of NC_089653.1, forward strand.
TAGGGCTTCTTAGGAGAAGTCTTGCTTTGCATTTCTGAATGTTAATTGGGTATACTCTGAATGCTGGCTTCTACATTTTAGCCTTGTTGCAAATGGGTTTGTGTGGGGATTTAAAAATATTTAATCTGAATTTACTTTTATATTTGAGAATCCTCTTCAATTATACTCTGTACACTTTAACATAGTGCTTTACTATGTGGAATAGTTGTGATGAATATATTGTGCTCTCTTGTCTGGATAGCACTGTGGTTTTGATAGTGTTCATAATTTGAACTCCAGCATAATTTGAACTTCCTCTCAATTTGTTGCTATTCATGGCAAAAATTTCTGATTTTGAAAACTTCTATTTTATGTCAAAATGAATGTTTGTGGGATTTTTGCTCTGAAAAAATTGAGAAAGAAGATATAATCTGTAAAAAAAGTGAAGGCAGTCACTTCCAGTTTTGGAGTGACAGAACAGAAACATTAATGTTGTTTTCCCATATTGCCCTGAGATCCATAGACACTGGGCTAATAACTGTTCTTTGGTGTACATGTTTTCTAGTCTTGGTTCTGAATCCAAAAGTTATTTTTCCAGGGAGACTTACTGAACTTTTTAAAGTCTTCTGAGAAGTCTGGATTCCAACCAAAACAAATCAACACCTAAAATAATAAACCTCAGAAATCTGCATGTTAATATGCAGAGTTTGCTTGCTATTTTATAGTTTTAACAAGGTGTTTTAGGTACAGCTGGTTGGTGGTGTCCAAGCACCTGTTGAGTCATTCATGTATGATCTCCTGCTATGCAATACTGCACCAGAATCAATCTTCTCTATTTGGCACTGTAATATTTTCCAGAATGTTGATTGCAGTATCTGAAAGAGAAACAGATGACCAGGTTGAGGGATCAGCAACAGCACTTCACAAACTATAGAGTTTTTGATGATTACATTTCTTAAATATAATGTTCCTGTTAATAAATGTCAAAGAAAACAGAATTATGATACTGTGGCAGAAATAGCAAACTAAGAAAAAGTAATTAATATTGCACAAAATATTTGGAAGTCCTGGTAGCAATTTCTTTTAACATTCAAATGCCCTAAAAGCTTACATATTAAATATACAATTATGGCTGCAAACCTAGAAACACATTTGGGGGAGGTAAGAGGGCTTTTGCTTAGCACTGGCACCAAAACAAATCTGTAACCACCTCTCCTTTTTAGCTCCTCCCCCTTTGCATACCTCCATGGCCACATGATGAGCTTTTTTTGCTTTAGACTTTATTTCAGCTGTAGGATCTAGATGAAACTGCAGCCACACAAAAAGCCATGCTGACATAAAAGCTCAAAGTGTCATGGGCTAGGTGAAATGTTTGGGACTAGAGGAAAGCAGGACTTCTCTTGGTAATAGCAATTGCTTTTGCTGCCTTAAAATATTTAAACTCCTGCTGTTCCTGGAGTCCTTTGAGTACCAGGCTTGGTACTGCCCCAGCTGGGGAGCCCTTCTCTGCAGCACACAGTACCCAGTCAGCTGTACTGCAGTGTGCTGTCCCTGGGCACCAGGTGTTACTCTGTTAAGGAAGCAGCTGTAAATTTCAGATGCTGCTTAGTTGAATAAAAATGATTTTTAGCCTTCCTTGTTTTCTCTCCTGCATGGGATAACGTCCTGAGAACAGAGCTTCCAGTTATTATCTGTAGATGAACTTGTGCGCTCTACATTCTGGCTGAGCACTTGAAGCTAAGATGCAGATTCTTTACTGCAGACAGACTGTAATGCACAATGCATCTGAAACTGCCGCCCCCTTGGTCCTGTGGGGCCAAGTGAGAAGGCATTTCATGCTAACCAGTGAAGACATTTTTGGTGCTGAACAGCATTCCTCTTTGTTTGCTAGTGTCAGAGGCTTCAGAACCGTAAGTAACATCAACAGATTTTCTCATGTTTTAGCCATATTGTTCTGTAAGCCAAAGACAAGGCAAAAGGCAAAACTAAAAATGAGTTGTTTCAGTCAAAATATGATGAACAGCGCGCTTCTCTGAAACTAAGTTACAAATCATTCTGTCAACAAACTGAAATCAGTTGGCCTTCCAAAGGGGGTGGTCACCATGGTAACAAAGGATCCCAGACACTTCATTTTCCCCAAACCTTTATTTATGTCATAAATGGAGTGGGAGCCATCCTTCTTTTACTGAGGGAACAGGAGAAATATTTTCATTGGTGCTTGTTATCTGCCAAAAAATCCTCACAAAGTTGCACATCACTGGGTGATGTTTGCTGGAACAGGTGCTCCTGCAGATCCGCTACGTAGAGACTTCACTTGACTGTGAGGGGAGACCCAACTTTGTAAAGCATTGAAATGGTCCATAAAGGCTGATGAATTGCCAGGGGAAGAGAGAGGAGGAGACAGGGAGAAGGAAGGTTTGGTACTGCTGGCATATGAGAGCTGGAAGATAAAAGCAAAGTTTCTCCAAAGCTAGTTTTCTTTATTTCCCATGGTGAATTTATCATATTTCAAGGGCCCAGAGCTCATAAACACACACCTGGCTCTTGAGTTGCAATTTGTGTATTGAAGCCTCTTGTTGTGAGGATCCTGTGCTGGAATAGGCAAAGTTGTTTTACTATTATTGTACACGCAGTCAGTTCGTTCTTAATTTAATTTTATGAGCATCACCACAAATTTTGTCTGCAGCTCTGGTAGGCCATCTGGAGCAGTCCTTTTTCTTCTTTTACCTTTATTAATTTCACACACAATAGTAGCCTTTCACTTCATAGTTCAATTATGAACTAGAGAATGCAATGAACCAGAATGGGTCAGTTCAGACTGAAAAGGGATCTTGGGCAAAGTTCCACACTCAAGACTGTACCTCAGGAAAAAGAACAGGTCTGAGCACTGATTTTGATTGAACTACTTCAGCAGTGTCTTTCATTGCAGTAGGGCACAAAGTGGAGTAAAAATAGATTAAAAAAATCAGTTGCTTCTTTTTTTCCTTTGCATTTCTCCCCCATTATTGTTTGCTCTTACTCCTTTATGAAGAAGATCCTTGTCTCAGGTCTATTTTGCAAAGTTGTTCTCTGCTTGGCCCCAAGCAATGCCTGGAGACAGTTCCTGATGGCCTTACTTTATTATGCTATGTATATGTATTTTTGGGAACTATTGTGATGCCAGAAGACTTTGCTTAAGAAAACAAGATTTCTCAAAGCACCCAGCTGAATTTCACTCTTGACTTTCTCTTTCACTACCTGTTGCCTTTATGGAGAGACTCTATTTAGGCTCAGAAATGGGTATAAACAACTATTTTAACTCCTAGATTCGGAAATAGTTTTGGAAACCAGCATAGTTTCAAAGTTAATTTTAGAGCTTTTTTTCCTAAATCCATTCTATATGCAATATTTTTACTAAACCAAATTGATTTGCTATAAAAATAAACTTAAGTTCCATTATTATAATGTGCTCTTCATTATAGATCCTGTCTTTATTTTTCATAGTGTGATGTTGTGGGATTTTCTTTCATTCTGTTCTTTTTGCTCTTTTTTACATGATTCTATGATGAAACATTGATCTTGAGGTTTCTTGTTTGCTGTCCTTAATTACAATATAGACTTTAAATTGAGAGTATGGTATTTCAGCTTAAAAATAAAAATTAAAGTGTAGTTGCATAATAACCTGTAAATTGTTACCTGTTTTAAGAAGAGAAACTAAACATCAACCAGAAGAACCATCCATCCACTTGAAGGAAAACAATGGCCTAAGAAAGTTGATCACTTAAAAAAGAAGGTTGTATTATTCTATTCCAATATCTGTCTGAACCACAAAACTCAAAAGTTTGGAATGTATTAGGAGGGGAAGTGTCACAACTCTTGACTATCATTCCTGGGCTTTGCCATCCCTACTGATTGCTCCTTTTACTTTGGAAGGTGCTCGTTTGTGATGCTGCTCAGGGCATTTGGGATGCTTTCAACTCTGTGCTTTAGTCCTGAAATCTCTTTTGCATATGCAACAAGTAGGCCCTGGTGGCAATATTGAGAATTGTAAAAAAGACTCATTGTTGGCCACATACGTCAGTGACAATGAGAACAGCTCTCATATCTTTAATCTTTAAACTTCTCAGAGTGCACTGGAATAGTTCCATGCATGCATGCAAATAAATATCCACATCTAGTGAGGACATCCTTTAGGACTATCTACTGGATTAATTTCACTCTAATTTTCTGTTTCTAGGTTGTATAAATTCAGATACAGCATTCTCAAACTTGTTAATTATTTGAATAATCTAGTAAACATCCTGGTGAATGTTGTTTCCTGTCTATATTCTTAAATGGTTCTGTCATGATTATTTTCACTTGAGAAAGTGTTTTCTGCTAATGATATAATATTTCTAGTGGGATTGCTGTTTTAATTTATTAAGATCCCAACTAATTGCTTTCTTTCATATGCTATTCTAGTAGACTGCATTTTGTGGAAAATATACAATGAAATTTGGATATGTTTAAACGAGTTCTTTTTTTTTTTTCTAATATGCATAAAATTACTGGCCAAATAGGCTGGGTACGTCTATGGGTGAGAAATACTGGCACATGATATGGAGCATTTGAATAAAGAGGTTTCAGTTTTTAATGTATGCTGACTGGCTTAGGGTAAAAGCTTTAAATGGAGATAAAGGAGAACATGAGCAAAATGCCCACAGCCTGAACCTGAAGAACTGTATAAATGTCAAAAACCATACTGGGAAAGCCACAAGGGGAAAATTTTTGCGTTTTGGTAATTTACAAAAGATAACGAAATCAGGAGTCTGGTGAGATGTTTTTATTAAACAGGTTTATATTGATGCAGAATTTGAGGTCAGGTAGATTGTGAAGTTTAAATAAGGAGGCAAAAATTTGTGGATACTCAGGAAAGTCTTAAAATTCATCAGGTTTGTTAACTGACAAGTATTTGTTTATTGATAGGGACAGTGCAAAAATGGAAATCATTCAAACAGCCTTCAATCTGATCCAGAAAAATCCAATGCTGAGGAAGTTAGGTTGGGTGAGAACTGCTAGAGGAACAGCGAAACAAGGGCTTTTAAGAAGGCAGACATTTAAAACTTTAAATTCTCCTGGGGGACAGTTTAGGGAAAGCACAAAGTAAGGTGACCTGCTTTCAAACTGACATTAACAGCATAATTCAAAATTATCCATGTGTGGATGAAGGATAGCAAAGGAAGATTATTAAAGACTAACTTGACTGAATCATGAACTCCCCACTGGTTTTATGTAGAAAAGAAAATTAGTTAGTTTACTAAGAACAGCTATAAAAAAGTAACACAGATTTATAGAGAGGTACTTACAAAACCGAGGCACAAAATTAGATGTCTTTAGCAAGAAACATTAGGGATGTCAAGAACTACTTCTATAATCACATTAGCAGCAAAAGGAAAAGCTCTGGTCTTCTGTATCAACAGAAAAGACATTTCTCAGGAGATGGTGTTCAAAAGGCCATTATTCTTAAGGTCTTTTGAAAGAGATCAAATATAAATAAGAACAAAATTACTGCTTACAATAAAAGGAAATGATAAGTTCCAGCTTGGGAAAGATCTTTGAATTTAGTGCTTTGATTGTTAAAAATGTTTTCACATCAGCCCATGTTCAAGATAGAGTGTTTAAAACCTCTTTGAGTGAACCTCAGGGCCAGGAGTAGCTGTCCTGTAGAAGCCTGTGGAGGGTGGGTAGCACTGAAAGAACACACAGGTTTCTTCATCTTTAAAAGAGGCCATGGAGGACAAGGGGAACAGTATTGTTAATCTGGGCCATTCAATTCCTACATACATTTCTGAAGCACAAAAGTAAAAGTAAATTGGATGTACTGACTTCATAGGTTGGGGCAGGACTTGCCTACCAGTAGATATCCTCTTAGAGTGTGAGTAATTGAGGTACAGGGGGTGCTTTCATTGTGGCACCACTCCTCAAAAATGTGTAACTTGATAGGAAACCTTGTCTTTGTATCACACTTCAGATAAACTTGTTCCTCTTTCATCTGGCAAGGGTCTGTGTTTATTTTTGGTCTATTGCTGGAAATAGTTGGCAATAACCAAGCAATAAAAAACTCTATTTATAAAGAAGACCCAGAAAGCTTTTTGTTCTGTTTATGTCCTTGTTTGCCATATAACGTAGGACCAGTAAAAAACATTTGTCAGCATCCTTAAGGAATACTTCAGCTCAAAAAAAGAGGTAAAAAGTACTAACTCTGGGTCTGTGAAGTTTTGGGGGTTTCTGTTTGTTTTGGTTGGTTGGTTTTTTTAAACACTGTAGCACAGAGTCCTTAAAATAGGGGTTAGTTTTCTTCTAGCAGTCAGAAGAAATCATTGGTTTGATAGAATCAAAAGGACTGCTGACTAAAGTAAAGGTCATTGTTTTACATTGAGAAGTTAGCAAGAATAAACCAGCAAGAAATAGAGGTCTCAAAATGGGCCTTGCAAAATCTGATGACAACTGAGAACTTGATAAGGTAAGATACTTGTGGATGATTGATTCAAAATGGTTTTTTTTGGTTTTTTTTTGTCCACTCTCCATTTCCTGTGAAAATTTGGAGAAATGATCTTGAAACCCTTAAAAATTACTTTTCTGTGAAATAAGTGCAAAGTTATGTTATGGCTGTGCTTCACATGCAAATGAGGAAGGACACTAGTGAATTTTTGATGGTCAAAATGGGTGTAACAGTTGCAATTGATAGCAAATGCCTGTTGACTGGTACTATAGGCTAGATAAAGCCCAGGTCAGAGATCCTCTCTGGAAAATGAGGAAGCAATTTTCCAGAATAAAACCTCCTGTCTTGGTAGATGTTATTTTTAATGGTAATTTATGTGAAATTCAGCAGTTGGAACTAAAACACTGCCAGATTTATGGTTTGTTGACATGCATTTAGATGCTTGTGCCAAGTAATTTTGTTAAATTTTTAAATTTCATGGTTGCACCCTAATTTTACCACAGAACCCATATTCCCTTTTGTGCTCAATGGGATATGTGGAAGGTTGATTGACAGCAACATTTGAACTTAGGTAATTCTGTTTTAGAAAACTGAAAAATCAAGTACAAATATTTTAAACATGAGAAAAGTGCTAGTCAATGGTAACTTCTTAATAATGACAATACCTGGAGTAAATACCACTAAACTCTACTGCATAATCGTGTAGAACTAGGTATTTAGTATAAATTTAATAGTAACTTGCAAAAGAAATCAATTAAAAACCAAATATATTCTTGATATATATTAACCATTGCATAAGGACTAAATGCTTTTTAGCTGTTTCATGTGTTTAATATTTATCTGCCATTAACATACTGTGATTAACATACTGTTAAATCCTGAAGGATAACAAATTGAACTAGTTAAGCTGCACTTCCTTTCTTCCTCTTCATTACTGCAGTTCTCCACTGTAACTGCTTAGCATTATTATTTATGCAATAGATGTTTTTAGCCTTTTTTCTCATATAGTATTTCTGCTTTTTCCTCTCTGTGGCCTTGTTTTTCACTCCAGATACATGGGTAGGGCACAAAGAGCAGTTTTGCAAATGCCTGTTAAATGTTGTTCCCCTGTGCAAACTCTTACTGCTGATTAGTGATAGTATGCATTGCACATTTGCAGTTTTGTGTTGGCTTTTCCAGTAAATCTGGCATAGTGACTTCCCAGGAGTGGAATTACCAATTGGGGTATAACCTCTTAGAGGATGTGCAACTGAAAGTATGGTGGGGGATAAAAGAAGGGAAAGAGAGGGGGGGATTGACCAATAAGGCTGTATTTGTTAGATCAATGGGATCTCAGAATCTTCTATTCAAGAGGTAAAAGCCCTGTGACAGAAGCTAATTGGCTCTGATTGCAGTAAAAGGTAACATTCCCTGTCCTTGTTAACTCAGGAGCTCAGGGGAGGCTGGGAGCCCAGTGTGGCTCTCTCAGCCAGCTCTGTCAGGGTGAGGCACAGCTACATGAGCACTGTGACCCTGCTGATGTGACAGGTAGAGCAGGAGACATGTCAGCTGTGTCTTCTCTGACACCTCCAGGTCAGCATGGGGCTCTGTTGCCTTGTGCTTCTTGCTTGTCCTTCTCACTAATACCCTGGCAGGGCAGTGGCAGGTGAGTGGGGTGCTCTGAGAGCAGCAGTGACAGCCACAGGGCCCTGAGGAACAGCCCATATGCTGTGCTGGGGGGCTGCAGTCCCAGCTGCCTGCAGGGGCTGTGTCACTCACCAGTGACAGCCACCCCGGCAGGGACTGCCTTACCTTGTCCCAAAGTGTGAGAACACAGAGCCTCAGGGAGAGCTGGGACATCTCCTGTGCTGTGTGGCTGCTTGAAGACAGGGGCTTGTTTTAGGCAGAGCCCTGGTTAGGAAGAGAAGTAATGAGGAACATGGCAAGACAGTGATGACTGATGCCAGGAGAAATTGCCTGCTCCAGATGGGAACCTGGGAGCTGAGCAGAATGGAGAGGTGAAGCCTTCAGTTACTGTAAGGAAGGAAATGAGAGCATGAGGAGGAGGTTGGTGAGACCTTCATCCCAAGGAGGTGAGCAGAGCCTGGTGGCTCCTGGGTGCCCATGGCTGCTCTGTGTCCCAGGGATGGGCCCTGCATATTGCTCCACCTGGGACTGCTTATGACCTGTGTTGCAATGTGTAATATACCTGGGGGACATGGGGTCTTGTCCCTTCCATGATCACCAGCTTTGCAGAGTTTGGATATTTGGTGTCTTTTTCCTGCCTCCTGCAACATGAATATATAATTTTGTTTCTCTAACCACTGTCAGCTGTGTGTGATAGACAGTTTTATTTCCTCTCTGCCTTTCCTTCTGTCATATCCAGCTACAAGGAATCTATATCCTTTTCCTATTTTTTATCTTTGCATTCTTTCATGAAAACAAATAGATTTTAGCAGATTTGCAAAATGATACAGTGCACATAGCTTTTCTGTGTTTGGGATCACCAGCCAATAAAACAGGCTAATGACAATATTCTCTAGTAGTCATACTACTGTTGGAAGTGTGATTGAGTTCATGATTACATTTGTAATTTTAGATCACCACATTTGTCACATCACTGAGGAAGGTATTTACCTCTTCATGTGTTATAGTAACATTAATAATAATTGCTACTTTGCATTAGGTTGAAGAGAAAAGGTTCTTTCTATTCTTCTGTCACAGCCAGATAGCTTCTGGCCTGCTGGCTTGTCACATTACCTTAGTTTTCACCATTTGCAGTAGCACTGCTTTTTCCTGTTTATGGGGTACCCAAAAATGGTTATTCTAAGGGGGTGAGAAAGTAATTTTCATTGTAGTGTAAGGGATACAACAAGTATTTAACTTCCCATTATCATTTGGCAGGTAAATCTGTTGTTCTTAAGCTGTTTTTCTAACTGGTTTTGTCTAACTGAAGAAATGGTAATTTCATGGCCATTCGTTTTTAAAAATTGATAAAACAAGGCATGATTCTTTAGAGTAAAATGTAAAGTTTGAGCTATGGCTTGTTTTTTAGTTTCATTTTACCAACAACTAAGTTTTTATGTTCTTTTAAAATACAGAACTCTTGACATGAAATAACTACACAAACAGGCTTTTATTAACTCAGCATAGGGTTGGCTTTGCTCTTTTGTCTTTGATTTCTGAAGCTATTGGCTGTCAGTTTTTCTTATCCTAGGACATTTTTCTGTTTAACAGGAGTGAATGTTTTCGTTGTCTCAGAATCAGAAACTTGTGTATGCTGGACTAATACTGCCAACAGAATGAATGGGAGACATGGAACTTGTAATTTCTTTGGAGAGAAAGACAGAGCTCCAGCATGTTTTATAGTGTATTGTAAGTTTGATAGTAAAACAGTAGCATAAGACCTGTAGCCAGGAATGGTGTACGGCACAGTGACTAAAGTTGACTCAAATCTGGCTTAGCTCTTGCCAGAATCTTAGATAATTCCTCTTTGTAGATAGGTGAGAGCTGTATTTACAGAGGCAGAGGAATGACATCTGCTTTAGAGATGCTGGAATAAATATGCCACAGAGGATTAAAACAGTCTTTGCCCAAGGTCATGAAATAATTTAGTGAAACAAGTTGTGTGTAAATATGATATCTACTACTCATGTGTTCAAATATGACAAACCATTCCCTATTTTCTTACATTCATTATTATTAGGCCTTTCTCCTGTCATTTCAAATTCCTTCTCTGTTCTTGTGCTTTTTTTCCTTTAGGCGATTTCTCTTATGACAATTTTATGTCCACTTTTTTCCATATACATTTGTTGCCATGGTGTCAACAGACATCAAAAATACAGATAAATAGAGCTAATTCAGAGAAACACAAAGAGAAAACCCAATATTTTTAAAATTCTAAGAGCTTAATTAAGATTAATTTTGAAAAGAAAAAAGTATTAATATTCTTTAAGAAAAGTGTAATATACTCACCAGAATTCTTTGTTGTCACTTAAAAGCTTTTATAATAAACTGTCAGTAAAATTATTAAAATTAACCTTCCCATTTAGACACTAGAAACTGGTTCTTTCATAAAGACTTCAGATTTTAAGAGTTTGGTAATCTCCGATGAAAAATTAGTGTGGAATTTGCAGAACATGAGCTGTGCTTCTCTTTGCCCCTTCCTTGGGGCTGTGTTGCTGTGCTCGTTCACACCAAAGTGCCAAAGCAGGGAAGGAAAGGCCTGTCCTTCAGGGGGTAAAGGTTGTTGGAGCTTTGGTGTGGAACAGGCAGTAAAAGGTTCCTGTAAAGAGGGCCTCTGTTCCTGCTCTTTCCTTTTTATTTTCACCTTCTTTAATAAATTATGATCTTTGAGAGCCTGAGAGAAATAAATTCCTCTTCTTTTGTACCCTTTATACAGAGTTTTTTTGTATCACTTGTTCCTTCATTGCGCTCTCTGCGCCAATGATCCTATTTTTGCTCTGTGACTTGTCTACCTGCATTTTTTTGTTGTTGACCAGCTATTTTTGGGAAATCTGTTAAAATCATTGCATTTGTCCTTGTACTGGGATAGTTTTCTGGGGAAAGATCACTGTTTGCATATGACATACAATTTGTTCTTGGCAGCATCTTTTGATGATGTGGCCATCCAGAGACTGTGCTGATGTCTATGCTTTGGTTGTTTTATTTTATTAGGCTGTAGGTTGTTTTATTTCCAAGTTAGATTTGCAATATAGAAAATAAAATCTTTGTTAATGCACTGTATGATGTGTCCTTAGTTGTGGAGGTCTTTTGATTTGTTGAAGTTTTTCTTTTTGTTTCTTTGCTTGCTTTTTAAAATTTTTTATTCAGGAGTGTGGTAATCAAGTGTTATGTTAGTTTGTAATGAAACGCTAAGGATTTATTTTTCTAATTTTGATGTTAGTTTTCTCCTTTTTTATCCATGTGAAAGAAATCTTTCAGACTTAGCAATTTTTATTTATTTATTGGTCAATCTGCAAATGAGATGAGTAATTCTCTTGGGTATGACCTCAAAATTTAGGTTCATGCATTTGCCTTTAAAACAACATTGAAAGGAAGTTTTCAGTTTATACCTCATGGCTGAACTATATTTTGTCATGTTTCAAGTTTCTATACCATTTTTCAGATGAGATGATGCTTTTACACCTTCAGCACTGAGATTTACTAAGTTTGGGAATTTTTTTGTTGGTTTGTTTTTCTGAACTTGTTCAGAGGCTCTTTGGAAAGTATGTGGGCTGGGCCAGCATCCTAATGTTCTGTGTGTTTTTGTTCTGCAGTAATTAATTCCAAATTAATGTAACAAAGTGCTCTAGAGCTACCTAAGGCTGCCAGGGAAGGCACTCCAGGTGAGCTGCATATGGGACTGGGTGTTCCTGAGCAGGTCAGAACATTCCTGATACTCTGAGCAGAGCTCCATTTACCAGTGCTTTCCTTTGGAGATTTACCAGGTGACACAAATTGCTAGGAAGGAGTGGATGTTACTGAAAGGCAGCAATTAGTAGTTAGTCCCTCAAGCAACTGCAATGTGATGTCTGTATGGGGCTGGTTTCCCCTTTGTGCTCAGATTAAACTCACACTTCTGTTAATGAGAATTACCTGCAGGTGTCAAGGGAAGGGCAAACCCCTCTGTAAACCACTGCAATGAGCCTCTGTTTCTACACAGGAGTGGAGAGGATAAGACTCACTCTCTCTGTTTTACTGGGGACTCTTGCACTAAACTGCAATTCCACATTGGCAGTACATAAGTCAGTTTTATAGCAGAACATCACATGTGCTTATATAGGTTTAGGCATCTCCTTGCCATTAAATTCCTGGTGAAATATAAGGGAGCAGGCTCTCTCCCAGATCCTGGAAAAAGCTGAGTACTTGTCTTTGCAGCTCTCCTTTGTGTCCCCTTGGTCAGAGTTGTGGTGGCTCATTGTAGTCATTGCCTCCTGTCTCATCCTGTGTGGGCAGTAAGGTCTGTGCCACTGCTATGCTGAAGTGCCAGCATCCACAACAGCTCTGCTCTCTATTGGAACAGCTGTGTGACAGTGACAAAATCATGGCATTGTGCTCTAAACCCATAAAACCATCCTCAAAGTTGGGAGGTTTGACACAAGCCCAAATATTTTAAGCCTTTCCCAGCAAAATGCACTTTCTTTATGCACTGTAGGGAGACCTCCCAGTGATGTTACAGTGCTAAAACACCTGTGAGCTTGTAGGTGATAGTGGGAATACTGCAAGACCAGCAAGGATGTAGTGCTGCTGAATGTGCTGGCTTCTTGTGACACTGAATGGCCTCTCACAGCTTAATAACCACAAAGCAGCATTTTGGCAAGGGGTGCCTCTCTGTCATGGTATTTTTTTTTTTTTGAAAGTAGATGAGAAAAAATGTAATGGAGAAAATATATTTTGGTTTTATTTTCTGATAAAGTAGAAGTGGATGGCAACCAAATGATGTTGATCTCTGGGCTGCAGCTCCAGTGGATAGAAAAAATGTGTGGGAGGTGAACTTATGGTCACAGACATCAGCCAAAAGGCCTGTTTGCTGCTTTATTGGTTAGAAGGACATTTCAGTAGTACTGCTGCATTACAGCTGGGTAAGTTGCATTCTGGTGTGCTGATTTTGGTGAAGCCAAAGAACATTTTTATGCTCTGAAAAGAAATTTAATATTTATGACACATGCAGAGATTGTGTGGTAGCTTACTTTATGGTCCTTTAGAGAAGCTTTCTTTTCAGAGGTGATTACTCCTTCCGTCTTCTCTTAAGTTTCTTTGTAGTCAGAAGTTCTCAAAGATGTGTTTGGGGCACAAAACCTCAGACATCAGAGTAGAATATTGAATAAACATATCTATAACTACTGATTTGAAAAGCATTTGTAGTGAAGCCGCAAAATTGATTCCTTTTATTTCCTTACGCACTTGAAATCCTGCGTGGCAGTAATTGTCTCCAAAAAGAATAAAAGTATTTTTTTATAAAATACCTGAAGAGCTAAACAGTAGCAAGGATAGTCCACCTCTTTCCCCCTTCTCAGCCGCTTGCCTTTGGCTTACATTACAAGGATTAGTTTAACACTGTATTTAAAGCTGCATTTGAAGAGAACATGAGAGTCCTGTAAAAAATTGTGAAATATGCTTTCAGTTTTCTCTCTCTATACCTCCCCCTGCCATGTTGAGTAGCCTTAAGCTTTGAACTGTGCCATTGGAAAAAGGTAACAAAGACATTTTGTGCCATGATATACTGCCTGTCTTTGCTGTTAATGTGAAAGCTCTCCATGGCATGACATGAAAATTTTTATGTTGACTGATTGCTCTTTGTAGTATTGTGTACTTTGTAACCTGGAAAATAATGATCTGGGGATGACAGCTGTGAAGACAAGCAGGACTGCTTGTGTTGCCCACTCATGAGGGATGCATTACTAAAAGCTGGTTTTGATAGAATTGTGTTGTGTGGTATCTGCCACAACTGCAGAACCACTGTTTATCAAAAAAATGAGACGTTTAGTTTCCAGCCAATCAATAAAGGCTCAGGCAAATGTAGCAGGTGATGTGTCCTTGACAGACCATTGTTATTCAGGTAATAGTTTCTGGCTGTCTTGCTCTCTGTCTTGGTCATTATGTGCAGTAGCTTTGCCCAGAGCTGCTGTGCTGTGTCAGTTCTGCTCTGGGATGGGAGCCCTTTAGGAACAGCCTTTGTGCTGGAGAGGAGTCTAATGATTGTGCATCATTACTTGGACTTGTGTTTTTCCAGTTCTTCCGCCCCTCTCTGAGGTGCTCTTTTATGGGCTGTAAAGAAAATAGTTATGACACTTACTTTACAGTATTAAAAACCTCATAGCACATAGTGAGAACTCCAGTGGTTGCCATTTACTTTTAGTGCAGTTTCCCCATTTGCAAGGCAATTCCATTGTCTTTCGGCATTTTCATTATAAGGAATGAGTTAGAATACAATTATCCGAGGTTTTTTTTAATGGTTATGATAGGTGTCCTCATTTCCTGTCCTAAAACTGCAGTAATTAAATAGCTTATCTTTATCTCAGAACTGGCTGAAAATCAGAGTGGGGATGTGCTTGCCAGTCTTTACATGTCAGTGTGTGACAGTACTTTAAGGTGCCAGTGACCTTGGACTGTCCACAGTTAAGTATAGACACTGCCTAATTCTTCTGCTCTAACCTTACATTCAGCTAACAAAACTGAACCTATTAAATATTCTGCTGTTATGGTTTTCTGTTGTACTTCAGTGTTACTTCTTTCTAAAAATGCACAGAGAAAGGAAAAGTAGAATAAAGGGATTGTTCTGTCAAGGCTAACAATCTTTATTAAAATCTAATGCTTGTAGTGGCTATTTTCCATTTTTTTTAAAAAAAAACTCTTAGAAATTGGATTATCAACAATATGTTATGCAAGTTTTTCATTAATGCTGTTAGCTGGACTATTTCTTCATCTTTTGACTGACTAGTGCTATTTTTCAGTGGAAAGCCAAATAGTTTGCAGAAACTCCAGTTCCATGCATTACCTTGAAATCACTGTTTTTAGGTTGATCAATTAAATTTCTTTATTTGATCTGAATAATATGTGGTTTGGTGGTGAGAGTTTGGAATTCCTTTTTTCTAATTTTGATTTATTTATTCTGAATGAATAAACCATGCAGTCAACCTTGAGACAATGTAATATAAGATGTAATCCATATTATGTAATCCCAACCAAACTAATTTTTTGAAACATTCATCTGATTCCTTTTGTCACACTCGACCCTCCTTGATAGGGTTGATACACAGAAGGTCCCAGAGAGAAAAATCTTAGTAAAGCAACAGAAGCAGATGAGTTTGCAATGTGAAAGGAACACTCAGAATGTCAAATTCTGAATGACTTCCTTGATTTTGAAGCTATTGAAGAACACAACTTGCAGTAGTTGAACAGTCTTAGTCCTAGTGTTGACTTGATAACACACCTGATTTTAAATAAAGTGCATGTACTTTATTTACTAAAAAAATGAATCAGCAAAATATTAGAGAAAGAATAATTGCCGTTAGATCTCTTTGTTGTTGCATAGTTATCACTGTTGAGAAATGCTCCCCAGTTCTTCAGCTGTTTTTCTGTTCATCCTTTGTAGCTTCCTCCTGAAGATGAAGTGGGTAATTTCTGCAGCTTTATGTAAGTCATCTGTTGCAATAGAGCGATGAAACAGTTTTTGGAAGTTAGAGAAAAATTGAGCAAAACAAGCCTTACTCTTTTCTAAGCTGTATTTCTACTTAAGAATTATCAATCCTGGCTGCAGGTTTTTGTTCAAAGCCTCCTGGAAGTACAGAGGTGGTCAGGATATCAGAGGCCGTCACTTCCCACTCCTCATTTTGGTGCATGGATGCTCTGAGTCCACCATCTCTTTTTGTTGTCACCATCTCTTTATAAAACCAAAACAATATAGAAATAATACAGAGGACTTCTCACAGGAACTTTCAGGGAAAGTTCCTATTCCAGTTTATTGCTTCTTCAGTTAATAAAAGTTGAAAATAGAGGGTTTTTTTTTTTTTGAGAATAATTAAATAGATGTTTTATTTGAACATGAATTGCCTCCTTTAAATTCAAATAAAAATGGAATTTCAGTCTTGATCAAATTTGGAATATCCAATAGTTTTCAACATGTTATTCAACTTTCTAAATATAGAACTCAGATAATATATTTTGGTCAAATAGATGCTCATGCTCTGCAGAGATCCTCTTACAATGCAAGTGCAAGGCTGTACAGATGCTTGATTAACATTTAGCATCCTCTCTGCTAAATGTGGGTTTGGTTTTTTTTCAATAATTGAAGGTTTTATCACCTTGTCTGCAGCTCTCTGTGTTTATCAGAGTCTCAGATTCCTTCTCAGATCCATTGCTGCCCTCTCCCATCTTCTTCCAGCTCTGGGCTCTTTCCTGACCCCTCTCTGCCTTTCTCAGTGTGCTGCAGTCCAAAGCACATGGCTGTACCTATTTTCTCAAGTGTGCAGCTCCCTCTGCCCAGGACAATCCCATCTGAGGTGTCTGTCCTGTGCCATCTGGATAATTACACTCAACAATAGTATGACATCTTGCCTCCAATGATAATTTTCTACACCTGGAAAATATGATAAGTGAATATATGACCTTATCTCCTAGTGCAAGAACCTGAAGTGTTAAGATATATTTACTGGTTTGTGGCCATCTGTAAATTATTTCTGTTCATTTAGGTATAATTAATGTACTTTTGACCTATTAGGGCATCCATAGCTGCAGAGCTAATTAACTAGGAAATTATTTTTGTATGCATACAGGTGCACTCATTTAAATGTCACTGATTTAATTTAATAACATGCTGTGAGTTTGGACACGCTGCCAATTTGATGGAGTTGTTTGTTTCTTCTTTAATTCTTAGTAAGTTTCTTTGTATTTTTTTGGAGTCTCTGAAGAGTTTGGATGATAATTTTCTTTATGAATAAAGTGATGCTTTGTTTTGGTTTTCTTGTTTTTAGATAGTGATTAGATGTTTTAAAATAGTAACTATTGTTTAGGGAAAAATTAGTTTCAGTATTTGGACAAGAGAAAGAGAACTGCATCTTTCTCAGGACCAGCACTTAACAGACAAAATGTTTGCTTTTCAGAATTCTTAATAAAGACTGAATAGGTAATGGTGAGTTAACATTTATTGGAAGCATCTATTTAATGACTTATATATTGAAAGAATATTTTTTCCTATTTTTTTTTTGTGAGAGACATTTAATTGTGCTAATGGGAAAATGACACTGTAGCATGTTACATATGTAGACATGTAACCTAGAACCTGATCTTGAGGGAAAGTATTCCCTGCCAATCTTTTCCTGTCCCAGCACAATTCCCCAGGTCAGGCATAGTCAGAAAAATTGCCTGGCAAGCTGTGTAAAATAATGATTGCTGGAATGAATCCCACTGGATGTGCTGCAGGGTTCAAGGACCTGGAGGTTGTGTTTCATTCCTGTCTTAAAAAAATCAAACCTCACTCATTGGAAGGAAAGGAAAATTATGTTTTATATGTATAAGACTGAGATTAAAAATTATCAACCAGGTCTGAGCTAAAATTTCAGGTCAAAAATACAGCCAGTGTCCTTCATGTATATATATTGTTATTTATCAGTATTGTTGGTAGCTCTCTTAGAAGTCAGTTCTGGAGGGTTTAGGGCTTTTAAATTGTTCAGAGGATTAATGCAATGCTCTTAACATCTGAACTAAACACAGTTCAGCTAAGCCAGTAATTTGTACAGAAAGATAAAGTGCTTCTCCTTCCAATCAAATTGCACTGAGTTGAATTTCCAGTTGTCTTTCTTAGCAAAGGATTTTATTGCCTCCTCTCTTCACAAGAGAGCACAATTTCTGTTCGAGTGCAATCTTTGCTGTCTTAAGTTCCAAAGCTTTCACACTGTAAGACCTATCAGCCAGTGCAATGGCACTTATTCATATGAGGGAACAGTCCTTGACATTATCATGGAAGAAAATCTAGGATGTGGAGGGAAGAAAGTCTTGCCAAAGACCTTTCTCACATTGACAGAAAACTGAGCTTTTTCAAAAAGCACTTTTCCAATGCTGTACAAGAATCAAAGCACCTTTTTTTCCCATCTTGAGAGGTATTTAAAAGTGCAAAGCAGCATAAAATGTGTTCAGTTTTGTAGATCAAATACACTGTCTTTGCAACGTTGTCCTGAAAGAAGTCTCTGAGTTTTTCAGTATCTGCTCGGTCAATACTGTATCTGAAGAATCTACGGAAAACAGGCTGGATTTATTCAGGTAAGGCAAAAATCTTGTCTCTTGTACAGAGCCTGGGAGGCCAAGAGGTGCTAATGCAACTTAAATGGACCTGGCAGGATGATGGCTCCAAGTGGAAATTCCTGACTTGCTCTGGACTGCCAATGACATTACAGCTCTTCCCTCAGTATTAACTCAGGGCTCAAATATCTGAACAACACCAACTCTCATCAGTCTCACCAGTAGGGAACAACCAGCTGATGAAGTCACCAATCCAAAACCATTCCCAGATGGATGGTTTATTCCAAATTCCATTGACATTTTCTACTATCATAGTGCTTGTCAAGCTCAGAACTGCTTTGTTTCTTCCCAGTGGTCCTTAGACTCTCTCTAAGCTTTTTTTATCCAGTCATATAAAATCTTAAGTGACAAGATCTAAAACAAAGTCTTTTATTATACCAATGCTTTTCTCCTTACTGCTTATTTCTTGGCGTATTTTGAATTTTTTTCATCAATGTCTTTCATTAATTTTTAACAGAAATAAGAAAAGTTCCCCTCGCTATGAAGGTATTTATGTAAATGTGCAACTAAGATCAGAGTCAGGATTCTTCCTGAACAAGATCTTTTACTAAAAAGCCGAACTGTAGGAGAGAATTTATTGAGTTATGGCTGTCAAATTATGCATATTTTATGTTCTTTTTATCCTAGCATATATGAGATATTGCATGATCCTACTTCATGACCACCTGCTAGTCATCAATTTCAGTCTCATTGTAATCTCAGCTGAAACTTTTCATTGGTACTTGTTCTATTCTTTTAACTATAATGACACTATGGATTACCTTTATTTCATATTCTGAGCACAACATTTTTCCTGCTTTTAAAATTTATATAATATTTTTGTCATTTCTTAGAATACTAGCAGCAGTCCCAAAATAATGAACTTTCTTTTCTACATGCTGTAAAACCCATAAGGTACATCCATTCAATTTATAAACAGTAATACTTTCAAAGATCTTCTTAGAAGCTGTTCATCAATGACTATTGATAGACTGTTATAAAGCTAAATTGTCATTTTTTCATTATTTCAGGAATGTGGAAGGTTATAAAATTATATGTGTAGATATTTATTGTGAATTTTCACATAAGTTAGTATTATTAAGTTCTGATGAACTTAAGAAATGAAAAATGAGCTTGCAGGATATTTTCCTAAATTATTTCATAGTTTATGATTTCTATAATTCAATATTCATAGTAATTGTAAATACTATCTATGAAATTTTTCTTACTGTTTTACATTTTAGATTTACACATACCATATTTATTTTTGAAATATCTCAACTAATTTAATAAATGAAAGTCTCTGTTGCTGAGCTCTGGAGGTGCGGTTATATGTTTGCACATACCTCTATTGGGTTATTCAAGGCTTTGGAGGAGGGTGCATCAGTTCTTATTGATGGAAACAATCTCCCAGGAAAACAGAGTGAAATTTACCTTCACATGAGTAATATGTGAAAGCTCAAAATCAGCTCTTGTTGCACTTAAACATATGCTGCCCTATCAAAAATGTTCACGGCTGAGTTTTTTGACAACTCTAAGGCAATTCTCATCTGATGTTCTCTGGAGTCCTCAGAATTCCTTTACCCTTTTCAGACTGGCTAAGGCCTCCCTCCATATGTGAAATGCTATTTAAGATCTCATGTTCTCCCTGATTCCTTCTGGTTAATAAACTAGTGACAGGTGTCTGTATTGATTATTTAAACCTGTTAGCAGTCTGCAATATTATTGACCATTCAGGAATATTTGGGGTAGTTTTTGTACCTCATGAATATTTGGGCTCATGCTTGAGTATCTCCATCTCTTTTTTCTTTCATTGAGGAAGAATTCCTAAGTATGGTGCTAGGCAGATGTATTACTGATGGGGAGCTTTGTGGTCTCAAGTCCCACAGGCATATGCCATCGCTGTTCTTGCTCAGATCCATTTGTGTTTGTGATCACCAGAGACATCAATCTGGGGAGCATTGACGTAAGGAAGTAGATTATGTGCTCTTCCCCACTCTCTCCATGTCATGAGACCTGAAACAGACTGTCATCCAATGTGCACTGCAATGTTTGCCTAATTACAGAGAGTTTTACAGAGGAGAAATAATTGTAATTGGTGCTATGTGCTTCAAGAGCTTTAAAGGGTTTGGAATGAAACGTTGTGCTGTAGTGATAGTTCTAAGGCAGTGGGCTCTGGCATGTTGTTCTTTATGTAAGAAAATGTGTTCAGATGTAAGCTGTATAAATAGCTTTTTAAAATGAGACATTACATGATCAAAATATTTTCTCTAAACGTTGTGTTGCTGACTTCAGTATTTGAAAGCAAAGGTCTTTCTCCCAATAACTGTGCTTTGCTGATGGTTGTCCTTAAACAATTACAGTGGAACAGTATTTTTTCCTTTATGTCAGGAATTCAGCACCACAGGAAAGTAATTGAGCTGTTTCAAAAGAAGTCAATGTCTGAGCTTACTTTCTATAATGCTAGTGTCCAAATTCCCCCTGGTTCAAAGTGGGCCACTTGAGCCATTGCTGATGACAGGTACTGAAAGAGACCATGGTATATTTTCATCATTTTGGGGCTATAAAAGCTTGTTCTGTGATTTCTGAAAGCCTCCAAGGGTGTGGTTGGATTTCTGCCCTGTTGTGCTTCTTGTTACACACCTTCATTATGATGCACCCTTGAAGAAAAGTTTGTGACCCTCTAACAATTAGGTAGTCTGGTAGCCACATTTTCTACAAAAATCCATCATTGCATTTTTTGCTGAGGAATCATCAACATTGGCTCAGTTGCTGGGCACATTTCACACGATGCTCTGTGTAACCTCCTCCAAGTTTTGCTCACACGTCTCAGGCTTGTGTTCAGTGCTGGCAGCTATTCTGCATGAGACCAAGGCTATGGCAGAAACTGCGTGGTGTCACATCAGGCTATGGGATTGTGAAAGGCCGTTCAGTCATTTCAGAGGCTGGATTTGTTCCCCAGGGAATGAAAATCCCTCAGCATCTCACTGCACCAATTCAGATACTGAATGAATCCATGCAGTTGTTACTAGTTGTTACCAAACTCTGCTAGTCTGCTTTAGAAGCCATGTAGTTTATTGAAAGCCTCACCTCTGGCTAGTTGAACATGCTTTCCCTTGGAGTACTCAAAACAAATTAGAAATAACTTCAAAAGGGTAAATGCTAATAATGAGTCATTTTAATTCAATAGCCTCAGCTGTCAGAAAATTACAAAAGCGTATTAATTCTTTGCATAGTCAGGGTGCTTTAGTGGAGTCATGAGTTTGTATCCAAGGGCAAACTCTGGGAACATTTTTAGAAAGATTTCTTAGGCATTTCATGCCCACCACAACTAATTTTAATTATCTTGTTTTGAAGAAATAGTTTAGCTTGCAGTAAATGCTGTGCACATGTGAATACTAAGGGTTTATAATTCAGGTCATAAAATGTAGTACAGAATACAGATAAGACACACAGGCTGACGGCTTGAGAAGGCCAGTTCCTGTTCTAAAATTACTTAGTCTTCTTTTCTGTCTTCCTCTTCTTCTTGTACCCTTCTCCTGCCTCAAAAATTGAACTAAAGAAACCACATTTATTTGAAAGTGGACAACTGAGTTCACATGCCATAAAAAGTAAAGCTATTCCTCTTAAAGCCTGGGGGAGATACCAGTCCTTGTTCTATCCATGGATACACCTGTTCTGCTGTATTCTGAACAGTACTGATGTGCTGTTCTGAAAAGCCATGTACCAATAAACCAGGTTAGCATGCAATAAACTCTTGTAGAACTGACCACATTCTATGGTGTGTTTGATTTATTGAAATTTATTCACATTATATGGTGCATTTTTATTTTATTTATTTAAAAGAAATCCTAACCACTAATTATTGTGAGCCATTTAATATATACACCATGTGGTTAACACAAGCTGTGACTCTCCCCTTGCTTTTATGAGCTTGGTGCTAATGCAGTTCTATTTCTGACTCCGGGTGACATGCAGTTCTATAAATGGAGATAATTTGTTGTGCCTATTGAGACACTAAGTTGTCTGAGCCAGGACTGCTCCCTACTACAAACAGTACTTAAAATGAGGTGATTGTAACATCAGCGAGTGTTTCTGGGGACTGTTGCATATTAATGCATGCAATACACATCAACTGCCAAAAATGAAGGATTTTCTTATGCTTTAAGGTCCCTTGCTGTCTAATTTTCTCTCCTCTGCCTTTGCGTATTCCCAGGACATTTGTGATTTCACCTCCTTTCTTCAAATGATTTTGAAAGTTCAGACCTAATATATTCAGTAGTAAAAAGCCCAAGGCACCAGTGTTGCTTAGGCAATCTAATATTCATACTCTTTTCAAATATTTATTTGTATAGTGCTAATAAATTAGAAGACAGGAATGTGACCTTTCCCTTCTTCTCCTCCCTGTGAGTGAGGACAGCTCTCTGACATAGCAACACCTAATACAAGTCTTAAAAGTGTAATTTCATGAATCTAAGACTATTACTAATTTCTTTCTTGGTGGTCATTCTAGTAGAGGGCTCAGGTTTTCAGACTTGTGTATGAAGGTTTAGGTGTGAGGATTGTGAGAATTTGAATTTTAGGTGAGCTTCAAACTTTAATAGACAATGCATTATGAGTTTTAAAATTCAGGAATTACATTTTTTATTTGCACATGCATTTTCATCTTGGATCTTGTCAAAAGATACTTTTTCATGTCTAAATCTCTACTGTTACAAATGCTGTTATTGCTTACTTGATTTGTGAAGGCAACGACTGATGTGAGAATTTAGGGTTGCTTGTAGTCATGGGCATATCTGCTGTGAAGTAAAGTTTGGATACGTAAAATGTCTTGGCTCAAAGAGAAAAAGGAGAATTTTCTTTTGAAATCTTTAAAGTAAGTATTGCCAGCTGGAGCTGTTAAGGTGACTACAGACCTCAGGGACTTTAGATGGAGATTCATTCATGAGGCAAAGGCAGGATGCTGGGGTTGAAATCCATCATGGTCACAGAGATTTAATAAATGTATGCTTTGTGCTGAATATAAAGTACAACAAGGTTACCTCTTGTTCTCCATGGAATATTTGCATGCTATCATAGTTCTTGCAAACAGATTATTTCAAACAGTATTGAAGTTGATGGAAAGACACTGTATTTCAAATGGTTTTGCCAAGGAACTTCAGTAATGTAAAAATACCTACGAACAAAATCAAGTTAGTGTAATGAGGGAAAGCAAACATCCTCCCCTCCAAAAAACCAAAACAATTGAGCCTTCCTTGTTACCCAAAGAACTCATTACAGCCGTAATTTCTGTTACTTGTAAGTTTAATGAAATGTGGCTGTAGAAATACACTTAATTCCTGGATTCAGATGACTCAGGTTGTTTGCTTGTTTCTTAAGCTTATTATACTCAGTTGTTTCTTGCATTTATGTTCCACTTCCAAATAAGAAAAGTGGGAATTTGAATTTGATTCTCCTAGGAAGTGTGGGTGTATACATGAATGTCTCCCTTAGCATACCATATAACCTTAAGGACCTTAATTTCTTTTCAAGTTATTATTTTTTATTTCATTGAGGACTTGGGTTTAATGAGGCCTTATTGGATATTGCAGAAATTGCAGAATTATGCAAAAATGGAGCTTGTATTCAGTGATCTTTCAGGGCTTTTTCTAAAACTAGTAAGTTTATAAAGCCACAGATAGTAATCATTCTAACAATTTATTCATTATTTAGAAGCTGAGTCTGAAAACCTGTATTAATGCAAAAAGAATATTTGGAGTTTTGTGAGATTTTGGAAACACAGATTTGAAGCTAATCAGGGATTAAGTTCTGCTCTCTCTTCCTTGATAAACTCTTTTTCTCTGCAAAATTGAAACGAGCATACATGGGACAGATAATGGTGTATACAAGCAATAAATCTTTCCTTCTTCCTCTGCCCTATTGATTTAGGGGAGAATTTTACAAGATGTCAAGGTTCTGGAGAATGCTGTCAGATTTTGCAGAGGTGGTTTGTATGCGCCAGCCCAGTGAGATAGGTGGGCACTGATAGGTGAGTTTTGGTGTCACTGCTATTTTCCTGTAAAAGGTTCTGATTTAGTTAAAGTAACTTCCCAGCAAAGAGTTTTTAGTTTTGGTCCCTTGCCTCTCCTCCTCCCTTTGTTTGCCTGGCTTGTTTTCTGAGCACCAGTGTATCAGGCAGGCGTGTTTCCAGAGCAGCTTTTCACAAGTGACTTATGCTTCCGTTTTTCATTCCAATGCCCCTTACTGTGGCTGAAACTTCAGGGTTCTGTCAAGGCTGGTTCAGAAGCTCAGCAGTGTTGGTGAACAAACCTTGAGGCAACCCTGCCAAATACAATTTGCATTGCTGCAGTCTCTGTATGTTTACAAAGTGTTATTGTTTTGACAGTGTCTTAGAGGATATGTTTTTGTTATAAGGATTATGACCAGGTAGCCCCAGTTTACCTCCAGATGGTCATATGTCTGCCCTCCATATGACATTTCTATTTACATATGCATTTTTCTGTGTGTCTTCAGGTAAAGGATAAATGTCTGTGTGATGGAAGCACAGCCTAACTTGTCAAAGGCACTATTTGTAGAGCAATATGCAACTCACAGTAAGGTCATTAAAGTACCTTTAAATACTGTTTGAGTTACGTTCAGCTCTTTAAATTTATCAAATGCATCTAACAAATAATTTGCCTTTAGAATGTAGAAAGTATATTCATGCTGTTTGAACATAAACAAAAATATTTGGATGTCATTTTTCCAGGCCTCCTTGAAAGCGTTTAGTGTTACTTGATAGGAAATATTCTTGTGCATATGGTATTGTGACTTGGGTTTTTTTGTGTGTGTTTTTTAAGAACACATTTTATTGTTTCATAACAATACCATGACTCTTTTTCCCCTTTCTCTCAAGTGTGTCATTGGTATCTTACAAAACAAAGCACTGTATGCATACTAGAAAAATGCAAGTATGCAATGCTTTAAAAACCCAAAGTAACAACAGCTTTTTTTTGAATAGAGACAATTCCGCATTTCTTCAGGGTTACTCAGGGGTGCAATATTCCTGTGCTTATGGCAAAAAATCTGACTTTCTGGTTAAATGGTGAAACCTTCCTAAAAAAACATGTATTCATGTATTTTGTACATAGCAGTGAAGGTCTCCTTTCTGTTTGCCAGCTACCAGCAGTTTCATGGGTTGTTGCTCTTCATCTGTTCCTCATTCCATTCCATGAACATTGCCTTTTTTACCTTTTTTTTTTCCTTAATAAAGAAGAGACAAATGTTGTGTATCCAATAAAAGATGGGTTTTAAGGTGCTGTGGTATATATTTTTTCTCCTGATTGGAACAGCCAAGGCTTTGTGTGTGTGCAGTGCTGGCAGAGGTGAGCTCTGAGTGCAGCCAGGGTCGCGGTGCTGCCGTTCTGCTCTGCCCCAGCACCACGCTGTCCCTGGGGGGAGTGACCAGCACTGCCCCTGCAGAGAGCCCTGGCTCACATGGCCAGAGCCTGCTCTGGGAGCACAGTGCTGGAGCTCCTGTCATATTCCATACTTTCATACCTAAAGTTGTAACTGACCTACTTTTTGCCTTTGATTTAAATCTATTCCTTTCCCCAACAACTCTTTTTCTTTTATCAGTGGTTACTATAAATTCATCTGGCAAATCACAGCAGATGTAATCCCAACTCTTTATCTTTCTTTGGATTGCATCTGCGTTTTACTGAATCTGGTAATTTGCACTGAGCTCTAAGCTTTATTTGCAGTTGTTATAATATTTTACTTCCTTCGTTCTGCAGAAGTGTTGGCAAAGAAAAAACAACAACAAAAGAACTAAAATTGATATAATGTGTCAGAAAACAAACTTTTAAAAAGAGTAAGTATAATAAGAGTAAGTATAGTTATACTGTTAATGTCTTGGGTATATCCTCTAAAATAATATCCTTGGTTTTGTCTAGAATGTGCTAAGTCTAAAAATATTTTTTAGAGAAAATGTAAGATTCTGCAGAAAATGTCACATTCCCCTTTCAAGATGATTGTCCAAACCCTTATTTCCTTTTTCCTTGGTGAAGTTTTTAAGAGACAAGCTCACCCCTGACCATGCTGGCTGTCAGTAATCAGACAGCACCCTTGGAAATGGGACTCAGATCAAAAGGTGGGTTTGATTTGTGTGTGTGTGTATGTGAATGTGCCCTGAGAAAATGGAGGAGGTTGCAGAGCTTCCTATGACCCAGCAAATGCTTTAATCATTAGGAAAAACAACATCTGTTTCTAGGCATCTCAAAAACCTTCTCAATCACCAAAATATTTTTCAAGACAAAGATATTAAATGAGTTTCCCAATTTCATTTATGATTTTGGTTTGTTTCTTGGGCTTTTTTTCCTCCCAGAAGATTATTCCAACAAACCCACAGGAAACAGCTTTTCCAACCTCCTAAATTTAATGTCTGTTATTCACAGACATGTACATACACAAAACTGTAGTTTCAGCAAAAGGTAGTTTCTGGTGAAAAATTTATATCCACAACATTGCAAGTGTGTTATTTCCTCATATTTCTGATTTTGAGTGAGGAAAGCTTTGTCATTGTTATATTTGTTACTAAATTTTATAAGCAAGATGTACAAACTTAACATGGTCAAAATGCTGTTCTGTCATAAGAAGAAAACACCGTGTCTCTGTTTATATTTACTTAATTCATTTACTTAATTCAATTTAATTAATGCTGAGTCAGTTTATGCTTGAGAATCTTATATTTAAAGTGAGTTTTTATGCCAATATATACATTTTTTCTATATATTTTAATATACAGTAATGAAAATAATTCAGTATCTTGTCACCACTGATCAAGTTGGTCTTAGGAATTTAATAGGCATTTCTAGCAATAATTTACCTAAACCATAGTAGCAGAAGCTTTGCTCCACTGAGTCCATGCTAATTTAGTTTTGAAAAAACAGATTGTATGATGATGATAGTAAGGAAAGAAACAGATACAAGTTTGACAGCTCAGTCTGGGCTGTGTTTCAGATGTTAAGAATGGGGAACTGTCTCTCCCAGTTTGGCATAGTCCACATTCAGTGCAAGGAGGGATGTGCCTTCCTTCCCACAGGGCTCCTCTGGCCTGAGCGCGTTCCCAGTCCTCCCCAGAGCTGCACTGCAGTGATCCTGCTCTGGGCAGGGCCTCAATATCACATCCTTACAGGGAATGAGGCTACTGAGATGTTGCAAATTGCAGACACAGTGAAGAGACTTTGATTTATAGGCTTGTTGTTCTTACAGAAGAGACACGAATGCTTAATTCTGAGTTCTGTTTCACATTATGCAAATTGGGAGGGAGATAGGTGGTTTAAGAGATGAGGCATTGAGGTTTTTAATCTCCAGGCTTCCATTTCAGGTTCTGCATGAGTCAGAGCAGTTGTGGAACCTTGTTGTTTGGCCAGCAGTCCAGTCTCCCCTGGGTTTTTTATCCATGTTACTGGCTTGTCTCTATTAATTAATATGCAGCTTAGGAATTTCAGCAATGACAAAAGTCAGTGTCAATATGAAATCTACTTTTCAAAAATAAGGATATCTTTCTAAGCTGACAGCAGTGCAAAACTGGCACTGCAGGAAGCTTGTGCTTCTGCTGCCTTTTGAGGATAAGAATTTGTTATCCAGAGCTGTTAGGCTGGAATCTTCTGTTGGTTTCTTGCAATAAACAGTGAAATCTGGAGTATGGGAAATTGGATGTAATTATGTTAAAGTCTCTTGGTGTCTATTTACTTTAATACTTTAAAACCATTTGTCTTGATCCACTATATTTCTCAAAGGGATATATGATTGTATTCTACTTCTCAGAGCAGAAGAACATTTGAATTGACTTACAGCAAAGCCTATATAAAAAAAGCCCTTTCATGGTGGGAACAGGCCAACTCTGAATGCTCTGGCTTCCTGTAAAGTGACCATGTTTGGTTTTGTGTGTAGAAAAGATTAAAAGAAAGGTGTTTCAGAGTGTGAGATGCTTTCTTGCTAAAGATGTCCCTTTAGAAGTTTCTGTCATGGTAACATGAGGTGTGCAGACGCAGCAAGTCCAGGCTGTACCAAATGGAACACTTTGCTAATTGGTTAATTCTGCTTTAGTGCCTGGCCACCACTTGGCACTGTGGCACAGAGAATTTTACATAGATCCAGCAGGGAAGCTTCTCCTTTTTATTATTGTGAAATATGGAATTGGCTTTGATGAAATAAACTGGTTTAGTGAGATTTTCTTAAATTTTAGCATTTTCTGAGATCCCCCTCTTTAACCCTGCATATGTATCACCTTTTTGAAATTGAAATTAAAACTGGGTCTTATTTTCTTCAGAAGGCTTTAGTGTTCTTTTAGTAGTTTTAGGATCATGGCTACTGATTCTGCAAGTGAAAAACTGCATTTTCAGTAAATGTGCTAATAATAGATTTTGCTTATGGCCTGTCATAACTACTGACTAATGGATTTGTGGACAGGATGAGTGCACTCAATTCTCCTAATTCAAAAGGAAGCACCCTTCTGGATAGTGGGACAAATTTATTCTTGGAATTATTCCATACACTTAAATGCACTTACAGCTGAGCTGAATTTGCACCCTAAGGTCCTATTCAAAGAAAAATATTCATCATTTCTTCAGTTAGATTCACAAAGTACAGAGGCATCTTTTAATTTTTATTACCATATTTAATGACACAGAGAAGTTCATGGTAACACAGTAATTTCAAGCCCTGCAGATCCTGCAATGGGAACTGGGTAGTGGAAAGAAGGGGGCATCCTCTTTCTGCAGATGTTAATTTGCAGCACACAGATTTTGATGGAGATGAGAGATGCTGAACTAGTTGCTTCCTTAATTTGTTCATTCCTTCTGAGCTTTGGGAATGTATATTTTCATTATTTAAAATGAAGACACACTTCCCAAAGGCTGTATTAGTAAACATTTGGTATTGGGAATGAACAACTTTAGAAGACAAACTTCCTGTAAGAGCAGTGTATTTGTCAGCTACTCAGCATACCTATGATAGGCTCTTCAACATGTCTTCTGTGTTATACTTCAATGAGTATTGCTAGAAAATAAAAATAATTAGGGAATTGAAAATGTAAGAGTATAGGAAGACAGGCCAGGTTAACTTTGTCTGGAACATGGACATTGTGATTTCGATTGCATAAATCCTTCTATTTCAGTGCCATTGACAACACTGCATTCAACAGTTACAGAACCAGAAACCAGTTTGGGTTGGGAGGGGCCTCTGAACTCATTTAGCCCAACCTCCCTGCAGTGGACAGGGACAACAAAGGAGATGACAGATCTTTCTCTCCCGTAAGTTTTACTGTGAGGAGGGCGAATGGGCCTTGAAAAAAGGATCTCAGAGAAATTTTAGCATGCCCAAGTAAATAGTGTGTTGGGGGTAATTTAAAAAGGAATAGATTCAAGCATCAAATATTCATATGCTTTTTCTAGACAAACATTTATTATGTTTTGCATTAGGTGCTTGTTTTCCCTCTCAGACATGTAATTTCCATGCTAGTAGATGATTCCACTTACAGTGTATTTATATTTTCTAAAGGCACTTACATTCTTGATTTCTTGCAAATATTTTTCTGTTTTGATGTTGGGGTAAGGAAGCAAAGAACCTCTAGCTCTATGGTGAAGTCAGTTTAAAGATGTAAATAGCAAATTCAGAACAGAAATGAGACACTTTAGAGCAACCTTTCACCAAGAATTCCTTTCTACAGGAAGATGTGTTTGTTTTTGTGTAGCCATATAGATGCACACATCTATACCTTATTTATGTTAGGGTGCATAAAGAAGGAAAGTATACATCAACTCTTAAGAGCTGACCTAGGCGTGTCTTTGCAGAAATTTCCAAGTGCTCCATACCACAATGCTAGCCTAGCCAAGTTTTCTCTCTGCTTATTGTTGCCTGATCACTGGCTGAGAGCCTTATTTGTTCTCTGGCATTTGGGAGTCCTCTTTGAGAATCTTCTAGCCAAAGTGGGAACCACAATGCTCACTGGAAACAGGTCATCAAGCAGGTTATTAAGATAACATGCCTAATGCTTTTTGCCTAATAAAAGCCTGGTTCTAATCAAGAAGTAAACAAAATTAATTTTCCCACCTCAGTGTGCCAATTTATCTAGTGGACAGTTGTGCTTATGTTATGTAGAAACATCTAAATTTTTTTTCAGTTTTGTTTTTTCAGATGGTGAAATAAAATGGCATGTTGTCTTCTCTCCATGACACCAGCACTTTTTTAATCCAGTTACAAATAATTTGAAGGGGTTTCTTCAGAAAAGAGACAGCTGTAGAAGAACATGATAGAAATCTCCGAAACCTTGACTGAGATGGAGGTGGATTATCTGCTCACTGTTTCTTCTAATTCACACACAGGCACATTCACCACGTGAAAGTAGTAGGTGATAAATTTGAAACACATGAGAGAATGTGGCTGTTCTT
Source organism: Molothrus aeneus (assembly GCF_037042795.1). Lineage (NCBI taxonomy): Eukaryota > Metazoa > Chordata > Aves > Passeriformes > Icteridae > Molothrus > Molothrus aeneus. Next base: position 16,034,599 of record NC_089653.1, read on the forward strand.
ACTCCAGATTGCTGCAGAGGTAAGGTTTTACATCAATACAGGGATGTCTTGAAAAGTTAAGGAGAGAGAAAAGTACTGAGAGTAATTAAATGCACAGAAACCATATCCAGGTCCTAGTCTGAAAACTGGGGCTTCCTGAGCTGAGAGTAGGAGGTTGAAGCAGGGAACAAGTTCACCCGGTTCTTACTCTCTTCTGTAGCAATCCTTTCATGACCCCTGGTGTGGAGAGAAGCAGACAGGTGAGATAGTGAGTATGGGTAGCAGAAAATAGTTTCTACCTGGAAGAATGATCAGCTTGTTCATGAACAAATTGGTGATAAAAAAAACAGATTTATTCCCAACATGATTTGGAAGATATTTTTAGCAGGTCAAGAACTTAAAATATTTCTCAGATAATAGTGAAATCAAAAGAAAAAAAAATCAGTTGTCTGTAATTTGTAATATCTTAATTTCTTTTTTTTTTTTTTTTTAGTTCTGCAGCTCTTGGGCATAATATACTCACATTTTTATTCATCCAAGATACAAAGCATGCTTTTGCCAAGCAGTTACTTAATGCTTTGCTATGTATACCTTCTATAACTGTTGTCGTGGGAAAAAGCAATGGTAGGTTGAATTAGCTGAAAAATGCCACAAAGCAAATGGTGTTCTAAACTGTATAGGCCAAAGTGTTGCCAGACTGGAGGAGGATTTTGGTTTAGATGGTGAACATCTGAGTGGTTCAGAAAAGAGCTTTAGAATGGATTGAGTATTGGAATATGAGTGAGAATGCATATTTGGCTCATCATTTGGACTTCCAAGCATGTATTTCAACAGTTGAAATATATAGCAATGCTTAGGAAAAATGCAGTAAAGAACATGGTTCTGTCTATTTTTATTTTATATCTTGGTTTCAAGTATCTCAATGTGAAGGAGAGCAGGAATACAAGCAGACAATTTACACTTGTGTTTCACCCAGTTGCAGCACTGCAGCCTCTTGGAATGGTGTCCTGAGCCTGCCACCTCTACAGCTGCTTCTTATGTTGTCACCAAATTTGCAGAAATGTGTTATCCCATTCACATATTTTTTTAAGTTTTCTTTCCCTTTGTAACTTAAGGAATCTTAAGAGTTATCTGGAGGGCTCTACCGTGCTCAAGAAAGAATGAGGAAAGACTTTGCTGCAAGAAATTCACTTGTTGGTGCAGAAGGTAATCAAACACCACAAGGTGCTGTGCAGAGCCTGAAGAAGGAATATAAACCAAACATGCCCTGAATAGGACTGTGTCAAAGTGCTTGTCTCCTGTGAGGTTGTGAAAGGATTGAAATACCAGAGGGAAGAAAGCTGTGAGGAGTAGCTGTTTATCACACATGCTTCTGCTTGCTCCTATTTAGAGCTGCTTGCAGCTACTCTCCTCCGTTGGAGCCATCCAAGACACACAGAGAAGCAGATTGCTTACAGGCTGGGAGAATAAGGCTTTTTTTAGCACAGAGAGCACTGTATTATCTCCCTTTTAATGCTGTGCATGTCAGTACCTTGCCCAGCTAATACTGCCAACATGTTTTCCCTGGAAAGCTTTAAACAATATGAAAAAGCACTTTGGGAAAGCTTGTAAAATTCAGTCAATTTGTCACGATGTTTTATAGTTTTATCACCTTAGTCAGTGGAGACTGTGTGCTGCATTGCAAACCAAAAAGAAACAAGCTGGAACCATCCCTGCTTTTCCATGTTTTAAATAGTCTCTGACATTCAAACACCATGTTAAAGGGCTGCCTGGTGTTGGCTGTGGTAGACTCATCAAAGACTACACAGCAGATAGGCCACTTGGGCAGCAAAATAATCTCTGGAGGTGATTATTCTTATTTTCCCTTGTTTTTCTCATCTGAAAAAAGCAATAATTATTGCTTTGGTGAATCTCTCTAACCTCTTTTAACAGTGAGCATAACAAGCTAAGTAGAAAATTACTTGTTATGGATTCCTTTAAATGCTTGCAAAACAAATAGGGGTTTGCAATGTTACAATAGCAAATGATTTGGATAACATTAAAATTGTGTAAGATTGGTGCTTTTTGTTTTAATAGTAGCTGTTTGGCAGACAGGCTCTTATAGATAAGAAGGATGTGGAATATGGAATTGCAGAGCTTCTAGGATCTTTTTTAAAAGATGAGTGTGATATATAAAGGTATTTATATAAAATCACTGTAACTTTGATAGCCTAACAAAGCTGCAGAAATGAACCAAGTGCCAGAGTAATTCTTATCTAGAAGAAAAAGTATTGAGGGATATTTTTTCCTATTCTGAAACCTCATTTTCAAGGAGTACTTGGTTTTATCTGAGTCTCAAGTGGGCTTCTCCTCGTGCTCCAGAGTCCCATAAGACCCAAGTGGGAAGTGACTTTCTGAATGTCAAGAAGAAAAAAGGTGTTTTGTGACTTGATTTGGATGAAGCAACAATGCCCAGGGGAACCTTGAGTGTGTAGCAGATTGATCCAAGGATAGGTTTCACAGTTCAGTATCTTGTTTTGAAACTATCATGCTTCCTCTGTCTTAGCTGTTCAGAAAACACCCCAAACAACTTTTCCATTCTTTTCCCCAAGAGTGCTAATTTTAAATTACTGTATTGCACCAGATGGTCACAGGATGTTGCACTCTAATTTTTTTGCAGCTGTGGAGCAACCAGTCTCCTACAGCTTTCTTCCTGTGTTCTGCCATCCTCTTGGTGTACTTGTTCCAGCAGATTTGGGGCTTCATACCTTTCTTTGTTTTCATGCAGCCACCTGTTGCAAGATACTCTGCCAGAGTGGAATGTGCAGACCTTCCCTGGCCCTGACACGGTGCTGTGGCAGTCTCAGGGCTCAGGCAGTGCTGGGGTTGTTGTCCTGCTCTGCCATGGGTGCAGCTCCACTTGCTGCTGCTGCACTTGGTCCCCTCCCCTGTGGCTTTTCAGAGAGAAAGCCACACCTCTCTACTTTCAGCATCCTCTAATCCTTTGTGTTTCCACACAGAAACTCAAAGTCTATTCCAAGGCATGAAACCTGTGCAAAAATGGTAGGGCAGGGTCCGGGGAAGGTCATGGCCCCAGAGCAGCCTAGCCCTGATCAGGTGCAGGGCCACAGGAGCTGTATGAAATATGCCTGTCAATCAGTCATGGATTTCCTGATTAATGCTGTTACAAGTGACAGGACACTTGTGCTTTTGTTATTTTTGTTACAGTTTAGTTGCTAACCTTATCTAGAAGTCAGAGTGGGATTCAGCACAGAAATGAGAAATCCTGAGGGTGGGGAAGGATGAAGCAGCTACAAAAATGTAATATGAATTGCAGAGGCAGAAGGGCTTCACTTCAAACGTTGCTTGTACTTTGTGCTGAATTTATTATCTGTGTAGCAATTGTGATGCAAAGAAGAAAACAGAACGGGGAGATAATGGTTATCAGGATTTTCATAGTTTTTTTTCCTATGTGATTATTGATGATGTTTACAGCACAAAAATTAACAGCTTTAAAAAGAAATAATTGATAGAAGCTGTCAGTATAATGATATTATTGTTGGAAGCTCGTTGTGGAATAAATATGACTGGAAATGAATCAGGGATTGAATATGTCAGTGGAAGAAAAAAAATTATAACTGAAGGCAATTCACTAAGTTAAATATTTGTTAGCACTTTATTCCATATGCAGAATAAAAATGCAAGGGTACCAAATCTGAGCACTTGCCACATTTCAGCATGTTCAAAGTATAATGATTACTGTAGTTATTTAGCATAATGATTAAAATAGTCGCCCAAAGTACTTTATTTATAGCAACATTTGTAATTAGGTGCTTGAACATTTGTTATTTCAAACAGGAATGTCCTGTAGAGCTAAACCATGTGGAATGAATTCTCCAATTAGTGAATTTACATATTATCCTTTTTCTGTGAAAAGTAAAATAATTTTCTTCTTCTTGGCAATTTTCGTTACTATTATTTTGGGTTTTTGTAAAGGAAACAGTATAACATAAGTCCTTGTCATATTTAATTCTTAAACTCAGCTATTGTATCCTCAATGAACAAATATCACACTTATTTTCCAGCTGGAACTCCCCAGATGTTATTATTTCAAGGGGGGTTCTTGACTTACTTATGAAGATTCTTTTTATTCTTGTAGCTTTCCCCTTCCTCCCTCCCCCCAAAAGAGGAAAAATCCAACATTACCCAGCATAAAAAACTGAGCGTGAAATATTTCTCAAGATGAATCAAATTCATTCTTTGCAAATTAAATATGATCAAGTGCTTTAGTAAGTTTCCTGTTTCTTTTAAATTTCTCTTAAAATTAATTTCAATCAGAGATTAAAATTAAAGATGACTGTGCCTGGTGCACAAGACACATTATGATGAAGGTTATTCAAATGCAGCAGTCTAGAGGCTGGTAAAGGTGTTCAGAGAACATAAAGGCTGGGCCTAAAACCTTGATTTAAAGTTGAGCAAAATTCCTTTGCCACGATTTTGAGTACCAAGCACAAATGAGTTAAATATTTAGGTAACAAGAAGATTCTCATGACCTCTACTGAAATAGTTTCTAACTCCATGGAGGGGTGAAGTTGTTGTATACAAAGTTCCTCTCAGTCCGGATTTCTGCCCCTGTTCATGCACAGGACACTGAGATGATGGGAGACCTGATCAAATGGTGGTTCCTCTCCCTGCTTTGGATCAGAGTGCTGAACTCAGCGTCCTTGCTTCCTGAGGCCTTTGTCATCGCTGATACATTCAGTTACAAGGGAACATTTCTGGCCTCCTTTCTTCTTTGTTGTGTGACCCAGCTGAGATGCTTTGTAGACTCAGTTTGTACCTGGACTCTCTAGAAGGTTCATTGCTCTTGTGCTTTGTATTTGTGGGTACTCAAGCTCCTCTTGCCCAGTCTGAGGAGTCTGGGTGTTGATCAGGGGGCTCTGGGTTGGTGAAGGAGCAAGTTTGACACTCTGGCTGTGTCCCTGGGAGAAGATTTCTCCATTCTGGTAGGAAGACTTGATTCACCCTTGGTACAACAGGATATCTGATTTAAACTGTATACTGTGATACGTAATAAATGTCTTGCTGATTCGAATTTAGTTTACTACTTTTTTCAGATGAGGCTAACTGCCAAGGAGGAACACCACTATTTCTGGCTTTCCTTTCAAGCTCCCAATATACCTCAGGAGAAATAGGGATGTTGTGAAACCAGCTTCTGCCAAAAGTGAAGAAATACAGAATTTGTCATGTGGGACATGAGGAGCAATTGTGATTCTGGGATGTGATCTACTGGACTGGCTGCTGCTCTAAGCTAGTGGGAGTGGTAGCGTTCTACTTTTAATAGATTAAGTTTAATAGATTAGTAGATTCTTAGTAACAATGGTAACAATGCTCAGCATCCTTCATATCAGTGTTTATGCCTTTATTGAAGGGTGGTATTAACCCAAGTCAAATTAGGAAAGAAGATAGTGTCTGGACAAGCTCAGGTATTAAGTATTCACTATTCTGAAAACAGATCATTCATAACCCTTAGCACTGATACTTCAGTACAAAGAGGTGGGTTTGACCATCTGTTTTCTTAACTGTCAAATACTGTTAGGTATTAACTTATGTTCCTGTTTCCAAAGATGCTTTATTCCTTTTAAAGAAATTCTTGTTACTCTTATTTTTTTCTGAAAAAGCAGAAGAGGTGGTTTCATACAGAACTTCACACTTTGCTGGGAAGCAGGGAAATATATGTTTTCTGTTCAAGCAGCTCAAGTGTTTCTGTAGCCCCTTAAAAACATGAGTAAAAAGAATTCCTTTTGATCTGAAAAAGCCAATTTGTTGAAATAGAAATAGATACCCAGGCCCATAACAGAATTTCTTTAGAAGGAGACTGGTATTTAGCCTGCTACTTCTGTCTAACCATCAGTGGCATTTAGGGTTGCTTTGCTGTTTTACTGAACATGGGATTTGAGGTCAGGCTATTTAAGGTTGCATATTTAACTGTTCTTTGGCCAGGGCACTTGCTGGGGTAGGAGACCCTGGTATTCTAAATTGATCAAAATAAAGCTGATGTGTAGGTAGGATTGGAATCAGCAGGCTACTGGCTGATCTCTGCATGCCTCTCTCTGGCTTGTAGCTGGTGAAGACTTTCCTCCTAAAGAACAATATTGTAGAAGTGCTTGGGATGGAGGGTATAGGTCTCTTCTCCTAATTTATCAATGTGTGAAAGGCTAAAGGCCTATGGCTGTGTCTTCATGCTGATCTTTCACTTCTGGATCTGTTGGTGACACCAAAGGCAGAGTCATGGTAAAGGGAATAGGAAAAGAATTTCTCCTTGGCCTATATGTCCTGATTGTCCATTTAGAAGAATTTAAAGCCCTCCTTGTTTAAAATCTTTTTTAAAGCTATGTGTTAGAAAGTTATTTTTAAAGCTGTATCTTATAGAAGCAACACTATATCCATAATGGAATGTTTTAGTAGGCATTTAAAATGTAAAGTGTGAATTCTGTGAAATATTCTTATATATTACAGGATGATTTTTTTTTTTAAAAAAGGGAATATTTAAATTCAATTTCTTTTTATTTTCCATGCTTTTCCTGTGTGTTTTTAATGTACCTGAAAGTTAATCTAGAACATAGTCCTATTTCTAAGAAAATACTTTTTATTAAAAATTATTTCACATTTCTCAGAAATGTCACTTTGTTTTAGCGTACAGCTTAACACAGCATGATCACTTTTGAAACATTATAACACAACACAATTGTGGTTCCAGCCACATGAGTAATTCAACACAGCCTGATATGTAATTAATGCAGTACCTCACAATGTGAATGCTTTTTAGAAGGAATAAAAATGCAAGTGCAATTTTGCAAGATAATTGACAAGTAAAATGGCCTGAAAGGGATGTGATTTGACTTTCTCTGGAGCAAACACTGGCTGTTCAGTGGTTGGTAATGTGTACCTCACATACTTGCAGACTATGGAGTGGGTACTGTGGGCAAAGGCAGTGAAGGAATTGATGGCAAAACTGAAAAAAAGGGATGATAAATTTCTTTAGTTTGGAAAAGACAATTGGGCATTGTTTGAAGATAACAAAAGAAAAAAAAGGTTTGCAGGAGTTGGTTATTTATAGCTAAGCAGCTCCAGTATGTTGAGATTTATTTGGAATGTCAAGTAAATATAAACCCGTTTATGCTTTTACCCTGTTCTTAGCACATGATTTTGAGAATTATTCTGTAAAATGATAAAGAAAAAACCCTTGAGTTTTTTACAGGGAGAAGAAGAAATCCATCCTCAGAATACAATGTCTTGTTAGCTATTGTTAATTGGCCAGTCTTTGATAAAAGGGATTATTATATCAATTCTCAACAATATCAGAGTTCACTTTAAAAAACACCAAACCAAAAAAAAATCATCTGAATTTCAATTCCCCAAAAGGTATGAAGGTCAGAGCAGCCCAGGAGAAAAGCTGAGTTGTGAGTGGAGGCTGGGGAGAGGAATCATGGATGGTTCTTGGACATGGCAATACTCCTGCTCAGATTGGATATTCTTGGCTTTTACCTCATAGTCATTATGTATCATGTGAAACATGGATGAGACTTGGAGAGACCTCTGGAAGGGAAAATGCTCACAGTCTTTCTCAAGCCCTGCAAGCCTTGCCTGGAAGGGGCTGCCCAGCTCCTTGAAGAATTGCTGATTTGGTGGAATCTGTGTGAGACTGCTGTGGCAAGAAAAGAATCAGGGCTGAGCACCACACTAATATGGGAATAACATTTTACACTTTAGATCAGGCTTAAGGACTGCTTTTATGCTAAACCTTGAAACACAAATGTTCTTCTCAGTCGTTTCCTAGTACCAGAAAGCAGCTACTCTCAGGGCAGGCTTTTGTCCTCATGGATTGCTTCTTCAAATACTGGTAAACACAAGTGTCATGTGCAGGTTTGAAAAGCTGGTATGTCACAGAATACATCAAACAGTGTGTTTAGAAGCAGAATACCTACCAAGTAAAGGTGCCTTTTGTACATCTGGCAGCCTAAAAATACACTTAAATAAGTCTTAGCTTGTAAGAGTGCCAGGAGGGTGCTTTTAAATGCTCAAGGGAATTCTAAGGAAAGGTTATCTTCTCTATTTGAAACTCAAACATCCCAAGTGTGGGAGGGAGAGCACTGGGTAATCCCTAGAACTGCACAAATAGTAGCAAATTTGAAAATGAAGAGTACAGAGCAGGTACTTGTGCTAATATAGCAAAGCAAGGCCTGTGATAGGAGGGCTGTTCTCACCATGACTGGCTCAAAGCCTGTGACCAGCTAATTAGTGTTTAGTAATTTGTTATTCAGATCAAAAATGCTGGATTCCAGAGCCAACACAGGATTATAGAGGGTTCTGCAAATTCATCAAAAGACATGTAAAGTGGTCAAGAAATAAATGCAAATATATTTCTATATTTCTGGTTTTTGTTCCCCTAAATGCATGCCGGGAAGCAGGGATTCTACTCCCTTTCCCAAGGAGTCTTGTTTCTGTTTGGCAGTCAAGCAGCTACAGTCACTAGCAAACAAATTTCTCCTCTGTGTCAGGGCTGAGGTCAACAAAGCCCAGAGTTGGGCTCATTAGGAAAGCTTAAAGATAGAAAGAAGTGAGATGTTCCCATGACTGTTTTGCTGACTATGGTGCATTTTTACCCTTTGCGTTTTCTGTCTCCCACATTCCTGGTTTATGCTGTCCACACCAGTGTTCTTTTGTTTGTTTCTCTGAGTGCACCTGTGCCCCTGCAAGGGTCCTGCTGTGCTCATCTCACTCCTGCTGCCCTGCTGCAAGGGAGAATAGACTGGGAATATGGTGGGCTCTGTTTCCAGGTGCCAAAGCTGCTTATTTTACTCTACAGCTGGCCGAATACACAAGTGTTTTGGGAAGCCAGGAGTGCATGGCTATGTAATAGCACTTGGCTGGACAGCAGCTGCATAAATAGGAACATAAAAGAAGGATTCATAGGCTGAGCCTCTTCAAGGCTGTGTGGTCCTACAGCTCACCCAGGGTTCTCCTTGTCATCCAGCCCCAGGTGCTTTCCAGCTGAGGAAGTGCACATGATTGTTGTCTGCTCTTTGTTCTATGAATAAATTAACAATCACAGTTACTTACATGCTTATTCTGGCATCTTTGATACATGGACAGGCTGAGATTTTGTGTGCACATGTAGTCAGAAGAAAAATACCTCTAAAGTGAGAAATGTTATTTTGGTGGAACATCTGCATTACTATATTAGCATTTACTGATTAGCAAACCTTAGAAAACCATATAAGTAACTTGAACTCTGCATTTTCATAGTTAGCAAAGGGTAAGACATCTGAATTTTGCTTTATACTATTCATCCCTCCTGTGTCTTGTGTAGAATTGAAATGCACCTCACTCTCAGTTATGTTCTGGAATGTCTTAATTTAATTCCCATTCGTTCTCCCCTGTGGCCTTCAAAGAAAAGAAAATAGGTGTGGCAGACAAATTGGAAGGTAGGAAAATACTCTGTGTCAGCTTTTCTGATTGTGTCAGGTGCATTGCAGAAAAAATAATCTACTTCATTATCTGCTCCTTCAAGTGGAATACTAATCAATATCAAGGACTGAAAGAACAGTGTTTGACAAATACAGGATGCTACTGCGAGTTCACTTTTTAAAGTGATCATTCTTTTTCAACAGCAACTTGCAATTAACTATTCTAAATATTTTTTAAATTTTTAAGTCTTCTGGAGCATTTTATTACTACTTATGCCCTTGAAAAGGAGATGCCATTGAACCATCCTTTAACTGTCTTCTACTCCCCCTAAAAAAACCAAAAAAGAGGTTATATCATCTTTTCAGGATAGAAAGGGCAAACTGAGAAAGTTTATAATGTAATTTGTTGATTTAGAGAGCAGTCATAAGTTTCCTTATTCTAATGACTCCTTTTCCTTATGCTGCGTTTTCATTTTTGCCCACGTTTTTCCTCTGTTTATATTCATTAGTACATGGCATGTAGAGAATGCATTAGTATTAAAACAATTGACTTTGGATGGTTAGGGCAACTTCAAAATTGAAGGAGTGCAGATATATATATAGGAGTATTACCTGCCTAAGATAGTGTCTTACCCTGTGAAGAGCATTTACTGCTCATTCAGGTCTAGAATCAGTAGAAATTCCCATCTCTAGAAAAAAAACCATAAAAGTAACCACCTTCATTCTGTTTTAATATATTCTAAGCTAAATGTGAGCTCGAGAGTTCTATCCTTCCCATTTATCTCTTCTGTTTTCAGCAGCAAGGTGATAATAGGAGTAGCCTTGATTGGATTAGGAGATTTAGGCAGGCGACAGTCCACCTTCTTAGACATGTTCTAATTGTAGATTTGCTCTCTTCGTTGCAGTACACAAAGATGAGGATTCATGGCAGCTCACGTTCCCCTTTAAGGCACATTACTGAGAATCAGCATTTTCAGAGAGCTTAGTATCCCAGCATCTGATACTGTGACAAGTGAGGTCAGATAATTAGTGTTGAAGTTCTCTGTTGTTTTGTGTCCCTTTTTTTCCTATTTTTTTTTTTTACTGAAAAACTGCCCTCTTTAACACAGTATTAGGAATGAAGACTTGAACCCAATTAAAAAATGTTGATCACATTGTTTCTTGTAGCTCCTCCTGTGGAGGTTGAATGGACCACCTGTAAATTTTCTGTGGGCCAGTGGAATGTAATTGAATTTTGTAGGTTAATATGCTTTCTGTGATGGACAGAGACTGTCTCTGAAGAGTTTTTCTGGCCAGCAAACAGACCAAAAGACATGCAGTTGTAGACATGGAATATCAGATGTCATCTTGCTGCTCAGAGTGAAAGCATTAGTCTTCTTGCATGGAGGTTTGCATCCCTCCCTAGCTGGCACACCTACAAAGGCCATCAGGATGTAGCTGTGGGCTTTGGTCTTGCCCTCCCTTTATGGGTCATTGCTTGGCTGTAGATGATGTGTGCTCCAGGATAACCTTAGACGTGGAAAATGAGGTTTGAGCGGTGCCCTTGCTGTGTCTGTGTGTCTGTCTGTGCCTGCTCGGCACTGTACAGAGTGGGCAGGCAGCTGCTGATGCCCAGCCCATAATGCTCTGCTGGGGACCCTCTGGGGACAGGCAGCCTTGGCTCCAGAGCCCACATGCTCTCAGTCGTGCCCCAGGGACCAGGCTGCAGTGCTCGTTGCTCTACAGATTATGATGATAAGGAAGTTTCTTTAATTCATAATGCCCCTGTTTTTGGGCTGAGATCCCATTCTGCCCATTTTTTTAAAATGGCTCAAAATTTATACCTTGCATCTTGTCTAGTACAAGGTTGCAGCCATGAAGGTAAAACTCTCTGGGTCTCCTCCTGAGCATTTGAAGATCTCTCTTCACAAGATCACTCTTGAAGAAACAAATATTTCTTTCTTAGAAAATATTGTTCCCTGTATCTGCCCTAGAAGATGTTGACATCCTCGTTCTCAAAGTATACTTTGCCACAGTAAGAGGTGTTTATTTTCTCTGCTTTTTCTACTTTAATACGTTTCACATGGCTTAATCCTCCCTTAATGACTGCAGCTTGGCCCTATGCCATGAATCCACCCATGTTTGTAGACTTCAGCCCTCCCCCCACTCCCCCAAAAAACCCCAAACAAAACAAAAAACTGTGAAGAATATTGGAAATCTAGCCAGAAAGACCCTCTTTAACTTCCTTGGCAGACAGCCTGGAAAGGAAGAGAGAACGCAGAATCAAAATAAATTACAGGATTCAGAAGTGCATTAAATTGGCCCTAAGAAATTGCTTTCTCTTGGTATTAGTGAGTAGTGGTAATTTGAAACACTTCAGCCCTGGTCACTTTGTTATTTTAAAAGAAATCGAAATAGAGATGTAGGAAAAGAAACTTTGAATAATAAGGCCTGTGGTTACATTTTCAAGTGGTAACTTAAAGTGAAATGCTTTGGTTAAGATGAGACAACCAAGTGAAGAGTTAATTTTGAGAGATGTAAAAGGAATCAGAAGATAATTTAGCCTTGAAGGAATTTCTGGCGATTCTGTTGCAATCCCTTACTCAGAGCAGGGCCAGTGAAGATAAGGTTGCTCAAGACCTTGTCAAATTAAATTTTGAGTATTTTAAAGGCTGCAGATTTCACAGTCCATGTGAGTTTTACAGGGTGATGTGCTTATTTCTCAGCATAGATCAGAGAGGAGAGATTCAAATCACAGAGTTGAGTCACTCTTTATATTTGCCTTCCTCACAGGATTTTAGGACAGGAGTGCATTTTGGTTTTGCTTTGGTTATGTTTTGCCCAAGTTAATAAATAATACAACCTGTCTCTATGAAAACAGAGTTCACATTGCAGATGTTCATTGGTTAAATCAGTATTGTCTGGCCATTTTTCAAATGGTCCTACCATGCTATTTGTCTTTGAGGATTAGGAATCCCCCCAAAGATGCTGTGGAGGTTCAGTATAATGCAATCACTATTGGTCAGTGCATGTGGACTGACTCAGCCAGGCAAAGCTGATCAGGTTATTTGGCTCCTGTGCTCATCAACTTCAAAAATAATTCCTGCCAGGAGTTTGAAGCTCCCTCAGTACAAGCATGAGAGATGTTACAGAGCTCTTCTGGCTGCAGAGATCTTTCCACCATCTTAGGCTGCAACTTCATTTGTTTTTTCCAAAAATTGACCATAACTAGGAAAAAAAAGTTCAGAAAGGATAGTAATTGCTGTCATTTTCTCCATGCCTCAATGGGAAAAAAGACTGTATTAACAATAAAATGTCATTTATCAAGTGTGCTGCACAAAGATTATCTCCTCATTTCCTGTAGGTGAAGATAATCCTATATTTATTGTGCAAATATGTAATCCCAAGGGTGAGGATTTGCTGCAGAATGGGAAATATTCACCTCAATGCAGGAATAAGGAATGAAAAAATATAAAAAAAAATAAATAATGAAAAATGACAGAATCTTCACTCCTCACAGTTTTTACACAGTCCTTAATTGTGTATTCATTTAACTATACCAGAATCAAATTCTTCCTGCTTGTGCCTTTCTTATAATTAAATGCTTAAATGAAGAGCATTTCTAAGGATGTACCATAAAGGCTTTATGAATATTTATAAATATTAAGGCTTTTATCCCCCTGGAACCTGGTAAAGTCCAGGGGGTACAAATTTGAAAAGGATGTTCTTTGTTCTTGTCTGCCATATTGAGCTTCTGAGTTACTCTTTATTTACTTGTTCATTTATTGATTGATTTATGAAATGTGCCCTATATGTATTTCACTGGCTGCGATAACAGAGGCACCTTTCAGGATTTGTTTTCCAATATCTATCTCTTTGTCTTCCTTGACGCTTTATTATAAGGGCTAGAAGAGACAGTCTATTTTCCAAAAGTTGTCTGGATCAGCATCCTGTTGTCTTGGAATTTGGAGATGTGCTGCATAATGAATGCAGTGCCACAGTGGAAGAGACACATCAGTGGAAGTTATCATTTTTTTGAGCAGAAAGGAATAGTGTAGACATTTCTGTGAGTAGTGGGGGAGAGAAATGAATCTCCAGAGGGTAATTCAAAGGAAGTCTTTGGAAAGGAAGGGTGGCACATTCCCCTGTAGTTCATAGAAAGCAAAGAGAGCTAATCAGTGCTCTGTCACATCAGACAGGGCAAGTAAATGTCAAGACCTTACTTGAGGAATGCCGAGGCTGAGGGATCTCTAGTTATTTATCAAGGGTATCACTTCAGTGCAACTATGAATTAGAATTGTACTTATTACAGGACAGTTCTACCCTTTTTTTTTTCCTATAAAACATCCTATAGTTTCTTTTGGTTTGCTTTTTGGGATTTGTTTTGTGCAGAACGTTGCTGGCAATTTTGTCAGCATGGCTAAATTTGTAGCTAAGAAGTAGCATCATATGCCATTGTAGCCTACAAATAAGTAACTTGAGGGAAAGAAGAATTTCAAGTTTGTTTATATGAAAAATAAATGAGAGGTTATTCACAAAGAGAGATCCAATGTAAGTTTATTGAATATATTTACATTTAGAATGCAGAAGATTAATAACAGTAAATGTAAAGATTTAATGTGCAGTGGTAAGTTCTCTTTCACTGAGGATAATGAGTTGGAGAAATTTGTGGAAAAAACAAAGTAGTATTTCTCTGGGATGCTCACAATGCTGCCTGAACTTTTATGAAGTATTTCAATTTGCCTCTGAGGCAGAAAAATCCTATCCTTAGCAAATGTATCCTTATTTTAAAGCTAGGGAACTGAAAGACAAGGTAGACTCTGGCTTTCCTTAGGTTCAGGAAGATGTGTGTTACAGAGCAGAAAGTAGCAACTTGGTTTTCCATGTCCCAGGCTGGAAGGCTACCCCCAAGTGTATTTGAGATTGCAGTGGTTTATTTGAAATTGCTTGGTTGGGTTTAAACAAATTGTCTGAGACACTGAGAGCAATTTCCATGGCAGAATGAATTTCAGTGCAGTCCAGACTGCTCTCTCTCATCTCCATAGGTTATATCCAAGAATACAGAGCTGTATGGGAAGTAGTTTCATATTTCCAGTCTAACGTACGTAAGAGTAGTTTTAGGGTTACCCACTGCACTGCAATGTGTTGTATAAACATCCCCTACTGCATAAACCTACCACATTTCGTGGAGTCAGAAAACATTTTGCATTCTGTCTCCTTAATTTATTAAGTTTATGAACTTGATGGTTCAACCAGAATCTCCCAGTTCTGCCCCAGATACCTGGATGTGTAACATTGGTCGGGATAATTATTCTCTGGGCCCTGAGTTCTCCTGCTCTAAACTGAAGGCAATGTTTCCTTGCCCTGGACAGCACCACAATTCACGTCTGTTCAGTGCCCAGAGCCAGGAAGAAGACAGTCATAAAAATACACCTTTAAGTACCCTAGACCATTAAGGCTTTGCAGCCTTGAAACAGCTCTGACTGCTTTATTGCTATTAAATAGGGAATGAATATTTTGCAGTGCCTACATCCTGTCAGATATAGAAACGCAGCTCTGGGAGAGAGCAGGGAAGGATGAAAGCTTGATACTTCCCTTGTTTGTTGTTTTGAAACAGAAAAATAAGTTTGCTATTATTACTTTAAAAACAATCTCAAATACTGATTTCTAGAGAAAGTGTGCCTTGTTTATTTTTTTGAAACAGAAAAATAAGTTTGGTATTATTACTTTAAAACCAGTCTCAGTTACTGATTTCTAGAGAAAGTGTGCATTATGCCTACCACTGATGTGATTTTGCTGAGGTCAAGAATAGTACTGTCAAATAAATGTATTGATGAGTTTTCAAACCTTTCATTAAATCTTGATTGTTGAACTTTGTGGCCTAAAATTGTCTGTTCCTTCTGCCTCCATAACAGAAACCATAAAAGTTTTAAGAGAGTGTGTTTAATAACCTTCATGTAACCCAGCTGGCCAGAAGGCTCCATATGTGTGCTCAGACACACACACAAACAGATACACAAATTCCAAGGAGCAAAGTGTTAAGAAAGGGATATTCTGGACCCAGGAATTAAAGTTATGTAACATTTACTGCCTCTCTGACTTGTAATAACTTGAAATTGGAACTTATTTTGAACCCCTCTCTCCTAACCTCAGTTTGCTAAAGGCTCCAGGAAACAGGATTTGCAGACCATCTTGTTTTAGAACAGAGAATTATTTTAATGGATTAGAGAATGGGCAAATTTTCTTCCCCTTACATTTTGTTATGGATAATCTTTCTGGAGTCCAAAACCCTATAGAAGTGATATAAAAATGATCTGTGGCTGTATGGCTGATATGATTGATAAGAATATAGGATGTTTCATGTTCCTGTCATTTTTAGTCCAGACCATGTAAAAGGGTTAAGCTGTGACTGTTGCTCAACAGTCTGTGCAAAATAAAGCAGTGCATGTTTTACAAAACATAAAACCTTTGTGAAAGGTTTACTTATGTTTTAGAGGTATTTAGCAATTTAAATACTTATTTACTTGTTACTTGGTAACACCAATGAATGAGGGAACTTCTTAAAACCAGATTTACAGAATTAAAAAAATATTAGTCTGAAATTGGAAAGGAACCACTAGTAGATACCTTATGGAAAAAAGACTTATACAATCTCTAGCAACAAAAACTTAATAAAATAAAGAACTTGGAGAAGAGTTAAAAATAAGACAGACCCTCTGATGTTGTATGAAGAAATATTTTCTTGCTCTCCCAAGAGACTGAGTTAATTCATTCAGGAAGCTTTTTCATGCTTCATCAACAGATCATTTTGTTATCAGCTTTTTGTTTTTCTGAGTTCCAGTGACAATGTCACATCTGAAAGCTCCTCATCTTATATTAGAATTTTTGTGCATTATCCTATGTAAGACATTCATTACCATGTAATGCAACATGAAGATGAAGAAATTAGCCCATCACAGAGCACAGAAGTAACAGATCTGTCTCATAAGCCTGTTTGTCAAGTCTGCCAGCATAGGCACTTAGATCAGACTTCTGTGCTGAGAGTTGCCATGAATTTCCAAGTAGGTGTGTAATTAAGCAGAGTCAGCAGTAAAGTTTTGATCATGCTTTGTTTGCTTTTTTACTTTTAATAACTAAAGTCAGACTAAAAAAAAAAAAAAGCTTGTGAGTGAATGCAATATGCTTTGCCCTATAGCTGTTCTTTAAAATTACATATTGTTTGTCTTTTTCATATGTTTTCTTCCCAAGCAAGAGTATCATGGAGTTATAGTTAAGGATGCTTCCTCAGAAACTCACCCTGAAGTGATCTTGATTTTTCTTCTCCCTTGACTGGTATTGGGGAACTTAAAATCTTGGACTCTTATTAATTGATAAAAAGCCTATTTTGCATTTCTGCATGTCTTGCCTTGATGTCAACATTTGAAAGGAAGAACTCTTTTAGCTGAATAGTTTTGAGAATAAAAAATGCCCCAAACCAGATCTCTGAACTGGAGTTGAAAGCCTTCTAATTACCCGGGAAAGAGCAGAAATTATGTTTCATGAATCATTCAGAACAAGCATGCTTTTAATCCTCTTCCTGATTATACTTTTTAGTTGGTATGCTGGAAACACCCTTCTTCCTCAGTTCATTTTCTTGGTGATGAGTTTCTGTCTGCTAGAACCAAAGCTGAGCTGCTCCTTCTTCCCTGGCTCTGAAATGTTCATATTTCTCATTTGATTCTTTAATCATGGCAAATCTGCAGTTTTTTAATGGAAAGGAAACATGTCATCTTCAATGCTAAAGAGATGCATGATTATATCACTATTGATTTTCAGTGAAAAAACCCTTTAATTTAGCATATTTATATTTGTATGAAGTGCAGTTGAACTTTTGCTGTACTTAATTTGGTGGTAGCCTAATTACACAGGTCAATACTATCTAATAATCCAGGCTGAAGTACAAGACAGTAGAAGATTTTTCTTTGTGATTTAGCTGGCAGCAAACACTAATCTTTGTGGTTGTTATCAGAGAAAGACATCTGAATCTATAGCAGTATTTGTCTTTTCCTGGCACTCGATTCCTGCCTTCTCTGTGTGTCAGGGCTTTGTTTATCGTTTCCAGTTCTTCTGGGCTCCAGACATTCATCTTAATTTCTGTGGTTTTTCCCTTCTCTCTGTGACTCATGGCAATAACTTATTTTCCTTTTAGGTTGGTAAACAACACACTGATGTGTATTCTGAATGTGATGTGGGACGTTGCTGTTAGATCAGAAGCAGTGACTCAGCTTTCTTTAGCCAGCGAGTGGCCGGTTGCTGATTCACTTTGACAAATGTCTGCTTTATACTGAACAGGGACAAATTTGACAGTATTTAAGGAACTCCTGAATAAAATCACATTTCCTTTTATATTCTTTAAAGTCTGATACAAGCACAACTAGAGGGAGAAAAAGTCTGCTAAAAGAGTGACCTTGATCATTTAAAAGAATACATTTTATGATACAAAAGAAATTTGGATCCTACTCCAGTGTGAGAAGTTACCTAATAAACTGACTTCATTCTTGGCATAGCTACTGAGTAGTTAAATCAGTAATACAATTATCTCTCCTTGCTTTATTACTGTACTTCATATATTTATATATAAAGTTATGGAAAAATTTCTGGCTTGTTTTGCATGTGTGCATATTTTCTTGATTTGTGGTACAGAGTGCTCTTTTAGACTGCATAAAACAGCCTTTACTAATGAACCTGGATCTCTAATTACTACAGTACCATTTTCCCCCCCATTCCTCCTCCTTTCTTGGTCTAGTGACTAAAAGGTGATGAATCCAAGTCATCAGTCATCACTAGCATCAGCCTGTTCCAATAGCAATTTATATTTCTATTCTGCTCTTTCTGCTGATATACTTTAGATGAAAGCCTTAATAACAACTGGAACTAAAACAAGGGGAGTCACAGTGACTTGTAGAGACAGACAATGTTAATTTATATCACGATTCCCACTCACTTGCGTTCTGAAACAGGAAGACAATAATCCTTCCTTAGCAGGATAGAATCTTGCCTGTCACTGATATCTAGAGAGGCTAGTCCTAAAGCCCTGTATGTTTGAAGATTACAAATAGGATAATGCTGTGAGTATACAACCTTAATACATGAAGATGGGCAGGACTAATCAGATAAGAAAGAATGGGGTTTTATGCTTTTAAAATTGCCACTTACTATTCAGATATTTTTTTTCCTCTGCAGGTAAATGCTACCATCAATTTAGTGTGGTTATAGTTAGATTTTTTTGTAAAGGAAATGTGCTACTGCTGACAAACAAATGTAAATGGAAGAAGGACTATTTTTTCTTTAAGAATAGGGTTTTTATTAAATAAGAATTGTTTGCTATGCATGGATTCAGGATACGAGAACTGGTAGAGTCAATGCAACTGAAGTAGGCCTGATGAGCCTGGCTTTTTCCTAGTCCTTTTTTTTCTTCTCTATTAAACAAAGTAACATTTCCTAAAGGCAAAATGTAAATTTGTACTTGGATACATTTCTAAATCTCTGTCTAGATTACTTGGTTTGCTGTATCAAGTCTTGGTCTTTCTTTGCAAATGGGTATTGGAAAGGAAGTTTCATCATCCAATGTTTGATATGCAGCAGTCTTGATTGATACATGCCCCTCTTGGAGAAGCTTTTTGTTCATAGGGAAGAAGATTATCTGATCCCATCCTTCCAAGACTGTGTTGAAAAGCAGGGAAAACTGAGTTACCTTGGGAAAACTTTGGTAACTCACACAATTTCTGAAGCCTTGTAGCCTTTCTGAATTCTTGTTCATTCCTGCAAAATTCTTCATAGTTTTGCCATTTGTTCTTCACAGACATTTACCATGCTAGCTTAATAACTGTTTTATTCATTTCGTACCTCTACAATGATACCACTACTGGACAAAATTGAAAATAAATTAAAAACTGGAAAAAAATATATAATAGAAAAGGTGAAGTGATGAAGCACATCTGTTTTAGTAGGTACAGCAAAGGATCACCTAGTAAACTACAGAGTGAGTACCTTCAGAACAGTTGAACTGTGAGGATGTCCTTTTGTGAAATATTTATCTGTGGAATCCCAACAACAGAAAACTATCACAGGGTATAAGATGTATTCTGTTGCAATGAGATTGTACTCATTGCACTACTATAAACATATCAGTGTCCTGCTGAATTGCAGAAATCTCAAATCTTTATATTTGGACTTTCAGAACTACCCGTAACTTTTCTGACTACTCATTTTATTTATTCTTAATCCCCTAAAATGAATTAATATGTAAAATAAACCAGCATTCCATGACTGAAGTTGGTGGATACATATATTTTGGGGAATTTAAAAGCAGTGAGCAATTTTGTTTAAAATAGTTTCATGGTTTGTCATTTACCCAGGGGTTTCCTTCTGGCGTCCTGCTTGTATCTCTCAAGCAGTTGTTTCATCTTGTCTTTTTTGTATTTCATTGGCTCTTACACCTGGTGAATTATCTTTACTGGGAAATGCCATTTGTTTTATGTCTGTACAGGGCTTAGCACAAATAGGGCCTAACCTTGTCAAATCTCTGTTTGCAAACAGCAATATTAATAATTAAAAATGGTACAGGAAAATTGGATTGAGACTGGAGTTTGTATGAAATGTAATAGTCAATGTAATAAAAGACAGTCTTTAACATATAAATGGGTTTGAGAAGATACAGTGTAATCAAATTCAACTGCATTTTTTAGTACTTTTCATGTCATGTCTCCCAAGGTGCTTTACAGCACAATAATCATAATTAACTCTGGATTTAATCAGTGAACTAGTGCAGTAATCCACAAAGTGGGACAGTGAGTTACAAGAGCTTGATGTTGGTGAGGACCCCAGCGACTGTGCTATAATTCATGAGGAGATGTCTATGAAACCCATCAAGGCTGGGTGTGGAAGAGTGCATGGGGAGGCACTTCCATGTTCCAGGGAAGCAGATGGAACAAAGTCCATTTCTTTGAGAACATAGTAATCTGAAAATGGGAGGGTTGGGATATGTGCTTTGTTTTAGGGTGATACTGAGAAATCATAAGGGGAATTTATATCACATTTTCTGGTTTGCTTCAGTTTTGCTTTTATAGATGTTTGTGAGTGCAAATATCTCTCAAACATGAACTCTGTGAATTGCAAGTACTGGTTTCTTGGCAACCACATCAGGACTTTGCTATTTGCAGCTAGAAAGGAGGGTGCATTTTAAAACAGTCTGCAAATTTAGAGGTTTTGATGGCATTCATGGTAACCCAAGCTCTTAGGTTTGTTCTTAGTCCTCAGACCCCAAGGGCACTACACCATCCATGTAGTGAGTGCCAAAGTAAACTTGAATTACCTAAGGTTCTCCTGCTTATTAGAAGACAATCTTTAAAATACAAACTTTGCTATTAGGGATGTTTCAGACTAGGTGTACAAAGTGTTTCAGATGGATAATGATGGGCACTCTCCATGTCACCCGGAGATGATGGTAGGGCCTGAGGAGTGTTCCTGTGACCACCTCCTGAGAGAGGAGGAAGAGGTTGTTCAGGTATAGAAAGAATCATTGTGGGAGGGGTAAAGGGCATTTGATGAAGTGATACGATCCATACAATTTCAAGTGTAGTTTTCCTCTTCTTTCTACCTCCCTCCTTCATCTTACTGCCTCAAATCTAGGGAGTGTATTCTCCATCTTGGATCTCTGTGGAGCACAGATACTGATGAATATCAGGCAGAGCAGGCAATATTCCAGTTGCTAGGGTCCAGATGCCTGATATGCAAGCAGTACAATTTCAAGTCTTAAATATGTTTTTCTTTGCCATTGTATATGATTTACATAAGTTGTTCTTTAAAAGTAACAGTGTCTGTGAAGAATTCATTTTAAGTATTTATTATTGTGAACAATTAGAATGACTTATGTTAAGATGTTGCTGTCTGAGCAATAAAATCTCTGGTTATGAGCTGGCTCTGAATTTACAAGATAATGATTCTGCTGAAGTTCAGGTGAAGAAAAGAGAAAGGTCAGTGAAAGGAGGAAAGTGAGATATTTTCATTCTCTTTTTGTGAATGTTGGTGCAGGCAACCAACATTTAGAGTTCTAAATGTGTGTTGGATCTGGGTTTTAGACTGTGAACTTTTAGGATCTAAGAGAGTTTTAAAATTATACCATGAGGGATTTAAACCCTACTTTGAATAAATGTTGAATAGTAGTAATAAAACAGCATAATTGTCGTGACTGCATCAAAGATTCTTATAAAGCTTCTTATTTTGTCGCACTGCAATATGAATGCCCCAGCACACTTAACAAATGTGAATGAATTGACCTTCTTGTACCTTCAGAGAATGGATAATTTTCCTACAGATAAGGAACCCCCAACAGACATTTCTAAAGGAGTCAGTCCAGTCACTTACAGTGGTGTCACAGCTAGGAACCAGCTTTCATTCTTCATTGCCATGACATCTTTCCTCACTCTACACCTCTTTGCTCCTCTTTAACCCATTTTTTATAGTTAGGCCCCTTTGAAGCCACGTGTATTCTTTTAATGTTTTTTTCTTAGTCTTAATACCATTTGCTTTCTATATAAGCAGTGCTTATATAACTCTTGAGGGTTTAGTAGTATTGTCTGGTTCAAAGATGCAGAACTTCTTCAGCCAGAGAATTGTGACTGTGTACATATCTACACAGTGAAGAAGAAATTACACTCCCTTCCTATCTGGAACTTCTAATGTCTCCCTAGACTGCTGATGGATGCAGCCACTGCATCATTTCTTTCTCAAGCTCCCTCTGCATGAAGCAAACTTTTACCCATATATTTATTATTTATTAAATAAAACATTTATTATTTTTTCTTATTATTTTCAGAATCTCTTGACACAATTACTAAATTATGTATGCTTATGGGTATGTTAGTTTGTGCAGATAAGAAGACAGAACAATACAGGTTTCAATTTTCAGACTTAGAATAAAATCTAGCTACATGTCTCAAACAGCATACCCAGATGAAGTATCTATTGTGCTAAAGCAAATAGTGTTACTTTTTACTACTCCCTCCTGGAAAAGAGCTATGGTTTTGAGATGAAACGCAGCATCTCAAATGAATTTTTTATATAACTTGATGTAGCAGGATTAATTTTCTCCATCATCTAATGGATCATGTTTATTGAATCAGACAAACTTCAGAATCTGAGGTTTCAGATGTGGAGGGCAAAAAATTGCCTGTGTTTGTTTGGCAGCATCGATTTATCAAGACTTTAATCTTGTGCAGATACTTATAGATTGAGTTTCTGTCCCTTTGTGAAAGTTCCATTATCTTAAATCTTTAAAACCTAGTATTGAGGAAAAAATGATATTTAGGAAAACCACCAGAAATATTTTACAGAATTTTTATAGGACTACTATAAAGTAAATGAGTGGTTATTGTGTTTCTGTACATTATTTTGATTCAGTGACTAAGGAGAATATCACTTGAAGGAAAAAATAGCTTTGATCAAGCTTTAGCAAGGTGAGTAACAAAACTTCTGCAGTTCTGCCTCTCTTAAAGATGTGGATACTCAACTCTTTGGGCTAAAAAAGATCTTTTCTTCTCTTGAGAGATTTTTGCATTAACAGCAGTTCTGGCTTAACTGTCTGTCTAGCAGTGTAAAGACTGATTGCTCCCATCACCATAGGACAGAACCCTGCCCATTTTCTCCTGACACTCTCCTTTGTGAACACTATGGAATATTGCAGCTCCCCAGCAGGAAAATTGACCTTGTTGCACTGAAATCAACTGGGAGAGTTACCAGTGACTGCAGCAGCAGCTGGGTCAAGCCCAGGGTTAAATTCTTTTTGCCTGCATGTTGAATCCAGCAGCGTTCTGTTACAGGATTTCTGGCAGCTTTGCCATAGACAGGCCTGGAAGGGGGAGGGCATTTGGGGGCTGGCAGAGAACTCCACATGCAGAGCAGGTGTGGGCTCATCAAGCAGCAACCAGAGGCAGCTGTGAGTGAGCCTGGGGCAGGGAATTGGCAACACCTGGGGCAGGGCATTAATATCTAACACCTGGGGTAGAGGTAGCCTTGCTGCAGTAGAAGGCTGAAGGTGCTCCAGAAAGGTAGTTGTCTGCTGTGGGACTGCTTGCTTTTCTTCCTTCAAACAACAGCTCTCAGGTCAGATTTCTGTGTTTTAGGAGTTGATGGCATAGCTTCTCTCTGTGGGTAGCAAACAAACCTTATTTTTTTTGCTCTATTTTGGGTCACTTTTGCTTATCATGAGTGTGTGTTTTTACATATCTTGTGAGACTTGGTTTGTGTTTGTGGGCTAGGTAAGGCATAAATCCTCTCCAGGACTGTCTCAGAGTGACAAGATTGATGTGTAGAAAGTACCTAAGCTGGAAAGAGTTAAACCTGAGCTAGAAGACTGACAAAAACTTCTCCATGTTTCAGACCTAGCTCCCTTTGGGCAGGGGATTGTGACTTATGTGGTAATTAGATGTGTTGGCTGTTGGTCTGGAAACTGTTGTTCCTCCAAGAAGGCAATTCTATTGTATGTCCAATAATTACATGTAATATTTTGAAGTAAAATCTGCTAGCTTTCATATTGATTGATTTAATGCAGCTTGGCTTTTGCCTTGGCTCTTAATTGTTAGTAAGCTAGACTGAGATCAAGGTTTTTGTGTGTTTTATGGAATACCAGTGGATGAGACAGATTTTGAATGATGTGTATTAGAAATCACTTTGGATTTATCTGTTTTTATGCTGATATTACACCCAGCATTCTATGGGTTCATTCTCTCCTGCTTGTTTAATGAAACCCTTTGCACCTGTGAAAAGCGTGTGCAAAAGGTAGGGAACAAAGCCTAACTCTTAATTGTGCTATGAATATAAGAAACAAATTGGAGGTGAGTACATTGATATTCATGGCTCTCCTTCTGTAACAATATCCTCTTTAGACAATTAGAGCATATATAGCTAGGAGGTTGGTTGGAAAAGCTTGGCTGGGCATCTGCTAAGCTCTAGTATTAGGAAACTAAGACCAAACATTTTTAAAGCACCAGCTGAATCTTGTTGTGGTTTGTAATTAGGTAGAGCTCTCTCACATTTTAACAGATACTTCATTTTTATTCTGCCTTTCCTAGAGACTTTTTTCATACAAATTACAAGGGTTTGAAATGAAACAAGGTGAATGCTCTGGGGCTTTAATTGCTAGCTGTAAGTAAACAGAAGTTTCTTTGAATTAAGTTATTGCAGGAGCTTCTGAATAACTGTTCAGAGGTATAGTTTGCTTTTGTTTGGGGGGACTGTTTCACCTTTTGTGAATGCTAATGGCACACTTTGAATTACAAGGATTTATTTCAGAGGCTGTAAAAACTGTGAGATATCTATCAGCTGAAAGGCAGCTCAGTGTTCCTAAACTAGCAGTGTGTAAATGAGCTCTTAGGCTGTATTTTTTGAGCTCTGTGAAGTGCTGTAGGGTGCACGCGTCCAGCTGTGAAGGATTACTGTTGATCCCACTAGCTCATCTAGAGAGGTTTTTATTTTAGCTCCCACTTTGAATGACTGATTCCTGTTCTGATGGGGTACATACATAATTGTAATCCATTGATTACTTCTTACTATTCATATGCAGTATTGATTTATCAACCATAAACTTTCATCACTGTCATCTCTGAAAGCTCTTATCTGGAGTGCCACTCATAATGAGAGAGTTTATACTGCTGTTACCTGTCTCTGGTGTGGTAGAATGGGTTGCTTTGCCTCCCCAAAACACATCTCTCCTGAAGGGTGGAAGGAGTGATGTGTGCAATTGTTCGGGGGGGGGGGGGGGGGGGTTACTGTAGTTGCCTGTTGGGAAGGATTTTTTTCATATTAGACAAGTTTGCTGCCATTGAAATCCAACCTTAAGTAGCTCTGGGAAGGGAAGAATGAGAATAATTAAATCAATGATAAGTGGTCTGCAGACTGCCCTTGGGAACTCCAGCCAAGCCTTCAACTCCTAATAAAAAACCCATTTCCACTTTGCATCCAGAGCAAAACTGAGGTATCTCCTCTAGCCCTGAAATAAGGAGAAACAAACTTAGCTAATGGAAATCCAGTCTGAGCTAGGGATTTCTTCTTACTGCCCTCAAGCAAGGATGTGGGGAGGATGCAATTGTTCAAACATTATAAGATGTGTTAGGGATTTCTGCTTTTTCTCTTCACTTCTCCACTCTTCTTTTCCATGACTTAACATTTTCCCTGGTGGATTTATGCAAAATTTCAGGCATCAGGTGTCACCCAGGCATTCCACAGTATAGGGCAGTATATTAACAATGGAGTTTTGGGTACACTTCAGCACAAGAGGTTTGAGCTACCAGAAGCTGTCTTGTCCAGAAGCTGAGGCATAACATGCTTGAATAAACCAGTATTTTGTTTTTCCTACATGCTGTGCCAAATAAATTTAAAAATTATAATTTTAATTAAAATTCAAAGTTAAATCTTATTTTTTAAAGTAATTTAATCAGACTTTTTCTTTCACTTAATGAGTCAGCCATATATCTATGTTGATAGTGAAGCTCTTGCTAAATTTTTTTTAGGTTTACCCATAACAGTCTTAGTACTTTTAAAATTATGTTCTGTAGTTTTAGTCCTAGGCTGAAGGTGTAAGCTTATTGTTTTAGCCTTCTAGCAGAAAAAAAAAAAGTTTTTTTCTCAAATTAAGTTGAGATTGGTTATGACTTTTTGTAGAGATTTTAGAAGCTGAGGCCTGCGTGGAAGCTGCTGCTTATGATTCAAAGACTGATAGCAATATACCTCCAAAGAAGTTTGAGTTCTTGACAAAATAGCTTTTTGCAAGTTCACCTTGGACTGATTTTATGCTTTAGAAGGTGAAAAATGGATAATGCACTGGAGAGCCAGGTGAAATATGTGAGGGGCTGTGATTGAGAGCCAGGTGAAGTGTGTGAGGGGCTGTGAAAGCAGCACCTGTGTTGTAACTGCCTTTGGACCAGCCTCTCCTTTGTGCTTCTCAGCACAGGTGAAAGCTGTGAGATTGTCCACCTGCACTAGTATAAGAAATTAAACATTCTCTGCACATTTTCTTGGGGAACCTTCAACAAAAAATAATGATATCACAACAGGGACTTAAGTGTGTGAGTGTATAGATATGAGTTTAAATCACTAGGTTAATTTTTAAATCAGTCTCTGCTCCAGTTAGTGCCTTTTGGTTTGTGTCATGAAGCAATTTCAGACTTCACAAACCAGGCTTCTTCAAATTACATTTAGCAGGAAGATGCTCTCCAGGAGCACTCCTGCAGCTGATAAGGGGCAGTTAGCCCACAGCACTGGATCAGTGCTAGTCCCAAGTAAAGCCCTTGTAATCCTATTCTGGGAGCACTTGGTGATCAGCATCAGCTGGTTCAGTGCTCAGAGTGCAAGATCTCCTCACACTGTCTTAAGTTATTTGCTAGTATAGATAAAGCATGGGAATTAATTAATTTTTTTTTTTTTAAAGGAGGGTGTTTTTTTGGACTGAAGTTGAGGGATGGAGGATAAGTGTGAAGTCTGTATTGAGATGAATTCAAAGGATTAGAAATGCTTCTCATTTGAATAAACTATTTATGCTTGGATTTTTATTATTTTAATAAGGATAGATTAAAATCTTGCTTTCCTTGCTGTTCACAAAGGACAAGGGATGATCATGGCAGCACTACTCCATCAGACAGTAGTCAGTGAAACATTTAGGGTACTTCCCTGAGATGGGAGGAACATATTTTAATCTTTGTTTGATAAAACTTAAACATCTTTGAACTCTTTCCGTAAGAAGGTAAATGCCAGCTTTCTAAGTGATGGGAGGGGAGGTGATGGTGATTATTTTGCAGTTGTCATTTCCCACAGAGGGCTTCCACTTTGCACACAAACATTTGTGTGTTTTGTAGACTAAGATAGTGAAGGAGAATGACTCTACCCCCTGATAATCAGCCCCAGGTCCCAGTCTGCACTCCAGTCTCTGGGGCAAAATGGGGCAGCTTTAGCAACTTGGATTGCACACGTCATGTTCTTGATAATGGCCATTAATCTGAGTGCCACTTCTAGGGCTGTGTTCAAAGGAATGTTTAAATAAAGTGATAGCTGAATTCCACAAGATTAAGCAAATGCAGATGGGGGTGGGGGGAGGGTGAGGGAAGCCCCAAATTCAATAATTAAGGGTATGTGAATGTATCACTTTCATCTTCCCTTCTACTGCTCCAATTTTACTCTTCATCACATTTTATGGGTTCTTTTTAATCTGTCTCCTGGGTGATATATTTTTTTCCTGAGAGCTTGTTGTGCCATTGTGACTGGGGGATAGTGTGCCATTTCTCCTTTCCTGCCACTATTTATTCAGAAAGATGAATTGTGATTTTTGTGTGCTGTTTCTAGTTTGAGAGCATGCCAAAGCTTTTTAGGGTTCGACATGCCTGGTGTCCTTTTGCTGTGGGGCTGGACTATGCCTTTTGCAGTGATGAAGAGCTATTTGCTGTAGGGGGAACAGGAATCCAGCATACAGGGAAAATCACATATACCCATGATATTAGCAGTTTTTGTACATCTTTTGTACCTTAAAAGAGCATGAAAACTGTGAAAGGAGCACTAGATGAGAGTACTGTCAATTGAAATACAAAACTAGGTATCCTCACCAGAAGTTACAATAAAGTCTTGTCATAAATGATGCATTTTTTAATGCAGAACTATTTTTTTTTTGTGTCTCATAACATAGTATGCTACCAATTATTAGGGAAGTAAAGCAGATTAGTGATTCCTGGGCCCCTTTATTCAATCTAAATCAATTTCTTTAAAAGGTTTTTTTCTGTATTTAATTTTTTTTTTACATGAAAACATTTTCTTCCATGAGACAACTGAATAAATCAGTGTTTTCAGGCTTATATTTTTTCAGAGGTTAAACAATGCTGAGCAGCCAAAAAGGGGGAATAGTATAACTCATTCTGGTTTTTATATGTGCATATAATCAGGGATCTTTATGTTTAAGCATACATACACAGTTACTTACACAAACGTGAAGTTAAAGATGACTTTGAGAACTTGTAGGATACACAGCATAGCATAATTAGAAAACAGGAACACATACTGTGATTTGTGCTAATTCTAGCTAACAAAAACTTTTCATATTACTTTTAAAATTACATCTTGTTTTTCAAGGGAAATTTGTTTGTGCTTATAGGTCTATTTCCTCTTCTCTTTTAGTCTGGTTTAATTTCAGCTGAACTTGACAGGAGAGCAAAATCAAAGAAGAGAGGGCTGTTTGGGGGCAATTCTATTAGGATTCCCTGCTGTGAAGGAGGCCCTGTGCTTGGAGCAGGGGCTTCCTTGTTTTTACCACAACGGAATTTCAACAGCAGGTGAACAGTCTTGTTTGCTTCTTGGCCATGGAATCCCTTGTATTTCCTGAAATGATTTATGCTTTAGATTCCAGAGTTGGCTCCTCTCAGGACAGAAACCCATTGGAAATTACTCTGACTAGTTTTCCTACTTACAGAACTACTTGTTATACTCCACCCTCATTTATTCCTCCTCACCTTGCCTGTTGAAACCAGCAGAGCAGCGAAGATCTAATCTTGCTTTCAGAAAAATAAATTTTAGAAAATGTGTTTTGTTAAAGTTGTAGGTGGATCACAATGTGTAGAATAACTATAGAGTGAATAAATTGAGGTAATTAAGGGTTTTGTTTGATCATCTTGCTAAATTTATCTCAGAACAACTGAGCAATATTTGAAGAAATAAAAGCTTTACTTCAAAAGTTTTTTCTAAGTTACTTGAAAGTTTGGTGATGTTGGTACCAACTTTTTACAGCTCTTCTCTATTTAATATGTGTGTCAGTTTGCATGGAACTAGATGGAGGGGGTAAGAATCCTTTTGTGGCATTTGAATGACATGAGGAAGGAACTTTATGTGAAGGGTGGCAGAGCACTGGAACAGCTGCCTGGGGAGGCGTGGAGTTCTATGATTCTGTGGTATTTGTTAAAAGCAGCAGCAAAACAATTTTGTTCTTTGGAAGGGAAATGTAGCTGGGAAAATAGTCTGCATTTATAATAAAGATGATTTACTACTTACTTTGTAGTGGACTGGGTTTGAGGAGAAGGAGGTTTTTAACTTTTTTTGGAAGCAACTCAAGAACTACAAATTTCAGTAGTGATGTATTATTCAAGGGAGAGAAAGGTTAACCTCATAAAGCAGTGGGAGAGATATTGAGCTCTTTATTGTTTCATGGAACAATACATGAGGCAGATTACAAATGTTTTGGAGGGTTGGAATCTTGGATGCTGGATGGTTTGATGAAGTACTCATGAGTTGAACAGAGTTGAATGTAAAACACCCAGCTGTTCCATGCTGTGAACTGACGTATTCAAAGTGCTTACAACTGTACTTAGAGCTGGTGCTTTATGTGCAAGGCTTTCAGTCTTGGATAGAGCATTGGAAGCTGTGCACTGCATAAATCCTGTGCTCTTGGGGAGTGAATGCTGAGGAACTGATACTTAGAGATTTTCTGCTATGACAGATCTCTGACAGGAGATTGGTTGGGAGCCAACCCAATACTAAAGTTTGCTGATTGATCTGGCCCAAGGGGTTTTCGGTACTAGCAGAAATATGTTTATATTTATGTGGTCCCTCAGCAGTTGCTGTGGAAAACCTGGCTTTGCAAAACATATGCGCTTAGGCTAAAGTTCTAAAAAATGTTTATCATGCTTCAAACAGAACATGCTGATGTCTACTATGGGATTGTTACAATTGTATTAATGCCTTTTGATAAGGCAGGGAATAACCTGTGAAATGTGATTGTCATCTTTGGTCGAGGAATGTAAACAATAGCAATTGGGCCTTTTGGTAATAATTTTACAGGTTTATGTGCTATTAGAAACTACTTCACTTCTTTAAACTGAGTGAGACATGTTTTGGTACATTGAAATCTGCATGTACAATGCCTTCCAGAATAGTCCATGTGGTGTTTGTCCAGCTACTGAGCAGGCATGCAAATCATGACCTTGTGTGAAATCAAGAGGAGCCACATGTCTCTGAGCTTAATGTTTGTCTCTTTGTCTAAGAATCCTTGTGAAGCTTTAGGGAAGAGACAGGTAGAAAGCAGGGTGGGGAAATGAGCAAGTACTACTGGGCTTTTGCAGCCAAAACTGAAATTTTGAATTTTGCCCCAAACTCAACTCAAAAGTATTCTCTATCTTTTTCCTCCTTTTCTCTCTTGGATCTGCTGGAAATACAAACTGAAGAAGGAAGAGGTAGCTCTTCTTTTTTTTTTTTTGAGCCAAAAGGTGTGGAGATTGGCTTGAGCTACCTTTGCCAGGCTACTTTGGTTGACCTATGGATTAATGACACTGAGACACAGACTTGTTTGGAAAACAACCCTTGGATTTCCAAATTAATTTGTCACTGTCATATGTTCTATAATTGCTCTTTACTGTCCAATTTCTGTGTGAGTGGAAAGCTGTGTTTGACTACCTTATAAATATTTGTGCTTTGCTAATTATTCTTTTCAGTGTACTTGTTGCTTACCTGGGTATGTCAGGACTTTTGTATGCTTGCTTTGTTGTGTGGGGTTTTTAATTTTTTTTTGCTTTGGTTTTGTTTGTTTGAATTTTTTTGTAAACAGTGTTTATCAGACATTTGGCTTCTGTTCTTTTTTTTTTTACTCAAAAATATCATTCCAGATTGGAAACGTTTTCTTCGAAGTCTTGTGTTATAGAAGTGATTGCTCGTCTAGCAACATGTTTGCTTGTATGAGAAAGTTGGTTCAGCTTTCTGCTCTTGCATTTGCCACAAAATTCCATGTATGTGAATGTTAACTTATCTTTGAAATTAAGAATGAAATGACATTTATAATTTAAGTCTAGGATTTTTTTCAAATGCTGAGTACTTTGTCTTGTTGGGAAAACATATCCTTTAATAAGCAGTACTGTGCTTGATTAGGGTTGTGTGATGTGGGTTAAGCTATTCAATTTAACTTGAATGCACACCTTCTGACAATTGTCTGCATCTTATTGAAAAATGGTTCTTAAGTTCTTTTTTATTGAAAGATAAATATATCACAGCTTTTTTTTTTTAAGATAATAACTACACTAAGTGCTATTTCACCTATTTAAAAACAAGGTATTTTTAGTTTTCTTACACTTGTTCTGCTGGTCTTTTAAAAGATAGAGATGAATGCTGTACAAAATAGAAGTGAATACCTTGGTGAAAAAAAAGATAAGATTTTAAAAAGCAAGGAAGTTAATATGATAAAAGCATAATTTTGAACTACAAAGATTCGTTCTTCAAGATGTGTATCTTAAAATGATCTGGAGAATATATCTTATTAATAACAAAATATTATAAAATTCTAAAGCCCTCTGAGGAGAACGTATGATTAAGTCATAGATCCTAATCTACCTGTGTAGCTTAGAGCTTGTTTGATCAGGGCTGAATCTCTGTAGTTGCACTTTATTTTCATGAAGCAGTATAAAATCTATTTATTTGAAGTTCTACATTGGTATTTGTCCTCTCTTCCCTGTAAATAACCTTATCCACTTAGTTCAAGTATTTTAAATACAAAAGAAAGAGGAGAATTAGGGAGATACCATTCTAAATATTGGAAGAATGGTATTTTAGGTTTGTATGAAGAGTTTTTATTGCTAAGTTAAAATTTCCTTCTTCATGATAGCAAAAATAAGTAGTAATCTATGGCATTAATATTTATGATGCTCTAGATTTGACATTTTTGTGAAATTTCTAATTCTCCCTAAGTTTTTGCTTACCAATTAAAACCTATTTTTTAAATAAAATGTTTGTTCTAAAGTTGTTCTTTTTGTACTATGTACTTAGAATAAATTATAATGTTGATGTTATATTCTGTAACATAGGCTATAAATGGATTCAGAAGTGTCCAAATGTATCTTAAATGATTAAGTACTGTCCTACCAAGCTAGTTTATTCCCCATTCTTTTTTAGAATGGAGGAGTTGAAATATTCTATGGATTTTTTTCTGTTTGTTTTTAATCCGATAATTTCCTTCTTCCCTGCTACCTATAAAGCCTCTCTTCACTAATAACTGGACTCCAAGGGAGGGGAAAATGAAAACTTGTAAATTTTAAAACATCTCATAAAAGAGATGTAAACCAGCCTTATGATCTATAAAAAATGTTACAGATTGTAAATCATCTATCTGGGGACCTTCCAGAGTGAGATGCAAGCATTGCTGCTTATTGGGCAGTTCCCATCTCTAATTGCATGGGGGTTTAGGATGCTAAAGCTGTAACCTGTAAATGGAACAATACTCAATGCGGTCTGTTCTTTGTGTTCTTTGTTGGGGTTTTTTTTTTTTTCTTGGAGCTAAGAATAGTATTTATCATTCTAAAATCTGGGGTTGGAGCAGTGGACTGGAATGAAACCTTGTGGTAAACAAACCTTGTACAAATCTGTGGACCTTTCAGGGATTTAGGGATGTTAGGGTGAATATAGCCTCTATTGGCTGTCATATATTCAAAAATATTAGCAGTATATTAACAGAAGATTAAATGTTTCAACTCCATCAGACTTGGGATTCTTGCCTTTTGCACAGTTCTGTTGTCACTTGTAACAACAAAATCTGATGTGTTCTTCACAATTTTGAGGTCCACTGCCCCTATTTTGAGGTCCACTGGCCCTATTTCCTTATACTTAGAAGGTGTTACTTAATTTTTTGCTTTGTTAGTTTTTATTGCCTTGTGTAAAAAGGTCTTGATAACCAAAGGGAAAATTGTAACCTGTGAATCCAGATACAGGTTGTAATGTCCAAGTTTTGTCCATGAGCTGCCTCAGTCCTCAGGGAATTGCTGCAGGAGAGATGAGATCACTTGCTTGCTGAAGTCTTTAGCTTCTCTGTGGAGAGGTGTAAAGGTGACAGTTCTAATGAGGGTGTTTTTCTGTGGGCTTGCGCTCAAAGCAGCTAAATGCAATCACTCCTTTCAGACATGTCAGAGCAGACCCCAAAGAGCAAAGGTGGTGAGATTCTGCTGTCAAAGTTGAGATCGTTTAGCACCTCAAGATCAGGCATCAGATAACAACCTTTGTGTGGTGTTGACTTGGACAGAATTCAAACTACTGACCTATAGAAAAAAACCCTAAAACCCACAAACATAAAAGCACCTTTTTTTAGTAGAATTTTTACTGGCAAGGTTCTCTTTAGAGCTTGGCAGTCTTGCTGTCACTAGAAGTCTTTGCACTGCAGGCACAGCACTGATCTTCCCCTTGTGTGTGTGATGCGGGAAGCGAACAAGGCATGCAAGATGAGTGGCTGTGCTCTCCAGGAGAGCATCACTGTCTCGTTTTGTACGGGAAAACTAAAGCTCCAGATGACTAGAGATTATGTGCAACTCAAATCAGTCAAGTCTTTGTTAGTTTGAAAAGCTTTTGTATTTTTCTGAAGTCTTTATCTGTGTAAATTGGTAGAGATTCCTGATCATTCATCAGTGGAGATTATATGGTGATGGAGAAAAAATTTTCATTTGACAGACTTTCATATGACAAATTGAAAGATTGTCACTCTGGGGTGTGGTGGGGGAAGTGGGTGGGAGTAAAAGTGGAAGGAGTCTGAATGTATGTGAAATTCTATGGTCTTCATCACTGCATGCACTTCACAATGTCATTG
This sequence comes from Molothrus aeneus, assembly GCF_037042795.1. NCBI lineage: Eukaryota > Metazoa > Chordata > Aves > Passeriformes > Icteridae > Molothrus > Molothrus aeneus. Next base: position 16,068,628 of record NC_089653.1, read on the forward strand.
TTATCTAAGATAAAAAGGATACTAAGGAAAAAAGGATTCTTCTCTGTTGTGAACTCTGAAAACACCCATGGGAGGTTCTACTTCCCTCCCGGTACAATAGGAGTAGAGTTTAAAATAATTTAGACAAGTGAGTTTCAGTTCTGTTGTTAGAAAATTTTTTCTCCTTGCTTGTTAGGGGACTGGAGGGCTGTTCACAGGTGTCTCTTTGACTTTCTTTTTCAAGAAAACTGCCTCTGTGCTAGGAATTGCTGGATCTTAACCTACAACTGCTAATTATCCCAACCAGCTCTGCTGTGCTATTCCTTTGGGTCAGTGTCCAAGAGGGCACTTGTCCAGCTGTGGTTGTGCCTCCCCAGCCCATGTACTGAAGATATCAGTAACCGAGGCTGAGAAATTCTTTGGCTGTTGGCATGGAGCAAGGGGGTTGTGCAATGGATTTTATTCTCAGCACAGCAGTGTGGCATGAGAAATTTGTTGCTTTTCTTTCTTGTATTTTTAGTTAGAACAAGCTTTGGCTGTATGTAAGTAATTTCTGTTGAACTGAGTCTTCTGTTGACATCATGGAAAATCAAAATGCAAGGTTAGTAGACCAGAGGATTATACAGTAGGACTGCGTCTTTGTATTATGCTCAGAAAAATGCACAGTCTTCTTGTTTTTTGTGTTTTGTTTTGTTTTTCCTTCTTCTCTGATTTAGTGAAAACTTAGCTTTAATTGCAAGCCTGTTCCTGAATAAGTCTTTATCACATTTCCACTGAAAACTCTCTTTTGGTGATCTAACCGACTCCTGCAGTGAATCAGCCAGTTATGACTGATGTAGAGTTAAAGATCAGGTGATTGGTGGTATAAGAAGCTAAGTTCCCCGCTCCCAAACACACTGTTACCTCATATAGAGGATATTGATTCAAAAATGGCTTTCACAGAACACTTTTCAATGATACACACCTGTTCCGGATACTTAAATATGGCCAAAAAGCTTTTCCTGTAATGAAGATTTCATTTTTTTAATGCTTTTTGCCTTTTGGAAATAGTCTCTATTCTCACCTCCATGCTGGTGATGGCTCAGATGGAGGAATATGCTTTATTTTCATCTCATAGAGAGCACTGAAGAGTGCTGGGGTGATGAAAGTACCAGTATCCAGATCAGATATTTTCTTATTGATGTGACAAAACTGCATGCCAGGTTGCAAGCACAGGGAGACAGATGAGCCAGAAAGGTTAATTACTTCTCATTTTCTTACCCTTATGTTTATTTCAAATGCTCATCTCTTTCAGTGCCTGAAGGTGGCCAATTAATCTTCCATGCTTTTGTTTCTACCCAAAAGCATGGCTGTGGTGTGTCTGGCTGTTCCTGACAAAGGTGTGAAGAGTTCTGTAGTGAGGAAGAATACCAAAAAGAACAGAAAACCATTTTGCTTTCAGAAGCCTTTTAGAGGGTTTGTTTAAGGCTAAAACATGTAGTGATCTTAGCATGAAAGTTCTTCCACCAGGAAGATTGTGAGTTATGCTTGAAGAGAACCATGGTCTCTACCTTTCTTCAGAACAGAGTAATTTCATTCCCTGCAAGTTGTATTCAGAAGCAATGCTTTCAAATGGAGACCCAGCCCCAGGGAGCCGAGTCACCTCCCCGAGTACATTGTCTGTACTTGTCTGCTGTTAAATGATTTGCATCGCTGTGGTTTTGTCACTGCAAGCTCTGACTCTCCCTAGCTGTATGGAACAGGTGATAGAGCTCTGCTTGTTCTTTCACTATTTATCTTTATAGCTCCATGAAAACAGGGTAAATCAGTGTGACTTTCTCCTGTGGTGCCCTTCAATCTAAAATAAGATGCAATAGAAGGCAAAAAGCATAAAAAAACCGCCACATACAAATGCATTTTCTGTCATCTGAAAATACTTTGAGAACCTGTGCAGAGAATGAAATTGTCCAACAGCAGTTCTTCCTGACTTCTGCAGTCACAACTACCTTGTTTTTCCGTGTCTGCTACACCAGAAACAAAAATAACTTATTAAAACTAATGTAAGAAAAGCTTACTTTTTTTAAAAATTTCTTGTCTTTTTTTAAAAAACAAATTCCATGCTGCAGAGTGGTGTTCATGTTGCTCATGTTCAGTTTCACTGTGAGAAAGTTGCCTCTTAGCTGGCGAAGAATCAGTAATTTGTCAGAAAATTTATGTCAAAACGATGTCAGCATGAAGTCACCATGCAGAATGAGAAGTTCAGGAAGTTTAATTACTAGAAATGGTGTCTGGCAAATAAAGGTGATGTACTTTACAGGAGGACCTCACAACTTAAGGAAAGGGATCTTTCTGTGATCTTCATCATAAAATAATTAGATTTTTAAATACTTTAACAATTTTTCTTTTTTTTTTCCTTTTTTTTTTTTTAATAGCTGACCTCCTTATTCCTGTTCCATCTTTTCCTTTGATCTTAAGAAGTATTTTTCAGAACAATCAATGATAGGCCCTTTAGGACAGATCCATGTCCTGAAAAGTATAGTTGTAACAATACTTCAGTGCTGTGCCTGTGGTGTGATGTTGAAAAGAAAAAAGGAAGAGAAACAAAATAGTAAAATGTGTTTCTGATAGAGATACATTGTTCTTAATGGGAATTCTAAGCAGTTTTCTCAATGTAGCTCACAGTTTATCTTAAATTCATTGAAGAGATCTCTTCAACGAGTTGGTTACTCAAGAGGAGTGGTTTTGGTCAACCAATATGATGAAATTCTGTGCAGATGGATGTTCTGTGGAGCTCTGAATGATTCTTCGCTTCCAGGGAAGTGAAGCTTCCCTGGATTGACAGACCTGTTCCTAAATCTGACAATTTACATTGTGTTGTTTACTTTTGTACAGGGCAGAAGTGATTTCAGGTGAGGGAATGCTGAATTGCTAACATGCAAGTACCTGGAAAACTTGGCTTGCTCTTCTTTGGGTAAGATGGAAGGCTCCATCTCCAAAATTGAGAAACATTACTGTATGGCTACTCACCTCATGAGATGAGGATATGCTTTGTAGGCTTTGTGATGTTTATCCTGGAGGAAGGATGTGGTGATGGAATGACTACATTGAGCACAGGTGGTTTCAGTAGTACTCAAATAAGCAGTATGCTGGTTGTTGTGAGATATGTCTCGTCTAAAAGGATATTTATTTTCAAGATATGACCTGCAAAAATGTGGAATTATTTCCAAATACATTTTTGGCTGCCTTTGCTTCTTGCCTCACTTCTGGAAGGCATTCATTCATGTCATGCTGTGATGCAGAATATTATGCCACAAGAGAGATGGGAAAAAGGCAGTCCTCTATAGGATTTGGGTTCATATGTATTTGTTCTTTGTTGTTGCACTCTGAAAGTTTAATCTGTTGAGGCCTTCCATTAATCAATACCATTTTATCAGAGCTACAATATTGAGGTAGTGAGAAGTGGTTGTTTAGCAGGTAGAATGATGGGCATGGACCTGGGAAATTTCTTCAGCTTTGTCTCTCCTTCTTTGACTCTTTGGGGCATGAAATGTCCAGTTTACTTTGTCTGTAAGTAAGTCTCTTCCTCTTCAGAACAGGGTTGTTTATTACTGTTTTAACTGTTTCAAGATCTGTTTGAATGTCTCATACGAGGAAGTACTATTTTCCCCCTTTTCAAGTTGCAATTTAATGGGCCTTTCTATTGTTGCTTTATAAAAAAAGAGAGACCTCAATTGTGCTTTTTTGATTTCTTTCCCATTCCAGCCAGGAAATTTTCCTGGACTTGAATTTGATTCATAGCTGTGAAGAAACCTGAATTTTCTTACTTATTCTCATTCTGCAGTAGAAGCTAAGATTTGAAAAGCAAGACTTCTCATACCCTTTTTCCTGCAGGCTTTTGACTGTTGAATACAGGGCTGGTCTTTACTGGACAGGTTTTAGAATGGATATAATGAAGCTGGTGGGGAATGGTGAAAGATTTCTGTGCAGAGTAGGAGAAAGGAGTGGCAAGAGCACTGATGTGATTTAAGATATCATCAGCCTCACTGGTAAAGGAGACTGCTAGTCAAATGAATGAAGAATAGGAGCTACTTCAGGTCTTTCAAATGAATAAAAGAGGAATGATAGTTTATTAAAGGCCTCTGAGGCTGAAAATGGACACATTTTCATTTTCAGCCTGTTACAATCTTGCACTTAATCGAGTTACCATGCAGAAGTCAGTACTTATTTATTGTAATGTTCTTCAACTTCAGTGCTCTTTAGATTGCTGTTTAACACACAATAAAGGTTGTATTTAGTTTTGATTAATCATACAGTCATGTACACTAGAAACGTGATTTACACATTTTTCAGTGTAATGATTCCAAAGTTATTTTTCTGGGCATTTCAAATGTTGGTTGAAAGTAACATTCAGAGTAATTGTTTGGCTTTTCATAAGAACTGCTTCTAACCCAGCTCTATTGACCCATCACTCCTCTCTGTCTTCCCTACCTCACACTAAGATTTTTAATCTGAAAAACCAGGATTGAATTGTTACGTTCTACTACTTTGAAACCCTGCCAGCCTAAAGTCAGTAATCTCAGAAGAATTAAGAAAAGAGTGGATGGACTCTGTCACATTCATTGACATCATCTTAGCTTGTCATCGTGTCACGGGCTAAAGGAATGATTGCATAACTGCTACAGCAGAGACACAGGCATTGTCATTAAGGAACTGTGAACCAAACAGGCTGCTCAAATATGCTTGTGTGCAGCCCTTAGGATGATGCTAATCACCAACATCTCTCATGCTGGAGGTCTGAAGTCCCCATAAGGCCACTTTTTTCCCAGATTCTACTTTAATGGAGTCAGAAGGAAAATCCTTAGATATAAACATTGATGTGAAACTCTTCAGTGGCACCATATAGGTGAAAAAATTATTTTGCAGTAAGGAGGCAATGCTATACTCCTGCTGGAGACACTCTTGCCATGTCTGTACATATTGTACACTTCTAAGAACACTGACCAAGGTCTGAGCCTCCATCCTCATTTGGGAGAGCTCAGCAAGGTATGTATGTGGTTGCTTTTGATGGTGAATTTGGTTTCCTGTACCTTCTGTCCATGCTAATGAGCAGACAAGAAGTCACTCAGTGCAATGCTGTGAGCTCTGTGCTCAAGGAAGATGGGCTGTGTGCTCCTAATGGGGTGGCTGAGCTGGAAGCTCTAGGGGCAAAAATGCCCCAAAAGCTTTGGACTGCTTGTTGTCAGGGTGACCTTGCTTGTTGCATTTGTTCACAAGTTTTCATGTGTCTGGTTGAATTAGAACAAATAAAATTGTGGAGATCTGGTGGGAGAACAGGGAAGGATTCTCTTTGCAGCTCTGAACTCTAATTATTTGCATCTATGCTACTGTGAATTTCCAGATGGCATGATGCTCTGTTATTTTCCAGTGCACTGCACCCTTTGGGGAATTTTCCTGAGGAACAATGAAACATATTTGAATTTGCATTCTATCCTAATACCCTGCAAATGCCTTGTAAGCAAGACTCCCTTGTCTGGCAAAAAGTGTCTGTAAATTAAGAGCAACTTAGGTTAGGAGTCCACCTGCCAAATTAACTTAGTTTCATTCAGCAGCCCCAACAGATTTTATTTAGCAGGCAGTCTGTTCCACATTTGGATGATCTGCTGACATCATGTGCTTTCTTCCTCTAAATCATCCTAGATGAAAACTGGGGTTTTATGATGCATTGAACACATATGCAGTCTCTCTGTCTGTCTCTCTCTAACTTGCTAATGCAAGAAGGATCTTGCTTATTTTAGGTAAACCAGCTCTTATTATATATACACGTAAGTGCTCATTGTAAATACTTCCTTTGAAGAGTCTAAGACAGAACACACACAAGCATTCAATGTTATGTTATGGAACAAGTATCTGGCTATTTCAAATATTTGCACCTGTGGTTTCTTAGTTTAAAATTCCATCCCCCCACCTTCTTGCTTTAATTTTTTTTCCATTAAGCTTTCCATATGCTTTTTGAGCTTGTTTTCACCTATGAAGACATCTGTGTGATATTACAGGTTGGTAGAGAAACTACCTAGGGTAGCTAATGGTGATCTTATAAATAGGATTTAAATTTTTTTAAAATATAAAAATTAGAAACTAGAATTTTAGTAACAAATGGAATGGGCTGCTCAGAGATTGGTGGAGTCACCATCCCTGGAGCTGTTTAAAGAAAGACTGGATGTGGTACTTAATGCTGTGGTCTAGTTGACCTGGTGGTGTTTGGTCATAGGTTGGACTTGATCTCAGAGGTCTTTTCCAACCTAATTGCTTCTGTGATTCTGTGAAATAGCCTGTTTTCATCTGTCATGTATTAAAAATAAAGGGCAGGATGTGGGAAGTAGTGGGAGGACTTAACAACAGAAATCTCTCCATCTTGCTTTTTGGTTTATGATTTGAAATCAGGGTCTATAAGAATTTCTCTCCCAAGAAAGCAACACATACAAATATACACTGTTATTTTTCTCCAGGTGCAGCTGGTTGCTCTACTGAGGTAGACTTGATTCCTCAGTCAGAGAGTTTTCCCATTTGAACAAAGGCAGCTCATTCTCCAATTTTCTCTGATGCAGTCTCCTCTCTGCTTGCATACTTGATTGAAAAATTGAGGGACTAACGCATTGCATGCCAGCATAGCTTTGAGTTTCCTTTCCTGGAGCTGGTTCCCAGCTTCAAAAGGTCTCAGAGATCAATATGTTTATTTCATAGCAATACTTGAAGAAGAGAATTCAGCTCTTTGTGAGAGAGGATTTACAACTCACATAGCGCCTGGGCAGTGGAATTGCAAAATTGAAACTATTGTCTGACTAGCAAAGGGATAAGCCCAATTTAAAGTAGGGGATTTATGCTTGTCCAGCTGTGCATCTACTTTAGGGCTACCAGTACCCTGTCAAGTAGCTGGCTTCTTAATGATTTGAAAGATGTTTTCATGGTAGGAATTGTACTGTAACTGTCCTATTTTTCACTAGGTACAAACAGCTTATACAATTTTTATTTCCACAATAAGATAAGTTCCTTTAAAACAAACAAATGCTCCGTTACTCTTCAAAGTGAAGTCTAGCCATGACAAAGAAAATCTGTTTGTGCGAAGTTACCTTGAATGATGATGGAATGGAATTGTTATAATATAAGAATTCTTGCTTTTACTGCCAATCCCCTTGAGTTTTAGCAGCCTTACGATGTTCTCAAAAATCAGCCCAGCCCCAAGTATTTCAGGATCTCATCCTGGGTGATAGAACTTAGTAAACCATAATCTAATGCTTGTATTTTTTGAATCATTTATGTTGTAATGTAGGAACTGTAGGTGAGAGGTTGAAGATCAGGTCTATTTACAAATGAAAATTCAAGAGCTTTTTCTTCTTTCCTGTGGTGGTAAGGAGCAGAAAAAAAACGTACTGTATGGGCAGCAGGAGAGAGTGTTAAACATCCTCATTTACTGTTCGGGTGAGCTTAGTCTGCCAGTGAGGATGTGTAATAAAATTCCTGCATGCAGGATGCAGTATGTACAGAAAGAATATTTTTTTTTTTCTGGTAGTGTCTGTGCAGAAATGTACTTGGAAGTAGAGAAGATCAAATGCTGTTCTGTCTCATCTTCCTCTTTTTTTTTTTGTGCAGAAAGTCTGAACAGCCATGCATTTGGAGAAGGGCTCATGTTTCAAGACTTCTACTCAGTTACTGGGCCAGCCTGTGGTATATTTGGGATGTGGCTTTATTTATTTATCAGAGTGTGGTTCTGATCTCCATTAGGGAAGGAATAGTCAAGTCCTCAGTCCACTTCAGCTCAGGAAGTTGAAACTGTGTGGTAGCTGATGCTTTATACAAGAAGTAGCCTATAAGAGAATGGACAAATGTTTTCTGTACCTGTTTCCATCACCTATTCCCTCCTTCTCTCTTCTTTGTCCACTCCTTGCCACCTACCCTGTTTGTTTTGCTGCCAGAGGCAGTTTACCTGTGGCTTGATGATAGTGAGTAATGAATAAAATGAAAACCTTCAAATGTGTTTGCAAATACACATGAAGGCTGGCTAATGCTGTGCTCTCTGTGATTTATACTGGTGCCCATGAGATTTGATCTGGTTAGGTGCCTATTTTTATTTTATGTGATTTTGTCTGAGGTTTTTGTGACCAACTCCAGAACATTAGTTTAAAGGAAACTTTATAACTGGCAATGTAAAATAGGACTGTTTTTCAAATGTGTAGTTGAAATAGAAAATGAATGAGTAGAATTAATATATTCTGCCAAAAGGATTGTCTTACAGGATTCGTAAGCACTAAATTTAGGGAAAGACTCTTGCCCAGCCTCACTGGATCAACAGCACTGAGTTGCCATGGGTGTGGCCAGGTGTTTCCTTCAGTCCTGGGTAGACACAGCAGCAGCTTGTATCCTCACTGGGGGAATCAGGAGCAGTGAAGGCTTCCCCTGGTTATCAGCAGTTCCAGCAGAACCCTGTAAGAGAGCATTTTGTTTCTGATCCCTTGATGCCTGACATCTGTGTGTTTTTCCACGTGCAACTTTTGTATGGGGTCGTGTGCCAGTGTTGGGAGTAAACATTGCTGGTTTTGAGATGGTTTGTGGGCATGAGTAAACTGTGCAGTTTTCATTTGCTGTAGATGATAGAAACCAGACTTGCAGGTGCGTTTCCAGACTTCAGGAACAATGCAGCAGGTACTTCCAGTGTCTGCATTCTACAGACTCGCTGCTCTGTCTGCAAAGCACCAAGGGCACCTGTGGCACTGCATGCAGAGCAACTGCGGCATAGAAACCACTTTGTAAATGAAATTCCAAGCCTCACACAGTTGCTTGTACTGAGGAGGAATTAGGGATGGCTAACTAGGACAGAAAAATTGTTCCTTGTTATATTTGTATGCCCTGCCAAGCAGGGTTCTGCATATAAACAAGCATTACTGCATAATTACATGATGCGTGGAAACGTTGAAAATATATAATGCTGTTCTTTATTGCATCAAAGTATTAGTGATTTTTTTTTCTATTGCAATCTTTCACATAGAACATTTCAATTAATTTTTTTCAAGTTTTATGCATAGTCCAGGGAAGAGGACTGCTTGAGAACTGCCTGCATTTATCAATACTCACCCATTTTATTGTGCCTGTCATGACTAATGCTTTTGCTTACTTGCCTATACAGTCCTTGAGTAAAGGCCAGGGTTTAATTAAGATTCTAAGTCTTATCTTAATATGCATAATTCAGTAATTATTAAAATTATTTCCTTCCTGCCTCATCTATTTGTTATTGTAATTCACACTTAATAATTTGAGAGGTTGAGAGCTATTGGCAGAAATTCAGTGTTTACACGGGTTAATTTACTGGTTTAATACTGGTCTGTGAATTACAGCTGTCAGTTCTGCCCCTTCTATCATGAATTTATAATCAAAATATAAAAATTAATACCAAATAACAGGCATAGATATTTAAAAAAACCATGAGATGATACAACATGAAAAGTAGTATTAGGTTACTGAGTGACTGGATAAGCCAACCAGAATTAAATAAAAGTATTGTAGGAGAGGATGTTGAAGTAGTAATCAAAGTCCTTAGAAAACACGCTATTTTGTATAGAAAGAGGTGGATATTTTTGAAGCCTCATTTATTGTTTGAGTCTATACCTTCTGCTTCTGTTGGCCATGGGAGTGGGAGGATGTAGTGGCACAAACCTCTCAAACACTACACAATCATTCCTCCCCCCTTTTAATTTCCAGCTGCAGCATCCTTGTTGAGCTGCGTGGATGAGGTGGTCTTTGGGTCTTTGCTCTGGGAGGCAGGGTGGTGAAATAACTGTGTGCTGAATGCGTGGATCATAAAGTATGAACAGACTGTCCCTTTGAAAATTGGGAGCAGCCTTCAGTGATCTGTAGAGCTCATGTGATGTTTTTCCATTACTGTTGCTATGCTCCACTGTACCTGCAACAAAAAACATAATTGAGACCAGCAGAATGCCTTCCCTACAGGTGCAGAAAAAATAGCCCTGTGTGGAATTAAAAAAGGCAAAACCACCCCCCTGACATCTTCCCTCCTTTTCCCCTGCTCTAAACCACAAGCCAACTCCCTCAGGTTTGACTTGGAAGTAATACAGCTCCATCTGGCAGTGGAGGTCATGTGAAGTAGCTGGTGTCACAACAGGTTGAATCCTTTAAATTAGAAGCTGCTACCTAAAAGCACCTAAAAATAAAAATCAAATACATATGATGCACTGTGGTTGTCATCCTGGCTTGTAAATGGCACAACGAATCTTTTGGACACTGAATACTCTACCCAGAATCTGTTACTGTGGTTATTATTTTGGACGCTTTTTAAAACACTCTGGAAGATCAACAGTTAGGAATCTGAGGATCCTGCTTGTGAGTCCAGAATGTAACAATTTGGGTAGCTGTGTGGCCTCAAAGCAGGATACAGCTCTGGGATAGAGACTTGTATTAAGCAGGTGGTGTGAGGAGGTAAATTTTTCAAACTGTTTAGGTTAGAATGATTTGGAATTAAAATCCATATGCAATAGGAATTCCCCAGTCACAAGTTCCCCAGTCATGCTGATTATGAGGTACAAATAATTTCAAGAGTATCTTGTGGAAATTGTTCTGTTTTTTTTTTCCTTTTTTTTTTCAATTTTGGGTCTCATTAAATACTTGGACTTGGAGTTTCTAATGTACATAGTGGAAATATGAATTCAAATGGTTTAAAAACTCACAAGTTTAGTTAGAAATTTTTGCAGAGACAAAAAAAATCAAGGTGGCATTTGTAGCTTACTTTAGTTAAACTTCTACTTATTTTATGTAGTACAACACAGCAATGCTGATGTATGTATGTGATCAGGTGCTACATTAAAGAATTTGAAAACTTCCATGGAATTATTCTAAGCAAGGTGGTAGATCCATTATAATTCAAGAGGAGAAAATGTACAAAACCCACAAAACATCTCAAAACTTCTGGATTCAAATGAAATTAGGAGAAACTGGAGTAGGACTATTATAGTCTGTCCTTCCTAATCTCTCAAGAAATGTTAATGAATTGGTGAGATTATTGTAGTAGAGCAGGACATGGAGCAATGTTCACTTAAAAGTGGTTGAAGGCTATGTAATTTTCCAAGGGATATGGCTATTTGTTTGTGATAATGGCAGCCTGAAAATACTACCTGCCACTCTTAAAATTTGTTAGAATTTCAGTTGCATTCTCTGAAGCTAACCTAAAGGTTAGAGAGAAGAAACCTATTTATGTCCTGTTAATGAGAAGCTCAAGACTGATAGTCAGTATTTTTTTAGGTCTGAATTTTAGGATTATTTATAAAAGCTACAGAGAATTAGTCAAGACTCAAGAGGTTTTTCTTCCAGGCATAATATTCCCCTAGGAATGCTGTAAAATACATGACTTTGGGTTAGTTTTTCAGATTGTTGTGACTTGTTAACATTTGATTGTTGGGCTATTTTTGGAGAGTGGGCAAGGGACATGTGGTTGTGCTTTTGCTGTAAGGACTTTTTTGTTGTTATTTAAGTAGTGCTAAGTAAAGCTCTTCAATTTCCATCTGCATTTTCAAAACCAGACTGTGAAATATGCTTTAAGCATCTATATTTTAAAAGGAGTCTCCTGGGTAAAAAAAAAAGAATAAAAGCAGTTTGGTTACCATAGAGATTGTCGTGCTCAGTTTTCTCCATACCCTGATGCGTGTGGAATTTAGGACTGAGCTACTCTTGCAAAGCAACAGGTCTTAGTTCCTTTTGTGCTTGCTGTCCTCAGAATTCAGCAGTCATCCAATTGTTCTGAGAGGGAGCTTTTCTATTCCTTCCCTCCATCCCTAGTGCTTATCCATTATGGCCAGGGCCTATTGCTTCAGGCTGAAGAACTAAGGTAAAATGCTGCTGTGGCAATAGGAAAGTGGTTAGAATGCAGAGAAGGGACTTGGTGCTGAAATGGGAGTCAGCATGGTTAAGTGGAAGCTTTGGTTCCTGCAAACAAGACACAGGAAGGGAAGAGTCATTGTGATAGAAGGAAAAGTCACGGCATCATCTTATCTTTTCTGCCTTTGTCACGCTCTGAAACTGGTGTGATGCCAGTGCCTTTACTAATGGCAGTTTTAAGATCAGCTCTGGGAAGGAAGTTTGCCTGAAGATGACCTTGTGTCTTTCTTTGGTGTAGAGAATAATTGTTTGCTACTGTAGGGCTGTGACTCACTGAGAACATTATCGAGTGTTTTGTAGGTGTGGAATGGGAAGCAGGTTTCCATGAAATCTGTAATGATATGAGCCTGATCTTTGAATTCTGCTGCTCTGTAGGAGTTAATCCAAAACATAGTGAGGTAAATGCCAAGACCCCAGTGCCTTGGTCAGGACTTTTCATCAAGCTGTTGAGCTGAGGAGCCTGTAAGCTTTGCTACTGACAGTCCTCCACCAGACAGTGCATGGTGATTTGCTCCTGTCTTGGCTCCTTAATTGCTTTCTGCCTTCTTTAAAAACCAAAACGACGATGAAAACCACCTTGCCAAGCAAACCCCAAAGAATGCACTGTCTGGTTATGTCCATTCTTACATTAGGCAGTGAGGGTCCATAGGCAAGAAGAACATGGTTTCCTCCAGTTCAGGTGTTGATGATAGATGCTGAAGAGAACATCAGAGAAAAACTTGAGCAAAATCTGTCATGTCAGGACAAACTTACCTGGCAAGCTTTTAGAATGACAGATTTACACTCTACTGTGTGGTGTGTCTTGGACCTCTCTTGAATAGACCTGTTGCAAGCCCATCTGCCTTTGTTCAAAAATATGTTTGCTGAAGAGTTACCAATTTTTTTCATTTCTTTGATAGTTTACTTTAATTGCTTTTCTGTAGTTCATTCTAATTTCAGGTTAATTGTGTACAATTTGATGACAGTGTGCTGTGTCTACTAAATGCAAATTCTCCAAAGGCTTCGAGAGGCATTTCATTTTAATGAAAATGCCATTTGGAAGGGCGATATGTGGTTCTACAGCAGAGGTCAATTTTGGCAGCTAATGAGTTGGTGTAAATGAAAAGAAATATCTTCTTGAGGGGGACATATTCTTTTTTTAAGAATAGAAAACCATGGTTTTTTTTTTCCTCAGTCAGGCCTTGCAGTGACTTAGGCAAGATTTTTTTCTTACAGCAGTTTCTGAGAGAGCCTACTTTGGCAAAGCTTCGTGAACCTGCCTTCTTTTTGCTGCAGATGACAACGGCTGCTTTTCTTATGGCCAAATATCTCATTGGCCTGAGCCATGTATAGAGGGGTAGGGGCATGGAAGGAGCAGAGTAAGCAGAAAGCAAGCTGTGAGTACTTTGAATAATCCATGGAGACTCAGTAATTATGTATGGCTTTTAATGAGATGAAGATGTTGATGGTAGGTAATGGGATTTTTTTTGAAGCAAGAAGAAAATTGATGCTTAAAAAACTAAGTGCAATGTGTAACTGGAGTTCTGTGCTAGCTTTTAAAAACAAGTATACAGTGTCAAGTTGAAAAGATTTAAGACTTATGCACTTGTCAAGAAAAAATGGTATCAACTGTGAAAGGGTGATGATTTCCAATTTGTCTATGGGAAATGACCTTGCTGCATGCTTTCCCCTCTTTAAAGGGAAGATAAATCCCTTTTATTCTACATGGTCCTTTTATCCTGTCCTGTTCATTTGTTATTTGCCAGAAAGCAGATAGGATTTGAACATTGCCTCAGCCTGGACATAGGGAAAAGTGGTTTTTAATTACCCAGATGGAGTGGAAAAGTTTGTATCCCATTAGCAATCCTCAAAGACTAAAGCACCATAAAGTGTAATCACTTAAGAATGCGTGTCTATAGTATTAAGCACATTTGAATGAATGCCAATGAATGAGTTCTAAGTGGAGCCAGTTATGGAAGTCCTTGGGTGTATCTAAAGTGTTTGGTTTAAGTTTTAGAAACAAACATTAAAAAAAACCAGCAAAAAATGGGTTTTTATTGCTAGTCTGTTCTCTCAGATGGAAAGCAGTTTCCTCCTTTGAAGAAAGTCTTGTACCATAAGCAGTATATTTGGTGATTATCAATGACATTTAACTGGTGGGCTTGTTCCGGAAGATTCTTTTATGGTGAAAAATTGTTCTCTATCAATGCTTGGTCTCATGACTTTTTTTTTCCTCTTTTTAAGTTGAAACTGTGGAATGTGAGCAACAGAATACAGATTTTTTCTGAAAGAAAACTTCTGGCAAATGATTGAGCTGTGACAGGGAGGTGTCAAATGGGAATTAGGTGCCCGGTTCTCACCGCCTTTGAGTATCTTAACTGCTGTTTGTTCTTTTGCTAATCTCTCTTTTTGATCCCAAGTAATTGGCTTCTGCCTGTGTATCTTTATCTCCTTCTGTGAGGCATGTGTGAAGGGGAATGTGTTGTAGGGAGATTGGGACTGCTATGGAAAAGAGCATCAGCTGTGTGCTGGCAGCTCATTGGATGTGCCAGCATGCTGAATGTGGCCTGCGGACCTGCAGAGTGGGAGAGCACCAGAGCAGGGGTCACCTTCTGGTGACCTTACAATGCCAGCAACCAAAAGGAGTTGCTGAAGTATGTAATAGTCAGGAAAGGGCTGGATTCCATGGATTCAGTGCAAGCTCTGTATTGGCTGCCAAGGCACGGTTGCTCTGGCTGATAACCTCGGGCGCTATCACTCTCCTGGTATCTACAAGCTTCTTGACTTAGGTCCAAGATAAGAGATCTCAGTTTTGTTGCTCTTTCAAAGCTTAAAAGAGCTCTCAGCTGCTTCAGAATGGAAGAAAAAAAAACCCAGCAAAATCAACTCTTCCCCTCCAAAGAGGAAAAAACCCAGAAAGAGGACAGAGAAAAACCCTAACTAAGTGACAACCAGAAAATAAACAAGCTAAAAAAACTCCACAAACAAGCAAACTAGAAAAACCCAACCCTGGACAGTGAACATCAAATATCTCCGAGGAGCCCTTGGATTTCAATAGGGGAATGATTTATATTAAAGTTCCAGAAGGACAAAACTGTTTGTGAAGCCTTTTTCTTGCATTTTTAGGAAAACTAGCAAAATGCTAAATAAATTCCCTAACCCAAACTTTGTGTAGGTTGGTAATTTCATCTGACTTGTCATGATGCCTTAGTTTGCTTTGCAATACTTGTGATCATCAATAGATGTGAGAAATGTGGCTGGGAGCTAAGCTAGGCTATGCCATAGGTAATACTGAGGATCCATATCTGGGCTGATTTCACTGGTTTTGAATGTTTTTTCAATGTTTTGTATGTTTGTATACTCACCATCCTGTGTGCAGAACTGGTGCAATGAGTGACATAATTTTATTAAGCATCAAAACACTAAAAAAATCCAAACAGCACAGAAAAATTCTGGTAAACATCTGTTTTGGAAGGTAAAACTGGAAAAGAAAAAATAGACGTAGGAAATATTTTTTTGTTTTTCAGTCTGGTTAGTGAGCTCCATTTCTCCTCAGTGCCTTGGATGGCACAGGAAGGCTTGTAGGGGGGAAGTGGGATCATAGAATTAACCATTATATAAAATGCAAGCAAGACTGAGCCAAGCCTGGTTAGGCAATCTGTGCTGTGTAAGTAACTTTTTTTTGTAGGGGTTTTTGGGGAGATGTGTGCAAAGCAAAAACAGTGGGTAGCTTATAAACATTAATTAAACCATGTGGTGATTTTATAAGTGAATATTGTTCAATAACTAGGAGTCAATTACACATTTTTTCCAAAGGGCATTTAGTGACACAAGGTAAGCTACTACATGGAGAAATTCCCTCAGCTCTTGACTCATAGCTGTAACTCCAAATAGCTACCAGTGGTTTTCTGCTGTTTTAGGCCATGATCTTTGCAAGAGATTTCCCTGTAATTTCTGGGTAATGTGGTTTGAGTGCTGTATTTTATAGTTTTCTAGAATATATTTGTACAATTAACTTAAACCACATATTTCAATATATATATAATATTAAACTATACAAGATATGTAATACTTTATATACTTTTAAATTTTGTATTATTATATATAAAGAGTTAAGCTCAAAATGCTTTGTTTTAGAAGTTTAAATTTAATTTCATGTTGTCATTGATGATAAAAAGCAGGTTAGGGTGCTCACAGACCTGTAGGAATATCTTAGTATGTAAATGAATCCATTTTACCTCCTTGTTTTGTCACGTGTGATTCTGGCTTCTCTCAAGCACAGTTAAAGACTGGGAGGTATTTATGTACAAACAAAGACTCCAACCACACATTGCTTTAGAAGGCTGGGAAGTCTCTCCTTTTCAAAAGCTTATTGGTATACAGAATATATTAACGTTGTACTTATTTTAAAATTATTATTTGTTTACTTCAGCAATTCTTAAAATGGGGGAAGAAAACATGCATTGACAAAACATGAAATATTTCTTTAATGATTTTAAACAGCAGAAAAAAGTCTTTAGGGTTGAGTGAAACCTTTACTTGGCCAAGTAATAGTTTCATGATATTGATGTGTAAAATCTATGTCAACAGATGTAATGCATTGTAAATGGAACTTTTATAGCATTAAAATCAGTGAAATTGAGGACTTCAAATCGATGAAAGGGTTAAAAAAATCAGTGTAGAGGACTAAAAACCAATTAAAAATGGAAATGCTTTGCTAGAAGCATCAGCAATATTTTGCCCTAAAAATGTGCAGACTGTTTGATTTTTATGAAGGCAAATCTTAAAAACTTAATTTATCACCATGTTACCAAATCCTGCTGTTACTCCTACATTCTTTTTGTTTTCTGAGTTGAGAGGAAGGCCTGAGCTGAAAGATCTCACCCAGCCTTAACTTCGTATCCTCTTGAAGTAGGCAGCTCTTGTGGGGGGAAAAAAAAAAGCTGTGGGAAAAAAAAAGCTGTTCTGAGTCTTAAAAGTTGTGGAGAATCTACTTATGCCTTTGTTAAAAGAGTCTGAGGGTTGATAGGCCCTTGGCAGCTATGTAAGTGTGCACAGCAGCCTTTCCCCTTTAGCTGCTTGTGCTTGATTTCACTCTGTGGAAGTGGAGCTTGTTTTCAGGTTGTGCCTTACCCTACTTCACAGCTCGATCCTGTTTGGCTGCCTCAGGTTTGGAGAGGCTGAGAGTGAGATAACAGAGGGATAAGCAGGTTAGGGCTGACCTGAGGCACAGGGAAGGCAGCTGGGAGCCTATCCAGGAGCTTGGCACAAAGCACCTGGTCACTTGCTCAGGGTTTGGAGCTGTCATTTCACCATCTCCTTCTGCAAATCAGAAAATCCTATAGCTGCTGCTCTCCCAAGGTGCTGTATGCTCTAACCAGTTATGTACTGTGCCCAAGAAATAACTGGCCCATCAAGTATAACTCTAGTTTTGGAAGGACTGAAAAACTGATGGTGGATAATGTGTCCTGTATTGCCAAGAGGATAGCTGTGATTTAGGAAGAAAGTAAAACTCTAGATTGAAGTACCCGACTCTGGCACAAAAGAGACTTTGGAGCTTCAGAGTTTCTTGTCGAAGGGCTCTGTTTGGTATCTGAAGTGCTGCAATGGCTGGAAGTCAACTCCTACCAAGTGGCATAAACCCTGTCAGAATGCAGCTCCCTCTGCCAAGATCTAGGACAGGAAGCTCCTGCTGCTCAAAGGCACAATGAGCAGAGTGTGTTGCTGGTGATGAGAAAGGAACCCACTTAACTCAGATTGAGGAATTACCGCTCTGCTGAACTGGATCCAGGCAGCAGGCTTTTTACCTATGAATTACTTACAGGCTTTCAAATTTCTGAGGGGAAAACCCCTTTGGTGTTGGCTTGGTATTGGGAATTGCATGTGCTTCTATGATGCTACAGAAATAGCCTGTAAGTCTCAGTCTAACGTGTTCTGATGGTGTTGTGAGTTAATGTCTTTTTTGCTCCAGAGTTGTCTAGCATTCCCTCTGGGGACCCTTACATCTGAGACAAATGCAACAGAATGGTACTGACTTGTGAAGGGCTTTAGGCATTATGAAAGATTGGTGATAAAAAAACTGCTTTAAGGTTCTATTACTTGATGGCTTATCTTCAGCTTCAAACCTTTGGTTAATAAGTACTTGGAAGAGGGGAGGAGACAGAGAAGAAAAAGTTATCTTGTAATGGGAAATAATTTAGGACTGCTGTAAAAACTCAGTGACTCTGTGTTCTCTTGACCACTTGTAAATCAGGCCCCTGATCCTATTGCCACTAAAACTAGTGAGTAAATTTACTGTAATTATTTCAGGAGGGTATAGATAAAGTTTATGCAAGTAAAGGTTTTTAAAGTCTAGACCCATACTGTGTGGCTCATACCTGCTCAAAATTTGAAACCTTTAAAACTACTTGCATGTTTTGTGAGAACTAAAATTGGTGAAGTAGAAATCTTATATAGGAACTCAGTAAACTTTATTTTTTCCTCTAATTTCCAAAAAGTAGTTGGAGAATGGGACAGTGTATAAAGCATCCCTGCATTTCCCATCATGTCCCATGGGATTCTACTGGCAGACCAGGCTGGGCCCTGAGTGCTTGGAGACCTGCCACAAGTCTGCTCCTGGGCTCCTGAAGGCAGCTCAGTCAGCTGTGCGTGTCATTGCTGATGGGTTATTGGCTTATGGCAAAGAGTGACTCTGTGGCCAGTTTCCCAGTGTCCCTGTCCTAATCTGAGCCTTATAATATCATATTAACAGATAAATATGACTCCTGACCTATTTATTTTCAGAACTATTTGGGAAGTCCTGTGGGTTGCGTGATATACAAATCTAAGATTTAGAGGATTACTGGGGAATATTAAATTGTTGTGGCTGGATCACATTCAGTCTATGAATAAAGATTTTTTTTTTCTGAAAGTTGATACATAATGTAATTTTATTCTTAGTCATCACAAGCTTCTCTTTTTTGTATTTTTTTTAATGTTTGGCTTTTTTGTAGAAGCCAATAAGCTACTGACAATTTTAGGCTCCAAATCACAAGTCCAAAGGTTCATGGATATCTAATTTCTACTAGAGACCAAGACTTTTGTTCCTGATCTGGTGAGCACTACTGGGTTGTGCATCACTCAAAAGGAGACAGGTGCATAGGAATTGCTTCTTAATGTGGCTATTTCTTCCACTGTGTTTTCATTAGGCCACAGAAGAAGGGGGCAAGTACCCATTATTTTAATGCAAGTAGCAGCTGGAGGCCTAGTTATACAGGGAACTTACCTCTGAGAAACTGCTGAGCTTAATCATGTTAGTAAAGTAAATATTTCCCCAGCATAGAGGGCATCTGTGTCTTTTGAGTAAGGTTTGCTACATAGTGGATAACAAAGCCATCCAAGTAATTCCTCCCTTTCTAGGTCAGTGCTTTCTTCAGTGTGCACTTGTGTTTTGAGAGGCAGTGGCTGTGAAGTCTGTTGGGCTCTGCATTATGTTAGTGTCACGTTTTCACTTATTCTGTATGTTAGAGTGTTGTGGATGATGTTCTATCTGCAAAAGCTGTGCTACCAAAGTTGTCAAGCTTCAGCTAACAAAGTGTGTACTCTTCTCTCAGGAGATATCACTCCAATTTTAGACATTTGAAAACAGGGTATAACAGAAGTGGAGATGGGGAAAGAAGGTGAGAACTGGATGTATTAGATCAGTAAACATTCTGAATTTACTCAGTAAAAGTGGAGCACATAGAAGGAGAAGTGCATCAAGGAAGGAATGACCTTTGTTAGCTCATCATTACAGCTGTCAGCATGAAAGCAGATTTGGAGATGTGAATCAGGAGAGCAGAGCAGATGGGTATGTTGAGGGTAGCTGAAGAGTGAAACTGAGGACAAGAAGTAGAGGGTTTTTTATGGGAGAAGCGGGTGCTCTGTGGAGTCTGATGTGCCAGATCCCAAGTCCCTGAATATTTGATCATGTTTAACTATGGATCTGGATAAAAGAGTGAAAATGTACTGAAATATACAGTGAAGTCAAGAAGGTTAAGGCTAAAAAGCTGAACTGTCTCATGTGTGAGGAAAAGAGAATTAGTGCAGAGACCTAGATTTATGGAAGAATAGAGTAATATAAGTAATACAACTCTTAGTAGTTGTATTTTTTTAGTTGTTTTCTTTCTGGGGGGAGTGTGTCCTCTGTCTTGAGTGCACAAAATGAGAAGGTTTTGCTAGTCAAATATGTGTGTGATGGATGAGAGTTTCAACTGTCAGAGCTGAGAGAAAAGGTCACTCCCCAGACACTGTGGTCTTTGTCCTTTTAGTTTTGCTCTTAGGGAAAGTTCTAAATGAGGTAGTACAGGATGAATATGTGGCCCATGAAGCGTTTACAGTGAAGAACAAACTGTATTAAATTAAAATATGCATAAAAACTAAATTAGACTAGCTTATAAAGTGAAGTTGAAGCCAATTATGGAAATTAAGCATGATGTAATAGTTAATGAAACCAGTGTAGCAAGCACAGTGAAGCTCTGCTGATTGCCAAGAACATCTTGCTTTTACAGTACTTATGTAACCATCAGGAAAGGCCTCTGAGTGTTTTTAATAACAATAAGCCTTTTTAATAACACTTTCCTGCTTTTTTCTCCACTTTTTTCCTGTGATATATTCTGCTGTGGGTGGGAGTGTATGTTTAAAAAAAAAAAATTGTTCTTTTCCCAAGCAGTATTCCAGGTTGTATGTGTATTTTTATTGTCATTGTGCACTTCTGTGAATGCATGTGTGTACTTCATTAACAAGGAAATTCCTGGCTCCTGAGGATTTTTATTGCCCTTCCTGGCTGAATGGAAGATTTGTGTGGTTGTTTGTCTTGATTTGCTTCTGTAGTCAGCAGTCCAAATTTAATTTAATTAGAGGAAAGAAATACCCAACAAAAACACAAAACAATGTAAAGTTGTGTTGGTTCTGTGATAGTAGCTGTTTCCAAAACCTTTGTGTTTTTAAATAAATGGCATAATGTGAATTTGAACATTACAGAACTTGATTTGTCACTTTTCAGAACATCTCAGCCTTATTGCTTCAACAGGAAAACTGCATTTCTCTTCACAAGTACTTGTCTGACTCAAGCAACAGTCCAATAAACAGTCTAATAAACAAGAATCATCATTTTAAAATAGAGATCTATTTTAGTATAGGCTGATAATGAAGTTTGCCCACTACAGATGGCCTTTACTTCAGGTTCCAAATTTCTTCTGTGCTTTACAGGTAAAAAGTAAACATATGAAAAACTTGATGAATACTAAGTTGAGTGATCATTTCTACATAGGCTGCTTATAAGATCTTGGGTAATCTAGGTTACATGTACCAAATAAACATTAAAATCAGAAATTAGATTTAAAAATGTTTCTGAATTATCAAAGCGAACTCCTTGTAGAAATACCAGGATTTGCCAAAATTTTACCTGAGCAATACTAAAGTAGGACATAGTCATGCACAGGAAAGTGAAGTGCTGGGCTCTGCTCATTATTGGCATCAGCAGGGGGCTTTAGTGGGGAGATGTTGTCTCTTCTGTGAATTAAAGAAACTGTCTGAGAGCCTTAACCTGAGAAGTTTGATTCAAAGTTGTTATCAGTGCATTTTCAGTGACTTTCTGAGAAATTCATGATGGATTAAATAAAATTTTTTTTCTCTAAGCCCCACTTGTTAATTTGCAGAATATAATTTCTTAGTTGGAAGCTGACGTGAAGTGTTGGAACACTAATGTTTTAGGAGAGCGTGATCCTTGGAGTTGGTTATCCTGGCAACTCCAACAATCTCCAAGTACAGATTTATTTGGGCATCAATACTTGCTCAGACATGTATTACTTCATGTTGTGGAGAAGAATGTCTAAAGAGGGCTGTGAACAGTTTTGCATTGTTAACAAAGCTGTA
Organism: Molothrus aeneus; assembly: GCF_037042795.1. Taxonomy (NCBI): domain Eukaryota; kingdom Metazoa; phylum Chordata; class Aves; order Passeriformes; family Icteridae; genus Molothrus; species Molothrus aeneus. The sequence continues at coordinate 16,090,396 of NC_089653.1, forward strand.
ACCTAAATTTGTGTTAATATCATGCAATAAGGAGGAACCGTTACTAAGTCCTTAGAAATTTTTGTCTCTGAATTATTATGCACATGGTAGCAACATACACCAACTAACTTGTATTTCTGTCATATCCAGCTAAAAATATCTTGAACTAGAATCAAAGCCTGGTTTTGGGTTACTAGAGTTTAAATGAAGCAGTGTAAGTGGAAAATAACCAAAAGCAGAATGGATAAGGTTATGCTCTAAAGATGCTCACTTAGAAAATGAATTCATACTCAGTTAATTCTCAGTCAGAACTAGAGTTCTGTGGTAGATTTTTGAAAATGATATTACTGTGTCTGTGATCCTAGGCTAACATCAATAAATTTTTAAAAATTAATTACATTATTTTCTTTGTTTTACTCTCCCTCAGCTTAAGTTGTTGCCAAACTATTTTTTTTTTTGCAAATAATTTGTGGGAGCACTAACTCTATTACACATGAAAAAGTGGAAACAATTCAACAGCTCATTTCATTGCATGTGCCTTTTCCCTTGTCATCTATTCTGCCTCATAAAGCATACATCCCAAACAAAGGATTAAATAAAAAGGTAGATGAGGAGAGGGGAGTGGGAAGAATAGGAGAGGAAGCATAAAGCAGATTCATATTTTTCTTTTATTTCAGAGAAAAACTGATTATAAGTGAGACACAAACACTGAATATTACTGCCTTTCCTATATTAGCTAAACACAATAGTATTTTGTATCTACACAGAATGATCAGATACAAAGAACTTGATGTTGGTTGTTTTTATGGGTGAGGTAAATATAATTACTAAAGAATATGATTTCTAGATTTCATTGTATCTTTAAGTAATGACTTTTTTTGAGGGGGGGGGCTGGCTGGGAGAAAATGCTCATTTTGATTTCAATACACGTTATACTATTTTCCATCTTAGTTAAGTATTTTGTTGTAAGACTTCTAAGCCTAGGGTTCTGTTTGTGGGTGTATTACAGATGTTATTGCCATTTGTTTTCTGGAAGGAAGATAAAATATTGTGTGTGTCTGTCCATTTTTTTTTTTTCTGCTTGCTACATACCACTACAAATGCAGTGTGAAATCACTGCAGAGATAATTCATACCATTCTCCAATAACTTGCATTAAACCAGAGACACCCCAGAGACCATAACATTATCTCAGGGATTACAAATGATGCAAATACAGGCTTGCCATGCAGGGTTAAGCTAGACCATGTAATTTTGTAAACAACAACAACAAAAAAAAAACAGGTAAAGTGTGTTTATTGTTTGTCCATTGCAGCCAGGTTTTCAGCTACTGCCTCATAATTATTCTGTGGGAGGAAGGAGACTTTTCTCTTTTAGGAAAGGTTCTTGATGAAATGTGGTAAAATGTACAACACAATTGAGGCTGAACAAACTTTTCAGTTGTGGAATATGAGGCATGTAAAGGGTATGCATAAAGGATTTTTTTCTCAACTGGTGAAGGACATGTGTCACGGTTTGACACTGGCGCAATGCCAGTGCCCCCATGAAAATACCTTCTCCCTGGTTTCTGCTGTGAGATGTGACCAGGAATAAGCAAAGCAGGCCCCCCACTTAGAAATAAAGAAAAGAAAACTTTATTAACTAAACTACAACTCTAAGTAACAAGAAACACACAGGGAAAATGACAACTTACCAAAAACATTTCCTCCTCCCCCCACCAAATTCCAATACATCCATCCCCCAGATTTCAACTCTCAGTCCATCACCACCCTTTAGATAATCAATTCTCAGTTCATCAAGAGGAGAGGAGTCCTTCTTGTGCCATAGGCTTCCCCTGGAAACACCATTGAAACCTTGTGTGTTTCCGTGGCACTGCCCAGAGATCATTGCCATCATGACCTCTTCCTTCCATGCCTAGTGCTCTCACCACTGCCCATGGACCAGAGCTGCTTCTAAGGTTGTCCTTTTAAGGATGCTTTGTCCTGTTCCAAAAAGAGCAGTCTCACCTTTGGGACACCTGTCCCCCTGATATTTCACCCCCTGGGGCTGACACTGAACCCTCTTGGCTCTGAGCCATTGCCTCCCCCTGGATGCAGTCTCTGTGTCACAGGAAACATGGTTCTGTCCATGGCTATAAGAAGAGTCCAGCTAAGCCACTCCATCATCTCTTCCCACCTAAGATTCTTCTCTACTCTTCTGACATCTTTCACTTGCCCAGACCTTCACACTTGCACATTTCCTTCTTCCATTTCATCTCTATCTCTCTTTTAGGAAAGTTTAATGTTCTGCAGAGTTTTCATTGACCAAAAAGGGGTTAAAAGCTCCCACAAGCAGCCGGACACCTTCTCGCTGCACCCCCCCTTCTTCTCCTTCTCAGCCGTGCTGCCGGCACGTTACCAAGTTTCAAGGCAGCAGGCACAGGCTGTACTCTCTCTCCCTCTCTCTCCTGGGGGGGCTGCCCGGTGCTTCTCCCACCCTTCCATCCTCGGGGCCTCTTCACCTCCCATCTCTGTCCAAGCCCCGCCCTATCTCACCCGGCCCCGTGGCTGCCCCTTCCTCTGCCCAGCAGCAGCAGCTGGACAGGGGAGAGACCTGAACTCTTTCCCTGCCAGAACCCAAGAGAAATTCCCACAGGAGTGCTCTGCTTTTTAACCCCTGTGTTCTCAGAGGTGTATCCATTGTCCCCAGTGGCCACACCAGGTGCCAATATTAAAATCTGAACACCTACTGGTGACCGCAGCATATCCCCAAAAACTACTTCCTGTCAAACCACGACAACGTGGTAGCAGAACATAACTGGATTTATCATAGACAAGTGAAAATTACGTAGAAAATTGTACAGCCTTGGTTGTTTGCTCAAAAGACCTCTGGTATATTTTGACTGTACTAAAATCAAGAAAGTAACTTTTGCCCTTTGTGACTACACATAGGCTCAAATTATTACCATGTCAGAGCTTGCAAAATACTGGGAAAATTAACTTTTTAACTTTTTGGACTGAAGCAAACACTAGAATCAGAAATGACCTGCTTTAAGGATGCCCTTTCCATTTGTCCTTACTTCATGTCTTTGATTATATACTGTATGTTGCTTACAATTTGCATAGATCCAAAAAGTAATAAAAATGAATTGTTAGTCCATGGAAAGTTTTCTGGAACACCAAACACTCAGAGAGGAGGAGAGACAACAGAGTAAAAAGTTTATACAGGCTGCTACTTTGTCCCTCCAGAAGAGGGACCTTAGTGAACATGTTTCTTGTGTCCATGAAATGCATCTCCAAATACTTGTTTTATAGGTATGTGTACACATATATATTAAAAATCCCCTTTATACATGGCTAGATGTGCATGTTGTTTTGGATGTGTTTATGTTTGGTTCTTCATAGTAAATCAGAAGAAAATGGGTTTGAGTCTAGCATAGACTTATCATTGGTGACTGTCTTGAATGCATTTTCTGGTTCTGTATATCACTTAAAATTTGAATAGATCCAAAAAGCAATAAAAACTCATTGCTAGTGTATGGAAAGTTTTCTGAATGAATTTTCTGGTTCTGGTGAGTTGGTTAGAGGCTGACTTTGTCTTGTGAATTAAGCTTACAAAGACGCATGTTTAGCAGCTTGGTAGTTGAAATTTTAGTCTGTTCTCTTTGTCCATGTCAGTACTTGTCAGATACTTGTCATTTTTGTTCTAGTTGTCATTTGACAGATTTGGGAACATCATGTGTGAAATTACTGGGGCAGTATGGAGCACGGTCTGCACTATTTGAAATGAGCGGAGGGACAGTGTCAGTGAATTGCATGGACTGACCACAGCCAGCTTTCTTTGCCGTGTGCTGAATTGTATTGTGGCCAATAGTCACTGTATCCCATACATTATAAAGCTGGAATACAGGACATTTTGACATTCCAGGATAGTTTGACGTGCAGAACATGAATGTGTTCATGTGAATGTGGCTTAGCAGTTCCCTGTCAATTTAGTTTTTTTCTATAGCTGGCAGCTAGCTAACATGAGAGCTGCTATGCCAGGAAAGGTCCTGATGCTGACTTTGTGGTTTGCCCTAGCATAAATAAGAGCTGGTACGTGACCATCTCATTCCTGGTGGGGAAGAGCAAGAAAATTAAAGGGTTGAAGCAATCAATGGGCAGTGGTTGCTTGAGTTTTGTTTGCAGTTCTTGGAGCATCAAAAGGTGTAGAAGCAAGTTGACAGATTGTTAATTCCTTTTCTTACACATAGCACCCGTTATAAATATAGAAAAGGAAGAAGGAGGTTTGGGCTTATTCCAGGCAGGATCCCAGTTCCCTCCATTTGGTACATGGGTGGTGTTTCCTCTTCTGGCACTTAGGGATTTGATTGTTTACACAGGTTTGCTTAGCGAGTGCACAATTTAAAAAGTGATTTGACAGGAAAACAGACTTGCCTGCATGTGTGCACAGGAACATGGGAATTTATACCTTCTGTATGGATGCAGGGCATGGACAAGAAACCCAGCTGCTGTATTCCAGGGGAATGTGGTCTGTGATGGGAGCCTCTTGCCCCATGCACAGCCGTTCTCCTACAGCTCCCCAGTGCAGAGCTCCCTCCCAGCCAGCTGCTGTTTGCTGGGGTGAGCAGGGAGGGCGATGTGGCTGAGAGATGAAGTTATTCTTCAGGAATAAGAATATTCTTCAGGAATTCTGGCCAGAATTATTAATTCTTGCTTGTAGGTACTTTGTGTTTGGGGCACTGAAGGCATGCTGGGGCTGAAAAAGGAAGACAAAGCAAAGCGAGCACCAGTGTCTTACTGCAGCTTGCTCAGCTGTATTATATATGTGAAATAAATCATGCATTTATTTTACATGGTAGCAGTAGTGATTTGTCTTTGTGGGGCATCTGTATTGCACAGGATGCAGCAGCTTTACTCGCTGTGGTTTTATTGCTGATTGCAATGTAGATTGTTTAGAAAACACTTAGAAATGCACAATACAGAGCTATAGTATTTGGATATCAATTGTGTGCTTAGGAGGTTATTTAATTAAGTTCATCAGGAGACTCAATATTGCCCTTACACATTGATGAAGATCTGTCATCTCTTCAGGTTTTGTTGAATACTTAAACTATACAATTTGTCTCTTTCGCATTGTTTTAATGACAGGTCTTCTAAGTAAAACGTGAAAAGAGAGAAAGAAGCCAAATTCTTATATTCATGTAGTTAATCTTATGGTTGCTTAGCTTGTGCTTGTTTCCTCACAATAAATCACTTAAAAAACCAGTTGAAATTTTCCATTTCAATATTAAGGTGTAGTGCAGGAAGAGAAGTGAGTACAGCATAAGAGTTGTAAATGGAAGAAGTCTTTTTAAAGCCTGCACAAAGTCTAATGTCATTAACAATACCACTCTAAACCAGATTGCAAAAATCTTTGGGTGTCACCTGTGCTGCTGTTTTAAACTCCACTGGCTGTCCTGTGCAGTCCTCCTGTTGCATTATGTTAGTTGTAGACTGAGTGAAAGCAAAGAAAGACATTTTAGTATTTCGTGACAGCTGCTTCAGTGATTTCAAATCCATCAGGTGAGCATTTTCATTTGTCTTTTTCTCAATTCTCATTACTCCTTGCCAACACCAGTAAAGAAGAATATAAATGGCAAATTAAAGACAAAATGACAATAGTACAAAAAAATTATAACAACTTTTTCTTTTGGCTCCTGTGGGAGCCAATATTGTGTTCATATCATTTTGTATTAGATGGATGTGGTAGCCAGATTAATTAAATGTTGGAGAGGCTTTATCAGCACTAGGGAAGTGGGGATGTCTTCCAGGGGTCAACATAGCACCTTTTGCCATTTGAATTCTGTTTCAAAAAAGCTTGGCCAGACGCTTGTTCCTTCTCATACCCTCTGCTTTGCCAGCCATGCATTTCCTGCAGGGGTGGTTTCCATACTTTTCTCATATCTTCTGGGTTTCTTTCCTTATCTATTCTTTTCTGTCCCTCACTTACTGCTAATAATTAGCACTCTTCTGGAAGTTAGTGTGTTAGAGATTGCTGAAATCGATCTGTGTTGATTGTGCAGCCAACAAATAGTGGCAGAGCCAGGGCCGTTCCCAAGCCCCAGTGTCAGCATTGCCTGGCAATGTTGTAGCAGCCAAGACCTGGCTGGTTACAGTGGAATGTTTTTCTCTTCATTTTTTTTAGAACTGCAAGGTACTTCTATGTAACTTGAAAACATCTGTGCTTTTTTTGTGGGTTTTTTTCCTTGTTTTGTTGTGTTTTTTGATAAAGTTGAATCAGTAGAACTTTCTTTAAGAATGATAAGAGCAATATAATTAGATTGCAATTACATGATCTGATGTAACTTCTACAAAATCACCTTTCAACTGACAAAAAAACTTTGAAATAATTCTGTTTCAGTGCATCAAATAAAAGGATAAATCTTGGGCAAAGTTCTTTCAGATTTCTGAGACAGGCAAAAGACTGTTTTATATGAGGGTGTCATTTTTGTGTTGTAGGAATGACAAATGACAACCAGTGATTAGGAAATACTTTAGAAGAGTTGGTAGAGAGGCATTTAATAAGTAAGGAAAATAGTTTAAAAAATTCCAGGGTACACTGAGGGTATGGTTTTAGGAGGGATGATAGCTTTTTCTATGACCAGTAACCAGCTGAGAATTGATTTGAAATGCAAAGCATTGGACAGGCCAAATAACCTGGACAAAGAGTATCTGGAAAAATGTGTTGCTTATTACAAAATGAAAAAATGATGATAATTGATGATAAAAGAAAAAATATATCTTGCTATTAAACTAGCTCATGCATTTCTTTTTCTGGAATACACATTGGTCTGTGTCGTGGAGGCAGTTTGGTCCAGCTGAGTAAGACTGGCTTCCAAATCCTAGCCATTTCCTGAGCTGGCAGCTCAATGATGCTTTCACCAAGCTGTGCTCCCTGTTATTGCTGGCCCTTCTCCTGGGAGCTATGCTTCCTGTACTTAATTAGATGAGAAAAAGATGAGCTGTTCCCCTTTCCCTCACTTGAGGTCTGGATGGTCCCAATTCCAGTGCTCTGTACAGCTCACTGAGCTGGCTGCTAACCTGAGGAGCCCTCCTTCAGTGAGAGGATCTATTTTGCCTTCTCAGCTTGAGAAGGGAGTAAAATTGCTCCTTTGCTAGCATCAAACCCAGTGTGACTGTGGTTTGGGGGAAGAGGAAGTGTAGTGCTCCCAGTGCCTTGGTCATGTTGGATATTTTCATAGCTTGGATTTAAAATCTTCCTTTCCTGCTCTGAGTTACATCAATATGCAGAAAAAGATATCATGTTCTGTAATTAACAGTGAAATGAGTCCTGGCAAGTACAGTTCTCCTTGTACCAGGCAGCCAGAAATGGCTTAAAGGTTCCAATACCAGGCAATGTCAAGCTTGCATGGAAAAGCCAGCTCTAATAGGAGCTAAGCTGGATTGGCAGAGTGCTTGGCTTTTCTAAAATGATCTGCAAAGACCATTAATTAGTAGCATATCAGCAGAGTGACATTTAAGAATGTTCAGTAAAACTGCAGTGATGATATTGATCAGTAGCAGTAACACCATCTTGTCACAGAGGATTTAGGTAAGTAAGGTTCAGAGGACAGAGGTTGTAAGTAGGTGACCTTAAATAGGTCAGTTGCATTTGGTGCCTTCCACCACACACAGCTGGGAAATGGCCAGAGAATGCAAAACCATTTGCTGTGGCCACTGCCTTTTTTTTGTTTTCTTTAGGTGTAGATTTTCCTTTTACATTGTAACAGAATGATTAAAAGGGTATCAAAGTATACACACATGAACAATTTGTAGCGGTAAATAATTATTCAACTTGGTTTAGAAAAATAGATATGCCAGGGTTCCTCACCTTTTTAAGGAGGCTGCATGGAATAGCTCATTGCAGGCAGCAAGAGCAGGACCATGTATTTTTTACACATTGCTTTTGAATTTAGCAAAATACTGAGGGAGAGTGGGAGGGAATCAGCCTCATTTGTTACAGTATTTGCAACCTTTAGCTGTTCCCAGGTGGTTACAGTCAGTCCTCAGTAGGAGGAATAGGACAAAGTTCCCTCCTTCCAGTGTCGGAAAGGTCACATGCTAGAATCCAGAAACATTCACCTTGTGTGCCAAATGCAGATTTTCTGAAAATAGCCATATGCCAGTTTGTTATGGTGATGTGCACATGCTTGAGCTAGTATGTTGCTTCTGATGCCAAGTGTCTGTCTCAATGAGCTGAGTAAAGCAGAGTGTCAGTGCAGTGAGTATAATCCATGCTAATATTAGAACGTGGGGCCAGATCCTGCCGGCCCCGCCATGGCAAATGCAGCTCGGGCTGCTCAGACCTCTGTGCTCTCTGCAAACAGCTCTCCCTGCTCCTCGTCACTTTATTTCTTTTTCTAGGAAGTATGAGTAAAGAGCAGCTAATCCCCTCATTAAATACAGCTGCAGTATGGTCTAGTGGACAAGTACTCTGTTGAGTTTTTGTTTATCTCAATTAATGCACTTCTAGCTTGACAGACAACCCTATTCATTATCATCCTGTGTGGAAAGGAAGTTTGCAAGTGATGAAGGTAATACCATTAAAAAAAAAAGAACCCTTCCCAACCCCCAGACTTAATTTAGCTGGCCATGTCTGAATTTGAATACCAAGGTTAAGGACTTCTGAAGATGAAGTTGGACAAGGAAGTGACAGCATGAGATGTTGGGGGATAGGTGAGAAGTGTTACTTCTCAGGCTCTAGCTTGCTTTGTTTCAGGAAGGGAGTTTGCCTGCATAATTGGCAGTCCGATCTCTATCCCACACAAAACTTTAGGAAAAACCCAGCTCAGAGCACTTTGTTGACTTTGAAATGGCAAGCTGGGTAGGACTGACAGGAGAATTGTTCAGAGCTGATGCTGCCACCTTTGGGCCAGCTGGAAATATCTCCCCATGGTGTTGTATATGTCTTTCAAACCACCAGTTGCAAATAAAATTGCAGATTTCCCTAACCTGTAGAGATTTTGAGCACTAATCTCGTCCAAAATTCCTCTTCAGTGCAGGCTTGCCTATTGGACTTGAACTTAAAACCACAATTGGACCTATCTCATAATAAGTATTGGTAATAAAATTTAGAGCATGTGATTGTAAAGGGTATGAGTGCTCATTTTAGTCAATATTAAAATCTTCCTCTTGCCTGTGTTTCATTTCAGTTTATATTTACTTCTAATAAATATATCCGTGTTGATGCTTAATTCAGTAATGTATTTACTTAAGACTCACTTGATAAAACATTAGAATAATAAAAATTTTTTCTTTAGAACCCCTTTCTACTCACCACTTTGCACCTGTCAAATCTGTCTTTTTAAGTGCTTTTTATCCTTTGGTCAGTTATAAAAGCATTAGGGCAGGACAAAGATATTTCTAAATATAATGGAAAAATAAAGATATAGTGTCAAAAATGTTTGGTGCTGTCTCTGACTATGGTACTTATAGGAAACTCATCACCATAGTAACTAAGCCTCTGCTAAATAATTACCAACAGATTTGTTCTTTTTTGTCTTCTAACTATGTCTAGCCTTGGCTATAGTTTCAAATATAAGAATGGTATATACGTACATGTTAGCATACTGCATTTGGATGATAAGCCAAAGAACTCACCATATAGGATCCTAATTCTTGCAGAAGTGATTTCTGATTTCTAGGTGCTCCTGGCTGCTGTTTTGTCACAAATGAAAGAATGGTGCAGAACAGTTTTAATAAAGGCTATCTTAGTGCAACAGCTATCATGGAAAGCCAGACCTCAGGAAAAAAGCAAGCTTTTTCTACAAAGCTAAAGCAATTTCTTGCAAGACATTAGATTTGTGTTTAATAAGCAGCTATTTGAAATAGCAGAGCAAAATTCCCTGCCTTGGCTCTTCCTCACACTCCATCAGCAGCACTCAGGCATTGCCTTGCTCTCAGTAGATCAGTGGTGTTGCATTTCATCTTCTTTTTTTTTTTTTTTTCTTTTCCCCTGTGGTATTGTGCAAAGCAAATGTTCTAATTTGGTTTGGAGGATTTGCTGCCCTGCAGGCTGTGTAACCTGGGTGAACAATGAGCAGAGGAGCCAGCTGCGGACTAGGGGCTTTCAGCATCTTCATTTACTTTTTTGAGCTGCTGATGATCCTTTCTCTGAACTCTTCTCATGCAGAGTGACCTCACATTTGCTTCAGGAGCATTTTGGAGAACACTGACGTCTTTTACAAAATCTGTTGCTGCTTATGGGGGAAGTAGTCTGCTTCTCCTTTGTTTTATTGCCTAGAAATGCTGTTTCATGGGCATATTCCATTTTTAACCCCATTCTTTTGAGAGGAATTTGCTAGCTTTTTATGCTACTCTTGGCTGTGAGATAAACTTCTCAAAATGTTCTTGGTTTGAACAGTCTGAAGAGCTCTAGTGAAGTGGCCATGCCTTGAACAGGTCCTTGCAAAGCAGTGCATTTGGGTTGAATATTGACATATGAAGTCCTTGTACTTCTGGCTGAGCTCAGTTTCATCTTGTTTGTTGGGAGATCAAATAGGTTTGTTTTCTGTTGTGGCTAATGCAGCTTGGTGCTTCAAAGAGCTGACAACCAAATGATCTCTGACTTGTAGGTGTTTTTTTTTCTTTTTTCTTTGTTGTCTAAGAGCTGTTGCTTGTGTTAAGCAGGCCATGAACCATTTAGGACCAGACTTGTGAAGTAAGTCTTGCCTGCGCTCACAGCAAGTAACTGAGGTGAGGCACAGCTAAGTCGAAGCTTATAAATTGACTTTTTGCCTTAATTTATTTGTGTTAAAACCGATGTCATTCTCTCCTGGTGTGGAGCAGCATCCAGATGTTTGACAGAGGTAAACATGCACATTTTTTCTTTTCCATTTATTTATTTATTTATTTTTTAATTTTTTTAAAATTAATTTTTGGTGCGGAGGAAGGGGGGGAAGAGGAAAAAATACGGCAGAGATTGTTCTTAACTTTTCTTGTGAAATTCTGACATAAATCCTACAGGTTGTAGAGGTTGGTGTTTTTTGTTGTGTTTAGGTTTTTGAGATTTTTTTTAAACAAAAAAAACACACTAACTATTCTAAATATTCATCTATTTGAGGTACAGCCATGAGGTCTCCCACGGCAGTAGCTGCACTGTATGGTCTTGAGTAAATGTGGGTTACCCTAGAAACAGTGACAGGAGCAGAACCTGTACCACAGAGGAGCCTGTCAAGGTGTTTTGAGATCACTGCATGTCACAGCAGTAACTTGGGACCTGTAATGTGAGAATAATTTGTTGCCATAAAATGTGTATTTAAAATTGCATTCTTGTAAATATAACCTGTAATTGTTGAAATAGATGTGTGGACTGTGTTAGGAGATGCAAAAGAATTCAGAGCAGTTTCTGTGAATATCATATGGGAGCCATGTTTAGATGTACAGTCGTCAAGTTGAGCTGAATCAATGAGATGAACGTTATGAAACAAACTCAAACTGTTCCCCAAGGAATCAAACTTGCAATTTTTAACCCCACCTCTGAAATCTAGAAACTTAAATATGTTCTTCAACTGGATGTGGAACATCTCTGCAAATAAGAAAGTAGAGCCACTCAACATGTTATGAAATTTGTTAAAATTTGGTTCAGCAGGGCATAAAACAGACATGCCAGATGTCATTAGCTCAACCCATGTTGCTTAGAATGGTGATAAGCACTATCTCAATCCGTTATCTAACAATAATCTAAATGGCAGTATGTTGAAATTCCAAATATCTTTGCTAGTGCAATAAGTGAAAAGAATTTCTTCTCTCTGAAGATGATTCATTTGGGAGAATGTCCTTGAAAAAATCTCCTTATATCCTAGCTAAGGATATGCATATTAAGTGTAATCTGCAGTTTTAAATTCTGCCAAAAATGAAGATTTATGATCGAGGTTAGATTAAACCATGGCAAGATGGTCTTGGTTAGTATAACAGCAAAGTATGAAAGTGAATTTTAGGCTACAGAAAGTACAATTTCTTGTTCATAGTATCTATCTCATTTAATCTGTGTTGAAGTCATGGATATAATGTCTCAATCATTATTACTCTTAACAGACAATTACTCTTCTACTGACTCATGTCCCCTGACATACGGTTTGCTGCTTCTCAAGCCACTTTGAGACTATTAAATAGCCACGTGACCCTTTTGAGCTAAGCCTGTGGACCTTCAATTGTAGCTTGTATTTATGCAGTTGACTTTTTGTCCATGTTCCTCATTCCCTATTTTGGCTTGCAAATTCTAGTTGCCTTTCTTTTAAAATGTGAATGGATTTCTAATTTTTAGTTTTAATTGATTTGGGCAACCTGATTATTAAAATAAATCAGTTTGCTATTGCCTGCTGGGAAATACTGAGCTATATTTCCAAGAGTTAAACCTTGCCCAGCCAGAGTTCTGCATGTGAGTAGACACCAAATAAGCTATTTTTTTTTCCACAAATTTTTTTCCAGTTTCACCATAAATGTTTTGTTTTAGTGTGTTTAGTTGGTCATTTGATTCTCTATAACATCATTTGGATAGTCGGGGACAGGATAAAATCATTGGATAGAATCCTGTCTGTGATAAGTGAGAGAGATTTTCTTCTAATTATGCTTCAGTTTCCAATATCAACACTGTCCTTTCCACATATGCTCCACCAAGAGGGAAAACAGTGCACGGTGTTACAGCTGACTCTTTGACCTCTGCACAGTGTAAAACATGAGGTACATTAGGATTAACGAGGTCTGGTGTGCTTTGAAAATGGAATTACGTTAAATGATTAAGAAAACCTAATCTCTCTGGATTTTATCAATATGTTGTGTAACATTCTGTGTGAGTGAACAGCTACTGAGAAATGTGCTTTTTAATAAAAATGTTGTGTTGGTTTTGTAAAATCTCTAACAAGGGGAGTCTAAGAATTTAGTGGGAATGAAAGCAACAACACAGTATGGAATTTCCTCTGTAAAGTCTCTAGAGTTAAATCAAGTGTTTGATTTTTTTTTTTCCCCAAAAAACTTTGGGTCCTACATCCTGAGGAGTGATTCTCACAGATTTTCTACTCTAATGGTCCTAAGCAACCTACAGTTGCTGATCCTCTGGAGTGTGTGTGTGGGTGGACTTCCAGCCTCAGCTGCTGTGTTGCTCTCAGGAATTAACTGGAATTTGCCCTAAAGGATAACTTGAGAGGATTGGATTTTCCCCATAATCTCTTTCTTTCATAGTTCAAAGAGGTGAATTGATCTGCCTTCTGTTTAGGGTGGCCATGGAATTTTGTGGGGTCAAATTTGTCTTTTGATTAACAACATGAATTTAACAGAGGCGACTCTTGTCTGCTTCTGTGCCTTAAATTAGCATTAGAGGAGTCTGATCTTGAGAGTAGGTACCAGGGAACTCTGAAATGAATGACATCTCTTCTTTAATGCTGGATTTCATAATTGTTAAAAAATAAAACTCTATATGAAAACAAAAATCCAGTTCAGCTAACTGTAGTTAGCTGAATTCAGTAATCTTTTTGCACAGTTTAAGGTTTCTAGAAAATGCTTTTTGAAGTGTTTAAATCAGTCTGCATGATGTGAAGATTTCTAGTAGATTTTTAAAGAGAAGATTGTCGAAAAATAGCTATTTTTTTTCCTCCATAATTATTAGGATATTTACTAAATTTTAGAAATGGAGATGGGTTTGCCATTGAAGACTGACTGTCTTAAGGGACCTTTACTTGATGCTTTCAGAGTAACAGCCCTTTATTGTAACAGCCTTTATCATCATAATGAACTGATCACAAGTTTTAAAAACCATCTTTTGTTTGTGAGCTTGTAGCAAGTTCTAAAATTTCCCTGTATTTACATGAAAACAATAGGATTCATCATTGTCTCAAATTTTGTTACTTACTGCCTGACTAAAGACGTGTCTCCATCAAGGTGATCTATGTGCTTATTCTCTATCAGCTATTCACTACAAAATCACTGAAATGTTATCTTGGTTTAAATTATGGGAGAGGTAAATTGCATGGCAGAACACAACACCCCTTTGTTGCTGGTTGAAGCTCATTCAGCATCTAAATCTGAATTCTGACTTCCATTATATGCTTATTAAAACCATGAAGTTCAGTCATTTATCTGAAGCTCTTATTCTAAGTGTTCAGTTTTTCCTTCTCCCCTTCACCTTGTTTTGTATAAATCCTTTTTCCTGTATCTGTATTATTGTTATTTTCAAGAGGTACAGGAAAAACAATGTGTTTTCTTGTTGAAATAGATAATAAGAAAAAAGATTCAGCAACTAATGCCATGGGTATTTCCAAGGGCAGAACAGTGCTAATGTAACAATGAACAAATAATAAAATCCAGCACAGAGGGATTTCAAGTCTATAAAACAAATAACTTGTATGAATATGATAATAGACCGAATGGGTTCAGAAGTGATTTGCATTGTTACAGCTAGAGGTCTGGTTTGAAAAATATAGCTGGTTGTGAATTTGAATATTTTTATGATCTGAAAACATCACTGTCAACTTTTTTCTTTATTCAGAAATTCTTATGCAGGAACTGCAAGAAAGCTGTGCTCATACAGATAGATTAAAAATAAAGACAGTGTAAACCAGGCTATGTAGCTGAATATAAACATCTGGAAGGTGGAAAGTAAATTATCATTTTTTATTTCAATATTCAAAAGTTTCAGTCGAATTTTATGCTCAACATCACGATATGCCACAGGATGGCCCTTCCTTCAAGACTTTTATTAAGCCTTGTGTAACTTTAGTAAAAGCCAGATGGGTGTAAGACTTGAACCTTTGGAACTGTGAGATTCAACTGTGCTCTCTTGTGAAGTGGGTTTTAAAGCAGGAGTGAAATTCTTAGCCCTGTGAGGTTGTTACTGATTTTTGTTTGAGATGACAGCCTCCTCTCTCCCTCTGTGGCTAGATCAGCTTACCTGCCTGCCGAGTTTCTCCTTAGAACTGGGTGCTTTTTCTGCATGTGTCTCACCCAGTAAAGGCATGTGATGTGAATATATTACATTCAACTTATATGATTTTTCAACTTGGTTAAAGTGGGTACAAAATAATTAAACTTCTTTTTCAGGGATGAATTCAGTCTATACTAGAACAAATCCAACAAAAGCAATGGGGAAACATTAATAAGAGTAATCATCCAAAAGGCAAAAAAACCAATTCAGGCTTTGAAGTCAGCCTGCTTTAAAACAAATGCTTGAAATAAAGAAAATAATTATTCTTCAATTTTAATTATTTTTCAGCTTGAAAACAAATCTGTATCCTAAAGATACAGGTTCATATTTTGGTTGCATACTTGTTTCTGTAGAGTCTTAAGGTAGTTTCTTAATCTATAATTTAGAGCTTTTATTCAGTAAAATACCTTGACAATATACTTTGCATTTAATTTGTGTGTCATGCTTGCTTTTAGGTACAGCTGCTCTGAAATCTAGTAATTCGTACATATTTCAGGTTAACTGAGTTCTTACTCTCCAAGAATTAGCCCATTATGAAATTCAATTACTTCAAAAAATATATTTCTATCATATGGAACAATTCAGCAATGGAGTTAACACCTCATTCACACCTTGAAGAATTTAATCGCTGATTTAAGGGAATTAAGTGCTGAATTTAAATGCAATCTGCTAGCACCATGTGTTTGGAATCTTGTAGATAAAAGATCAGTTTAATAGAATTGTGGCACCTCTCATATCTAGAAGAGCACAGATGCAGATCACAGTATCTGTTCCATGTGATGCAGCTGTGCAAAACCACAAAGGACAAACACAGTGGAAAAAACACCTTTGAGGGACTTGGAGCAGCAGCATATACAAAATCATGAGCAAAATCAGATCCGAAAGGTATCTGAGAAGGTCACTTACTGCACCATTCCAGGAGTATGATATCCATGAAAAGCAGCTGGGAGGTGCTTTCATCATGAATGTTGTGCATGTGCCTGATCTGACTGTCATGTTGTTTTCTGTATGGAGTCAGGGAGCTTCTGGGAAAAGAAATAAAAGACGAGAGAAGTTTTAAAACATACTAGCAAGTATTTTATTGACTTTGTATTGCAATGTCACTTTACTCTGACACAAGTGACTTTTACAGCACTTTTGCTTCTGATGCTAAAACTGTATGTGGTGTCCAAAGTTTTACAGGCCTTCTGGGGGAAACAGTATGGTAGAGTAAACTTAAGTCTCTGAATTTAGAAGGCAGTAGTTTAGAAATTGGTAGCGACCCTAATCGCACACTTGGGGGATTACACACTTGGGGTTAGTCTGCCTGGCCTGATCTAAACATGGGACAAATCTGCTGGGTGTGTCGTGGTATTGTTTGCTTTTAATGAGGTATTTGATACAGAATCTGGTCACAACTGCTGGTATGTAGCAGACTATAAATCTAAACCCTCTTTGCCTTGTTAGGAGTCATAGTTGGCTGCAGACCAGTGATCAAATCTCTGAGCAGACAGGGAGCACTGGCTGCTCATGAAGAAAGAAGATGTTGCTGTCTCTGGCTGTGCAAACCCAACAGAGCAGCTAAAGAGAGCTTGGAGCTGCAGCTGATGAAAAGAAAGACAAAGTAAACCTGGCTCTCCCAAGGCATTTCTGGCAGTGGAGTTAGGAATGATAAGCAGGGAAAGCAGCTCCTCTTTTAAGAATATTGGTTGAGGAGCTGAATGATTTGAGACCATTGTTGGCAGTTCAGATACTTAGAGGTCTGAGGGAAATTTGATTTACTTTCATTACAACTTATGTTGGCAAGGGAAAAGGTTGAAACAACTTCTTTTCCAAGCTATCCTAGAGAAAATCCTTGAAGATTGCCTCCCTGAATGTAATCATCTGATCAGGCTTATATCAAGAGAATTCCATAATTGCCTTGTTTTTGTGAGAAGTATGTGGACGGAGATTACTTTTTGGCAAATCAGTTATTTAACTCTAGCTTCAGGATAGTCTGGCAGAGCAAATGACACAAGACAATGTCTGTCCTGGATATATTAATTGTGCCTTACCATAAACGGTGGATGAGTTCTGGCATGTTCCCAGGACTTGTTCAGAAGCCTCTGAAAAAATGTCAGCTCCCACACGGTGAGTTTGTTTACTTCTAGGTGTAAACAACACAGGGTGCCAGTGTTGCCTGTGTGCTGGGCAGCAGAGGAAAGTGAACTGCCCCATGGAAAGCAGCATTGAGGGCAGGGAAGCTGTGCGGAGGAATGCAGGTATCACAGCTATCAGCCAGGGCTGCCAGACTCAGCATTTTCCCTTTCTAGTTTACAGGTGCTAACCTTGTGACCACTACATGAGGCACTGGTGGGGTTGGTTGTCTGGTTTTTGAGGTCCCCAAAGTGTCCTAAAGCTCTGTCCAAAATGAAAAGCATTGCACTGCTCATGACAAATCCCAGCAGCTATTAGAGGGTTAGCAATAGCTAAAGCTATGGCTAATGGTATCATTTTATGGAAGGAGGCTGTGTTGGCTAGTACATAATGATTAGCTCCTGCTACATGTTTTTAAGAGTCCTAGAGTCCTTAATTTCTCTTTGAAAGTCTCTAGAGTTAAGCAAAAGAGAACTTGGAAGTACTTCGCTGAAAGGCAGCACTTCTAAGCTGTGCAACTTCCCCCTGCTGTGTAGTGCACCAGCAGGAGTACTTTAAGTGCAGGTTTTGTGAAGATTTCCGCATATGATTCCCTCCTAGTTCAGCCAGACTTCTGAATCCTCTAAGCTGATATTGTTGATTAAGTGCTTAATATGTTCTGTACCCACACTGCTGATGCTGCTGGGTTCCTAAACTTGAAGAAGTGTGGGTAAAAGGCAACTGGTTTGAAAGACACTCTTCCTCTGATAAACCTCTTTGTATCACACGTATGGTTTTTTGGATAATGGGACTTGCAGGCTGGCTTACAGTCCACTCTGCCAACTCAGTGCTCAGAATATGGCACTGAAAGGATGTTCAGTCTGCATTACAAACAGCAAACTATCAAAATCTTTGTATAAGAGAAATGACAGTGCACTGGTGGGATTTAAACCCTGTTGGTTTGGCACAAGGACGGTTTAAGGCAGAGATGTGTGCTCAGAATACAAAGGGTTGAGTATTGAATGATCAAACTTTGCTTTTAAAAATGCCATATTGGGGTGGAGCAGGCGCCTTGTTAGGTATTTGCTTTGTGGAGCAGGTGCCTTGTTAGGTATTTGCTTTGTGGACTAGATTCAAGCACCTAAATCAGTAAAGCTGCACTGCTTTGAATGGAGATATGTTTTATAGGATAGATACTTTGCTGAGAACTTTGCATGGGCCTGATAACAACTTGGTTACTTCTGAAAGCAAAGATTGAAAACAATTGGGCTCAGTGCTTTTGAATATCATTTTATTAATGGTTTGATGCTGTTACTGTTTTCTGGCTTCCTAGGCCCTTCAAGGTGAAAAAATTCTCACTATTAACTCTTCTCAGTGTATCACTAAATCTCCTTGAAAACTGGTTAAATGGGTGGTATTGAAAGAAATTGGCTTGTGGTCAGTAATTACTGATTACTTTATCAATTTCTTTAGTGGTTGTATGTTGGACATGTTAGTTTCATTCTCCATTGATAATTTGCACCCTAAAGAGACCCTGGAGCCTTGTGTTGGTGTTAATATTAAAAAGAATTTTTCTTCTGGCAACAGTGCATGTCAGACCTTGATTTTAGGTGTAAATACTGTAAGGAAGATGTATCACTGGAGGTGATTTTGTGCTCAAATATTAGAGGCTTATGTTCTGAAAAGATGTGTTAGGATTCTGCAGCTCTGGTCTGTTTAGGACCTGTACTTTGCTGGATCAATGTGTACTGAGAAATAGTACCTAAGTGACTTTTCTTTTTACAAGAAAAAAAATCTTTTAATGAAAATCCTTTTAGTAGTAACTCCAGCAAATAAAAGCTGTTCACATTTACTGTTAAACTGTCTATAAAAGAGAACTTGCAAACCAGCAGCAAGCACTAACAACAGAGCTCCTATACTTGAACGGGAAAATCAAACTTCTGAGCTACTAATGTGCTCTTTGCCCTGCTCAGTGGGTCCTTGTTATCTCAGTGGTGCCTGAAATTTATGGTAAAGATAGCCTCTTTTCTTTATTGTGAGCCATGCAGCTTGTGAGCTCTCCTGAATGCTTTGCTGCCTTTCATGCAGCAGAACTCAAAGGATAAAATGGTACCCCACTATGGCATGCTGGGCAGCTGGGAGAGGGCTTGGGAGAGTTCTGTACAACACAGCCTAAACAGGAAAGAGTTGTGTAAAGTGAGAGAAAACTGTAATTCTGAAGAGTATAGGGATTCATCATCTTGCTAGTAACTATGGTCCTATCTTGTATTGCAGAAACCTGCTAACTCAATTTGGAGGAGTTGGAAAGTGATTTTCAAGATTTTTATGCCTTTTCTAAAGCTGTAAACAAATATACTCTGAGAAGAGTATATTTGTTGAGAAGAGGAATGTGCAGAGGGGTGTGACTTTATCAAGCCAAGGCACTTTTGAGCCTTTTAGCACTGGCCAGACATGAGCTCAATACAAATGTTGTTTGCCAAGTAATTTCCACATATGCAAATGCTTCTTAATGTGATATGAAGAAAATAGTTTCATTTTACTTGCTGATTTAGTGTTAGATTTGTTGCTTTGCCATTGCTCATACAGCCAGTTTTCAGTCCAGGGAAAAAGCAAATGGAGGATTTGGGAGGACCTGCATTAAGAGTTTGCTGCAGTGACCCTTAAAGGCAAATGTTGGACTCTGCTCCCCTTGAGCTATTGTGTAAGGCAGAGCCCAATTCCTGGCTTCATTTAGCCTTAGGATTATCAAAAAGGAAAAGGTGAGGTTTCACTGTCACTCAATTCTAGTGGCTGTCCAAGACAGGCTAGTCCTTGGAACTTGATTCTTCACTCTGGATAGTCCCTATGGAAAGAAGCAGAGCATAAGAAAGCAGAGTTTAAGGAGCAAGGTCTGCATGCACAAAAAATACCAGGACAGCATCTAAAACTTAGGAGGGTAGTTTTTACTTTGAAGAGGAAGAGGTAAGAGCTTTCCAGAGCAAGCAGAGCTGTGCTGCAGTGTTCCCAATCCCCTTCTGCAGTTCTGAAAGCATAGCAATGTAACAAGGTAATTTTTAAGGCTATTTCAGTAGTGGAGACAAGAAGGAATTAAAGCCTAGAAGAGGCTTCTGGCAGAAGCTGAGAGAAGGTAGAGATGAATTTTGGCAACTTTTCCATGGCTGCTCTTTCAGCAGTAATGGTTACTTATGCTCAGCACCCTCTTTTTGCTGGGAATGGCAAATGATTGCTTCTACATCTGGTGTCTCTGAGAGATCTGGCCAGCTGGCAGGGAAGTGCCTCCTGATGGACTGAATGACCCTGTCCCCTCAGAGACTGAACATGGGTGCTGCATCTGCTGACTGGGGGGGCTTGTGTGACTCTGGTTTGCATTTCTCCTGCCTGGAGCAGGGGCAAGGCTCACCTCATTATTGCACACCAATAGTGCAGTGCCTTGCCAACAGTGGTCTTGTCAAACCCTTTCTTTGAAGTTTAATAAGCTTGGGGTGTTGTGGAATGGGGGAATATGGCTGGTAGAAGGTCATGTCCCTGGGCCTTGACTGTACTTATATCAAAGGATACTTTTAAAGTTGTTGATCATCTGTCAGGCAGCATGATGAGATGCAGAGTAAACCAGAATCTCTTTGATTTCTTCACTGCTCAGGTTATCTGTATGCATGTTGGTCTTGTTTTTCTGTTCTTAGCCTTGGGCTTTATACAGCTATTGATTTTTTTTTTTCCTTCTGGTTGTTACAACATTAATGCTTATTCAGGTAAAGATATTTGTTATTTTCCCAAGACAGCCTCACCATTCATTAAGAATGTGATGGGCTTCTGTGTGCTGGTAATGACTGCTTTAATTCCAGCAGACAGAATGCCTTACAAAACAGCGGGTTAGAAATTCACAGCTAGTTCTGTGGTCCATTACAGCAATTCCTTTTCTTCTTCACTGCAGCTAGCATTAGTATTCAAAAGCTGAAAGCATGTTGGTTGAAAGCTACCTAAATATTTATGGACTATTGCTAGGGTCAGAGTAACAAGGGCAGCAAATGAAATTAAAGATTTACACCATGAAACAAAGCAACTTATCAATCACTCTTTGCCAAGTTGCTCCTGCTTTTTAAAGAAGTTATTTTCTTAGGAGATTGTTTCCAAAAATGAATTTCAGCATGAAATTTTGATCTGTAGTTTCATTTTAATGTCTGCATTATTTCTTTCAACAAGATGAGCCAGTGGAGAAGACCTTGCATGACCATCAAATGCTGGCTGGTGCATAGCTTGATTCCATGAGAACAGTACTCAACCTCTTTTATCTGGGTATATCAAAGCCTCTGTCCAACTTCTGCTTATAAATACCCCTGAGTGAGTGAGGAAATAAATGAGAGGAGAAACTGAGATGTAGAAACTTTAAAAAATGCCTATGCTAAGTCAGACTTAAGAATAGAAACCAGGAGTTGTGGAGGCTTTACATTTAAACTTTGCAGTCAAACCTCAGGCTGGACACAGAATCTGGCTGTGCTGAGTAGTGGGCGAGCTGAGATGGTTTGATGTTTTTCTGGAGGGATGGAAGAACCTGGCACGTGCTTTAAATGAGAAATGACACTTTATTGTTTTGTGAAAGCATGGCGGAACATATATTTGAAATGGAAATTGCCTTGCTTATTCAAATGAAAACCTCTGAACACAGAAGCCCTGCTTTCATTATTTTGATTAGAAGCTAAGTATTTTGCAATAGCAAGCAGGAAAAAAGCCAAATTTTAGTGAAGAAAATACTTTCTATTCCTTCAAGTTTTAATTTTTCTTTTTGTGCTTTGAGACATGTATGTTCATAAAAACATAGTAAACTATTAATTTTTATTTTTATTTCATTTTGAGATAAATTTAAGTGATTATCTACCAAGGGCTCCATAATGTAACAGCACAATGTGAACAAATAAAGAGAAAATGAACTGAACAGTAAATGGCTTTAATAAACAGCATGCCATCTTTTTCTTTTGGATTTTAGCTGGGGATTGCATAAAATAGAGCCCCAGGACCTGACTTAACATTAATTCATTTTCTAGTTTTCTTTCAAAGTTGTGTCCAATACTTGAGAATAAGTCTGGGTATTTTGTTACTGTATAATAATTATAAACAAAAAAAAATATTTATGTAAAAGTACATGTACATGTTCAGAATATATTTTTTTTGGCTAGGAAAATTCTAAAGTGGGTCAAAACCTGTAAGAACAAGTGTATAATCTTTCCAGTTAAATATTGAAATAGCATTTATTTGTCCAAAGTAGGCTACATGTGCAGTAGTGGCAGTTTGGAATCAGCATTTATGTTTTGCAAATGAAACTGGTCTCTTTGGATGACTCACTCTGGAGAACTTGTGTTGCTAATCACCCAAAAGGGATTTTGGATGCACTTGCAGGAGATACATCCTTGTTTGTTCTAGTGGAGTGCCGGAACGTTAGCACTTGCAAATATTTTGGTTTGCAGCGATGGGCGGTTCTTTTGCTGTCCAGGGAAATAAGACCTTAATGAAGGTAAAAGAAAAAAGAAACCTAAGAAATAAATAAAGTGATGTTCACTCTTACTAGTAAGGCCAAAGATTCACGGAGAGGATCTGAAATTTATTGTCTCTAAATGAGGTTGTTGTTGTGTGTCATCTCCTGTCATCCCCCTGCCCTGAGGAGCAAAATATCTGTAACTTCACTGAAACCCTCAACAGTATTTTAGGCTCAGCATCTCCCAAAAAATCACATGCAGTAAGATAAATTTGTATATTTTCCAGAATTGCTAATGGCACTATGATTTAAACTGTAATATTTTGTTTAGAATCACAGCAGTTGAGATCCTGAATGTACCAATGTATGTTCTTTGGGTCATCAAAAAAATCACAAATACAACAAAGAACTTAATATCTTTAGAAATTCAAGTTTTGCTGATTCTTAGCCTGAAAGGATCTTGGCCTGAAGACCAGTTCTATGCTGAGTCATTAAAGAAAGCTTTGACACACAGACACTCCAGTCTTCTTATTCTGGCTCATTAATATTGGGATGATGTTCTGTTGTAGGGCCAGTGTGGAAATTCCAAGAACTTCACCAGCTTCAGAACATCCCCATATTTAGCATTCACAGACATGCCTGTCTCAACACAGTCTTTCTTTTGTGTTTTAACTGTATAATCTTTTCCCCAGTGAGGAGGAAGGTGCACACAGCCACAGATGCTTGAGTGCAATTCCTCTTGCTGCCCTGTGAAAAAATTCTCTGAAAAGTCCCTATCAGTTAAGAATTTTAGATGAAGATATTTACCACTAAGGAACATCAATAATAAATGTTCATAATTTTTTTATTAAAGCTTGAACTTTGACATTTCCTCAACTTTTGAACCTTGTGCAATACCTAATTGAAAATGTCTTTTTCTTCCACTCAGGATGAAAGACATCTAACATTTCACATCTTTTTATCTCTGTTGGAGGAATCAGTTTATTTTTCCTGTGAAATTGATGCTTCCTCCAGCACTTGTCTTTCCCTCACTCTTCATTTACTGGCTGTGGTACTGCATGTCTGTCTCAGCCAAGGTGGTGCTGACAGCATCAGTGAAATATTTCAGTGCAAAGACCAAGTTAACCAGCAGCTTTAACCAGGTCTGAATGGCTGCAGGGAGTCAGACCCTGAGTTACCTTGTGGCTCTGCCTACCCTGAGAGATCTAAAGGCACATTGCAGAAAGTTGAGGGTTTATGCATTCAGGTACTTCATGCAGGATCCTAATTACAGAATATTGGTTTGAAAATAATTCCTGATGATGATGGAGGAGTTAGGCATGTTGTAGCTCTATAGCAGAGGATACTGACTCTGAGTATCAATCATTCCAGAAAGACATGGGTGTGGAGTAGATTTTCCTTGCTTCATTTTTTAAATTCAAACAGTAAGTGCATATTAGAACACAATACTTTGTCTATTTTAAAGTGTATTATACCCTGTGTTTGGCTGTTTCCCATGATGTGGGCTGTAGGATGAGCTGTACTTTTCTCATTTTGGTCACTCAGCTTGGACAAACTTGGAGAAAGACTCTTGAGCATTTTTCTGCTACAGTACAGAGTTCCTAAGTGTTTTATATCATGTTTGAAGTCAAAGAGAAGTCCTTAACAGTGGATTCCCAGTATTGGGAATATTGTTATATACTTACACACTGATACTTGAATTAGCTGTTGTTAAATACTTCCCTAAGATGTACATAACAAATCTTGTCTCTCTGGAAGCTGTATTTATTTATAATTTATTTCTAAAAACTGCTTTGGATGAATTGTGGTTCATTCTGTGTGTGTTAAGCTCAACACAATTTGGTTCTGTTCCCATCCCCAGATTTCATTTATTATGAAAACATGTCTGACTTTCCTGAGCTGGTAGATTTGAGGGGGAGTGAAAGAGAACATATATGGAATGTCCTGGTATGGTACTTGGAAGTATACAATATTTCTCTGCCAGTATGATCCCAGCTTCCATATTGTGTCTGTATTTTTCTTGGTTATCCAATAGAGAGGCAGGCAGTGACTGGACAAAAGGGGTTTTGAAGGGAGTGCCATTCTGGCATGGTGCTGTCTCCAGAGGGTAGTTTTAAATAGCAGGTGCACCAAGAGTTGTCTGCTCTTTGCTGTGTGTAAGACAGCTCTCCTAACTTCCCAGCACTGGTGGGAGCTGCAGTGTGGACAAGGCCTTTCAGTAGAGACTCTTTTCCTTGCAGCAGAAGGCAGCGAAATGTGTGTGAGATCAGCATGGCTTGGTGTGGTGCTTGCCAGCAATGCCTCCTGTCAGGAGGGCAGCAGCAGAGATGGACAGCTTGCTGCTTGCCAACAGGGAGGGAGCCTCTCTGCAAGCAATGTTTCCAGGAACTCTTCAGGAGCTGCCCCTTGGAGTGGCATTTGGGCAGCTCAGCCCCAGGGGCTGCACAGTTGCCCTGCTCTCTGTCTCTTTTACTGCTGTAGTTGATTTCCATGCTTACTTTAAAGAGAAGCAGCTAGAAGCCTTATCTCCTGGGGTTGTGATTTGCATTCTGTGTTTAATTAAAGCATGACAGTTTATGCCAGAGGATTTTAAAATGGGAAATGGAATGCTTTTTGCCAAATATTGGGATTTTATAGAGACTTGGAAACTCCGTAGTGGAGAATTTTATTTATAAGTCACACCCTCTTTTGCAGGACCCATTGAGTCTGGCTTTGTTTTCTTCTGGCTTTCTCCCTCACTGAGTTATTTCAGCATCACATAATATTGATGCAAATACTCAGTGACAAAACTGTTTGAGAAACAGGGCATTGACCAAATTGTTTTTCTAGTAAGAAGCTGTGCCTGGGACTGTTAATGAGAATGAGAACCTTCTCTGCACTAGGTCAGAGGTTTCAATTTGATCACATCAGGCAAATTTTAACCTCCCTGTAAAGCTGTTAGGTGGCTTGTAAAACAGTGGTTGATGTTTCATTCTACTTGTTAGTTTTTACAGGACATCTGTAAAAACCTTGTGACCCTGACAGCTTCAGTGGTAGTCTCAGAAGAGAAGTCAAGTATTAAATAGGAACAATCATGTGGATAACTGTGAGGAAATACTGTGTACAGTAGGTCAGCAATTCATAACAAGGCATAAATATTTATCACCTCACTTTGTGAATGAGGTCACAAACTTATAATTTTGAATTCAACTGTTTGCAAATGAATTCACCCAAAATTTGTTAGTTTTGATTAAGCATGAAAAGAATATTATATTTACAAATGCATACAATTTCAGGCCACCTGAAATTTAATATTACCGTGTGTTTTTACAAAGGTTTACTGTGAGTAAACCTGATCGAATTCACCCTTCTCTTAATTATCAGACAAGGTCTCAGATCTGAGGGTCACTTTGTCCTTTTTGCTGGTTGTGCTGTAAGATATGGCTACCGACACTTCAGCAGGGTACTGCAGAGCTGCTCTTTGGAGACAGGCCCATGAGTTATTCACGTGTAGATTTAGAGTGGTTAGAATTATTCAAAATCCTGTTCTTCCATCAAAAATTGAGCTCTAAACCATGGAAAGAAGAGACATTTTCATGTGCATGAATTCAACATCTTTACAAGTTGGTTATTTGATGTTGTCAAATAATCTGTACAAAGCCAGAGAAAGCAACAGATTGCCTCTTGGGGGTGAGGAAGCTGGTGATAAGGATCAGAGACTGGAAAATATTGGTGAAATGTTTGTGTGATGGACTTCTCTCAAGATTACCCATATATATCTAAAATTTTACTTGATTTGCAAAGGTTTGAGTTTTTTGCAGATAACTCTAGATAGTGTGTGTAATTAATACTGCTCTCTTCTGCCTACTCAGTGGTGTTGAAGGGCTTACCCTGGATCCAGAGAAGGGAAGACTCCATTCTGCAGAGTGTTTGGATTAGAGCAATTTATACTAGTGTCCATGCAATCATAACAAGACATGCAATGCTGGAAGTTAGAGCAGCCTGGACCATATTGAGCTCCTCTTTGGTTTCAGATAATTACCAGTGGATTCATTGTGAGATTGATCCTTTTGAGCTGTTGAACGACAGAAGTGTGAGTGAGCAATCCCTAGTGTCCATCATGATCTTATTTTACTCTGTGTGTACTTAGAATTTACAGTTTTCAGTCTTTTTGAGTTTAATGTTAAATTGTGCCTGTTGAGGTTTGTTTTGCTGCACCAGAAATAAGGCCTTCTAAAGATGCCCTTCAGGGTGGCATTTCTCTGGAGTGCTGGGAGAAGCTGAATTGGCCCTGCTCACAGAGCAAAGAGCAAGGCTGCTGATGATAACTTGTTCCCTTGTAGCTTTTCCATAGCTATAAATACAGAGGAATTGTACAGTAAATGATACATTTTGAGTGCATGTTTTCAGTGCTGTCGGCTGCATCTCCCTGATGCTCCAGCAGCACGTAGGTTCAGGTCTAAGTGTTGGCTGGGGTATTCATCTTCCTCTGGAGCAGGGCACTGGTTCTGCACTTCAGGAGGATTTGTAACTCTGTGCTTTGGCAACTTTTCCCTATATGTGTAGTTTCTGTTTGGAGATTGTGATTTCAGGTGGCCTTGGGAAATAATAGATACAGCAAAGGGCAGGGTTTTTCTTTGTTATCGCTCCTTGTTGCAAGGGCTCATTGCTTGGCATAGATAGACTCCTACAAATCTCAGCAGAGCCCAGGAGAAGCCCCTTTGCACTCCCTCTGCCTGTGCTCCTGCCTGTGCTGTTCCCATTGTGCAGCCCCACTGGGAGTTTGCTGAACTGAGGCAAGGACTGCAAAGCATGTAGTTAAAACCTAATTTCTAATGTCTGATTTCATGCAAAAGGGCCAAATAGAATTTGCAGATGCTTTAACAGAAAGCTAAGATGGCCCATCGTGGGGAAGTTTATTCTACTCTTAAATACAAATGATTAATATTAAATTAATTATGGGATTGTCAATTTTTTGACCTAAGGCCTGAAATGGGGGCGGTTATGGCTTTACCTACCACAAGCAGCAAATACTCATGCTTTTAAATGAATTTCAGATCGTACTAAAGTAATTTCCTTTGTAATTAATAACACCAATATACTTGATTTCTTATTTCTTTCCCATACTAAATTGTCATCCAGTAAATTATGTTCCTGTGATTTCCTGTTGATGCTGAAATATTGTCATTTAATGGCCTACTATGCTCATTCATGGATATACAGAAACAAATAAATCAAAGGAAACAGTCTGTTAAAGTGCGCTTTCAGCATAATTACTAACATTGGATATGAACTACTCTTTGTGCTATTTCTTGTGTTCAGAAGATATGAAAGATGTGGATTTTAATCAGTTTCTGTGGGAGAGGCTTATTAAAAAAGATCTTCAGGGATTAAAGAAGCAGAGCAGAAGAGATTATAGTTGTGTTAGTGAAACATCTTTTAAGACATTTCTGTATATTTTTATCAAATGTATTGTAACCTATGTAACATGAGGAGAGAACAAACATCATCCAGAGAATATCCTTAGCACCACTGGAAACTGATAAGAGCTCTTTTTTCCTTTGTATCTGGTCATATTTCATATTACTGTGTTATATCACAGCCTATTACATAACCTAATGCCCCAACAGTGAGAAAGGGAGTGGGGGACTGAGCACAAGTGTCAGTGATGTAGCAGAAATATAACTGAAAGAATTGAGCAGCACACAAATGGTCAGAAAGCCAGGCAGATATAGCAGCCTTTGCAGCTGCAGTACTAGAAATTTTCAATGAGAGAGAAGAATTGCAAATGAGATATATAGAAAACTGTTGTATGGGCTTTTTAATAGACAATACTCATAGTATCTATTCATCCAAATTTGAATATAGAAAATAAAATTAGATTCAGATTGTAGTTAGTATTTTTCTGAAATTATGTTTTAAAACCATGGATTCTGTACTGCAGCTGTTTTTTTTTTTCCAGAATCAGTGGAATTTCTAATAATAATATAAGTTGTTCTAAATTGCCTTTTAAAAATAATGTAGTCTTGTACTTGTGGTTCACCATTAAAACCTGGCTGCCATATTTAAATGGTTAGGTAAGGACAGGTTATTTCTGCTCACAGAAATAAGTCCTGGATGGCCTGATCCTGTAGACTGTCAGCACATATCCCCTGTATCTCCAGTGGAAAAGCAGATTGCTGGAATCAGAGCTCTGACCTGGCCAAGGACAGCTTGCCACCCCAAAGATTGGTCTCTGTGGCTACAGGATTTGTGCTTGCTGCTTTGTTGGGCCATACAGCTGACAGTAGTTCAGTGTGAACTAATAGTAAACAAATGGCACTTAGTATTAATTGCTGTATTAAAAAATGATGTTGAGTGTGGGTTGGGCACTGCCAAGATGTTCTTGTTTACATGGCTACTACCATCACTGAAAAAGTTTCCATTATCAATACAGATAACTTAAACTTTCTTTTAATCTTTTATGAAATCTCTAATCTGGTAGCAACCTATTCACATCTGCGTGTGATGTTGAATCCAAGTTCAGAACATCAGTATTGGGACATGCAGAACTCTGCTGGTGAGGTGTGGAAGGTCTAATTTGGCTGGGGTGAAGGACACTCATCTTCCATGTGCAGTGACTATAATGCTATAGGTGCATTAGAGTACCCTGAAAGCTGGATAGACCCACAAAGCTTTTCAAAATGGTGCAGTGCCTTTTGGCCTGCAAAAGTGGACTGGAAAATAAATGCAGTTTTACTGAAAATCCATAGTGGGAATGATTGTATTGTGATGAAAAGAATCTTTAAGTTTTGGTTCTGATAATAACATCATTATGATTTATGTTACATTGTTTTGCTTATTTTTATTATGACATGTGGTTTTGAAAGTAATGTAGCTAATATTTCATGTTTGAGATTTTCATTTACGATTTTACTCTACCATTGTATAATGCTGTGAGATTATACAGTCTTAGACCTTTAGTCTTTTGTACTGATTAAGAAAAAATGATCTGAAATGTCAGGATTCCATATAGAATGAAAAATATATTTTCAGTCTTGTTATTTCCAATTTACTTGTACCTGCAAAATAGAGGAGGACCTTTTAACATAATGTGAAGGAGAAATGGAATTCCAGTGAAAGACAATCTGTATCTGTCTCGAATTTCTCAAAAATTTAAGTTGAGCTCTTATTTGAGTCTTGAGTGATTGCTAATTGCTTTGAGCTGTGCATCTCTGAGAAAAAGGGACATTTCAGATTATTCCAGGGGAAGGTGGAGCAAAATATCCTTTTTGAAGAGAGCAAAAAGTGAGAATCTGGCCAAGAGGAATGAGTTAGTGAGGAAATCATGAAGGAGAGAGTGGGTGAAAAAAAGGTGATGAAAACTCCAGGTTGCAGAGGTGATGACAGAAGACAGTGATGGGCAAGAGGAGTGAGAATGTCTTTGATGGGAGGATTGCCCGTTGTTCTCTGGAAGAACCTGTTGTTTGGTTTTTAACCCCCTTCCCAGGTGAGCTGGTACCAGCCTCCCATGGTGTATGCCCAGTCCTGAGCAAGGCTCAGGTGAGGGTAAATCTCTGCATGAGCCGTACGGAGCTTTCTGCAAAGGGAAATGCCCCCATATCCCCCAAGGAGATGGGCAGGGCCGTCCCTGGTGCTGTGAATGCTGAGTGTGTCACTGTGCTGTGGGACGGTGGCAGTGGTGAGGGTGTCACCGTGCTGTGGGACAGTGGCAGTGGTGAGAGTGTCACCATGCTGTGGGACGGTGGTGAGGGTGTCACTGTGCTGTGGGACAGTGGTGAGGTGTCACCGTGCTGTGGGACGGTGGCAGTGGTGAGAGTGTCACTGTGCTGTGGGACGGTGGTGAGTGTGTCACCGTGCTGTGGGACGGTGGTGAGGGTGTCACCGTGCTGTGGGACGGTGGCAGTGGTGAGAGCGTCACTGTGCTGTGGGACGGTGGCAGTGGTGAGAGTGTCCTTGGGGTTGTTGGGAAGCTGCTGGTGGCATGAGGGGCTGTGTTGGGTGCAGAGAGCTGCCTGTGGAAGAACTCAAGTGTTGTTGGGCTGTGCGAGAGAGGGCCATGGAATGGGCACAGAGGAGCTCTGCTGTGGGAAGCCAGGTGTGATAATTCAGATGTCTGAACAAGGTCTGGAACATTACAGTCAGTATGAAAGGTAGTGTTCAGAGAGAACTGATTGTGTCATTTCTGCTTCTGGAACAGAATACATGCCAGCTTCTTAATTTTTTGCTGTTTATTGTCTCATTAACTTTTGTCTCAAGGCTGTGTAATATTTTATTACCTGCTTTTCCAATACTTGTTATAAACACCTACTGAAGCTTCATATTAAAGTAATCTCACTCCTGGCATTCCTGGCTGGAGTTCTCAATTCAGATTTGCCATAAAATGCAGCCTGTGAGATAATTGTTACAGAGAACTGCAGTCTGCAAAATGCTTTAAAAGCTGGAGTATAATTAATTATAAAATGACCTCTTAAAGAGAGTAGATTTATTTCTTTAGCATGAATTAATTTCCTGATAGAGATTTTGGATTGCCATCAAAACAGAATTGAATCTGTCAGTGTCTGTCACTATTACCCCATCTAGCAGTATTTACCAACTTTGATGTGATGGGAACTCTTCTGGGGGAAAAAGGGCTGCTTGTGGGCCAGAGCTTTCCAACCCTTAACTTCCTTTCAGAATGTCACAGTAGTGCTGATAGCTATTGATGTGTCTACTATAATTTACTAGAAACTGTAATGAGATCAACAGCTCCATTCACAGAAGTGGCCGCGTGCCAGTGAGGAGGTGTAAGGCTGGCTCAGTCCGACTCGTACCAAACTGTGATTAAGACTGAAAGGATGGAGGTTTGTACTTTGCTGCTGCTCTGCTGGGCACCACAGCATTGATCAGCCTCCTGTTGTTTTTGTCTTTTTAACTATCTGTGCTCTATCTCTGCAGGAAATGAGAGCTTTTCAATGGATAAAACTTGTTTTTCCTTGTTTTGTTTTTTAAAATACAGCTTTTGTATATAAGTTAGCTAGACAACAGTTCATTTTGGATATAGGCTGTTTTTCTCTGTAGCCACTGATGGTTCTGAGAAGCTACGTTCAGCTTGTTCTTGGTTGAATATTGAACCTTTCGAAAGTGCTTGGTGATAGCCAGGTGATGTGGATTGCCATGTGCAGCTACTGATGCTAAGGCTTTTGAAAATAATTGTTTTGAGTATACATTTAATAGGGGTCCTCATTGTTATTTAAACTGTATTAGTGGTAAGTCCTTTAATTGTAATAGTACTAATCTGGCTGAATACAGCCAGTGCATAATTTTGAAATGTTTTCATTTTCATGACTGGCAGTATGTTTACCAAGATTTTTTTGCTGCTAGATCAACCTCTCTAGTCAATCTGCATGCCAATGCCAAGTAAATGAAATACATGTTGTTTTCTTCCATTATCATCTGCACTTTGAAAACATAAAGGTAGTGTTGATGAGTCTGCTTTTAAAAGCAGAGAAATGGAATTGTATCCTTGAGACAGATCTGAGCATTTCTAGTTTGAAAAGAGCTTTGGATATTTAGTTTGAAGTAGTCAATGAAAGGCCTGTCTGAGTGCCAGGAGCCTGGTGCTGCACCCTGCTGTGTGAGCATTGCAGAGTTCATGTGCTGTGTTGGAGCTGTCAGAGAAAGGCTGGTGGTGATGTGAAGTTTAGCTGTTGTTGATGAGGATGAAGGAAGCCAAACATCCTGCTTTGGATCCTGGTCCCTCTGCTCAAGTGGAGTGTTTGCTGCAGTGAGTGGAGTGTGCTGCCCAGGAGGCCTCAATCAGGTGGAGTGGTGGCACTTGCACGAGGCTCTGGCCCAGGTGCCCCAAGGAGTGGCTCACCTCCCTCTGTGGCAGTGTAGTAGTGGCTCTTCAGAGAGGACAAGTGATTTCCAGCAAGCAGTGTGGCTCGGGAAATTTCCAAAGGATTTACAGCAGTAAAGGCAAAAGAAAATCCTGTAGCAGGTTATTATCTTGGTCTGGTTGTGTTGTGGTTGGGCAAGGCTTGTTGTCTGTGGTTTAGGAGGAACCTGTTTTAAAGGACACTGAGAATATTGTTTTTATTGTTGTGCAGATCTGACTGTGCTGCAGAGGGGAGCTGACACATCACAATGTGCTTTGCATTTCTTTGGGCATGAACCTCTCACAAGGGAGTGATGTCCCACTGGTGGGTCTGATTGTCTCTCTAAGGACATCTGAATATAAAGATCAAAAAGAAGCAGCTAGGGCAGAATGGGACAGAGAACCCAGATGCTTTGGACAAGGGCTACTGGACTCTCATAGAAAATTTGCCTTTTTTATTTTTATTGGCACAAAGAGCCCGGAATGTGTTCCTTGTAATGTACCTATCTAGGGATCCACTTCATTTAGTGGGACTTGGAGCCCAGTTTGGTTTTCTTATATGGAAAGCTGGTTGCTGTCAGGAAACAATTATCTTTGGCTTGTACTCTTTAATTTTGTAAAATAAGGCGGTCCCTGTTGGTGGGATTGAGAAGGAATGTGGGGGATATATGGATGAAAGTCCTGATAGCAGCAGCCAACCTGTGCCTCTGCCCAGTTGCTGTAGCCTGTTGCTTTTGCAGTGCAAAATACATGCTGAAAAGTAATTTTATCTACTTCTATATTTGAATTGATGCAGGAGCCTCCATGTGCAAGCTGAGTGAGGGGGATTCCCTAGCCATTATAACATGCATTTCAGAGCCAAGAATGAGGGAAGGGAGCAGATGAGAGCAGCCAGCCATAATTTGTCTTGCTTCCGCAGTTTTCACAGCTTGACCTCAGAAGCAGCCATCATGCTTGGCTTTGGAAGGAAAAAACCCAAAATTTTGTGTGTTTGTTGATTTAAGGATGCATTTGTTGTCTAGAATTAACAGGATGCAGAGCCAAGTGGGTATTGATGCTGATTGCATACAACTCTGATTTGGATTTTGGAGCTATATACAATTGCACAAATTGTATCAAAGGCAACTTAATTGCCCTAGATTTATTTGTATTTGTGCTGAATCATAATGAGAGGTCAGTTTTTTCTTACATGGGAGATGAGATTTAAACAAATTCAGCCTCTGCTCACATGGTAAAGTTTGCTCCACCTCAAAAGCCACAAAACTATTTTTTTTCATCTTTGCATGTATGGTGATTGTGTATTTTGCAAGTACATGTGTATTTTGCAAGTGTAATGTGTGTGTTTTGGCTAGAAAATGGGAAAGGTGAAAGTATGGTGTGAAAGGCATATCAAACTTGATTATCTTTCTGAGAGTTACAAATCTGGTGAATGATAGGAATTCAAGAAATGTAATGGATTTGGACTTAAGTAAAGCATTAATAATGCTTCATGATAATCTGCTTCATGAAATCTTACTTGAAAATATTGATTTAAATTTACTGTGATGGAGATACTGCCATATGATATAAGAGTTGGCAGGGCAAGTGTAAATGAAGAATAATCTTAAATGGATGAGGCTGGAGCCTTTCAAAAAGCCTCTGAAAAACCCTGGGGAATAATGCTCTATGTGTTCTAATGTTTAATATCTTTGTTAGTAGCAGAGAAAATGAAGTATATAAAGTAAATTCTATGGAGGTACTGAACCATGAATATCTCCAATATAGAAGAAAAAAGTTAGATAATGCAAAAGACTATTGAGAGTTATTAGAAATGAGGATGAAAAATAGGAAGATGACTGTTGAAAAACATAATCTGAATCATAGCTGAAGGGAAGAATAATGCATAACAAAATTTAGAACAAAACAGTGAACCTCAGGAAATAAATTTTTCCTTTTCCAGTTAACTCAGATTAATTGAAGGTTAAAAGAGCTTTTCTTTTGAGCTTATTTTTGTTAGGTGAAAAGGCAATCAACTCCCACAGAAAACCACACCCAGCATCACTAAAATACACTGCCTAAGAGAGGTATAGTTATACTCTCCAAAGAGTCTGCTCAAGAGTTCTTGCAGGATTTATCACCTAGCAGATTGCTGTTTGGAAGAAAGTAATGGTATCCATGAAAGTGTGGCCTCAAAGATTAAAATGCTATTTGTAAAACTCATTTTTTTAAAATCCTCTTTACCAGTTTGTCACTATGAAGCATGTGAGTGGGAAAAAAATCAAGAAGACTGTTAATAAAACAAAACATAACCTCTGTTATCAATAACTCAAGTTAATGTTGAAGTTTTTTTGTCTGAGCAGATGCATCTTGAGATCAAACCTTCTTTTACAAGAGCTGTTTGACAAAAGTGGGTATGAATAAAATGCAACCCATGACGTCTTCCTCTGGCAGTGTGCATGTAACCACATCAGAGGAAATGACAAGGTCACTGTGTATTAATTCTCTGGGTATTTTATGAAGTTGACCTTTTCTGGTGTTGTATCCTAATTAGTGTAGGCAGACCTGCTGAGCAGTGATTCAAGGAACATGTAACTTTACCTCTGAGGTTTTGGAGGTCTTTGATCATCCTGTGGATTGGAATTTCTATTCACGTCCCTTCTGAACTATGGGCATGCTGAGCTTGGCATTTCTCTCACTTACATGGTTCCCCTCTACCTGATGGATGCTGCTGTTTCTGTAAGATGAAGGGAATCAGTATTTGAAGGCTGGATATGCATAAATGCAGCCATAGAGTGGGGAAATGGTGACTTAGGCTTTCAATAATTCAGATGCTTACCTGCACCTAACACCCTGCTCAGGCTTTTTGCCATCTGAGGGTATCAACCTACTATAGATTCTGTGAATATTACTAATTTTTAATATCTCAGTAAAGAGGAGGAGGAGGAGGAATCTTAAGGAGTAACTATGTCAGTTTTCAGGTAAATTATGTGGAAAATGTCTACAAATATGCTAACTAAAGATTTGTAGTTTGGCCTGGATATTAATTACTTACTGTTATTGTAAAGAGCATTTCTGTCTTGTAGTCTTAAGTGCTGTGAACTCATGTTTCTAAGAATGCAGGGTATGTATCATACTTACATAACACAGAAGTGTATTTTCACTTAGTAAACAATATGAGTCATTATCTTCTGTGACTTCTGAACACAAGCTTTTAAGGATTTGTGGCAGATATGAGTGCAGAATATTGATTAATAGCAGTAGTACCACTGTTACAGTAAGCAGTCTTAAAATACAGCTTTTCTCAGTTGTGTGGGCTTCATGGAGGATATGAGAAAGGCAC
Source organism: Molothrus aeneus (assembly GCF_037042795.1). Taxonomy (NCBI): domain Eukaryota; kingdom Metazoa; phylum Chordata; class Aves; order Passeriformes; family Icteridae; genus Molothrus; species Molothrus aeneus. Next base: position 16,126,029 of record NC_089653.1, read on the forward strand.
TCTGCTGAGAACTGCAAGGCTGATCTGACATCTGTCTGGTGCTCTAAGAACTTAAAAAAGGTTTGCCTGGTTCAGAAAAAGAAAGTTTGACAATCTTTCTGTAATGACTTAGGGACAAATATTTCTGGTAGTAAGATGCTCCATACTCATGCTCCATACATGTAGAAAAAGCTTTTACAAAATAGAGAGACTGAAATTGGGAAAAACTGAAGCTGGAACAAACCACACATTCTGAAACAGTTATTGTGATAAAATGTTGGATCACTGAAGCTGAGCATGTGGTGAATTGAAGAAGCTCTAGACTTTTTGTGAGGGTTGTTTGATAAAATTTCATAGCAATATGGAACAGAACCTCAGACTTAATGGCTATTATGAAATCTACTGCCCTTAAAAATATGAAACTTTATATTTATTGTCGCAATTTCTAGATAGTGAAATGAAGATGTCAGGTATTTAGAGGGTGACGTATTATTATAATTCTTTTTATATTATTATTGTCTCTAGATTTTTCCAAGTGATCAGTTACACCTGCCATATTGACATGGTGGTAAATTTAATGTTGCTTATTTTGGCATATATAGATATTATTGAGTTCAAGATTACTGTTGTGAAGTCTGGAAGGGCATACTATGATAATCTTGTAATAATATCAGCAGTGTCTCACTGGCCATCTCCTCTGACCTGCCACCTACAACAGCCAGACATTCACACCCCCCACCCAAGTGTAATTTTAAAAATTCTTCTGCCAGGTGTTTTAAAGGCTGAGACCAGTATCATGTGCCCTTTCCCCAGATCTGCTCAAATTGGTGCCTGTTATCACAGCTAAAACTTGCATTTTTGGTTGGACAAGAGGTGGGCTAAGTGTGCAGGGGCTGTGGAGAGCACAGGCGGTGGGGCTGTGCTTGTGCCAGCCCTGCACTGCTGACAGTCCAACCCTAGGGTAGCACATGGGGCTCTGGGACAGCTGCTGCTGTCCCCTCTGGGGACGTCTGAGAGCTGGGAATATCTCCTGAGGCTTTTAGTGCACCTGCCCCTTAGACTGCTGCTTTAAGACATTGGCTGCAAAAATCTAATTTTAAAAACATGCAGATGATCTCCTGCCTGAATATCACCTGCTTTTTATGGTGGATCTAATTGCACACCTAAAGCTACAAATTTTGGGAAATGTTGCTGTAAATTTTTATTTGCACGGGTATACATTTATGGATTTGATCATAAGATGATTTCTGCTCTGCAGTAGGCAGTGGAGTCTTGCAATTGGAATGACTGAGGATCAAGAAGAGTGATTCCTCGACATATATTGCATCCTCATTTTAGGTTTTTTGATCTTAAGTATGCCCAGTAGCAGAAGGAGAATGGATTTTCTTGGGGGAAAAAGGCTAACACCCCCAACTTTATTATATATATTTTAAACCAGTAATTTAAAGTATGCAATTTGTAAGCATTATCAAGTATTTTTCATTATGTACAATCATAAAATATGATTAAGATATATTTTAAATATTATTCGTGCAAGACTTACTCTAGATATTAAAAACTTTCAAATAACAAAATGAAAGATTTTTCAAGCGAAACTAATTTAATCTGGTTTTAAAAGTGTTTCTTGTAATATCATTCTAATTTATTCCATGATTCCACTCCTGTTCACTGTAGACCACTTACCAGTGCATTCATCTGGTAATTGTTGCTGTCACTTCCATGCTATTTCTGTGAATTAGGAAAAAAAAATCTTGCATGAATTATTTGTAGCCAACTGTCCCCAGGCTCTTGCTGGCCCCTCAAGGATTGCTCAGCCTTTTAGAGAAGGTGGAGAAAGGAAGTGGGGACCTTGCTGTGCTGCCATCTGTGGAATTTCCAGTCTCCCATCCCTCCACTGGAAAGCCTTCTTGCAAAGATAGAAAACCACTGACTAGGATTAACATCATCAGGACTTAAAAATAAACGATTTTGTGGATAAACTTTGTAAATATTGATACGAGACAGATTGCTACATGTGTCCAAAGACAGACAATCAGTTAAAATGTAGCTGTGTGGTTTCTTGAGTGAGGCCCTGCCCAGCTGTGTATGTGGATGTTTTATTGCACAGCATCTGGAATCTCTGTGACCCCTGTGTCCTTTGGGCGTCACCAGAGCAGCCTTCATCCCTCCCTGCACAGGAGCCATAATTCAGCCTGTCTCTGTTACCTGCTGCTCCTCCAGGCCCTACTGTCCTGCTTTTTCCTGCAGTTCCTTCTGTTGTTACCCTCTGGGCAGGTGTCTCCTTTGAGCAATAAAGCCTCAACCTGTTGTTCATCAGATATTTCTGACAAATGAAGCCCCCTGAAAGACAAGGGCTGCTCTCATTCTGCTTGCTATCTTACCCTGTTTGAAAGAGCATTGAATTAAGTACAGGGGTATCATCAGTTTGTGATAGAAATCAGGCTCACCCTGATGGGCACCAAGTGGGTTGAGCCAAGCAGTCTGGAAGAGCTATTTCGATAGGGAAAAATAAGCATAAATACAGATCATGGTGCTCAGAGTGAGAGTTTAGCTTTCCTAAACTTTTTAGTGTGGAGCAATTCAGGCTGCTTAAACAAATGAAGGAGTATTTCAATAAGTAAAGTATTTTCAACTCCTCCAAACAAGGGTGATGTGTGGTTAAGGTTAAAATATTGCCTGAGGATACTTTTTACCTGCCAGGCTTCCAGCCGTGTTAGAGTATGAATTTTTGTGCTGCTTGGAAAGTGGTTAAGATGAGCCAAAGAGGTGTAGGCAAGGGTAGGAAGTTAATTTTATGGAAAAACCCTGAAATTTTTGGTTTACAAATTTAAGGTGTTTTTTCTATTATCTGTTTACAGTACCAGACACAGATCTGATAGTATCTGCTTCGAGGATTAAATTAACTTCTTGGCATTTTTTGAATTAGGGAGCATATAAAGGCAATTTAATAGGAGTGCTTCATTTGATGACCAGAAATTGAAGACAGCAAGATTACATATAGACCATTCTGCAGATCCTGTTAGATTGTGCATCTTTGTGATATTAAGAACAGACTCTTTTCTTATGTGCTGCTGCAGTTTAATTTTTCACTTACTTGAAACAACATGGAGTGCTTCACTATTCTTTCCTCTCCTTTAAATTAACTGTGGATAATGGAGGATTTATGCTGCATGTACAGATCATAAAATAGTTTAAGGAAATACTTTTCCAAGAGTAGAATTAAAATAAGCCATCTTGGTTTCCTGTGCCTTGTAAAGTGAATATTACTTTTGCCACTGGATGGTTCTCCTTGAGCACTTGAGTTCAGTTCTTCTGGTTTGTGGTTGTGCCATTCTTTTCTACCATTTACTCCAGCATGGCCAAATGCTTTGCTGGAGCGAGGTCTGGAGCGGGGAAGAGCTGATCTAAAAAAGAAATAGCTCTCCATTTGTGCAAATAATTTACAGTGGCAACTTCATAAAATTGAATAAAGTAGCCAAACAGGATGATATATGCTACAAGATGGAATTACCAACTGGAAAACAAAAAAGTTATTGCAGCAGATGAGCAGGCCAGAACAAAGGAGCTGGTGATGCAGCAGTGCTCAGTTGGGTGCAAATGAAAAAACAGACAATAAGAAAACACAAATAGAAAAGCTGGCAAGAAAATACCTTCTGGTGTTTCAAAATATGCTCTTTGATTTCATCGAGGCAGGTAAAGATGTTCTCAATATTTTCTGAAAAATATGAATTTACATGTAGCGCAGAAAGACTTTTCCGTGTCATATTTATTTGCGGTTGGAGATGGAATTTGACTGTTCTGTGTTTCTACAGGATATATGTTTTTCTTTCCTAACAAACGCAGTATTTATTCCTGCTCTCTGTGGTGTACGTGTCTAGTGGTTGTTATTGGATGTGTTCATTTCTGATGTTCTGTGTGCTGCAGTTTTCTTCCTGGTACAGGTGGACGTATTAAAGGTGTGTGTGAAGATGGCAGAAGAGAATCCTGCACACAGTGGGAGTGTGGGTGTGGGCACACCCACCCACACAGTGCCCGGCAGGGTGCTGGCCAGCAGGTCTGTGTGACAGCCCACGCCCAGCTGCTCCCCACACTGCCCTGGAGTGCCCTCAAGGTCAAAACCTCTTGTGCTGCACAGCCACGTGAGGGGGCTTGGGGTACCCTGGGTCAGGCTGGGCATTATTCCTGCAGCCCCTGTGCTGGGCAGGCTTCAGCAGCTGACAGAGCAACTTGCTTGCCCCTGAGCTGAGGGGCTGCTTCTGTTTGAGCAGTGTGAGAGCACTGACAGATTCCTGGCTGTGTAACAACACGTGCTGTGTGGTGGGAAGAGCATGTGATGGTGGTCTGTGTGCTAGCTGGTGAGGACATACCTGTACTTGACTTCAGTTTGGACACTGGCCAAATACTAAATGTGTGTCCTCCTGTTTTTTGGGCTGTCTGCTTTTATAAATAATAATAATTTTTGGGGAAGTGGGGTGGGAAGATGCATATAGTTCAATAATTATTTTGATCTGGTATGCCGGACTGTTTGTTGTTTTTTGCTTTCTTTTTTTTTTTCCTGGGTATTTTGTCATCTTAGCGTTGTGGGGCTGTCAAGAAACATTTTTTTTGCTGCAATATGCTATGTGTGTGTTTCCACACAGAATATATATGTGTTCACGTACACAGTAGTAAATTTGAAAACTGTTATCACCATTCAGGAAAGAGATCTTGTATCTATTGTGGATATTTCTCAAAAACCACTACGTGAATTCTTGGTGACAGTAAGAAACGACAAATAAATCTCAAGGATTTTTAGGAAAGGAATGGTGAACAAATCAACCTCATTTTTCAAGTGTACCTTCTGTATCTCAGTTTCTGTGTGCAGATCTGATGATCCTGTCTCTTAAAGGTCACATTAAAACTGATAAAATCTAGAAGAAGGAGAAGAAGGATGGTTAAAAGTGTGGAGCTGCCTGTACAGGAGGAGAAACACAATAGATTAGGATTGCTGCATGAAAAGATATGATAATAGTATAATAGTAGAATGTAAAAATGTGGATGGGAGAGAAATAAGATTAGGGAGTGAAAATTATCTGCATGTTGTAATATGGGATCTAAGGGGTATCCAACAAAAACAGATGTTTTAAAATAAGTCCTCTTTCATGGAAAGCACAATTAAATTGCAGGGCTTGCTACCATGCAGTATGAATGACAACAAATTACATGGGACTTAAAAATCAAGAATTTTCATTAAAAAATAATTAATTTGTAGGCTGCATCCAATCCAAAGAGTAGATTGGAAGCCAGCTCTAACTCAGGTTAGTTCTGTTAAGCTGCTGGAACTGCTGTCAGTGTACAGACAGAAGGGTGACACAATACATGCTCTGCTTCATGTTGTTAATTCACTAAGGGAAGGAAAAGGGAAGCTAGTATTGGGATAGGTGGTTTCTTATTCCCTTTTTGCTTAGCGATTTCTGTATTCAGTGATTGTGGCTCTTTGGTTGTGCAGGTCTCTTTGGTTTTGGCTGTAAGACCTAAGAGGCAGATACTGTTTTTATTTTTCTAATTAAAAAAAAAGTATAAGTGGCACTATTTAGCTGTGGTATTTCCTTTGTGATTAGCAGGGTTTGTTGGAATTTGTTTAGTTTCTTTGTGATTGTTGACAGTGCCATTGTTTCTCTTGGATGTTCATAGCTGGATCATGGCTGAGAGCATAGCCCACAAGGTGTAAGTCAATTATTAGGGGTCACAGAAGAGCATTATGCAAGTCAATTGCCTTAAAAATGTACATGTCCGTGCAAAGATACATATATATGTATGTTAATACCAAGTCCTGTTTGTGTTCCTGTCTAGTGTCTCTTATTCCAGCTCTGAATATAGACCTGTCTCTGCTGCTGTAAGATAAATTGAGCCTGAATTTGTGCTCTGTGTTCTCAGAGGCTCCAAAGTGAGGAGGGCATTATGACAGTCCAGCAAAGATAATGCAAACAGAAGAGTGTGTTGTCAGGGGTAAGTGAACACTTTTGTGCTAGCTAGTATGTGGTAGATCAAACAGAGAGGAATCAGCACTGCAAACTCTGAGGCTCCTCTTCAAAGCAACACTTGATGCTGTTGCAAGGCTCTCTATCCATTATTTGCTTGTTATTTTATCTGATGATGTACACCAACCCAGCGATTTTAATTGATGCTTGTGGGTGCAGTAAATGAAAACTCTGACTATGATTCTGCTTTCTGCTCCTTGGTTCAGAAAAAACCTTTCTCTTTTTTGGTCTTTAATCTCCTTGAAGTTTATTCTTAAAAGTGCAGTTTTTGAGGAGTTAGTGTTCTTCAGTAGTGTATTGGGGTAGAATACTAAGGTGTGTCAGATGCATGTGTCTGCACATGTTTAACTGAACTACAGCAAGTACTCCAATTGGAAATTGGGTACAGTCATGATCCAAGTGAGATATAGCATAAAGTTTCCACTAGAACAAGTAACAACACTTTAAGTATTCATGGTGGTGTAAAAAATCATTCACCTTGTTAAAGAGTTATCTGTACATCCTGAAATTTTTTTTCCATTCAGATATCTTAAAGGACAAAGAAATGAGTCAGAAGGATTTTGCTGCTGACAATAAGCAGCACATGAGAATTTCTTGCACCTCAGACATGAGAAGGAATCTTCATTTCCATTGCTAAGTAGTAAATCCTGGGTGATTTGCATAAAGGAAATTTTTACTGGAGTGAATAACATTGCCTTTCTTCTCAGCCATATAATGGGGTGAAAGCCTTATTAAAAAGTTCTGTACAGGATTTTGAAATATTTTAGAGGAATTTTTAGCTCATGTGTTTAGTCTATGAATTCTAGAGCAAGGATAACCTCAAACTAGATCCAATTCAGCACTGAATTATTCCTTTTTTTGTGGAATCATTTCCTTAGGAAATGGCAGTGGTTTCTAGGGTGGGTTCTGCATCGCTGTACATCTTGAATTCAATCATAGTTTGCAAGATTTTTTTTTGATGGAGAAAACCATTGTAGTATAACAACTGCACTGAGTGCGTCAGAAACACGTGGGGCTGAGCCAGAATATGAGACCTTCTGCCCTACTTTGCATTTGTGAGATGTGCCATTTATGAGTTTGTCTGCACTGCTCAGTGCACTGTAGCACAGAAAAACCTTCTGTGTGACTTCAAAATGACCTAGCTCATGTACCAGTAGCTCATGCAGCTGTGAAGTACACAGTGTAGGCGAAATGTAAAGTCCATTTGTAGGTTGTGTTGGTTTGGCTTTTCATGTCTTTCCAGAGACAGTAAGATTTGGTACAACTTAATCTTAAAAAAAGCAGGGGTAGCTTTATAATCAGCTCACTGTTCTTTTGGTTTTGTTTATTATCTCTTCAAAGGACTGGAGTGAGATGTATGAGATGTTTTGCTGCAACATTGTACGTGAAATTTCATTAAAATAGGACAGTTACAATACCTTTGAGATCCTATGAGACAGCTTGTGGCTTTTGCTGAAACTGCAACACAATTTCCCAAAGCAATACCTAATTAAACGTGGGGTTATAAGACAATGTGATCTTCACCAAAGATGGAAACACTTGCTCTGAGGTACACTTCCCCCCCCCCCCCCCCCCCCCAAAATTTTCAGACAAAACTATCATAGGTCAATGTGTTACCATATGGAAAAATCATGCTCTGGCAAATGCTCGCAGAAGCCAGCAGAATATCTAAGCAGTTCTGGAGAGAGTGGAGGTGGGAAGCTGTTGTAGTTCAAGAGCTCCATGAAGCTAGGCAAACACAAATGTTTAGAACAGGAAAAATGTACAAGTTCTCTCCTAGAAATAGTGCTTAATGTTCTCATCCCTAATCTGGATTTGGGAAGAACAATTACATGTTGGTGGCACCTATCCAGGCTGGGGAAGGCAGCAACTCAGTGACTCCTGCAGGAGTAGGTCAGCGGGCACTGTAATGGCAGCTGAAACTCCCTGTGAGACTGGCTAAGGTGTGCCTGTCGGAAAATAAGGAATTTCACAGCTGTATTGGGCTTTATGGAGGAAAGGGCCAAAGTGCCACTGGGGAGAGATCAATGGGACTGTGCTAGGAATGCCATGGTTTTCCTTTTCCTTTCTGGTGACTGTGTTTTGTGAAGATATATGCGACACGTGCTTAAGTATTCACAGGGAAGCAAAAGCTGATTAAAGATGTGGAAAAGAGCAGAGACTTGGAGCTATTTAAAAAAAAAATAATTCGAGGAGGGGAAATGGTGATGCAAAGAGAGAGCAAGAGAGACTTGATTTCAGCTCCATAGGAGGCAGCGTCAAGGCTTAAAACCAGCAAGAACTTTGTGAACTCAGTTAATGTATTGAGTGCTTAGAATCTTTGTAGGTTTTTTTTTTTGGTAAGGATTAGACGCTATACAGATAATTAGAAAATGCACAAGTATACTTGATAGGATTAAGAAATCATAAAGAATATAAATCCTCATGCTCCAGCACAAAAGCCAATGAATATGACAATATTCTGAAGAATATTCCCTTATAGGACTTTGGTTTTGTGTATGTCTGCAAAAGATTTAAAAAGCTTTAGAGAGATTGGTGTGGTGTCAGTGACAGATATGAAAAAGACACTGGCCTAGGCATGCCAAGCTTGCTAGGCTAATATGGTAGATTGAGTATTGTATTTACCTTCAGTAAAGGTGTTGCTTGCACAAGTACAACACTGAACTCTGACAGAGGAACAACTGGGAGATAACAAGTCTTCACAGAATGGGCCCAAAATTTTGTCTTGAAAAACCTTCACCCTTAGCCTTTGAGTGGAACTGTGACAGATGGCTGCAAATCCATATTGTACCATATTTTGTCACAGAAGAGAGATGATCCTGGACTGCACGAGGGATACATGGACAGTTATCTGCATTAAAAATAGTTTATAGGAATTCAGACTTCTGGGCAGTTACTTTTTGTAGCACCTGCCCTGTTTTGATTTTAGTAGTCAAAAATTATTTAAATTGTGATTCTGCTGTGCAGGGCCTGAAATGACACAACGAGTATGTATTTCTCTTGATGCGGTGTTAGCCACTCCAACAAAATGCAATTGCATGCTTCATGCAAGTACTTCAGGAAAAACACAAATAAAAGAAATAAGCAAATGACTACACAAATGAAATTAGACCTTGCTATCATTAATTTATCTGTATGAATTATCCTTTTGACTCCTTGCCTTCTGTCAAATGTGCAGAGATCAGAAATGGAGTTTTGCAGCCTAATCCAATTGATCCTGAAGATAAAAGTTTAGTCTCTTCTGATTTGTCTAAGTGGCATAAAGCTTTGTGCTTATTATGGCACTCACTCCACTCTAAATAAACACTGGCATTCCTGGTGAAGGAGAAATCCTATCACTCTTGGTTAGGGTCTCTGAGGGATGGAAATTGGAGATTGTGTTCGACAGATTCAGTCTCCATCTCAGCTGGCAAGCGCCCAAGGTGTCCAGGAGAGCTTTATGCTGGAGGCTTTGTATGACTTGCCCTTGAGAGCTCAGACTTCTCATAGCAAAGAGCTGAAGCAAGAAGTTGCCAGCTGGTGCTCACCCCAAGTGGAGCTTATAGAGACCAATCAATAGACAAATTCTGACAGTTTAGTTGATGTATTTGGTCATTGCTCATGAAAACCTCTTCCTTCAGTTTTGATGTTCAAAGACACTGAAGTCCTCTGAGTTACCTGACTAGCTGTGGTCAGTGCAGTTAATCAAATGTATCATTAAACTGGTGAAAAATGATAAGCACTTCTGCCATTTAGAACCCCCTTCTCCTAACATAAGCATGTGTACAGTGCAGTCTCCTGCATGCACAGAGGATCAAGGAAATTGGGAAAGTCTTAAGTGAGATGTTATGTTGTACAGAAATGTCTTTTTAGACTGGAAAGGGACTTGGAGTGGAAGTGAGAGAAAATGTTTTTCTCTGACTGCCCAGGTTCTGTGTGGTGGAGGCCTAAATGTACAGAGCAATGTCTGTCCTGCCCAGCAGGGTCTGATCCTGCAGCTCACTTTAACACCTTGCTGTGCTTGGCTGTGGCTCAGGGAACAGAGGAAGCAATTTGTCCCTATGGTGGATGCTGGCCTTGGTCTCCAGGGTGTCCAGCCTTGTCTGGGATGTGCAGCCACCCTGCTCTAGGAGAAGGCTGTGATGAAGGAGCATCTGATATATGCCTTTGTTACACCTAGATGTAGTTGTGTAAAGTGTGCAAGAAGGAGCCAGACTTCCCCCAACTTTAATCCTGCTTCAGTCTTGGGCTTCATTAACACCTTCTGTTGGTACTGTGGCCAAGGATAACGTACTGTGCCTTGGGCTCTACAGCTAAGGAAACCTTTTATTGTAAAAAAAAAAAAAAAAAAACAAACCAAAAAACCCAGCACTTTTCTGTTGTAGAACTGAGAAATGGTTGTCAGTCTAAATATATATATATATATAAAGAGTGGTCTCCATGGAGTTTCTGAGACTAGTAAATGTGCAAGGTCGTTGTCTGCCAGACAGACAGCCTCAAGATGTAGATTTGGACTACATCAAAATATTCTTGCCATATGAAAATGGAGAGCCTCTGTGACAAAAGCCCCTCTGAGAAATCAGCTGTCATGTCTATCCAGGAGGTAGTTTTCCTGGTTGCACAAAATAGTTTCAGCCTGTGAGGAAATAAATTAATTGGATTTCGTATTAGTTAGTTACTGAGATGAATTGGGTCCAAAACACAAGTGGTTCATAGTACTGCATGCATGATTAATGCTATAGAAAATGCTCAAGAGTTCTGTAGAACTCAGGTGGTGTGGGGAGGCGGAAGGTGTTTTCTACATCTGTGGTATGTATTTAGACAGAGATCTTTGAATGAACAAATGTATTCTGGCCTAATGCTCATGAAATGGGATCTTTGGGAAATGGTTGTTTGAAGTAAATTGGGAAGGTTGGGTAGCTAACAGTAACCACTGTGTCTGCAGAACCAGGCTATGCTGGTAGAGCTCTCAGGGGCTGTACCCTCGTGATGTGTCTAGGGATTTAACTGCAGAAGGCAATGCCTCACTTTTGGAGAGATTTGGGCAACTTTAAAAGCCCACAGTGTCAATTGTGCAGGTTATTATCAGTCAGACAAGAGGGTAATGTCATCCAGGCCTGGGTAGTGATTCCCTGCAGCCCTTATTGGTTGCTTTAAGAAAACAATTCAGTGATTATGAGAAAAGAATAAATGCTGTGAAGAATGTGGCAATTTAGCTAGTGAATATAACATATTTTCTGGATGAGACAGTGATTTTATAAAGATGTTGTGCAGTAAAAAGAGAAGAAATCAGTATAACAGTCATACAGTGATGACTGAAGAAAGTCCAGCTCAGCCCTGCAGGGAATACCATGGTTCTTGTCAGGATGTCCAGGCTCTCAAGCTGACACTGTGCTGTCTGTGGCATCCTGCTGTAACTTGAATTTTATCAGTCTAGGATTTGAATGTTTCTCATAGTAAAATTCCCTAATGCTTGGGACAGTGTGAGGATTGCAAGAAGGCTCTTGGTGTTGTGGCTTTCTAACATTTGAATTTTTTTGTACTTGGCTTATGCCTTGAACATACAATCATATCTTCTTAGTAAATCTGTATAATCCAATAATGAATGCCTTTAGTGAGAAGCTGGTGACCTATGAACAAACAAACAAAAATTCCTAATTTGTACTGGTTTCTCTCATTATAAATTCATTTTTTCTAACAAGTCACATGTTTTTTTTAGCTGGTAAAAAAAAAAAAAAAGATATTTGAAAACAGGAACCTTCTCTGACCTGCTCTTTCTGTTTCAAGATTTGAGGTGCATCTTTTCCTTTCCTTAAACCAATCTCTGTGTGCCCAGCTTGAAATTAGGCACTAGCTTCTTTGTTATGAGGTTTATCTTGTAAATTGAAGCATTTTCCTTCCATCTGTGTTTAACTTCCTGCATGAGCACTGGTTATTGGTGTTACAAAGCCCTGTAGAAACAGATTCAGGAAGGTTCACTGTTAAATTCCTTACTTGTCCCCACGTGGTAATGCTTTAGTAACTGTCTGTTCTGACCACAGTGCAGTAGTAACTCTCTTGGTCTTCTGTAGAATGCATTCAAATGCAGTGGTAAGAGGACAGGGAGAAAATTGTTTTAGTCTGTGTGTAAAGAGAGCTACCTGAAGGGTGTTGTGAGATTATATGGAGACAAACACAAAACCTAACAGCCAGTTAAGCATTCTTAGTAATAAAGCCTAAGTATCACCCAATAAGAAGTGTAAAATGATATTTCTGTATAGATCATGCCACAGGGCTTGAGTTATCCTGCATTATCTATCCAGGCTGACAATATATATATATATATATATTGTGTATATATAATATAGTTACTAGTAATTGAAATCAGGTGCAGTTGAAGGAATTGTACAACAGCTGAAAATAGAGCCTTTAAGTGAAGCAATATCTTCCTGTGGAATCTGATGTCTTTTAAAAGCAGATATTTTCTATGTGGCTTCCTCTAGATGAGTCTTAATTAGTATGATTTTCATGTGGCAAGAAACCTTAGGTGCAAGTTGTAATTAGACTGATTTTTAAACATTTTTTAATAATATAATATATTAAGTATTCTGCATTTTTGTTGGTTTGAGGTCAGCTCGGTTATCCCCAGTGTAATACCTGCTTATCCCCAGAGACAGAGGGTGACATAATTAAAAAAAAAAGCTTCTGGTTGAAAATGATAAAAAACTTTCAAGAGGTCAGGTCTCATTTAAACATCAAAATAAGAGGCCTGGTCTTGCAGAAGCCTCTGATGAGGAAGTGTGTAAGTGTTGAGACTTTTTGAAAATCTGCCCTCAGGTTCACAGTGGGAACTACCAGGTGTTAAATGCATTTGAACAACTGGCTAATTTAATGTATTCAGATGAGAACTCCTGACAATTTGTGAATTCTGTCAGGATTCCTGATTTGTCTCATTTAGAGCTGAAGGGGAAAGAGAAATTGAGAGTAATACTCCAATAATTTAAAGTAACTTTAGTAGGTGTTAATAAAGTTGTGTGGTATCTGAAGTATTCAGTGGCAACTGCTAAAAGAAAAACTGGAGAATGCAGATTTGCAGTGTTTTAATGCTACCCAGTTTATAGCACTGGATGGCCATGGGGGATTTGAGATCTGCAAGCAAAGTGGTTTTTATATCACGAATGCTAGAGCTGAGTGAGGACAGGAACCTTTCCTTAGTAATGAGCAAAAATAATTTTGGCATTTGTTATGTCTTTCATGAGTGAGGAAAGGAGAAAGTGTTCCTTTTAAAGTTGATTTTAGAAAATGACATAGCAGCTTTAGACTGTTGCTAGGCTTGGGATATTTGCATAATCTTTGAATGCAGTTGTAAGTATGTGATACATTGCAGAGATCTTTCAATAGATCAACCCCTAAAGCTTGTCGATAAATAGATGCTATAAATACATCCTGAGTCACAACCAGATTCATAAACACTACAAGTCTTTCAGCAGTTGGCATAAATAAATGAATGCTGTTCAGATAAGTGGGCTCCTCCACCACGGCTGTGCTTTCCTGGCTATGTGAAGATTTCTGGTGTCTCCTCTGCCTTATGTAATATTGCTGTCCCCTTTGCTAGTAGAAGTAACAGCTGTGGGAGGGGGAAGATCATAGATGGGACCATAAGGATGAGTTTTAGGGCTGTGCATTTCTGGAGCTGCTTGTTGGAGTATGGAACTTGCTGTCTGTACATGAGACAAGGGTGTATCCTTTGTGAACTTACCTTGAGCCTTATATCATTCTGCTTCTGGTGACACAGCGGCCCCAATAGCATTATGTATGTCCCAGAGTCTTCCTTAAAGTCTGAGGATGTAAAGTGCTGCTTTGGAGAGATGTTTGAGTTATTTGACTTTGTTGTTTTCAAGTAGGCACTTTAGTGAGCACAATGTTAGATTGGAAAGGAGATCATGCGTCAGTGTTTTGGTTTGCTTAAAATGTCTACGTGAGTGGGAGTGTGCAGTGAGTGCACGTGCTCCTAATGTGCTGGGGAAATGACAGGAATCTTTTGTAGGTAGTGCAGAAGCAGTGTTGAGGAGGCTTGGGGCTGATGCTCATCCCTTCTGCTTTCAGCTTAAGGTGTGATGCAAAGGGGAAGAGCTTAAGCCTCTCCCCAAAGGAAGTTTCTCTATTTGTGCATGGATATCTTTAGATAGGCAGGGAGGGCTGATGTGTTCCTTGGTTGTCAGTGCTGCTCTGGATCCAAATGTGCTCCTCAGTACCAAAGAATGAGAGGTTTTATCAGTTTATCTGGAATTGCTGTGTTTGACTGCTTTTGTAGATGGCAGAGGAATGTTTTCCTTTGGTGTATGCTGCATCTGAGCCTGAGCCGCACTGACATTGAAATAATACTCAGCGTGTGCAAGTAAAATAGTCCCAAAGGAGGCAACAAAGTCAGACATCCCTGCAGAATGCTAATGAGGGTGTAAAAAATACTTGTGTCATTGATTTGTCATGAAAGGCAGGTGAAAAAAGCAGAGGGTGAGAGAGTGCAGCTCATTCTGTGTTGAAGGGCAAAAGAAAACATAATTATTGAAAAACTTACAAAGAATAGAGATCAAATATGCAGTATACAGAAAAGCAGTTATGTTCTGTGAATAATTGAGATGGTTTGCAGTTAATTCTACCTCAGAACTAGTGTTGAAGGGGAAAAAGAAAAAAAAAAGTCAAAGCTGATTCAGTTCCACCTAGTGCCTTAAAATAGTTTCCTGATGCCATTGTGATTAATGTGTAATTCTGTAGAACCATGCACTATTCAAAATTATCAGAAATGCTTAATCACATTTTTAATCATGCCAAACTACAATTCCAAGAGCAAGTCTTCATTAATGGAGTTACATTTTGTTGAGAAAACAAGCACAGTTATTCTGCAGAATTTTTGTACCATTGAATTTCTATTTTAGCTGCTTATGGCTCTTTTTATTATAAATTAAGAAAACTAGAAAAAGTTTAAATTCTGGGATGTTGTACATCCTTAACCACTCACAATGCTAAATTGTTTTTTTTTTTAAATAAATACTTTTAATGCCTACATTATGCAGTCTTTCCTGGTGTGGTCTTCTAGATCCACCCAACTGCAAAACAAATAGCAAAATTCAGTTCTAAAGCAGAAGGCTGTTTGTGCTCTCAGAGACTCTTACATTCTTAGGAGGAGCTAGAGAGCAGTGTCAGAGCTGTCTTTTGGAAAAACAAGGCCATCTCTTGCCTGTCACTAGTGCTCTCAATTGATGCACTTTTATCAGTGGAGTGTGCTTTTTGCTGATTTCATGACAGTAGCTTCTCCACACGAAATACAGCATGCTCAATGAAGATTAACCCAAAAACCTTACTTGGAAAACAAGTGGTGTATTTGTTGACCACTTGATGGCATCACTCAGTTGTACAGAAATGAAACTGTGTTGTCAGTAGAGCAGTGTTACTTGTGCTTGGTGTTTTATTTTGGCCATCAAAGAGTGAGGGGAGTTATTAATACACTCCCATAAATTAAGCGAAAGCCAAAACTCTAGTTTTGAGCATTGTTTTTATTCTCTGTTGTATATTACTTACCATTTTGGAATAATTTCTTTGTCTGCACAAATGCAAACAGAAGAGTGGCCTAGACTGCTCCTCTTCGTGCTCCTGGTTAATTTTTCAATTAGTAGTTTCGTGGGTTAGTGCTGACACAAAGAATGTTGTCCTGCACAGAAATGGCTTTTTGGTTTGTCTTGCCAGTGATAGTTCTTTACACCTCCAGTTGTTGCAGTTAATGTGAATGCTAGGGAAGGGATATTGGTTTTGGTGTTCATCATAGGTCCTATGAAATGACAGCGTTTTGCAGCCTTTGTACCAAAAGCTGTCTGTGTGTGCCAGCCAACAATGAGAGAGCACTGAAAATGCTGAGCCAAGGGAGTCATGGAGCAAAGAAGGCATGGTGGCAATTATTTAGATGTAAAGGACAGTTCTGGTAGTGCCAGGGGAGCTCTGAGAGTTTATACATGCTGAGAATTGGCCCTCAAGATATCAGGTTGTAAAACACAGAGTTGGAAGGAAGCTGAAGATCTAAACCTTTCTCTGGAGCAGTTGATGTCACTGAGCAGTGACAAGGCCCCTGTTAGTGCCCTGAACCCAGAGGGATGGAGCCAGCTGCTGACCCCAGCACCTTATTCCCTTATTCCTCCTCCTTGAATAATGGGAACACAGTACGAAGACTGCCCAAAAATTGGGGGCTGACCTTTAGAAGCAGTTTTCCCAATTTTTTGGGTAAACATTTAAAAATCTTCTTGGTTTCGTTGCTTTTGAGATGTTCTTCAGATGCTGCTTTGTCAGAGGAATTCTGGCATAGTGTTTATTTGAATTCTTATGTGCACACACTGATGTATGAATCCACTGGTACACCTGTCCTGCCCTTTCTCTGACTGAGAAGAGGAAGGAGGGAATATTTATTGTTCTCCAACATTTTATCCTAAAAGTGGACATGTCTAAGTTGAGGTACTTTGGGGTTTTGGTTCTCTTGATTTTACTTTTTTTAATCAAACCACAGAGGAGAAATTGTGAATTTTCTTTCTAGTTCTAAGATGCATTTTGTTTTAATAATGGAGTAGGAAATACCCATCTTCACTCCATATAAAGTGGTACAGCAATAAAAGTGCTACGTAAAAGGTTTTTGCTGTCTACCTTTGTTATCTTTTCTCTATATCATCAGTCATTATGCGACAAGTACCTATAGCTTTGTGTAGATTTCCTAATAAAAATAATAAAGTTTTTGTTATTTGTAGAACCATAGTGTAAGTACAGCACATAAAGGTAAGTAAAAGCCTACAGAAATGAAACAAAGAAAAATAAGTTTATTGCTGAGGATCCAAAGGGAGAACAACTGCATAGCATGTCTTAAGGTGCAAATTATGCAAATTCATTATAAACTGCTTTTCTCAGTTAAGGAAAGAAGCTCAAGAGTAACATCCTAAAATGTGAAGCGAGAATAAATTACTCTTCAGAAAACCCCATTTAGTCAAGCATGAGGTTCAGTGAGTGCTTAGATAACTAATTTGAATGTTATTTTTAATATAACAATAATAGGAGTGAATCTTTGTATAAATCAATATTTTTAATAGAAGCAGTCTCAGTGATATAGATGAGATTATTCTATACTTTTTTCTGCCTGATCAGCTGGTTTTGCACAAACCCAATAAATTTTAAAGGCCTTTTGAGGCCTAAAGAGGAATAAAATGTAGATAGCTGATAGTCTTTTGCCATTTTCCTGGGTGGCTGAATTAACTGTGGGCCTGAGCCCTAACTTCATGGAACTTTATCATGTACTACAGCAGAAACAGTCAGGTTTTCCTTAGGTATATGTAAAACCCTTCTGTGGTTTGTGTTATTTTGGCTTTACATGGAAGAATTGTAGCCTTATCCTTTTGAGTTTGAAATATTGCTTGGTGGATGCAGTTGATCTCATTTCAGTACTCCAACAAACCTCCCAGAAGGACTTTTTCCATTTAATTTGAGAATATCTCTGTGGGAGTGTTTCCCACAGACCCTACATCTTAATCTAAGACAATTTTTCAAACTGGTACATTTTTATCTCCTAACTGTTGGTTGTTCTAGTGTTTTACCCCAAAATTTTATGTGTATCTGTGTTTATCTTGAAATTGGCTAATGAACCAAAATGCTAATTAAATTTTATACCCATAAATAATGCAATAGTTCATTTGTATATAGCACATGACGTTCTGCATCTGCTTGCTAGTTCAGTTGGGATCTGCTAATTATGCATTTTCAGCAGATACTACAGGCCTTGATAATCTTATGGAATATGAGGATTTAGGTTCCCAAAACCGAGGGTTTTCCCCAAAATCTGCTGTATTCTTCAGACTTCAAAGATGAATAATGTGCAAAATTAGTTTTCTGTCAGATTGACTGAGGCAGTAGTACCGAGGCAAGCATGAAGTCCCTTGTCTCAGCAGGAAGGT
Source organism: Molothrus aeneus (assembly GCF_037042795.1). Classification (NCBI taxonomy): domain Eukaryota; kingdom Metazoa; phylum Chordata; class Aves; order Passeriformes; family Icteridae; genus Molothrus; species Molothrus aeneus. The sequence goes on from NC_089653.1 coordinate 16,143,967, forward strand.
GGCTTTCAAACCTAATCACAGACACTTAAGTGCCAACTTAGTTAATCACTTCATTGCAGAGTAATACAGCATGTCTGAAGTTATCTTCCTTCCTTTGAAAACCTTTCCAAGCAGAAAGGCAGCAGCCTCTCCATTTTCAGACAGTGTTTTTTTTTAATGCAAGTTATTTGTGATGTGGATGATTCTTCATTTGCAGTGCAGTAAAGAGTTCCTAAGGGTTAGTCAAAATGAAAAAAGAAAGAAAAATATTCAACTAAAGACTTGAAGAGGATTTATTTAATATGAGAGGGTGTCCAGAGTGGGCAGGATGGTAATGCCCAGAAGTGAGAGACAGAAAGACATGGAAGTTTGAAGAGGCAGTGTGAATGCCAGTAGGTGGATATATTGTTAGAGCTGAAATTATAGTGGCAGCTGCTCTGTTGATGATGGAGGAAACAAAGGATCAAGTTTCTACTCTTTTCAGCTAATAGGAAGTCACTGAAAGGGAGACTGAGTGATGGTCATGTTGTCACATTGCCAGGAGCAAGATAACAGTTTCTCTTGGAGTATTTTAATCCCCAGTGGTTTGGAGAGAGAGGGATTTAATTACAGAGATCTGAGATAAAGCTCTTAATGCAAATATCCTCATGAAGATGGTGCCAAATCAGGATTTTGCCATCTGCACCTGTCTTCAGAATTGGGAAGTGCAGGAAGCAGGGGTAGGAATGCAAGACCTGAAGGATGATTGCAGCAAACTAGAAGTCTTGCATTGTCTCATGTACCACGAGGAGTCCCACTGATGAGAAAAGTCATGTGGAGAAGGCAAAGTCTGAAAGTTAATAGCGTCTTTTCAGGCTCAAGTGTGGTCTTAATGGAGTTAGAGTTGTGGTCTGGAGTTAGACATGTGGGTCACAAAATGAGAGTGTTTTGTATATATTGCTATGATGTGAGATAAAATTAGAGGCAATAGATGGAGAAGAAAGCAGTGTCTTGTGAAACACTGTGATGGAAATAACAGTTCAAGATGTAAAGTGTCAAGCAGATCTGTTAAAGGAAGTCTGAAAACAGATTTCAAAAGAATAGTTTAGGAGAGATACTTCACCAAAACAATGACAAACAAGATTAATCAATAGTTTGGGAAACTTCAATGCAATCCAAGAATAAGCTTGAGAGATGGTCTGTTGATGGAGACCAACACTGAACAAACACCATGACATGATTTAATTGGCTCAAATACATTAATGAAGATCCTTTAGGTATGATGATGGTCATGTTTTCATCATGTTAGACTACATATTTCTTACTGTATGGTTTATATGATATGGTGTCTTCCTAAAATGAAGTTTGATGGTGATAAAGTAATGCTCAGCACAGTAAACTAATATCTGTATCTGTTTAAGTAGCAGTCAAATCTGAGGCAGAATTACCAGAACATTTCTGTCCTTTCATCTGTGGAACAAGTACTTTAAAGGCCTTATTTCTTAAAACCTATCTAAGTAAAGATATCTGCAACATAAATAAATACTGGGGGCATTATAGTTAGGAGACTATTAAATGTATATTACTATAACTCTAGTAGTTGAAGATCACTGAAGTTCTCAAGGTGTTTTGATTCCCCTTTCCCTTATGTTGGTAGTTTGATATGGAACAAAGCATTTCAAATAAAATGTATTCAGCTTGTAAGAATGTCAAGATCGGGGCTATGAAATTTTTATGAAAAAATTGCAGGTTCTTTTGAATGCTTATGAAGCTGCAGCTGGTAGACAGAATTAGCCATTTACTCAGTCACAGAGTCAAGAATATTTGTTTGTTGCTGCAAATCCATAGCTATTGTGAAGTTAAACAGAAAATTGCATCACTTTTCTGTGCAAGAAATTGTAGGAATGTGGGGGAAGTACTAAAACAAAAATAGTGGTTCACCAGAGTTTTCTCCCAAGATTGTGTAATCCTTGAATGTTCCCTTGCTAAGGAATTTTGAGATGCCTTAAGATCTAATGAGTTTTTTAATGGAGTCTGTTATGTTGTTGTTCCCCATTGTGTTACTCATGTAAAAAGTAATACTTTCCTTCTTTATGTCCTCAAAGCTTATTCTCACCCTTCAGTGCAATAATTGTGGAGAGGTTGAGCTTCTTGGAATCCATTGTATTTTTGTATAATGAAAGTCTTCTATTAGGAATGACATGTTCTGTTTCACATTCTGTAATTTGACTAAAGAAAGCAATTCAGAAAACATGAAAATTTTTTTTTTTCTTTAGTCATTCCGGTTTTTATTGCCTGCTATCTCAAAACAAAGCCAAGAGGAGCACACACGTACTAAGTAGCATATGCTTTCAGGCAGAACATAATCAATTGACAAAAATATCAGAATGTGGAAGCATATTGACTAATTCTTCAATCTAACCCGTGTACACAAGCTACAAAACACTGGGAAAATGCCTCAGCTGAAATGGTCTTTGCTGAGCTATTTCAGCTGTGTTTGGTGGGCTGTGCTGGGAGATAAGGGGGCCCATTTGCTGTGATCTGTAGCCTCTCGGGTATTTCTGCTGTAATAAGCAGCAGCTTTTGGCTAGTGTCAGTCACTGAGTGAAGGTATTTCTTGTTGCAAAACCGGTGATCAGCTCTGAATTTTACAAATAAGTGACTCTCCAATGCAGCCTCCCATCAGAAAGGGCTTTGTTTTTTGTCTCCTTCTGTCTGGTTTGCAAGTAAATTGTTCCTGCTACAGCCCCGTGTGGCTTGCTGCTCTCACCCTTGGTGACAGCAAAGCTTGCTGGCTGGTGATCTCTGCAGGGGTTTATGGCTCAGCTCTGCTGTTCTCTCCCTCTGTTCTCACTTCTCTGTTCCCTCCCCTACTGTGGCTAAATAAATTACCTGTATGACATGTTCGGTTTTCTCTGGCAAGAAGCCTGGGAAATCAAATCTGTTCCCGAACCTGGGTCTCCCATTTGGCAAATATAATGCCTCCCTGCTGTTAAATCAGGTCAGCTCTCAGGAAAAACAAAGAACAATTTCATATAGCTATAATCAACACAGAGTAAATTTAGATAATGCAGCTGACATATGTTTATTGTAAAGACCATCAAGGAAATAATTTTAAAAGCTCTTCATCTTTGTTGCATCAGGATGCATGTTGAACATTCTGTGCACAGAGAAGATCAAACATTTTCTTTCTGTTATCCCATATCAAAGTGAAATATATCTATTTTCTGTCTGGTCTAAGAAGATTTTTGGTGGAGTGCTTCATTGGTTGTGTGAGAAAGAGTTGTGTACTTAATTATGGAGACTTGATGTAATTAATATTAATTAATACTTAACTATTAATTATTCATTTTTCAGTCACTTCCTTTGACTTTCTGGCCTCTGAAAGTGGAGATATAGGTGTTTGGAGGAGGATAAATAAATGCTTTTAATAGATTGTGTTCTTTTTTCTGCCTTTCCACTGGAGATGAGGCAGCAGGTCACCTGTGGCAGTGTGGCTGCAGGTCACCAGCCTGTGCAGTCTCCTTGCAGGGGGAAGCACCAGTATGGGCAGCCTCCCTTCTCCAGCTGGAAGCTGAGTTTCCTGGCTCAGCTCTCTGGGTGTCCCAGGGGGCTCTGAATTGCACCCCAGAGGCTCTTTGTTCACACACTGTTAAGGAGCTCCTGCAGACTGCCCAGGGCTGTGGAGTATTTCCATTCTCCTCTTGTCCAGCTTGGCTGTGCAGGGGGAGCAGAGAAGGGTTTCCTGTGGGCAGGCTGTGCTTGTGCTTTTTGGGGTCTGAAACAGCTGCTGAACCCCTGAGCTTGCCCCCAGCCCTCTTCAAAGGTGGAGCAGGCAGTTCCTAGTGCCCCTGGGGCACCCTCAGGCCTAGTGCTAGCCTAACCTGTGAGGGTCTCCTGTGCTGAGCTCCCAGGGCCAACTTGCTTCCATTTATTCACTGGAGTTAGTAAAAACCAGCATTCCTGGCTGCCTTACACTCTTACACAGCCTTCTCACTGCTATTGACTGAATAGCTGCTGAGGGCCCTGGCTGGAAATGTTTTCTAACTGCAACTGAATATCAGGTTGCCTGATCTGGAGAAGTGCAGCAAGAACACGACATGTGTGGTGTCCTGAGCAGCAGAGCAGACTGCCCAGGCCTCTCCGCGGTCTGTGTTTCAAACTCAGCATGAGAATAATGGTTTATTCTCAAAAACAGATGGGGTCAAATGTATATGCTGTGTTTTTAAATGATACGTGCTTTTCCAGATCTTTTTAAGGACAGCTACAGTGTTGCTAATAATTGTTTAGTCATTCATGGGTTGTCTTGGTTCTAAAGAATGCCTTTGTTTTTTCAGTGCTCTGAGACAAACAGTGAATGTTTTTTATCAATTTAAATATTCCCTCAAAGCTCTGCTGTATGAGGCAAGTCCTTGGAATGGAAATTTATTGTCCAAAATCTTCATCCAGTGTATCCAACAAGGATTAAGGGGTTAAAGCAGTGAAGTGAGTTTTAAAAAATGGGAATTCAGTTCCTGGGTGCACCAGCACTGACCTGAAGCAAGGGCCATAATCTCCATCCACATCAGCCGTGTCTCAGGAACTGACAGTAGTTACGTTATCTGTCCTCAACTTTGGCATACCAAGACAGATTGCAGATACTCTCTCCTACTCTGAAGGTACAGGACCTAACTCTGAAAGGCTTCAGCTGATAGCACGATAGAAATAATTTCAGCTCTGTGTTGATGGCAAGGGCAAAACCTTCCTCGTTCCCTTCTTGGCATCGAGGTCGGCCGAAGGAATTGCTGAGCTCGCTCAAACCCTGCTCTACATCTTCTCTTCTCCAGCCTGTGACCTGATGACCCTGGGGATCCTGGCGCTGGTGACATCGACGGGCTGCGCGTCAGCCAACGCGCTGCAGTCGTTGACGGACGCCATGCACATCCCACACCTGTTTGTGCAGCGCAGCACGGGCGGCTCCCCGCGCACGGCCTGCCAGCTCAACCCCAGCCTGGAGGACGAGGAGTACACGCTGGCCGCGCGCCCGCCCGTGCGCCTCAACGACGTCATGCTCAAGCTGGTCACCGAGCTGCGCTGGCAGAAGTTCATTGTCTTCTATGACAGCGACTACGGTAAGGGCAGGACAGCGCTTCAGGCACCGGCACGTTGGGGGGTTCTCGGCTAGGAGGTGGGGAGCAAATGGAAAGGGTGGAATATGGCGTGCTGGGTTTTTCACTGACAAAGTGTTTCGAGTGGATGCAGGTCTTTGTCTTGAAGGAAAGGCTGCTGTGAAGACTAGTTCCCAGAGAAGGAGCAAAGTTGCTTAGCAACACCTACCCAGACAGACAAAGTTTGAATCTTCTCACACTTTTTCAGTGAAATATTAATCAAGTGTTGACATTGATCAGCAGGGGTCACATAGATGTGCAAGGAAGTTCAGCATGGTCTCTACTTGTTCCAGAAAATGCTTTCTATCAAAGCTGAGTATCGTTCTCTTTACAAATAAATTTTCACAGTAACTATTACTTTTTCTACATGCTTCCACACACTGTTCTGTGTCTGGACTAAATTTCACAGTGATATTCCTGGCATTAAGCTGAAAAGTAGAGTTAGCATTTTCTTTAAATCTCATGCATTTCCTTCAGTAAAATTCTTCCTTTGAGCTGAAACTTGAGGAAAAGGAGTCTTTGCCTTGGTACCTTATGATAGGCATAAAGAATAATAAAACCCCAAATCTCTCATTGTGCCAGGCTCTCAGAGGGAAAGGGAACTGTGTACACATTTTTTTTTATATCTCCCCCACCCCTGCTCAACTGATATGAGCACTGTTCCAAATACTTGTGGTATATTCAGCACTCCTGTCTTAGGATACAGGATCTGTAGTGGGGAAAATAAATTTTCTATGGTATTTTTTAAAACCCTGCTAACATTTTTGCTTTAAAATGTGATGCAAAACTTTTGATGTGGTGATGTACCATGCACAGAATATAAAAAAAGCAAACTTAAGGCTAAATCACAGAAGGAAAAAACAATCTTATGTATGTCTATGCATATATAGTTTAGATTTTATACATCTTCCACCATTGCAAAATAAATCTTAATTTGCATTCTCTCTATATACTATCTCCCTACTATTTTCAGTAGCAAGTGAGAGAGAAATATCATCTTTGGTTTTGAAGTTTGGTTACTTAGTTTTGGGTGCTAGTTTTGGTTAATCCTGAGTTTCGGGTGCAGATTTCTCTTTTCAGTTGCTACATAGTTATTTGCTGGTCCTTTAACAGGAACATTGAGGATGATGAGGATGGGTTTAAGTAGGAAATTAAATGAGACTTTAGCATCTTTTTAATGACATAGAATTGTTTTAAGCATGAGAAGACTTCCATGATGCTTGTAGAGCTAATCTGTAGGCTCAAAAAATCTAGTAACCCAGCAAATGAACTGTCCTGTAATTACTGTCCTCTGTAATGCTTGAACAGTGAATGCTTTGAAAGCAGAAGTCACAAGGTATGTGGTGGGTGTTCTTTTGGTGGCCTTGTGGTAGTGATGAGAATGCTTCTCTTTAGCAGAGGATTGAGTTTAAAGAGTTCAAATTATTCTAACAGTTATTTCAAGAACGAAGGGGGAAGAAATAATCTTATTAGGATGTCTTAGAAACACCCCAGATACTCGATGTGCAAGCTGCTATTTTTGCTACTAGCCTATCTGCTTACTGAACTATGGTATCCCTTATTCCAGTGATGCATCTGTGTTTCTTTATCTTCTTTTTTTTTCTTGCAAAAACTTAACATCTCAGTAGCAAATCCTGAAACCCTTAATTCACGTACCTCTAAATTCAGTTATGATCAAATTGATCTTTTCTATTTGGCACAGGCTGTATCTGTAAGACATTAAGGTTATGGAAGATTGCCACAGGCATTCTTCTCCTGTGGGGAGTGTGGTGTGCATTGCAGCTGCTCTTTCCTCTCCTTCTCCTCATGGATGTGACATCCATCTTAGGCTGATTCCAGTAGAATAATTTTATTTCTAAGAATTTGGTGGGAGGGGTTTCCATAAAGAAGCTGGGTGAACCTTGCCAGATCTGGGCATGGATTGGTGAACAGAGGATGAATAACCAATCCACCTCCCAGGGTATTGCATGCTGAGCTCCAAAACAGGTGCCTGGCTCCAGGGGCATGGCCCTTTCCTCTGTTCTGAGCTTCCACAGAGCCCTGCTCCTGCTTCTCCAGCAGCACCTCCCTGCCCAATGGGCAGGAGTCCCCTGCAGGCCATGATGAGGGAGGTGACATATTTGTGACTACAGACAATTTCCAGCACTGGGCTTTGGTGGTTTCCTATAATAAGTGGTCCTTCTCTACCTGGTCTCTGCAAGTTGTACCATTCCTTTGATTAGTGTTTTAATTTGTTCATTTGCTGGTCTCTAAAGGCCCTTGGTGTCCTCCTTGTGGAAATTGTCAGGTTTTCTGGAGACTAAATAGCATTGCACAATTTAAAGAACGTCCCACACTGTTGAAGATGAAAATTATTTATTAAAGTTATTACTTGTCCCTTCTTTGACATACATTTGGAATTATAATTTCTGTGGAAAAGTAATGGACTTGGTTGTTAGAAACACAGAGTAGTTTCTGAACAGCCTTACAAGCCCCTAGTATTCTTGTGGTTACAATGAAATATGCCTTTTTTCACACTGAAATGATGGATAAAAATGTATGCACAACTTCAGTGAAAGGATATAGTTCTTTACAGTAAAATGCCTTAAAGTCTACAACAAGAAATTGAGAGATTCCTACTGAGCTGCACCAACAGGGGAAAGATTGGTTGATAATTGTCCATTCAGTTCCCCTGTATTTATACCAGAAAAGATAAAAGCTAATACTGGTATTTTATCTTCATGATTTAGCCCTTGTTTTTCCACTTCTCTCATTTATGGCTTGTGCATGGTTTCAGAAGATCCAGAGAAACCTGCTCCCCATTGATCACACTGGGAGGCTGCTGTTGCTGAGACTGACATTCATTTTTTGGTGAAAAAAGCTGGCTGCCCCTAAGTTTGCCAATGACTCTCAGATGGTGCTCTGTGGAACCAGGTCCACCCAGCTGTAAAAGAATTTGCAACAGAATTCTGATCTGTTGTGCCATCCTGAGGAGGTTCAGTTGTGCTGATGTGTTTTGAATTATGTTTTCCTCTACAAGAGCATCTTTTTTGCCTCCACATATATTGCAACAATGTGCACAGGCCCACTGGGAAATTTAATATTTTATTTTGCTGACCTTCTGGATGTAGAAGTATCAGCAATCAAACTTTACTGACAGAAAAATTGGTAGTGGGACAAGTTTCATAAAGAATCTTAGCAAGCTGTAAAATGACTATCAGTTAAAAGCAGTGGGTGCCACCCACCAGAAGATGAGGTTGGGAAATAAACAGTTGAAACTGTGCTTCTAGGGTGAGCAAATAAACAGATGTGTGGTGAGAGAATGAATTTGAGAAGGGTTTTGGAGGCTGGATGTGAAATGAAAACAATGAGGCATATTAAATCATATTTCTGAAGAGAAATGTGAGTAATAGCTATGTTTTCACTAGATTAACCATACTAGTGAAAAACACTTCTTATCTCTATAGTTAGATTAGGTCTCTGCTTTCCTTCATACATGTCTGCATATCTGTATTACAAAATGTAAGTTAAAATAGGGGCACTTTATGAGTCCACTTTGTCAATGAAAATGGTATTAGACCTGGGAAAAGTAGCTGTAATAGTTTATTCTTAAGTTTTGTTGTCAATAAGTGAGTGTTGTTTGCTGAAGAAAAGTGTTGTATAAAAGTCTTACAGAAGAAACTTTTGAATATCATTTGACCTCCCAAACCAAGCTATGAAGCTTGGTTCCTACAGGAGAAAAACCCCAAGGCCACAGCTTATTGAGTTCTAAATTTTTTCCTCAAGATTAGCGGTCTGTTCTTTTTCATTGATGCTGCATTAACTTTGAGTGCTACTTGATCAATCTTGCTATGTGGAAGGAACTTAATTTTTGGTATGACGGGTTTTGTGGGAAGCTGAGTTTCCCACAGCGATTATGTGGCAATTTCATTTCTGAGTCCTGCCTGTCAAGGGCCTCAGCCATGATTGTAAATTACAGGAATTGTGCTATTAGTAGTTTTACAGCAAGATATATTGGTCCTGGAATGGTCAGTCTTTTGTCAAGATTCCTTTGTGCAGGCTGCTACCCTTGCATATATTTAATTTGCAGAGGAATGTAATGAAAATTGAGAAATGCATGCATTTGCACAGTCCACGTGGAGCACTGCAAATCCCTTGTGATGTGAAACATTGACTGTCACAACAAAAAAGAAGCATACAGAGCATTTGCATATGAGCTACTTTCACCTTACCTGCTTTAAGTTTTCTTTTATCCTTGTTTGTTTATAACTTATCTACTGCTTTCTGTGTCATGATTTCAGCTGCCAGACAACCACTTCTGCATCACTGGGGCTGCCATATTTCCAGTGAGCATGCCTTGCTTAACATAAATACAAGCAATGTGACACCTGAGGTGCTGAGCCACCTGCGCCTGTGTTGGTAGGTGCCTCTTCAGCAAATCTGACACTGCCTGGAAGTGTCTGACTTGTCCTGCATGAGCTGTGCTGATAAGAGTTTGCCTGTGTTATTAAAAATACCTGGTTTTCTTCCAACTGGTTGGTGCCTCCCAGCTGGAACTGTTGTGGAGAAGCTTGAATTGAGATTGCTGTTTAAACAGTAAGATATATGGACTTTAGGCAGCCAGCTGCAGAGAAATGTAACTTCTTTATGCTCATCAGTCTGCAACAGCAATCACTTAGGGAGGGAATCCTCAGCCACCTCTGCATTGATGCTGCTGTATGAGGTAATAAAGGGGAGGGATGGACTGGGGCTGAGCACCTTTTCACCCAGCAAGAAACAGAATTGCCTGAGTATTTATTCTACACAATTTCTGCAGGACCTAGTTATTCAGGCATAACTGCACACTGGATGTCTAATTTCCAGACTTGTATAAAATCTGCCTGGAAAAAATGAAGACTTTCCTGTAAAGATTTTTTTGTCTTTTAATGTATGATCATCATTGCAGCTGCAGAGAATGCCAGGAAAGAAAGAATTCAGCCAAGTTCTCCAGGTCCAACAGGGAGTTTGTAATACCATGGAGTAGAGAAAAAAAAATGACCTTTTGACTTTTACATTGAATTTGATCTGGAAGCTATTGAAGAAATGGAATTGTGTTATCCTTGAATCACTTTTCTGACTGTGGCAGCACTTAAAGTAATTGGTCTGCTTAAATTAAGCATGGATTTTTGTCATTTGTCATGATATTTCTTTTTATTTAGTAATGCATCACAGTATATAACACCAAATGTAATTAAAGAAAGTCAATTTCACTTCCAATTATTACTTATACATTACTTTTAGTACTTTGATTTTTAAGGTATGGAGTGTGTGTGCTAATAGCAGCAGTGAGATTTCCCCCTCTCTAATCCCCATAATTCCTAGCAAGGTATGGGAGCATGGGCAGTGGTTGTTTCCCATAAAACATATTAAATGCTTCCAGGACAATGCCTGATGTGATATACAAATGATCTTGAAGTTATGGTACAGCCTTTATTCTCAATGTGTCCTATCACAGCTTTCCTGTAAACTTCAGTGGTAGCAAAAACTGGTCAGAGATCTCTGGACCAAGAGTTTGGGCAGTTTCAGGCATCTTATGTCACTCAAAAATTCAAGGCAAGTTCAGGAAATAATTCTGAGCTTTGAAATAGTTTGAAAAATGTTTTGCAAAGAGATGATGCAAGTTCTTTTAAAAAATTCAAAACCCCCAGGACCAACACTTTCAGAACAGAAGGTTTGCACTTTGTATTCAAAATAGGTATTTTTAAAATCACTTAATCTTAAAAGACTTGAGAAATCTCTGTCTGGGTGGATGCTCATGAGAAAGGGAAATGAAAGGTGTTATTAGAAGCAGTTTTCAACCAGTTTTTCAGCTCAGTCATCTGGTCAAAAATGATTATTAATCCAGTTCTGAAAGCTCTCGTTGGTCATTCTTTAATGTCTCTTTTTAAACTATTTTCATTTTAGTGACCAGTCTTCAGGCTTAACTTTGTAGAAACTGGGGCTATTGGTGATTCTGTTTTCCTCCCTTTATATTCTGAAACAGAATAATACAGCACACACTATCTAGAGAAAGGGCAACTTCAGCAGCCTGGAACCAGAGGGTGCAAATTAATTCATTTTGGACAGAGAAGTCTTTGAGAAATGTAGATGTCATCCGTGGAAGGCCTAAGTTCTTGACTTTGTTTCCCTGAGTGAAGGTAGATAGAATCTCTTGAGTTAGACTGATGGCATGAAGCTCAACAGTTTGTTCAGGTGTGTGAAAAAGACAAGGAGAAATGCAAGGATGATTTGGTGTACTTGAGCGGGGAATCTGAGGACCCTATTCCAGAAAGGGAGTCTCTTCAATTCAGATTTGTTAGGGACTGAATGCTTACACATGCACTTGGAAGTTGTTGGATGAAAGCATAGCTGGACATTGAACAGAAAGGTAGAAGTTTGTCCTGGAGGATGTATGCAGGGCTTCAGGCAGTGACATCATTCTGAGAAAATATATTCAGATATCTCAATTTGCGATGAGCTTTGAATAAGTTCCCAATCCCCACTGGCTTTCATGAAAACAGTAGGAGAGAGGATTCATCTGTGTGGATCCACATACATGCAAACACACACATATGTATGGGTAGATTTAGATACAGAAATATATATAGAGAGATATTTATGTGTGAATTTCAAGAAAAATAGTAAAGGAGTGTGTCTGTTTATATACATGCATATGTATACACTTGTGTGTAAATGTGTGCATGAGTCCATTCATATGCAGAATCAAGGACACATTTCCTCTGCTCCTTTTGTGCCTTTGCCCAGTCCCCCAGGAATCCTTCTGATGCCACTATGGGCAGAACTTCTTTGGGTTCTTCCCTGTTTGGAGACTGTTTCTGGTTTGTTTTACCCAGTTAAGAGTTGATGTGGCTTCCTACCACTTCTTTCTGTTTTCCTTATTGAGACAGAAATCCCATTCCTTCTCCTTCTCACATTTCTGTGGTTTATTTATTTATTTTTCTTATGGCTGAACCTTTGTGTGGGTTTTCTGGCTTTCTTCAGCACCCTGTCCAAACTGTTTTCAATGTCTAGCTAGCTGTGCACAGCTGCACAAATTGCATCTCCCAGCCAGACATGTGCAAAGGGGGCAGAGTTTTGCTCTTCATTGAGCTATGTGGGCCTTTTATACCTTCTGCATTTACTTTCTCATGTATTTAATGTTTGAATCTGGTGCTCTGGGAGTTATTTTAAGAGTAATTTCAATCATTTGAGGAGAAAATGCAGCATTAGACTGTAAAAATTAAATAAAAAGCAGAGGAAAAAATGTTTCCAAGTTTGGATTTTTCAGAGTCAGAGCCCATTACCAATGTAATCTGAATGCCTGAGTTCTATTGGAGAGGGATTTAATATTCATCATCTTATGATAGCATTTGTTTAAGTGGAAATAATGCCTTTTTTTTGTGTACAAATTGAATAAATAGGATTAGTCTCACTACTGGGGAACATTGAGTCCTACAGAGATACTTTTTAAATACTGGATATTTTGTTTTAGTGTTCTCCTGGTTTAGTAACCAAGACTCAAATAGACTGTTTCTTACAAAGCCATATGGGAGAATTGTAGAGGGCTTCAAGAAAGAGACAAAAATTGAGCTGGGACATCCCTTGGAATAATTTAATTGATTTTTCCCTGTTATGGGAGAGCACTAAATGGCAACAGCTACTGTCACACTATTTGGAGACAGTAGTTGAGTTCATCAATTTGGAATGTCTTATGGGTTCAGGAACTATTGGCAGTCCCCACTTCATTGAATCATTTAGGTTGGAAAAAGACCTTCAAGATCATAAAGTCTAAATATCAACCATGTCCCTAAGTGCCATGTCTACAGGTCTTTTAAATGCCTTCAGGGATGGTGACTCCACCAACTGCACTGCTTCCCTGGGCATCCTGTTCTGGGCCTTGGTGATCCTTTCAGTGAAGAGGTTTTTCCTGATATCCAATCTAAACCTCCCCTCATGCAACTTGAGGCCATTTCTCATTGACCTCTCCCTTGTTACATGGTAGAAGAGAGGGACCCCCACCTGGTGGCAACCTCCTTTCAGGTATTTGCAGGGAGAGGAGAGGTCTCCTGTGAGACTGCTTTTCTCCAGGCTAGACACTCACAGCTCCATGAGGTGCTCCTATGGCACTTGGCTCCAGACTCTTCACCAGCTGTATAATCCTGTAATTAGCACTGCATGATGTCACTCAAGGTCACCTGCTCCATGGCCTTCCCAGCACCCTACTTCATCCATCAGCAAGAATCAAACCTTGGGGTGGGTAAATCTTCAACTGTTGCATAGCAGATGAGGAAGGGAGCTCAGGATAGTGATTTAGTGCTGGTGTGTGTTATGGCTGGCTTGAATTTCATTTCCAAAGTCAGAGTGATTTCCTCTGCTCTGCTTCTGGCCACTGTTTGCTTACATCAACAGCAAAGTATCTTCTAGCAAAGCATGCATGGGGAGTCAGGCAAATACAGAAACTGTGCAATAGAAGAATTGTTATGTTTATACCAAAAAACCAAGCAACATCCAGTGCCTGGAGTACAAAAGCCGTCTTTGCATAATGGGCCATAACCCAGTGATCTCACTTGTCCTAATGCAGTTCCTCAGTAATTCTCAAAGTCATTTTGCTTTGGCCCACTTGCATGAATATTTGACATTGCCATTAACAGGAATTAAGACATATCTCATCTCCCAAAAGCCATATAATAATGTCGGGGGAACTTTGTTAAGAAAAGAATAATCCATTAACTAGGACCAACATTTCTCTGTAATCACCTTTCTCCTTCAAATGACAGAATCTTTACAGGAAGGAACTGTCATTTATTTTTGTAATAGGAATAATAATCCTTCCTGCTGTGGAAGAATAATTAAAGGTCAAATTCTGGCATTGTATTCATGAGTCAGCACAGCCTGAGCACCAACACCTAACTGGACACCCCACCAGGCCCTTGTGGTGCAGTAGAAATCTTGGCTGAAGGAACAGCAGTGTGCTTTTCTTTTCAGTGAAGATTTTCTCTGTTGCTTTGCATTAAGGATGCTTTGTAATGATTGCCTTATGTATGGAAGCATATACGAGTGCATCAAATTATTAAAAAGTAGTTTGGACCACCCAAAGTGCTCTCCCTATTTAGCAAGGAGCATGTGGTGACATTCTGTGGCTTTTCTGTATAAAGAAGTATCTGTGGGAGTCTTTGTGGTGCTGTATATCTTTTATTCTCTCCCATCCTGTGCAGCCATATAAGTCTGGACAAGCTGTAATTAAGTGAAACAATATATTAGAGTACTAAAATAGGAATAACAAGGGCAGCCTTGCAATGGGAAGGGTGGGAGGTGAGCAAAGAGGAACATTTAAAATGCTGGGTTACTGGCCAATTAGTGGGTTTGACTGAGTACTCATGACAGGTGTATTTAAGTTTTCTTTCCCTCAAATCCTAATTAAATCATTGGAAAGAAAGAAAATTCCAAATTATGGTAGAAGGAGAGCCTTCAAGCCCAGAGACAAGTGAGTTTGGCAAGTTCAGCAGCTCCCAGTAACCACATACTGGCTTCAGGGAGATGTGACAGTGGTGTGATGGCACTAGGGGTTGGAAGTGCTTTTGGGGAGAATCTCAGACCATCCTCTTCCTGTTCAGATTGCTATTATTTAGCCAGTTCCCTTTGGATCTGGTTTAGACAGAAAAATAACTAATTAGGAGTAAGAGAAGTTTTGAATATTTCTTTGGTTATGCCAGAGAACAGTAAGACATTTATGGTCTCTTCAGACAGATGCCTCAGAAAGGTGTTTGATGGTTTATAATGTGCTGTGCTTGAATACAAAAACAACTGACCAGTTAGTAAAGTGGCAAGATAGCAAACTTCAAAGTTAGCAATGAGATTTTTCTGTTTCCCTTTCTGTGCTTAGCTATGGTAAAGATGGCAGAGGGGCTTAATTTCACTAACTCAGCAATGCCACTGCACTTCATTAAAAAAAATCACCAGGGTAAAAATTAGCTAAAAGCTTCACTTTTGGGGGGAAGAAGAGAAGGAACTTTGTTTTTAAGACTGAGATCTATTTTCTTGTTTAGGTTCAAGAATCTGGACTTAGTTGGTTTAAATAATAAATTTGCAAAATTTATTACTTTTTCTCAAATTATGTAAGAGCTGATGTGCCACTAGCCTGAAAAATGACTGAAAAGTCTTGTTGAAATCCAGATGTTTTTCTGAATTCCATATGTTTACAAAATACAGGTGATCAAGGCAATTGAGAGCTCTGAAGTTCTACTGTGCTCAAGGTTGAACTGTGAACTTGATTGCAGACTCTTAGACAGCAAAGAATCGACCCAGCAGCAGGTGCTCGCTTAGGTTTGACGCCAGGGCTTTCCAGAAGAAAAGGGTCTTGCAGAGTATCCGAGGGTACTGAAAGCTTTAATCAGATGTTGTTAAACATGAGGTATTCCAAACATCAGACACAAAGTCACAGGACTAGTGAGTGCTGCTGCTCAGGAAGGGGTTTGTTCCCAATGTTTCAGTGTTTAATCCCTTTTGTGTGCTAATTAACCTTCTGTGTTTCATCTTCCTCAGCTGATGTCAGGAAGAATTGTTGTTATTCTTATATTGTGTCATGGATTGGAATGGAGTAAACCATCTCTACAAAAGTTCTAAAAACCTGAGTCTACAGTAGTTATTGTGATGGTTTAGGATCTACTAAATATATTTGAATTTAATCATGGTTAATGCAAGATCTAACTTTCTCTTGGTCATATTTTTAAATTCCTCTGCAGATGGACTTTTCCTTTGCTTGAGACTTAATGAAATTTATTAATCACTTTATAATAAAACCAAACAAATTTGAGATCCTTCTGCTGCAGAGGGGCTGGCAATACCACCTGAGGGGAAGGGACATCCTTACAGAGCTAATAATCACCTCAGGCAGGGGGGAGTATTTGAGGAACTCTGACCCTTTACAGGAGAGAATTGCATTTTCATACCAGGTTTTTAATATTAATATATGAAGAAGGATTACCCTTGCTGTCTAATAAAACAGTAGCTAATTAGATATTTGGTTTTTAATAATGATGAAAGTTAGTGTTAGACAATCATTTGGGGATTCTGAACGATTGTTTAGAAAACAAAAAGCTTTGCTGAATTTCCTCCTAGTTGTGCTCACTGTTGCTTTTCAAGTATTGCTTCAGCAGAGATCTGTAGACCCATGTTTTTTTATCATGGATTGATTAGAAAATGAGGTAAGAATACCTATGGTTTTTGCATGTGAGTGAGAGTGATTTTGGTGATGTTTAGATCAACATGCTCCTGAATGTTCTTATTTGTGTTACTAATCTAACTGGAAAAAAAATGATAAAAAAATATTGAGTTGAGTATTCTCTTTAGCAGAACACACTAACCAAAATAAGCAGCAGAATGTTTTTTCCCTTAATAATGGTTTAAAGACTGGAAATTGGCAAGCAAAAGGAGACCTGTGGGGATATATGCAAATAGCTTTGTTTTCCCATATGTCTTGGGTGGGAGGATGTCTGCTTTCTCTTTAGCTAATTCTTTATGTGTTAAAGAGCTGTGGCGTTAGGGGAAAATATCTTTATTTATTTATTTAAAGGAAAAACGAAAGACTCTGATAATGATCTGAAAGAAGTATTTTCAAGATTTAATGTTTATTGCTGTTAATTACTGTGGTAATTGTATAGAAGTGGTAATGTGTGATGGTAATTGCTAGTTTATTTTTTTGAAACATGTTAATGCATCCACAAGTGAGTTTTTCATTAGAAAATCTTGTGTAGGATGTAGCCATGTTGTCGGACAACAGACTCTGCCCACAGCCTGTCTCATGGTGGGGAGTCTCTTACAGAACTTTACTGACTTACATGAAATATCATATGTTTACAATAAAATTAAGGCCAAATAGTCATTAAACTTAAAGACCACAGAAGCTGGCAAGATGCTTCATCTCTATGCTTTGAATGACAATTGCCAATGAGAAGTAGTTGGAATTTCAGTGTCAGGGAGATGACGAATTTTCATTGGCTTTTAAAGCAATTGCAGAGCTTGGTCTACAGATTGTTTCACAGTTTGAATACATTTTTACCAAGACATTCTTGAAAAATGTGACAAGACTTAATTTTAATGAAATTTAAGGGACTCTTCCATACATCAATTTAACCTGTCAGTCAGGTTTACACTCATGGCCCATAACCTTGTGGTTACCACATGGTTTGTAGCAGCAAGCAGTGGTTGCATCCCTGTGACTTTTCCACAGCTTTTCCATTCCAAATGTTCACGTCACAGGTTGTTTGTGTGGTTTAGATTAGCTTGCTTTTTTAAGACTGGCTAACATTTATCACAAATGAGGTTAATGGCTGTGGTGAGGGTTGAGCTGAAGTCCCGTCCCTTAACGTTTCTTACAAAAATGGCAGTAACAGAAGCCAAGCCAAAATTTAGTTTTCACGTGAATCCTTTCCAAGAAAAGGTGGTGTGCCCCACTTTGTCATCAGTTTTGAAAAGAAACTCTGAGTATTGATTCATAATAGGGGTTGTATTTGTTAACATTCCTGTTGGAGAAGGCACTTCCTCCTCTTTTTGACACCTTGACCCAAAGGGCTTAATTCAGCAAGAGATTATTGAAACAAAGGGGATCCTTCTCTGAATACAAGCTTCAGGAGGGGCCTTACTGTACTTGCAGGCAGTTTTGTTCTCCTTGTATTGAGGGTGAGGAAGTGATCAGTATTTATTAAGTCTGAAGTGGCTTCTGTGTTCATTTGTGGTTCATCTGACAGCCATGCACTTTGTAGTTAGTGTTTCTATTTAAGGTACAGGCTTTGTCTCTCTCCTTGCTTCACACAGCCATGGGGAAATGGAAACATCCCTATTAGAGGTAATTGGTAAAAAGCCATAACAACTGCCACACTATGCACTGGGGTTTATATCTCACTTTACTTGCTGAGGCTGCAAGTCAGAGCTTGGAAATGATTTGCCTTTCTCCCTTTGTAATCATATGCTGCTTCTGAGGCTTCACTGGAATACAAGTCGTGAGGACTGGGTTATTACTCTGTCCTTTGCTTGAGCTTGCCCTCACAATGGGAAGAGCTGTGGAATCATTTGGGCAACATTAATTGGAGGCTAATCAGGAGCTGGTTGTCTTCCTTCCCCTGCAATCTACACAACAGCTGCCTATACAGTGGCACGGCAGCTAACAAAGCAGAGCCAGCTTTTTGGGAGAGCTCTGTTGGTTTGGCATGTCTGTCCTTAGAGCTGCCCGCCCACTGCTGAGACTGACTGGTGATGTAAAGGGTAGGAGAAAAAGACACGTGAACATATGTGCTGAGACTATTTTGGGGGGCATTTTTTGTGTTTTTACTCGTGTCCTCATGCTGACACCAAGTGTTGTTACTTATTGCTCTACATATGTGTGCATATACGTGTACAGATGTGTAGATCTGTGTGTAAATGAAGAGCAAAGATAGTTCATGCTTGTCCTGATGAATGTCACTTGGGAGCTATAATTAGAAATTGAGCTTTAAATACAGAGGTAGCATAAATACAGAAAAAAACCCAAACTTGTGGAAATAGGAGTTTGGTTTGGTACCAGTTAGACACATGGATAAAGGTGGTATTTCTGGGAAAAAAATACAAATTTCTTGGGATTTTTGTTGGTGGGTTTTTTTTTGTTTTTGCAAATCAACATCTAGCTTTTCAGGCTCCCAAGCAAGTCAGTTTTATGAAGTTGGAGGGTAGGAACTAATGCATAGCACTCAGTCTTTGTAGGAGCATACCTTCATTGAAACTGCACAATTCCTTGTGCTATTTCCTTTGTGCACACACAGCACAAATGTGAGGTGTGTGTATCATCTTTGCAAGCGCACATGTTAAAAAGCCAACACAGAACCCACTGGTAATGAGTCCTGCCTGTAGTTGTTAGAGCTTTAAAGGTTTTCAGTTACAGCTTTGTTTCAAGGTAACCCTGTTACCTCTGTTTACCATTTTGCTTTTCAGATTTAATTTGTTGTGTTTGGTCTGTCCTGAAGAGTGAGTGGTTTTGGCAAGGTCAGGTTTTGTAGGTAATGTGATGTTGATTTGTGAACACCAAATATGTGGCAAGCCCATTGGAGTTTGTGTGTTTGAGTGCTCTGAGCTGAGTACCTCTTAGTGTTTTCTTCTCATCTTGCTTTTTCTTCTCTTTCTCTGGTATTTCGGATGGAAGTGTAAGATTTCCATCACACCACACAGTGTGTGCCAGGCAGTCTGTTGTCAGGGGCTTCCTGAGGTAATGCTGCCTTCACCATGTGCTGGATGTATGAAGTGTCTTGTCCTGCCATCTCCCTGGTCAGCCAACTCTCCGTTATTAATGGATGATCAAACTGGGAGGTGCAAGGAAATCCACGTTACCTGAGGTAGCATTCATGCTTAGGCTTTGCTGAGAGCTTCTGAGAGATGAGACTGATAGATGTGGTGTTGGAAGTTAGCTCCATTAGCTCCATGCATATTATAATTAAAGTCAGGCAAGCTGATAAATACTGGAGAAGGTTGGCTGTAAATTCTGATGATAGTCAAGGTAAAATATGTTCTAACTTAGACGATACTGAAGTAAAATTACCTGAAGAACTTGTCTCAAGGACAAAATCAACATCTTTTTAAGGATTAAAATATTTCCTAACTTAAATTAAAAGATAAAAATTAGATGTGATGTTAAGATGTTTGAAATTGTGAGAGCATAGAATATTTTACTGTGAATTTAATCACATTTTGAAGGACTTCAACCTGAATGTCCGTATGTTAGAAAAATGGGAGCTTGGTAGACCATGGAGGGACATTTGTTTTGCTGCACTGGTCTTCCTGCTTGAACACTCTTGTTTACTGTTGGAAGCTTAAAATGATTGATAATAAAGCCCTCCACAATTTTATTTCTGTCATCTGTAGTGTTTGATATTGCTATTAAGGCAAGTGACAAAAGGTATGCAGCCCTGAAGAGATGTAATTGTAATACAGCAGTGAGGCTTTCTATGTTAGTTCTCACTCCCTGAGACATTTTGATAATTGAGAGCTTGTTTCTGCTTTCCAGTGTGTATTAAAATGGTAATAATTGCATAATCTCAGTCCTATCCTGCCATATTAATTTTGAGTTCCCATTGTGTTGGTCTCTGTTTCATTGTACCCAGATGCTTATATGGCAAACATTATGACTGGGAGGTAATTCTGCCTTAGGTAATGCTCCTTTTCTCTAATGCCCTTGTATACCAATGATTGAAAGTTTAATATGTTTACACCTAGAGGATTCCTGCATGAAAGTTGTTGTTGTCTTCTGAGAGTGGGATATGCATAGATAGCAAGTGTTTAATTCATCTCCCTATTTTTTTTCCTCATGATTAAAGATTTTTTTTTTTAACTGAAGATGTCTCTTAGTGAAAGGGGGGAAGAAGAGACAGCAGGAGAGTAAGGTTGTTATTTTTGTCTGTTGATTTTAAGAGTGTATTGGGGTTGGAATTGTTTCATAGCACTATGGAGGATGGTTTGTTTGGATGTTTTTAACTGCATCATCCCTGGACAGTGGGGGATGCTTTGGTTCCCTGGGAATGAAAGGGTGGGATGCCACTTCTGACAGCACTCTGCTTCACCCTGCAGTGTTTGGCACGGGCACAGGTTTGGCTTTGGGCAGTGTTGGAAGGCTCCAGGAGTGCTGGGAGACCCAAATGGGAGGGACCAGGTTGTGGAAAAATGGCTTTAGATCTTGGATAAAAAATGGTCCCTTTCCCATACCTCTTCTCTCCTCTGTGACAGATTGTTGAGTTAAAATTGTTTGAGTTTGATTGTTGAGTTGGTATGCAATGCAAATGGGCAGCACAAATAGGTATGTTCTGCTCTCCAGTTTCACAGTGGCTGGGGTTGGGGATTTGTACAGCACAGGTCTCTACATCCAGTCATATTTCTTGCCAGTCAGGGCTGGTGAGAAAACACCTACAATGTATTGCAGAATGATTGAGATCTGGGTCATTTCTATGCTGCAAAAAGCCTTGAAAATTGTTAATATTTTTCTTTCACAAAAGTGAGAAATAGTTTTTCATAGTAATTCCTGTCCACGAGAAATGCAGGGACACTGGTATGTCTTCAGACACTAGCAAGGAGATGAAACCCTAGAAATGCTGGTTTTATTGGCACAATATCAACCTGCTGCTGACTTGGGGTAGTTGGACCTATTTGGTCTATGAAGAACAACATTGAATACCTTAATCAGTAGTTCAAAATATAAAAGTGCTTGTATTTTACTTAATTTGTGGTTTATTTTGGGACATTTTTTGACAAGGTATGCAATATAGTGTTTCAATAGATGCAGTTTTCATCTTTAGAGACAAACATTATTTCTCATGCATACTCTCTTTCTGAAAACACTTGGGAAAAAAGGCCAAATAAATTTAATATGCAGATGCTTTTTTCTATATTTTTTTTGGATATTGACCTTCCCAGAACAGCAGTAATGATTAGTGGTGTTTTGAAGGCAGACATCGTGCTTTATCTCTTAGAGTTTTTCTATATTTTTGAAATGTTAAATTGAAACATAAATGGAAAATGTTTACTTTTATCTCTGTAACTATTTCTATGTAGTTTTCCGTTTGACAGGCAGCACTTTGTGTTTCAGCACTGTGCAGCTCCAATCAGCACACTGATCTTTATAATCGCTTTGTGCACACTTTACCAACATTTTGACATCATTTTGCTTCCTTCTTTCCTTTTAACCCTTGTATTTATTGAAAAGCCCTTTCCATATATCAAGCCCTTATTATCTTTACTAATAAAATTGTGATCATCTCCAACCTTAGAGAAACATCACTGTTTGGGGACTTGGTTCAGCTAGACTTCTACATCAGGCACTCATTTTTTTACTCTATTTTTAATGAAAAAGTTACTCTTCACTTTGTTATGCAGGAGTAGAATGTGAGGTATTTATGAAAGATAAGACATTAAACCTTCTAAGGCACACTTCCCTTTCTACAGGCTTGTCAAAGTTTTTCTGCACAGTTTGGAATGTTTGCTACTTTAAAAGAAGGCAAAAAGCAAACAAAAAAACCCAGAAGAAAATGTGTTTTCCTTGTATGAATTCAAGTTTATGTTTCCAGTTTGGACATTCCAGTTTAAATTGTTGTAATTACTAATTAGTATTGACTGAACATTAACAAAAAGCACTGACTACAGAGGATTATATATTTTATGCCTTTTGTTTTCCAATTTTTAAAAAGCACTTAAAAATTGTTTTTGTTCAGGAATATTCCTAGTTTTTCCATACCTTTAGAGAGCCAATTCCTTTGATTTTCAGTTTTTCAGTTATTTTAAATTCTGTTGAAATTAGGTAGCCACATAGATATTTTCTAAAAGCGTGTTTGAGGAATTTTTGATAATTTATGTGAACCTGCATATACACATGAATGTATTTATAGGCAATATGATTTGATGTGTTTGTTAAACTCTTTCTCATACTTTTATGTTTTTCTGAAACTATAAATCTTTATTAAGAAAAGCTAGGGTGGTACCTGATTTTTTTGTAGGCGTTAAGTTTGTTTGGTCTGTGGAAACCAATAATTACTGTGGATAAAAGCAGATTCAAAGGTATTCTGATGAGCTGGGAAATATTTGTTTATTCTCAATAGAGAATCCAAAGTTTTGGTCTGAGTCTGACTCGAGTGCTTCTGCCTGTAGCACAGCTCCTTACTGGGGCTGTGTAACACCTGCCCATCAGTCTTTGCTGTTAGCCTGCTGTCGATGAGAGCCTTCAGTGGGGGATTCCTTGACAGTTCTCAAGGTACAGTGTAAGGGGACAAAATGTATTGCCAGAGGATGAAAAATCACCTAATATTTACTCTCTCAAGGGGGTCACTTCTGGAGGGCTGGAGTGCTCTGCCTTTCCTTGAGAAACCTCTCTGTTTTGTGTCTGTAACTGGTGTCCCACGTCAGCTCAGATCAGATTTGTGTGGCTGTTTTCACCTGCTGGATTTGAAAACTGTTGAAAACTTTTTCCTCATAACTCTGTGAAGCTGATCAAGTATTGGTTACTTGATTATTAATATATTAAGACTATTAGACTTGATTAAGACTGTTAGACTTGATTATTAAGAGTACAAACATATGAAACTGCAATAGTGCCCAATCCCTTTAATGTGATCACCTCGGTGTAAAAAAAAACCAAAAGCCCCAAATAGGCTAAGTGTGTGTTGAAAAGGGTGTCCCAAAGGCCTGCCTGTGGATGTTGCCTGCACTATGAGATGAAATTATTATTGCCATATCAGTAGGGCTGTGTCCTTTCAAGAATTTAATTCCTTAAAACTGTTTGGAACTAAGTTCTCTGCTAATTACTAGTTAGCAGAGGGAAGCCTTTGATAAAAAATGAAAATAACACAAAACAGAGAACTTAGTTTTTTAGAATATAATATTAGAAGAATTCCTGTAAATTGATTGGGTTTTGCCTCCACCACCTCTTGTGTTGTCTTCTACAATTTGCCTATATTACCTATCTGCTTCTGAGTTTTGACATTCACAGTCAAAACTAGTCTGCTGGTACTGTAGAAAATGAGTCAAATCAGTGTTGAGATTTCTAGCTATAATGCAGTACAAATACTGTTAATAATTCTGTGGATCCTCTGTGTGTGTTGTGATTTCTGCACTGAGGCAGTGAGGTGCTTTGTGAGTCACGGTGAGAGAAGCCTCAGGAAATCCCAAGATCCCACTCTATGTGTATAAATATATTTGTTTTCAAAGAAGACTCTGGACCTGAATACTGAGGTACAATGCTGAAGTGTTTGGTTGGGGTTTTTTTTTTTGGGGGGGGGGGGGGTTTGTTTTTTGTTTTTTTCCCTTCTTGGAGTGATATGACAGCAGTAGCATCCTTAAATTTCATGCCTACACATCAGTAGATTTTGAGAGAAGACATGGAGCTGCAGAATGGTTTGGGTTGGAAGGGCACCTCAAAGCACATCTGGTTCCAACCCACCTGCCATGGGCAGGGACACCTTCCCCTCAGAACCCCATCCAGCCTGGCCTTGAACACTGCCTGGGATGGGGGCATCCATAACTTCTCGGGGCAATTTGTTCCAGAGTCTCACATCCTCTCGGTAAATAATTATTTCCTACAATAATCTCTAAACCTGCTCTCAGTGTGAAACGATTTTCCCTTGTCCTGTCACTATGTGCTTGTGAACACTCTACATGCAGAAGAACTTACAGCTAGAAAACCAATAGCAATCATTTTTTTGTGAAGAATATTTTCACTGATTTTCTTCAGGAAAAATGTAACTTCTTATTTACAGTCTGAGGGAACCTGACATCACTGAAATACCTTGGCCTTCCAGGCCAGAGCCCAGAGAGAAGGGTAGAAAGGGGGAAAGCTCCTCTAATTAGGGTAAAGATAAAGTGAAAGAAAATATAAAAATAAGTTTGTCCCTCTTTTGCACTCAGAATGCAGAAGGAAATGGAGTAAGCTTGGGGTTTTATGCAAAGTTAGTTTTTGGGCAGCCTATACTCAAAAATTATTTCATTGGAAAAAGTGTGTTTTAACAAGGTAATTATTAGTCATTTGCTGAGACTGATTATACTGTAAAGGAGCAGTTTAAAGGCCCAAGAAGAAATAAATGACTCAGAAGGAAAAAGTTGTTATCCACCCATGCAGTCACCATAAATAGAGAAAACTTTTACACAATAACAGGTACAATTGTGGGTTAAGGAGCCAGGAGCCAAGGAACTGTCAGCCTGGAAGGCAGCAGGAGGAGAGCCTACTGTGAGGAGCTACTCCTGACAAATCCCTCTCTGCCTCCATTCCAGAAATGGGGCAGCATTAAAATCAGTTAATGCTCAGGTGATTCTAATTATTATATATAAATTTTAAGATCCATTAAATGAGCTTGATGATGAGGTAAGCTGTAATGCATTTTTTTGAATGGCTGGGAAAGGCTCTATATTTCTAGAAATGCTCTTTGAAGTAGGATTTTTGGTACCACAGCTTTTGAGGGCACATCCAATTTTTTATGTGATTAGCTCAGATATCAATAGCAACACCAGCCTTATGAGGTCTCAGTGCCCTGCTTCTTTAGCATGGTTTTCTCCAGCTGGTCTGTCTTGGTCATAGCATAATTGGTATTTGAGTTTTTCACTTGAAAGCTGGCTCACATATGACTGAGAGCTATAGCCACACCTTTAACTGCAGTGCAAGCAAACTATATATGATCACTACAGATCCAGCTGATATCACACAGCATTCCTGTAGGGGTAAATTAGACCTGCCAGGTTTGTTCTCACCACTTTGCAGCTCCCTGAATTGCTCTCTGTCACTTGCTTTACTTGTGTGAGAAAGAAGCTTCCCAGCAGTGTTCTCACTGACTCACTTTAGGAGTTCCAGCCAACATCCAGAAAATGCTTGAAATGTAAAAGAGGTAAGTTGGTCCTATACATGGCTTGAATACTTATTTATTTGTGAAAGCAAAGTTCAAGGCACAGAAGTTTCTCATGCTAGGACATATTTCTCAGAATATAACTTGAAATCTCAAAGCTGCTACGTAAGATGGTCTCTAATGGAGAAGTTTGGGGAGAGACAGATGAGCAGTACCATGATTATCTCCTCAGTGAATGAAATTCCTCTTTCCATGATTTATAAAATGAGTGGGGCCTCAGAGGTTTCAGTGGGAAATAATACTCCTGAATTAATGTATAAGCTTTTCTTAAGGCTTGATAGATCAATTTTGTTCCAGTTGGCACCATTAAGTTGAGTAAAAGAAGCCATTTAGTTCAATTCTCAACCTGCCTTACTTCACCCCCAGTTCAGAACTAGAATTCGAGTTGTTGTGTTTGTGAGACTTAATCCCACTGTATGTGAGGAAAGCAGCTCTTTACCTAAGTCACTTCAAGAAATGATAGGAAAAAAACCCAGTATATACATTGATATCTACATATAGTTCTCAAAAGTTGGTTTGAGGTTGAGTATGGCAGTTTTGAGTAGCCATCAGCTACTCAAGACACATGATACAACTAATTAAATTCTGCTTTCATAGATTAAATTTATTCCCAATAGCAGCAAAAGTGTCTGGATAGAATGGAACTGCTTTCTCTTTTTCAGGGCTCTCATTGTTCATTTTTAAAATTTTTATTCCTAAGCTTGGCTAGTTGAGGAGAATGGCTTTTGCTGCAGGGACCTTCAGGCATTATCAAAACAGTCAGGAATGTACAGATCCTGTGGCTGGAGTTGGTAAGGGAGGAAATATCATGCACTTACTGTGTCTACAGGGGTGAGAGATGCTCCAGGAAAGCAACAGTCCAGACTTGGAACCTCTGCTCTTGGCTCTGGGGGTTGTGTGCTTTGAAAGTCATTAAAAATATTTTAACAGACAAAGAAGGCAGGGGTCAAATAATCAAATGTTGAAAGGAACACTGTTGGTGATCCAAGGATTGTGTTCACCAGTGTGGAAATTAATGCTCAAGGATGAATATTGGCACTTTTTTTAAATTATTTACACTTTTCTCTCTGTTGAGCTGGAGGAAGAGGTGCTGCCTTTCCTTTTGCTCTCTATAAGAAATCAGAACAGGAGAAGGACAGCAATATGCTGTGCTCAGCAGCCTAAGTTTAAGGTATGTCTGGACTTTGGTTCTTTCTTTCATCTTGGTTGTCCATTCAGTTACCATCTGGGTGGTTCCTCGTGTTTGAAAGTGCAGAAGTGTGAATTGTTCTTTTTGGAAGCAGAAGAGTACAGGAACACTTATCAGAAGAAAAAACAAGATGGTGATCCTGCACCAGTCTTTGTCACAATGGTTTGAAGAAGGTTGAAAGTCTGCATCAGTCTGTTTGGCTCTCTGTTTTGTTTTGTTTTTGATTGCTTGCACAAGGAAGGAATGAGAACTCCTTTTAATGTAACGTGTCTGTATGTCTTGCAAGAAGTAGTCCTGCAATGTTTTCTCATTTTACTTTTCTGAAAAACTGTGAATAAAATGTATGTTTGGCCATGGCCTCTTAAGCAAAACCTTGTAAAGCCATAAGCCTAGTGAACCTTCAGTTGTGAAGGTTACCAAGTCTGAATTTCTACATCAGCTATGTTCTGTGTTTTCATATTAACTGTCACATTAAGAAAAAAGATGATTAGCTACATTTATTGCACACTTTAATCTGCAGACATTTAGATCTGTATTTTCAACTTCAAAGGTTAGGTGTCAGGTTTTATAGTTGGGATAACTTGGACAGAATGCTAATCAGCAGCTCTCTGAAGAGTTTATAATAGTCCACTGGAGGAGTAGTGGACTTTAGGATGTCATATTTCCCTCTCTGTTCTTTTCTCATGCAGTTCTCCTTCTTTGTTTTCGAAAACATATTTAGATGAAGTTGCCTGTTTTGGTTCATGTTCTGTGTGAATCTAAATGTGATAGCTAAATATCCATGAAACATGTTATTTTATCTGCCCACTCTGTTCATGCAGTGGGAAAGAAAACTTTCTGTTTTCAGCCAGCCAGAGCTGCTTTGCAGGTGAATATGGAAATGTAACTTTAGTGTGGATATTGCTGACCTGAAATCTCTCTAGCTAGAGAGTGGTTAAAAAAGAAATCTTTCTGATCAATCCTTTGATAATCTCTCTCATTCTCTCAATGGAAGACTATTCTTATTTTCCTTTAAAAATGTAGGATGCACAACAAGAGTTACTCTGATTTTCATTATTGATAACTTCTGGAGCCATTGGCAATCTAATCAAAACACAATAAGAGAGTCAAATTGTGGAGAAACCAGATGAAGTAACTTTCAATGTATTGCATGAAAAAATAAGGAATATTAGCTTTGATACCTACACTAAAAGCTGTGGAGACTCCTTAATACGATCAGGATAGACACACAACCCCCCACCCCAAAAGCCTGGATGTTTCATTGTCTTCAAAATTCTCTGGGACTGTTAACCAGTTAAGGAAGAAGCTGCAAAGACTGAGTTCTCTGTTTTATCTATGTGTTTCTTAAGTGACTGGTGGTTATCACATATAGTCCTTGAAGTGTCCTTGGGAAGGTTAACATTGACTTCCCACTGAATGGATAATTATCCTACAGTAGCACCTCTGAATTCATATATAGTGGGTGGGCTTTTGGGAGTCTGTGACAAAGAGCCAATGTAATAGCTTCAGGCAGGATGCTCTGTGATTGAATGCAAGAGTTCAAATGTACTGAGGACCATTAATATGTGTCAAACTTCTCTGCTACCTCTCCTGGTTAATGAGGTGGAAATGAAGAGAGATCATTCTGAACAGCCAATTGCTAAACCATCTTTGTTTATTGAAGATGTTTTTTCAACTGTTGCTTGTTTTCTTTTCTCTTTTGTTTGTTTAGTTTGGTTTGTTTGGTATGATGGGGAATGTAATCTTTTAAGAGTGACTTCTCTCTTCCCATCTGTTCTTACTTTCTTTATTTGTGGGTTATTACATTTGGATTTAGTTGGTCCTTTTCTTTATTTGTAGGGAGATGCTTTCAATATCAAGGGGTTTTTAGGAGCCGTCTATGACAGAAAGACTTACAAGAAACTATGCAGGTAGAAGATAAAATCCCAATTAGATTGCTGTTAAATGGGAATGTCCTGCACAGGTAGACACACACAACTGACTTCACACTGCTGTTGTGCTTCTGCCCACAAGGAGACAGGCACAGTGTTTTGGCCCAAGTGCACTGAGAGAAAGGGGCAGGCTGAGTGAAGCAGGACAGAATGTGCAGAGCAGCTGGCTCAATTAATTCCAAAGGTGGTGGGGAAGTTTTGCAGTGTCTTCCTTATACTATTCTGCAAATTGATAGGAATGTTTATGCACTGTGACTTTTATAACAAAGCAAGGTTTAACATTCTTTTGCTTCCCAGGAGTGCTAGAGCAGATACTCTGGTGCTTGGGAATATTCTGGTGCCTTTAATTCCGACTGGGAATACAGTGAGGGTATTGTAATGGGGTTTGGCATCTCTGACCCTCCTCCTACAGGTGATAGTTTATGAAAAGGAGCAGTGCTGGAGTTGTGGGCAAAGAAAACCTCCACTGATTTGGCATGTAAAGAATCCCATGACAAAAGCAAGAAGAGATTTTTCTGGACAGTTTTGTCAGGTGCCTGCATTGTGGTTTGTTTCTTCTACAGTTTATTAATCTTCTCTTCTAAGCACAGCTCCAGCAAAGAGTCAGGTCTGTTCTCTCCTGGTGAGAGGGCATACAGCAAGCTAACAAACTGATTCTACTCTGCTACTGGCAGGAAGCAAAACTCCTACTGACTTCATTTAAAACAAAAACAAGCTGCAAACGCAGAACCCCAGAACAACCACAAATGGTTGGTGTCTCACAGTGCTCCTTTGCTTCTTTGTCTCTTAAGACCCCATGGCACTGTGTTACTGTATTTCTTCTGAAGAAAGCAACTTCATCTCAGCTTTTGTAGTTACTTTCCTTTAGAAACAAAAGGGAGACAGGCAGTAAGTAGCCTGTTTGCTGGCAATAACCTGATCTGCTCATGGTCTGCCAGAAATGTGCTGAAACGATGCCATACTCGTGAACTCAGAGTCTTGGTCTCCTCACCATTCAGGAGTTTTTGTCACAAGGGGTTAGATAAAATTTCTCACTATTTATAATAGTATCAGAGGGCTTCATTTTTAATATAATTTTTTTTATCTTTAGCTCTGCTATTTTTGAGTCCATATACAAAGCAAGTATCTTCCATTGACTGACAGAGATAAAGCAATGTGTGCATATTGTTAGAGCTTATTAAGATATTCTTAATCTAGAATTAAAAATTTTTAGTTTAGGGACTCTTGGTCTTCAGGAGAGACTAGAACTGCTGTCTTCCAAACCCCATAGAACACTCTGAAAGTAAGTCTTGTAGCCCTGTAAAATTTGGAAATAAATGAGAAAATATGTTTTCCTTTGCTATTGTTTAAATATAAAGACCAAATTGAAGGAGTGCTATTGGAAGACAAATTAAGCAGCACAGCAGAGGTGTTGTGCAAAGAAAGAAAGGTCTTGTCAATAAAAGACTGTGCAGTGAATAAGTCTTTGGTTCCTTTTTGGTGCATACCTTGGGAGGTCCTAAAAGAACATGATAGAGAAGTTTGCAAATATATACTGAGATCAGCTTTCATGGAAGTGGGATTAACCTTTAAGAATTCTTTATATCTAAATGCCTTTAAAAAAAAATTCTATTTTTATCATAAAATGAAGTAGTGCTTCAATCTTACCAGAATAAGACCTATTTATTTCTTTAGTGTTTGGGGGTGTTTACCTTGGAAATGAACTTTGAATTTTGGATGCTGTTTCAGTGGTTAAAACATAATCCTTTTTTTTTAGGGGCATGGATGGTAAATATCTATTGTCCATGATATTAAGGTGATGGAAAAGAGCCAATAATTATCTTTCTTTTATAAGATTTGCCCTACGGTCCTGGTGCCTAAACTAGTTATTAGGCCAATTTTTCTGATTTTTTCAGTGGTTATTTACCCATATTTTACTTTATTTGCAAACTTATATGATGGGGTTGATGGAGAAGACAGACTCTCTGACTGCATAAGAAGACAGTTTATGGACTAATTATTTCTATGTTCTTTTTTAAGCCAGTGATTAATCTAACTGTTGTCCCAAATTGAGGATATGGTGGCCCAAACTATCAGAAATCAAAGGCCAAATAACTGGAGCAGGAAAGCATATCCAGCAGTGTCAGTGTCCTGTTTAAAAAATTATTTCAGAATCAGAACTTCAGAGCCAAAAGATGGAAGTTTACATTCTGTCTTGCAAGATATATTGCCACAAATAGAAAAGCAGGCTTGAGTATCATTGGCATAACTGTGATATGATTACAATGATGTATTACAGACATGCAAAATCACTGAGAAATGCCAAGGAGTTTTAGTTTTCTTATCTTAGTGCCTGTAATTTTTCTTTCAGCCTCAGTGATTACTAACATTAGATTACAATATAATATAATTTGAAGGATTTTGCACTTTTGCAATATATGTTAACATTGAAACCAGTGTTACTTGAAGTTTGGAACTAGTTCTTGAAGGGTTTTTTTTTGTACATTAGAACCAACTTACCTCATACTTCAACATTAGGACTCTTTGCAAATAAGAAGCAGAGTACTTTTTATACGTGGAAACAGAGAACAGGTGAAACCTACCCTGTTTCTTTCTACTTCTGACATCAGTAAGTGTTAGCATCGGCTCCTTTGGGGGTGAGATGGCTGCAGTCTGGAGCAGCCAAAGGGATCCTGGAATATTGCTTCTGGGCACGGCTCAGGCCCTGAGTCACTGGGCTTTCCATAGCACCAGCAGGGTCTTTCAGTCTACAGATATTTTAGGAACTGTAAATCATCACTTTTTAATCCCATATGTTGATTATTTGAGTAGGGTGGATAATGACATGGGCCAGGAAACAGAAATACCAATTCTGGCAAACCTGCGTTCTCTGTTCATTCCTGCATCCAGGAACGAGCACAAGCTGCTGCTGCTGCCACTCCTTCACCTCCACAGGCAGAGCTGTCACTCCTCTCTTCCTCCTTCACCCTCTTCAACACTTTCCTCCTCTTTCATAACTGGTTAGAAATGGCACTTTAAGATAAAACTTGAAGGACTGTGCGTACAAGTGAATACAATGTCCTTTCATGCCTGGGTTTGCAAACGTGCTGCTGAAAATATTTGTGGGACTTTTTCCCCTCTCCTCTTCCACTGTGATTAACCGCAGTTTAAGAAAAATCCTGCATGTCAGGCATATTTTTCTCTTTGATTAGAAAAGAAACTAGGATGAATGCTTTGTAGTACTGTGTTGATACAGGACACCAGGTTAAAAATATTTTGCTGGAAGTAAAAGTAATTTAATAAAGCCATGGTTTGGGGTTTATTCTTGGGTCCTCTGTCAGCCTGTTGCTGATCTCTGTCTTGTCATGCTTTGACTTTTCTGCCTGAAAGCTGGGACTTTATTTTTCTTTCAGGTGTTCTGGGGTCTGTTGAGTGGGAGCTTTATGTCAGTGTTTGGGAAATAACAATCTTTTGTAATAAGTTAATTCACATTTAATGTTTGAGATCCGTGTTGCTTTCATGTTGTTTATTTAAAAAGAAAATAAATATACAAATTGAAAGCAGATATAATGCTTCAGTATCCAGCTCCTGCCTTTTTTGTCTGGCTTCTTCAGGTGAAAGAATTTCTGATTTTCAGTATGGGTGTCTTGCTTAAGTGTGGAAATAATAGGGTTTTTTGTATTTAATTTGTTTGAATGCACATGATTCAGATACCTGGGTTTTAGTGACAGTAGCAGCTTGAAATCCAGATCATTTGCTACCTATATTGAGATTGACTACAACAAAGTCTGTTGCTCCAGCAAGACTCAATTCTGATCCAGATTGCACAATTCCTTCGTGAATATAGCACTGCAGATGAATCACTTTTAAATTAAACAAAAGCAAAACCAAAAGCAGGCAAATAAAATCAACCTTTCCTCCAAATCTCACTGGTATTTTTATTGTTGTCAGGAAAGAGGTTGAGTAAATATAATCAGCATTTCTTCACACTGAACTGCCATCATCAGATGGTGTAGATAAAGTAGAAGTTCATTTTCTAAGGCATCCTACTTCTCTCAGATGTTTATAACTTCCTTAGATAAGATTTCAGAGAGCATATTACTCATAATGATAATATGGAACTATATCAATTTGAACCAAGTGTGGGTTTTTTCCTACATAAGCATGAAAATACTTCTGAAGTGCTTCAGTAACCCTCTACCCCTCTCATTATTAATTTAAGGATAAAACAATTATGTGTGCTTAAGAGATAAATATGCTCTTATGCATGCAGATACGTTGAGAAAAGGATGTGTCCTTGTGGGTTCATTTTTTCAATGAACTAGAATGACAATATCAAGCCTTGCTCAGCTCAGCACAGAAAGTGTGAAGCTGGAAATTAGAGATGATTTTCAGCATACACAAATTTCAGTGTCTTCCATTGTGCCCTTAAAGCTGTTGCATGTATTAAGTGTACCATGTTAGCTTTTCATATTTTCAGCTTGATCTTGCAATTTCTGAAGGGCATTCAACATTTTGCTGACTGCATATAATGTCTTTAGTATCTGCTATGTGTATTGGGTGGACTTTTAAATATTATACTGTTTATTTCTGGGTCTTTGAGCTGGGTGTTGAAGAGTCTTAGAAAAGCCATATTCCTAGGGTTTTTTCTGTCTTGTTTTACTGTGTGTGAAAGCAGCACAGCTCCTTCAAGGACTGAGACTAAAATCTTAGGGTGAAGCTAAGATCTTACTAGTAGTATTTGTTGGGCTTTTAATCATTTTATCAGCATTCATTTTTTATGAGTCTACTTTGCTCCATTTCCCACAATTCCTTTGTGCATGTTTGCTTAACCTTTTTTTTTTCTATGTCTTCAAGTAAATGATTTTTCTCTAGCAATATGAGAGGAATAATAGGTACTGATACATTGAAAAGAGTATCTTAGCGGTGAAAAGAGGAGGAAAAAGAATAGGATGCTCAGGTAGCTGTGTCTGAACACTGCAAGGAGGGATTTTAAAGATTATATGGTGGCATCAAATTCCCCATCAGATTTGTTGGTAGTTTACTTTGATGATGCAAATTAAATTAATGGCTTTTTCCAGTTTGGTCGATGCAGCAGAGAGCCGAGCTACTCAAGCAGAAAGCAAAGTGCCCTAGGTTTGAGGCTGTTGCCTCAAAGTGAATATTTCTCAGTGAAATCTGATGAAGGGATTTTTTGGCATGCTCAGATGGGAACTGATATGGTGAGCTTTTCACCAAATACATTTCAGCTCCTGGTTTTAACGCATGTGGTGCTTCTGAAATGACATTATGAGCTCTCACTTGCACAGTCAGTCTCTTCAATAATGAGGCCTTCAATGAAGTGGGGAGAACTTTATTAATTAGGTAATAATTTAGGTGTTCTGTGAGGGAACACAAGGTAGTTAGAAAATCTTAAAAGTTCTTTCCATCATTGCTGCTTTCTCTGGCAATCTGCTCCCCCTAATGCTTAGAGCAGCCTGGATTCTTCCTTCCTGGTGTTTGGAACTGTGGGCAGGCAGATTTTGGGCAGCTGTTGAGACCTGGGAGGTGCAGAAGGTGGCTGGATACAGCCTGCCTTGAGGCAGTCACCCATCTTCCTGGTGCTCTGTATCTAAATTCCAATTCCAAACTGCTTTCTCAGCAATTCTCACCTTTAGGATGGGACTGAGAAAAGGTCTCTGGTACAGAGCAGTGCTGTGAGAACACAGGCAGGGCTTCTGCAAGGGGCTTTGAATCTGCTCCTGAGGCAGGTTCTAAATGTGTTTCATGTCATTTCAAATGTGTTATTTATTGAGCTAATATTTTTCTTGTGTGTTGCTTTTGTCTTTATGGTCAATTCTTTAGAAAATTATTGTATTTCACTTTGGTGCTACTTGCTTCACAATCATTTGTTCTGTGCTAACATAATGAATGACTTTAGGAAGGGAATGCATTGATGTTGGGGTTTTACTTTATTGGACATGCTTTCCTAGACTCCAGGTAATATTTTCCTTAAATTCTTTGCTAAGCCTTTCAACAATTTAAGTAATGCATTTAAAGAAGTTCTATCACACTGTGGCCATGATATTTAATAAAGAAAAGTCCTTTTTGGGAATAAGGAGATTTGAACATTAAAATGTTGTTTCATTGCTTAGTGCCTAATTTTCAACATGCCAGTATTGGGCTGAGAAACTTCAAATACAAGCAGCAGTGGTAACATGCGGAATAACCCATGGCTATCTTGAGAGTTCTGTGTGTTGAAATGAACTCAAATGATGCAAATGTGCCTCTAAAATGGAAGAGTATTATTGTGTGCCAACTTCTTTTTTCTAATGTTTTGATCTTTTTCTTATGTTTGCGTAACAGGCTGTTGAACATCTAACTAAATGTGTAGTTCTTCAAATCTCAGATGCACGTTCAGTGTTTGTATATTTCTACCAGTGCATCTTTTTTCCAGCCTTTTGTTGCTTTACTTTGTTAGACAAAACATCACACAAGGAGATTCACTGTAAAAGAATGGTAGATACATTAACATTGACTCATACAGTTGCTGTAGTGTAACTTTACAAGAGATAGATATTCAAGCATAAATTTAAATTCACATTAACTGTGAAACATGAAATGTTCTGAGGCAACTTTCAGTGCTAGTAATAGCTACTTTATTGCTATTTTGTGTGCTTGAAGTCTCTGCCACTAGGTTATGTCTTTTTATATTAAATATAAATATTTTCATGAAAATTGTAATCGCGTGTGCAATGGATTCTCAGGCAGAATAGCTGTGTAATTGCAAACTTGCACTGGAAGAATCCCCTGTCATAAAAATACCTGCTAATTTTCAAAATACAAAGGCCTAAATCTGTTTTCTGAGAACTTGTGTTTGTTCAGTTGTTTGTCCTCCCTATAAGAAGAATAATCTTGAGCTTTAGGAAGTGATTAATTGTAAATAGGAAATATTTAGAAAACTTTGAAACCTTCCAGGTACTATTTAATATCTTCCTTGAAAGGTGCAGGGTGTCACATAAAGCTGCATTTTTAGATTTGATTTTTAAAGCTAAAATAATATGGCTATTGGTATTTATTTGAGGTCTTGGGAAAGAATAATACTGGAGAGCACAGATATATATGAAAACAGGAATTAGGCACTTAAAATTCCTGGTATGTTTGCACATTTATTTTGAAGCTTAAAACCAGTGTGAATTTATTTCTTACCCTTTTTGAAATACATTACAACATTCTGTAAGTTTTGCCCTTCCTGTAACCTCTGCTCACTTCTTTCCTTATTTGAGCCTTTTATAAATTCACGTACTGTAATAGGCCAGAGAGGATTATCTGATTTGATCTATCTTGAAAATCACTTAGGTAGCAGACTGATTGAGTTTTAGCAGATTCTTGGAGAGTTACCTTAAACAAAGGGTCCCAAATGAAGGGGAAGCTGCCATTTACCTCAGGGAGATGGTTCTGATGGTGTCACTATTTGTCTGATTTTTCACTTCCTTTTCCTGCTTTTTTTGTCTTGCCATTTTAGGCTTTGCACTTGGTTCTCTCCTCAAACCAATGATGTCTTCTTGCTCACCTATTTAATTGCTTTCTTTCTGCCTTTTTCTGTTAACCCCTCTACACAACTCTCATCTTTAATTGAATGCATCTTTTATCTTCCTTGCTCCAATAAAGAGGAATTGATAGATATTCCTGATTTTTGGACCTTTCCTTTCTGCTCTGCTCTTGTTCTTTGATGTTTGGGTCCACATGTTGGCCAAGGCAGGGCAGCTGCACTCCTTTTAAAGTTTCCTGGAAGACATTGTTAAAAATGGTATTTTCATTGAATGGTTTCTGTGTTCATCTGTTTTCATCTGAATCTGAGAGCATGGCACAAGGAGAAACAGGCTGCTGTGTGGCAGGATCTTGTAGCTTTAATGAAATGAAAGGGGCACTGGCAGAAACGTTTTCATAAAACTCATCACAATGTGAGAGGCTCCAAAGAGAGTGTTTGGAAATCTTTTACAGGAGGCACTGATTGTGGTTCTTTTACTGCATGAAAAAGCAAATGAATCATGCAAAGGTCACAAAAGAGCAATTTTGGTTCTTAAGTTTATTGCCAACATTATTGCTGAAAATCTGCAGAGTTGTCTTCATCCTGGTCTTTGGAATTTGTACCATGAATCATTCTGCTCAGGTGGCTGTCCTGTGTTCCTTTCATGGCCCTTTTACAGTGACAGAACTTCTTCTATGAAACAAAGGAAATATCCTTCCTGGGCTGCACAAACTATACTGAGAAGTGATCTTGTGCACAAAGGTTTATTAGCAGTCTCTTACCTTGATGATGTCGTACCTTTGTTGTAGTCAAGAAAATTACTTTTGTGGAAAAAGAAGAACAAAAGCAATGTGTCAGGAAAGGGTTTGGGGTGGCTGAATTACTATTTGTAAATATTTTGCAAACTTCCAATAAAGGTGCACTAGAGGTAGATCCAAGATTAAAATGTATAAAATATACAATTTGTATATGTAAGCAATGAGTTAGTGTAGGACTGATTAGGCCAAAATTAAGACACTTTCTTCATGGGAAAAAATTTGGCGAGATATTTCTTCTGGTTGTTTTTATATGTTCTTTAACATTTTTATTTTTCTTTCTGTTACCTGTTTGTTTTTTGTTTCTTTTATTGTCCTGATTTCACTTTTCTCTTTTCCGGCAGCTGCTAAGGAATTGCAGAAGTGTCAGTTGTGTACACGAGTGCTGTACTGTAGGACTTGCTCCAGCTCATCTGCAGCTGGCTTCTTAGAGACATTTCTTCTATCTCTCAATATTGCTGCTTCTCCTGCTGTACACCCTTGCTGGTCTTCCAAAGCATTGTTTGTGGAAGGAAGGCTGGTCATCAGGAGATCTGGTGCTTTTATGTGTGTGATCTTTCGAGAAAATGCTGCAGCATTGCTGGTTGAGAACTAAACTGCAATCAGGACACAAGAAGCTCTTTTTTTTTTTTAACACATTATTTTTTCTAGACAGACCTGTAAAATGCACACTGCAGTGCCACAGTGGACTCTCATCCCAGCTGATTGCTGCATCAGATCTTCTGTGATGGAGTTTTCCTGTGGCAGCATTTCACTTTGTAGCAGTAATGTTCCTAGAATTTGGCAAATGGTATTTTATGTTCTAGGACTGCCTTCACGTTATTTGATTTCAGCTTTGAAAGGCTTCCTAGCTTGCTAAGAGCAGTACAGGTAGAGAAATGAGGCTATTTCCGTCTGCATGCTGGAAAATGCAAGTGGAGTTGAGAATGTGTGGGATAAATTGTGAGCACCTCTGTGAAATATGATCATCATGTAGATGCCTGATAACTGTCAGTGTTGATCTCCTGGGCTGCTGATGTACTGATCTAGCTGAGATCAAGGTAAGTGTTGTACCTGTGAGTTATGTTGCTGTGCACTGAACTGCACAGAATGAAGGAACTGTGCTTTTGAAAGGATAAATGGCTATTACTTTTTTCCAAGTATCTTATCACTTATATCTGCACACAGTAAAGCACAAGTCAAGAGTGGTTTGGTTGGATATTAAATATTTTCCTGCCATGTCCATATACTCCTTCTTCAGAAAGTGTTTGCTTCAATTTTTAAAAATAGTGAATATGGATTAGATAATTGTTTTCACTTGTAGCTTTGAATACAGGTTTATGCAGGTATGATGACTTTCTTAATGCTTGCTTAATTATTTCAGAGTAATTTCATGCAGATTTCATAACTCAGGGCAGTAGAAAAACTAAAACATTTGTTTAGAAGTAAATACAATAGAAGTTACAGTAGAAGCACTGAATTTATTCTGATGGCAGGAGGAAGGGGGGGAGAGCTTTATCTTCCTCATGTTTGAGAATCATCTGACTTGTGAGGTGACACTTTGAGTGAACACTCTAAAAACCCTCTGATACTTTTTCTTAAGAGTTATTTTGTAAAATACTAGAATACCTCCTATAACATGTTCCTTTAAAGCCTAATTTAATAAGCATCCTTAATAGAAAGTGTAGATTTGTTTTGAAAGCATTTTGCTACACAGCCTGATAGAGGCCAACTCTGAATTTTTCTCAAGGACAGCAGAGAGGAAACACTAAGTCCTGTATTTCAACCTCTTTTAATACATGATTGCATATAATCAAAGTATCAAAGAAAGAAATGAAAACAGGCTTTGACTGTGTGCTGATTCAGCACAAAACTTTTTGAAGTAATGCTGGAAGCGTCACTGGCAAAGTTTACTGGAAGGAATTTGAAGCCTGAGGTTTCCTGTTCAAGTGCACGAGCTGAGGTGCTCCTTGTGCTGAGCATCCTTGCCCAGCCTCTTGTGCTAATTGTGTTGGTCACTTTATGCAATCTGCTGGTGACCAGAGCCACAGAGAGGCAGCCAGCTGCACCTTCCTGAGAATAGCATCCCTATTTCTGGCCTGGCCAACTGAAGCCCAGGGCACAGATTTAACTGGTGATTGGCCCTGAGCCCAGAGCTTACACAATGTGTTACAATCACCAATCTCCTCCCCAAGCTTTCTCTGATCTTCATATTTTCTTAGTTTAAAGAAAGACACAGTCCGGTTCTCCTGTCTGTTCTTATTTTTCACTTTTTCTTGGCCATATCAAGATCAAGGTGGTAGAAAGTTTGGATATCTGAGGTCCATCCAAACTAAAACACAGTAGTCACAACCATATGGTGTGTTTTATCCCAAGAGAGATGAAATTACTTACATGTGCACTGGGACAACAAAATACTTCAGATTTTCTTCTGGCAATGGTAAATATATTACAAAGGAAGTAGGCATAGAAAGAAGATTGGACACCGAATGAAAATAAAAATAATAACTGAAGGTGTAATTCTGAGAATGTAAAGGAGGTAATTCTCAAATGCTGCTGAACTAAACTGCTCAAAAACTTTAACATGGAGGAAGTATGAGAATTCTGTAAAGAAACAATAAACACACATTAATCTGTATGAATAATTGCTTTAGAAGTTCCTGTGGTGGAGGGGCAGAGGGGAGAGAGAAATAGTAATCCAGAGAAGGACAGACTTTCTAAGTCCAAATCAAGAAGAGAGTTAGAATTTGGAGGAGGTGGAGCATTTTTTTAAATTGGTTTTGCACACATTTTTATGTACATAAAAAAAAAGTATGAAAACAGATGACATGTCTGAAGGTAATGTGTGCTTAACTTACTTGAGATCTTTCCTTGGTAAGCCCACTAATTGCTTAGGTACAAGAAATGTAGTGGATCTTGTATGTCTGCGTTTTGGCAAAGTTCTCTGTGCAATGCCATGTGGAAAATTGCTGTTTTCAAAGGGAGCTGATGTAGGAATGGCATCAGTGGCTCAGGAGCAAGGGGTAGCCTGTTGTGCTGAAAGTGATGTGTATAGGTCAGAGAGCTGAGGGTTCTTTGTGGAACCAGTCAAATTCTCTACTGACTCTGTCATGAGGGGTAGCAGGTGTGTTTTTATAATCAGAATGGCATGAGTTAGTGGATATCTGAACAGGCCCTGACTGTGTGCAGCACCCATTCCTGACTCAAAAACCAGGCTGAAGCGCCTGCCCAGCCTCTGAAACAGGCAGCTGGCCTCCTTCTAAGGCCTCCTGAGCTTCCTCCTGCTCTGTGTCACTTGTAATTCACTGTGACCTTTGCCATTCCTCTCTACAGAAGAGCTGAATGGGAGCCAGGATGGAAAATGTGGAACTGATGTATTTCTAACTGGGAAGATCCTGATGAACTTTTTCCATCACCGATTTTGTGAGATGTTTAGAAATAGCCCTTCCATTTTTTCCTGAGTTAGGATATATGTATTATAGAGTAAGGAAGTAAGTACTCCAATATATTTTGAAAACAGGACTATTAATCTCTAATCTTCCTTAAAGGGATGTGTAACAGCTGGTATGCTGATGACAATGGAAAGATAAAAATAAACCAGCTTCATGACAAAAAAAAAATGCTGACTGATTTTCTTTTGTGGGGTTGAATTTAACAACTTTTTCTTTTCCACGTGGGAGAGTTGTTGCAGGTGCTGCTCGCACAAAACCTGATAGCTATTATTAGAGTACAAGAGCACTTTCATGTGGTAGAGTTCATAAAGAATGTAGATTGATGACATCTTTCTCTCAGGAAATTTATAATCAAAAGTGTAATCCCAACCCACGGGATTTTTCCTTCTCTGTACTGCTGATAAGCTCCTGTCTTGAAGATGTTATCATGGGAGATTTAGAAGACTCCTCTGTGCTTTATAAGTACAGGAATGGGCAGCAAGGCATTATTGCAATAAATTTTAATGCATTTTAAAAGCCACCATTTGGGATGGAGTGTTGAGGATTCAGTAAAATTCAGGTTGTTATCATCAGAGGAATTGTTTTGGTCTTTTCAAAGTCCCTTGTCTTGTCAGCAGTGTATTGTCAGGCTCTGTGAATTCATCAAGGATATTGTGCTATTTGGTTCCTTCTCTTCCCATTCCAACTCCAGGAGTTATAACAGAATGTGATTGCTGTAACTCTTATTTGCTTGTTTATTTATCATGGGTATCTCCTGTGAGAGATCATTTTTAGGGAAGAGAAAAACTTCAATGCTAAGAAATTTATCTGTGAGATAAGCTAAAGGTAGAAATAATTTTGCATGTCTCCCACAACTATATGTGTTTTTCCAGTAAGCACTATGGGTTTTGGAATCCTTTTTCTGATTGAGACTAGAAATACAGACTGCACCAAGTCATAAAGCTAAAAAGGGTAATATTGATATTAGGAAAGACAAAAAGAAAAAATACCTCGGGGCTCTTCCCTGCTGGTGAGTGACCAGAGGATGGTGCGAAATCACTGGTGTTTGTTGGATCCATGGTTAAAATAGTGAGGCAGGGCCATGCAGTCTTTCTGGAGGTCTCTGCATTTTTATTAGGTGTATGCTTGGAATGTTCCTCAAAGGGAATATTGACCACAGCATTTCTGCCTGTCAGCACCCAGTGTACTCCTCTGGTTCTGTAGAACCCACTGGGCAGCTCTGCAGCCACTTTGACTGGAGAAGCTCTGAAACACAGGTAATGGTGCAGGCCACCTCAGAAATGCATTCACAGAGTGTGGGAAAGATGGCAGAGCTCACATAGGCTTCACTTAGGCCATCATTCAGCCTGTTGCTATCAGCTCCTGCTTTCCTGATGAATGTAAAAACCTCCCTGTGCCTCCTTGGGTTTACTGGCCCTCCTCCTTTGTTTATGGCTCACAGTAGCCCAGCCTGTAGAGGGTACTCTGCAGGTAAAGCCACACTGTACTAGGCAGGTGTTCATGCCTTGGTTTGGGAAATGCACATCAGAGCCCAGGCTCCTTTCAGCAGCATCCAGAGCTGAAGCTGAGATGCTGGCTGGGGGTGAAGGCCAGCAAAGCACTGAGACCCCTGTATGCCTTTGGAGATTCCTTCAAGGAAGTCAGCTGCTCAAGAAGCTGCTGCTAGCTAAGGCTGACAGGTATTTTGTCTGTAATACCCAGTGGAAGTACACGTGATTAACCCATCCCTCCCTGCCCAGTTCCTGTGGAGAGCTTCAGCAGTGGTGATTCACCATTATATCCAAGTGATTTTGTGAGTTCCATGGATTCTCAGCTGTTGATGTTACAGTTTTGTTCATGATCTGAACAATTGAAGCCATTGATTGGCACTGAAACTGAGTCATCTCTGAGATGACTGTGAGATGTGGAATAGAGTTAGAAATACCTGAAATTATTCAGGAGCAGTCAGCTCTGAGGGCTGAATATGAGCTGATTATGTAGAGACAATTTTGAAGTGGTAAACTTGGGATAAATTATTGTCAAAACAGTCTGGACCTGTGACTACCTCGCTGATCATTTTGAAGCAAATATTAAAAACTTGAAACAAGCGATGTGTCTATTCTCCTGGAGGTTTATTTTTAATTCCAGTTTTTACAGTAGAGAAAGAAATTGTAGCAACTGTGCATTAGTGAATGATGGTAATAGAGGCAGAGGCAGTCCAGATATTAATTTGTCTAGAAACAACTGTAATATGGTTTAAGTCTATGATGTATAAAAGTTTTTTAAAAGCCACAGACAGCATTTTTATGTCAGCTCTGTAGAGAGGAAGATAGTCTACTTTAAAAGGTCTTTTTATGTTGAAGATACAGAAAGGTCATGGTAATAATGGTGTGGTATTTTTAAAAGTGTTTTCCTACATCAGTTTACTTATAGACTCATCCTTTTTCTTTTTTTTTTGAGTAGGAAAAGAGGCATAACCAAGCAAAGAGTTTGCTTATGCCTCTTTTCCTATATATGGGAGACTAATGCTACAGGACTTACTCTATTTCTTTTTGTGGAATGGTTGCAATGTA
The DNA here is from genome assembly GCF_037042795.1 of Molothrus aeneus. Classification (NCBI taxonomy): domain Eukaryota; kingdom Metazoa; phylum Chordata; class Aves; order Passeriformes; family Icteridae; genus Molothrus; species Molothrus aeneus. Next base: position 16,186,872 of record NC_089653.1, read on the forward strand.
GGTTACAGCATAGCTGGAGTTGATTTTTAGCTTTAGGGGACTCAGGTACTAAAATGTGAGTGGAGCTGAGCACCCCATCAGTTTGAACAAGCCTGAGCAGTTTGTGGGGATGAGCTGAAATCGCCACCTGTGTTTGCAGTTCACATGTCACAGCCCATGCTAATTTCCCAAAAAGCACACCTAAGCCACCATGACAGAGGAGGAACTGCATGCCATGTGCAAGCCCAGATTAGGTGAGTTTGTGATGAAAATGCAGGATTTAACTCTACTCTGGTGCAACCTCAAGCAGGCATTTCCAGTGATAAGAGGCTTGTGAGTGCCCGGAGGCAGATGAGAGCCTGCTGCACCTACTGCGATCATTTGATTTCTTGCTTGCCTGGGCTCTGGGAGTCTGTAAGCATTTCATCAGTAATAGTAAAACTGCTGAATTCATTAAGAATCAGATGAGAGTTCTCCTCATGTGTCAATGAAATTAAATGTAGAAAAGTGCTTAAGAAGTGATAACAAATTTAAACAGACCCATAATTTGGTAGAAGGCACAGAGCATGACACTATCACACAGCAAGATCACTGACTTTTGTTGTATGTTCAGATCATTCCTGTGCTTAGCGCAATTGGGTTTCCTTCATGCTTCATTTGCTTTAAACAGCTGTATGTTTGTGGGAGTGAACATTAATTGTTCTGAAATTTCATGGAGCAGACATTCCTGATCACAGTGCACTATAGCCTGCTTTTCCCATAAGGTCCTTCCTTATTTCTTGGCTGTTGTGCTTCTAATATGCCTCACAGCACTCACAGGTTTCCTTTAGAAACCAGCTTAAAACAAAAGATAGGTGGCTATATTTTTCTTCCAAACTCACTTTTTTTTTTTCCCTCATGCCCGGCTTAAACCATTTGCTAACCTGTTTCTGCACATTATGTATTTTTCATTTTTCTTCTCTGCTTAATTTAAGTATCTCTTGATTGAAAAAACAGCTGCTCCGACTGAACAACCTGTACAACCTTTCTGCCTTCTCCAGGAAGGATTGACATCATTCATAAAGCTCCAGTTAAGCTCATAACCGAGCCAATGAAGCAGATAAATAAGGTTCCAGCCTTACCTTGCAGCGTTTTTTGAATATTTTTAAAGCCTGAGTGGAAATCTCTTGATTGGATGGAGTCAACATGGAGAAGAGCTGCTGTATCAGGAATACACACTGAAAACTCCCGATGTTTTCACCAGTTTGCCAGGTACAAAATGTTCCCTTCTAGCGCATGCCCAGGAAGTTCCTGTCTTCACAGAACTGGGCATTTGTGCCCATGTCAGCTTAGGTTTGTTTTGGGATGCCAAACTAGTGCTTTCTGAGAGGCACAGCCTCGCTGCTGCCTTGCTGGTGTGACTTTGGGCACTGGATTGGTCCCCATTGCCCACTGGAACAGGGCACATCTGTGGCTGCAGGCCTGGGCCTGGTGTCACGCCTTGGCAAAGAGGAAACTGAGCAGGCTTTGTGCTTGTAATCACTTGTCCCTTTTTCAAACCAGAGCTTTGCCTCCTGATGGGTTAAAATGACTGTGCTTTGTCTCTTTGGATCAATGTATCCTGCCTACTTTTCACTGCAGTGGAACAGCCTTGGCAGGGGGGACAGGGAGGGGTGGACCCAAAGCAATAAAAATGAAGCTTGACAGGTGTACAAGCAGGCTGAGAAGGTGCTTCCCCCCTGCTGAGATGTGTAGGTGTTTCAGTGACTGAAATACCTACATAGACAAATGTATTATTTCTGTAAAGCCCTTTGCAGAAGCACACCAAAAATAGGGCTTGTGCTCAAGAATCTAATTACTTAAAGGTGTAATCTGAGAGTTATTGAGGGAAATAGAAATTTTCCAGGTAAATATGTGGCAGGAGAGAGATCTCATAGCTTCATCCATGTTATGCACTAATGATGTGGGTTAGAGGAATGGAATTGCACAAGTATTAAACTTACATGCATACAGAAAGTGATAACAGCTTTTAGCTTGTCTGACTGATGGTAATGTGGGATTCAGTTTCTTTTGGTGTTTGTCTCAGGAAAAATTAAATGCTGGTGCCTTCCCTTGCTGCTGCATCCTGGTGGGAATGGTGTGCTGCATGCAGTTACCTGTGCACCGAAGAGAGGGCACTGTCTACCACGTTCATAATTTATTATTTCCATGGCAACTAGCAACCAGTGTCAGTCTCAGAATATTTCCCCAGTATAAACTTTGTGTTTCATATGCCACCTCAATCAGACTAAGGGAAAGGAACTCGTCTTTAAAAGAAATATAGCTGTGTTCTTATTAGACTGTGATATATCATGTTGAAATCAGTCAAAGGTTTTCTCCAGACTGTGCATGGATTACTGGGTTCAATTATTTTATCTGACAGTGACATTTATACTGCAAAGGTCAGCAAAAAAAAGAAATCAATACATTTTAAAGGATAAAAATCAGTGATAAAAGAACCCCACCAACCTGAAATTCGTGCTTTAAGAAGCAGATATTACTATTTGTGCATTTGCAGAAAGGCATCTGCCAGTTTTTCAGGGTAGAGGTTTTTTTCATTAGAATGAAAGGAATTTTTCTAGTGAAGTATATGGAGAGAAAATTCAGTTATATTGACTTTGGAGGCAAACAAGTGGAGGAACAGGGTTGTGAATTTTAAACATCACTAGAAAATATGCTGCCGTTAGTAATAATGCTTTAGTCTGTGTGATTTGATTTGTGATAATATGTTTTTATACACTCACAATATATACATTTTAAATTGCAAATTGGCGAGGGATTTTCTTTATGTGCTCAATTTTGTTCATGCTGAAATGCAGTCATAGTAATTAACTTGTTGCTGGAAAAGTGCAAGATGTGTGGATGGAAAGGTAGCTTTCTGGTGGACAGCTGTCTGTCTAGCCATTATCATGAAAACTCTGAGTTAGGTTGTCTGGGATTTGGAAGAGACAGGTTAATGTTAATTCCTCTCACTTTGCCTTTTTCAGTGTAGGTAGGGCAGTGTGTCTTCTACATCCACTAACATGTGGAGTTAAAATCTGCTGGGCTATTTACATAGTGGCTAATACCTCCCAAATCCTGGTTTAGAGAAACCCAGTATGGGGCATTAGAGGGAACTAATCTTTTGTCCCAGAAATAAGCTTATCTGAGCAAACGAGACAGTCTTCATGCTATTTCAGTTTCAACTGCCCTGCCAGTGTCCCCTGCAGGTCTGCTGTAAAACATTGACATCATTGTCAATCAAACATCTTTCATCTATCTCAAACTGGCTTAAAAGTCATCACAAATTTGCATGAAAGTCAACCCAAGGGAATTAGGAACCTGGCATGCCAGAATTTTTGAGGTCAGAACTAGAGTGTATTGGCAATATTCATGTTATAGAACCCTTTGTGCTGTAAAAGACCCTTTAGATCAGCCAGGCCAGCTGTGAGGGGGCCTCCCTTCCCTGTGCTGCCCTTTAGACCGTTCTGACGCCGCTGCACAGGGCGGCTCCTGGCAGCAATCTATCCCCCACTATCCACAGATCCTCTGAGCTGACACATGGCTTGTCTTGTGGAATGAATGTAGAGAATTGTGTAGTTCTTATTCTGAAAGCGATTTCAGAAGACAAAGTTTAGCTGATTAGATTATAAAAGTGACCCAGCTGAAAATAGTAAAACATGAATAATGCCGAATTCTTGGTGTATTTGAATTACTTTCAAGTGTCTGCTCAGACTATCAAAAATCTTGGTGGGGGGAGTACTTCTTTTTTGTGTCTGTGATTATTTTGCCCTCTGACCAGCAGGTTTAAAGCTCCAAACTCAGGGCTAGACATTTCTGCCCTGATGTTGTGCATATGTGTAGATGGAGTTATAGTTAGCTTTCTGTCAGAAGTGAGTGTTACAGGGGTACCAGAAAAAAGTAAACAAAAAAAGTAAACAGAGCAACAGTTGTTCTTTTTAAGTCAGATTTGATTCATTAAGCAGGTAGTCATCAAAGTATAAAATGAACAATGACTCTGCTGGAGGGAAAACCCTTAATTTTTGGTTCTAAGAGGCTTTTCCAGTGAAATGAAATGATTAGCAAAGGACTGCAGATAACCATGGGTTAGGTCCTGAATGTTCAGACTCTGGAGATTCAGAAGGTGTGCATAGCTTTAGGGAAATCTAGCATTTTGTTTTCTTTCTGTTAGCTGGGTTATCAGCCAATCTAGAATGTGCTCCTTTCCTCTTCTTCACTGAGCAAGAACATGCTCTTTCTTTAGAAAGAAATAGTTCTTTAGGTCTGCATCATATAGGGAAAAATGAGAGGGAACATGCATAGCTTGAGGTTGAAACCATGTATTATATGGTAGTTACTGTACTTGGACTTGTTTCCCAACTTTTCTTCACCTTCCAGTACTTTTTCTGCTGTTAAAGACCAATGAATCATGGAATGGCAACTTTCCTGCACATCCCTCTGCCATGGGAGAATTTTTCTGCTTCAGAATCTGATGAAACCCAGAAAGCTTGAACATTTGACTAATTTGGTCTTTCCCAGTGAGGCAGCAAGTGGGGATTGACTCTTTGTAACTTACAAATTTTGCATAAAGTCAGTTCATTTTGAGACCAAATAAGTAAATTCATACATTCCAAATAATTTATTTGCTAAGTATAGAAAAATATTGTGTTATTCTGAAAGTAACTGGGGAGCATTAATTATCCTTTACTTTACATTATTAAGGACAATGTTTTTTCCATCACCATCTTAATTTGGATTTCCATGGACCCTTAAATTAGAGAGTGCTTTGAGCGCATGATTAATACCACTGTTTAGTCAAGCTGTGACACGTAGACTAGAGTTTTGTCACGTATGGCTCTGTGAACTGAGGTTCTCTTGAACTGGTTTTGTATAACCTATGAAAATATGGGGAGAGTAACTCAATATACTTTAAAATAGCTGGTTTTAGATGTGCAGGGTGTCTGCAGTGGCCACCTACACCATCTTCCTTTAGACCCCACAAAACAGGCAGGGGTCACTTGCAGACCCTGTGTTTTATCTCAAATGTCATGAGACACCTATTTGTAGATGTTTGAATTGCTCCTAAAGGGTCTGACAATCAAAAGCTTCAGTTCAAGATGGGGAACAGATGGGGATAGTTAATTAGCTTTTATCTTACTGTTGGCATTTTTGTTTTGTTGTTTTGATTTTTCTTTTGTGTGGAAATTAACTTTAGAGACTACAGAAAATACTGAATGAGTTCCATAAGTAAAATTTGCAAGTAACAACACTGTTTGGTTCTTAGATGCAGTATGACTGCGTAATTTCTTTGTTCTTTGAGGTGCTCTGGATTTTTCCATAACATTTGAATGAATGTCCAAGTGTCTTCAGAACGTGGTTTGAATTTCATACTCTGAGGAACTCCAGGCTTTTTTATCATTACTCCTGATGAAGTTGGTAGTAATGTTTCAAAGAGGATGCAAGCCATGAGTTTTTCTGTGCCTCTTCTGGTGATGGCTGTGCAAGTGGAAATGTGGCAATCTGAAATAAAAAGTCCTGACATTGTGTGCAATAGAACTACTGTATTCACCTTGGGCAGCATAATGTGGTGCTGACCTCTCTCCACAGAAGTTTTTGTGGCTCTCTATGCCCTTGGTAGGCAGGGAAGGGCATGGAGTTCGTGTAGGTCCTACCACTGCACTGGGGCTTGTAGAGCAGCTGAAGGCCATAAATGAAAGCAAATTCTTCCAGTTCTCAAAGTAACTTCCACTGGAAATTTAATTGCACGGATCATAGAGAGCAACAGCAGAATATAAGAGGATTCTTTCAAACAACAAGGGACAAATGTCAAATATTTCCAGCTGTAGAATGTTAATTAGCAAATGGTTTATTATAGCCACTCAAGTTAGAACATGGGAAAGGTGTCAGACCTAACATTAGTTTTTTTCTTTCCTTCTTTTGTCTTGCTCTCCTGTTTTTCAGGGGACTGTGCCATCCTTGCTCTGATAAGTGTTCTGTCCAGAACACACAGTGCCCAGGGATGCTGGCTGGCTCACTTACTTGTTCAGTCTTAAGGAAAGAAATACAAAGAAAACATCCTTCCAAATCTGACTTGCTCATCATGCTAAAATGGAAAGATATATTTGGAAATAAGTTCAAACTAGGAAGGAATACAAAAGAGGGCATTGGCATTTGAAACTTCTCCAACTTAATAAAACTGCTACAAAGTAATTTTATAGATCACCTGCACACCACAACCCATTTAAATCAAAGTGTTGTCCAGCTACTAGAAACAAAGGAATTAATCTTGATCATCAGCTGTTGTGCATTCACTGGTGTGATTTTGATGGAGGCTGAATAGGTATCTTGTAAAAATCTGGAGGGGAATAAAAGCCAGGGTAAATGCTTAGCCTCAGGCAAGGACACTTTATTGGAAGATTTTTATAATACAGTTCAATAAAATTTTATTTTTATTTGGAATTCTTATTGTAAACAACATTGTAAGGTATTAAATGCAGAAAGGAGAGATAACCTACCTAAACTCTAGGTTTGTAATAACCACAATAGGAGAACCTGTGGATATAAGAAAGTATGCTGGTGGAGGCACACTGAAAAAAATAAAAAAAAACAAACAAAAGGACCCCCAGCCCAACAATATTTTTTTTTTGATCATCTATTAAATTAAAAGGAGGGTGAGATGTTTGGTTTTGTTTAGAAATATATGGTTGGTATTATTATGTGCATCTCTTAATAGTGAGAGTAGACTATGTTAGAGCTTTGTGCTGTCATCATTACATTAGTGGTAATGTCGACATGAATATAAATAATCACGTTGAAAAGTGGCACATGCTTGCCTATTTGGCAAGATGAGGGACTGTTTTGCTCTTGCAAGGTGCTCATTTTCTGAAGTGAGGAGATCCTGGAAGCAGAGGCCTTTGCAGAGGTGTGTTTCCTGCAGGTATGCAGGAGGGCTGGGAGCTGCGCTGTCCCCGGTGAGGCGGGCGGGTGTGGGAGTGCATTGGGCATTTCCTGCACTGCAGCTCAGGCTTCACTCCAACCTCTTGCTCCTGACTGCTTGCCTTGGGGAAGAGCCATAAAAACCACACCCACTGTTTTCCAGAGTTGTGGGGTCTCTTCAGGTGTTTTGGCAGTTTCTAGAGAAAGGAGTGTTGGTGCTAGGGTGAGATCTGTGTCTGTTCCCTGCCCTGAAAACTGAATGGATTGGAGGAGAAGACACAAATTCCTCTTATAGGCCACCCATGGATGCTTCTGAACTCAGGTATCATATGAAGACAGTCCTGCCAGGCCCTGGTCATTAGTCAAAGACATTTTAAATAATCTCATTGCACCTGTTCCTTCAGATGTTCAATTTTGACACCTCTAAAGAACAGAGAAGTGGGTATGCCTCTAGCTTTTGAGCCACAATTTGCATGGCTTCATCACAGTTATATCTCTAGGAACTTTTGTGACTGAAAACTGGAATTCTGAGTCACAGGGTGGGAGTGTGGAGAGTGGAAGTCCTACCTCAGTGAGCCACCACCAGCTGTTCCCTTGGGGTCACTGCAAGTATTTGCTGTAGTAACTAAACAGGTGAAGTGTGCTGTGGGACAGGGTAAGTTTTTTAAAATTGCATTTAGTTTTATTTACATATCTCACTAAAGAGATCTTCACACTGTCAGTCCTGTCACTGTCTCAGTGCTTGCTGTTTCCTCAGCAGTAGGAAGGCTGGTGCAGGCAGCTGTCTAGCTCTGACATCTGTCTTGTTTGCCTGTAAGGCACCGTGCACACCTGGGGTATGAGCTGAGTAATAAATAATGGTAATAACTGTGATTAGAAGCAGTTGTCATGAAATCACAAACCCACTGAATATTGCAGAAACTTCCATTTAGGCATTTGCATATACATGTGCAGGGATGTGTGTGAGCAAACACAAGCAATCTGGATGATGTATAATTGGTAGGGTGTGGAGAGGAGCACATGGGCTTGAATAAAGCAAACCAAAATTTATGACCATTATTGTTTGTTAAAGCTCTCTAAACACATTTCACAAAATTTGAATTGTGTTTTTCAAATGTGCTAAATATTTATGTATTGCTTTCCTAAGTACTGAAACATGGAATCAGACAGATTGTGTAGAGATCTAATTTGATGTGAAATGTATGCATCTACCAAGGAAGGTGTTGTTGCATTTTGTGAGGTAGTTCCAAACATAGAAGGTGATTTTATTTGGTCTTGTTTACTCCTCTGCTTTTTTAGTTGTGGGTTTAGCCTATGGAGGCAAACTGAAATTCTCAGCACTGGTTACACTTTGAAGAAATTAAACTAAAAAATCAGTAACACATAGGGATCTACTCCGTGAGACAGTCCTGTGTAAGTAATGCAATAAGGTCTTATTATATTTTGCTGGTGTCTGAGAAGTTAAGATCCTTTCAATTTACTTTCAACTCTGTATTGGTTTTAGTATTAAAAACACCTGAGGGTCTGTAAATACATACAGTTGCCTTTGAGTTTTTCCTGCTGATGATTTTTAAGTGTTTTTTGATTTTTTTTCTTCTTTTTCCTGTTTTCTTTGGGGTCATTCACATTCAGCTTTTTGATAAATAGTGGTTTACTGCCCTATGAAAACCTTGGGTTAAGCATTTATCTATCTTTGATTCATCCAAATAGCATACAGTAATCTTCTGATAATTAGACCAGTTTGTAACAGCTCATAAAGATTTTTATAGCAGTTGTTACTACTGAGGTGGATTGCTGGCTCTGCTAACTCTGACTGCTTTAAACAACTGGTGTGAATTAGAAAATTCCATGTTCTTCAAATGTCCATGTATCTGGTCTGAATACTTCTGTCATTTTAGAAATACGATGCAAACTCTTGGATGTATGAATGCTTTTAAATTTTCATTTGCAGCACTGAACATTCCCTTATGAACTGGGTATCTTCTTGTCCTTACAAAGCAGTGGTAAACACTAATATTTGAAGTGTGTGACACAGGTTTAATCATCCATGTGGGTTTTGCTCACATAGTAGAAATTAACCTGGAACTAAATATGTGTTGGACCCTTAACTGAGCTGAACTTTGTACAAAATAATCCTTGTGGGTCAAAACTGAGGCATGGAGAAGAGTACAGGAGCAGCTTGCATTAGAGCATTTCATTCTGTTTGTATTCAGGGAGTAAGTGGAAATATTTAAAAGTTGAATGCTGTTGTTTTGGATTTTCCTAGCTGAGATTTGAGGAACACTGATGGAAGTCATGACTTTCTTTTAAAAGAGTCACTTGAAACTCAGTAGTTTCCTCTAATCTTGTGCTGCAGCCTGGCACAATGTAAGAGTTGCACTTTTGACACGGTGGGTTAATGTGAAACTCAGGATCAAGATCGAGACTAAGTGGGTTGAAGCATTAAAATAGGTTGAAATGTGGAAAAAGAATCCTCTCATCCTTTTCCAAAGTTTTGTGTGGCTATAATGAGTGGCTGCTGTTATAAATTCCTCACCTGAAGTTGTAGCTGTCACTTAGGGGCATCATTGGCTAGAGCTAAAATAATGACTGTGTCAAAATACAGGAGTGTAACTACAGGGGAGGGAATCAGCAGCAGCAGATGGCAGCTTGCCTCTTAAATCAGATACAATTGTTTTACAAATGTCCTTTGCAATATTAATAATTTAGGAGCCAAATTGTGGATAAATGCTTGGGGAATACTAGAACCCTTAAATGTCCTTTTAAGTGAAATTGTTTTCTATTTATGTTTCCCTTGAACTGTCAGTAGTCTCTAATATACGTGTGCTGGTTTGTATCCCAACCTGCCAAGCAGGAGAGGCATTTTGATAAACTCAGTGAGCCTTTGGTCTTTTGGAGGAGGATGCTGTGAAATGAAATTAATGGATTTTGTCTTTGGAGGGAAGAGTTTTGGCTGCTTCATATGCTGCAGCCTTGAGTGGACAGGGTAGACAGTCAAATGCCATTTCTTGTTAGACATCTGCTCAGTCATGGCCCACCCAGCCTCCAAGCTGGAGAGCTCTCCTGCTAACAGAGCCTCCCATTCTGTGCAGTGCAAAAAGGACTTTTAAATTTTTGTTTTAATCCAGTGCACACTGAAACACACTTGATGTGCTCAGGAAGGTGGGTGCCATACAGGCAAGGTAATTTGAATCCAGCTGTGAAGGTGTTTTACAAAAGACAGCATAGACACAGTCTTGTCAAAACAGAGGAACTTCTCTGACTGCCTCAGGTGTATTCTTCTTATGGGGGGCTGCCTGCAAACTGCAGAGGAAAGTTGGCACACATGCATGGAAACAGATCAGGGCAGAGCTTACAAAACTGTGTCTACCCTTTGTAGCTGTCAAATGGTATGTGCTTGTCTTCTTGTTTGAAGTTAGCGTTGTCCTTGCATCTGCCCTGCTCAAAATCTGAATGCTGTCAGAGAATCATAGAATATGATCTATCATGCTAACACAAGCAGTTTCTTTCCTTGAGAAGCATGTTTGTCTTACACAGAGATAATGGTACCAATTTTAGTTCTGTATTTGGCTTGGGAGTCTCAGTGGGCTGTGAGCAGAGGTGGTGGGGGCCTGAATGAGTGTTAAAATGCAGATTGAGCAGGACCAGGAGGCAAGGGGGCTCTGGATGGACAGGGATCATGGTAAGGATGGGATTCAGTAAAGAGGGGGGGGGACTGTGCTGGTGGGGGCTGGAGAAGGCTCCAGAAACTGAAATCCACAAGGTGAGATGGTGTTTGTCTCCATTGCTCAGTCTTTATCCTCACATTTCTGTGCTGGTTCACCACTGAAAAGGAAAAACTTAACCCTTACTTTTGTAGCCAACCCCCCTGCCCCAAGACAGGAAGATATAAGCACCTATGAGCCAACTGCAAAATTGCAAGTATGTTTTTGGTGCTTTGGTGTATCTATTCTCTGGCTCCCTCTGAAAGGTCATCCTCATGGTTCTCTATTGATGTTTTGATCTGTCTCAGTTTGTGCAGAAGCTGACCCCTAAGTCTCTGACCTAGACTGCTCTGTGTGGAAGGCTTGCTGCAAGACACTTCTTCCCCCTGGCACCTTCCCAGCCTGGCAAGATCCACCACAAGATGTGTTTCTTCTAAGACTGAGGAAATTAGAAAATACAGCTGGGGAATTTTTTGTCCTTTTCCCAGCTGTATTTTGCAGGTTTTTCTTTTGTGAATTCTTTGTGCTACAAGACCCATTGGATGCCATTGAAGCTAGTGCTTAACCTTAGGAATAATTAGTTTGTATACTGGAGACCACAGTAAACTGCATTTAAGCAAGCTAGGAAACTGTTTTGTATCTAGAGACAAGCTCCTCAAATCAAGTTCATTTCCAATAGCTAATGTTATGCAAATATCATCTGTAATTTCTTTTTGAAAAATTCACGGCTCCTCTCTTACCTGGAGTGAGTGGGTCCTCAGCTGTAAAGTTGCATTCTGCACTTGTTGTGTGCCTTCTCTGCCACTGCATTTGGAAGAGAATGATCTGTAAGCAAGTGCTAAGCAGACTTTAGAAGCAGAGGTCAGACTGACCTTTCCCTGTGTCTGAGCTATCCTTGCTCCAATGTACTGTTAGAGCAGTAATTGAATGGATCTCACAGTGAATAATAGGAAGTGAATCATGCTTTTTAAATTTTTTTTAAACTCTTCACCAACCTGAAATTAATCTGGCAGAAGTTGCACGTATTGCCTTTTTCTCTTTCTCCTGAGTTCCTGCCTTCCATGATTACCATGACAGGGCATAAAAATATGAAAGAGGAAGGAATTTTTCTGAGCCCCAGTGTGCAGCATGCACACTGGGAGCATGGCAGTCCCACGTGGGGAACTGGAGTGCATGGGGAGGTAAGTGGGTGTGAGCAGTTCTGTGCACAGGTCTGGGACAGGTGAGTGCACAGCCCTGCTTCCCTGCTCCTGAAATGGTCTTGTCCTGTCTGAGGCACTGCACAGCTCAGTGCTGTAGAGAAAAACGGGTATTTTTCTGCTAAGTCTGACCTCATTTTGGGGAATGAGACAGGGAGAAAAGGGAGATTGATTTAGTCTCTGTATGTGCCATATGCTGGGGGAGCATTAGTCTGAACCTGTGAGGTCCAGAGGTTGAAGGATGTGAAGCCTGAGTTGGTGGAGTGATGGGGGGAAGGGATGGAGGCTATAAAACAATTTGTTCAGGAAGCCCATGCAGCATGTTGCACTGAGGGGTTAATCTAATTTTATCTGTGTTACTTGTTTACACACTCATTTGGTGTGGTCCTATTTATCTTCAGGATAATGTACTATAGAGGATATAGAGGGTGTTTTTCTAGCTCTACTGAAAAGTGGTTACATGCTCAGAGGCTGTTTCACAGCCTGCAGTAAGACCTGATGTGGTCAGACAGGTGATATTAGCCTCACATTTTCCAACTTCTGCCTTCATTTTTAAATGTACAAATCAATGGAAACTGTAGAGCTAAGTGCTTGCAAGCTAGTGTTGAAATCTTCAGGATTATATGTTTAAGCTAGGAAAGGAATTTTCTTCATGAATGCTGGACCAGCATGCTTGAAATAAGCAAACAGGAAGGAATCATCAAATAAATGACTGGGATGTGCTGGGTGCCATGGTGACAAGGACAGCATAAATGTTCCAGCTCAAATCACTAGTTAGTTGCAGAATTCCTTGAGTGTGCAAGGCTTTTCCAAATAAATAAAACTTTTAAGGAGAAACAGTTAAAAAAGCAACTGTTCAGGGGCCTTATTAAAAAGGCTCCGATCAGTGGTGAGCTCTGTATATTAACTCATAGATTTGTTCTTAAATGATGACATGTATAAATGGAACATGGGAGCAGGGTGTCTCAGCAGCAACCTTCCTGGGCCAGGAATGCTGATAGATTCATATCTGATGGTGAAGGAGGGGAGTTGGTTACTTGGAGAGATTGAGCTTGTGATGGGCTGTGGCTGTCTACAGAGTAACCCAAGAAACAGAGCAGCTCAGGGTAAGTTATGTCTCACTGATGCTGCTGCTGCTGGGGGTAATATTTCCTTCCAGGAGTTTGTCAGTGCAGGGCTATTTTCAGGAACAATCCACTAGAAATTGCACACTGAGCCCAAGTCAGTAAGGTAACAAGCAGATAATAGGTCTTCAAGTGGTCCGGTTTACCCTTTACTTTTCCTGTTCCATCTGAAATAGAAGAAACAGTGAAAGAATCATGGTATCTGATTGAGGAGAGATTAAAGGCCTTGAGAGTTTTTCTCCTTAGCAGAGAAATGTATTTTTGATTCTGTACAGTGTAGTTTTCAAAAGGAGGACTTTATTGCTCATATTGCTATGTTATTTTTCAAAGTGGGTGCATATAACTTTAGAAAAGCTGGGATCACCCAAACCCCCTTCATTTGGTGAATTTAATGCAACTTTTATTAGTCAAATACACTTTGTGCTACCTTTCTACAAACTTCTCATAGTTTTAGAATTGGATGCTCTCCTAGGGGCATCTTTACTGAGTTTCCACCTTGCTGAGGACAGGTCTAAACACTGTGGTGCAAAATGGTTGTAAGCTTTGCACTGTGAGAATGGCAAAAGGTGAAGGGTGTGCACTGGGCCATGTCCCAGACAGTTGAGGTGCTTTTCTGCTCAGTGTTGCAGGTGGGCCATGAGGTGGTACCCACTGATAACAGCTGAAATCTCACTCATTCTGCATTGGGGGTGACAGAAGCTTTTGTTTGTGTCAAATCGCTGCTGAGTTCCCAGACATTAAATAACTGTTGCCAGACTTTGTTCTGAACTTTTTAAAGCGGCACAAAAACATGGTGACAGAATGCCTGTGTCTGTATAAACATGTATAAATGAAATACATAGGGGAGTATTATTCTTGTTTTGTGTGCATCTGTAATTAATGATGAAATTTCTCAGAGATTTCTGGCTTTTCTGTAAGCAAGACTCATGGCAGAAAAGTGTTGTAGTCTGAGAGGATAAAATTCTAGTTTTAGAAATTTCTAATTGTAGAAGTTCCTGAAAGTGCAGCAAAAGGTGGTACAGAGGTGGGTAGATATCAGGAACTTGCACACTTGGCAGATGAAATTGATGGTTTGGGTGTAGCACATTCAGGGTAGCACTGCAAAAGAGCAGAGTGAAAAATGAAGAGGGAACAGCATGAGGAAGGACACTGCTCCAAGCTTGAGCTAACAGACTGTCACTTGTGCTGCTGAAAGTTTTCCTCACAGGGGTGATACAGTCTAGCAGGAAAATAACCAGCATTTTTTGTGGACTGGAAAAAGTGCAGTGGCTGTTAGAAAAGCTCCAAAGGGTACATATTTGACATCAAAAATAGGAGAATAAATCACAGTATTGACAAGGGACAGTAAAAATATTATGAAGAAAGGAGCAGCAACTTTTTGGCTGACCCAATGTACAGCCATTAAAGTCTCCAGGAAAGAGGATGGAGAAACTGCTTCTGCAGTTCAGCTGGAGAGAAAGGGATGAAAGAAATCTACATGGGAAGGATACTGGAAGATGAGTTAGCATTTGAGCAGGTCAGAAATGTTAAGGCTTGTCTGCAGAAAAATGTCTTCTTAGAACATGCTAATAAATGTGCCAATTGACTAAAATTTATGAGCATGTATCATTTTGGATAGTAAATTCTCTTACACTCTTATTCTAGTCAAAATGACAAGCAGAATTTTCCAAGACAGCCCTTCCAAAGATGATGAGAGTTTCATGCTCAGGTTGTTTGGTTGGATTCCCTAAACTCTTATTAATATTAATGCTTGTTGTGTGCAGTAATTTGAGACAGAGTTGAAATGTCATTTAACCCTCTTACTATCTTTGAACTGTGTATTTTGTATGTTCTCAAATGTCTCATTTTGAATTAAAAAAGGAAGAGGTAAGATGACCTTTATGCAGGCAGAGGGTTTGTAGTTTCTTCCTATCTTAAAATATAGTGGTACTCCTCACTGATATTTATACTTGGAAGCTGAAGAAAGAAAATGTAGGTTGGCACTATAATTATCACTGATCTATAGTTTATGAGGGAAAACAGCAAAGCTGAAATTGGAATTTTAGAACTCTGTTAAGGACTTTGGTACCTTACTCTGTTGAGCTACTGCTAAATAAATACACAATGGAATCTTTTTATTTTATTCTAGATTACAAGATTTGAAGTGAAATAATCATATTTCACTCCTAACTGAATTTTAGTGCTACTTCTGAAGGGAAGGATTAATTGTAAATGCTTTCTTGGATATTCATTTCCTTTAAACTGGAAATTGCTTTAATTAAAATGAAAACTCTTGACATTGAATTTAAATGTTTTCTTCTGTATCCCACCATAACTTTGTTTAATAGACATATACAGTTTATTGGAGAAAAGCCATTCTAATTCCTCACAGGAAATGATAGCAATTCCTCTATTAAAAGTTCAGCTCTGTGGTGAATGGAGGTTAGACTACTTGGAAACAATGCTTCATGATTTGCCTCTCACAATTTATTGCATGGAAGTGGAAGACTTCAAATAGATGGCCTGAATTATTTGAGCACACCCTGAAGATGATTTATTCCAGTTATTGAATTTACATTTACTTTTTGGAAGTGCAAGTATAAAATAATTTATCCTGGTAAAGTCTTTGCATCGGGTATTTGTCTGAAGCACCTTGTCTATGGTGGTTCTTCAACACAGCAACTGAGACTGTCAAAATGCTTTCTAGTAGCAAGATACAGTAGACATAAAGATGCTGGTGAAAAAGTCTCTGGAACAGCTTGGCAGATTATTTAGTGTGATATTACTTGTGGATTTTTTTTTACATACATAGTGAGATTTTCTTTTGCTATAGGCTTACATTAGACTTAAACTGTATTATAGGTCTAACTAGGTCTGATTTTTTAAATTGAGTTCTTGTTTGTAAGTATGAGTAGCCTGAAAAGGACCTTTCTCAAGCTGAAAAATGGGCCAATAACTTGGTTCCTGTATAAAATCCATTCCCAGGACCTTTACTTTCTGAGGCTCCTGCAAAACAGGCAGAAATTATATTCTGGTAATTGGTCATTTTTTCTACCTGAATAACTCTTTCACAGCTAGAAGTTCTTCCAAGGTCATGCTTCCTCTGATAGAGTGGTATATAACATCTCTTTTGAGTGAGTTTTTTTAATTCCTGGTGTCTAAACCATCACACTCTCACATACAGCTTAGGCCTTACAGCTTTGCTTCAGCTGCACGCCTGTCCTGCTTTTCTGCCTCTTTCAGTTTGTTTGCTTTAATTAGTTGTTGTGGAAGGTTTTATTAGTCCTGTGTGTTCTCTCTCAGCTTTTTGCTTTCCTACCACAGCCTTCATCATGAATAATCTGAAATGCATGTACTGGACATGGCAGCACCGTTTGCTCTCAAAAGATTGATTGTAACCATTGAATCATAGCTTTGATTTATTGTAGGCCTGGGCAGTGACTGTGGGTGATGGATCATGATGGTCATGGTATTTCAGAAGTAAAGTTCAAATTATATTTTAAAAGAATTTTCCCCTCCTTTGAAGCATCACGTTTGTAATCTTCTCATAGGGTTTATGGCAGCAGATGATTATAGTGATTGATTCTTCCAGGATTCTATTAGGCCAGCTTTATTTTGCCAATATAGCTTTTTAATTAGTGGGATTTTTTATATGTTCAGCAAGAATTGATTTTTGAATACAATCACTGGTAATATTTCTAATAAGTCACTCTAAAGACTAAGTTCCTTCATGCTGGCAGTAAACAATATAAGGAAATAGATTTTGTCATGGGGTTCAAATTGTTTTAATCTATCAGTCTGTGGTGTTAAAGATTTTTATATTCCTTAATTTTGTCTTAATAACTGCAATCTAGCTGTTGTTTAATTTTAAAATTGAGTTGATGGTGCTGTTTTGATTGTCTCCCTGTACTGTGGGGTTGAAAATTCATACTTTTGGCTAAATTCTGGGGCTGTTCTAAGGCAGGGCAAGGAGTGGAACAGCAACAAATGTTCCCAGAAGTGAAATGCAGTGGATGACTTGTGTAGAAGTCTGGCTGGGATGGAGTCTGCTTTCTTCAGTCCACACACTGCTTTGTAGAAGCTTATTGCAACAGTTACTGATGTTCAGGGCAGTTCTGAAATAGGGAAATTGTGGTAAGAGAAAAATACTTGTTTCACTTAATTTTGAAATATCTGAGTACAGCACAGCATATTGCCCTGGTCCAGGACTAGCTGCTGAAATATTTTTGTGAAATGAATTGCAGTACAAAAGGAGAAGCCATATTCAGCTTTTAAATGGACTGTGCAGAGATACAGTTGGTGGACAAGGCAAAGACAAAAGTGGTGATGTGGGAATGCTTTTCCTTTAATGTGGCTGGCTTTGAATGGAATCATTAAGGTTGGAAAAGACCTCTAAGATCATCAAGTGCAACCATTAACCAAACACTGCCAGGTCCACAGATGCTTGGATGTTAATGAAGATAAATTGCAAGGGATTTCTGAGCCTTTGGATGTGTTTCTTAATGATCTCTTTAAATTAAGTGAATATCACTGCTGTTAATGTAGAATTTGGGTAATTTACTCACTTTAAAGCATCTTGTCCTTGCAATAACCATGTAAAATAATGCTCTAAAAGATTTAGATGGGGAATGGAGGCAGAGACATCCAGAATTAAATTTTGGAATAGTGTTAGAAGCATCCAGGAGCTTAACAATTTTATTGGGGAATAGACTGGAAAGTTCTGAAATTGTCACAAGTGTCACCTCTTTACAACATCAGACCTCTATGTCAATGAGTATGATCCTGAGGGACTTGCCAGAAGCCAGAGATGAATAGCTTAAGTGTAGGAAGCCTCTAAGATCTCCTCCGGTTTACTTCTAATACAATTCTAAAGATTAAATAATTTTGCTCTAATTTTTTCTTTCCTCGCTTTCCCACTTTGTTGGGAGATGTAATTCCTCTGAGAATTAATCTTCTCTCATGAAGTGCTGACAGGGCCTATCACTGGTGGTTGGCATGCAAGTTAGGCTACCATAAAGATGTCAATTCATGATAACTTGATAATGCAATAAAACTCCATGAAGAGCATCGGCAAATTATTTATTCAAATGTGTGTTTGGTATTATGATTTTTTTCCAAGATAAAACTAAATGCTAGAATGTTGAAAATATTTACTTTTCTTCCAGTTGTAGCTGGGAATTGCATATCTAAAATCACAGTTACAGATGCCTTTGAGTCATTTAGGCATTTTTAAGAGTAAAAATGGAGTCTGGAAGTATTCCCTCTTGTTTTCTGGCTCACTGCCTTGAGGATTTTTTATAAAATAATAATCACATGTAATAAACATACTGAATTTAGCTTTGTAATATTAAAGTTATTAAAACTGATGAAGACTAATCGCGGTCAGTGGTATAAGTCACATTTTAATCTCTAGGTAAATTTTTGCATTTCCAGGCATGTTGTTACTGGTAGTCAGAATACTCAGCTCTTTCTAAGTGTACCCTATCTGATGTGATGAAAAGACTGAGTGTTCTTATCACTTAAATCAGGGCTCTATTCACTTGACAGCATTTTCAAAATTTTTCCCTATGTCTGTTTTACTTCTTTCACCATAGCCCAAGCACTTGGTTAAGGTTAATATCAGAATGTGACTATCTATATGCATTATAATACAATTCCTTAGCTGAATAATAAAACTGGGTGTATTCATCCAACGTAT
This sequence comes from Molothrus aeneus, assembly GCF_037042795.1. NCBI lineage: Eukaryota > Metazoa > Chordata > Aves > Passeriformes > Icteridae > Molothrus > Molothrus aeneus. Next base: position 16,205,488 of record NC_089653.1, read on the forward strand.
CAGATTTAATAAGCATTATCATGATCAAAGTCTGCTAGTACCAAAAGGTTCCCTGCCATTGCTTCCCTAATATTATTGCCTGTGCAAAATAGTTGGATGATGGTTTCTGGGATGGCCACCTGCAGGGAAGGGCATGTCAGCCTGACGAGCACAGGCTGATGAACACAGTCAGCTACAGATTATTCAGGATCAAAGCAGCAGGGAGCCATGAAAAAAATTCATCTGCTCCTGTATGGAGAGCTGGCATTTTCTCTCTGTGAGCTGGCCATCCCACCTCTATCCAAATGGACTGGCTTTGCCTGCTTCTTTCTCCGTCTGGAAATGTCAGAGCAAGCTGTCTTTTCTGATCTTAGCCTCTGTCAGGCAAACAGAGAGGAGGCAGAGCGGGACACTGAGCTAAGAGCTTGTAGACAGTGAGCCTCAGAGCCCATGTGAAAGGCAGGGTACCATGCCACCCAAAGTGATGGGGGATTTGGAGGTGTGCTTTGGAAGCTCACCTTCCTAATTCTGCAGCAGTTCTATATAAAAAAAAGTACTGCTAAACCTGGAAGAACACCTCTTCTGGATGTATTTGTTCTTGTAGGGAATTAGCCTGATTATTATGAGTTATTAATTCCTTACATGACTTTGGTGCTGCTGAAGTGGGACACTGGACCCTCAGGAGCTGATTGTTTGTGTTCCAAGTCACAGCTGGGTCCCTCCATCCTACAAGGCTGTGGTTCTCCAGTCCAGGGGATGCCTTTACAGAATAAATCCCCTGCTTCCCCATTCTTCCCTGCTCTCACAGCCCTCTTTCCCTCTCCTCCACCCTGCCATCCCCTGCTGCAGCAGCCCTGGGAGGTGTGGGAGAAGCAAAGCTCGTGTGCATCTGGCAGGAACTGCAGAGACCTTCAGGGACACAGGGTGGGATCCTGGCCCCACTGGGGATGATGCTGTAGAGTCACCTGTAGCAGGGCCCTGCTGGGCTGGGAGGACCTGCAGGGGTGAGACCCTGTGAGGTAGCAAGGGCTTTAGGGCTCTCCAGCTCCCTGCCCCTGCCTGGCCACGTTCCCTACAGGCCAATGGCCACCCTGGCTGACCTGCAGTGCTCAGGACAGCTCTGCCTGCTGTTCCACTGAGCCCCTGTCCAGAGACACGTTAAAGGGTGGAGCAGAGTCTTTTTTGTGGGGCAAGGGGAGAAGGTGGTAGACCATTAATGATTCCATGGAGGGAATGACTGAGATGTGAGTGGGGAACAAGAGGGAGGGTGCTCTGGGCGTAGAGGTGTAGATGGAGGCAGTTGAATCCAGAGAACTTCACCAAAAAAATGACATTAAAATTTGATAACTATGGCTGTGAAGAAAATAAACTCTAACTTTATTAAGTTGCCATTAGTTATATGTACCCATTGAAAACAAAATTATGGAATTACTGCTTTTCCTGTAGGATAATCCAAAAAATTTGTATCTGATCCATTTAATAAACCTACAGAATGCAATAACTTGGATTTTAACATCACTTTCAGCTACTTTCTTAGAGCCTAAAAGAAACCAGGCAACTTTAAGAGGAGCTTGACCCTTATGTTTGTAACAGTAATCAGATTATATGAAATCTATAATTAGAGCACTAATATGAGACATTCAAATTAGTGGAAGTGCAGGCTGTAACAAAAATAGACATCAGACATCTGATGAGTCTGAGACATCAGACATTTGAGTGTCTATGCAGACCTCTGGAAAGTCTTTAATAAGGAGAAAGTAGCAGTTTCTGAAAACAGAATGATATTCAACCTTGAGTTTTAAGTCTCTGTAGTATAATCTGTTCTTTTGACTCTCCAGTCATATTATTTATGTAGAAAATGCAAGAAACAGCTGCTTTTATCTTTAAAGGCTGTATTTGCAGCTTATTTTAATTTTTCCAGTGTCACACTCAAATTGTAAATACCATTAGAAACTGAAAAAAAAGAAAGTTCAAACCCTTGTCTTAAATAATGTACCTTATGAAATAAGAACTTTCATTCTGTTTTTATTATTTTTTTTAAATGCGTATATATAAAAAACTATATATAATGGCTGAATATATAATGCCTGAAGGGAATTGTAAATCAGAGTGACTATTTATTGCAGTGGGAATAAGGGATAGGTTGGATAAAAAAATGATAAATAGAAATTAAGCATCATAGGATCATATAAAGCATCAAAGGCAGTGTCAGATGAATGCCACAAAAAATTTTGCAAGAGTGAATTATAAAATCAGAAAAAATAAAAAGTTTCTGAACAGTTCATTTTGATTACTCTCAACTCCTTTTTGGTTTTTAGGTGGTTTTGGATTTTGTTTGTTCATTTTTTTTTCTTTCTTCAGAACCAGGTCAAAAATGTAAATGAAGTAGCAGGCTTGAGGATACACTTCACTTTGTGTTGGTTCTTTGCTTTCTGTTCTTTAGTAGTTGCAGGAAGAATTTGCCTCAATATTCCCATGGCACTCTTCAGTGTCCAGTTCTTTCATTTTCACAGTCAACCTTGCTATCTCTCTTCACATCTCTTTAGCCCATGGGACTATGCACTTCACTAAATCCACTGTGAATTTCGCATGATTTAATTTCTTCTTTTCTATGTAGGTTTTTTTACTCACTGTCTCTTTAAATTGTCATCAGCATACTGCAAAGTTCAAGAAGGCTCTTTTTTTGTTTTCCTGGTATGTTTATCTTCAATTAACTAATCTATATTCATCCTAATATTCCTCTTTTAGCTTCTGCACTTACACAGTACCATGGCTGCTCAAACAAAATGCTTTTATTGCTTGCTATTTATTGCTATAGCAATGGAAACCCCTCCTGCCTCTTGTGCTACAGAGATTTCAGCAGATTTTCATGGTTTTGCTCAAATTTATCCTCGTGGGGCTGGGAAAGAGTCCTTGGATAGATATACACACACAGACATTATATGTATGTATATATTCATTAAGTGTGTGTGTGTGTGTATATACACACACATTACATTATATTATATATGTTGTAAGTAAATCTCTCAATATTGTGGAATCAATAAATCAGTCATGGATCACTTCATCTAGAGATGAGTGGGGTTCCTGTAAGAGGAGAATGGGGGTTTATTTCACTCATTAAAGGTGCATTAAAACAGTATGTTTCAATAATTGAAGTATAAATCAGACAAATTATGATTTAAATTTGGAAAGCACAGGAAAATGTCTGTTTGTTTGTTTACTTGTAAGACTTAGTGATAGTGGGTGAAAGAAAGCAGAAATCAGGATGCTATTATAATATATCCAGAGACCGATAAACTGATATTTTTAATATTAGACTGTTTCTACATATAAAAAGAAAAAAATTCCTGCTATCTAAAGAATACAGTCAGTGACCTTCTAAATCTCAAGAGCTCAACTTCCAGCTCTCTCTTTTTCCGGTGTTAAAGCACATTTTGCTGATCATTCATTCCACTCTTTTGAGCAAAAGACCTCTGTTCATACAAACACTGAGCACTTGTTTCCAGGGGAAAAAAAAATGTTTCTTTTTCATGGAAACAGTAGCTAGTGTATGAAAGCCTCGGAGGTGGCTGGGACGTGTGGTTTACTGTCACTGGATACGCACAGCGGTGTTTCTGGGGACATGTTAGGAGAAATGAAGTGTGAAACTGTATCTGCGGCCTCTTGCTAGAAGGCTTTGAAATCAGGGTGTTTCCAGCAGTTTACATGGCTGTCTCATTCCCTGAAGTTTACAGCTGTATTGTCTCTGCTGCTGTGGAAGTCAGTGTAGTGCCATGTCAGGAAATGCATCCAAATAAACCACAGAATATTCAGAGCTGGAAGGGACCCACAAGCATCTTAAGTGAATGGTCCATACAGGGATGTTTAGGGTGAGGAGGAAGATGGTGCAGATGAAATCTGTTCATGTACTCTGTGACCAAGAGCACTTCTTGACAGTGAGAAAAATGATTATATGAGTGAGTGAAGAGATCTGAAGAAATACCTGAACTGAAATGAACCTCATTTTTGCTCAAAGGAGGAAATTGCAAGGATAAAATTAGAAGGAAATCTAAGAAATAAAAACCCCAAAACCAAAAAGAAACCATACAAAAAAAAAAACCAAAAAACCCACTCCAAAACAAACAACCAAAAAACCCAATCAGTGTTGTTGTGCCTTCCAAAGATTTCCAGCTGACATTCTTAAGTTGCCTTTCAGATATCTGGGTCACATTCTCCTGATAAGAAGCCTCTAACCCTGCTTCCCCCTGCCTCAAGTTATTAATTATAGCAACCAAATATATTTCAGATGCAGAAGTGCTTGAACATATTATTTAGGAACATACATAATGTGATGATTGTCATGATCAATAAACTCAAACCCTGAGACAGCTGCAAGACGCCTTACCTATAGCTGGTGCATAAAAAAGCTAGGAGAATGAGAACTGTTAGTTCTCATCTGCTCCTTTTATGATTAATTAAACTATGTGGAAGTTATCTTAAAGCTATGCGCTGTGTTGATGTGTTATGTCCCCAGAATGAAAACCTGAAATTGATTCTGCCTGGAGTGGAGAGCAGAATAAAAGATAAAAATAAAAATGTTGTATGGTTCATCCGGAGTTCAAATAGACTTTCCGTGTCTTTATAAAACATCACATAGTTGAATTGTTCCTGTGAACTCAGCAGATTTAGATTTTTCTTTCCCTCAGAAAATGGAATATGTGAAAGTAATGTGGATTTATTAGCTATAGTTTTAATATTTTTTGTTTTCCTTTCAGTGCATTATAGCAATTGTAATCTTTCTTAAGGAGGGGTTTCTGTTTTCCCTTTTCCAGCTTCTCCACAAGAATAGAAAAAAGAGTAGTCAGTAATTACATTAGTCTTGTCTGTACCTGATTGATGGACTTTGAGATGTCTGGCAGTAAAATATTATCCTATCCTTTCTGGCACAACATCTTGTCCTTTTCCAAGCCATTGCTTTATTTAAAGTAACTGAAATTAGCACAGTGTCTGCTCCTGTGAGCTATGTTCAGATGTGTGGATTTGCAGCACCCACCAAAGATAGCAGCACCTGCATGCTGCTTTTGCTCAGCCAGAGATGTCCTTCACATCCTTTTCTAATGGTGACATTTCCTCTGGTGACTTTTGGAGCTGCCTGACTCCTTTCCAGTAAATTAGAAGAAATTAGCTAAGGAATGAAGTTAATTAGGGGGGAAAAAAGTAAGACCTCTTGAAATGTTAACCTTAGGGTGTGTTGGACTTCCTAAATGGCCTTCAGATTAATGGCTGTGATAAGTGGATAAAAGCTTGTCAGATTTTGGGGGAGTTGAGTTGCTTCCTCTCTGAGTGTTACAATCAAATTTAAATTTACTAAGGCAGATAGATCTCTCAATCCATTTACTTGTAAATACATATAAAGGAGATGCTATAGAAAGCCCCAATTTCATAAACATGCAAATAGACCTCCCCTAGTGCCACTGAAGTAGACTGAGAACCCCAAATAGGACTTGCTTTTGGATGTGAAGAGTTGACTCCTCAGGTATCTATTTACCATTATCCTTTCCTACAGCTGAGTATTCAATGAGGAGACACTGTTGTCCTAAGCCTGTAAATATTTCTCTTTGCTGTTGCTCTGTAGAAATAAAGTAAAAAAAAAAGTTTACAGTGCCTTCACAAAGGCCAGATATTCCATCATGAACATAAGCTGTTAAACTATCAGGATTGTAGCTTGGAGAGAAGAGTAGCACAGGAGCAGGGATTAAAGAGCTGAGAAGCTTTTTTTGCTTGTGTATTTTATTGCTGTTTTGGGAAAGAATGGCTTCCCATCCAGAAAGGTGTAAGTGTGTCTGTACATTTTAAGTGTTTGTCCTGATAATCATCATCAAAGGAATAAATTGCAGTGTGTAGTAACTATGCACTATATTCATATGTTGAGAGATCTTGTACGTGGGAGGGGATTGGCATTGAGTTTCCTCACACAGTGCAAAATGCAGACTTGAATGTTTGTGAGAGTAAGGCCTGCAACATCACATTTTTCAGCTGGTAAAAACGTGCTTACTTTGTTTGCAATCTGATGAGTGGAGAGCCTTCTGACAGTAGTCCTGCTGCAATGCTCCACCTCAGAGTGACCAGTTGTCTTTTCAGTAATCGTTACCCTAAAGCATGGAGCTAAGAGAGGGATGCCTGAGGAGGTTTTAGCTGATGAACAGAACCAAGATGATCTATGTTTGTTCTCTAGCATGTTGGTTATGTGGTTTTTTTTCCCTACTCTGGGTTCAGAGTTCTGTTGTTAGAGAATGGAGTACTTGTGTTTGCCCTTGTACTACAGTAGTTGTCATGATGCATATGAATGCTTGGCAATTGATTTTTTTCTCTTTCTTTGTTATTGGCAGATTCCTACAAGAGGGAGTAATTGGTGGTCATTAGATGTGACATGAACTTAGTTTTTATTTTCAATTCCCTTTTTCTTCTGCCAAGAGATTTGTTATCTCAGTAGGGATCCTTCTCATCTCGCTTTTGTCAGAAAACACTGGAGAAAAGAGGAGTCTACAATTGATTTTTTTATCCCTTTGCATTTTTCTGCAGAGGTTTATGGAAACTATATTGCAAAAATGGGCTTTAAAAATAAGGAATTTAAAGGAGGATGCATTTTTTTTTCCTCTTTTTCCAAATTCAATGTCTGTATATAAATGCTCTTTGTGAGTCAAACAGCTATCCATGGAAATCAAACTGCCAATACAACCATACTGATTACAGCCTGATGGACATCATGTAAATAAAATAAAGATTGTCCATAGGGTCCTTCTTCCCTGTTTCTGAGCTAAAAATATGCCCGCTGTTTTCCTTGCCTTGCCAACACGTGAGTGAACATTGGCCAGGCTCAGGATGGGCTTGGCAGGGCAGTGAGCTCTGTGCACTCAGGCTCCTGGTGAGCTGGTGTCCATCTGGTGCCTGTGCTCTGGTGACAGAGCCTTAGTCAGAACTGCAGCCAGCTGCCCACCTGGTCAGGGAGAGCTCCTGGGGACCAGGCTCAGTGCCCCTGAACCACCTGGTGCTGAATGCTCTGCACAGTGAGCATGGGAGTGAAACCTGCCCAAGTGGCAGTGCAGGAGATAGGAGGTGGTACAAAATGAACATCATTAGGGACTTGGTTATGAAAAATATGAGACTGGTAGAGAAATAATAACCTTACAGAGCATGTTAGCTCAGTGAAGACTCCATCCCTGGAGGGTGCCAACAGTATTAGAGCTGACTCTGATGGCCTCTCTGCTGTTTGTGTGCCTAGACACATAACTTTTACTTGAACCCACAGAAATGAGAGAAACTTTCTCCAATCACAGAATTACAGAATAAGCTGAATTGAAAGAGACCCACAAGGATCCTTGGGTCCAACAGCTGGTCCTGCACAGCACCATCCCCAAGAGTCCCATCAGTGCCTGAGAGGATTGTCCACATGCTCCTTGAGCTCTGTCAGCCTTGGAGCTGTGACCACTGCCCTGGGGAGCCTGTTCCCCTGCCCAACCACCCTCTGGGTGAAGAACCTTTTCCCGGTATCCAACCTCAACCTCTGCTGACACAACTCCAGGCCACTCCCTTGGCTCCTGTCAGTGTCACACAGAGCAGAGATCAGTGCCTGCCCCTCCTCTGCCCCTCAGGAGGAAGCTGTGACTGCAGTGAGGTCTCCCCTCAGCCTCCTCCTCTCCAGGCTGAACTGACCAAGGAACCTCAGCCTCTCCTCACATGGCTTCCCCTCAAGGCCTTTCACCATCCTCATGGCCTCCTTTGGACACTCTCCAATAGCTTTATATATTATATTTTGGTGTCCAAAATTGCACACAATATTCCAAGTGAGTCTGTACCAATAAAGAGTTGAATTATTATTTGCTGACTTCGAGTTAAGTAGACAGGAGCAACAAGCTCCTGTGTCATTTATTTATACGTTTTTTATACTGTCCAGGTGTTTATAAAGTACGTTGGGATCCTTAGCTGAAAGGTGTTGTAGGAACACACACGACAATTACTGTCACACTGTGAAATTACAAGGTGAAAGGACAAGGTCTCCCTGCCAGTAGCCTTTCCTCAAGGGGCGATTTAATTTCTTTATCTGCAGTAATTCCATTGCTGTCTCTCTTGAGATCAGAACGTGCAGTATTTAAAGCTGACTTAAACAAGAGAGAGACACTCTGCAATCCATTAAATCCCAAGGGATGAGTTTCTGACTTAGCTGCTGGACACTTAGCTATGCATACACAGAATGAATCTCTCAGATCCTCAGGTGACTTCTGATTTTCTCTGAATGAGAAGAGAGTACCTTTGCCTCCCGATTTCAGGTATGCCCTTGGCACATTTGGTTTGTTTTGGGATGCTTTTGCTTGGATTTGCTTATCCCTAGTTTAGGGTTATTGGTCTTATTTCTGAAGGGTATTCTTCAAATGTCAAAGTACAATAACCGAAGTTATCATACAGTAACAGCTACATTTCTGTGAAAGTTTACAGGTTTTCACCCAACATCTTGAATGGGTACTATTAATTCAGTTATTCATGTAAAATAATATGACTTCAGAAAGCGCATCTCAGCCCTTCAAGAGAAAAAAGATGTGCTTTCTTAAGGTACTGGTGGATTGATATTTACATTTCTGGTACTGAGTCATAGCAAATATTGAACTCAGCAATTTAATGCAATGATTGAAATTAGCTTATGTGAAAAATATTTCATTTCAACTGAGGCTATACATCAGTAAAAGCATATTTTCTGCCAATACAGCTATTTTTGGTCTCACAAGAAGATACAGCAGTTGCACTGTGCAGTGTCTTGAAAGGTATTTTAATATATAAACGGTAGTAGTGAGGTGAGAACCTATTACAGCTCATTTCAGTGGTTTACCATTGGGCAAACAGTTGGCAATTATTGCACTTGGAAGAATCAAATGGATGATTTGAATAGAAATGCTGGTTCTTCAGTGAATTCCCTTTTTACATCAGTTGTAGCATATGTCCACATTTTTTCCAACAGTAATGAATTTCCTGAGGTGCTTTCCCTTGTGCTTTTGAAAGCTAAGTGTTAAAATCCAGCAGGAGAGACCTGTAGCTGACCTTTCATGCTAAATGTGAAAGGGCTGTTGTAGCCTTTAAAAAGGCTTTTGTGCTTCTGGGCCTCCTGAGAAGCTCCAGTTACCTTCAGATTGGATCAGCTGTTTCAGGTGTGAAACATCAGTTGTGCAGAGTAACTTAAATATTTTTAACCTTTTATGATGAGTCTGGAAGCATCTGTTTATGCATGCAATGCATCTGGCTTTGTGGTGAATTCTGTCCCTTTTCCATCTGTTTGGGAGTGAAAATAACCTGTGATTTGACTCTATTCAAAGCAGTTTTTATCTTTGAAAGTCTGAAAATAATATTGATGTGGGCAGTATGGAAAATTTCTGCAGCCATTATAGAAACTTCAACCTTTGGTATTACGAGGAGTTCAGAGTAGAAGTTTGCATCTGGTTAACCCTGATGCTTGGATCAAAACACACATGGCCGGGCTTTGTTTCTGTGGAGAGGTGGTCAAATGTCTGTCTGTGATCTCAACTTAAATGGTGAATCAATATTCTATGCATTTTTCAAAGTTTAAATTTCTGACAGCCTGCTGCTTTTTTTTTTTTCCCTGAAATGTCTCATCTCTTGCTTTGCTCTCATGTCTTTGAGAAGGGACTATGCAGCTGCTAGGTTTGTTTGGTCAGGCAGTGCAGGTGCTGGTGTGTTGCTTTGTGTTTGATCCCTGTTAGTAGGACTGTCCAGGAGAGAAAGGTAAAATCAGGAAATGGGAGATCCACTGGGATTCTGAAAATGCCCAAGTTTTTATGCTGGTTGTCAACTGTTTTGGATGCTCAAAGTTTACATTTGCTTAAAGGAAGCTGAGCTGTTGTGTGGAGGAGAAAGCTTTTTAGGGTTGCGTGGCTCATTAGTGAATAGGTATACAGAGAAACCACACCTGCCTGAGGAATTCCTTGCACTGCAAACTGAATTGTTGGGAGAATATTCAAGGGAAGTATCCACAGTCCCTCCTGGCTGACCCTCTGTGTATCAGAGACCGGTCACGGAGCGCAGCAGAACTTCCTGTCTGGTCTCATTTGGTGCAACTTCTCTTAGCTAAGCTGAATTGTAAAAAGTATCCAATCTAATTAATGGATTTATTGTACTTGATATTCTATCTACTTGCTATAATAATGACTACTTAGTTACTGACTTCATTTCTTTATTAAAAAAAGGCAAGGAAATTGGGATATAATTGCAGAGGTGTTTCTGTGAACTCTGGCATATCTAAAAGCATGCAAGAAGCGAAGGATTTTTTTTAGTAGAAAGTTCTTTAACTAAAACCTAATTAGGAATGAGGTAACTAAATTAGACACAGTTTGAAAATGTGAGTTCCAATGTTTGTTGAAAAAATTATATTAGCACTGATTGTGGGAATATGGCAGGCAAAGACACCCGAGGAAATGACGTTGGTGAAGTGAGAAATACAAGCTTGGGGAGACATTGTAAGAGCAGAGGAAAAAAAAGTAGAAAATATGTTTTATTAATATCATTTCACATTTTACTTGGCTCAAATAAGTATTTATGTTCTGGTATTAATGCAGTTATATCTATTGTAACAGATTACGTTGTTATACTTTCTGGTCCCATCACTCTATTTGAGCAGTTAAAATCATTCTGTGAGTATTTTAGTTTGAAAGTTTCAGTTCTTGTTCAAAATCCAATTCTTCTAGATGGTTTGGACAAAATAATTCCCTTACAGAAACATTTTTAGTCATCTTTCTAGCATTTGGAGAAAAAAAAAAAGTAGTTATTTATTGACTGAATAATAAGAGCTACTTCTGAAGTATGTCCACTTTCAGTTTTCTAAAATTCTAGAATATGTTTGAATCCTTCAAGTAGGTTATTATCTGCAGCAAGGACACAAAGATGGTACTGAAAATAATTTATTCAGAAAGCTGACAATGCAGCAGGAGACTAATCATCGGGATATGTGTGTCTGTTTCTAACACCAGGAATATTATCCCTTATTTTTGCAATGCAAACAATTGGCAGCTGTGAGAATTAGGGAGAACAGCCAATGTAAAATAAAAATAATGAAACCCACGAAACTGAAGTGGTTTCGGAAACACGTTTCAGAGTGCTTATGTGTAGTCTTTCAAATCAATGAATCCTGGATATGTGTGTTTTATTCTGTGCCAAGAAATGAAATAATTGTCCAATTTGAAGGGAATCAAAATGACAATAAAGTATATCTTTGAATGAGAGAAGAAACTTTTTTTTCCTTCTATCTTGGAATTTAAGTATAAAGAACAATGCCTTGAATACCCATCCTCAGTTCGTGGAAAAGGTAAACTTATTTTTATAAGTGTATAAATGCTATAATAATGAAACTATCTAAGTCTCTCTGATACACTTCTCACTGCTTTAAATATCATCAAAACAATGTTCAAATAGAACTGACACTGGGAAAAAAAAGTGTGAAGTGTAGAGCCTGCAATCTGCAAATGAGAAAACTCCAAACCTCACCATCTCCTGCCTGATCTCATTGTTTTTCACACTTATTTATTTTTCCCTTTTACAAATGTACCAGTGAAAGGATTTGCGTAGGTTATTTGAAAACAGGACTCGGTGACGACATTTATTCCTCCCAGAATCTGCTTGGATGAGAATGACAGGGTGTGAAATTCTATCCTGCTGCTTCTTCAGCTGTGCCTTCAGCTCCAGCTTGGGACTTCAGTTTGCTTCCAGCTGTTTTCCACCCAAAGTAAAATGTTTCCTGGCCATGTGCTGCCTCTGTTTCTGTCAAGTGGGGTTAGGAACTGGTGTTGAAAAGATGATATAGTGCTCTTTACCTCCTGGAAATTCTTTTCTGCAATGAGCCATCCTAAAAGGCCAGCTGTGCCCAGCCACACAGCTGTTTCACAAAGAAATAATAGCTTCAAGCTCTTTTGTCAAGGCCAAGAATCAGATCCTGTAAATTCATGAAAGATGAATGCTACAGTAAACTCTAGGAACTTTTTTTGTATAAAAAAGATTATAAATAATGTAATAAAAATGAAGTGCTCTGTAGGTGCCAGTGAGCTTTATAGGTAGGTAATGCCACATTTAGTGCTATTCTTTTATGTTTGTGTTCCAATCAGCCAGCACAGTACCCAACCTAACCTCCAGCAGGAAATTATATATTCCATTATTCCTTATAGCACAATAAAGCCCTTTATTTATGACAAGCATTAGTTTTGTCGTCACAGTGACAGAATTCGTATCTTAGCAGTGTATCAAGGCTTTCCTTCCCTCCTTGTAATGGTTATCCCTAAAATTGTCCTGTGCTCCTGTTGTCAGAGCTGCACATGTGGTTTACCTGTCAGCATTAGGATGAAGGCTCTCAGACACAGAGATTCTATTCTCTCTCTGGTCAGATGTAACAGAAGAGGCACAAAGTTCATAAGTAATTTGCCTTTTTTTTTAACTTGTCTCACTTTTTCCTGGTTCCAGTTCCAGCCTGCTAATTCCATGGTTGTGGTTGACACAAGAGTATTGTAAACTTAGCCAGTTATTGTGTGGTGTCATGGATCCCTTGTATGAGAAGTGTATTTTCTCTAGTGCAGTTTTCCTTCTAAAGTGTTTCATCCTCTTCAAGCAACTGATCTTCTCTTATAGGAAATGTTCAAATATTGCCTCTGAAAGTCCTCGTGCTGAGCATGCAAAAATCAGAGGGGCAATTAGAAAATTAAAGTATGACTATGTGATTTCAAAGGCCAAGTGTGGGCTACAACCTGAGAAAAGCAAGTAATTGTAAGACTGAAGGCAGAGGTAGCTGTTGGTTGTGTACCTACATCAAACTGGTCTGTCCTTTGTTCAAGGCTGAAGTGAGAATTTGGATTGCTATACTTGGCCTACAAAGTGTGAAATGAATGTGCACAAGGAATTATTTCTTCAGCAATGGCCCAGGAGAACTCTCTAATATTAGAATCCAAACTTTTTAATAAAATAATCACTGTTAAGACTACAAGGGACAGTAAACAATTGTATTTTAACAGACAAAACTGTTTATAGAACCCTTTATTTTAATAAAATTCTATGTGAACTGTATCAAACTCCTTTTAGTGTTGAAGAAAATGAAGGATTAACAGTCATAGATTATGAGAAGTAGAAAGAAATTCATAACTGTACCTGTGAATATTTCAGTTTCAGCTGCTGTGGAGCAAAGCTCAGTTTTTCTTTAGTGTTGCATGGACTTGTGATCTTCTAAATGAAGGAGAAAAAATGAGGGCACTCACTTCCTTGTGTGATGTCAGATAAAATAAGTCTGAGCCTAATTTATTATGTCTTATAAACAGATGCTCCTGCATATAGGCATGTGTTTGTGTATTTGTGTACTGATACATTTTAAGAAATTATTGCCCTCTTAGTAATTGTTGTGAATAATTATTTGTGGAAAAAGATTCCATTATGTAGGCACCTAAAATTGTTAGTCACCTCTTCAAACAATTCTCTTCAGTTCCCACTTCCACCTTTGAATTCCCACCAAGCCTCCTTCTTTTTCCTGGTGTCAAGTTGGAGCAGGCATGTCAGCATTCAGGAAGGCATCATCACACAGTCCTTTCTAATTGCCAACACTGAATAAATTCACATTCACTTATATCTGTGAAAAACTCACAGATTGTGCTTGCACAGTTGAGCTTGGACAATCTCATCCATCTCAGATTTTGCTTTCTCACCTAGCTGGAAAAACTCAGAATCCTTTCCATTTCTCAAACTGGAGAATAGTCCATTTTAATTTTCCTTGGGGGAAGGGTTTGAAAGGGAATATACCATGCCCTTCTAAGTCCAGATAGTCTGACCAAGTGCCTCAAGCATTTTGCATTTGTCTACAAGAACATTTCTAACCAGCAGTTCACCAGATCAGCTGAAAACGTGAGGCAAAACCCCCCAGAGCAGTATCAGCACAGTTAATCTTCTGTAAACAGCTTTCCTTTGGAGGTTTGCACAGAAAGACAAGTGGTTACTAAACCATGAGAAAGGGAATTTTCTTACTGCTTGTTAAGCACAGCACTCATTTTGAAGGACTAAACATCATTGAAAGAAAAATCTTTGTGTTTTGTGTCACACATATCCAGAAAGTTTGCACAGGTATAGTAATGAATGCTGTCTAATGAATGTAAATTCACAAAATCCAAACTGACTTTGACAACTTTTGTGATATGTTTTAACCTGTAAATTAAAGTTGTTTGTCACTATTTTAGCACACCTGCAATGTTTAGCAGTTATACAAGTGCTGAAGTCCTCTGTTGCTTTCCAGAAATACCTGCATAACAATATACCCATTCCTGGGATTTAATTCCCCTGTGACTGGGAATTTAGGATGGTGAGCAAGTCTAAGGTTTATGACAGTGGGACAAAGCTGCTATAGACTTGCCTGAGTTGAGCAGGAAAAGATCAGCACAGCCCTCATGAGTGCACCTTTCCTGATGGTGTGGCTGGCTGGCTGGATGATCATGTCAACCAAACCAAAATTAAAAACACAAGAGGGACTCTGCTGTGGTTGGCACACCCCAAGCTTAGTTTCTACGATTTCTGATGTTTCTCTGCAGTTCAGCTGATTTTTGAAGCCAAATTAATCATATTAACAAGCATTCTCATGTTTGGATAGAGGCATGAAGCTACTCAAGGCAGCTTGTTTTTTTTTTTTGATCTGACATTTGGTAGTTGACCCTAATATATTGCACTTGCACATGAGCTAAACTGGTGTATCCTCACAAGATGTTACTTATGTTGGGTTTCATATGTCATTTTTTAAGGGGGATGACAAGGACTCCACCTGTGCATTCTGTGCCCATGAAAGACCATGTTCAGGGGTGGTCTAAGAGCCCTCTCAGGTGTGGCAGCAGGGAGTGCTGCTGCCTGCAGCTGGACTGGGCTCCATCCTCTGACTTGAGCAGAGTCACAACGTGGCTACTTCAGGACTTAAAAAACCCCAAACTATCCACCAGCTGGTACTATGTAGTTTGAGGAGATTGTTTAGTTACAGTGACATTTTCTGAAGAGAAAGTTTCACTATGGGATCAGTAAACCTTCTCTAACTTCCACCATTTGGCTTCACCCATGAGCTGAAATTTAATGACAAAAGAGTGAGAAATGAATGTGAAAGGCTTCAATACTTTGTTATTCATGACAAGTTAGACATTTTTCCCATAAAATCAAGGGTTTCCAAGGACATGGTACAGCTATGATCAAGTCACTGCTAATTTTGAGAGCAACCTGGTTCAATATAAGCTTAGATGTTTTTCTTATTCTAAATTTCACTACAAAATAAAACCTTAGACATTTATTAGAGAAATATGCTGAGAGTATAAATGAAGATTAAATACAGTTTGAGCAAGCAGATTTCATCATGAACATATGAAATGCATTCCTTCATGTTAATGGCCAAAAATATCATTAAGGAAAATATATTTTTTCAAATAATCCTGAAGTTGAGGCCCAGAGCTCAAAGGAATATATTTTGAAGGGGCTTGTTTGCATGATTTCTCTGCTTTGAACCACTTTGTTTTGTTCTTAAACACTTAAATATATTGTCATTCCACTGGGGCTTTGTGTATTCTTTTATGAGTTTATGGATAAATGGAAAATCTGTGATTAGGCAGGTTATTTCCAGGACAGGAGGAAAAACGGTAAGTCAAAAGGAAGGCTGTGTATGTTCTGGATCTTGTATTTGTTCCTTGGGAAAAGCAACTGGGTGAGGGTATAGAAAGTGAGAAGTTTAGGTATGAGTGATTTATCCCCTGCTCATTTATCTGCTCCCAAATTTCTGCATTTGACCTGTGATTCTGTTGGAGTGGGACTTTGTTTGTTCAGTGTTAAACCCCATAGCTTTGAGCCTCAGGGGAGGCTTGCAGAGTCACCCAAATGCATGAACTGGCTTTTCCTAAGAGTTGTTCTCAGACCTCAGGAAAGGCAATTGATGGAGTTTCCCTGTTGGCACTCACTATGAAAAATGGCTTTGTGGAATACTCTTCTTCAGAGCGCACTGCAGGAAAAAAAGTTTAAAAAAAGTCTTTTCCACCTAATTAGTGCTGCCTGCCTAACTGGAGGATCTTCATACAGTGGCTTTTTTCTTTTCTCTTTTTAATTAATTAATTAATTTTTTTCCCCCCTCCTTCTGTGTTACAGACATACGTGGGCTGCAGGGATTTCTTGACCAGGCCTCCAGGCTGGGACTTGATGTATCATTACAAAAAGTGGACAGGAACATCAGCAGAGTGTTTTCCAACCTTTTCACCACCATGAAAACGGAGGAGTTGAACCGCTACCGGGACACCTTGCGAAGGGCCATCCTCCTCCTCAGCCCACGGGGAGCCCAGACTTTCATTAATGAGGTCAGTGCACATTTTCTTTATCATCAACATTGCAGAAATGTGGATTATGACCCATGTTTTGCCCTTTTGACAGTGCTGGTTGCTTAATGTCAAATAAGATTGTCAGACTCAAGTGTCATATGCTCCATGGAATGCTTGCTTTGTGGTTAATGCAAATGAGGCAATATGGGCAAGATATTATATAATATAATAAAATACACAGCTCTGTAGGGGGCAATCATTTTTATCTGATTGTCTTCTGTATCAATACTTTTGTCCTGGATTTCAACCACTGTTAATGAGTGACCAGAAAATCTGCAATAATCTATTAGAAATGAAACACAATGTGCCTGAGAGAGCTGTCTTTGCTGTGGAAGTCTCCCAATTTGTATTAAATGGGCACATTACTGATGGTTGAAAGTTGAATCAAAGAGATCTTTTATGAAATATAAAGTTGGAATTATATGTTTGTCTTCTTTTCTTAGTGCTTTCTTGAAATCAGGGATGCTAATTAGGACAGGGAGGTAGCTGTTGGGCAAACTTTTAATTAATGTGCTGTGGGCTAAGTTTTGGCATTAATTAGTTTTATCCAGCTTTCTTAATATTAAATAATGAATTATTTTACAGTGCTTTCTATGTCAGAGTTGAGAATGAGAATTTGAGCCTCAGTTTAATTTTATTCATTAGCTAAGATTTTCTATTCATTAGCTAAGATTTTGGCAATAAAGTAGGGGTTTGAATTTTTTTTAACTAACCGGGGATATGACTGAACCAAGAAATTAAAATGTGGATGGGGTGTGTTTCCAATTATCAGTTTTGCTCCATCAAAGCCTGTTAAATTAAAAAAAATCAACTCAAATTAGCTCATTAGGGTTTTTTTTACCATAACAGCCTTAGCCTTAGTAAATTACCCACATTTGTGTTCATTGGTGACTTTTTTAAAAAACAAGGTAAATTTTACCTTAAATAAATGAGGCAAATAGGTAGTTTGGAAAAGAATAAGCAGAGGGATAAATTCTGCTCAGGTTTGTGCACACACAGGCATTTCCAGCAGAAGAATGAGGGAGTTGTATGCTCTCTAAGTGTGTGCAGCTCTCCACAGCTCAGTCAGCTGTTTTCATAGGAGAGCTCCAGCAGAAATGCACATTGCCAGGGACTCCTAACAAACTCTCCAAAGCAGGTTAAAGGGAAATGTTTTATTCAGACCCCAGCTGGGTGGCAGTTGTGTCCCCCTTGAGCACACAGGGCTTTGGGGTTGTTGGGTGAGTCAGGTGAGTGCCCTGTCAGAGCCCTGAGGTGTCTCCAGGGTAGGGGCCAGTATTAAACTGTATTAAACTCTTTTACTGCTCACTTCACCTTAAAGCACTGTGTATTATAGGCATTAAGACTAATGACCCTGATATATTTCCAGCTCCCTGCAGGAGTTTAACAGTGGGCAGAAATGAAAAGTAATTTATTTGGCAATCTTCCTATATTGAATCTTGATTGATTCAGAAAAGCTTTAGAAGAGAAAATTTACATCTTAGAAAGGAATTCTCCAAAGGCTCGAAGATACAAGGTGCAGAGTAGGGGAGAATCCTTCCCAGAGTGAACTTATATTTTGTGGAGAGTTACAATGACTGCTGTTCTTCAGTATCTCAGTTAATAAGTGCAACTAATTATCTACAGCACATTTTCAGGGAGTCTAGAATAACAACCTGCAGCTTAAATGAAATACGCATTTTTATGTATTTTACTGAAATGCATCACTCACAATGTGTGGCAGTAAATTCCTTTGATGGCTTTACTCAATTCCACAGTTGGTATTTTTTACTATAGGTAAATATTGCTCTATACTAACTACTGTTGTTATCAATCTCACTCTAACCATTGGAAATTGTTAAAAGGTTTTTTTTCCAGTTTTTTTTTTTTGAAAAAGAAAGCCTTCTGAAAAATTCTAAGTAGTAATGGTAGAAGGAAATGTAAGGTATTATTTTTAGATTTTGCACATATTTTTTTCTTGTTTCTTCAACTCGTTAGAAAAAGAAATTGAGGAAAAAGAGGTTTAAAATTTGGAAATGGAAAATTTCATGTGAAAAAGAAGTTTCTTATTAAGATTTTCAGTTTTGCTGAGTTGATACTTTGTAGTAGGGAAAACTGTCTGACAAATTTCAACCAGATTTTTGTAAAAATGTGTTGGCTAATAGCATATCTTCATATGCTGAACCAGGTGCTGAACACCAACCCTCTGGTGAAATGCAGAACAAAAATAAGAACAGTGTTTGGATTATGAAAGCTGAAATATGCAGATTTAACAGATTTTTCTTAGCAGAAGTCATAGACACCAGCCATTGGAAGCTGATACAAGATCTATTTTGCCATGTTTGATACTGCAAGTGATAGATTTTTCTTTCTAAAAATACAAGTCTGGGTTTCAGTCTCATAACCTCTTGGGTGGGCCAGAGAGATCTCATCTGATTTTGGATGTACAAAGTTAGGGGACTTTGCCATCTCGTGTGTGAAAAACTTTTGAATTGTGGAAGAATTTAATTTCTCTAATTTTTATGTAGACATGGTTCTCATTTAACTGCCTTAACATCTCAGTGCCTGGTTCTGTCATGTGCTAAGGTTACTGCAGTAGAAATTATTGATCTTTCCTAAGTTTTCAAGATTTAGTGTTTTGTTATGAAACTGCTTTGACTGTAAGAATGGAGAGGAAAAGGAAAAACATCTTTTCAATGGTATTGCTATAAACCTGGAATCCGCCTTTATTCAGAATAGGGATGGTAAATGCATTTATTTAATGTGTTAACTATCTTAGGCTATGCATTAAAAGGGCATTTAGGGACTGAAGCAGACCTAATCTAAAGAGTGTCTCTCCTTAAACAGTTGAGAAAAACGTTCCTTTCTCCATCTGTAGAAATCCCAGATATATTTGTCTCAGTTGTAACAGGTGTATGTGTGCCAGGAAAACAATTTTATATTTTGAAAAGCATGTGATCCACTTGCAAGATGATAAGAAAAACTGATAATTCAGAAATGGGAAGATTTAGCACTTTTACCTTTTCTGTTAGTTTCTTTGGCCCAGACATAGGAACCTGAGACTCAAAAGGCTCCCTCCTTGAGACAGTGAGGATTCACCTGCCTCTTTCACTTAGCAATGGGTGTGTTTTTTCAGTTGCAAGTAGAGGTATTATTTGTGTGGATTGCTTTTATCATTAGGGCTGTACAGTGAAATGAATAAATGGAAAGAAGTTCAAAGAGGTGAAAAAAATGATGAAAGGATGGGAGAGCACGACCTCTGAGGAGAGGCCTCAGGAACACGCTGTATACAGCCTGCCTGGGGGAATAGAGCTGCCAGGCACTTGAGAGGAAACATGAGCAGAGGAGGAGGAATTATTTAAGGTGATCATGGGATGTCTGACAGGAAGCAATGACCCGAAGCTAAAGAGGGAATGCTTTCTAACAGGGAGGTCAGTTGGACAAGGGGAGTGATGGGCAGGAGAGTTCAGCGAGGCATCGTCCTGCAGGGGCGTTCAAGAGCTCACCAGATAAAACACTGTGGTAAATCAGGCTAGCAGTTTGTCCTGAACTGCTGTGCAGGATGTTCTGGGTGACCCAGGAGCCCTTCTGCCAGGAAACATGTGTTGTGTGAATAAGTTTAGACTTTGTACTTTTTATATACAACCTATCTGAAGAGGAGGAAAAGATCTTGTAGTTCAGCACTTCTCAGGTTTCCTGTGGCAGGTGTGCAGTTCCTGACCTCTGTGGAGGGTTTGGTTTCTTAATTCTTCAAGAATACATGATTTATTTGGGATATGTATTTTAATAGGATTTGCCTTTATACATGTAGGTGATATCAATTGCTCCAGAGACTTTACTCATCCTTCTTTGCAGTATTTATATACAACCTTTGCTTTTGAACACCAGTGAAATGGAGGCTATAACACAGTTGCATGTAGTTATTGACTTGAATATAGAAGGCATTATCAACTTTACAAAACCTTTAACTCAGCATTACTTGTATTTTTGGCAGCTTCACTGAAGTGAAAAATGTTTTTGTTGAGGTGGATCTCTGAAGGTGCTGTAGTTCCTTGTGAGCCTGCCTTGCCTGTAAGCTGGTGAGCTGACTGCAGGAAGGTTCTATGCATATCCCTGCAGCCCAAAGCAGAACTCTCTGCGTGCTTAGGATAGTAAGCAAGTTTAAAAAAAGAAGACTATAATAAAAGAGAGCAGATTAATTCCTTTAAAAATTAATACAAAACTGCTTTATCAATGTGGCAGGGTTACGTGAATCACAGCAATTCCAATCTGAGCTGAAGCTAAAAATTTCCAGTAAAACACTGTGTTAAACAGCTGTAATTTATCTCTGCCCTGTTTATATGATCACCTCAGTGTCCTCATTGGAAAGCAAAGCCTTCTCTATTTCTCTTTCACCCTAGTTCCTGCTAAGTGTTCTGAGTGATTCTTTATAGATATCTTGCTTTTGGTTTGGGCTTTTGGGGTCATTTCACAGTGATTTGTGGCCTTCCTTCAATCCTGACCACTGAAGATGCTGGGCTCCTTCCTCCCAGAGCACTCTCAGTTGGCACCTGTTCGAGAACCCTGCTCCAGCCTTCTCTTTTCCCTCCTGCAGTTGGTGACTTGCTATTACTTGACTGGAGCTGAATGAAGTATTTTGTGGCATCTTGAACAATTTGCACCCACAAGCAATTGTATGAAATAGTTTTCCAGGGACATTAACTTCTCGGAATTTAACAGGAAAAAAGTTCAATATTAATATTCTGGCACTTAGCACTTCAATTCTCTCTCTCTCTTTTTTTTTTTTAATTTATGTTACAAACATTCAACATATTAGTCCATACCTCTGTTTTATATACAGTATACAAACATCTCAAAATATTGTTCAATAATTTTGGGAAAAAATAATGCCTCTTCTGTTTTTAGAAGGCAATTTCTATGTTTAAAGAGCTGCTAGTAATTTGTGAGTGCTGCTAACAGAATGGTAGAAATAATCCATTCTTCTTTCAATAGTTCAAGTTAAATTGTACCCACCTTATTTCTTCTAAATCCTCCTCTGGTATTCTATTTCCTCCTTAGAGCTAAAATCTTGTCTGCTATTGCTGACATTTTCAATATGCAAAGACTCTTTGTGCTTAAAGAGAATAATAATTATAATTAAAGCCCAGGCAAACCTCATTGAATTGCTAAAACTTAAGTGTAAACAAAGCCCTCCCATTCTGGTATAAATTGGCTTTGAAGCAAGTTTCTTTCCACTGGGCCAAAAAACCTCCCAAAACACAAACCCTCCTACATTTTTCTTCACAATGACTAATCCAAGGGATGGGGTTATTCTCACAGGGATCCCAATCAAATGTGTTTGGAACACTCAATTACATGGATTTGTAGACACTGTGAAGAGGGGGGAAAATTGTTGAACAAATGATTTATGAATTGCTCACACAGCTTCATTTAAATGAAATTCCTTTTACTACTGCAGGTAGAAGTGACAATTTTAATTTTTTTTACGCCATAGAATGTTGCATGAGATTTTGAACCTGAATGTTGAAATCATGAGAGGCAGGAGGCTTGCATCCAGTTTTGTGTATCTAGCAATAGCTGATAGCAGTTTTGTGAGTCTTTGTGGGTCAATTGAGCAAAATAAAATACGGAAATTGGATGCACTGGCCGGAGGTGCACAAAGCCCTTTTGAGTCTAAATACTGCTTTACTGGCAGTTTTACCAAGTCTCTCTGTGTCAGCAATGATGTCTGCTGTGAAAGAACCTGATTTCACTGCTCATCTTCTGAATCTGATGACTGGGTACATATACATAGAGGATCATGCATTTTTAAATGTCATTAAATCTGAATGTACAGGAACCAGGCTTTCCTCCTGCTCCAAACGCTTCATGCTCAGTGCATTTTTGGGTCCTCATTTCATTGCAGGTGTTCAACTGCTAAAACATGAGTCATTTCAAAATTTTGATGCTGTCCACACATAAGGATATCAAGTCCAAAGGAAACTTTGCCATACATCTAGCTGAAAAAATTGTTAAAAAATCTTAAATTAACATTCATTTGTGTTGTGAGCTTCATTAATGTTTTTTAATAAGCCATTTTTTTCAACATTTTTTGTTATTTTTTATTTGCTGATGTAGAATTCTGAAGAGATTTAACCTTAAAATAGGGAAGATTCTATCTGTCAGCAGAGGCAGACATTTATTGTTTGGGGTTTTTGGACAATTTATGTTTGGGGTTTTTGGAAGGAGCAGGATCTAATAATGATTTGGAAACAGACATGTGTTGTACTGGGACAGACAATCCACTTTCTTCAGGACTGCCTTTAAAGCACTCAGTGCTGGCTTTTGCCAGAGCTGAGACAGGACAGGTCTAGTGGACACTGAAATAGCAAGGCTATCAAAAACTAACCCTCTCTCCACCTACTCCTTCATAGACCTGTTTTCCAAATTATTTCACTTCAGGTTGTTTGGGTGACCCCTTGAATATTGTGAAATTTAAAGATAAAGTTCCCATGCATTTGTATTTTTACTATAGTGCAAGATGGAATTGAATACTCTGACATATCTGTGGTCATTATAATACATAAATATATGCAAAATGTTTCTCTGAAATGCTGCAAAGCTGTAGATGACTTTATCATTCTCAGCAAGGATAATTTTCTGCAATTTAGGTATAATTTGCCAGAAAGGAGATATTACTAATTAATTATGGATGATTAATTTTAAAATAGGCTCCTGCAGTTGCATTTCATCACTATACCAGTGTTTGCCTATTGTAAGGCACTGGCAGAAGCAGCACAGATACATGAGAAAAATATGTTTGCCTTACAAAAATCAGAAAAGTAATGGCCATAAAGAAGCTATTTACCATCTTCCAGCTTTACTTTTTCATATAAATTTAGTGAATCGTTTAGCTGACTGTTCTGGGGAAGCTTGACTTTGAGGATTAGAAATTACATACTGTAATTATTCAATATTAAATTTTTGAACTT
The DNA here is from genome assembly GCF_037042795.1 of Molothrus aeneus. Classification (NCBI taxonomy): domain Eukaryota; kingdom Metazoa; phylum Chordata; class Aves; order Passeriformes; family Icteridae; genus Molothrus; species Molothrus aeneus. Next base: position 16,228,814 of record NC_089653.1, read on the forward strand.
ACAACACCAGGGTGTGCACATCACAGGTACAGGTTGGCTATTTCCAAGTTTCTAAGCACAGGGACTGACTTGGGAGTACAGGACTCTGCACAGTCATCTCTCCCCTAAAACACACTTCTAGACCTGTTGTGCTGGATTGAGAAAATCACTGATCCATTTTGTTTGCTGTCCCAGAGGTCACAGAAGAAGGCCATTATCCTTGGAAGGGATGAGTAATAATTGCTGATAATAATTTACACCTGCTTGGCATCTTGTCACAGGAGGTTTTAGCAGCTTTTAGCCTGTGAAATAAAATTATATTTACCCAAGACTTATTTTTAGTTTCAAACTAATTAAAAAATCAATGTAAGCCTTTACTAATTGCTGGCAGCACACAGTTTAGTGCTCTGTAGGAGAGAAGAGCTCAGGTGAGATTTACATGGGTTTAAGATTAATCCCAAGGAAGGCATCCTAGGACTGGTGCTGTGTTCCTCTTCCAGTTCTGTGCACCCAGTGTAGGTGTGAGAGTGAGCCTTTTTGGGGCTCTTCCCCCTGTTTAGGAAACAACACTGAGTGTTTTGTCTGTTCCTTCACAGCTCAAAGGGTAGAGTTCCTAGAAAATCCAAAATAGAGGGTCGAGGGAGCAGTCTGCAAATGCAAGGGGAGAAATGTTTGGGAGCCTTGTTCATCAAGCAGATAGATCTGATTAAATAAAGGTTATAACTTGAGACAGAGTGGTAACTGTGCAAGGAGATTGCCTTTTCCTGAGGCAAGGAGTGTTCTGTGTCAGAGGAACAGCGTGGAGTGTCGTCAGCTCCAAGTGCCAGGTGTCACTTCATTTACCTTGGGACCTTGGAGGGTGGCAAATGCCACAAAACTAGCAAGGGTTTAAGAGCTGTTTTGGAAAGGGAGTGGAGTCCTATGCTAATAATTACTTTTCTTGGTGCTATTATAACTGGTGTGCTTGTGCTTGCTGTACTTGAGTGGCTTGTTATGAACTGGGATGTTGTTTTGCTGGGTGCAGTATGAATTTGTGCCCCTAAAGAATTTGCAGTGTGCAAGAAATGACTGATAAAGATATCTGTTGAGTAAAAGGGATTGATAATGAATGTTGTTATGGGACACAAAGTGTCCTCATTCCATGATCTTAGAAATTAGAAATTTGAAAATATAAGAAATTAAACTGAACTAAACCAAATGAAGGATTTAAAAATACTTGTGGAAATGTTTTTATAAATAGGGGTAGGTGAAGGACGTTGACACTAAGGCCAGAATCTTCATGATGAGTAAGAGATAACCTGAAAGATGGGAATAAAAATTGTGTGGTATTGGAAGTGAAGATTGTTAGCATATCTTTGATGTGACAGGTAACAAGGGAGCTGTTGAAGCAATATGAAGAGTTGGGTGAAATGATCAAAGAAAGGAGCTAGAGATCCTCTTTGGAGCAGAAGTTTCACTGAGATATGAGAGGAGCCTGTGATTCTTAAGGTCAGAAAGATGAACTTGGAAGTAATCAATATGTAATATCATCAGAGCTGGGAAAGGAATTTCTGCATTACAGATGGATTAAAAAACCTGTTTATTAGAAAGATTATGTCTAGAGAATCTCTGAGATTTTGCGTTTCTCCTGGATGAAAAGTAAGAGTCAAAGATGACACTTGTGTTGTAGTCCAAATTGGCAGGTCTGATATTCTGGCTGTCCATTTTGACTGAAAAAAAGGATTTTCTTTGCCTTTTGAAGGGAGATTGTTGAGAAATCTCCTTATCCCCATGAAGCTTTTAGGGATATCCTGAAAGCAGTCAGTTTAGACTGACCGGAATATGGAAAAATGTCTCACAGAGACATAGATAAAGACTCATCAGCATATGAATGACAGGAGATTTTTTTTGGTAGCTGGCTTGCTGGATGGAGTTAATGTAAAGAAAGAAGATTACAGAGTGAATGAGTGTGGGACCCTCCTTGGGAACTTGCACAATTTCACAGAAAGCATTCCCTGGAGTGCTGGGGTGTCATGAGAGGAAAACCAGGATGGAGGTGTTGGGAAGAGGAGGTTTATCAAGGAGAAATGCCTTCAACTCTATTAAAAGCTTCTGGCAAGTCCAGCTGGAGAGACTAACAATTTTAGAGTGTGGCTAAAAAAGTGAATGTCAGTAGGAACAGTTTCAATCAAGTGAACCCTGTGTTAGAGGGACTGCAGGTGGAAGGGAGAGGAGGAATGGGGTGATAGGTATAAGGGTTGAAGAGAGTGAGAAAGGACAGGTCTGCAAGATTTTCTGGTCTCAGGGGAGAGAAACAGGGCAAGGAGAAACTACTGTAAAGGTCTGTGGTGAGATCTTCTAATAGTTATGAGGGCAGCCATGTGGAAGATGTTCTCAAGGGTTCCAAAGGCTGGAATGCATCGGACATGTGGAACGAAGGGACAGGCTGGCAGTGGGAACACTTTGTGTGGGCTTGGTTTTACATCACCTTTTTGGATGGTGGCTGTGTGAGCCCCAGGATGACAAATTAAGAGTGGCCTCTGTTTGTCTTTGCAGCTCTTATCAGATGTGCAGCTGCTTTGTGTGTTGTCCTCCAGTCAAAGCTGTATATTGGTAGACAGTAGAAATGACATGTTTTTGTTGCTGGTTTTTCTCCTGTGTGCAAAATGTTCTGAGAGAGAAAAAAGTTTTTCAGGTCTTGGAGCATTTCCTTTGCAGTGTGAGGGCTAAGGGAATAAAAGCAGCTCTGACAGTATCCTTTGTGGGGAAGGACTTTGTGTCCTAAGGATAATTTCTGATAGTTTTCATTTTTAGTAGTACCTTTTTAGTGAATAAAGTGAATAAGTCTTCTTGCTGAAATTTGCAGAGAAAAAAGTATAATCAGGTTTCTGTACAGAGATTTGCTGTTTTTGCCATTGTTTTTGTTCACTGCTTGTTTGGGGTTTTGTTAAGATATGTTTTCATAGCTTTTATTTAAAGATCAATTTCCAAGGTTGATCTCTTTCTGTTGGGACAGGTACCTAATGATTATTGTTACAGAACATTAAATGTGGAGGTAGAGGGTCGTTAGTCCCTTTTTTTGCCAGCTGGGGCATGGGGGTTACAGAGAAAGAAGGCAATTTACTGAGGTCACCTGAAACAGGGATTGAAGTTCTAAATGTCAAACCAAGAACTTGCCCAAAAGGTCATCCTTTCATTTGATACTGCCAGGTATGTCTTTGCCACCATTGACCCCTGGTTGTTTCATTTGAGAGAACTCATTGTCCTCTCAGTCCAGGGATCCTTTTTCCAGTCATGAGGCCTTTAACCCCTACATGCTGTGTCAAATATTAAAACTCTTTAAATAGTGTATGTTGGCTTTAGTTTCCGGTAAATAATGCAGCTTGCACATACAGTCCTAAAGAGCATTTAAAGGGGTGCTCAGGTAACTTTAAAAGTCTGTATTTTATTTATTTATTTATTGAATTGAATATTTATTGAATGGAGTCCTTTCATTGTTATGGAGTTATAGTTTGCTATAGACTGTGCACTGGGAAAGAGATCAATTTGTTTGGCACTGACCCATCCATTTAACTTGAAGCAATCAGATTTAAAGCTTTGCACTTTATTAATGTGTGTGCAAATAGCAACTGGGTTCCAAGGACACTCTTTAGGAAAGCACCTTGAGTGATTGGTCTTGATATATAATTCATATTTTGCTTCCAGCTTTCCAAAGGAAAAAATCACATTAAGATTATTTTTAGATAATACTGTAAAGAAAAAAAAGAAAATGAAGCATTGGTGTATGACAATGACTTTGTGTGTTTAATGAAAGTATATTGACTTGAATATGTTACAGGTTCCCTAACAAGTTTTTTCCATAATTTTATTAAAGAGTATAGAGATTATTTTAAGATGTACATCAACACATTAAGATGTCCTCCAAACAAAACTCATTGCACCACAGTTTTAATTTTTCTGTATTCAAGGTATTTTAAAAATCAATGTCAGTTCTGAAAGCATCTTGATTGAGAGTAAGACCCACCTAGAAAACAGAGCATTTCAGCCTGGATACAGTTATGAGTTCTTAATATCAGTGTGCAGTTCAAGACAGACTCATCCCTGATGGCTCCCATAAACAGGAGGCACCCTAGCACTGGAAATGCCCCTGTGTAAATAAGGTGGTTACAGCATCCAGGGCAAATAAGCAGTGGAACTGTCCAATTTGAAAAAAACTGTGGCATGCAGAAGTGCTAAAAATAATACCAAGGAGACAAAATAGTAATAAAAGGAGGACCCTAAAACCCTATAAAATTAATTAATAATTACTTAATAGAGCTAATTAATAACCATTATGTTTAGTGCTGAGCATGTCTGAGTAAAATATATGTGCTTATGTAATATAAATATACATATAAAAATGTGTATGTGCAGTATGTATTTTATATCTATATGTACATGTACAACTTGCAGATTATACCATGCCCGGGTCAGTCACTTAGGAAGGAATTTGTATGTCTGGAAATACAAAAGTACAGAGAGTAAATGTTTGTGCTTTGTGCAGCTGAAAGGGAGAATAAAGATATTGGAGCAGAAATGAACCAAAGAGTGAGAGGTCTTCATGGTTTTTCTATTCCAGCTCATTAAGATTGTTCCCATTTCTGATGTGCTCTACTGATATTTGCAAATAGTGCTGGTGCCTTTCAGCATAAACTGGGTGAAGAACTGTGTCTTCAAAAGCCTTTGGAATTGGGCATTATTCATGCAGGGGATTTGCAATGCTGACCAAATGGATCAGGAACAGAGTAGAAAAACTGCCTCACTGAGGCTCATCAGCCCTGAGTTTTCTGTGAATGATGAAGACACAAAAAGTAAAATAAAAAAAAGGTCAGACCCTTACTATCAGTGAGTAGGGCAAAGCTGTGTCCTGGCAAAGCACAGAAATCTCTTAGGGAACATGAGGAATGCTTTAGCGTGAGTGATAACATCAGCCAGGCTTTGGTCCCAGAACTCTCTGCAGTTTAATGGTGACTTGAGCAGAAACTGCTGTTTGTGGTTTCCAAATGAAATTTGTGGAATACTGCAGTCCCAGATTATAAGGAAAGCAATCCTGAATGAAATGACTCAGTGGCAGTGTCAAAGCATCAATAAATTTGTGAATAACCTGAGGCTGAATAGCCAATTTTGGCATTTCAAGGCTGGTCCTCCTGGCATCTGAAGAGGAAAGGCCTGACTGGCTACATGGAATGAGAAGTTACTGAGATGGTAAAAGGGAATGTTGAGCTCTATAGTCTTCTAAGTAGGAAGTCTATGGATGTGTTTAAATTAACCTGTCTGTACTGGTGCTCCTGTTGTTGATAGCAGCTGCCTCATATGTCAGGGGTATAGCAGCAACGTTGATGTGGCCAGAGTGTGGTGTGCATAATTCTTATCTCTAGTCTGGTTTTTGCTACTTTGAAAAATGAAATTCAACTTTGCTAGCCAGAGAATTAATGTCTTTTGTTCTTTTATTTCACTCCCCTTTCCAGAGTTTCCCTTTGTGATAGATTTGACTCATTACTCGTGGTAAATAAAAGAGTTTCAAAGATCCTTACAGTAAATAGTAGTGCTGCTGATGTTAAAATGATCTACATAGGCACTTAATAAGATACATTTGCCCTGTTATAATTGGTCATCTAAAGTGAGAATTAGGAGTATGTATAAATCTTTACAGAGAGGTAATGACCCAGTTATGCTGTGTCCGGGAGCTTTGCTTATGTATAAAGCTCAAGTAAATTCTTGTCACTTTGCCCAAAAATTTATTAAAAAGAAACCTCTCCAAAACCACAAAACCCCACAAGATCTCACTAAACCACTGAAGCTTTCATGCTTGCTGCTGTAATTAAGAGTGCACACAGTGAACTGTGTTTTACCACAACACCGGACTGTGAACACCCTCAGTGGCTGTGGGCAAACAGTTAAATCAAGAGACCAATGGTTCTAGAGCATAATGGCACCTCTCAATTTCCCACTCTGGTATTGATTTACAAATGAGTATTCCTGTTGGCTTATGGAATCACTATTACTTCAGCAGTGTTCCAGCCAAGATGCAGCAACTTTCCAAGGGCTCTGGATTTCATTGTTATCAGTGTCAGCTGCTTGTGGAAGGATCAGGAGACCAAGCAATGTAGACTTTGAGTAAGAAAAAACCAACCCACTGCACAAAGAGTAAAAATTTGTGAGCTAGAAAAGTACTTTGGTACTTGAGTCCTTAAAAAGACTAAATGAATTTTAAAGAATAAGAATACAACAATTTTTCAATTGCTTTAATAAGGACAAAGCAGTATGGGAAATCAGAACATGTGTGCCACTGCTTTTGCTAATGCTCATTATTTACTTGTTAATATAAGCAGTCCTAAAACAGTTGCTAATCTTCTAGAACAAGACTTGGGATATGGAGAATCTGTTTGCAGTAGATATATAATTATGTGAATATTTCAGGGATAACTTCTTGCTATCACAGCAAAAATGTAAGGACAAAATCCAGTGATGTTCCTAAGACATCACAGCAAAGTAATGAGAACAAGGCAAGCTTAAGTGGATGGGGTAGTTTAGATGACTGGGCAAGTCAGATGTTTGTGTCAGTGTCTTGGGTTTGAATTATCCATATAATGAGTGTTTGAGAAAACTTTGAAAACCCTTTTTCTTAATCAACAGGTTCTTCCTTCACCTAAAATGACCAGTTTCCATACAGTATCTTAATGTTAGGAAGAAAATTAGTGATTCTGACGCACTGCCCTTCTCCTGAACCTGCCTGTTTGTCGTTGTGCACGTTGTCCCTCAGTCTTGTGCTGTTCTCCCTTGGTCCTGCACAAGAATAAAGGCAAGGGAATGGGGTTTGTCTTTTACAAAGCTGGGTAAACTAACATCATCAGCATGTGAGGCAAGAGTAAGAGAGAAGGTAGCAGAGTGCTGCATGTGTCTTGCCCTCTTTCAAGCAGGGAATTTCCACTCATCAGCTCAATCTCCTAAAGAATGTCAAAATGTTATTGAAGAAAATCCCACGCAGACTCCCTCCAGCTCTTTGTTGACAAGAGTACATGAAGTTCTCTAATGTGCAAGGGAACTGTATCAAAATGGCTGGGTTTGTGCATTTCCTGCTGCTGTTTATTGGCAGTATGGCTTCTGGAAAGGTTAAAGTAGAGCCTATTCATCCAGAATTCTGGCAACAGAAGTAGCCAGAGTTTTAGTGCCAGTCCCTTCCATTTGAGTTTGACCTTGCTTTCCTCTTGGTGCTTGCTATAAAATTTCTCTGTTCTGACACTCGAAATGTTCTTGGTTTGAGAGGTTTCCAAACCTTGTGATAAAATACTTTCCTTCTGTCCTGTGTCCCTACTCAGTCACTTAAGCTCCACCAGGGCATGTCATCAGGCTCCTGGTGTCAAGGACCACAGTTAGGCTGAACAAGGTGTGGAATGGCAGCGAATTTCTCAGTGGATCTGTGGGAAGTGCAAATTGCCACTTTTGCACCTGGTCTGTACTGGGCTTTTGAAGTGCTCTCCATTGCTCTCTCTTCTGAGGGCAGCCCTTTCATTTGATGCTAAAACAAGAGTTCTACCCACACAGGTGAGGACCATCTGTCTTTTCCTTGTCAAATTTGGAGTGTCTAGTCAATGGACACTTAGACATCTCTGTGAATGGCCTTCTGCTTGTGTATTTATTGCACTTTTCTTCAAAACAAGAGCAGATTTTTTTTTTTTCTGAGAGCGAGAAAGGTGCTGTTTTTTCTCTTGTTCCCTTGAAAGTTTTTTAAATTATTTGGGAGAAAATATTTAGAAAAAATTGACTGTACATCAAAGAAAAAAAGTAGACCTCGTGGGACAGTAGCAAAAGAGAAATTCTAGAGTAAAGATGAGATTTCAGAAGGTGATGCTAAGGGCTCTTGGCAGTGCTTAAAAATTAACTTCCTAACAGGTTTAAGAGCATCAAGAGGGGCTGCAGAGTCACAGAATTTTGATAGAATTAGGGGAAATGCCATCTGCAGATTCATAATGTTAATATTACCATGATATATCACTTTTGAGTGGGTCAGCAGGATTAAGTGGAGGCTGTATAAACAAGGATGAATTTTACCCTTAAGCCTTCAGGGATCAATAGAAATCTGAAACTGCAAAGACTGAAAATTGAGGGCTACTTGTTTAGTGTAGAAGACATTAACGCTAATAGAGTGACATGAACATTTGGAGACATCCATTGCTGTCTAAGAACAAGTGTGTCATGGAGGGAAAGAGCTCAGCAAACAGCTTGAATCTTCTGTTTCTCATAATTTGAGTATTGCTGGAACTGTTGGTCTGATATTTTATCTATATTTCTATTATATAACTTTACAGCATTGAGAAGGCAAACTTATGATGGAAAGCAAATGATAAATTTGGAGAGAGCATGCAGAGACTTGTATTTGTATTTTGGGAGTGTTTTTGGTTTGGCTTGCAAGAATCCTGTTTGTATTTAATTTAAATATTTATAAGCAAATAGTGAATTTTAAATGTAATTCAATGAGAAGGGTTTGAGTTAGCTGCTATTGCTGCCAATAAATAGTAAATTCCCTTCAAGATTAACAAATGAAGTATGATATAAGCTATTAAAAATACTACCAATAGGAATCTGGTTCATTAGCTATGTTGCTAAGGTTACAAATGAGTTTATTCAAATTGGCAAGCAAGTTTTATATTCATGTTTATGTAGAATGGAACTTCTGGTTTTGTTATTTGCTATCCCTAGATATAATAAAAGTAATGCATACTGACTTTGATTGTAGTTAAATAGTACGAGTACGAATTTATATGCATAGACTATAAAAAAGACTGTAAGAAAATCTTTTAATTTAGAGGTTTGATAGAGAAATCAAATGCAGCCAGTAAAGTCCTCTGTCCAACAAAATGTATGAGTTTTGGTAAGGGCAATATTCTGTTTTCATCTGAAATTTGTGTTCTGCTTTACCTTGTTTGGTCTACAATTATTCCCTCTCTGAAGTGATCCTAGTGTTCATCCTTGTTTCCCAGACTCTGAAGTTCTCAATAGTTGGTTTGGAATAATATCTTAACAAAGTATAGCAGAGACTTCCACCCTTTGTCTGACTGGATCTTAAAATTGGATGGAAGATCCTCATTTATAGGATCAGAATCAGTTTTAGCCATGAAAATGCTCCTTTTTGGGAAAATAAGATAATTGAAAAATGCCAGGAGTTCTACTTAATGGCATCCCTCTCTCAGGGAAAATTGATAATAAGAATTTTTATATTAATTTATGAATGATTTAAGTCATACTTAGTATCAGATCACACTTTCTGCCTGTAGATGTCAAAGAAACCAAGCAGCCAACACAAACCTTGCCAGATCTGTACTGAGCTACCTACAGAGTGTGGGCAGAGAGTGCCAAAGTCATTGGACAGATTTTATTTTAGCCTCTTACTTCACTGTTTCACCACAGTGATTTTTCCTAGTGAGAAAGTTGACATCTAGGCTATACTAAACTGAACTAATCTCTGATTTAACCTCATGGCTTGTCATTCCAACTAGCTCCATGACCCAGTAGTTGTCCTGCCTGCCCACAGTAACTGGGCTGGGTGGCAGGAGAAGCAGAGCAATAGGGAATACTTGGACACAGGGTCATTTACAGATGCAGCTGTCTCACCCAAGTGCAGTTTGGAGCATTCTTTCAGGCCTTTTTTATCACTTCATTTGTAGTAGGTCTATCATTATTTCATGTTCTTTCAACAATAAAGTGCAATTCAGATGCTTTATTTCTTTATCTCTTTGTCAGTCAATGTCACAGACTTTTCACTGTTGGTTTTTTGGGTTTTTTTTTGTTGATCTTAAGAAATCAAGGAGCTGGACTGTTGACTTAAGCCAGCTTAGCAATGGGTTTGTTTTGTGATGCTGAGCCATGTGGTTATTGTGTAAGAGAAATTAGGTGAAATAGAGCCCTCTATTAATAAAGCAGAACTCTATAATTCCATTGCTGCAGTTCACTTTGTTGTGATGACTTGGTTTTTAGTGCATTATAGCAAAAGCTTAGGTCATATATCGATTGGAAAATTGGCTAAATCTGACTCCCTGACACTTAAAATCTACTCGGTTTGTCAATCAGAGATTATTGTCATTGGGGAAAAAACCCCAAAGTAATCTTAGAGGAGGGGAAATTTAGATGAGATGATGACTCTAGGCCCTTACATAGCAGAGCCACATCACAAAAACCTTCCTTCTGTCTTGTGTAGAAGAAAAGTAATGGTCATGAGGGTGTGAATGGATGAACTCCTGGAACTTGGTCTGGAGCAGAACATGTCCTTAAGTAACACTCCTAATTTCTGTGATCAAGTTTTTCCTGTACTGATAGCAATGCATCCAGGGCTGTAGGTTCTAAAAATGCATATTCAGAAAGGGCCCAGGGGAATTCCCAGTGCCACTTTATTCTTCTGTGCTGACTGCAGGCTCAGGGAAGTGCTGTAGCACCTCTTACCTGTGTGTCACATACTGAAAGATTGGGGGTTTTGTCACAACTGGTAGAAATTAAAATTTACAGTAACCCAGGGTTGGATTCCCTTTGTCCCTCAGACCCTGGACATTTAAAGACTTAGGAGTTTCTGCTTCTATCAGGCCATAGGAAATTTTCCTCCTTTGGTCTTAGGTCTGTGTGTTGACATCTGCATTAGCTGAAATCTGAGACAGCCTCCATACCTTTTTCTGGGCCAGACTGCATTCATTTTCCAGGGCCAAGTTTTCGTTCCTAAAAATGGAGTTCAAATTAGAGGCCTTGAAAACCCTCCTCTTAACTCTTTTCTTCTCATGACTGCTCCCAGGCTTCCTTGCCGATGCTCTCAGGTCCCTCAGAAGGTGAATTCCCAGCAGTGGTGTAGTGGGAACTGTGTTCTTTCCCCAACAATGGGCAAATAAGGTAATCACTTTTTATCAGTGTCCTGTTTTTAGGCAAACATTTGCCAGACTGCAGCAAATAAGTTGGTATTGACCAAAAGTAATTACCTCCTGAGAGATGATCAGTGTGGCAGGCGGCTCATACATCTGAAATTACCCTTGCATTCCCTGGAGTGCATAGAGCAATTGATGAGACATGAGAAATGAATCATTGTGATCTCAGCTCTCCCTTCCTGATGGCCTCAGGTGTCCTGGGATGGGTGAATTGATGCTTGATCCTCTGAAGTCCTTGCAGTGTAGCCACAGCAGGTCCCAGAGATTTTACAGCTGAGAAATGAAGTGAAATCAAGCTTTGCTGATGCCCAGCATCACATGGTAAACCAGGAGAACTCTGGAGGTAAACCCATGTGCTAAAGTTGCTGGTACTCTTTGAGAGAGGACCTGCAACATTAGATTTGCAATCACTTTCAAAATATTTATTATAATTAATTTTTTAAACTCTGCATATATTTCATCTGAGTTAGTGTCAGTTATTTTTTTTAAAGCTCACAAAATTCTTGATCTTGATGATTTTTGTAATAAAATTTTACCTAATGTCATGTGAGAAAAATGTTCTATTATTGTGCTACGAGGCAAAAAACCCAGCAGTTTAAAGGCTGCTGTCTCTAGATTCTTTGTTGCTCAGAGTATTTCTTGCTGAATACGATTCCATCATTTAAGTTCTTCTTTCTACTAGTTTTCCTTGGCTTTTAAGAATTCCTCTGACTTGGAGTTCAAGTTCTTTTACTTACTGTACAAGTACTGTGGCTTTGTCCGTGTTGTTCTGCAAACTGACCCCATTGGTGACCTCTAGAAATGGCATTTCTTTTTTAAATATACCAAGAAATTGAATAAAGGGAGGATGAAGTATGTCTGCAACTTATCTAATCATAAGGTGATGAAGCAAAGTGGGTAACAACACAAAAGAGTATTACTGGATGGAAATGACCAGAAGGAAAGTGGTGTAGCACAGAAATGACCTCAGATAACTTAAACTCTCTGATTTGGACTGGGAACAGCATGCATTAACCAGCCAAAGACAAATTCAACCTTTCATTAAATACTGTGACTCTGTTTTAAATAACTCTGTAAAGACTGATGGACTCATTCAAATGTACTATTTGCCTTTTGGGCTTCTATCAATGAATCAATGTCCTTTATTTGACTGGCTGGCATGTATTTAATTTGGTGTAATATATGATACATGGAAAATGCCTTTCAGTTTGAAACATTAATGACTGATCGTTGCCATCACTCAAGTTCTGCCTGTTACAATTTAGCTTTTTTCTATACTCATCAAGTTTACTAATAATGATTAAGGATTTTCTTAGTTACGTTGTCTTTGACAGCAGTAATGATTAAAGACACGGGCAACTTGTGGTATGGAACAGTTCACTTCTGTCCATCAGTGATCTTCCTTTCCATATTATCTGCCAGTTAGACCTAGACACAAATATGGAAGAGCAAGGTTATTCAGCACATTTCAATGAGTAATTGATGAGTAGACATCAGTTAACCCAATAAAATATATATTTTAAAATCTGTAATCAAGGGAAGGATATTTCATGCTTATGGGAGTATTGGCATTCCATTGGAAATTAGATACTTGCAATTAAGAGGATTAATGTGTTACATTCAAATAGATAGTGCAATGGTAGTGCATGGGTTTCAAACATTTAAAACTGATGCTTCATTTGCAGTTTAGGACTTTTTTGTGAATTCTCTATCTGCTTACATAGAGATGCCTCCTTTTTGTATGTTTTTGAGGGGGGTGGGAAGAAATACTTCTGTTTCTTAAATATAAAGACTTGAAAAATAAATGAGTACAAAAGAAATAATCTCTCACATTTTGAGCAGGGCGTACATAACCGATCTGGAATTTTATTTCAGCACTGTGTGCCTTTGGTAAGTGTTCCTGAGCTGAGATGTTTGGCACTTGACTGGACTGAGGTGCCTTGTTTTCAGTTCCCAGCTCTGTGGCTTGCCTGCTGGCCCACCCTGGGCATGGACAGGCCATCACTGTGCCCTGTGCCTTAGTTTCCCCTTTGTAAGAATTACCTGATGATACTGACCCACTCCTTAAAATGTATTGAAATCAAACATGTTCCTATGGACAAGCACAAGCAATGGCTGCTCTTTGCACCTCTGTTTGAAAGGAGACCACAGAATTCATCTTCACACCAGATTTCTGGTTGGGCACTGACATGGAAACAGAGCTTTCTGTCCCGGGCTGTGGCAGCAGGTCTAACTTCAGGAAATTGCTTTATCTTGCTTCTGTTTCTTCTGTTCCCATCTGTCAAATAGGGATCATCACCTACTTTATAAAGTGGTTTTGAACCTATAAAGAAAATGCTGTATAAGAGATACAATTTACTTGAGCTCTGTTTTCAACTTTGTGCTCTAAATGGCCTAAAGTTGTCAAAACTTGGGGAGGCTTCATTGAGGGTTTCAGTTGTACTGAAGTAATGTATAAATTTTAAATCTTAATGTGTAAATGAGCTTCTAGACCACATTCCTCTATTTCTTTTGCTGCTTTGTAATGGTAAGTTTCAAAATTCATCATTAATTATACTTGCAAGGTTACATTAATACCTCTGGTTCAATAGTTTCAGAGTGAGAAGAGGGTAGCTGTCTGGTTAATGATTTACATCCAGTTTCATGGCTTAAAACCCTATCTTATTTCTGCAAATATGCTTTCTAGCAAAATTGAAAAAATAAATCAGAATAACTTAAGCATTGTTTATCTGAAGTAATAATGTGTTTAATGCATTTGGATATCATTCATCATTTTCTTAAAGATACTTAAGCACTACTTTTGATATATGCATGAACTGTGATATATGTATGAAAGAATACTTTAAAATGTATTATATTCTTAGATGTAGTGTTTTCATAATAAATAGAGATCATGAATGTATTAAATATTTTATAGGGTACATGTACTTAAATAATGTGTATTTTTCCATATATTTTTACTAAATTAAAAAAACATTTAGAAGAGCCTTAACCACAGAGACCATAGATTCTTGAGAAGAAAATAGGTAAAGATTAGCCAATACACCTGTATATTACTGCTTTAGGCATACAGGTGGTAATTATTCTGCAGTCTTTGTTCCTTCTGTTTAAATTGACTGAGAGTGAGCTCTTAAGTAATAATACAAGGGTACATTGTGTGCATGGATATATTTATTAGACAAGAGTTCTAGATGAGGATCTAGACATATTCTCTTTGTCTTGAGTAGATGTTCAGGCTTGAATTCAGAAATACACTCTAACCTCTTCCCAGAAGTTCACCAGACCTTACTATATAGTCAGGTAGAGAAAAGGATGATGGTTTCATTTGCTGTCATTGTTACCAGGTTCCTTGATGTTGTATATGTGTGTGGGTCTGTCACAAAAGGCTGAATTCCAACCAGTCTGTTTACAGAACATTTATCTCTTGAGCAGCAGAGGGCTAGGCTGCTTCTTGCACACTTCAGCTGCAGTTCTGACCTTGGCTGTGCAGTATTTTGTATAATATCTGTTTTTTAAACCCATGGAATCATGCCTGGATTAAAGCTTGCTTCTTGCCATATGTTTGCAATGCAGTGGCTTCAAATCCTAAATTATGCTTCCTTTAGTTTTCTTTTAGCTTCAGTCCTGCACAGAATTTGTCACAGGCTGGACACTCAGATAGAAGAGTGCTGCTTTAGCAGCAAACATGATCTTTACATGGAGGAGGTAAAATGGCTCATATCAGGATAAGACAGAACAACAAAATGAATCTGAACTGTTTCCTGTTAAAAAAAGGAAGGTATTTTGGAGACTGCAACTGAAAAGGAAAGCTAGAACTAGTGATCAAATTGGAATAGAATGGATGAATGAGCTCAAAAATGTGTTTTCAGAGAAATAACAATAATTATAACTTCAATGGGTTATGCCAACATTTCCAGCATTCTGTCTGTGATAGTGGCAGGAGATGTTAGGGGACAATAGGCAAGCCTCCCACCTTCTACTGTTCCACATATCCTCAGCATAAGAATACTCTCTCTTGATATATATCTATCTATATCTATCTAAATATATTTATGTATCTAAATCTATATATCTATATATATACATATCTTTGTTTTAGCCTTTTATTTGAGCCTGTTGGAATTGTTTGCCCCACAGAGTCTCATAGCAATGAATTCTAGTTTGTGACCCAAGAGATAAAGCCCCTAAGAGTAAGAAAGGATATGTTTAAAGTGTATGGGTGTATGATCTTAGCTGTCTGATGGGCCAGATGAACCCTGGCAGAAGGACCTCAAGTCAGTGCTTTTGGACACAAACAAAATAGAAATATTAAAGTTGGTGTCAGCCTGTAGGGTCAAAGTTGTCTGGGTTTGGGGAATAAGTGGATTCAGAAAGTGAAGAGTAAAACCCCAGCACAAGTTGATGATGTGGACATAAAATGGATTTCAGCAGTTTTCTGCCAAATATTGAATAAGTGCATGTTCAGCAGTGAAAATTCAAATGAATTTGCCTATGAAATGGAATAAATTTCACTATGTGCTTTGTGAAGATTACATCACATGCTCCTGTTTATTTGGGCTCAGCTACCACTTACAAAAGTTTGTGACTAACTCAAGATGAGGAAAGGTAAAGAGGCTGATGGGTAAAGAAAGGGCTTGGCCTTGGGGATTCTGGTATCTGTGGGAAGAGTTTGAAATGCCAACTTTTCTTGATGAATGGAGCTGCAAGTTGTTATCCCCATCTAGAACAATTAACAAAACTCTTTTAGAAAATAGTGTCCCTCCTGGATCATTGGTTATCTAGCCAACCTCAAAACAACTTTTTCATTGATTTATAGGATGCAAGTGTATTTCCCAGAATTAATCTAAGCTTTCATTCAGCTTTGTATGATTTTTTTAAAAGACAGTTCTTGAAAGGAGAGGTTTGCAGTGTGCATCTCTTCTGTAACGTTGCAAAGGTAAATATCCTTATGTTAGCGCCCAGCCTCCTGCCATGAGCAAACTGTAGGGCATTCCTGCTTTAATCCTTGATTTGTCTTTCCTAACCTTTTCATGGTGGTCCTTCTGTAGGAGAACTAAACTACTAAAGCAGTTTAGTTCTTTGTGGTTCTAATTTTTTTGGTTGCTGATGCTCTTGAGGCCTGCCATTCTTGTAAAATAGGATGATGCATGTGAGTTAATTATGCTAGCAAAACCCTAGTGAAGAAAAAAAGGAGAACAAAGGGAGTCTACCTGGAGACTCCTTCAATTGCTGTTAGCAGGCTTTGAGGAAAACAGATGTTCATTTGAAGATTTTAGAAGAAAACCACAAATGTTTTTAATTCAGATTTAAATTGGAAGTAATACTTGACCAAATTAATGTGAAGTGATAAAGAACAAATTTATCTTTTGAAATTATTGCAATAATTTGATTAGATTAAACTGCACCTCAGTACACTAGTGAGGCATTTAGATAATTTGTTCTAATTGCCATTCCTTCTCATACCAAGTGCCTAGAATTAAGAAATGCGGTTGTTTTGTTTTTTGAGTTTTCTTTTCCAAATCTACTATCTAATATCATGCTCTCTCCCTCCAAATTTGGAAATGAGAACAATGGAGCCAGCAGTGGGTGATAACTTTCTCACTTTTTGCAGATAAACACATTGCAGGGTTGGGATCTGGCTGCTCCCAGCCGTGCTTCAGCTGTAGCTGCTTGTCTGCCAGTGTTTAACTCGTTGGACTGTAAAGTGTTTTTTCATAACTAAAGTAGGACTGGCTGCAAGGAAAAGAAAAACTTCCATATGTCTATGCTCTGTCTAAATAATGGACAAAATATTTATTCTATTGGGCTATTTCTAAGTGCTGTGGGGTAGTAAAGATGAGGTAGAGAGGTATGATTATATCCTGTTGCAGTTAAATGGAATTAAATGCTTTCTTCTATTCCCCTGCTTATTCTGTGAGAAATTCTTCGGAAAATATATCACACTGATGGTATCCAGTGTCTAGAGTCCTTCCAAATGTACAAGCTTATTCCTTATTTTAGCTCTTTGTAAAATAAATGTGGTTGTAAAGGGACTGATCACTCGCTCAAGTGCTGCAGTGGGTTAATTTATTGTAGGGACTCAACAATGGGGTGCTCTGTCAATAAGGGTCATTGTTTAGGAGTTCATCCACAGCAGCAATTAAACAAAAGAACACATTATTTTTCACAAACCTCCTTATTGGTATTTCTGTATTTCAGTTGCAGGCTCTGCAGTGAACAGTGTGAAAAAGGACCACTTGGGCTTCTGTTGCATCCCAAGTCTCATGAAAAACTGTAAACTGCTCTGCACAGAGATAGAGAATGCAGTACACAAAATGCAGTTATTGCATTTTGAAATTTTAAATCTGGGTTTGTAGCACTGACATAGCACAGCTGGGGTTCAGTTCAGCTGCTTATAAATGGGCTGTCTGGGGTGTAGCTGCTGGCCAAGTTGCCAGCACTGGTTTTAACTGGGCCTGCAAAATGCTCAGCCAAGTTTGCTTTTTTTGAGGGTGGAGGGGATAAAAGATTTTATTTACAGAATTACAGAATGCCATGTATACAGAAAAAAATGCATATGCATAATACATATATATCTGTGTGCTGATTTTTAGGTTATCATGACCAATGCTTCCTTCTTGCTTATGCCTTCTTTTGAAGAGTGTTTGATGTCAACAGCCTCACAATGACCATGTTCTAGTCTCCTAAGCTTTTTGTTCCCTTGGTGATGTGTTTCTGCTCCAGAATGGAAGTTTTACTTTGTCTGGAAGGATGTGAGGATAAAAGCTGTTCAAAAAGCACAGAAACTCATGGGCAGACACAGGCATGTTTCTCAAACTGTCACAATTGGCTTTATTCCCTTGATGCCAGCAAAATTAGAGGAGAGCACATGGAGTTGCCCAGGACTGTTCACTAGACTAGTGGCAGTCACAGAATCGGCTCTCAACTCTTTCATCTCAGCCCAAAGCAGTAACTC
Source organism: Molothrus aeneus (assembly GCF_037042795.1). NCBI lineage: Eukaryota > Metazoa > Chordata > Aves > Passeriformes > Icteridae > Molothrus > Molothrus aeneus. Next base: position 16,246,670 of record NC_089653.1, read on the forward strand.
CTAGATTGCCTTGCCTTCTGAAAGAAACCTTTGCTAATTATATTAGAGATCTTGGCAGACTTCAAGGACTTGACAAAAAGGATTTGTTGACTCTTTCCTAGAAGTGGTTTCCATGGCTTTCAGTGGGTATGTTTCTTTTCCTGACGGATCATGAAAGCTGCTACTGAGATAGTATTCTGCAGGCACCAATGTGTATTCTTTTAAGGGCTGTTTTTGATGCTGATAACTGAATAATCATCTCTGTTATAACTATCCTCTGAAAAGCTATCTTGTTCCCACGGCACTCTTGTCAATGGAATCCTACATTTTTCTGTTGCAAGGGAAATAAAACATGCATGCAGGAGTTACAGATATGGAAACCTAAAAAAATATTAAATCCCTCAGTCATTTCAGATCATTTAAGATTGAAGTTTGTGTGCTAGAGAAGCACTGTAGTAGTTTAATACCATCCTCTCCTATGGGCAATCGGGCTTCTGTGATATTTGACTGTGACAGGGCACTGTCTTAGCATGCAATGGATGTGTGGGTGTCCTCATTATAGAAACTCACTCAGTTGTTTATGTTCTCTTTTGGCTTTATTGAAAAGCTTTAACTGTCTTGGAGTTTGTTGAAAGACTGAACTGAGTAAATGGGGAGAATAATGAATATAGTTCAGGTTTTGCAGTGTAAAATTTCTCCGGGGATTCAGCTGAATGCCTTTTACACCAACAAGATATGATGTGTCGGTCCTCGTTTTTTGCATCAATTATTTGTTTGATGCACACTGAGCTTTTGAGAGACTGCGTTTGATGTTCAGCAGTAACTGTGTCTGGTGTGACCCTTGATGCTTCTTCACGGGTGGAAAAAATTCAGTAGTTAAAAGATGGACAAAATCCCATTTAAGGTCATTATGTTTCTATTGAATTCTATGTTGTACTTCTGCATGTGGTCATTAGTCTTATAAAAACAACCCCACAAGAAAGCTGAGCATATTTGCATTTCTTTCTTCCTTCCGTGAACTCTTGACTCTTCCACCTTGGTTTAGTCTCTTCTTTACAAGAAGCAGCAGCTTTATAGGGCTTCATCAACCAACACTAATAAACTGTCTTGAAAGGTTGGGGACATGACAGATTTTAAGAATTGATTTTTGTATCATTGAAGTGAATTTGCATTTTGTATTGACCTCAGTAGACCGATATTCCTAACTGAAGACAGCCGTATTTGCAACATGGCATAAAGCCCTGCAAGAGGAAATGGAAACTAGTTTCCATCCATCTGCCTTGCTAATAGGTTAATATTTCTAAATGAAGCCATAAATGAAACATTTACCCCTATTAAAGTTTTCTGGGTAATAAATCTGTGTCCAAGAATGTTGAGCAATGCTGACACTGGTGCTGTGTGTTGTACAAAGACAGCATTACAAATAGTTGCAATTTCAGCCATGTAATGAGGTAGCCACAAGCAGCAAAAACCCTCCCTCCTCTCCCCCCAGATACTCATTCCATTTCAATGTGTCGTTGTAAAAATTATTTTCCCATAATAAAGACCAAACTGCGAACTTTCAAAGCTCAGGATGAGTGTAATTGAAAAGGATACCTATTTTAATGAATGTACCTATAATTGCCTCCCTCCTTTCAGACAATACTGGGGGAAATAAAATTAGCTGCAAATAACACATTCAGAGAATTTGAATGGAAAACCAAAATATAATAAGCACTTTCATGGCATTTAATTTATATCATGGATTTGTAAGCAGAAAGGCAGAAAGCAGTGGACAACAGGGTATGAATCCCCTGTTATATTTAGAGATTGACAGCCCTATCTTGCAGCACTCATGAGTTGTATTTTAGGAAGTAGAAAATAGAGATAAACAACATAGTTCAGATCTGGAGATCTTTAGGAGCTCAGACAGTACCTGATTGAGTCTGTCAGGAACAAGACATTGGACGAGCAGCTGTCGAGTTCACTTAAAGCCTCCCTGCAGTTTCAGCCAGCTGGCTGCAGTCGAGTTTACTGCCATTTGCAAGCTTGTATGTGTAGTTCCCATCGTTGCAAAGCTTGGTTTGCAGCGGAGTTTAGGTCAGGATAAATTTTTTTCAGTGGCCAATTTGTTATTCTTAGTTTTTAAATTATATATTTCTTTAAAGTGCACCTTTCATCTTTACAGATGATTTTCTTCTTATGTTCAATTGAGGTTATGGTGATGCAGTAAAATTGTTTTGATGCCACAGCCACATCAGTCACAAGCAGTGATGTGGAAATTGACTGGCTCCACTGCTCAGGTTGTACTTTAATGAGGAATTAGTCTGTAGACAACCCTTACACATTGAATTTGGATATTTATTTGGATGGAACTTCACCAGGGAGAACTCAGATACTGTCAGGCAGATTTCAACTGTATTCAAGTGGGACTGAAAGGAGACCTGCTGCACAGGCATGTCTGGTAGATTATATGAGATTTCCTAGGTGGCATTGCCTACAAATGTTAAGACTTTAGATGTAGATGCATTGGCTAAATTCCAGTCAGAAACCCTTCAGTCTCAGCACTAACACTTTTACAGCATTGATTCAAATTTGTTTTTATTAGGGCTCTCTCCGGTAATTATTCAGTTCGGTGAAGATCTCCTGGAATACAAAAGCTCCAGAGAATATGAATTCCTCTGTCAGAGGAATGATTTGTTAATCTGATCTTTGCAAATGCTCCTGTCCCAGAGAGGGGCTGTCACAGTGTCCTGGGCTGGCCCCTGTGTGCACCAGAGATGAGCAAGGGATGTAACCTCAATATTGCATGGCCTGGCACAGCTGAGGTGCCCAAAAGGGCTAGTGTCTTCATAAAGAGAGATTCACATCCAAGGTAAAGCTCTCTGCTGTGTGTCTTCAAAATTTTTGGGGTTTTTTGGTCAATTTCAAAGTTGACTCTCAAAAAATAATCAGCTTGGGGTAGTGGTCCTGTTGCTGAGCAAGCTCAGGGGATGGTATCCATGGGGTGGTAGAACAAACAGTTTACCTGTTAGGAAATAGGTAGGACCCCCAAAGAAACACTAATTTCCTTGATTGTCTGGAATTGTTTTTATCTTCCCTTGTTAGTGTACCACTAAGTTTTTTGTAAAGTCACAAAGTGCATGTGGTCACCACAGATGACATTTTTATCTTGGGAAACAGCAGTAGAAATACATGAGTGGTGGTAGGAAGCAGTTTTAAACACAGTCTGAACAATGAGCTAAAACAAATACCCCACCACCCCACAAAACAAAAAGTAAATGAAAGATGGATGCATCTTCAACTGGGACAAAATGTACAGGAAGGAGAAGCCACCTGTAAAATACTGTTCCAAGAGACAAAAGGGCTCATTGCAACTGGGAACTGTCAAGAGAAATTAGGCTAAACTACCTGCTTAGTCCATGTAAGGTGAACAGGAGATATGAATCTCAACAAAGGATCTGAAAATCTGAAGGATTGAAAGATTTGCTTCTTTTGCTCAACTGGCTCAGTTAGTTTAGATACCTTTACTCAGGTGCAGAGAGTATCTGCACTGAGGATACGCCTGAATTTGATACCCTCCAGCACATGCACATTATCTCTGTGTATAGTAAATATCCTCATAGACATTTTAAGGTTTTCCATCCTCATTTTGGGAACCAGGAGTGGAATAAGAGCTCTACCAGAAGACTGAAATTAGTGAGAAGAAAAGGAAAGACAAGAAAGTGAGTTGCATTGAAAAGGCAATGAATGCTTCCAGAGCAATGCCCTGGCAGGCAGGGAGGTCCTCAGGTAGAGGGAAGTGCTTAGTACCTGTTGGCTTTTATTAAACACGAGTCTCTCTGAAGAACATTTCCCTACTGCTCTTTCTGAAGAGCTCATGCCATGTTTATAATAATCATAGAAGGGAGAAAAGGTTACACATACTCTGTTATGCAACTGATTTTGCATTCACTGGACTGGATTTGAGTGCATGAAAAAGAGTGTGTGTGTGTGTTTATATTTGTACTTGAAGCTTACCTAGGACATAACCTTTATGGAAAACAAAACATCTCTAAAATGACATTTGTTTCCTCACATTAATTGGAGAGAAAGTTGTGTATAACACGATGCCAGATGCTCGCTACTGTCACAAATCACTCCAGAAATAAAAAATGCAGGCATAATTATCTAAGGAAATAATGAAGCTAGAAGTTTGGGGTGGGTAATTTGTCAGGTAAATGAATCTCAACATGAACTGTATGAGCATGGGCTGATACCTTATTTGTCAGAAAGCTTTTACCTATTGGGGAGGACAACTGCTTCATTCCTGTTTTTCTTTGCTTCTCTTCCTGGCTCTCCCTTATGTTCTTCCTTACCCAAAACACCCATCTTGAAGTAGACAGCAAAACTGAATATTCAAAGTGGCAGGTGTGAAAACTGGATGCCATTGAAATAAACACTGATGGAGAAGGAAACTCAGACCCTTCCAGCATTAAAAAGACACTGCTTATAACTGTTGAAGAGGATAACACAGCTAAAGCGTGCAGCTTCTATTTTCTTACTCTTGCTGAAATATTACTCATTAGTAGATTTGTCAAAATGCCAAACTTCACCTAAAACCCAGCTGTTTACAGCTTTATTTCAAGTTCAATACACAGTTGACCAACTGACAGGGGAATTCTTGATCTGTAGCCTGAAAATCAGACACAGAATCACTTCACATTGAATGAAAGAATCTTTTTTTAAATTTCCTTAAAAAAGAAAGTAAAAAAAAGGCAGTCCAAATAAATAATTGTTTTGCGCAAAATAAAATGTTTTAATCTAACATAATTCCACACTCCTATTTATCCTTTTAAACAGTATCCCCTCCCTGCCACACAAACACACACACACTTTTTAAGATGCTAAACAATCAGAAGGAAACAAGACTATGTAATTAAAGCATGTGGGATTTGTCAGTCTAGAAATTTGAACTTGTTCACCTATTTTAGCCAGATTTGAGGTAGAAGCAGAAACATCAGAGTTGCTACTTTCCAACATGCCTTCTGGGAGGGAGCAGGGGCGCAGCAGTGTTTCTAGGCCTGGCCCTTCACTTCCAAAGTTAAAGTCAGAACAAATGTATCACTTAAAAAGATAATATTTGCCTTTTAGAATAAATAACCAAATCAGTCCAGGGCTGAGGCTACAGTAACATAATGCACTTCCTCTAAGTAGAGATGACTACAATTAATCAAAATCTTTATCTCGCATGAATCCAATTACATTGGCTTAAAAATGTAAATTGTTCATTTGTGTCAGCCTCCTGGTTTCCAGGAATTCAGACTCTGGGAATAGCAATAACATGTCAGTTAAGCTGCTCAGAAACAGACATATTTGAGTTTTAAGTGACTTCCTGACATTTGCCTCTTATGTAAGTTATTATGTAAATAGAAAAAGGTTATTTTAATGTACTCATGGAGCACACTGTGCATGTCCCTGTGTGAGAGCCACATTGCTCAGTCCAGCTTCCTTGAATGCCTGTTTTGGCACTTGTTGTGGAAGGGTGCTGCTGCTCCTAGGATCTTGCTGGGCTTTTCACACTGGTATGCTGCAGCTTCTTAGTGTATAATTACATGCTGTGGTATCCCAATCAATTCCTTTCAACCAAAGCAAAGGTTGCCCGTGTTGGGTTCCTAAATGTGGATGCTGCTGCTGCTCTGCTTGTAAACAGCAGTTGCATTTTCCCCTGATTTCCCTAATAATAGAACAAATGTGTGCGTGTGGACATAGTTTTGCAAGGAGAAAATGTGAATCTCAGATAAAAATGAATATTTAGATCTGTGGGTCCAAATATTTTTTAATTAAAAAGGGTAAATACACCATTTCTCACTTTCACCAAACCTCAGAAATCAATGGAGCGAGTCTTAGGAAGCAGATGTAGCAGATGTGAACACAAATGCAACAGAAATGGTGTATGTAGAGGGGAGTACAGCACCAATTCTTCTGGGGATTGCAAAGAATAGAAGATTTTTGCAGAATAGAAAAATGTAATTTTGAGAAATTAGATATAATGAAAGGTATTTTGTATTATGGCACCCATTTCTGGAAGCAAAGTTTCCAGTTTTCCATAGGCTTATTTTTTAAGCTCAAGTGACAGTATTAAACAACAACTGGAGCAAAATGATGCATGCAGTTGTATTTATAGGATGGTATTAATTATCTGTTAAATATAATACTGATGGTAAGCTATTCTTAGTTACTGATGTCATGAGACATAATGTTAGGGGTAACTTCATTTGATGGTGTGCATACAGTCATCATTGAGGAAAACAAAAGGAGTCAGGGAAGAATCATAATTGGGAAAGGAGAACAATCATAATTGGGAAAGGAGAACAAAAGTTTTTGGAATGATTTTGATAATTAACTCTAGTAGAATGAGGATGGGAAGGAGGACAGAATCCACTTACAAAAGGGATGAAGCTGTTGCAAAAGAAGAAAAGCTGTGATGAACTCACCTGGGGTCCAAATATTTTGAAACTTAAAAGGATTTCTTTTCTTTTGAGGTTCACTCAAAACAGTCTCTGGTGCATTTTAAAACCACGTTGCTAATTGTTTCTCCCACAATGCCTGACAGTCAGTCAGACTTTTAAATACTTTTTCCAATTACTGCCACAAACTCCTTTGTATTCTATCAGTACAATAAAGCAGTTTTCCTGCACCTTGCTCTGATGTAGCAAATGAGGTTTCCTGCATTTCTCCTGCCCTGTGTCCTCAGCAGTCACTGAAGGGATGTTTCAGAGAGCTGCTTTCAGGTCAGTGCAGACACAGTTCTGCAGGGGCTCTGGGATGTTTCCAGTGAAGCCAATATTTGGGATCACTTGGGAATAAGGGGGAAAAGGATTGACACATCTTTATGCACTCTGCTTCTGCTCTCCCCTCCTGTGGAGGCATGGGTATTTCAGGCACAATGTAGGCCTGCCTGTAATCCATCACAGCTGCTCTCATCACGCTGGCTCTCTTCAAAGTGAAGCCTCCCTGTTAAAATGTTTTGGGAAATGTCGGTCCTGGCATTCCTGGGGGAGCTCCCCACGATGTGGTGGCTGAATCCTGCAGGGAGCAATAAGGGAGCAAGGGCCCACCAGGGCAAGCACAGTTAAAATGCATAAACTAACCCCTGTTCCACATTTTTCTTAATTTGGTGTTTTGACAACGTGATGAAGACCTGAAAATTGAAGAAAAAAAATTAACGATGGTATAGTAAAATAATTAAGCCTAATTTCTTTGTGTATTCCCAGGAGGGGATCATGAAACTACTGGTCAACAGTGAAATCTAATCATTGCTCTGTTCAAAAATTTAGAAGTTTATTATGTTCTTCGTCCTCTGATGTGTTCAGAGAAGTTTAGGAATAGGTGTTCATGGAGAATATTGATTAGGTTTTGATTCAGCTTTCTCTTTACTCTTCAGTAAAGGTTAAGGAGGGCAAGAGCAGCTCTCAGTTCAAACTTCCTATTCTGATTTTAACATCAGTTTGTTGCAAAGGCATCCGACAATTGGCTCTGGGTATAATTTTTTTTTTTTGGTGTACATTGTGAGAAATGGTTCAAATACAGGATTAAATGGGTTACAGGGCCCTTTGGAGTGGAGACTTTGGGTTTAGAGGCTCTTGTGAGTTGGTATGAAAAAGCAATGGGAGTGTCTTTTGTGCTTGCCAAGAAAGGTGTGAGGGGAAAAATGACCATTCTGAGCCTAAAAGTGCATGTGAGCACGAAAAATATGAAATGTCCAAGATGATACAGTCAGCTCTGAATAGTTCTAAAAATATCAGAAGCTGGTTGCTTGAATGTAGAGACCCTCTTGCCTCACATTATATTAGAAGTACTATTTTTATCTGATAAAAATATAATCCAATCAAATAATGTGCAAGATGTCAGGCAAGGGGTATCTGTTGTTGCCTAGTATGTGCTAACATCTGTTTACCCCATATGGGAAGTTTTACAGCAGTCTATATAGAAATGATTTTGGTAACTGAACATATTTTGTTTCTCCTGACTCATTATTTATTTTAAGAACTCCTGCTTGATATAGCAGCTCTTTCTTTTCTCAAGAGCTTCTTCCCTTATTATAATTAATATTTATCTATATTTTGGTTTCATTTGTGAGCTATTCTCGTTCCTACAAAAGTTTAACTATGATGTGCTGCAGAGTGGCAGCTTCACGTGAGAAGCGGGCAATGGGGGAAGAGTTGAAAGTGGGATGGTGTGAATGGCATGGGGCCATTCCAAGGTGGGGATTGGAGGCAGACCGTGCAGAGGATGTGGAGGAAACGAGCTTTGTTTACTCTGTGTCACCTATCTCAGCACCTTGGCTGTGATGGCAATGAGGACATTATAAAACTTGTCCTAAAAAATTGTTCTAAAATTGTTCTAAAAACTTGTTCTGTAAAACAGTGCTGGTGGACCTTGCACAGGAGGAACTTTCACCTAACCACGTCTTACATTTCAAGCAGTGCAGTGGCAGAAGGACCATAGCACAGAGCAGATGTCATTCCAAGCCTGACCATGTTCTGTGTTAGGCATTTGTCTGAGTTAAGAGTAAACAGAAAAAGCCTAACAAGAGACAGGAGGGACAGGACTGCCAGGAGACAGGAGGGCAATCCCCTGCAGGGCCCTGACCTGCGGTGCCCCCAGGTTTGCTGTGTCTCAGGCACCTGCCCAGGTGTGCTCACCACCTGCCCTGGGGACACAGCAGTGGGCACACAGGGCTCCTTGCAGAGCTGCCCCCGCCGGGACCCTGCTCGTGCCACCACTTGTGCTGCTGGGAAGGTGGCTCGTAAGGAACATTTCCTCCTCTGCTTTTTCTGACAGGTTTCTTTGCATGCACGGACACATGAAGCCCACCAGCCCTCTGTAGTCATGTTCCACGCACTCATCCTGCTGAAGGCTCATATTTATCATGCATACAGGCATTTATAAGATCTTTTTATCTGTACGTTTTCACTCAGGAGCAAGCTCTGTAACAAGAAATTCTATGACTGTTGAATGTCTGATTGATTTATTTAAAGAAAAATGACAAAATATATCTTTCTTTGAAAAGCCAACTTTTACCCCCTGTTGCCTCTCCATTATAATATAGAGATTCAACTTATGTACAAATGATTCCCTTGTAAGCTCTGATCATTTTGCATAAGTATTAGAAAACTGAAGCTGACCTTGAAGTGGTAAGTGCTGTATTTATAAATGGAAAAAGGATTGCTTTTATAAAAGATTTGAAAAGATTTTTTTGTAGCGTTAGTTTTAAAAAAAACACAACAAAATTACCCTACCAATACTCCATAAAAATGCAAATAATATTCTTTCAAGCCTTGTTAAAGGAATGAATTAATTTGTGTTATTAAAAAACATAACTGGAACAAAGCATATAAAACATACCAGGTAAAAGGTAGGTGCTCTATAATGAATGCTTTATTACCTGTTTAGTTTATTGTTTATATTTTAATTATATTGCTTTCTAACAGACTATCCCTTTTGTAAGAACAATTTAATATATAAACAGTCATATCTCAAACCTTTAGCTGAGTAATTATATACATTTTAATTTTAGCTCTGGGGAAGTTTTAGGCCTGCTCTTTGGCAAAGACTTTCTTTGCTAATTGCTGACTGGAAATGTTATTATGTCAACCCCAAAACAATAGAAGACTAAAGAAAAAAAGAAATGCCAGCTCTTTGGAAAAAGAACTTTTTAATTGAGGTGAGCCTTTATCAATTGTATGTAATATAAATGGTAATAACTTTTGTGCGAGTGGGAAGATAATGCAAAGGATGAATAGGAGAGTTGTATTTTGTATGACTTGGAATGAACTTCAGGAGAACGTTTGTAGCAGAGGTGTACACTAGAGAGTGCAGTATTTAGCATCACTTTTATTTTTTTGCTTTTAGCAAATAATCAGGAGGCTCTAAAGACTTCTCTACACAGTGTGGGCCCAAACTTTGGAATTTCCACTCAGTGCTTTCTCTGTTACACTCACAGTGTATGTAGTTTACCTTTTGGACTTCACTGAAGTTTTTCAAGTCTTGTTTATCAAATGTTTGTGGCATGATTTCTTGAAGACCCTTCTCTTTACTGGGTTGGTAGATTTTGGTAGGATTTTAGTAAAATTTAGATTAGCCTCAATAATTTTAGTAGATCACTTTTTAAATTCTAATATTTGTCCCCCAACTTGTCAGCTAAGCTTCAGTTCTAGTAAGGATTGTGCCATCTAGCTTATATTGCCCCTCTCAATGAAAAGCATCATTTAGAAAATCTGAGGGTTAAAATGCACTTGTCTCAGTGTTATGAGTATGGAGGTAAGGGCTCATTGCCCTTCTCTGGAATCTTTTCTTCCATAATTTCATCAGTGAGCTTGCTCCCTCAGTCAGAAAACTTCCTGCAGGACCTAATTTATCTGTCTATAACTGCTGCCCTTGAAGGCTGCACTGATCACTTCTATAATACCAGAGGATATTAGCACCTCTAACAGAGTGTTTTGCTTTGGGAAAACATCAGAACGTCAGCCCAGGGAAAACAGGTATCCCACCTTATAGCAGAGTTTGAACATGCTGACATTTGTTAGGGCTTTTTTGTGGCAGCAGGTAATGTCTTTCACTACTCTTGCTTTAGTTCATGCCATGAGTGGAAGCCAGAAGAAGTGGAACAAATGTGCAGTGCAGGTCAGGCCTGGGGGATGGGGCCCTTTGTAGGGCAGCACAGTGAAGGGCATAGCTCCTGCATGGTCCATGCTGCATAGGGGTGGCTTAAGTGTGGGAGGGAGTGCACAGAAGAGAAAGGAACAAGAGAGGTGATCATAGAATATTCTGGTTCAAAGAGACCCACCAGGATCATTGAGTTCAACTCCTGACCCCACACAGGACCACCCCAAGGCTCACTCCATGTACCTGAGGGCATTGTCCAACACTTCTTGCACTCAGCCAGCCTTGGGGCTGTGACCACTGCCCTGAGCAGCCTGTCCCAGTGCCCAGCCACCCCCTGGATGAAGAACTTTTTCCTAATGTCCAGCCTTGACCGGCCCTGACACAACTCCAGGCCACTCCCCTGGCTCCTGTCAGTGTCACACAGAGCAGAGATCAGTGCCTGCCCCTCCTCTGCCCCTCAGGAGGAAGCTGTGACTGCAGTGAGGTCTCCCCTCAGCCTCCTCCGCTCCAGGCTGAACTGACCAAGGCACCTCAGCCTCTCCTCATATAGTCTTTCCTCTGGACCCTTCATCATTTTGTGTCCTTTGGACACCCTCTAAAAGTTTTGTGTCTCTTTTACATTTTGGTGCCCCAAACTGTCCCCAGGACTGGAGGTGAGGCCACCCCAGAGCAGAGCAGGACAATCTCTCCCTTGCCCAGCTGGCAATGCTGAGCCTGATGTACCCCAGGACAGGGTTGGCCCTCCTGGCTGTCAGGGCACACTGAGATTTGATTCTCATCAACAAGGTTTGTGAGGGAAAGAGTGGCACAAGAAAGATGTGCACACTTGTAAAAACCCCTTTGGAAGGAGCATCATTAGATGATTAAGGGAGGGAGTATCTCAAGCTCACATAGGATCCTGTACAATTGAGAGAAAGGGGCACAGTAGTTCCTGCTGAGGGATGTTTAAAGAAATATGAGAGAGGGTTGGCTGATAGCAGTGGGAAGTGAAGCATCAGTGCAGAATCAGTGATTAAAGGGAGAATGAGAAATTGAGATCACAGAACAGTCTGAACATTCTCTCTAAAGGATGTTGAAGTGGCATCCCTGTCAGTAAAGGGGCAGGGAGATGTTGCAGGGGACAGTGGTGTGGGATCTCTGATGTGTGACAGATCTGGTCTGTGATACAGCATGTGGCTTCCTGTTTCTTTGTTGTGTTTCCCCTGTTATCTTGTTTCATGCCTCCCTCCATATTTTCCAATAATTCCTCTGTCCTGCAGGGCTCACCTTGAACATTTGGCTGCTCATGGTTCACTTGTCTCTGTCTCTAGAAGATCCCTTGCTCTTGTCCCTTTTTGTAAATTGTGCACACCTGTCACAGGGCAGCACAGCAGAGACTGGCCCAGAAGGTCAGTGTTAAACAGTGTCTCTGAAAAAACCATTGCTGGGTGAGGTAGCTGCACTTTTTTCCTCTTTCTGTTTGGCTTCAGACACTTGCTATCTAATTACTGAGCACCTTGTGCACTGAACCATACAAGTGGCCTTTGCAGAGAGCTTGTAATTCAGTCACTGAGTCATACTGACCCTCCTTTTTATCCTCTTTCTGATGTATTTATAAACTTGCTACCTGTGCCTGAGACAGCAAAAATTATTCTATAATCTGGACTTCAAAGATGGTGAGAAAATTCAATTCTCGATGATTTTCTTGTGTTCTCTGCAAAAGTAAAGCTCATCTCCAACTCTGCTTTGTTCTGCTGCATCACAATAACATTGCATAAGAGCTGATGACCAAACCTGCTTAACAGCCTGATTTAAAACAGAGCTGAACTTTAAAATTTGCTATTTATGTGAAGATATGAGAAAATGTATAATGCAGGGAAGTGGTCCAGCAGAGCAGCACTGTCAGCATTTAGCTTGCAGGGGTACATGCCAGCTCTCCCTGTCACTGCTGTGTGAGATGTGTGAGCTCAGCACAGTAGGTGCTAAACCCCATCAAATGTTTGGTTTCAGAGCACTGCTTTCAGTCCAAACATCCCATCATTGTGGGGCCAACATAGAAGTGGTTTTCCCCTATGTGTTAAACCTTGGGAGTGTTCATTACTGATTGCCCCTCTCTGGCTCTTTGCTGGCCACTGATGACCTTCTCAGGCAATTGGAAAGTTCTGTGCATTTGGAATTCTTTTCCACCCTCTTAGAAGCACAAATGCATCTATATATGTGTTCTAGAAACCCCCAATATTATCAGCCTCACACTTACAGGTTTTTAGTTGCAGAGAAACAGGTTAAAGTAAAGACTTGGAAATTTTCTGGGCAATTGTGGAACATACTCTAAGTATTCCTTCTATTTCAGAAGATCTCACAAAATATCCTTAGGGTGAGGGAGGAATCCTCTAAAACTAGAAGACTGCTTCTATTAACAGATATTTTGTAAATGCAAAATTGTATCTTTGGAAAAACGTTAACAAATATGTAGAAGATAGCTGTGAGTCCAAAATACTCCCAATTCATTAATTTATGATTATTATTTTCCTTCTAGTAGTGTCTTTCCCCATTATTTGTATTTCCTTCTCCAGTTCCACTATTAGCTTGTGATTAAATTGATTGTACTTTTCTTTCTTGAGCTCTGACAAAAAAAAAAAAAAAAATTATCTCAACAAAGTATTCAGCAGTGCAAATCTGGGCACTTAATTATATTGTCTGTAGCAGCTGATCAGAAGGTATTGTTTGCCTTTTTTTTTTTTAAGAAAAATGAAGAACTATTAAGGTTTAAAAGTGCATGTACTCAAACATGAAATGCATAACAATATTGTACTAATTGCATCTGCTGTGGGTTGGACCCTTCAGGAGAAAAATGAGAAGAAGTCACTTGCAATCCCACATCAGGTGATGCTCTCTATCCTTTTGACAGCATCCATCCTCTCTCCTGTAGGCATCTGCTGCTCTCCTGTGCAGTTTTCCCTCGTGGGGGACAGGCCCAGCAATCTGTTCTGGCCTGGGAGATGCACCCAGTGCTGTCTGCTCCTGCTTCAGGTGTCAGGAGCTGCCTGTGCTTGGTGCTCCTAAGGAAAACCTTGGCTTTCCTTGGCTGGCTTGAGCATCCCTACATGGCACCTTTCTGTGTATAAAGACATCCTCTAAAGATGGTGCTCAGCAGTGATCCTTCTCCCTTCCTGATGTTAATGGAGTCTCATTTGTCTCCTGGGGACCTGAGAGCTTTCTGTGATGCATTTTCAGACCTTTTGGGATAAATGTGTGCCTCAGTCCACGCTGCCAGCACTGCTGTTTGTCATGGGCTGGAGGCTGTCTGTCATGGGATGCAAGGAAAGGGTTTGCTGGTGTCAGCTGTAAACTGTGAGGCCTCTAAGGGTAGGTTTTGTAGCTCACATTGATAATTTGGGAATCTCTCTGGGGCAGGGAGTCAGAATATCCCCCACTGTCATTAAGGACACCTTTTCCAGGAGCTGAGATGTGTGATGATGATATTTATTTGCCTTTCTGATTTCTTGACATAAAGTCAGGACCCAAGATGTTACCAACTATTTTTGGTGCGTTTCTAGGCTGCTGGGGGCTTCAAAGGGTTGGCAAGGGGAGCTGCAGAGTGCACAGGGGGGACACAGACTGGGTTGGGGAGTTGCTGCAGTAGCCACTGCCTGTGCTGGAGTTTGCAGGCTGGAAAAAGGAGCTCACAAGGAAACTGAGCTGCATCTATATAAAGCAACATCTTCATGGCCCTCTCTGGCTTTTGCATTTTTCATTTCCTTCATTCTTGTACCTGCTTTGACAGCTTTTTATGGCAGAATTGAGGTGTTTTCTGTCTCAGGTTCTGCCATTTTCCTGTTTCAGTACATTGACCCCAATACAAACATCTGGAGGCAGCTGTTTGGAAGTCAGGTGCAGTAGGAATACCCAAAGAGCAGAGGGAGCAGGGGCTCCTGGCTCTCATGGGGACACACCAGAGGCTCACAGGGATGAGCTGCTCACCAGCTGCTGGCAGCAAATGGGAGGAATTACCCAGCAGCAGGTGAGGTGCTGGGCTCTGAACACATCCACACAAGTTTGGGGTTGTGTGAAGATGTTGGTGAGCATTTAATTATCCAGAGTAATCATTCCTGGTGGTGTCACCAGTTCCCTCCCTGGGTCTGATGGGTTGTAGCAAAAGGAATGAAGTGTTTTGGCATTATAATGAAGAATGAGTAATGCTGGATGTGACCTGCTCTCCCTACAGTAATTTTGCTGACAGTGATATAGCAAAACTTTTCTTTATAAAATATTCTGTAAAATGTAAGGGAAATAAGTAGAATGCCTTGAAGGCATAAAATAGTTTTTTATTTTCAAGGTTTGTGCTATGAATCGCTCCCCTGATTTGCATCCCAATAATCTGATTTATACTCATTTGTTGTTTACTTCTGTTTATGTATAATCTGTTGTCTGATCCTGGTTATCTTCTTTTAGGGCTAAGAGAGGATAATAAAGTTGGGATGCAAAACAATAAAAATGCTTAATTCTTCCAAGTCACTATTTTTCATGCATTGCAATGGGTATTATAGATTAAATAATGCAATAAATTATGGCAGCCAAAATTTTTGTATTTCTTCACTTTCCATTTAACCATAAAAATTACAATATTCTTAGTTTATTTAATAGTCTCTGTTAAAATAGAAATTTTCCCCTATGAAGCAGGACTGGGCTCTTTAGAAAAGAACCACTAATAATTCTCTTTAAGTGATCAATTAATAACAGTCACACTCTAAAACTTTTAAAATCACTTATTCTTCACACTTCTGGGTGCTGTGTGTCTAGATATATTAAGTTTATATAATTACTATAAGAGGCCATTAACTGGCACTGAATAAGTGGAAAAAGAAAAGGTTGGATTTTTAGTAATTGTTTTAGCTTATAAAAGATATAATTTTAAAACATACTTTGTGTAAGGCAATTTTAAAAAATAATATATTCAACAAAACATATCCTTCAGTCCAAATCATGGTTTTCAAACTAGATTTTAAGCTTTGTTAAGATTTAAATTTTTTAAGTTTGTTTCATGCAATCAGACCTGGTACAAGGTGCTGAAGACCATTTGCTTGAGAAATTACAAGATCATGGCTTTGACTTCTGAAGGAACAGTCAAATTAATCTAATCCTTATAATCCAATACATTTTCCATGTATTCTCACAATTTTGTTGGAATTTCTTAGTCCTGGGAATTGTATATGTAGTTGTGTACATACCAAATACTTTTTGAGTACCATCTTTCTACCTGAAGAGTTTCTCTTTTTTTTTTAACTAGAAAAATGGATTAAGCGAATCTTTGGCAGAACTTTAAAAAAATATTCTAATGGCCTGCATGTGATTCTTGGCACAGGAATGTTTGACTTCTTGCACAATATTACTGTCAGGGTGTGGGTTTTTTAATGTTTTTGTGTTTTCAGGGTTTTTTTTTAAGATGAAACAGTTGAGAAAGGCTTGTGACAGGATGTAGAGAAGAGCTAAATCATGTAAGCAGTAATTAATGGGATTACAGGACATAAGAAAGAGCCTTTGAGAAGCCTTTTTTAGTTACAGTTACTTTACAGAAGGCCTTCCCCTGTAGAATCAGAGCAGTGGGTACAGCCCCTGAGAGGCTTCACACAGGGGAGCTGCTGCTCCTCCCTCTGCTCCCTGTGGCTGAGTGCCTTTGGGATGGAAAGGGAAGGATCCTTCCTCAGTGACAGGTTCAGCAGAAAGCCTGAGGGATGAGCTGCCCATCATCCTGGATTGCCTTCCCACTGGAAAGAGGTTGTGCTTCACCATTGTGGGAGAAAACTGAGAGGGGAGGAAACAGGGAAGGAGGAGAGGGAAAAGCGAGAGGAGACATTTTGTATTGGTGTTCTCATTCGGACTATTAAACTGCTGAAGGTATTGAGGGTTCTTTCATTTACAGTGCCTTTACAAATACTAAATTCACTTTAAATGGTGTGAGTATTCCCTCACTGAGCCTTTATATGCCGAGTTTCTGCACAGAGCAGATTTTTACGACTGTTATAAGTCCTTAATAAAAAAAGCTTCTGCAAGAAATGTCAGATATTTAACTAGAACATCGTGAATTAAGTTGAGGAGGAAAGTGTGTTGAATAGAAAGGTAATGGTATGAAGTTTAGGTTGCATGGAGTAATTCTCCCAGTATTCCTACAGTAATAAAACAATTAAAAATCAGTGCCTCATAAAAAAAAGGGATGGGGGCGTGGGGCATGTGGTCCACTGGACAGCTGTGTTTTTGCTACTGATGTTCTGCTCAGTACCCACATTGTTCATAAGCTTTAACAGCAGCCTTGTCCTGCTTAGGATTCAGTTCATGTTCCTCTGCCACATTCTGCAGCCATCCCATCACCTGCAGGGGCAGGAGCCTCCAGTAGTACCAGGCTGGAGCAGCCCAGTGACTAACATCTGCTTGCTGAAATAATTAAAAGATGCTTACAGCCCCCCAAGCATCTCCAGGAGGTATTGGCAGGTCTCTGTCCCCTTCTACAGGAAATTGTCATTGCAAATCAAGAAGAGACAAAAGTGTGGGGAGTTGGTGTATTCCTGCACTCTTTGGAACAAAGGATGAGTGAATGTGCTCCTTGTGTTCCAGAAATGTAACAAGCAACAGTTTTCTGTATAGGGATGGCATAAAAGGTTTTACTCACATTCACTCACATAGTTGACCATTGCTAACTCTTTTTCATTATTAACACAGGATGACTACTGTTGCAATTATTAATGCAGTGTCTGATCTGCTAAGTTCCACTTTATTGATTTTATTTTGGTTGGAGTAAGACTGATTGCTACCTTGGAAAACAAAGTTGTCCTTGAATGACACTATTTAAGTATTACATTCCCCTAAACAATCATTAAGCCTCATACTTTAATTAAACCTAAGTATTACCAGTAAGTGTTGGAGGTGCTAAAATTGGGGCAGCAGTAACTGGACATACCTAAGGACCTTCTCACTGGAAAATGTCTAAATTGTAAAAAGCACCCTGTTTGTTGATTTTGGTTTTGGTTTTTTGCTTTGTTTTGTTACTTTTTTTTTAGAGATCAGCTATAGTAAAATATTGCTTTTTTTACCTGTCTTTGTTCATGGTGGTTCATGAGGAACCTTTTACTACTAAAAGGAAAAATCTGTTTTCTGTATATGTACATGGCTTTTGATTTTGTGTCCTTTTAATGACTCTGTGAAAGCTAATGAGCTTTTGGGCAAAGGAGAAGTCCAGTCTGGTAGGCTCTTGTTCTAGATCCATAAGATCTAGGCTCTATTTCTCTTACTTACCTGTTACATGACGTTGGAAATATAATATTTTCTTTCTTATATTTCCTCTCCAGCCCATTTTGCTGCAGCCTTAGGGCTTTTGTTTAATGGGAAACTAGCTAAGTTTGCTTAAGTTTATTTGTTATTGTTTTCTTCCTTGCTGCTTTACAGGCTAGTGGATTTGTTTTGCATGATATCTGTGTTAACTTTTCAAATAGTTTTGGCATGTCCCACATACCTCTGTCAGTCACTGCAGTGCCACTTCTCACTCATCAGTTGGCTCTGCCACACTGCTGTCAACCAGCATTCCACTCATGTGCAGAAAGAGCTAAAAATACCTTTTTTTTCCTATGTAGAACTTTTAATCTATAGATCTAGAGTCATTTAACAGCTCCCATCTCTGTCTCTCAGTGTCATTACAGCAGTGCAGAGAACAGAGGCTGACTTCCCAGGGTCACACAGGCAGATTAACAGCAGAATAAAATGCTGGAAACAATCACATGGCTTAGCCTGCTTATGGAAATGTCTGTGTACAGGCAGGTACCTCAATGTTTGACACAGCTCTTGTTCCCTAGGATGAGCAAAACTACTTAATAAGAATGCATTTCTTTCTATCTTTGCACCTATATCATAATAGTAAAGTATTTTGCTAATATTTGCTGCGTGACACATCTGTACCTACTTAAGAATTTATCCATTCTGCAGCAAAATAGCTGCTGTTGACTCAGCAGTTTCCTAATACGATGTAATAATAAGGAATGTAAGAGATTTTGGCAAAAGAATTTGCTTAGTGTATGCTGTTTTATGATTAGAGGTGGCACTTGGGCTTTCAGGTGAAGTGCTTGAAGAATTTAGATAATAAAATGCTGTATTTTGTACACTTTTGCCTCCTAAAAAGTGACATGTACTTGTTAGAAACAAATAGAGAACTTAAACACTTACAAATTTGCTTTGGTCCAGTGAACACTGGAAAAATAAGGAGATTTTGTCTGTTGCCTTTTGTTACTTATCATTGCTCACTCAGGTGAGCAGACTCAAACATTGCCCTTCTGGCATTTAATTTACCAGTGGTTCTATCTGTAGAAAGTGTAACAATATCCATAATGAGACAGCCATAACCAGAATTTGATAAAGTTTATTAATGCCTTATCAGGACTTTGGAAGGCTCAGCACACATGTTCTCTTCCTGTGCTTTATCTCACGTAATGAAATTTGAGAACAGCCTAAGCTGAGGTGTTCTCTGCGGCTCATTAGCTCCTCAGGGCTCTGGCAGGGAGACATTGGTCAGATAAATCAACAACATGTAGTGTTCAAAAACCATGAGATTTCATTTTAATTGCATGACTGCAGTAAGGGATGGGTGCAGAATCAGTGTCATTGCTGCAGAGGGAATCCATGTTTATTGCCCTGGATAATGGCAATTCCTGTGGGTAAGCTAAGGGACTGTATTTTATCCCATGAATTCAAGCTGTGAAAAACAAAATGCCATGTATTATTTTGCAGTAATAATTGAGACAGTATGATATCTAACCCACTGTTTCAATCTGGTTCTTAAAAGACCTCAGCAGACAGCCTAGTGTAACTGAGAACAGTTATTGTGGTAACAGGTAAAATCTCATAGAATTTATGACAGTTTCTATTGGTAGAATAATTCTAGTACATATAGAAAAGATTAGTTTAATTAAGGCTATGAGGCAATATTATCTTGTGTTACCTTCTTGAGCCTCTGCTGGATGAAAGTGTTTCTGCTGGGAATACCCACTTCCCAGAAAGCAAGCATGGCCTTTGAATGGCACAGGCTGTGCAATTTCTGTAGAGTGTGGAGTGGATTTGGGTTTGGATCATGTGGACCTCATAATTTTTAATGTTTGGTTTTCAGATTAAATCCCAGTGCAGACTGAGCCTGCTCTTTCATATGACACACCTACATTGCTGGGAAATTTATTTCTCGAGTGTATTTGAGTCATTTTGAACACATAATATAGTCTCTCCACCTTGACCTGGGAGCAAGCTG
This sequence comes from Molothrus aeneus, assembly GCF_037042795.1. Classification (NCBI taxonomy): domain Eukaryota; kingdom Metazoa; phylum Chordata; class Aves; order Passeriformes; family Icteridae; genus Molothrus; species Molothrus aeneus. The sequence goes on from NC_089653.1 coordinate 16,266,537, forward strand.
TGGTCCTACTCTTACTGTGCAGTGGAAAGCACTGCAGATGGTCTCTGCAAGGGATGCTGCAATTGCACTCTCCAGGTGGAATTATTCTCATGTTACTGAGCTTGTGTTTCCACCTGCATTAGTCTGGATTTCCCTGCTCTGCCATCCACTGTGCAGTAGGGTCCCATCCCAGATTCCCTGTTTGCAAGGGAGGGGCTCTCAGTATCAAAACACATCACAGAAACTTCCCCGTGGTTTTCATCTACTACAAAAAATTGATTCTGTCAATTTGCCCTAATGCAAGGTTCCTTATTTTAATTGTTTCCTCGAATGCCTGTCCTTCCTGAGCAGTCACTGGCCAGAGCTGTGGGCATTTTTAACATTGCAGTGTGCCCCTGCTCCCTCAGGCACTGCTGGCTGTTTTGCAGTGTAAATTCTTCCTTCTTGGGAAACTGGATTAGGCAATAATGCCCTGAAACCAGGATCAGTCCAGTGCTGGTTTGGTCAGGGAAGGCTCATTCCTCAGGGCAGTGGGATTCCACTGTGGGTGCTCTGTCTGTCTGGTGCCCAGTGCTGCCCAACACACAGATACCCAAGTCCCAAGCAACCTATTGTGCCTTCTTTAAAGCATCACTCTGTCCTTCATGGCAACATTCAATATCATCGGTAGATATGGCCCCACCTGTACATCTTTTTCTCCGTGAGTATTTTTTCAGATATTTCCTTTATGGATTGCATCTCACATTCCTTCTCCACCAACACTGGTGTCTCAGCTGTTGTTTTCTCAGTATCCAGCTGCAATTGTGCAGTTTTTCTTCCCTTCCTAAATGAGTTACACCAGTGGTGCCACCACCATTGCTAGTGGGCTCAGTCTTTGCCAATGGTGGTTCTGTGCATTAAAGCTGAAGCTGAGAACAGATATCAACCTGATCTGAGTGCTCCACTGACAGCATATCTGCAGCCAGTTGAGAGGAATTTCAAGACATTATTTTGATTATTAAACCAGTAGGAAGAGGTTAAATCAGTAATTTTGATGTATCATTATAATCAGTAATTTTGATGTATCAGCAATCGATAATCAAATCAAAATTGCTCTTAGCCTTCCAGTCTTCTACCATTTTATTTCAAAGTACTATACTTTTCTAAAATCAGATTGTGAGAGTGAAACTTGACATTAATTTTGATCAAGTGTACTGACTTAAAGTATTATAATGAAGTAGAATACAAAAAGCATCTCTTCCTTTTTAGGTGGATAGTCTAACATATGATAAAGTGTGGGCAAGGGAACCTAATAACTTTTAACTCAGCATTAAAGTTGGAACATTTCATTACAGTAGCATCTTCTCATGAAAAATATTTTTATTGAGTAATGACTAGTTTAACACTAGTATAACCCAGCACAATGGAATGTTAAAATTTTCCTATGGGAGTTAATACTTTCTACAGTAAATAAAGCTTAAATTTTATTTAAAGGATTGCACAATTTCATGGTTTTAAAATGTTTTTTAACTATCTTTTCAAAATACTCTGTCAATCATAAAGTGGTGTCAGTTCAAAAACATTGTTGAAGAAAAATCTACATTGATTCTCCAGAAGTAGAAGAATTGGAACTAAGGAAATGAAATTCCATTGTTTGGATTGAATTTCATTAATGAGAACTCGAGTCCTACATACAAACTTTGAATAGTCCCTCTCAGCTGGGTACATTTGGAGAAGGTTTCTAGGATATGGACAGGCTTGACTGAACAAGAGTAAATCAAATCAACTTAATCACTGGAATTTCCTTGGGATGGATTGGCTTCCAGTTGTCAACCTCAATGTGTATTTCTTTGGGGTAGATTGAGTAGCTGCCTCTCTCTTTGAGCTCTTGATGAGCTCTCATCAGATTGGACATGCAACTTCAGCTGTGTCAGAGGGAAGAGACAGATCTGCCACCAAATTCCCCAAAGCTGTGTCCACTCCATCAGACTTGTGCAGTGTAATGAAACTGATGTCAGCTGGACTGTGCAGTTAGGCATGTGCTCCCTCTCTCACTGATGGCTTTCAACCTGGCTTGCTCCTTGTTCTAAAATCTTTTGGAAATTGCTGGGTTTGGGTGTTTGGCGGATCTTTTTTCCCCCATTACTGTTAAATTAATGATAAATCATTCTGGCAAGAATGGAAGAAAATGTGTCTTCTCTGCTGCCTTCTCCTTTCATCTGAAGTAAAACCAGAATTTTTACATGCTCCGGTGATTGTGACAGAATGGATTTTCTGCACACTTGTAAACAAAATGTTAACTATAAACAGCTTAATTAATGAAGCAATAAGATATATTTATTATCATAAATTCTATCTGGGGACTCCAGTGCTATAAGTTTTAAGACATAGCCTTTTTTTCTCATGAAAATTGCTTTCCAAGAGTTGGCCTAATGCTTTGATTAGCTTTGAGGAGTTCAGTAAAATTAGAAGGTTTTAGAGGTGGGTTTGGGAGGCTTCCTTTAACATGCTTACTAAATGCTTTTGCCCTTAATGTAGCCTTTTGCATATTACTGCTTTAAACATTTGTATGTATACTTACATCTTACAAAAAAAACCCAAGATAATGAACATTTAACTTGTTAATAATGCAAATTCAGGTGCTCATCATGAGTTTTTACACCACTCAGAGAATATAAAAAGGCTGGTGTCCTGTGGAGATAGTTCTGAAACAAAGACAGGGAGGACAGATTCTATGATGTTGTCAGCTTTGAGTGCTTTCCTCTGCCTTCTCCCACGCTGAGCTCGAGTGCTTTCCTAGACATGCTTTGCTGTGGTGCCTTCATCCACCCCTGTGCTGTCTTGAAAAGCCCTGAGGCAGTGCTTGAATGTAGTGCTGCTGTTCACAAATAACAATTGACCCAGCCTTCTTTCTTATGCGTCTGATTGGTGCAAATACATAATGTTTAACATACTCCTTATAGAAATGCTTGGTGCACAGAGCTAAGCTAGAACAAGCTGATGGTTAATGGGACTGTCTGTATAGATCACCAGCAGTTATTGAATAAGTAAATATTGTATATGTGAGATGATTTTATGCTAGTTTAGAAGACATCTCTTTTCCTTACCAGTCTGGGCTTATAGAATTATTTGTCTTCACTTACATAAATTGCAGACTGTTGAATTTGAAATGAAATTTAGTTTTTTGCCCTGAGACCTTCCACAGCTTTGTGTTTGGTAGATAGAAGGAAAGTTCATAGGGAAAGGCTTTGAAGAGTGAGAGATGGGGGTGTAAAATAAAGAGTTAAGACTATTAGGCTGAAAAATAAATTATTATGGTCCTACTAGTAATGGTGTAAAAAAATGTAATGACTGTCAAAGGGAGAATTAAAAAAACTCCACAGTCTTTCCTATCTAATTTTCATAATGTTTTTTAAGTTTTGCGTGTTTGAAGATTCAGAGGGTTGGTTTGAGGTGGTTAAAAGGCTTTACATGACAACCATCTTTAATTAATGTGGGTTAGTAAATTTATTAATTGTAATTTACTCTGTAACAATGGAAACATTGGAAAATGAGCAGGACTAAGGATGGTGTTTAGAAAGGTAATGAAAACGCTCACTAAGAGTCTTAATTAAGCACTAGACTGTGTGCACTGCCATTTAGGAGCGAGTCTTTTCAACTCCATCCTTCAAAAGAGGTAATTGCATCTTTCTCAGGGCTGCTGCAATACTGCAGCAAAGGGCCAAAATCATTAATCACCATAATGCAGCATAAGTGATTCCAGGCTTGTGTTTTTATGATCTGTGCTCAGCTCCCTGGATATGAACCTTCCACTCCACTTGGTCCTGTATGTTTGTACATTAACTTATCTGCACGTTAATTTAGATTTTGTAACTTCATGTGCCCAGGTCTGTGTGTACCAGGGGTGGCACTGAGCTGTTCTGCAGAGCTCTCTCCATATCAACCTCTTTATCTGCACCCAGGAAATTGTTTAATTGTTCAAGACTTTTTGCATGTTTCTGCTCCAATAGAAAATGTTCCTGTGTACTCCACAAAGCGAAGCTGATGCTGAGAATAAATAGCTGCAGTCAATCACTTGTTCTGAAGTTGAAAGATTTGGCTTTGAAATCTCAGTTCATGTTATGTTATCTGAAGAGTGGCTGGTCAAACACACAGAGCATTACTCATAGCTCCAATATTCAGTCCAAACAGTTTGGAACATTTGTGGCTAATTTGTTTTCAGACAAATATTTGTACTGGTTTTCCAGAAACAGAAAATGAAGTTCTAAACACCCAAAGAGAAGCTTGTAGACTTTTTTTACAATAACTTGTTTATGATTATCCATATCTAAAAATATATTAAAAATGTTAATTAAACAGCCTGTTGAATCTAAGCACATGAGCAAATGCAATTTGAGCATTGTAAAGATTCCCTCCCTGCAATGTGTTTATGAAAGTCTGAAATTAAGTTTTTTACTGTTATGGCTTCCTCTAATGTCATCTTTTCTTCGTTCACATCTGCTGCTCAACTTTCAATACTGATTAAATGGCAACACTCTCTTTGCTGTAATCAAATTATTTAGCAAGTCCTGCTAAAATGCAGGAAAATAATTAAAATAAAGGCTAGACCAATTTTTTAATAAAAACGAATAAATGAATACTCAAATAGCTAATGGCATGGTTTTGTGTGAACACGGTTTATCTGTGCATAAGTGTGGAACAGAATTGCAAAGTTGCAGTCCTGTATTTTGTATGCATTTATAAATAATTGTGAATAAGAATATTCTATGCAACTCTTCGAAGAAATGCAGATATATTATTTCTTTGTATAATTTTTTTCCTCATTGATAGCTACTGAATCTCAGCAGATAGCAATCTCTCTGGTTCAGGAAGCATTGTCTCCCTTTTACAAAGCAAACTTAAGCAGAAGTTACATCCTTTTCCCTATGTTCTATATGAATTTGCTTGTACTGGTGGAATTAAGTAAATTCATTACTGTTGTTAGATGTAAAAAATGGATTTCTCTGTCCAAGACTAAGTAGAGCAGCTTTTTTCTCTTTATATACTTGAACTTTATTGTGTTGGTGAATTGCTCTTTAATAATGCAATCTTTTTTATTCCCTTTCCCAGCCAGCTTTGTCACATTACCTCATTTTGTTGCATATATGAAGGTTTTTTTCTGCCAGCATCTTAATGTAATTTTTAAATGTAAGCACATGCAGATCTATGTTCAGGTCAGAGAACTATTCCCATAGGACAAAAGCAAGCAAGGGAGAAATTTAACTGTATGGCAGAGATATATTAGGTTGTGAAAGAGTCATCTTAGGGAAATATTATAAACCAATTCACCTGAGACTTTTATAACTGGAATTGACAAAACACTAGAAAATGGTCTGTAGAGTGAAACTGGTGCAGTGCAGAGCACTAGCTGAAATGGGAAAATAGAGCTTTTCAATCTTGAAATTCAATGATTTTGGGGTAGTGAGATGAGTCACATCTGTGGTATATATACAGCTTTGATTTCACGTGGTATCAGCACTATCTGGAAATTGACCCATTTAGACACTGCATATCTGACTTGCTTTTCCTGCTCTCCCGCGCTAGCTGGCTGGAAAGAAATAGTTTGGGCCATGGTATCCTACTCCATTTGCAACATGTGGTGGTGCATTAATGAAAGTATCCTGGAAACATTGATAAACTGCCAGGTTTATTGTGGGGTTTTTTGTTTGCTTGGTTTTTACTTTTTACAGTACCATTAAACTGCCTGCTGCAGTTCTCTTTCTTGAACTCTGCTTTTATGTCCAAGTATGAAAAACTTGTTCATTTTTGATAGCTGCAATGACTCAGTCTTAATCAACTACAGCTTTTTGTAGTATTTCCCTTACACTTCCAAGTTACACCCTTAGCATGTTGATATTCCCTAGCAATCTTTGGCCAGCAGAATTTTCTATATTTGTTTCATCTGCAGGAAAAAAAGAAGAACCCAGTTATTGACAAAAAAGTACTTTTTTTTCTTAAAGAGTTTTAAAAATTACTCGAATTATTTCTGTGGTGTTAGGTGTTGGCTTTTTGTTTGTTTGGGTTTTTCCAGAAAAAGAAGAAATTGGGACTGCTCAGAAACTCCCATTTTCAGCTCTCCAGAGTCACTGCAGCAGTGATCAAAAGTCATTGCTGTCGGCAGGAATTTGACAGGCTTCTTGCTAAATTTGCACAAAAATTTTAGGAAGCTGTTTTAGAAGTTGCAAAGTTTCCTTAATCTAAGGTTTGTGATATAAATCCTGTTAAGGCAGTTGAGGCAAACTGGATGTGTAATATAAGCTTAATTTTGTTTAAAAACCTTTAAAATTATTGTCCTGAAAGGTGCTCTGGTAAGTTGTGCTTTAGTCTTTAATGAAAACCTAATTTTGAACATTTTTGTGCTCGTGCTATTTTAGTACAAAGACCATGGAATCTTGCCTTAAGTTAAAAATTACTAAAAACAGACTCATTTGACTATTTGCTCTACTTATATTTTCTTTTGATCCCTATGGACTTTTCTTGTGCAGAACTTTCATTTGCTGCACTTGGTTTTATCTGATTGAGATATGGGGTCAAGTTCTGATACTACAAATCCAGAAATAGTGCTAAAGCCCAAGATAATTTTATTCTGCTGATGCTTGGATAACTTAGTAAACTTCCAACCTGAAAGTGCTTCTCAGTTAAAACTCAGTGGAATGTCAAGTGGTGGAGGTGCTGGTTGAATCAAAACTGAATGGATGGTGGATAAATTTCCAGTATGTCACTCTGAGATATACAACTTCATCTTGGAAAAGCAGACGTCTCAGAATAAGATATATTTTATTTATTGGATTAGAAATTAAATCAGGGCTGAAGTCTGGATTTGCATTTCTACATGGCAATGGAAATCTCCTATTGATGCTGGGAAATTTTCTTCATAAGATCATGGAAACTGTATATGAGTGCAGGCTGGTTGTGCATTGAAGCAGGATTGAATCTAATATTTGGGAATGCTTTTCAAAACCTGGAGAGGTTTTGAAGAGAGCTCACTTTGGCATGTTAGCATGTCTTTGTTGAAACTTCCCAAGAGGATGTAGCCAGGAATAGTCCATTAGGTCAAGGTGGCTTTTCTTCTCCCAGACATGCTTTGGAAAATTTTCATTTTTTGTTAGCTAATAGAATTTACACGAGGACTTGAAGTTTACTGTAAAAGATCAGTAATTTGTGCAGACAAAAATTCCCAAGAAGACCTGGAGGTTCAGTCAAAAGTTTCCAGAGAACCTTAATGCTGATAAGTTTCAATGCTGGAAAGACAAAACAGTGTTTTGGTAACTGAATTGTGGTTTGGTCTTTCCTGAAACTGCCATGTCTGTGCTTCATAGGAATGGCTGGGAGCTCTTGCTACCACTGTACCAACTTTTGTGTGCTCAGATCTCGCCTTAATATTCTGCAGTAATTTTCATTCTTTATGTCCTCCACAACTTTTGTCTGAGGTGATTTTGGTTTCACAGTAGCAAAGTCATGAACTGTGTTGTACAGCACTTGTTTTGTTTACTTTTTGGGTGCTTGTCCCAGGAAAACCTCCCAAACCACTCTGTTGTAGATACTGTTTCTCAAATGTCACTGCAGAACACTGTGAATTACCTCACCAATTAGTGACTAATTATAACATGTAATTTGGTACATGCATTCAGGTAGAAAAGAGTATGTCTAAAAATATTATTTCCTTTCCTGAGTGCTGCGCTGAACTAATTTTGCCTTGTGTTTAATGGGAAATGATTTTGAAAGAGCTGCACTCCTGTTGTCAGATCAGTGGTTTCCATGGAGGGGGGTGTGCACACATGCAAGTGGTGACAATTTGTAATTTCATATTGATCTTTTCACCATCAGGGACTCTAAATCTTACAGTTATAATGCAAAATTGATGGCTTTGAACATTTGGCTGTCAGATACAAATGTTTCAAATATTGCCCTTGCCTCAATCACACCAGAACATTTGTCCAGAAGATTTTGAAACTGCAAGATTTTTCTCCTGTTAAAATGCTTAGACAGCTCCACAGAAGTTAAAACTACCAAAGTAGTGAAACAAAGAAATACCTTTTAGATTTCTTTGTAGTTTATTGTCACTATTTGTCTTAAAGCACATTGATGAATAATGTGGTTTATATTAAACTTGTGGAAGTTGAAATCTTTCAGACTTATTTATTTATTTACATAATACTCTGTCAGATACCAATAACTTTTGAGAATGAGAATCCTGTTGATAAAAATGAGAATATTTGTAGATTTGGACAGCAGGACTAATACTGCACTGGCAGTGCTCTGCATCTGTTCCCAGCTTCTGAAAGCAGCAGTTTAAAACGTTCCATCTGTAATCACCAACTGCTTAAAAAGAGGACAGTGACTGTTTGCTATCAGCTATTAACATGGATCAAGACATTTAAAAGATTCTGTGAGCCAAGCTGGTGACATTTCCTCAAGTAATACTCTATTTATTTGGAATGTGCTGTAGATACCAACTGCATCCTGCTCTGTGTCCCATCTCTCCTACAGCATAAATTCAGTAACATAGAATTATTTTCTTTGTTTTTGATGACCTGAAACTCTGCTGAAATAATTAATGCTCATTCTCAGGGTTCTTTTTCTGTTTTCAGTCACCTTCTCCTGCTTTTCTTGCTGGTCAGTTTATTTCCTGATGGAGAGATTCAGAGATTCCTACCCTGGGGATTTCTGCCACCTATGCTTGTTAAACCTCTTTGATTGTTGAGTAGCAATCTTGTTTTTGAGCAGATCTGCTGCTGGTGGTGTTAAATTGCTGTGGTTTCTATATGGTTGGGAAACAGGCTAAAACCATTTCTCATAATAAAAAATAAGGCCAATAATGTGAAAACGGTGGTGTTTAACTGGAAGTTTCTCTAGAAGCTTAAATTTCCATATTCTGTAATCAAAGAAGGTCTTCTGAGCTTTTTGATGACAGAGGTTTGTGAACATCAGTTTTATGAGACATCACAGCTCAGTAGCTAAAGGAATTTTTAGGTGTCCAAGTCACCTTCGTGATTTCAGCACTAATGTTTTAATTTCTGCAGAATAAACAAATGGGAAAAATCTGCAGCTTCCCACTGGGGTATACAATAGCTTTCTTCAATAAACTGTTTTAATTTCCTGCATTTTAATGAAAGTACATTCTGTGATGGGGATTTTAAAAATTAGCAGACTGTTAAATGATTGGTGCAGTTGCAGCAGTGGTGGGAAAAAGGCCATTTTGGCTTAACAGAGGCAGGATACCTTTTAAATTCCACTACCATGTATCTTCAAAAATGTCATTTATGTGCAAGTATTTTGGGAAGTCACACATGCCTGGGCTGTGTCAAAATGTATGAGGATCTTGGTTGGTTTGGTTTTGTTTTTTTTCCTTTTCATAATTTTAATTGCTGAAGGAATTCATAATAGCTTAGAGAAGAAATAAGTTGAAAGCTGAAGAAGTACATGACAGGGAGGGTAAAGTAGAAGGAATTTATTGGGAAAGACTTTAAAGAGATCAATATTTACATAGTTTCTATTATAAATCTACAAAAAAATGTCTCACATGCAGGAAAATTTGACTCGCACCTGAAGATTTATATCACAGAAATAGTAGGGCTGAAAAATAAATGCATAAATATTGTTTATGTTCGAAGGCAATGTCTACTGGTGTTTGGCTGATGCACGATAGCACCGTGTATCTCTGGGAAATACCTTTTCCCATAGATTAATTCCAATTACAGAGAACACAATTGTGTACCTAAATGGATTGCCATGATTGAATTTTAAAGTGCAGCACAGTAATGCCTGCAGCATGGCAGCCAGTAATAGATGCAGTATATATATGTAAATAAAGTTGGATTTATACACCAAGAGATAAACAAAGAGAAAGAGTTATGCTGTAAGGAAATAAAAGAAATTATAAAAATAATTTTGGAAGTAACTCCAGAGTAATATATGAAGCTTTTAAATGACTGGAAGCCTGGAAAAACAGTTTTGATAGTAAATTTCCTGGACTTTTCATTGGGAGCCTGAGCAGCATAATGCAGTGCTGTGATTGCCTGTCTCTTCATTTTGTAACTCTTCGTTTGCTTTAGGGTTTCTTTGGGGGAGTGAGGATTATTAATAACAGAAAAGTCCTGGAGAAATTCAACATTGTTGTAAATATCTAGTGGAGGGTGACTTGCAGTGACTGCCAAGGGAACATGCATCTGATGAGGAATTATGTATTAAAAATCTGGCATGTTCTACCTGGCTATTTTTAACACACTGCGGAAAATGTGGCTGATTCCCCTATCTGCTCACACTTTTCTCTTTGAGCACTGGCTGTCATAGCCCTGTCGCATGCACCACATTTTTAATAGGTTGCCTCTTTTTCACTCATGCCTCCTCTTATTAGTCCATTATGGAGATTATAAATACATGAAATTGATCTCAAAATAGAACTACCCAGTCCTACTAACTTCCTGACTAAGAGAGGTGTGTAAGGCTTCTTATTTTCATGTTGATCCCATATTGATAAGTGTGGGGATTTTTTAGTTTGGATTATTTGAGGTTGGTTGCCTGATTGTTTTGGGTCTGGTAGTTTTGGGGATTTTGTTTTGCTTTTTGGTTTGTTTTTTTGGTTTTTTTTTTTCTTTTTTTTGCTGTTGTTTCATATGAGACTAGTTCTGACTGGGAACCCTTTCTTGTGGAAAATACTAACAAGCACAGAAATAAGCTAATAAGCTGTTTTGATTTGTCTTTGTCTTTTCATTTTGAAGAAATACTTCCAGTTTTTTAGACTCATTTGGAGACCTAGTTTTAGCTGAGGGACAGTGTTTGGCTTTGTTTCTGGTACATTTTTAGATCTTTTTTTTTTCCACATAAGTGTTTTGGCAAATCATTTATGCAAAAGTTTGGAAAAGTAAAATTTATGTGGATTCTGTTTAGTATGGATTGTGGAAAATAGAAAGTATTTGCTTTTATCAGTAATAAGTTCAAATGCCATTGCTTAGCTGCTTGTATTTAGACAAAAACATCTCTGATAGCTTCATTCGTTATCATATGTGGAATAAAAATAATATCTGTGCTTTTTTAATTCCATCTCAATATTTATAAAGCTCAAAGCAGTTGTTTTTATCCAGGCTGACTTTTGAAATAAATGGTGGCACGAGAACAGTTTCTCTTTTCATTTTACTAATTAGCTACTATTGATTAGTGCAGCATTCTGAAAATATACATAGTCTCAGTATCTGAGCAGGCCTCATTTATCTAGACAAATGTTGCTATTTCTTTAATCTTCATCCGGATTCAGTTTCACTTGGGAAACATTATCATCTGGCTTTGGTTGTGATAGGTGTATCTGCAGAAGTTTCAAAGCATGTGATACAAGCTCATTAATGGCAACAGAATCGATTTTCTGCTGGCTTTACCAAGATTTAATTCAGGTACAGAATATACTGAAACTACAGCAAAATATTTGTTTTACCAAGGCGCTGAGCTGGGCTGTGCCCTGGTTGTGTTTGGAGGCTGTGGCAGGGCTGCTGTGCCTGGGACAGCAGCTCTGCAGCAGGGAGGCTGATCCCAGGGCAGGGAGCCTTTCCTTGTCCCAGGGCTGTGGGCAGGGGAGGGCAGTGGCTCCATGCCAGCCTGCAGCAGGCAGAGTAGCCCCTTTATGCCTATTAATATGGGGGCCACTTAGGGCTACTCTTAGAACAGAGTTTTAAAATTAGATTTTATCTTTAAATGACCAATAGTACAATAATAATAGTAACAAAATCTCTGCAGTGTTTCTTTTGCCCTCTATTTTTCTCCATTATTCACCAGTAGAGAGTTAAAAGCTTTGCTCACTGAAAAGAGCACTGGGTAACTTCTGTGTATGGGATGAATTTTTTACAGTCAAAAAGAATTTACGGTAGCAGTGTTCTGAGTTGATTATTGACCACTGCTCTTCACTGGGGAAGGCAGGATCCATAGAAAAGAACCTGTATAATGCTTGTGATGTTATGAAATACTTTTTAAATGAGCATAATCTATAAAAAAGTACAGAGCATGAGAATTATTGTGTGTGTCAGCAATTCTTTAAAGTTATTTGAAGGAAAAAATTATACAGCCACCAGCTGAAGTAAGCAGGGGCACCTATGTTTAATGTGTTTCATGTTTATCATGAATTTATGAGTATCATGAGTTTAATGTGTATCAGCAATTCAAATATTTGATTATTTTAGAAGGTCTGACTTGAAGTCAACCATATTGTGGTGGGTAATTCTTCTTGAAACAGAGTAAGGTATTTTGTACTTTTATTTCCTTTTAATTCAAATTTAATTAGACAATGACATTTTAAAGCAATGAAGATTGAAGTAAGCATGCAGTGGAATTAGTATGGTTATGTTTAAGTGAAATCACTCTGCTGATTTCAGATCTGTGTTAGGCTGCACATGACAAAACTGCAAGTTCAGAACCAGTTACGTGGAAGTCAAAGAAAAGGGGAATCCTGACAGTAATGGGATCTCTGAGACAGGAAGTCCAAGTGGGGAGTGTGATGCCCTTCACTCACAGGATTTAAAAATTATTGGGGAAAGGAGAATTTTCCTTTCGTAGCCTCATGTGCTTCCAGGTCAGTAGAGTTGTGATTGCAGTACTTGTGTTCAGGGGACAGTGACCTAAACAAGCAAGAAAACCCAAATGAAAATAATCATTGGAGGTGTGTCACCATCCCCTCCCAATGTGTAACACCTTTTGCAGGTGTAATTCCCACCTACACGCAGATTCCATTGGAAGGATTCCCTTTATGTGGGTACTCTCCAGGAAAACACCTGTGGGCAGTGGACTTGTGGGTTGTCCTCTGTGGAACCACATTCTCCAGGCATGGTGGAGCTGAAGGCTGAGGATGAAGATAACTGCAGCATTTTAAGATCCTTTGAACAGCCTCATGGCGTTTCTGGATGGGGTTTCCATATCTTTGTCTTTCCCTAAAGGTTTAAGGATAAGACACAATCTATAAGATAACAGATTCTGATGATAGTCTGGAGATTCTTAGGATAACAGTGGCTCTTAAAACACATTATTTTTCCTACAACTGTATATTTTCTGGCAGTCAACATGCTGATTGGAGAGGAATACCTAACATCACATATTTGTGTCAGAAGCTGAAAGAGAAGTATCTTTTGTCAAAGTCATAAATGAAAAACGATTATGAAATCTTTGTTTTCCAGGGATGCAAAACCAGGGAGTTATCTTCCAGTATGTGTGGCAGGCAGATAAAAAATATTCATATCTTGAATTCAAGTACTCATTAGAATGAAAAGTCTTTTTAGCTGCTCAGTTAGTTCTTGTTGTAAATGACTCAGAATATTGATATGTTCCAACAAATGCTTTAGTTATATCTATGTTTCCCCATTGTGTAGTACATGTTTTTGTTAATTGAATATTGCCTCAACATCTTGATTGATTCTTCTTACTCTTTAAACCCATTTTAACAAGTCTTTGATAACATTTTGAATTTTCTGGAAATAGCCAAGTTAAACATAAGTCCATTATGCAGCAGGGGGAAAAATTATCTTATTTGTTGCATGGTAGGAAAAAAGGGAAATGTTGTCTGGGACTATAGGAAGACACAAATCTAGGGTGCCTTCCTGTTGTAGGAGGTAGAAACTCCTGAGGCCACTTGGTTTCTGTGGAGAAGAGAAATTCACGTGCTCAAGTTCATTTGTTGATTAAATTCCCTAAGGAGCTCTGTATTGGGCAACTTGTGTTAGGGATTATCAAGTAAGGTTCAGCTTTTAGGACACAGACCCTGATTTATCCCTTTTCTTTTAGAAATCTTATATAGTTTGATGGCAATGTTAACTTTGCATTGTGTGTGTTGTTTTCTGGTACATCTTTGTTCTTATGTCTGGGAGAATGAATGCATAAATAAAAATCCACTGTTCTTCTGCTGCTCTGCTGCCATTTTAATCCCTATTTATCTTACTCTACGATGCCAGAGAGCAAATTTAATGTTGAGTATTGGTTCAATAAATGTCAGGGAGAGTAGGCAGTTTATATCCTCTTTTGCAATAAACATTTAGTTCCCATGACAAAGACAGTATTAGAATATCAGGAGGGGAAACTGGTCTAGTGGCCTCTGCTGCTTTCAGCAGCTGAAAGAGTGAGGTGGTACTGGTGACCAAGCACACAAATCTGAGTCTCCAGAAGTGATAGATATGCTGGGATTCTGGAGCTTTCCTGGTAAAAGCAAATATTTCTTGCTTAAGTTGAACTATGTGAGACTTGGACTTGGAAAATGTCTGCAGTTTTCTTCTCATCTGTAACTATTTTTCAGGCATAAACTTCTCATGGACATGGTCTCTTTGCATGTGCTATTTTTTTGTATGTTTTATTTGCATTAAAATAAAAGACAATTGCCTCTCTTACCACTCAGTTAATGAATGGCATGAGACATTAAGCTAAACTTGCCTTTATTAAAATGCAAGATGGGTGTTATTCAGGAAAAGGCAGAAATACACAATTAGAATATAGCATCATGCAAATTTTCTAAGCATTGTTGCCATGTCAGGTGATTTAAGGTGACAGATTGAAGAACTTACTATGCAATTATTTGTTTTATGCATTGTTAATATGTGTCATGTGGATTTTACAGTGAGAAAAATAAGGCAAAATGGAAATGAAGGAATTTTTTCTAAAATTAAATGTTTATCAGTTAGAAGTAGTGGAGTTAATTACCTGGTACTCAAGAGATTTAAATACCATACATATTGTATTAGTCCTTTCCTTCTGCATCCACCAGGAGACTTTGGAGTAACCAAGCCTAATTTCTAAGGAAGCTTTGTTAAGGTGATGCAGTGGTATCAGAACAACATTGATCGTCTGGAAAATGTAAGAATAATAGGTTTACAACATTTTTAGAATCAACTATTATATCACATACATAATAAATATAAAATGGGTGATGTATATCATAGGTCTTTCATATTCATTGTCTGTACATAGTTTCCTGTATATGTGTATCATATATGTTGGTTTGTGTTCTTTGCCAATACCTGAGATCCTTACTAGTGAGCTTTTGAAATACAGGTATTACAAATTCTTCTCAGTCTTGAAACCTAAGATTTTTCATCTTCATATATCCCCATGACTGATATACTTAAGAGACTTTCAGAGCTTTTCTTATTAGATTTCTGCTTCTGCTTTAAGCTTGTGTTTAAAAGTAGGAGAAAAACTCAAATAAAGCCTGCAATTTGAATTAAGGCTAGAATTAGAAGCACACACCTAAAGGGAGACTTAGAGACAGAATTTCATTGCTGAGTGTGGTGAGTCTTTCATGATAAATTTCTTCAGAGCACCTGAATGCCTCCTGCAGGGAAAAGGTGCAAGAGAAAAGGAGAGGAATGGTATGACCAGGCACTGACATGCAGTCAAGTGTGGTTGTGGCACTGGCTGGAGATTCCTTCTTGGGCTCTGTTGAGCAGGGCCTGGCAGCTTTATGCAGCCAAACTGGTGCCAGGACCTGGATTGAGCTGGGGCAAGAATGGTGCATCAGAATTGTCCTGAGTAGATGCAAAATTTGAGTGAGGAGAAGCGTGAAGGCTGTGGAGTGTGGCTGCTCAGTGGGCTGCCCCGTGGCCAAAGTCAGGCTGCACTGGGGTTTCTCTTCTGTCTCTGGGCTGCTCTATCTTCAGAAGGTGTTTTTGGATCCTTCCCCCAGCTTCCAGCCACCAGCAGCTACATCCTGGAAGTAATGATCCTGTTAAATAACTATCATGTAAGCTTGTCATTCAGGCTGTCAACAACACAGAGACCAAGCATGATCATTTCTTTTCCCCTTCCTCTCTCCCAATTAAAGAGCTTGTTGCATCTCTCTGATAGTTTAATCATTGAAAATTGTGGCCATGAATGTTGACGAGATGCAAATGAGGGCTGCCATCTGTTGATGGAGCTCACACTCCCCGCGCTCAGCGCTGAGTGGAGAGCTGGTGCTGGGTGTGCTTGCTCTGTTTCCCCTGCACATGGGAGCTGTCACACAGGGAATCTGAGTCAGAGCCTTCTTCACCTCTCTCCTGTCTTCTGTGAGTTTATTGCAAGCAGCAGCAGGATAGGTTTCTTCCCAGTCACAACAGGACAGCCAGGGGATGGGACCCAGCCAGAAGGAGCTTAGCAAAGGCAGGTCCTGCCTGGCCAACCTGACCTCCTTCCATGAAGCTTTGTTAATGAGGGAGAGGCTGTGGATGTTGTCTACCTGGATGTTAATAAAGTCATTGAGACTGTTTCCTACAACATTCTCCTGGAGAAACTGGCTGCTCATGCTTAAACAGGTGACTCTGCTGGGTAGAGAGCTCTCTGGATGGTGGAGGTATCACTGTTGTGAACGTGCCTCCTGCAGATTTGCCAGCAGATCTTTTGATCTCATTCTTTGAAGGTGAGTTGCACACTTGAATGTGCTTTGTGTGGAGAAGTGGTTTGGGTTTTTTTTAAACTACAGGCTGATAACATCATTTGGCTCTGTCTGGTTCTTGAATTGTGAATAATCATTTCCTATCACTTTTTCCAGGCTGTTTAAAATTTTAGAGCGGTTATCCTACATTGCCTCAGTCATATATTTTCCAGCTGAAAAGCTACATTCTATTTAGCCTCTTCTCATGTGGAGGAGTCAATTGACTGACATGGCTGACTACTTTCAGCTCTCTTCACTGAGAAGTTATCATACTGGAACTATTTTAGGTCATTAGAAATTTAGAAAGTATCATGTTGTGTTTGAAATTACTTAAAATATTGTACTCTATCAACAAAAAGGCTGCATAAATGGTGTACAATCCACATAAATGGTGCTGCTTTCCCCCTCTCTCTCCCCCAAGAAATCCCCAAATCCAAAGACAGCTCCCTGTACAGTAATTCAAAAGTGAGTCTTATATACAGTAATTCACTGTGAGAATATCTATTCTATCAAGTCTGCCCCTTCCTTCTGACAGATTCATCTAAC
Source organism: Molothrus aeneus (assembly GCF_037042795.1). Taxonomy (NCBI): domain Eukaryota; kingdom Metazoa; phylum Chordata; class Aves; order Passeriformes; family Icteridae; genus Molothrus; species Molothrus aeneus. Next base: position 16,283,452 of record NC_089653.1, read on the forward strand.
ACTTACTGGCATTTAGCAGAAGTTCTTGCTGCAGGTTGAAGCAGAATAGAACCCCCAATTTCATAGTAAGTTGTTTATGGATGAAGCAAAGTTAATGGTTTTCAAAATCCACATGAAAAAAACCCACTAAAACATCAATTACCTATTATGAGACAGTAAGATAATTGATGTTTTAGTGGTTCTATTCTGCTCCAATCCCAGGCTCAGAAGAGGCTTGACTTAGAAGCCAGCTCTGCACTTGAAAGATGGATCAGCTTTCATGACATTGGCATGCTGGTGTATATACTGTCGTTGGAGTTGTGTTTGCCTTTTTTTTTCTGATTTTGATGCTTCAAAAAGAAAGTTGTCTTTTCTTGCTTAAATAATGTTTTTACAGTCTGTGGGTTTTAAATTGCATTTATAAGCATCAGTGCACAATGAACTACTTTAGATTGATTGTTAACTATTTTTAAACTTTAATGTATACTTATTTTAATACTGGGACATTGGTTTAAATCATGAGAGCAACAACACAGCTGTCATATATCTGAGCTTATAGATGGTCTCAGGGTCTCTTTTATGGCTCTTCTCAGCAACGACCTTTCAGCTAAGTTAATTTCTGCTCTGCTTTTACTGTCCCCCTTGGAGAGAATTTTTGGACAACTTTTAAGGCATGGTAGCCACATAGCTCCTGTTTTCTGCATTTTCTTCTGCTAATAAAGTAAGGAAAGGGAAACCCAGCTGTAGTGTTTGTCCTGAGCAAAAGACCCAAATGGTTTTATGCTCCTTGTCTGTTCCAATAGGATGGGTCAATGTCTTTTGTCATGCTCTCTAAGGGCTGATCACCCCTGCAGAAGCTGATTCCTTGTTTCTCCAGCAGAACTGGCTTTGAAGCTCTGATAGGGACAGGCCTGCTATGTCTGCTACCATGTATTTTGGATTTAGGGTGTACTTTTGTGACCCCCTGCATTACAATCTGAATTTTTTTGATGGTGGTAAGATACCAAGTCAAGCGCTTTCCTGTCTGGGCTAAGAACAGAGAAGAAGCAATTAACTTTATTATTAGCACCTTTTGGTTTTTTAGAAGCTGGTTTTTCCCAGCATCCTATGTGGGAGAAGTCCCTAGACCCACATTTCCTACAGTAGACACAGGGTCCAAAGTGCAGATTCTACTGATGAAAGATTCATTCTCTGAGGACTGAGTTGTCCTTTGCTGCTGCTCTTCAGTTCAAATAAATACAATTCTGCTACAGTGTAGAATATGACCAACTGTAATACAGTTTAAATTGCTCATTAGAAAAACCCTGCATTGAACATGGTCTCTGGTTAATAATTTTTATGGTCTGGTCTCACATAGCTCCTAAGTGTATTTCTTGTAAAACAGGATTTCTATGCAGAATGGCTGTTATTGGTGTTCATTTGGAAGCTGAAATTCTACTAATACTAAATGCACATGGTTAATAATGGTTTATAAAGATGCCAGAAGCCTGGTATCAAAAGGACCAGCTGTATTTGAAGCACTTGGACTAAATGCTACTTAGGAGTTTATATAACCCACTTTTTCTTTTTCTCCTATTTTGATAAATTGGCTTTGCTGTCAGTTAAGCGGTGAAAACTTGGACAAGGGAGTTTCTTGAATTCATTAACTTAAAAAATGGTATTTTAAGAGAATGGAATTTAGTTTATTGAACAGAAGTCCCCTCCAAAACAACAGATGCAAATGACAAAGCATCAGAAATTTTAGTGTTGGGTTTTTTTCCCCATATGTACTGAGGTAGTGAATCTCTCTAATATGGGTCTGGACAGATGAGACAGACATGACAGCTATTTTACCCTGAAGTTTGATACTGGAGAGATTATTTCCCCCTCAGCATACAATAAATAAACAGTAAATTTATGATAGTGGACTTAGGGTGATGTAAAAGTTGAACTTAATAAACACATTGGTGTTTGGCTGTTTATCTAGATCTCCATGGTTTGTTTTCCTTGGAGGAATATCAATATTTTCCTTTGACTAAAATATAGTGTTCATGTCCATCATTCTGGCATTGTTCCTCTTTTAGCCTTGTACCTAAACTTAACTGTTTACCTAAAAATGTTGTATTGCTTTACCTATGGGAGTTTTGTTCTGCATGCATCACATTTAATCTTTCATCAATTGACTTTTTCACTCCTAATTTGTGGCATGAATGGTGATGGGCTGGCACTTTTCTGATACTGCAGAGACAGTTGGTTGTTCAGTATTTAAATCTGTGGAGCACAAAATTGACAAAGTCCAGAGATTTTGATTATACAACATTTACACGAAGTATTCAGCCAAGCATGCTGGCAGTTGTTTGAATATTATTTTTAATGACACAGAGGTAGGATATGACCTGCCACCACTGCAGTGCTGTAGAATAAGCAGGCTTCTTTTCATTCAGTGTGATGTTATTCTCTAGGCATTGGTTTTCTGTAAATGCAGGATGTACTTTTTTGACTAATAAAACTGGAGACAGTCATAAAAACTAATAATGTGTCAACATGTAGTTAAGAGTGTATGCTTTGAATAGCTCAAACTTTTTGAAAAAAAAAAAACCAAACCACAATGAATAGAAATGTTTTGTGCTCTTTTTCTTTTTTTTAATTTTAAATTGAACAATTTGTTTTAAAACAAATCAATATCTCTGAATTCTTTGCCATCCAGCATAGCATTAGAGAAAACCAAACAGAACATAAACATGCCTAATATGATTCATTTACTTTGCCAGATACAAGAACAAGATACAAGTTAAGCTAACAATAGTTCATAGAATTGCATTTATTATTCACAGTGTGACTTTTAAATGTCACCATTCTTTTAAATTCAGTTGAAATCAAAGAATCAAATTTACTTTTTCATTATTATTTTTGCATTAGGCTGTGAGAATTTATGGCTTGTTTATTCTCTTGTTCCCCTCAATTCTTCAGTCTCTGAATTACATTAGAGCTCTTGAGGTTGTGTAGTGTTCCAGGCAGACACATTTTCTTTGCATGCCACAAACAATGCATTTTCTTTATTTCTCCTTGTTTTAGCTTTAATTACCAGGAAAATTTCCATGAAATGGGATTTTATTTCATAAGAATTTAACCCACTTGTGCTGCTAAATCCCATTATAGTAAGAGCAGAAATGTCAAGGGGATAAGTAGCAGTAGGAGATGAAATCTTATGGAAAAAGCATTCCATTTAAAATAAACCTAAATGTATGTCCCAGAGATTTGTAAATTATCTGCATAGATGAAATATTGTACCCTCATATTTAAAAAGTTTTCACTTCCCTTCAGGAGTGTTCACAACATGGAGTTTTTGTTCTCTTTTATTAACACACTTTATGAGAAAACAGAATGTTCAGAAAATAGTTCTTGCAATATTAGAAAGAACCCATTAATTCTTATCTTTATTTTTTCAGGATGTAATTTCCACAGAAAATTATTTTTATTAAAATTGATATGAGCTCTGAGCATATTTATACCTCCCATTGCTTCTAAGGTTGCAAGTCATCATTGTATTTTGACTGTAGGATAAAAATGGAAAACAAGGAAATTCTCTGGCTATGAACATGTGAAAATGTGAGAACCTTTATGTCCCTTTCGGACATTTAAGGTTCATTTTGCATCTTTGTTTTTTAGCATTGTCCATGAGAAACTTTAAATTCTGTCTGCCATGTGTTTTTCACACTGGGCTACCAGTGTGAGGATACTCTAACTCCAGTTTAATGCTGGCAGTTTTGGCTGATGGGCAGATATCTTGTGGTTGACTTGAAACCACATTTCTGCATAATGACTGTCAAGTCAGTGGATAAGAACTGTTTATGCAAAGTCTCAGAAGGCCTTTTCATGGTTTTTTAGAAAACTCATTGTCAGGAGTTGAGAGAAAAATTATATAAAATTCATATAACATGAGCACCTGCATAGGTTTTGGGCATAATACAGAATTATAAAAGACTTAAGGAGTAGTGATGGGGGATATGCTTCTCTTTGCTTAAACTAAACCATGCAGCTTGTTAGAAACCAACAATTAAAATATTTTACTGAGCCAGAGTGTTGTTCTTTAGGTTTTTTAGTTTGGGTTGTTGTTGTTTTTTTTTTACTGTATTCTGCTTTTCCCTTTCTCATTTTTCCTTTTGTAAATCCAACTTGCAAGACTACCAAAGTGTTTGGAAGTTTTTCCCAGAAAACTCTAAAGCAGGATATAGAAACAAATGCTAAGGTCAGAGATTTTCCTCTTTGAAGTGTTGTCTGTGTTACAATTAAGGCTGGCAATCACAAGGGGTTCAGTGTTCCAGCCAAGATCTCTGGTTGCCATGGCTCTCCCATGGCCCTGATCCGCTGCCATCCCCTCTGTTGCTCATGGGAGACTCTCAGCTGCCTGGTGAGGTCTAACTTCCCATTGCTCTGAGTGACTTAAAAACTGTCCTGGTGTTTTGAAAGAATCAAAGTTGCCTAAACAGCACAGAGAAACTGTCATTTATCTCTTTAAAACAGGAGATTTTGCACAGTGGAAGAGGCCTAGAAACCAGCTGCACAGAATGGAGAGCTGCTAAAGAATTCTGTGTTCTCTGCTCAAATCATCTGCCCATTAAGATAATTCTGTGCACCCACTCCTCACACCCCACCTCCCCTCAGACATCCAAATTACTTTTAATGTCCTAAAGTTCACTGCTGACAGATTCCTGCCTCTTCAGCGGGGAAGTGGGGGACAGAGACAGCAAAAGACTCAGGTGAAATGAATCATGTAGAGCACAGCTGTAGTTTATGGATTCAGGCTGTCTTTTCAATCCCAAACCAGCATTTGTTTCCAGCACAAAGAGGCTTGTGGTCACTATAAACAGGATTTTTACAGACTGCCATATGCTGTGGAGGTCTTCCTGCACTGAAGTGCTCAGCATCTTCAGCACTGAGGACGTTTATAAAATCGTTAATGTATGCAGAGACTCTTGTGCTACTTATGTTCCCTCTGCAGAGTAGTAGACAGAAATATTGCTGTTTCTATTTTTAGAGTGCTTTTGGTGAGCTTACACTAAAAAGGTCACCTACATATTCCTGTGGCACCTCGTGCCAGGGAATAGGGTCCCTAGGCACTACCATGAAAACAAATAGTATTTCCTAATTATAATAGAAGCCAAGGCTTGTTGGAGGTGGAGTATGAGTCACAAATCTCCAAAGTACAGTAGGTGTTATTTAACACTTCTTTTGCAAAAGTACTTAGAGACATTTATAAGATTATGCTCTTTGCTAGAATAGATGTTTTGCAGAATTTGAGTGAATGACTGTCCTATTTCACTTCAATAACACTCAATGAAAAAAAAAACAAAGAAAGCCGTCTACACCCTCTGCACAATAAAGGTCCATTATATTTCTATTTATCAAGGACATATTTACATTCTATTTGTAGCCATTTTCTTTCCTGAATGTGTTCTAACAGCATTAGGGTGTTTTTCTGTGGTAGCTGTGAGGATGTGATGCAGTTGACAGGTTGGTCCATGTTTCAGATCTCTGTTAGCAGGGGCATCAGCCAGGCAGCTTTTTAGTGAAAAGCTTTTTATCTGTAGCTGCAATATTAGAAAATAGTATTGAAGAATGATTTCCACTCTAGCAGGAACTAGCTTTTTCAATTTGCTCCTAAAACTGCTAGATCCCTGCCTTGCCATTTTATTTTCTCTGTGTTTTTTAACTTGCTACACTTATGTTCATTGTGTTTATTACATGATAGTGTTCAATCTCAACTTGTTTTACTTGTCTGAAATGACTCTGAGTTGTTTAATCATAAAAAATCTCAAATTAGTCTGGATTGGGGTAGGCAAAGCATTAGTGGGTGGTGATGTTGGTTTTTATTCCCTGGACATCCAATTCATGCCAATTTTCTGCATGATGCTGTTCCTGACAGCGTGGATTTCTCCATTTCAAATGTTGTTCCCAAGAATCAAATGAAAACACCTGTTCTCAGACATGCCTTGGAGTTGTTGCCTCACTCCTCTTGCAGTCCTGGAAGATGTGTGTAACGAGAAACATCCCAGACTACAGGCACACCTATAGGTGATGTGCAGACTGAATAATCCCCTTTCCAAAAAAGCTGCTTTTAATTTTTTTTTCCTATTTTCAGAAATCACTGTACTGTGAACTGTACCTGTTGTTAGGGTGAACTTAGGAGATGATCCATCTTTTTTTCTGGGGATATGTAGTAGTATTTCAGTGATGAGCAAGAAATGAAAGCTCCTCTGACAGTACAGGAAATGCCTCTTCATCAGGAGCTTTATCACTACTGAAAATGCAGTGCTTTAATCTCTCCAGATTTAATAAGAATATATATCCTTTACTTTTGTTATTCTGTTCTTGTGGGAGTTGGTTGTTATAACTTCTGTGATCAGTTCAGTCATGCCCTCACTGTGTAGTTAAGTTGAATTACATCCACTGAGAGCAGCAGTGCAATGAAATGACCCCCCATCTAATTGTTCCTGCCTTTGTTCCCCAAGACTCATCTGATTTGGACTGTGACTGGACAAACATTTGGATGGCTGGAGTTAAAAGTCTTCTGAGGAAGTGGTACAATGCAAATTCTGGTACTTCACCTGTTTTCCTACCAGGGGATTGCCTTCTGGCTACTGAGAACTCACAGAGGTGCTTGGCACAACCTGAGTGTCTGTGTGTCCTTGTCACAACCAAGGCCTCAGAGATCTGGATGGCTTCTCTGCCTGGGACAGAACTCTCCTGGTGTGTGTGCCCTGGGGCCAGGGGCTCCCTGGCTTGCAGCTGTGTGTGTGTGTGTTTGTGTGAGTGCATCACACACTTCCTTCAAAAGAATGCGCTTGGCACTTACACTGAGGTTTTCAACAAAATATCTCAAGGCATTAAAAAACTTGAGAGCAAACTCCTAGGGATTGACAGCATTGTGTGAAGCACTAGAGATTGACTGCATTGAGATGCAGCACTAGGGCAATATTCTGATGTTAACTTCTTCATCAAGCTGTGTGATTAAGTCAACGCTTAAAATCTTTGTCAGGGTATTTTTTTGAAGAATGTCATGCTGGAAAAACAAAGAAATTGCTTTAGCTTTTGCTAAATCAAGCCTCTTGTTTAAAATTAATTGTTATATTTTTAGAAAAATAATATTTTTACAAACTTCAGAAAGGAGGGAGGGGAAAGCTGAAATTAAATTTTTGTGTGAGATAATAAAGTAACTTAATCAAGGCTCTAGGATATGCACAGCACCAAGAAAGTTAATTAAGGCTATATGGGGCAGGAATACAATGTACTCCCAACAAGAGCTTTGCTCCCAACATCTGTAACTTCTGTTTATTATTTTAATCTTTCAGTAGCCCTCTCATAACTAAAATTATTATTCATTCATAGATTTGAAAAGAGCTAATTCCTTGTGATTTCATAGTAATGTTTGGAATATGTATTTTGCAAACAGAAATATTTTACTTATTGCTTTATAGTAAAAAAAAAAATTGTATTTTTCTGATCCCCTGGTTAAGCAGAAACTACAAATTCAAGCCTATGCAGTTTGATGCATGTTATGCACAGTAAAAGTCCTCTTAAAAATTACTCAATGAATAATGTTGAATCCCTTCACTTATTTCATATTTGCTGCAGTAAAGTAATAAAGCATTAAGATCTATAATTCAACTATGTGAAGGATAATTTTAGATAAATATAACTTTTGAACATTTGGTGGGAAATATGGGTAGTAAAATTTTGCTGGCAGTTATATATCAGTAGCAATCTTTGCTTGCAAGATTTGCTCAATATCTTGACTACTAATAGAGACCTTTCAGTAGTAAAAGCAGTACATTTGAACTTCCAGCACAGGTAGGAAAGCTTTAGCTTGAAGCTAAAAAGCACCTCTCCTATCTCTGCTGGTGCCCTTTGTGACCTCTATAGGACAAATTAGGCTTTTTTAATATACCTATTTTCATAAGTGTGGAAGCATCCTAAGACTCAATAAATTGGAAAGAATCTTTGCCTTTCTCTTTTGCTGTATCCTTATACTTTTATTCTGCTTGCTTTCTCTTACTTTTCCCAGCTCTTGTTTTGGTTATTATATCTTTGAGCAAAGAAATCTGAAATACATTCAGATCTCCTAAATACTAGTGATAATTGGTTTTTTTTTATGTGGATGCTTTTGGTCCACAGACACAAAATGTATCTCTGCCTGTTCTGGAATTAGCAAAGCCTTGGCAGGAAAGGAAAACTTGCAGTGTTGGTCATGTTTGAGTTTCCCCTGTTGTCAGAATGAAGCCACTAGTCCATCAGAGGAAGAAAAAGATGATCTCAAAGTCAATAATTTTTTAACATACATTAAAAAATCATAGCTTCAACTTTAGTCATGAAGCTGTGTAAATTTTTCTGAGTTTCACATTTCAGGTGCAATAAAAGTGCTAAATATTAATTCTAAATCTGTATATGCTAATAGATACAACAAAATCTTTCTTCCTGTCACTGACAAACAAGGGATTTTGTTTATTGCTTGGCAAAATGTGGCATTTTGTCTTTAGAAGATTTACATTTTGAAAGGTTTGGTTTAGTTTCCTGCATGCTTGAGGCAGAATTTGTGCTAGCCCTTGGGAAGGGAAATGTTTCAAAGCACTTTAAAGCCTCATTTGAAGAAACAAATGAAGAGGTCTGGTCATTTTTTGTAGTGCGAGTCTTCTTAAAGTTCTCCATTTATAAAGTGGAATTGGATGGTGAAACTTTATCCCTGGAAATTATTAAAGCATGAGCACTAAAAAAAGATGAGATAAAACTGTCAAGAGCAAACACTTACTTGCCTATCAATGGTTACTCGAGGCTTCTGAACTGAAACCCATCAGGTGAGAACACCTTATGAGGAGTTGAAAAATTGTGCATTATGTTATACTTTCATTAAGGAGGTGTACAGGAGTAATGATCTACAGAGTAATACAGAGGAAATTCTGGTAAGCTTTTCCCCAAAAGAAACATTGACTTTTACTACTGAGCCAAAAGTAGTGAAACCTATTTTTTCCTTTATCCAGAATCATGGATGATATGTTATTGCAATTTTCAGTTGTAAATATGGGTCAAAAAACTGTAATTTTGTTATCTTGCAATTTTTTTCTCATTGAGGTCCTTCCAGCCTAATGAGGTATCAGCACTGAAAATTCAAAATTGGCAAGAATTGCTAAATAAAAAAATACGCAAGTGACAATGAGAAAGAGAAAATGAAAATGAGGACATTTAAAATAGCTAAATTTTGGCTTAACTCTTTTGAGGCCTTTAGTAATTTTTTTTTTCATAAAGAAAGGAAAATTAATAGCAATTTGTGCTAAAGTGAATGACTGGAATACCACTTCAAAAAGAACAAGGCTACAGGGGTGAAATACTGACCCATTTCAAGTTTTCTACGGAGGTTTTACTGCCACTCTTTAAAATGCCATGGCCTGGCCCAGTCTTACCATCTGGTTCTGATGTTTTTATTACCACATTTTTATTTTTAAGCCTTTTGAATAAATATTGATATGATTTTGCAATTTATATCAAGTCCAAGAGTTTGTCACAGAGGGCTTCTGTTGATTTGTCGTTATATCAATTCATCAATAGATGAAACTCAGTACAAGGTATTTTTTTAAAAGTTTTTCTCACAGTATCTAATGGATACTGGCAGCCAGGAGGGCCAGTCCTGTCCTGGGGGGCATCAGGCACTGCCAGCTGGGCAAGGGAGGGATTGTCCCGTTCTGTTCTGCACAGGGGCGGCCTCTCCTCAGTGCTGGGGGCAGTTTTGGGCACCACAACTTCAGAAGGATATAAAACTGTTGGAGAGTGTCCAAAGGAGGCCATGAGGATGAGGAAGGGCCTTGAGGGGAAGCTGTGTGAGGAGAGGCTGAGATCCCTTGGTCAGTTCAGCCTGGAGAGGAGGAGGCTGAGGGGAGACCTCACTGCAGCCACAGCTTCCTCCTGAGGGTCAGAGTGTAGGGGGCAGCTGTAGGGGGACACAGTCTGGGTAAATGAAGGTGGTACAGAATGTAATCTTATCCCCTAAAGAGTTGCAGCTGAACCAATTACTGAAGATTAGGAGCAGGCCTGATGTTAACAGGCCACACCTGTAGCCAATAAGAAGTGTGTTATAAAAGAGTGGATTGGTGGGAACTGGAGTCAGTTGGTTACTGTGAGGACAAGGAAGAGTCAGTGCCTAGAGGAGCTGCCTACAAGAAACATCAAGGACGTATAAAACTCTAGCAATATGGAACCCTTGCAAGTAATGTAAGAGAACCTTTGCAATATAATGACAATGGGCAGGCACTGATCTCTGCTCTGTGTGACACTGACAGGAGCCAAGGGAGTGGCCTGGAGTTGTGTCAGGGCAGGCTGAGGTTGCATATTAGAGAAAAGTTCTTCATCCAGAGAGGGTGGTTGGGCAGGGGAACAGGCTCCCCAGGGTAGGGGTCACAGCTCCAAGGCTGGCTGAGTTCAAGAAGCATTTGGACAATGCCTTTGGGCACATGGTGTGACTCTTGGGGTGGTCCTGTGCAGGAGTTGAACTTCTATGATTTCTTGTGGGTCCCTTCTAACTCAGGATATTCCACGATTCTCTGATAATTGCTCTGATGTCTCTCCTCTTGTCTGGTGTAGTACAAATGCCAGTATTATGCCGTGGCTAAGCTCAGCACAAATAGAGATGGGAAAAGAATAGAAGGGATTTATTTCATTTTCCAAAGCCCTGTTGTAAGCTGCTTGGTGGACTTGTATTGTTATTTGAATTTATGCATTTTTGTAGCTAAGTCAAAGTAAGAACTATGCTGAAGCACCACCTCCAACCATTTCATAGTCAATCCCTCTGCATAAAATACAGGCATTATTGGTCATTTCAGAATAAAAGAGTATTTCAGATAAAAGAAAATGCTTTGATGTTTTTAAAATGCAGTGTTTTGACTTCTCTCTCATTTCAATAGAACATTTTGTCAAAAGGAGAAAAGCAGCAACAATTTAGGACACAAATCTCTTCATTTCAATGACTTTTGTCTGTTGACCTAAAATTGAATTTCTCATTGTTTTTAAAAAGTTTTTTTCAGAAAAACTTTTTTAAAGAATGTATTGTTACAATTAAGTTGAAACTGTTTTATGCATTTTAAAATTGTCTGCCAGGAAACTAAACAAAGCCCCTACTATTATTAACTGAGCTCTAAGGTATTTAAACATAGAAATTATAGCAGCATATAACTTTCCTTGCAGTTAAGGCATATCTGTTCATCTATAATCTGTATAAAAACCAGATTTTGCATCAATCACAAAAAAGTGTATTTTCGTGAAAGAACAAAGCATTTTCAAGTGTCATATAAGTAAAATATTTGATGTCCCTAATCAAATATAACATAACTCCCTCTCTGTCTTCCTCAGCAATATCTTTTCTGAAAAATCATCTTTAGTTACTTTGAAGGGAGAATCCTTCTATTAAATTATACAAGAGATATATGGGAGTGCTTTTCTTTCTTTTAAAATTACTCTTGAAATAAAAGAGTTTTGAATACAAACAATGAAACAAAAGCTGAGTTTTCGTCTATGTGATTCATTACTCATTAAAATTTCTACTGTAACAGTCTCCTGGAGTGGAAACAGCAAAATGTTTAATTGGTGTATTAGACAATTATTTTGTGGACCTATTGCATGGGAAAACTATTGTATTAAAGATATGTCACTTAGTCCAAGTTGCTCTCAAAATTTTAGCATAAATGGTATGAAATCTTCAAATATTTGCTTTCTTGCTGGCAGGAAGAGATACTGCACAAGCTGTTAATGGTATTAGAGAAATTGCGCTGTCATAGAGCATTTCAAATCCAGTTTTGCAAGATGATATTTTCTTTTGAGGCTTACAGGGTATTGTATTACCTCGTTGACTTTAAATGTTAATAGTACCATTATCTATGTATATGATTCACTTTTATTTGTTCTGTAATAGGATTTTTAAAAAATAGCCCTTTAATCCGAGTGGAGCTTTGTGGAGGCATCTGTTTGGGAATCCTTCTGCCTTTACAGAGATGGTCAAGAAAAAGAGAGAAATTGCAGAAAGGGCTACAAAGTGGAAGGGAGGGACATGTCTTGAGGGACACAAAAAGACAGTTCACAGCTTTCTCCATAAATCTTCTTGTGTTGCCCTTTTTAGTGGAATTTTAATGTTGAAGCCTTTTTAAAGGTTCCTTAGTTTTAGCCTTTTAAGTCTAAAACTTTTGTTCCTTAGTTTGGGTTAGTATATATTTTGCATGATTTACAATATGTTTATTTATTTTCCATTAAACTGTTGCATTTTTAGTACCTGTTTATTGTTACATTCTTAAGTGGAAGTATTTTAAGTTAGCAAATATGGAGCTGTTGAATTATACAATCTGGCACTTTTCAATTTAAATCAGTCTTTAATATGGAGTTTATGTTTTTAAATGTTTATGATTCAGGTTTTCATATTATATGCATTTCTGCATTTTCTGCTGTACTAACACATAAGAATGTAAACTAGGAATTTCAGTTAAAAAGCAGATTCTTGTTCAGGAAAGTACCAAAGTGTGCATTTAGCTGAAAACGAACAGAGACATCTTCAGAAAGAGGACTGAGAGATAACTAACTCAGAATTAATCATGATTAATTTCTGGATCAAGGTCATGGCTGGCAGTTCTGGTGAGGTTCAGGCAGGAATACATTTCTTCTGCATTCTTTGTAGTGCAGGTGGTCACAAGAAATGAGTTACAGTGAGATTTCCATTGTGTGACTCATAACACAGTTGTTCCTTAACAGTGTGATTCACACCCATGAAAACATTGTGTAATGAAAAGCTGTCCACTTTGTGAAATCACAAATTGCACAGCTTTTTTCCTTTGGTTTATTTTTTTTCTTTTTAAATTGTATCTTAACTTCAACATGCAGCTCAGTGTTTGAAGATTGCTCACAGATTTCTCTACTGTGCATTGCATAAATATGCAAATATCTGTTCTAAATGGTCTTCACTTTTTGTGCTAATTTTGAGAGACCCTTTGGCCCCTGCATTACGAGTCCCTCTAGAAGTGTCTGGTTGGTGGTTGGCTTCTTCTTGCCTTCTGTCAGCACTGCTCCCTTTGGTCTTCACTGGGTCTGCACCTTAGGGGCTGCAATGCAGAGCCAGAGGTCCTGTCATTAAAAGTGGAAAAAGAGAAGAGCTATCATGGAAAAGAGTTTGGCAGAACTATACTGATTGCTTCTATTGGTCATGCTGTGCTGACTTCACAGTCTTTATTGGAGCTATAAAAAACAAGGGATGGACAAACTAGGGAAATGTAAAGTAGTTTGGTCTTCTCTAAACTTATCAGGGAGGTTTCTTCTGTGATGAATAGGGAGATGTCTTCAAAGGATGATTCATTCGGCGTGTCTTTAACAGGATAAGTCACTCTGGAGCTATTGACTAGTGAGATGCTTGGGTGAGGAACCTAATTTTACATACCTGGAGTCAGCAGAGATAAGTCTCTCAGAAGTGCACAGGAAGGGAAAGCTAACATTTGTAATGCCAGGAAAAATTGTTGCTGGAAATGAAATGTTGCTCATTACCCCATGTAGCTTTCTTACCTAAATGAAAATTGTTAGCTGGAGCTGGGTGCTGTACAGATCTCTGTGAGGGACTGGGGCTTAGACACCTAGTGACATGGGATAATCAGGCTTACAGTAATGATCATTTCATGAAAATTGCTTACAAAAAGCAAATAGTGGAGTCATAGTATCTGAGACACTAAATAGGACTGAATGAAACATATAAAAACGTAACTGCACGTCAAGGAAATATCCTTAGCTTAGACAGGGCTTTAGTACTATGAGTAATTAGTGATATTTTCCTGAGCAGTCTTTTGAAAACTTCCCCCCTTTCTGTTCAAGTGAAAGGACATTATTTTCCTGTGAACTAAAGAACTGGGCAGTCAAGACCAAAAGGCATTTACAGTGTCGTTCAAACTGAATGTCATTTGTTATTTTAAACCAATGTTTATGGGTCAGAAATTGGCACTTCAATGTAACTACTTTTAGGGCCTTTTGGATGGACTGATGATACTATAAAGAAAAATAAATAACCCCAAAAAACCCAAAACTAAACAAATGGAAAAGAAACTATAGAAAATGTAAACCACTCCATTAGTAGATAGAACTATCATTCTTCATATGTCAACACTATATCTGAGCTTGGAAAAACACTCCATCTTCCTGTCTTTGCCATGTCCTTGGCTCCATTGTTACTCCTTTGAATTTCCACAGTGCCCTCTGGAAGTGTGGAACGGATCCAGGATGCCCACAAAACCCTATATATGGTTACCAGGAACTGGTGGCATTCCCTCATAAAGGGACAGCACAGGCATCTGGAAGCTGTGCTACCCAACAGCAGAAATGTCTGTCCTGGCTCAAAGACTTCAACTTGTTTCCAAGAATCCTGTGCCAACAGCCGTAGAGGTTGGTGCTCCCAAGTATGATGGCATTACTAGGAGAGGGCCTTCAGCAGCACCATGGCAATGGAACCAGAGGCTTACTCAATTTTGGACATTGTCTGTACAGCCTCAGCGACAACTGAGCAGAGTGGAATAACTGGGATAGTGTTTGAGTGATTTTAAGTACAACATATGCCTTTTGGAATCCATAGAGCTTTCTCCAGCTCTATTTGTGTTGTAAATATCCCAGTGACACACAGTGCTAGAGGGTCACAGGAAATACTCTACAAAGATGATTATTGAATTAATTTCATTTTTGCATGTAAGACAATCCACAGGTCCTACCAAGAAACAGTCATACCCAGACTCCACTTAGTTTCTCCTTGTATGATTTAAAACATGTTAAAATGTAGATACTTATTCACAGCAGCTGACTTGATATAACTTCAGCTAGCAGAGATCTTAATATTACTAGGCATGTGCTCAGTGATCAATATTGACCAAGACTGATTTTGATCAGTCAGATGTGAAGAGGTCAATGCTGTTTTTCTGTTCACAAGTGGAATGAAGTCATGTTTTGTTAAAATATTGAAGTCAAAGGATGATTTTTTTAGTTAATTATTAATACAGAGATTTGGAGCAAGGCAAGAACTCACACTTAGAGGAATATTTTTATATAAAAATCAATAATACATATATATGTAATTTCTATAGTCACTTACACTTCTGAGTAATCAAGCTCCAAATTTTCCATGGTGTTGCAATTGCTCTAATGCATCAGTTTCAGAGTAGGAAGTATACAGGTGGTAAATCTTCACCGTCTCATAATGTATCAACATTCATAGACCTATTCAAAAGCTGTAGACCAACGAGTCTGAGTGGTTACTTTGTCCAAGAAAATGTCATGCAGTTTTTTTCCACTTCCAGATGATTAATTAAAGCAAAAAAAAAAAAAATTGCAGGTTGTTTTTTTTTTTTCACCTTTTCCAAAATTAAGCTGTTAGTGATCCTAATAAGTTCTGCCATTATATCCTGTATCAACAAGTCCTGCTCATCCTGTCACTTTTAGATATCAGACATTACTTTTGTGTATTTACTTAATTATGGGATACTCAGCTTTTCTTTAGAGCCCATTGGAAGTGCTGGAGGGACTGTGAGCTCTGGAGTCATTCAAGTGTGAACTGGCTGTGAGTCTCTGCTGCCAAGTCTGCAGGGGAACACAATAGGTCTGTTTTCATTTCCTGCCATGAGTAAATTCTCAGGGAATTTGTGCATTCCTTTTGGCAAAGGAAGACTTGTTCAGATTGTGTTTAAATATGTAAAAGTTCACTTCCAGACGATTTTCTGGTCTTTCTGATTTTTCTCTGAAACCTTTTTTTTCAGTAATCCTTATGAGCAACATTTTCATGAAATTAATATGCTAGCTCTGGATTTTAGTACATGTATATTGAATGTGTTGGTTTTTTGAAAGATCCTTTATTACATATTCTTCTGCTTATCTCTTTGCACATATATAGCTTTAGATTAATGCTCTTGAGGGAGCTGCTATTAGAACACCCAGAGCAGAAAACACCCAAACCCCACTGACAAAGAGACTGCAAATTCAGATCTGAATACAAATTTTGTAGCTGAAGAAGAATTGTTCATTTGAAAAATCTGCTCCAGAATTTATCCCTTTTAAAAATGAATTTTGACTGGATGATCTTAAAGGCCTTTTTCCAGCCTTAACCTTTCTATAGCAGCTGAGTAAATGCTGAGGAGAGGGAGAGGGTAAAGAAACAATAATTCCATCCCATAATAGGTTTTTTTGCCTGTTACCGATTCTTGCACATGTCATAGATTGAGTTACTTGCCTGTTAAAAGCAAGATATATTAAAATGTATTAACTCCCAGCCTGTGTGTGTCCAAGGCAGTGGACTTCAGGGCAGACCTTACGTACACTTGCTGCTTAGATGTTCACACCCTGGCACGCTCACTTTCCTTGTGCAGGATCTGAGTTAACATTTCTCTGTAGAGCTAAGTCACAGTCTCAGGGTAGTACTAAGGTCCAGACTCACTGCTATTCAGGCAGTGCCTGAATTTTGCAGGAACATTTAAACCTTTAACCCCACCCAAATTACAGATGGTTTTCTAAATACATTACACTCTACCCATTAGAAATCATGTGCAACTGCCTGCAGGGGAGCTATGTCCACAAGTAGTTGAGTTTCATGTATTTTCATTATTTGGGATCCTCTTTTCTTCAGTCCAGTCTTGTTTTTTGCATGCTGCTCAGAAAAGACCTTGGCTTTTCTGAGGCTTTCCAGGTTTCTGTGTCTCACAATTCTTCTGATCAGCCTTCAGATGGTGAGATACAATTATATAGGGAATTTATAAGGCAAATCTTAACAGGAGTTAGATATTTTTAACTTTTACGAGTACAAATTTCCAGACTGCTTCCATTGCTAGAGCTGAAATTTTTTTCTTTAAGTGTTGAGTTTTAGATTTCTATTTTTACATTTGAAATGCGAACTTTGTAGTATGCTTCTATGTCTTGTGTACTTTCTCAGTTTTGCACTTATAGGTTCTGAGCCCTTAGGAAAAATATATTTTACTCACACAGCACCTTATGATATAAGTAAGCATTTCCGTGCTCTTTTGCTCTGGCCAACAAAGTATTTAGATATTGAATCATCTGTTCAAGATTGCAAATGAAATCTGTGAAGGTCAAGGGCTTTAAAGTAATCTGTATTAATCTCAGAACAGTTACTTCCTTTTCATGTGGTTATCTTTTGTTTAAATAGACAAACATTTACGGTAAAACTACTCCAAGCTGCTGCCTCTACAGTCATGTTTTCTTTGTCTTGTTTGGGATTTATTTTTTTTTTTGGTAGAAGAGATTCTTTCTGATACACTAAAAGTAGAAGGTAAATTGAAGACTACCAGTTTAGATTTAATTTTTTTCCCTGATGAATGCACTGTACTTTGGAATGGAGTTTCAATTTGCAATTAGTATTTTTAGGCACATTTATGAATGTGCAAACTTACTTTTTTTCCAAAGTGTAATCATTCAACTGAATTTCCTCCCTGTAACCTGTAGTTACATGAACACATGAAGATGGGTCAGAAACAGGTTGTTTGTTGAACAACCCCCATGTTTTTTCTAAGTAAACGTGTTAAGAAGTACCTTTGCAAATGCTGCTTTAAGTATTTCCTGAAGCTGCTGTAAATCCAGTAACACCTTGATGCTAGACAGGCAAATGGTGAGGGATGTGTGGATTTAAGCATTTTTAGCTATCTTTTGCCTCAATACTTTATAACTTCACAACATATAATGCTAAAGGGTAGAAAAAGATAATCTAGTCTTTGTGGTTATTGCAGGGTGTCTCAATTATTCCACACTTTTAATCAGAATTAGCACAGTGGTAGGGCAAGGGGAGTCAACCAGTCGCTAATCCTTCCACTGTTTGTTCTCCTAAATCCATATAAAATCTCTCTTAAAAGAATAAATATTGTATTTATTTGAAGAAATGGTATCAGTAATTTATTTTTCTGAATCTTACCAGTAACCCTGTTAAAGGCAAAAAAGAAACCTCTATATAGGTACTCTTAAATAGCTAATTATTGGTTGACCACTCATTGATAAATTATTTTGCTACCTGATATGAGCATCAGGATTGATCCATGGTATATAATTCTCTACACCGCTTAATTGTTTTGTATTTGCTTTAGAACTGTAAATACTTTGGGTTTTTCTGGGCTTTTTGAGATTTGTTAAAAATTGAAATTACTGGTTTAAGTGAACCATCAGTTAACTCCTTTAAGATTTGGTTTTGTCTTCTTTTATTTGTAAGACTGAAATATTTTTCATAGCATATATTTTCTGAGCTTCCATTGTCTAGAAGTCGAAGATTCTTCATTTTTATCTATTAAGATTCCTGAGGAAAGATTGCTTTGAACACATTGCCAAACTAACGCATCCCATTCAGCTTTAGTGAGGTAATGTGTGTATGCTGTGTTTGGGTTACAGAAGATTTAGATGCATTGCCAGAAAAGAAAGCAAATAGCAGTTTTGAAAAGCAGCTTTTGAAAGGATGAATTTGTAATACCAAAGAGACGGAGGAGCTTTTCAGTTTATTTGAACAAGTAAATGAGTAGAGGGGGAGAAAGAGAAATCTTTGAATCATCGTTAGATATGAATCGTTTTCTATCTTGTAAAGCCTTTTCTTCATGTATCTCTCTGTCTGTGGCTGTCTGTCAATCAGAGTCAGTTTGCTGAAGGACCTGGAAGAGGCTGGAGTTTGCATTATGCTTGCCAAGGAGTATGATTGCCCTTCCACTTATCAATGTAGGCTGGATACTTCCCTTAACAGAAGGGTGCTCCTAAGGATAAATGCGGGAGAAAGCGTGGACCTGTTACATCTGCTGATAACACCTTGGGCAGCAACCCACACCTTGCATAAAGACCTCCAGGTCTGGTAGGAAGCAAGCCTGGTTTCCATGAGATAGCTCTATAAATTAACAGTCTCTTGGGAAAAAAAGAGATCCATCCAGGGTTAGCAATTGGCACAGACTTTTGCTAACAGTGGTAAACAGCTTCTTTTCCAGCCTTGGTAATTGTAAAGCCAAGACTTGTGCAGTGATAGGTTAAATGGAGGTAATCTGAAAATAGAAAACTATTGGAGCTGAAGCAGAAGTGTCACCACAGCATCTTTTTGCCACTTCAGGTTTTTTGAAAGGAAAAGATTTATCCTGTTCTCCCAAGCTCTGGAATGAGAAAAAAGCAAAAGAGAAAGAGGAGGAGCTGGAGCTTGTGACAACACACCAGAAATCAGATGGTCTCAGTCAGGCTGGGGAAGAGGGTGATGAGAAATGTCAAAGGATGCTCTCAGTGTGTTGCTCGAGCATCCCCACCATATGTGTGGAGTGAGAGCATGTGAACACACGAGCCCCCAGCCACACCGAAGGATCTGTGTGCTAACTGCTGCATTGAAAAACCATTCTTTCCCACAGGGGACCTAAGAAGGCTTGACAAATTAGTATAAAAATACAGAGTATATGAGGGGTAACAAAACAAATATTAGAGCTAGTTAGCAAATGATCCGAAATGTTTAATGCCTCAAATAAAGAACTTTATTTTGAGGGAAAAAAGCCACAGCGCCAGCTGCTGTGGCTCTTGCACATCTCCTCCTCTCTGCTTCCACACCTTCTTGTTTTCTCAGGTTACAGGTGGGGGAAGAATGTTAAAGCAAAATTTAGAAAAGTGATACTTTCCTCCATGAAAGGAAATAAAACAATGAGAGATTTGAGTTACAGTTTCAGACTTTTGTAGAATTCTGTAGATAAACAATAACTTTGGACAAAAATGGGAGCTTTACTATACCATTTGAGATAAACCCATATTTATTTCACCAATACATGTGTTTGTAAAGGATGAGTAAGCAAAATAAATGTCAACCTCCCTCTTACTGCTTTGCTGTTGGGAGTTTGCCATTGGTATTATGATAGAAGAGTTAAATGGGATTTGAGGGATGATAAGATCTTGCTTTTACCTTTATAAAATATATGTGTGTCATACATTTATATGCAAATGAGAAAATTCTGCTGTGTGACAAAAGGAGAAAATTGTGTTGGTGCTTTCTGATTTGAAGAGACATTTGATTTATCATATTTACTGCAGTATATTGTTCCAGCTAATACCATACCTATTTAAAAAGGTATAAAGTCCTTTCAAATTTCTTTACAATGCTTGTGGTCAGCCTTGCATGAAATAGCCATTTGTTCTTCTCATATTAAAGCTTGTGCTTTCATGTCGTTCTGAGAATTTCCTATTACTGTAAATTAATTTCACTTCATTAAATGGCTGGGTCACAGGCAAGGGAATAATAGCAGCCAGAGACACAGGAGATTACTGGTTTGAATAACCATAAATTGGCACCCACCACTTTCTCTCTAATATTGAAAAGAAGCTTCTGGCTGTCAGAGCCATTTGATTAATCAAAAAAGCCTATGAATGTGAACTTTCAAGTTAGACAAGACAAAATTATTATCTGCACAAACAACATTTTGCAGCGTGGAACAATGGATTCTAGTCCCTGTGGGAGACCATGGTAAAGATGCAGTTCTCTGTGTTACTTTGCTCTTATTTCAGGTCACTTGTGATTATCCAAAGTCATCAACTCAGCAGTCTTACATTATGCATAGAGGGCTCAGTTGTGAAGAGATGACTCCAGAGCACAGAGAGTTTGTTATTTAGATATTAATTTGTCCTCTCATGTAAATGATTATTTCCTCTGCAAGGATGATTATGATAGGCTCTAATAAAAAAAGATAACTTGTTTTTTTCATATTCTTTTTTCTAAGTCTGGCCCCGTGTTTGTTGAGAACAACTGAAGAGAGACCCATTAATTTCAGTAGATTTCTGATAAAGGCACTAATTCTAAAGAAACCTGAGGGGAGTAATTTTCCAAGTATCTAAATCCCCTTATACTGAATAGAAAAACAAAGATGCATTGAAAAGCATCCTTGGTGCAAGTGTTTCAGAAAGGGCTGTAAAACTGCTCTGAAGAGCAAACTGGAAACTGTGTGGTCAGAGAGGCTGAATTTAGGGTGTAGCAGCTGCAGGGAGCTGCAAACAAGTTAGCAGGCCCCCAGAGCTGTTGGAAGTATGGTGAATATTCCTGCAGCATTTCCTCTGAAACCTTACACAGGGCATGGAAGGGAATTCCTGCTGCTCTCTTCTCAGCCATCCCCACTGCTCTCTGTTTAAACAAGGGTGCAAATTTCAATTATTGCTCTTTCTGCATCAAACACAGCTCCTGATATCGAGTCTGTCTCCTCAGCCTAGAGTTGTATGTGCCACAAAGGCTTTCAGTGTTGCAGTCCTGTCTGGGAGAGAGGGGGAAGATGATGGCTCTTCTGAAAGCACTTTGGTGGTGGCAACACGTTGTCAGCTCTGTCAGAGGGTGGAGGTTGAGGAAAAGCTGACAGGTCTTGCCTTGCTCTGAAATACCACATGGTATTTATTCACTCTCTGCCTTTGACACACTCAGAAGGAGTGGTGGTGATTTTTTCTGATTTTTGTCCTTGTACTCATGCTCTTCATAGGATTACTCAAAAAGGAAGTCTTGTTCTAAAGATTGATCACTAATTTATCAATGTTTCTATCTTATCCAGGCTGTATATGATGTATATCATGTAGCTAAGGGTGGCATAATTACTTGTGTAATTCTGCAAACATTTACATATGTAAATTCAAAAGGGGAATTTGTATCAGCCCAATTAGTCATGCATTTTAAATCCTATTGATTTTGAAAGTATGGTACTGAAAATTCATAGCCATTTTTGAGTTGCTGTCACTTTACTTAAAACATCGAAGGAACTTTGATTTTTGCATCAGACAGATGCTTCTAACATCTTTTTTTTTTTTTTCCCAAGGCTCCTCATTTTCTGTGGTAGTAATTCAAGCAGTGATAAAACCAAGACATTTCAGTTTATTTCAGTTATTACTACAATTATTCATCTGAGACAGGTTTTGAGCCTTGCTTGGCAAATAGAATGGAATAGCAAAGCTCAAGGTTTCCTGTAGTGGTTTCCCAAGCTGCACAGGCATGGAGTTCAAAAGCAGAACTTGAGAAGCATCAGAGTATTGAGCAATTCATGATCAGTTACTGAACGGAAGTTCAAATTTTGTTAATTAATAATGCTGAGTAGTCAGAGAGAAGGATTCAGGCCCAGGTGAAAGTTGTGAAAGCCATGTGATGTCCTAGTTGTGTATAAATTACAGGAATCAAACAGTTAAAAATCCATCCCCGGATTTTTTTTTTTGGTTGTTCTTAGTCTACCACAGGTTCCAGCAGTGGAATTTCAAATGAGGATTGTATAACAGTGCCATGCAGTAGTTTTGGTTGTTGTTTCTGCTGTGAGTTTTTTTGAACAAGTAGGGTTTTTCTGGCAAATTTCTGGTGCTTGGCTTGGCTGAAATGTGGACCCTGTTGTAGGAGGGTATTTGGCAGAGTATATACCCATATTGGCATACCTTTGCCTCAGCTACGTCTAAGTATCTGTAGTTATGCTAAATGAGAATTGCAAACTGCAGTGGCTATTTGCTGTTTACTGAGCTCAAAGAAAGAAATGTCCTCCTCATTTTTTTAACTGGATAGGTACATAGAGTCAAAAATTATTTTGTTTGTGTTTGGAAGCTGGTGAAGACTTGTTCTGCTTGTACATTTCTCACAGTGCAGTTTCAGGTGGTGTAAGGTCACGTCTCTGAACAAAAGTGAGTGTGAGTACTGGGGAATCCTTTGATTGACTCCATCCCAAGAACAGAGACGGAAGTTTCTGGGCAAGAAGGCTTGAAGGTGTTGGAGTAACCAAAACTACTGAGTAAATGAATGTTACAAATTCATTTTTTTGGGTACACCTTACTGAGCCTAGTATGCCTTCTTTAGCCAAGACCCAGAAAACAAGAGACACGTGGCTCAAAATTCCAGGTGGCCTTTCATTTTTGAAAGAGCAGGAGAACCTAGAGTCTAGAGTTTTCACACAGCTGCAGCAGACTCTTCAATCTGTCTGGGGACACATGGGGCCAGGGATGCTGTAGAGAGGGGAAGAGGAAGAGTTTTATGTTTGTAGTGGTTTATCTACAGCTGGGGGCAAACAGCTCCATCTGTCTCTGGGTTTGGAACAGAGTAAATAGCTGGTGAGAGTTTCAGAAGGAAGACAGGCTGTGTACTTTTAATTAATTTGGGAAATAAATCTTCCTGTGGAATAGGAGTACAGAGTAGCTAAGGGAAAGCAAAATAATGGTATAGGAGCGTGCCGCAGTCTTCTCACTTGACTGATAGTTTTTCTGTTTCAGCTGTGCAGCACAGACAGGTGAGTAATGTCTTGTGCTTGTTGAGAGGGACAGGGAGGAATCAGCTGACAGAGACAGCCAAGAGACAGATTTTAGAGAGAATTGCTGAATAGACTTAATGAAAAGAAACAGGGAACAATGGGAGGTGAAGGGAGGGTGATGTTTGAGCATGGTATGAGGTTGCTGTGAGAGGCAATTTGCACAGAGCTCAGCCATGTGCTATCTCATCTGACACAGCCAAGCAAAGTGCTGAAATGTGCTCTCAAAGGCAAGGCATGAGAAATCTAGCAGGGAGAATGGCTCCTTGCCCCTTGTCCCAGAAGTGTCGCTCTGGATGGGAGAGGCATCTCTCTCCCAGGAGCCAACAAACGGAGACATAAAAATATACTTATTCAAACCATTTCAAAAGGACTGCCCTCCTCTGTTGGCAGTTTCCCTAAGCCACAGAAGGGAGTGAATGCATGACACATAAGTAGAACAGAAACAAACTGTGTGCTGTAATAATTTACATTGGAGTTCCATGTAAGTGCATACTTTGGAGCAATAAATCCTACTTAGATATAGCAAAAAATCAGTGGCCAAGACATGTGCAAACATTCTTCACTTGTTAACATAGCTGTTAATGCAATCCTGCTGTTCTGTATGATCCCTGAAAGGTTGCAACAGTGGTTTTCCTACCTGTGTCAGTCCTAGATTTGCAACATTTTATGCATGACTATCTGAGTATGTATCTATCAAAATGTGCATGTATACTATCAAGTTACGTCAAACTTGAGAAAATTTGCTCATATTTTCCCAGGAATTTTATGATAAATCCAGGAGTGAATTTTTGAGTCTCCATTTAGTGTGGTGAGAACACGACTTTGTTTAAAATACTCTTTATGTTTTGGATGTCTGCTGACCCGATTTTCTCCTTCCATTTTCCTTTTTTCTGTTTTAAGTGCCTGTCCTCAGACAGATACGTGGGTGTGTATATATTTTTGTGGAAGCATAGCCACCCAAATGTGGACAAACACAAATGTGCATATTTACCCAGGGAAGGGGCAGATATGGATTATGGATTGACAGTTCTGGCTATGAGTTTCAGATTCAGGAAGGACCAATCCTTCTGCTACCTTCCAGTGTTCAATTAACAATCAAGCCCCAGACATAGGAGCAGCTGCAGGAGTTATACAGAAGGGTAGGAATTGCAAGTGCAAGCTTACAGTGATATAAGCTAAGCTTTGGTTTTGAGTTTGAATGCTGTAATAGAGAAAGTGGTAATAGGCACAGATAAATGTGCATAGCTAGGAGAACACATCTCTAAAGCACTTTTCAAGCAGATGAAAAGTGAGCCCAGCAGTAAGGATGTGTTTCTGGTCAGGGCCTCTGGAACACTGCAGTATCTCCAGGAGTGTGCTCTCTTTTGCTTCTTCTGGGGCAGAAAGCAGCAGGTGCAGCACATCCTTTGCTGTTACAAACTCTTCCACTGAAGGCAAGAAAGATTCTAGGGTTTAAAGCAAGGATGCTGTTGAAGGTCTTGAACAAGGATGAGTGACTTGATCTCCTTATTCTGTCACATGTGGGTGATGTTTATCATGCACTTTATCTCTCTGCCCTAATTTCCAATTGCAAGAAAAGATCTCATCATACTGTATTTATGGGGTTTTTCCTACTCTTTCCTATTGAAAATTCTTGCCATATCATCTTGGTTTTCTCTAAGTGGGAGTGGTATCAGCCTTATGTGAACATCGTGGTGGTGGGTTTTCCCCCTCCCCAGAACTCTGCCATACCTACTTTCATCAAGAAAGCAGAGTCCCAGATTTCTTTACTTAGCTTTGGTGTGGGTTTTTTTGGTTTTTAGGTTTTTTTTGAAATAGATAGTCTTTTATAAGGACTTATTAACTGATTTACTTTACTAACATGTCTGGGCAACCTGGGTCTTAATAGTCTTCTAAATCCATCAGTTCTCTAGGATTTGAAGCAATATTTGATAGGCAAAAGACTCCTGAGGATAAAATCTTGTCCCCCTTGACTTGAATAAAGTTAATATTAATCCCATATTATTTTATTAATTCTTGCTTGAATCATATTTATTTCTGTGCAACTTCTTCAGAACTGAAGTAATCATTCTTCTTTTCTCAGCCCCAAATTCAGAATACAGCAATTCAACTACATTAAAAAATGGACTTTGAAAAATGAGTTCCTTTTCTTTGGCAGTCAAGCTTTAGTAAATAATAGACATTATGGTAGACAAACCTTATCACAATGGTAAAGGATTACTGCTTTTGTACTTAATGCTTTAAAAAATTAGAACACCTTAATCTTTTAAAAACAATTTGGGTTTGGAAAAACAAATTACATTGAAGCTGACAAGATGCCTGCCAAGTTCCAGGAGATGCAATTTACAATATCTGAGATGTTAAACCTTGAATGCCTGAGTTCCTAATAGAAACAGGGCCTCAGTTATTAACTCTTTCAGCTCTGCTGTAGTCTATAACACATGAAGTGCATATTTTTATGTCTTCCTCATAAAACCCAGGAGGCTGCTGCTGGGTTTCTGTACTGTCTCAGTGGTACAAGATAAGAAGTGATCTCCTGGCTTGCATGCTTCTGTCTGCTGAGAAGAGAGGCCATAAATACATGAATGTGTATTCTGCAATCACTTTCACAAACTGATCATTCTCCTGAAATGAAACTGTGTGTTTTGGCCTGCCACTACCATTGTGAGGTGAATATAGAATCTCCACATAAGACTTAGAAGAAACCTTTTTTTTCTTGACCAGAATATATCTATGATAATGCTTGTATCCATATATCTTTCATATCATATTTCATGGCTAGCATGGCCATGTGAGGTTAGCAGGTGGGATGCTTACTTTGTATTCTCTTGGGGTCCTTAGTAAAGCATTTTAAATACAGGAAACATACTGTGTTATGATTATGCTACTCAACTGTCCAAACTTAAACTCTACTCTCAGGCTACCAGTGACTTCAGGAGTCTTTGTTTCTTACTCTATTATGACATTCCATCTGTTATATGGATATATCAATCTCTACCCATCTACCCAGCTATATTTATATATATCTTAAGGTCTGGTTATTCATGGGTGTACAGATTGCTACATCACAGATAATGAACCTGTAATAACACCCCTGGTGTTTTTCAAATGAAATTGATGAAGTTTCAAATAATAGACTTTTCTTTGTTATCTTGAGTGCATGACCTTTTTTTCATAGTAGTGAATTTAAGCATAATTATATTATCTGGCTTCAGAAATCATAGCTTTTTTTATGCTCTCTAAATACCTGTGTATTTATCATACTTCCTAGTTTTCTGTTGTAATTAATTCTTTTGATAGTATTTGTCAGATTCATTGCTGATAATATTAAATAAGCAACTAAAGCTCTCAAGTTCCAAAGGACTGCCTGCTGAGTAAATTGGATAGGTGAAAATTTCAAAATCTAAGGATGACAGAGGAAACCTGGAATTTCTTAAGGTCTCTGATGTAAAGCTAGGAACCTTGACTGTACTTAGCTTCATTTAACTAATGATTGAACTTTTTTACAAGACATTATTACTATTATTATGCTCTGACTTCAAGAATATAAATTTTATTAAATGCACACCACCCCTGCAGAACATTTTAATGGGTAAGGATTATTCTTCTGTGTTCAGCTTTGACTGTAGGGCTGCTATCCCAAGACATATTTTTTTTACTTCCCTCACATAGATTCCATGATATCCTTTTTTTTTGTTGTTGTTGTCTGTTATCTTGCTAAGTATCACTCTATTTCTGAATAAAATGTCACCACACTTGTATTCTTCTTATTGCTGTTTTTACATCTTGCACTGCCCTTTTTGGAAATGACTGTTAGTATATCCTCATTAAAAAATTTTATAGCCTTCCAAATTAAAAGTAGTTTTAGGGACTGCCAGCCCTGTATGCTTTTTAATATTTAATTTTCTTCTATTGGTTTCAGACTTAGTCCCTCAAGCCCAACACTGAATTATTATCTAAAAGAATCAGCTAAGAAATGTTCACTTAATGAAAATAGTTTTCAGTTGTTGCATTTGCTGACCATTTCTTTCTTTCACAAGTCTTATCTGTCAGTTCCTCTTCATTAGCTGCATCCTGCTTCAATTTGCACTGTACATCTATCTCACCTATATATAACACTTTTTCCAGAAGTAACTTTACAGTGACACCTGACCTAAGTGAAGAAAGACTTTTTTTTCTCTTTCTTTATTATTTCTTTTCTGTCTCCAGGCTGTATTGCTTGTGCTATCTAGCTGACCTCTTCCCTCTGTGCTCCCTGATGGCAGGCCAGTCAATTTGTCCCTCATGCAATTCAACAGTTCCTGGGATTGTCTGAATCTCAGATCTTCTCATCTTTAGTTTTCCTTCATGTGGTTTGTGGTTACTTCCTACCTCCCTGTCCTCTTTTCCCTCTTCTTCATTAATGTTTTTTTATTCTTCTTTGTGTTGCCCTTACCATACATAGGTCTCAGCCCCTGGATTTTATCTTCCTCTGTGCTTGCTGGGTTCTTCTAGGTCTCTTTATTTGCTTGTCTGTTTGCTCCCTGCAGCATCTCTGTTTCTCTTTGCAGAGAAGAGTATCAGCTGAAGATACCTGTAATGTGTGGTCAAATGCATGGCCTTGCTCAAAGGCTTGGTGTACCTAAGTAGTTCTGCAAACAGAAAAAATGACCACAGCACAAACCTTACGAATAGAGCTGGTAGGCTTGGTTCTTATTTCCATCTCCCATGGATTTTCCCTCAAAGAGGATGGATTTCATGCCAAATTCCCTGTTCAGCACTGTTTGTGGTATTGTTACACAACAGGTTGCTGTCACTTCACCTTCAGAAAAAGAAATTAACACTTGATGGATCCTTCCATACATTAGCCTGAAATTTGAGTCCATTTTAGTGGGATATATGCTGAAACAATTTTGTGTTTTCTAGTCATAACTTGTCACAAACATAATTGTTCAATTAAAACTCCGTAATACATTCCGTAATATTTGGGGACTGGCTTTCTTCTCTCTAAGCAGATCATTAGAGGTTTAAAAGATAGACTGATAGTCCTCTATATGAATTATCCTGCATAAATGATGTACCATATAGTGGACATTATTTTTTTTGTCAGTAAGGTGTAGACTACTTTAATTAAACTTTATAGAAATTTCCCTTGTGCATCCTTTCACACCTGTATGGATGGAATGTTAGGAATCAGTGCTAAAGGTAGTATATCACAAGTCAAACTAGCTCATATTTTAAAATTAGAAACTTATTAGTTTCCCTTTTTTCCTCCTCTGGATATGTAGAGAAACTCGGGTACATGAAAATTCTAACAAAAATCTGTTTTTTGTCTAAATTCTGCCTCAGAAACTGTGGGGGGAAAATGTCACTACTTAAAATGCGAAAAACTACTTAGTTTCTAAAGCAGAATCAAGGCATAGTCTGTATTGTATGCAGGTGCCCCTTGAGTCAGAAGATAAGCTGTTGCCCCAGACAGTGTGGAAAGGTTCAATCTCAAAACTCCATTTGTCTATAACTTTACAAACACTGTGTGAGCTTGTGTTAGTTAGATGAAGCAGAAGTTTTTTCCAAGGATGAAATATGTTTGTTTTTTTTTTTTTTTAAATTAGTAACTTTGCCATACGCTTCTGAATAACTGTGTGCAAGCCTTTAGGAAAAGTAGTTATGTTTTCCAGTCAAATCTGCTCATGCCCCATTACTGTAATGTATATTTTTAATACCATTCTTGCTGCCAAAGATAAAGCTGATGCAGACTGGCAGTAATGAGATCACTGTGGGGCTTCCAGTGTATCTCTGCAAGCTTTGGGAAAGTATAGGTGCAAAACATCACAGGATTGGACCCTGTGATGAATATTTGTGAATATTTGAACATCTGCTTGAAGGAAAAAATCTGTGAACAAAAAGTGAATTTATTTGTGTCTGCTTGCCATTGGCATGAGCTGTACATGCACACCATGCTGGGTGACTGCTGCCTCTGTGTGCCCTTCATAGGCTCATAAGGCTTTGCATGAAGTCTTTAAGACTGTGGACATACTGAGGGAGAGGGAGCCGTTCCACACCACCCTTGCTGCTGCTCCCCAAGGGTTTCCCTCCTCCTCCAGCATCCTGAGAGCTCTCACTTGGCAAATGCACAGCAGGCCTGTATCCTCAGGCAGTGTAAAGAACAGCAAATATTCATTCCTCTTGGCAGGGCTGGCCAGCAAGAGTCTTGTGGTTTGAGATGGTTAAGGTGATCTTTCAGGTGTTCTTTAATGCTCACACAGCCTGTGGCATTGTTTGTGCATGTTAAGTACCCTGTGACTGACAAGAAGGTCTTCAGACCTGTAAGGACTTTGCTTTATTCATGTATTTATTTTGCAATTTAAAGCAGAAATGTTCTGTAGGCAGAAAAGGACTGTTTGGAAAGTGATTATGTTTCAGTCTGACTATTGCCATCTTTCCTTTAAGACCAGACATGATTTTTAAAAGATTTAAGGGAAGAGATAGAATGTATGTGAATGGATGAAAATATGGATATCAGACAGGGTAACCTTTGATATTGATAAATGTTTCCAGGTTCCTAGAGTTTAAAACCCCATAACCTACATTAAATAACAGCTTTGCAGTGTAGTTGGCAACTTTGTAGTAGAGACAGTAAATCAGTATTAAACTGTAAGCTCCTGAAAATCAATGTGGTCTCTTCAAGCAATAGCTGGTGCTTTCATTTCAAAGTTCATGGTACATGACCCTCAGGGCTTCAGCTATCATGCTATCAGAACAAGGTATGAGCCTTTTGAAGGGGGGAATTAGCAATGTGTAAGTTGTATTTTTACTGTTTGGTGTTGGGTGCATGTCAGGTAAGAAGTTTGCATCTTTAATGGAATAGTTACCATCTGCTGTTTATGCCTGCAAAACGATCAAGTTCTGGAAACCTCTGTGCTAACTCGATGTAGTTGAACTTGCAGTGCAAGCTGGAGCAGGAGTTTAAGCTGTAGCTCTGAGCAGAGCTGAGAAAACACAGTGAATGGGAGTGGTGGTACTGAAAGTGTTGTACAACACTGAAAGTGTTGTACCCTGACTGTGGAACGCTTCCTATTATGAGGACCCACAGCAATCCTCCATGCTGAAAAAAGGATTTTTTTGCCCAGGGTCTGTGCCTGAAAAAGTATTCTCAACTTTCAGACCAATGTCCAGTCAATCCCCTGTAGGCATTCCAAACAGAAGACTTAAACTGCTATATTGTTTCAATGGAAATTTCTTGTTATTGAAGATAACAGAAGAAAGATGAGAAGATAGATGAGAATCAAATAAAAAATTAAAAAAAAGCCAACCTTCATGTGCTGGGCAGTTCTGATGAATTGTGGTTTATTCTTTGGAGTGTGACTCACATGCACAGTTCTCAGCAAAACGTTGCAAAATTCTTTGTAAATTTCTCTAAAAAGCAGAAGGCTTTCAAATCAAATATAGATGTACAAACCTATTATTTAAAAAAAAATAGCCGGTGTTAAAGTGAGCAAAATTTAGTTATTCTTTTAAAAGGATTTATTGGGTCTTCAAATTGAACTTGGCATGTAGCTGTGGTAAAATTTAAAGTACCAGATTTCTGGGAGGTTTTGTTCCTTAGTTACCATTAGATTCATGTCTTTACGGAAATGTTGCTCTCTGACAGCTGTGCAATTATCCAGTGTCACTTCTGTGCCATGTAGTTAAATGGTCAGCAGTTACCATGTTTATAAACACTGTGTGACATTTGAGCTTTGAAGAGTACATTCTTACTGAATGCTTTTGGAAGAGTTCCATGTGCAATATTTTCATGCATCTTTCAGGGGAATGTGCACTAAATGGAATGGCAGTGGAGATTGACTGTAATAAGCATTACGTATGAAATGGGAATCAGATTAAACAGAAATCCCAGTGCATTACACTGAAATGATTAAGGCTAAAACAATAGGCAGTGCCACATATATTACAGTAGTTCCTCAAGAACAATACAGCTGTGTAGCTCGAGGAAGTTTCAGCAGTCCTCTCACAATCTTCCTAAAATTTTCTTCATCTCCACTATTTCTCTTGATTAACATTTACCTTTCATGTAGGTTTCTTTCGGTGTATTTTTTTTTTATCAACTATGACCGAAGTAAGAGGGAACTAGTGCAGTGAAAACTTTAAATTGTGTACCGTGGTTTGAGTTGCTATCAAGTAGTACTGATAAATGCAAACTGTCAGGTATACCTTCTAATTAGCATTCATCAGCTCCAGGGGTCTGTGCGAAAAGCAGGTTGAAGGTTTGGGTCAAATTTACTCTTCTTTGTGTGAAATCCCTTGTTAGCAACCAAAAATGGGATTCAGTTGTGAATGGTATTAAATAGTATTTGGGAGTTTGCTCAGGGGTGTATTTTATTTTTGTCCTCTTTTTTCTTTCTTTTTTTTTTTTCCTTCCTTCTTCCCACCCTTCT
This sequence comes from Molothrus aeneus, assembly GCF_037042795.1. NCBI lineage: Eukaryota > Metazoa > Chordata > Aves > Passeriformes > Icteridae > Molothrus > Molothrus aeneus. The sequence goes on from NC_089653.1 coordinate 16,315,124, forward strand.
TTTTTTATCTTTCTTCCCCACCCATTAGGCTGAGTTGTTTATCTTGTGCAGGAACTGAGACAGAGGTTAAGACAGGGCCCTTGCATATCGTTTGGACAGAACACAAATGAAATATTAGAGTTTATTGGGAGCAAGAACCCTGGAGTGCTGACTCAGACTAATGAGAGTATAGAGATCTCCATGACCAATTTGGCCTCTCTTTTTGTGGGAGATTCAGGCTGAACATGCCTGGTTTATAGGGTTGTATTAATGGAGGAGCCTGGAATGGTTAAAATGCCACCAGATCTTGTGATAGCCTTTCAGTTATTACTTGTGCTTCATCAGGACCACGGAGGGAAAAATAGCTTTTCTCAGCAGTGCAGTTCTGCAGAAGCATCAGGCTTTATGTTTTGATGTAACAGTGCATAACTTGAAAAAAGGTCCCTGCTGAGAGTGGGCTGACAGTAAATAACGTGTTTATGGAGTGTAGACCAAGAATGAATTCATACACATAAAGAAATGGAAAAAAATGTGGATGGTAAAGGCACACTATGCTTGTGGTTCATTAATGGCTTGTAGGAAGCTCCTGTGTACCAGCAGTCAGAACTGGCAGCTTCTGGTGTAAGTGTGGTAAAAGAAATTCCATCATTCCATCAGTGTGGTGATCAAGGAAACACAGGTGAGCCTGCCTGGTGCTTTGGAAAAAACATGTACAAACAGAGTTCTGGGAATAACTTCAGAAAGAAGGAAGAATATCGAATTTCTGGAGTTTTTTTAGTAAAAGTTCAAATTGTTGGAAAATGAGATTCAGTTAGAAAGGGACAGTTTCAGTGAATTTTCTATCTGCAAAAATACATGATGGAAACTCTTTAAATTCCCATTTTACTGTTTAGAGAAGAAAAATTTTCATATTGCACTTTGAAATAATATTTAGAAATTTTAGTTACCCTGTATTAAGTAATAAAAATGAACCTAAGGCTTGATCCAGTTTACTGCAACTGAGTTTTTATCATCAAGATTCTTAGTCTGAATTATCTTAGTTTTATAAAGTTTTATCTAGAGCTGGGATGTTGTACTGGAAATTTTTGTTTTAAATTCTGTTCTAATGGTACTGTTAACAATTAAACTATAGAAATACTATAAGTTTGGAGTGCTCTTTAGTATGCTATAATAATTTTTATATTTATATAAATTATTTATTGTGGCTAGTAATGCTTTATTTATTTTTGATCTAATAATGCTCCTCTGGAGATACTGAGCCAAGAGTTATTTATTTAAAATACAAAGGAAAGAAGGTTCTAGGGAAGTACAAAAATCTCAGTCACTGGTACAGAGAAACTGTTTTTCTGTGAAGTGCTATTACCTATGCAAGTCACACCTGGACATGAACTGCACTATTTTAATTGAAGAGCTTTCTAAATATAAGTTGGGTATCTAGGGGATATAGGATGAACCCATCTGTTCTACCAAAATTGACTTTTTTATATCCGTTATCTTAACTTTTTTTTATCCAAGACATACACAAAGCTTCTCAGATAAACAGGTGCACTTTGATATTGTCCAATTAATTACTGTCAGTTTTATTGCAGTGGAAATTTGGTCTGTAGCTCTTCTTTGGTATCAAAACCAGTTTCCTGATTCTCAGGATGTTTTCCTGGACATTTAAATCAAGAACAAAGCTATTTTTAAAAATCCAAATCTATCTCCTGCATGAAACCCACCAGCTGGACCTAAGTTTGACTCAGGTTACAAAATTATATACAGAAAAGGGTGACTTTTTTTCTGCTGTACTGCAGTTTTGCTACAGTAGATTTCAAAGTGGTTCTAAATTTTTTTTTCCTATTCTTGGTGGATGGGGGAAAGAAAATGCAGTAGACAAATAATTTATCCAAAGATGGGAAGGGAAAAGGAAAAAAAAAAGTTCCTTTTGGAAGCAAACTTACTTGGGACAAGAGCTGGAAACAATTTTATTTTGACACCTATTCAGGGGCAAATGTAAATTGAGCATGTGATGAATTAATGAGACTGATCCCTTATGAAAGATTTGCAAAGAGCTGAGATTTAGACATGACTACTTCTCCGAGCCCTCCTTTGCTCACCTTCCTTATGAATAATAATTAAAAATAAGTTTTAAAAAGTAAAGAATGGGTTTATCTGTCATTGCCATGCTGTTCTCTAGGAGGAACTCAGCTGTTCTGCAGGCTGTTTGCTCAGATGCTCCATGGGCAGCAGTTCTGTGCCTGGGTTTTGCTCTCAGTGCTGAGGGAGACATTTGGTGCAGGAGCTCTGGGTGGGAGCCAGAGACCAGAGGGCCTGAACTGACAACCCTTGGCATGCCCAGGGGCTTGGGGCCTGGCCGGCTGAGGGACACTGAGGGAGGTGGCAGAAACTCATGACCCTCAGACTTCCTCTTCTTTACACTGAGGGGATAAAACTCAGGGGTTCCTTTGTTTGTGGTCTCTCCTCAGATGCTCAAGCTCAAGCTGCTGGTTTTTTTTTTTACTGTACCAAGATTAAATTATTTTAAGGTTTGGGATGTCTGAGACACTACCACGGGAAACCTGGGATCGAGGCAGTAAGGAAACCTGCTCTGTGTGAGCGTGGGGGTGCAGGTGTGAAGGGGCTTCTGTCCCCTAGCTGGTCACTCAGGTGCTGTGAGTGTGACAGCCACAGCGTCCTGGATGCTTGGGCAGGGAAGTGTCCTTAACACAGGCGCCCTGGGGCTGGCCATGATCTGTCTGCAGGGGGGGTCTGCAGTGGCATTGCAGCTGTGGAGGAGGAGCTTTGTAACAGGGGCTGAGGCCCAGAGCTGCGGTCGAGGGACGATGGGTGACAGGGAGCACTCACTGCAATGCAGTGCATCTGCTCCCTGGTGACAGCTGTAATTAGTCACCACTTCGTGCTGTGCCCTGCATTCAGCTGGGATAGAGTTAATTTTTCTTCCTAGTAGCTGTTCAGTGCTGTTTTGTACTCACTGTGAGAGCAACACTGCTAACACCCTGATGTCGTCGTTGTTGCTAAGGGGGGCTCACTCCAAATCCAAGGTTTACAGTTTCCACGCTCTGCCCGTGAGGAGGTGCACGGGGAGTCAGGAGGGAGCATGGCCAGGACACGGACCCTAAGGAGCCAAAGGCACATTCCACAGCATAGAGCATCATGCCCAGTATATAAACTGGGGAGGGTTGGCTGGGAGCACTGGTGGCTACTCAGGAAAGGGTTGGGCATTGGTCAGCAGGTGGAGAGGAGCTGTATTCTGCATCATTGTCATTCTGGGGCTTATTTTTCATCATCTTTTTGTTCTGTCCTTTTTCCATTACAATTGTTTTTCAAAGATTTTTGTTGTTGCTATTAAACTGTTCTTATCTCAACCCACAGGTTTTACCCTTTTTTTTTCTCTGATTCTATTCCCTATTCCACTGAGGGAGGTGAGCAAGTTGCTGCATGGTATTCAGTTGCTGGCTGGTTCAAACCATTGCAGTTTGCAAGAGATTTGGTTTTGACTTCTTCCAGTGTCTCTTAGGACACCCTTTTCAAATTATTTTCTGTGAACTCCCCAGTTTGCCCTCTGATTTGTTTTTTCATTGTGGAAAGTTATGATTCTCTTTATCCTCACCATTAAGTTACAGGATGTGCAAATAATAACTTTTGCTACTTTGGTATACCCCCTAGCAAAACAGTCTGGTGGTTCTTTAGTATCATGGATTTCAGGATGGCAACTTTTGTTTCCAAAATTGAGACACAACAGGAACATCTGTGTTTGCCATCTGCAAGACATTTCCTTCTAGGATCCCAGGGCTGGTTGCAGGGCTTCCAGACATCCCTACTGCTTGTTCCCCTGGGTGCACAGGGAGGAGACAACAGGTTTGTATCTATAACACTGCTGCATGTCGTTCTGAACTCTTCAGCACATCCTGCTGTCACTGGAGCACAGCCTGCCCAGGTCTGTTTGATCACCCAGCATCTCCTCTCAGTTGTGTGCAGCCACTCATGCCTGCATCCCTTTTTATGCAGCCTGCTTTTTGCTGCTAACAGCAAGGTGCTGGCCCTGGCAAAGCAGCCAGGTGTTGTGGAAAAGAGCCACATTAGAGCCCTATTACTGGCCAGGCATTATAGGCTTGGAGAGGTTTTCAGTTTTAGATGTTTTGAGAAGATCAAGAAAGGATTGTTTCTGTTTCTTTTTTCTTTTTCCCCTCTGCAAAATTATTTCTGAATTTAGCAGTTTTTATTGCTTACTTTCCTAAGTTATTTAATCCTGCAACTGCCATTAGATAAAATAATGAACCAAGTTACTTTTTCATAAAGGCAATGTAAATATTTGTTTTCCACTGGATTCCAATAAAAAAAGTTTTCATGGATTATTTGCAGTAAATTATTTTAAGTTATACATTTAAAAGTAACAAAACTACATGTATGAAACTATCTTTGATTATTTTTCATGAAGCTTCTTAGCCTTTTATCAGTGTTGCTGTGAGATTTGAAATCTTAATGCTCGTATTTTGATTTTCAGTTTCTTCCTTTTTCATTTCTATTGCAAATGCTTACTACTGAGAAATTAAACAGTTTCCTGCATTCACTGCTCCCCTTCCCATCTACTTCTGGCCTGATTCTGATAGTATAGTTTATATGTTGTCACTTGTAGCAGTGCACTGAGTGAATTACAATTCTCTTGTGTGGGTTCTGCATTTTACATTTGGCTCTTGAAAGGTAGCTGGGGAGGAAGAAGGGCACAGTCTCAATCCTCTTTTTTTCCCAGATTTTTAGAATTTATTTACTACTCTAAGATGAAACTACTCTAAAATGAAAGATGGATACTCTTTAATTTCCATTGTGCTGTTCATCTCAAAAGCAGATTTTCTATTTGATAGAAGTGTTTTGAAACATTACTCCCAAGTGTCACCTAGACCCCCATCTACATAGAAAGTATAAAAAGAACTAGGGCATTTTGCACCTATATTAATAATTTTTCCATACAAAACTATAACATACTTCAACCTGTAAATCCTTCCCCAATAGATGGCAATGCTTTTACTCAGGCACAGTAATCTCACCAATTCATACTTTATATAGGGTACATTTATTAAGTAGGATGGAATAGGTTCTTCAAGGATGTTTCACAGACAATTTGTTTTCTTTTTGAATGGATGGGCAAAATTTCAAGCAATTGGCAAGATCCTGAACAGCTTGAATAATTAAAAATGGGTGACCATAATTTCCCAAGTATCTTTTTCCTCTTTAAAGTAAAAAAAACTCACTAAGTTATGAACATTAACTCCTTTCTTACTTTGAGAATTCTCAATAACTTTCCTTATGATAACACAGGTCTCCAGGACCTTGCTTTTCACACTGTTTAACTTTCATGACCCTCTGGCAATAGACTGGTGATATCAGAAAGTTGAAACCTGAGAGCTGTTTTTCAATAGGGTTTTTTTAAAGATTTCTTTGGATTGCAAGTCTGTAAATATGTTAGAAAATGCAGGAAGTTTGAGCTCCCTCCCAGCACGTTTTCATTTTGGAGTAGCAGTTCAGGCTATGTGTAGCAGTTCTGAACAGAGGATATTTAGAGCCATTCAGACTCGACTACCTACGGTGATGTTTCTAAATGCATTTCAAGCTATTAGAATGCAGAGCCATTGGCTCTGTAGGAGGAGCGCTGAGTGGTCTGGCACTCTGATGACTAAAGATAAACTCTTTAACAGCCTAAATTTAGGCACCTCATTTTAAAAACTTTGGCCCAGATATGTGAACCCAGAAGAATGAGAGACGATAATTCATTTAAATTCCCTGGCTCTTGCGTCTCCCCAGACTGAGCATTTATCCATACAAATTGCTCACTGTTGCAGATGAATCACTAAATGTAGCCAGTGCAATAACTCTGCACCTGAGCATTATTTAATTCTGCTTTGCTAATGCTAGCAGCACTTTGCTCTTTCTCTGTATGTTACAGCCCCTGGCTACTTTGGCTTTGTCTGGATATATTTGGGAACTGAATAGGGAGAAAATGTACACATTTTTGCCCTCCTGTTCATCACTGCTATCTTTCCTAAGAGCTGTTGTTCCTCAGGTGGTCAGCCTAATGTTCCTCCCAGCTTAAAAGAAATGCAAGGGAGGCAATTACCAAGGGGATGTTGCTCTTCATGGTAAAGAGAATTACTGTGTTCTGTGTTGATTTTCCTCTTTCAATGAGTTTGTGGTTTCTCTTGGGATTTTTGTCTCTTTAAAGGACTATTTCAGCTTGGGAACATGAGAAATAGAGGGAGATATGTGTGTTGCCCACAATTTTCTCTTGTGGTAGTGTGGACTACACAAATGAGTAAAATTTTAAAACAGTTACTTTGGCAAGTAATTTATACCTTTTTTAAGGACAAGTGTAAGCTAAGATTAATGTTAAAGATGTTGGCTACTTAGTGAAGTTTTACCTCATATTTCTGAAGGAATGAGATACCCCTTAGCCTATATCAAGGATGGATTTCTTGTCATTCCAGTGCAGCCTTAGAAGTCGTGGGCGTTTATTCTAAGCCAGTCATCTGTAGTCAGTGTCATAAGAGAAGGTGATTCATCCCTTCTGACACTAAATATCTGAGAGGCTTATTATGCAAATGTGTTCTGAAGAGGAAGGTGGTTGATGATGTTCCTGCTCAGCCCAGTGCTACAGTCTGCAGAGCCTCTGAGTACCACTGCAGTCTTTTTTTAACATACTGAGGAAATTATCCAGGTTAAAAACCAGTAACTGGAAGTATTTCGTTCATTTGTGTTTGCAGTTTCTGTTTTAAACTGGGTTCATTTCAGTGATTCATAGGGCCATTTATAACAGAGAGATAAGAATATCTGTTCAATAAATGGGGTCATACTGGCACAGAAGAAAGAAGTGGTTGAAGGCAGGAACATTCAAAACCATTCAAAACCGTGTAATGAACTGCCTCCTGAAATACATGTGTGCACTGTTTTATTAGCAGAGATGAACACACTGCAGTAATTGTTTAACCATGTATTAAGCAGGACATTAACAATATCACTGGCAGTGTAGTGTGCATCTCTCCATGCTTGCTATCACTTTATTAGACTATTAAGTGTCTTGAAGAGAGCTTATCTATGTCAAACAAAGGGGGCACTTAGGAACTTGTGTTTTTATTTTGAGATCCTTCAACTGAGGTTCTCTCTCAGTGCTAGTAGTGCAATCTTCTCCAGTTTTAGCTTCCCAGTGGGTTATACATATATGGACAAATATGCAAACTGCTGAGATGGGATGTTTCTTTATAATATTTAGTGATTATCCAAGTTCCATACCAAGAACACAGTAACGTGACCATGCAAGTAATAACTTTGTCTTGAGCATTATGTAAATGTGAGGAGAGGATGAACTCTCATATAAATGTGTGAACTTCACTTGAGCATCTCACTGTCGTGTTTTTAATTAACTAGGTTAGTTAACAGATAAAATATCAGAGGTGTAATGAGCCAGAGACAATATATTTTGGGAGACATACTGAAAAGAAACCCAGCTGAGGAGGATGCATTAGATTCATCATAGAGAAGGTAGATCTCCTGAACTGCATGTTCTGTGCAGTTATTCATCACAGGATCCCTTATGCTCATGTACTAACCTGCCCCAGTGTGCTTTTGTGGTACATGGACACAGTCAGGGTACTTTGGTTTAGGAACTGAAGTTGAGAAAGGTGACTGCCACCAATTAGTTACTGTTCCTTGAAGCAGCAGAGGAAGGCATGAAAAGAACTATACTGAAACAATATCAGTAGCAATGAAAACAGTCAAAATTAGCTTTATAGTAAATTTTTATATAAGTTCTTTCTGGAATATATTTTCCATGTTTTATTTATTTTTATTATTATGTTTCTTTTTATTTTTGTAGGCTGTGGAAACCAACCTTGCATCAAAGGATAGTCACTGGGTCTATGTAAATGAGGTAAGAAAGTCAAAAGAGAAAACACAGCTCGCTACATTCACTCATCACCATCTTTTGTTTCATATGTTTTGACACACCAAACTGAGCATCCATGTAGCGTTTTTGCTTTTTGAATGGCACAAGGTTCAAACTCTGTGGTGTCATTGCTTGTCTGTCTTAGTTGAATTGGCATAGGTTGGACACCAGGGGTCAAGATAAAGCTTCCAATACACCTCAGAGCAGCTGGGAGACTTGCTTTTACCTTCCTGCTGACACTATTTCATTAGCTATTGAGGAAGCAGAGAATATCTCAAAAGAAATCTCAAACACAGGAATCTCTCTGGCAGAAGCTCACCTTCCACTGCTGTGCAAGCCTGCACACAGATGCTGGGAGAGGAAAGAGCCTTTGCAAGTTTAGTCCATTCAAATATGTATTTACATGACACACAGGCTTTCTCTAGTGCAGAACTCTGTTGGTGTATTGGCCAACATCCAGAATAACTTAAATTCAAAGTGTAATGTTTCTCTTTGCAGCCAATGGGATCCTGTCCTACTACAAAGATTATTTATTTTACCTTAGTGCCATGATGCCCTAATGAGAATCTGTTCAGGTTCTTATTTCAAAAACAATGAAATATTGTACCATATATAGTAACTAATAAATCACTGATAAATGGCAGTATTTTATAGATTCCTTGTTTTAATCATGATTTATTTAAAGATAGCAAAATATATAATCTAAAAAGAACAGTGTTCAATGTCTTATTTTTATATTATAAATGCATAGCCTCTAATTTAATAGCCAATTCCTTTGTTAATTTCTTCGTCCTTTCTTTGCACCTAACTAATAATTTTGGATAGGCAACTTTTAATAGTAACTATAAATTGTATTGTATGGCATTAGACAGGCTCTGTATTTAAATAGGGGTTAGGGAAAGTGAGTGAAATCCCTGCTTGTCGAGGCTTTATAAATTCTTTCTAGTCCTTTTTACATTTAAGTACCTCCTGGTTTGTCAGCTGCTGTAATGACCCACTACAAAACATCAGCAAGATGCCCAGAGTGTCAGTGTTTATATTCACATAAAGATAATACAATGCATATTTCCCTAAACATTTATAGAGAGGGAGTGTTTGTGAATTTTTTACTGCTTCTCTTATTGTTCAGATGTTAAAATTCACTTCACGAAGCTTGAATCTATAACATTGTGATAAAAGCCTTCAGCACTTGTGCACTAATGTGTGCACACTTGTACACACACAATCAAATCACACAGGGTGTCGATTCTGCCTCAATTTTGGATGTTTTTGTTTTCTTTCTCCTTCATGGCTAAAGACTGGGTAGGGAGGCTATGAGGGCAGCATGTAAATTTAAAGTGTAAATTTCTAGTGGAAAGTATCAGTGCACATAATTTATAAATATCTCAAAATGTAATTCAGTCCAAACAGACAATTAGAGAAGCTTTTCAGACTCACAAAACTTTGTAAAAAAAAATCTTTGCAGACAAAAGGAAGAGGAAATGTCATGGCTATCCTTTCTTTTACAGAAGTGTTGGAATTTGTGTTTGATTAAAGCTACTGTGAGAAGAAGGTGCATCGAGCATCTCCATGGATGCATCTGTAGAAATTTGGAGGTTCCTTAGGGCTTGCTTCTTATTTAAGTGTGCATCCCTCCATGCTAGCAAGAGGACAGACTGATTAAGCTTTCCACGTACATGTTTCCAATTAGTGGTAGTGGGAAGTGCATGAATATTTGATGGAAAAGATGATGCTGATTCTTACTGTGATTTGTGGAATGGAATTAACTTTTAATTCCCAACAGTCAAATCAGCTCTTTTTGATGTGTTTCCATGAGAGTAGGAGTCCATTATGCAAATAGACCAAAACCTTAGCCAGTCTTTTTTTGTCCTGGGCAGATTGAGGGCCCTACATCCCGTTCACCCTGTGACCCAGTGATCTCATTGCAAGGAAAGAGGGATGTAGGGCTGACTGATTGAAGGGGCACTAGCAGGAAGAGAGCACAGGGACCATTTTTTTTCCATGGAGGTTCCTTGTATGAAGAGCGCTGGATTGTAAACAGGTTTTTCAGGCCTTTTGCACTTGAGGGAGCCCATGAAGGGCTTTGGACAGCTCAGGCTACTGAGATCTGCTGACCCAGAGCACCTTACAGTGTACTCTGTCTCCCACTTCTCAAGCCAATGAGGACCTGAAACTTGGACTTACCTTGCTGTAGGAAGCATGACTGTGTAGCATGGTATTCTTTCAATAAGAATTTTGTTATTAAATTAAATGTACTTGACTCTCTTTGCACTGGCAATCTGATAAAAATTTGTATTTGGTTATTTTTTTTCCCTTATGTGCCTTCCCATGTGGTAGAATAGGAGTTAAGTTTTGGAGGTAGAAAAAATTTAATCACTTAAATTTTGTTAGATAAACAAGACCACCAAGCTTTGGATGAGCTAACTGTAAATCTATATGACTGGTAATTATGCAGCAAATGAACAAACAGCTGTACTAATCAAATCCTGTTTGCTAGTTTTCAATAACCCAGGTCTGTGCTGAAGTATCTGTTCAGTTTGGATGCCATTGCTGGTGAGAAAGGACTTGGTCATCTTTAGAAAAAGGCTGGTTTATTGGGAGTTAAATTTATTCTGTGCAGTTGGAAGGCTGAACCATTACCTGGCAGGTTTTCTAGGGTAAGAAAATACACAGGGATGGATCTTTTCAGGCAGTATCATGTCCTCATACATCCTCTTTGCAGCCAAAGTGATAAAAAACTTACTGCTTAAAAAATATATATTTGTTGTCCACTTTCCTGGTTCCAAACAGGTTATGTTCCAATATTTCAATAGCTGTCAAAAATAGTGGAGATTAGAAGGAAAAGAAGGATACGTTTTTCTAACTAACCACCCCCCCTTTTGAATTATATTTCATCACCTGCACTTTTTGTTTTTATTCATCTAGAAATGCTAGAATCATCTAGCATCATCTCTTGCTTTCATTTAGATAGTGATTCTACCTAAATTCTGGGTTAAACATGCCAGGTAGCTTTTTAAAAGCAAGAACACTTGTGATTCTTTTATAAATCTGTATAAAAGAAAACTCTTCCAAATTAGGACTACTACATGTTTAGCTGTGTCTCCAGAGTAGTCCAAAGCACTTTATTATCATTGCCTGTGTGGGGAGCTGCCGATGACTTGCAGTTTTGGAAGATCTGTTAGAACATGTCGGGTGTTCTGCTTGAACCTTTGCTGTTTATACCTTTGATGGTTGAAGTGACCCACCAGCTTTGACAGACATGTGCTGCTGCTTCTTTTGGAAAGACTGGCACACTTACAGATGGCCCCTGTTTTTTGGATGTTTATTTCCTATTTTTCTCCCTAGTTTTCTTTATTATTTTTATTTTTCTCTTTTCTTTCTCTTTCATACCAGGCATTAAGCATCTCTGTTGGCTCCTCATAACATATTTCATTCTCCCCCTCTCTTTTTCTGCCTTTTCTGATAAAATGCTGCACCTTGCGCAGGGCATGCGTCTGTGGGAGAGGTACAAGAGTACTACTTGAAACTGAATTTGGATGTTGTTGTACCAGGAGCAGTGCTCCAGGAGATTGTGCCTACTTCTTTATTAGCAGCAGCAGCAGTAGGTCTGGGAGTATAAAAAGAGTTAGAAACCATATTTCCCTTTTTGTGGGACATTTTATGGTTTTAAAATTGTCTCCGTTCCAAGGGTAAAGAAAAGATAAAATATTCTGGAAAACTGGAATATTGAACAAAATTATAATCAAATTAAACAAAGTATTTTATTCCCTCATCTCAATATATTTAATTCTAATTCAAAGTTTCTAAGCATTCACTATTTTTACATATAAATCAGTACAAAAAGCAATGAACTACTCTTCCTGCAAGTGAAATGGTAGAGAATTCAGCAGATAATTCAAATTAGTTGTTTTGCTATTAAGACATCATTTCTTTAATTTATTTTTAAACTTATTTTTTATTCAGTAGTTTAATCAAAAGCTGTAAGACATAGTCAGGCAAAGCACAACACTACTCATTGATATAGGAGAACACTTTTTGTGAAGGGCAGGTAGGGATGAAAAAGAGGCAATGCAGTGTTACATGTCAAAAAACATCTGTACCCCTTCTGAAGCTGAGGAGGGGTGAGGGACAAACTTTTGGCTGGAAATATGCAGGAGACAGTGAGGAAGACTGTTTTTGGAAGTAATTTTTTTTGGACAGAAATGCCCTAAAGGCAAGAAATTAAAATAAAGGAAGATTGTAATTTCCTTGCAGTGAAGAAAATAGGGTTGGGGAACAGACAGAGCTTCACAAATTTCCTTTGATTGGCATTATCTGTACATGTTTAAAATGTTAAGGCAGCCATCAGTTCAGATTTCATTAGGGCTGAGGAAGCCAGGAGATAATTAGTGTGAAAGTGATCATGACATGGTGACATGAACATGTGAAGTTGGACAGTCTTTTGATGCCCGTTATCCCCATGGTCTTTTTCCCACCTCTCCCTCTTCCCTTGGAGAAGAGGGAGAGTTGGGAAAAGGACCATGGGGATAATGTGCGTCAAAAGACTGTCCAACTTCACAGCTTTGGGAAACTAGTAATGCTTTTGGAAAGATAACACAGTAAGTAAAGGGTGGCTAAGGAACTGGGATTCTCTGAAGATGAAGGCATAACAAGGTGTCCTTATGGTGAAAGTGGGTTCTCTTGGCAGAACTTGAAATCAGAAATGAATTCTAAAGAAAAAGTGATTTAAGAAAAGGGCTAGGGAAGAGTATAAAGGAGTAATAAAGTAAGGAATTATAAAACAAGGCCGTGTAGCAAAATGACTCATACCAGGGATCATGAAAAGCAATAAAAAAAGTTTATATATAGCAGAAGATAAAGTGAGAGGTGATTACTTGAAAAATGGGGGTGTAATGTTTTTACTTAGCTCCCTGATTCTGGCTTTATAGAAACTATTAATTATTACCAGACTGTTAAAAACAGATTGTTGTAGTTCCAGTTGTTTTAGATGAATTTGAAGCACTCCACCAGGTGAGATTTAATATAGAGAAGTGCTTTTGCTTGTGGCTACAAAATGAGGTATAGGTGGTGAGCATCTTCAGGAGCAGCTTAGAATCCTTGTGGATAAAAGCCAGAATGAGAATCAGTGCTGTTGTGGTCCTGCTGAGTTAGCAAATGTAGTCCTCAGATGCGATACCAGAAACATCCATTGTAAGGTAAGGGAAGCAATTATTTCGCTCTGTTTGACATCAGCTTGGCTTTGTTGGAACAGTATTGCAACTTTTGGGCAAAACACTATAAAACAGAAGAAGGCATGCAGAACAATGTTGAAAATGTAAAGGAAAGCACTTAGTGTGATGAAAGCTTGGTGAAATACGACCCATGTGTAGAGGCTGAAAAACTTGGTACAAACATAACAAGAATATGATCACATCTTCAACCTGGAAATATAAGGGAAATACAATTTAATCTGCAGTGGAAATTAGATCTAGTATTGGGAAATGGTTTATGATCCAAGTCTGAGAGTGTATAGGAACAACTTCCTGGGTTGCCTTCTTCCATCCCATCATCTGTCTCTCTTCTCACCTGGTTCTGCTCTTGTTTTTTATTTTTCATTTTTTATCATCCTCATATATTATTATATTATACTCACATTATGTAAGTCAGCTAAATAATTTCAGTGTCAGTAAGGAAAGACAAATAAAACTGTGTTTTGAATGCCTCTGGGTATTTTCTGATCTGCACCTTCTGCTCTAGGTCTGTCCATGCATCTTTTTTCAATGTGGTACTGACAGTTTATGCAAAGAGTCACTGCATATACTTCTTACTGAACCGTTTATTCAGTACTTTTGGTGGTAACCATGAATGTAGGGGATCTGTGAGTCATGGTTGATTTCCAGCCATCACAGAGCTCCATCCTTTTCTGTCTAGTGAATAAGCTGGAATGACTGTGTTTGATTAGATTCTGTCAGCCAAATCCACCCTTGGGGCCACCTCAGTGATTTGACTTAGCCAGGGATGAACTGAGCTTCGTGTTTCCTGGTATCAGTCATTTGTAATAGAGGATTATATTGTAATTGTGTATGGTTAGAAGAATGGAGAGATTCTTCTATTGGACAGAAGAATGCCTAGTAATTAATTACTTGCACTTTTAATGTTTAAAAAAAAATTAATTGTAAGGTGTAAAAAGTAAGTCTGAAAGCTAAAGCTCAGAGCTCCCTCTTGACTGCACTTTTCATTTGTTGCTTTTACATTACATTGCTTTTCATTGATTCAGATCAATCCACATCAGAACAGATACAAAGGAACATTTGTCATTAACACAAAATAACTTATTTTTTAGTTTTAGAATCACCACTTTCTGTGCCATATGGACTAACAAATGCTGAAATTCAATATTCGCCTCTAAGTTCTCAAATTGCAACCATGGCAATAGTGGGAAGAACTAGTAGAATTTCATTACTTTTTTTTTTACTGTCTAAAAGATCAGGTAGTCTCTAGAAAGGAATGTACTATCTGCTAAAGAATTCCTTTTTAGTTAAGTGCCAACCCCCTGTGGGTGTTTCTCAGGGCACAATGGTTTAAGAAGTGAGGAAGTTAATGGGTGTCTGAATTTCTGTATTCCTGTGTTTCAACATATAGTTTAATGCTGTGCAGAGCAACTTGAATCTAAGGTTGCAAATGAGCACATTTCTTTATCTCTTAGAAAGCGTTGTGCTGCTGTTTGTCCCACTTAAAAGCAAACAAAGAAAAATCAAACAGCTTACACTGCAACATTGTGGGGTGGATAGCAGAAAGGTAAATTGTATTTGTAATGGCCTCTGCAAAAAGATACTTTTTTTGTAGATAGAATGTGGAAAACCAGTTGATCCTTGTGTACTAACCTGAACTTAATAACTGGGGCTTTTAAAAAATCATCAGTAGCTTTTACAGTGCTAAGGAAAACCATGCTAAAAAAAAATTAGTCAGGGACCAGTTTCTTATTGGTGGGAAATCTGTTTTCAATAACAAATCTGAAACAAATAGTTGTAGAAATAGAATACTATACAAATTCCAAGTCCATAGGAAAGCAAAGTATTCAGTAGTAAAAAACCTCTGAAATTCCTGTAAGCTTTAATTAAAAAATAAAACTAAACTCTGATTAACACCGAGAAAAAGTTGCTTTTTAATATTTTCTCTTTTCAATCTTTCTCTTTCAATAAAGATCCTGATTAGAGTCTGTAAGCACAGAGAAACTACTAAAGCAAATGCAGGTCTAATGCATTTGGCTGAATTCTTCCCAACTATTTTGATATTTGTCAAAAAAGCTCTCTTAGCTGAGAAAGAGAAGGGAAAACTGATGTGGGAAGAAAAGTTATTGGAATTTTTTTTGCAGGAAAAGCAATAAAAAATTTTGGAAATATAGCAAGAGTAGACAATTCATCAGAGAAGCCTTAGACAGGAAGTTAGAGTGTGAAGGGGCTTGGGGAACTCTGGGCCATGTGGAGATGACATTGTCCTCATCACTTGAATACCAGTCAAAAATTTTAGACAGAAGTTGACCTTATTCTTCCTTTTTGGACAGATGATGCTTTCCAAATGATGCTGGTGGTGCTGCCAGCAGATTAATTTATAGATCTTCAGTGGACAGATAAAACTTTCCCAAGCTCAGCCCAGGTGATCAGTCAGAGCAGAGTGCAGAAAAATGGCTATTGATGCTTTTCCTTTCCCCTCTCAGGACATTCACTCAGAGCATCTTTCTGCTTATCCTGCTCTGGACTCAAACTCTGTTCTTTTTAGTGCTGTTTTCACAGGTCTCTCTTCACCACTGTTTCATTGTCTATAGGGGGCAGTTTTCTATATGAGGGACAAGAAGTGTCTCACAACCGCCTGGTGTGACTACTCCTTACTTTCTGTTTCCATCCTGCACTTCTGTTGCTTCTGCCAATACTTGTTTTCTTTCCTTTCCCCACATCAGATGTGCCCAGTATGTCTGTAGGTACTACTGGTCTTCTTGATTTGAGAATTAAATGGCTTCTCAGCTGTCATCTGGGCACCTCTTTATTATTTTCCTTTATAAAATATTTTTTGAAAGTTGAGAAAAATGAGCAGAAAATAGAAGAGTAATTATCAGATAAAGTCTATCTCAGCAAGATACTTTTTTCCCCAGGGGCAGCATGTAGGCAGGTGTAAGATAATGAATGATGAGCAGAGTTTTCTTAGCACATGGCTGTAGAGCAATATTGGGAAAAGTTATGACTGCAGTGGTTTTTCTTCACTTTTTTGGAGAATATTTTTCCAGAAATGCCTATGTGCATTTTGGGTAATCAACAGTCCCTATGCAAATTGCTGTGGCCTAATTTTTGCTTGGTTAGAGCCAGGACTGAGGTCCTGCTCACTTGTTCTCTTCATATGGAAGTGCCTCATCTTATTTTCTTGGCTTCATTTTAAAGCACCAATCTGTGTAATGATGTCTGTGTTTACTTTGATAACCAGAAGTTGGTACGTTTTTAACACTTTGCTATACTTTACTTGTTCTTGAAAAAGTTCAGACCTTTTAATAATCATTTATGAATGCAAGTGGGGCAAACATTCTAAGATATTCTCAAATTGTACAAAAATACAGAGTAAAAAAGTTTAAAAATAGAATAGAAATACAAGAAACACAGTGTGGAAATTTCAGAAGATTTAGGAAATGACACATTTCAATGCAAAATGTAGCAATTTGCAATTACAATTTATTCTAATTGTATTCCAGGTACTCTATATTTATTACTTGCCTAAGGAAATCTCACTTCTCTCCTTTTGGCTGCGATCTTCAACACTGCAGCATTTATATTTATTTATTTATTCCCATAGAAATCTGTGGGTTTTCTTTTCCTGATAACTGCTTGAAAGTTATACATAGACTTGAAACAGTACTGGATATGTACTTGCATCATGCCCAAAGAAATTTGTAGGGTTTAGAACTGGCCTGATTCTAATGCTGTGGAATTACACAGAAAGAGACTCAGTCAGCTAGGAACAAGGTCATAGATGAGCTTTGATGAGTTGTTTTAATAGTGAATAATAATAATACTAATAATTTTTTCCACACTAATATCAATGGTGGAGTTTTGTTTGCTTTGTTCAGCTTTTACTACCATTTTGTGTGCTTTCCACCCTGCGCCCCAAGAGAATTTTTAGTAAGGAATAATATTTTGTTAAATCAGCACATCTTCTACTGTATAGGCTCTCACTGTGATCTGAGAAAGACATCTGGACACCCAGTGCAGAGTCCTTATCTCTAGAAATGGGGCTAATTAAATTAAACTAGGACTACATCCCTGTAGAGACTTTTAGGAGCATTGGGTAAATAGAAGTGAGGTGTGGTACTGGATGTGTGGGAGGGCGGTGAGGACGGGAGTTGGACAGGTGATCGTGCACAGATCATTAGAATTCATTCATTGTATTAGAACATCTGTTCATTGTATTAGAACATTTTCTGTGGTAAGAAAAGTGGACAATGTCTTTTCTTTAAAGGATCAATCTTTTTATTTACATATATGTGTGTGTGTGTGTGTCTGTTCATGTGGGATGCAGAGAAGCCAGCAATATGTAAATGTTGAATAAATCTACCTACAGGGTAAGCTGCGGTGAACCTTCTTGAAAAATAGCTAATTGAATGATGTTTTCTGGATTTTCAACAAGTGTTCATTTATAGATGTAAATAGTGCATTGAGGAGAGTTAGAATAACCCATCAAACAGTATTGATACTACTGAAAAAATCCAAATAAATCTCTAGCTTGTCTCCATGAGCATCCTTGTTCTCACTGCTGTTCTATTTAATCCTCTAGTTTTCTCAGGGATATATTTTCTGGAAATATGTTTCAGTTCTTTAAATTATTAATGCCATTAAAATTTATAATTTTCTATCATTACCTCTAGGAAAATAGAGATTGTCATGTGAAACATAATTGTCTCATTTTGTGATTTGTGTTATGATAGTTGAGCACAACTAAAGCAGATTTAAGTATTCCCCTGAGCACTATGACGTGGTATTGCAAACTAACTGAAGTTCTGTGTGTGCAGATAAACAGACATAAACTAATTCCACAAGTAACCAATATTTGAGTTTCTGAGACATCTTTGACAGGAAGTTTCTCACTTAGAGGGGACACAAAATGTGTGTGGTGAGAGCTGAACTGAAGGTTTGGATGATGTGTTTTTGGTTTTGTTTTTTTTCCGGTTTTCAGCCATTTGGTCTGAGTGTGCCTACCAAGGGATGCAGCCTAGGAGGTTATGAGTTTAAAGCTATGCCATTTAATTGTCTCTCCCTCAGAGTTCAGCTTAGAGGTGTCTTTTAACACCCCTCAGATCCACAGAGGGGAAATCTTGAGGGGTCTGTAGAGCTTGGGGGTTTGCTATATTGTCTCCTTGCAAGGCTAAAAAATGCTGCCCAGCATTTTCTGTTACGCCTCAAAATCTTTGTCTTCTGTAAGGATGTATTTGTTTTCTGATTTATTGTTTTTATGCCACGCCAGTTGGTCTGTCATTAATGCAATGAATTTCACCTTCTTCAAAGTTAAAAATTCATATTCCTAACAAAAAAAAAAGGGAAATTGGCAAAGAAGAACTGAATTGAGCCAAGGTACAGTACTAGTCAACCATAACAAGTAATTACTTCAACCCCATGGTCATTTCCCTCACAGCTTGACAGAGAAAATGTCAAGAAAACAAAATATTTTTTTCTTGAATGTTAAATGTCCAGAGGCAGGCTCACTTCTGCTGATGATGCATCACAAGCTGTGGGCCCTGGTGACCAAGTACCTGCAGCAACATGAGTGATTTGCAGCCCCCTGCACCGCAAGGGGCTGAGAGAGCCCTGTGCAGGCTGTGCACTGGGCTGGCCCAGCTGTGCAGCCAGGGCAGTCCAGCTGTGCTGGGGATGGGCTGATGTGCCTTGCAGATGCTGCTGGTGGCCCTGGTGAGGAGCTGGGATAGACAGCAGGTGCCCGGGGGGTGAGTGCAGGCAGCAGTGCCTGCCTTACCTCACAGTGAGCTCCTGCCAGGACAAAAACATCACAAGCTGCACCTTTGTTATGATTCCAGGATCAGCTAAGCCTGTGATTTTCAAACCGGGGTAAAAAATGAGGTTTTGTTTTTGTGTCTTTCTTTAAACACAAAATGTGTAAAGCATGGAGTGGAGCTGGCTTCAGCCTCCCTATAAGAGCAGTAGATGCAAGCTCTGTCCCAGGATGTATTAGGAGGTTGGGGTGTGTGAAGGTCTGCAGCGAAGCTTTAGAAATTGTGAAGCCTGGAAAGAAAAGCAGCCTGTCCTTGAGGTCTCCTTATATCTTCTCCCAAATTATTCTCTGTGCACAAACTGATGATCCTAAATGTGTCAGACCCCTCCATAAAGTTTCTTCTATTTTTTATTTCCTAATACAGACAACCTCAAAAGACTTCCTTGAGTCATTACCAGGATTAGTCTGCAGAAATGATCTACTGTACTTATGGGAAAAGTGCTTTCTTGTAATGTTGTTCACAGGTGAAAGATCCATATTTCCTGAAGACTGTTATGTTTTTCAATTGTTATTTTGTCCTGAGGATATAGTGAGGTTCTAGTCTGTCAAACAAAAGGTCTTTCTATATAAATTTCATTTCAAGGTGCCTTTTTTTTTTTTTAAGAGATCTATTTGAGACCATTTTGGTGCTTTCCTTTGAGGAACTACATCTGCAAAATTGTAGTAATGCCAAGATGGATAGTACTGTGTTAGGCTCTTTTCTTTTGTTTCAGATGATGTATAAAAAAATAGCATCATTGTTATTAAATGCAAAATGACATTTGGCGTAGACTAAGCATGTCCATCTGTAAAATAATTCCCCTACTGTATTTTAAAAAAAACCATTTAACCAGTAATGAAAGAAATAGATAAAATGTCTGGACAAACATATGTTTTTAAATGGCTGTGTCTTCGTTCACAGGAAATCACTGATAATGAAATATTAGAGTTGGTGCATAGTGCTCTGGGGAGAATGACAGTGATCCGACAGATTTTCCCTCTGGCACGGGACAACAACCAGAGGTGCATGAGGAACAACCACCGAATATCCTCGCTGCTGTGTGATCCACAGGAAGGCTATCTTCAGATGCTGCAGGTCAGTAGCTGTGCACAGCAGAAAAAAGTCCATCTTAAGGACTTGCCATGGGACAGTTTTCTGTGGCTGTATTAACCCAGAGGAGGAAGGAAATGAGTACAGATAAATCTGATCTGGTCAATGTTTCTTGACTTTATTAATTTATTTTATTTCCCAGTGCTGAGTGCTTTAGATGTGATGTTATGTCCATGAATTATCAGCAAGTGGTTGCACTAAGAGCTGATTTTGCATGTATTATTCACTTAAGAATCTTATTATATTTGAAAAGTATTGTGCCATCATAGTCCTGTGATATTACAGCTTGCTTATTGTATTTATGCCTGTTAGACATCTGTTGTGAAAGAGTGAACCTGGGAGGATAATAGAACTCTGATAGGTATTGGGCTGCAGAGCATTTCATATTTAGGTAATGGACTGAATCAAGCTGATGTATTCTGTCTGTCCCTTTCAATAGTTTCAGAAGTCTCCAGCAGCTGGTAATTGTCTGAGTGTTGAAAATATGCACTGCTAGTTCAAGTTTCAGGTTTTGGTAACACATCTGACTTTGGTGTTAGCAACATCTTGACATTTCTTGGCAAGTTGTCCAAGATATCAGAATTTTTTTTGCAGTCATTTAAATATTATTTAATAGGTGCTATTTCCAATGATAGTGCAATAATTCAGAAACAAAGGCCTTGTACTTTCGGTGGGACTTATGTATTTTGGTTTACTTCAGACACAGTTAAAAATCTTATTTATATCACTATTGAAGGTGTTGGAATATAGGTATAAACTTTAGTGGGACATATATTATAAACTCACTTAAAAACATTTAATTGCAAACTTAGTCTTAAACTGAGATGGGTTGAATGAGGACACAGTGGTTGAGCCTGTGGGATGTCCAGTGTGGATGTGCATTGTGGGGTGATGGAGAAGGGCCTTGGGGAGGAGCTGTCACCAGCCTGGGCTGCTGCAGCCTGCTCAGGAGGGTGTGTGGGGTCAGGGCTCCTGCAAAATGGAATCCTGTCCTGGAAGAGTTTCAGACCAGGAGAGACAGGGAGAGTGTCAGGAAGGGAATTGGGTTAAGATTTCCCAAGGAATAGGGGTGTTAATTTTACTTATTTGCACCCTACTAGAAGCAGAGACTGAAATACTTTAAGGTGCAGATACAAACAGTTCTTCCTTGAAGAGAAGCTCTTCTGGCTCAGGTTCTGTCCTAGCCATGGCAAGGTTTGGGAAAAGCCAAACACACACCCTGAGCATGGCTGTTTTCTTTCTGCGCAGGGGAAAGGCTATGTCTGCTTTGGCTCAGAAAGAAAAGACACTTTTGATCTTTGTTAGTAACTCTGAGGTATGCTGTAATGAGAACAACGGCCGCTCATTTCAGAGGATCAAAGCAATTTCCAGTATGATGAAAAATTATCTATGCTGCACCAACAAATCACTCATTGGGGAATAATCTTCCATTACAGCAGGATTTTGAGTATTGCTGCCTATGCTGGTTTATGCATAATCTAATTCAGAGACTCAACTGAAGGGCTCTGACAGGCCACTGAGCAAGTTCTAATTTGCAAACTGGTAACTGGGAGTGGATTTGCTAACACCATCAGCCTCATGTCCTATTACTGAATTTAATTGATAAGGATCTTTAGATAAGGACCCTCTTCCTGCTGATTTCCAGATGTGGATTTTTGGAAACAAAACCTTCTCAGTTTCTGTCTTCCATAAATTTTATACCACCTTAGAAACTATCTTTGGGAGAATGGAATGGTAACGGAATGGTAATGTTATGTTTTGTCCATTAGTTCCTTTTCTATGAACTTAAAAACAAGAGAGATAAAGAAGTGCAGAGGTAAAATGTTTTTGGCAGCTGATTCTGTAGCTTTCATGTTTGATTGCATTGGCATGAAAGACAGAGGGCACATGTGAGAGCTCTCCAAATTAGCTATCCCCAGTATATTTTTAAGTGTCTATAGATTGAATACAGGATGTTTTTGTCATGTGGAGTTATACCTGAAGTGTTCCATAGCTACATTTATTTTTCATAGGTTTTGCCAAAATATCTTATGTAACACCTTGTGGACATACAGCTCATATTAATTTGAATGTGACTGACATGTTATTAATGGTCCTGTAATTCAGGTACTTGCAATTTTCTGTTTCCCTTTTCCTGCTTAAAAAAAGAGTAGTGACCTTTTGCTGTACAGAAGTACATCACTGAATTACCCCTGTTGCCAGAGGCTGCAGCAGCTCCAAGCTCCGTGTCAGGCTGCATGAATCCACCAGAGGCAGTGACTGCCTGCCAGCACTGAGTCTTTGTGTTGCTTTGAAGTACTTTGATTAAGACCACAGTTTGGAAATCCTTGCTTCATTCTCCCTTGGGCAGTCTCATATTAATAATTGCTTGTTGTCAAGGTAACTTACCAGCTATTGTTGGTTAATTATTTATTTAATGACTTTGAAGAACAATAAGCTGATCTCTGTCAACCTCTAGCTGTAGTATTTTTCTAGGGGAGAATTTAGCACTTTTAACAAGCTAGTGAAGAAAGAAACATTTACGTCATGGATTATTAACTTTGTTCCGGCTAAATTAATGAAAATCTTTTTGGAATGATTTTGTTCTCTGTGTCTTTAGTACCATATCCTGGAAGGTTGTTTTTCAGTGGGTGATCATCCCGGTTTGGCATTCTGACAAGCCTTTTAAAGATCAGGCTGTTCTGCAAGCTCATCCAAAAACTCGTCTGTTCTGAATGCTTTGTGGAAATCCAATCTTATTCCATCAACCCACTTGTCAAAATTTTGCCCATGCCCTTATTTCTTGCACGTATAATATACTCATCTGGGTTTCTGCTTCAAGTGGAGAAAAAGCTTTATAAAGTTTCCTGTCTTGATCTTTTTATTTGACTTCAGAGGACTGCATTTCTCACTGTCTTATTCTTCAGGTAGGATTTTTTGTGTCCATCTCTTTTACTGTTGCGAAATGGAAAAGACACAGTTTAGAACTTGCTTTCTTCCGTTGGCCATTGGTGTCCTGTGGTTTGAGCCAACAGTGTTGTCAGTGTTGCCTCATCTGGAGAGAAAGCACTGAAACACTTCAGGATTCATAGTCCAAGCCAGGCCTGGTATGAATCCTCACATGGATGGCATTTGAATGGTACATAGTGGTCTAGTTGCTATTAAACTTTATAGATGATTTCAGAAATGTTCTTACAGACTCAATTTGAAAAACTTTTGCTGTATAATTTGCTTCTTTCCAAAATATTTCTCTTGATGTATTAGTTTTGATGGCACTCTACATACTTGATTTTTGGTGAAGGTATTTTTTTCTTTTGTTAGGTTAGTCACAATGCATTAATAAATTCAAAATCAGATTTTTTTTGTTTTTTTTTTTAAAGAAAGATTTCTCTTTAGAAATGTAATTCCCATTAGTTTTTTTTTCCCTTGCTTACTATTTATGTAGTTGATGAGTTCAATCCATGTAAGATTCTAAAGCTTTTAAAATATATTACAGGGACACAGTGTATCTGAAATCATTTAGCATGACCCAAAATGCATAGTAGGATTGAAAAGGCAAAAAGAAAACTCCAGTATCCTGTGTCACAAAATTAATGAGCTTATTCCTGACTGAGAGTCCAGCCTCTCTGCTGAAGAACTATTCCAGACATTGCTTGGACATATTTGAGGAGACATTGAGAAGTGTGGGAAGATATTCATTGAAAGAGCAGATCTTCTCCTTGAATAAAAATTCCATTCTTTAGTGATGTGTCCATCAGATATCTATGTAGGCATCTCTTAGCAGTTGCTCCTACAACGCTGGGTTTTTATTTCTGATCTATTTTCTGTCCAGGAGTCACTGCAATATAACTACTGTAAGTGAAGTTATTTCTTAGGATGTGTTTGAGTGCCTAAACTTAAGGGCCTGGTCATGCAATTTTGTCCAACTAAATGGCTTTATTCTCATCTGGCTTGTTAACACTGCTATTATTACACAACTGTAGAGTGCTACTGAGGGGCAGTAAATATTGATTAAACCCTATTAAAGCATTCACTTTCTCCCATAAAGGATTGATGAGCCACATTTTTCCTTTTCTTTCAATGCAAACCTATATTTACTAGTCTCTTTAGCAAAGTTTAATTTGGATTTTTGGCCAGATGTTCAGTCACAGTGAAATTGTTTCTGAGTACAATGTGAATGTAAAGTATCCTTGAACTGACTTTACTGCCCATTGCCCAGCACAAATCTCTCCCTGAAGCCCAATGACATGTGTTTTCTACGAGGTGTGTTAGCAGAAGAATTCATTAAAAACCCCAAAGCACTGCGGGTGTCCCGTGGCCATGGGGGATTTTGTGATCACACTGGAGGTTAAAACCCCAGGTAGGCTCTGCAATGATCTTTTCTTCTCTGCCTCTTTTGACTGCTGGATTTCTCTATTTGCATAATTATTTCATTGAATTTTTGTTCGCCACTCAATCAGGAAGCAGACAATAGTGGCTCAAAAAAAGCATCAAAAGTACCTCCATTTTTCATTTATCACCTCTGAAACCTAATTTGTACCTATATTTATTTATAAATGAGGTAAAATAAAATTATAATCTTTGATGCTGTTTTACACAATTCCAGCATTTACCTCTTGTCCTTCTGTTTGACTCTTGGTTATGTTCAGTTCTCTTTATCAAGGCACTCCTACTAGACTTTCCTTGCATAGTTAGTGTTAGCTGTGCCAAATTCCTGAGATGTTTAGTGACTGAAGCCAATGCCTCCAGCTAACAAACTTGGGCATTATAGGGTAATCCAGGCCTTGTATTATTGCTGACACATTGTTACAAAACATACTGGCAAAGAAAACACTCATAATGATAAATGCCCACAGTAAATAGCTGAAGGACAGTGAGCATTCAGAGACTAGAACCTGTAAGAAGGGAAGAGTGTTGTGATATGTGTAACTGTGTAAAAACAGGAGAAAATTTACAAGGAAAGAAGAGCTGCTTATCAATTAAAAAGAGATTCTGAGAGTGCAGTCTTACAAAGAACTATTTGGAAAGCTCATTGAGATACTTAAAACTAGAATGGGCAGAACACTAAATAATACAGTAGTTAGATGCCTTACTGACAGAAAGCTTGAATAAATATACACTTGGGGCCTATTTTTTGGTGGTTGTAGGAGAATTTTAGTCATTTTATTTCATTTGCCTTAGGGATAATAAATAAACAGCCCTTTGGAAGTTGGAAGATGACATTTGAGTCTTTAATGAATGTTTGTTTTTGACTGTGTTTCCCTGAATGCCAGAGTGCTGGCTGTGATCCCGCTCTCCCTGAGCAGCAAGTGTGTATTTATAATCTAGGCACTGGTGTGCTGTCTCACAACAGGCTCTGCCCACGAGAGATGATGGCTGTGGTCAGGACCAGGACAAACAGCTCCCAAGGCAGCCCTGGGGACAGTGGTGGCCAGGACAGGGCTGTGGTGTGGCACTTTGTGTGCCTCCACCAGCTGGGGCTGCTGAGGGAGAGGCCGCAGTGCAGGCCTCAGTCTCCAGGGATGGCCGGGCCCCATCCCCTGGTGCCCCTGCCTGTGAAAGGGGTGTCCAGGCACAGAACCTCCAGACACACCTGCCTGAGCTGCAGGAGCCCCTGGATACACCTGCCTGAGCTGCAGGAGCACATGGAAAGAGGGAGGAAAGGCCCATGGGAAGGGGGAGGAACATCAGGGACGCTGGGAAGGAGTTGGAGAGCTGGCTCAAAGCGCAGTCTGCAAGTGGACCCACAGCTAAACAGATCCAAACTTTCCTGCTGGCACCACCCAGAAGGGAGGGATGGAGGGTGGTGAAGAGAGTGAAAACCTGCAGGAGGAGGAGACTTTCCCCAAAGCCTGATGTGCTCTTGCAGAGTCACTTGACCACTTGCAGGCTGAAAAGACCCTTCAGATCAGGGGAGAGGCTGGAGCTGAGTAAGGCAGCCTCATCTGCTCCTTGTGTAGCAACTGGCTCAACTCAGAAAGCACAGCAGGTGACAGCAGTGGGTGACTTTATTCTGAGACACATGGAGGCACCTGGTTCCTGATACGACATTGTAACAGGGATGGGACTGAGTGACTACGAGGCCTCATACACTGGCCATGATCTGCTGCTGTTGATCTGTGTGAGCCACAGAGATACAGCCTGCAGTAGTCTGAGGGGGATCCAGAAAGAAGAGAAGTCAGTCAGAAATGCCAGGAGGCCTGCAGGGATAAACAAGTGGTGTTCACCCTAGAAAAAACACAAAACACTAAAAGGAAGTCTCTCTGCAGAGACTGAAATCTGGGACAGGAAGCTGCTGAGAAACACAGAGAAATTGTCTGAGCAGTCAGGGATCAGGTTTGGAAAACTAAAGCCTGGACAGAATTAAGTCTGACCATGAATGTCAGGGGAAAACCCAAAATCTTCTATATGTACAGTTGGTGATAAAAGGGAAATGAGCAAAAATATGAACCATCTGAATGAAATAGGAGTCTTGGTTACTCAGGATAAGGAGAAGGTTGAAGTCCTCAATGATTTATTTGCTTCAGTCCTCACTGGCGAGTCCTCCAGTCACATGTTGTGAATGCCCCAAATTTGGCAGTGTCCAAAGGCCAGGATGAACGGGGCTTTGAGCAACCTGGTCTAGTGAATGGCATTCCTTCCCACAGCCAGATGGGGGTTGGAGTTAGATGATCTTAAAGGTCCCTTCCAATCCAAGAAATTCTGCCATTCTTTGACATGTATTTAAGAAAATGAAACAAGTCAAATTTTGAGTCCCTCTGCTCTAACAATATCCTTGTTAGCACACCGTTATACCATGAATAAGGCATCAATCTTTGCTGCTCCTGCTAAGATGCTCTCTGTCATTACAGACACAAATGTGCAACTGCACCAGGCAGTACCTGAGCTGTGGAAGTTGACACACAGGTTTAGGGCATGCTGGCGTGTGCATAGCAGTCACCATGATCTCTCTCCTCAGGCAGTAGGCATTTCTGGTGGGCTGCACTTGCTCTGAACTCCTCTTCCATCTGCTTCATCCTTGGAGCTGATTGCTGTGGCCACTCACAGAGCAGTTTTGGCAGCAGCAGAGTACAGATGCCCAGCTTCGGAATGAGTTTTTGAAGTAGTGGCATCTCAGTGTCAGCTTGCCTTTCAGCTGATCTCTGGCTAGATTCCTGGCTTTGCTGGCCACTCAGGAGTTGGGGTCAGTCTTTGTGGCTTGCTGGCCTTCTCAGAAGAGCACTTGTCTGTGATTAGTCCCTCTGAAGGAGCAAAGAGCTTTCTTCATACTTAACTTTGAAAGTAAAATCATTCTGGAAACTCTCATGAAATTCACATAGCAACTTCTATGAAATGACATTTAATACTGTGATAGATTTCCATTCTTGAAAATTTCTGCTTGCTCTACTAGTGTATGGTGGATTTATTTCTTCAGTGCAAAAAAGAGTTTCATGAAGTATGGAATCATTTCCAGAAGATAAACCAGAACATGCCTAAAATTATTCATGTACAGGATATATTCTTTAACATATTGGTGAAGCAGTCACCATCATTCTTATAGCAGATAGATCAAAAACCATTTCAGTACCTCCAGCTCTTACACTGTCAGCAATGGAGAGAAAGAAGAACTAAAAATTACTGTCATTTCCTCCAAACATGACCAAAATCAAGTACTTTGTTCTAGTCTAGGAATTTTTATTCTATTAAGGGAAATTGCTTCAGAAAGATATGTCCTTTCTTCCTCTGTTCCCCTGTGAATATCCTAATAGGGGAATTAAAAAATGCTGCTGAGCTTTGAAAACCCAAAGTAGCCAAGTATATTGCCTTGTTTCAGTTCTCTCTGGCTTTGCTACCGATTCTGAATGCTACCCGAAGATGAATTTTTAAAATTAACTATTTTCTCATGCCTCTGACTGGTGGAATCAGAGTACAGCCAAACCCTTGGGTATCTCAAAAATTCCCTTTCATTGGTCAAATCCATACTCACAGGGAACTTGACAGTTCATTGAAAATTAAAGTATGTGTGCAGGTGCAGTAACAAGGGCATGCAGGCCATGTCTGCTGAATTCTTTTTCTTCTCTCAGCATATTCTGGAGGTTACAGGAAACTCATATTGCAAATATGATTTATGACATATGCAGAGATTTGGTTGTATTTGAATGTAATAAAGAAAATTATTAGAATCTGAATTTACTGTGAGATCAGGCCAGAATGCTTGTGGGTTTTTTTTGGTTGTTCTTTTTTTTTACCATTAGAGATCCAGCTTTAGTTTTGGAAATTTTGATGCTGTTTTTTTTCCTAGCTTGCATATTTTCTGTTCTAAAATAGAAGTGTTGATTGTGTGAGTAAGATGCAGCTTACTCTTCCATAGATGTTGCCTCTTCAGTGAGTAATGAGTAAAATGTAGTTATGCATGCATGTCATTTTCACTGGAGTAAATAGAGTACGATTATATGATGGAAGGAATTTTGCTGATTAAAAAGCACCATTTACTCATATTTGGGATGAGGCTTTCAGCAGAAGAGAATCAGAGTGGCAAAATACCAGTGGATAATACAACAGAACATGCAGAATATTCTTTCCATGGCAAAAAAAAGTACTCTGGTGTATGCTCTGCAACATTTTCTTCTGCCTTGGTACAGATGTCCAGATGTAGAATAAGGATAAATGTGTGGAGACTCCTCTTGTGCAGACCTCTCAGTTCATAGCATTCTTTCAAAAGAAGTTAATGGAACAATAGTGATGCGAAGTCCGTTAAAGGTCGAGCTGAACGGTGAGGATTGGGTTGGAAAACACAGGATTTTTTGTTTTGCTCTCCAGCAGGAGGTAATTTGAGTTGGGTGCCGGGTTGTGCAGGCTGAGATCCTCAGTGCAACTCTCCCAAGCTCTGTCAGTCACATGTGCAGAACTGTGGTGTCTTCTCCAAGCACATGAAAAGCAGAAAGCAGTGTACCCAAGTGCATCTTGTATTTTGCCTTGGAGCTCTCTGCTAGCAAACCAAGCACTGTTTTTGGGAATGAGGCTGCAGTTTTCCAGAACTGCAAAAGAACAGTGCCAAACGGAGAATATAAAAGGCATTTCTGATCTGTGGGTGTTCCAAGGCAACAGACAATTTGTTGTCAGTTAAAAGCGAGTCTGCAAAACCAAATTCACTTGGGAGCAAAGAAGATCATGAAGGCTTGTAAGAAATGGCATTTTTCCTTATGTATTTTAAACATATTTCTAAGAAATTGGATTTTGTGGTTTGGGGTGGTGTATCTTGTGGGATTTGAGGTTTGTTTGGATTTTTTTTTGTGAAGAGTTGTTTAACCCAGAAGAAAAGTGCCCTCCTGAATAATAAGGATTTGCTTGATTGCTTTATTTGAAAGTTGTTTGGAAATACCTATAGAACTGGGAAACAGATGCAATTGAACAGAAGAAACTTGGTTGCTGGGACTCCTATCAACTCCTTAATTATGTTTCTTAAAACCAGAGGAAGTATGACATATAGCTACTTCAGGAAATATTCTAAAAAGAAAATATTTAAGTGGATAAAATAGCAAAAAAAGGCAATGTGGAGTGCTTGTTCAGCAAGGCTGGAAAGAAAAGAAGGGGAAAAAATGGCAATGCCAGATGAGAGAGATTCTCCCTGATAGTATCTCATAGGCTTTGCATTGTTTTCATGTTAAGATCCCTTTTTATGCTCAGTCACTTAAATAAGTGTGTATTTGCAAGATCTTTTTTTTCTTTGTATTTTGATTCTTTCAAAATTAATTTTTGCTTAGATATCTTTTGTTCAGATTTACTTATACTGGAAGATATTTCAAAGTGCCTAGGTTCTCAATTTACGTCAAACTCCAGATTATGGAACATGAAACATTTTGTTTCTGGAGGTTAACATCTTACAGATATCAGAAGTTTACTTTCACCCAGTGATTCAACAGTAATAAGTGTTTGAGCTTTCATAGAGTGTCATTTTTATTGAGACACCTAAAGAGTCATATTTATAGGAAGTATGCAGCTGAATTAACTTCCACCTGCAACCCTTTCCTGCTCTCTAGGCATTACTTTCTAAGATGAACTAGAAAAATCCAGGAGATAAATGGCAAAGTAAGGGATGATCATGATTAAAGCCTACAGCTAGAAGAAATATTATTATTATTAGTATTAGTGTCGTCTCAGACAACTTCCTCTACTAAAGTTTTACCATCTGAGCTGGATACCACTGCCTGTCAAAAGATCTAATCACGTATTGCTAGACGTGTCTTGGTTTGAAAAATTAAATACATAGCTCAGCATTACTAGTGTGGTGTTCTGTTCTTACTGGAGTCTTTGTCATCAATTCTTTATTTCTGTTTCTCTCATGTGAATTGAAGACTAAGAAGGCTAAATTCAGTAGCTCCAGAGAAAGTAACACATAACCAGTGTCATGAATATTTGGTGGAAAGAGATGCTAAGACCAAAATAATACTGTCATTTCTCCTCCTGTTCTAAAGACTTGTGTGTGTGTTGGATTTTGCTGTTCCAGAAATTACCAGTTGCTCAAATGAATAAAACCCCCAAGAACTTAATTCCATCCTGTCATTCCCTCCTTGCTGAAAGGGCTGAAAAAGTAGCAATCCTTGTCTTTCATTGATAGATAGCTGTACTCCCTCTATAGTTTGAGTTTATATGTGGAGTGTGATTTCTCTTTACAGCACTGCATTGCAGTAATGCTCAGGCAGTGCCCATGTGCCAGAATCCCTTGGACAGAGGGACTCAGGAGCACAGACATTTGTCTCAAATGCTTTAGCTGTTGAGCATGTTGAATATACCCAGCTTTTAGTTCTTATTTATGCCTTCTTTAGTTTTCTTTGCTGGTTTTTATAATTTCTTTGGAAGATGCTCACATAAAAAAAAGCAGCTCATTCTTA
This sequence comes from Molothrus aeneus, assembly GCF_037042795.1. Lineage (NCBI taxonomy): Eukaryota > Metazoa > Chordata > Aves > Passeriformes > Icteridae > Molothrus > Molothrus aeneus. The sequence goes on from NC_089653.1 coordinate 16,346,004, forward strand.
TTATTGTTTGCAGGTTTCCAACCTGTACCTGTATGACAGTGTGCTCATGCTGGCCAATGCTTTCCACAGAAAACTGGAGGACAGGAAATGGCACAGCATGGCAAGTCTGAACTGCATGAGGAAATCCACCAAACCTTGGAATGGAGGAAGATCCATGCTAGAGACTATTAAGAAGGTGAGAAAAGGCAAACCACCATTTTGTGAGCAATTGAATGAGTTGCTTCATGTCTATTTGAGCATTTGAAGGTTTTAACTTGTATTCAACTTTTCTTTGATGTATTACAAGCTAGTGATCTACAACAACCAAGGACAATCTGCAGCTCTTAAACAAGCAAATGATTTATGATAAACAAGTTGCGCACAGTGCAGTGTGGGTCCAGTGGTGCGTGTTCTGCTTCTGTTCTCTAGCTGCCTTCCGTGCAGGAAGTAGGATCAGGAGTAGTCATGGGCATTGATTCATGCATTTTTGCAAAAGGATAACTTAAGGGGCTTGAAGTGGGCAGGAGGGGAAATAAATTATGAGGTTTAAGAATTATGTTGCATTTTTGACAGCTCAGATAGCTTTGTAAGTTAGCTGAGCGTTAGTAAGTATCTACTTGTGTACTGTATCCCAGAGCAGAGCAAGAAGGATCTGATTTGGCTAAGCTGTCGCTAACAGTTACACTGTCTTGCATCATGCTGAAATACTCAAACGTGGACAGAGCTGTGGCTTTGCAGACACATGGCAATTTCTTGTATAAAAGTTACTTGATCACAAGTAATAGTAGAAAAAAACCTAATTTGTCACTATTCCAACTTTTGTAGTTGTTCAGAAGAAACTCCCTGTTCCCAAATATATATTGATGAAATAATTTTTCTTCAGTAAAATGATGCAATTGGGTCATTCTGACAAGTTCTAATGATGCCATCCTTTGTTGCTAAATTAATTTGAACTTTGATGTTACTTCAAGCTTCGTTGCTACAAAGCCAGAATCAAACTCTGTGATAGCTTCAGAGTTGCAATTTTGTCTTTCCTTCATGCCTCTCTTGGGAGCACAGCAGGTGCCCTCTTTGTTTTGGTCCTCAAGGCAAGAACTGAGCCCGCTGCCCTCAGTTACACTGGGAAGGCTGTTGTCTTACAGGCCACTAAGGCCCTTCTCTTTTTCTTTGGGGTCTGTTTCTGTGGACAGTAATTACCTGATGGCCATAAACACTGGGTGTGTCAGTGCTAAAGTATTTTTCTGAAAAAAATTGAAAAACTGCAATCTTTTGTCTAGTGCTGGGTTTGAGCTACTGAAGAACATGCAAGGGCCACATTTAAGTTGACTGTAAACATGATTTAAACATATTTGGCACACATTTTATGCAGAGGAGTGTTTATGAAAGCAAATATATTCTGTTCTGAAATTTCTCAAACTTACTTCCTTAGGGCCATATAACTGGGCTGACTGGTGTTATGGAGTTCAGAGAAGATGGAGCCAACCCCTATGTCCAGTTTGAAATACTGGGCACCAGCTACAGCGAAACATTCGGCAAAGACGTGCGGAGGGTAAAGATATGCTGCTTCCTTCTCTCTTTTGTTTTCCTCTGAATAATATACATCCTGCCTCACAGGAGAAAATGTTATTCTTCAAGAATGAATTAGTGCTATGCTGCAGAAGACATTTACTCTTATGAGAAATATTTTCTAATTTATTACACACTTAAATCTTGAAAACTGGTTTTATATTGGTAGGCAGGAATCCTGCAAGATATTTCTTGTATGCAGTAACGATGCAATGGCATAAGCATCCTGTGAATATAATAGTGAAGACTGCACAATTTAGCTTATGTATTTTATTGTTAATTAAGATAGAATTGCTGTAATAGAAATATGGAAGATACAACACAATTGGCACTTGTCTTACCAATGAAGACAGCTGAGTTTATAAATTACATAAACACACGAGGATGTTTTAAGTGTAGCTGCTGCAAGAATTTGAGATAAATAAAAAATTCTGGAGAAGAAAATTTCCAAAATGAAAGATGCTCTGTCATGAAAAGTAAAGATTGACCTATGGTGGTAGCTGGTGGAACAACAACAAGGGTGGAACTGCCAAGGACTAGAAGTCAGTTAAAGTGGTTCCATAGGATTGACATAAATTGTTTTGTTCTGTGAAGGCTACCTTTAACACACTCAGGCAGAGGGGATGCTCCAAAAATATATCAAACTCTCAGTTGAACAGTTAGGTTCTGATTGGAACCCATGCTGTAAGTAGTTTCTAAACTGCTCAGATGGTTGAAATACAGACAATACCATGGTATGATCAATGGGTCCTACATTAAACAGAGCTGACCAAAGAGGATTTCACACATAATTAAAATATATGTGATTTCTTATTTTCATTTGGCCGTTGGTTTCTGTGATTTGTTTCGATTTGTCTGAATTACAGAAGTGTAAGTGGAAAAACAAGCAATTTTTGTTTACATAATTATCTTTTTCAGCTAAACATGAGATTCCTTCAGAGTCTAATTTGGCGCAAGGATTCTGGACATGGAGCCAAAGTTGTGCAATATCTATTAGAAATTTAACAGAAGGGAGACAAGTATTTGAAATGCATAAAGTTGCAGGAGATATAATTGAAAATTTTCTGTTGCCAAAAATACGCCTCTGAACACTTCAGTTTGGCTCTTCTATTGTGGTGACCAGAAAAGGCTATTTCTCAGTCCACTTTCATTTCTAGAAGATTGAAAACAAGGAAGTCTTACGTTTCAATCACTATGTGAATTATAAAAGATTATCTTATTGTCCTAATTTTGGAAAAAAGTGTTGCCTGTTTAATAAAACAAAGTTGGTTTAGGAGGTGTAGGAATCAATCCTGGCTCTTAGACAGAAGTATTTTCCTCACTTTATGCACAAGTCTGCAAAACAAAAGTATCTGGTGCCATGTGAGATGCTGCGGACAATGCCACTGTTTGCAGCTGCCAGTCCAGAGAAGCCTGAGTGTCCTGTCAGTGCTGTGTTATCCCTAGCACATGGATGCCATGGGGCATTTAAGTTTGGTCCCATTTTGTTACAGAACTCCCAAGTGGCTTTGCTTAAGTCACATAATTGCTTGATGCTTCAATATTTACCTTCCAGTAAAATTGGCATGAACACCACAGAGCACAGGTTTGAGCCTTACAGGCAAACTGGGATGTGTGAGTGTACACTATTAGGTGTTTCCTAATGTGCATTTCAAAAATGGTACCGCAGATACAAATGCTCTCACTTTGGTATGTGCAGCACACTGACCAAATTGACACATAATCCAAAGGTGTGAGGTGGAGATAACTAAGATATCATTCAAAAGCAACCAGAGGGCAAAGAAATAGGTAAAATGACTAAACAGGAAAATTACAAAAATGGCTGACCTGGTATACTGCTGATTACTTTTGATCCCTAGTGTGCTACTTTGAGGTTGTGCTGCTAGGTGGTTAATATAGGAAGGCTTAACTCTTTGGGTGTTAAATTCAGAACACTATTGAGTTCCCAGAAATTGAAAGGGAGGATAATTCTAAATGGGTAAAAAGCTAATGGCTGTGGAATACTGCTCTGAGCTAAAATAAAGTTCTGGAAATTATCCTTTCAGTCTAATATATAGTGAGAGTAAAAGTCAGCAATATGCTACAGAGGTTTGGAGAAGTACTTGGAAGAGATGATCCCTCTTAGAGCAAAATTACCATGGAACTACTGGAGTTCAATTATTTAGGCAGCTTGACTTTTTATTATTGCAGCAAAAATATGTTACAGCTTAGAAGTAGTTTTAAAGGCTCAGAAAGTCATACTTGTGTTATTTATATTACTTGGGTGGGAGACCAGTTCTGATTTATTGTCAGCTAGCTGCTTCTGTTTCAGCCTTTGGTCAGGTTTAGCTGTGGAGGCATGTATTTTGGGTAGAAAACAGAGGGTTCTTTCTGCATGGTTTTATTTATGTATGAAAAGCATCTGTAGTTATTCATCCCTGTCCAGACCCTACAAGAAATCTTTGCACTTAGAATTAGTGAAAGGATAGGGCAAGAGACTGCAATGTTAGAGGGAATCCAGTCAAAAGCTTTAAATTGGACTTCTAATGCTCAGCATGCCTTACAAAGTTTCTTGGGGATCATTTCCACCAGAAAGATTCCTGGGAGGATGTCCAAGTCAGTTACTCAAATCTGCAGGAATTTTCAAAGCTATTTTGCAGAGGCATGTTGACTCTCCTGTTTCCTGAGATCTGGTCTTTCTGCAGACCATTTTTCCTTCTGCTAGCTGTGATTTAGTTATGATTGCACCTAAATATATATATTTCATTGCTCAGTGTAGCTTCTTTATTCTACAAGTCACTTTTTCTTCTTTCTTACTCAAGTCTAAAACCATGTGGTTTTGGTAAAGGCTGACAGAGGCTTTTGTGTATTTTGTGTGTTACCATTTGTTTTTCCTTTGGATATACTTAAGTGAAAGGGGAACTTCAGAAAATGTTCTAATTTCTTTGGTTTAAACATAAAAGAACAGGGTATGTCCTTTAAGGTATATCACCTTGTTTTACAAAAGGCTCAGGTAATTGCCTTCTATTCACTGTGTGCATGTGGAAGTTTAGAAAGTGTCGTCTATTCATGGTTAAAATAGAGATTTGTGAGGTGGCTTCTTGGGGCATTTGAAAGCTGAAGATTGCTAGAGAAACTGAAAAGGCTTAAATGTCTGCTGCTTGATGATTCCCACTACGATTTACATTCCTGATATCTATAAACACCTTCAGAAATAGCAACCAGAATATCTGTATATTTTAAAAAAGTAAGAAAAATAAGTGGATGTAAAGTGATAAGGGAACAGAATAGATCAAAAAGGAAAAAGCAAAAATAAAGCTGATGTCCTACTTTCACAGTCCATTGGTCATAGAAGGAGAAAGAAAGGCAGGACTACATTAATTCACTCCTTAGAGACTGTCTGTATCATTAGCTCTTATTAATGAAAGCCTTGATGGAATTTTCAGAACATCTGGGCTGCTTCATACTTCTTATGTTCCTGCATTTGGGTAGATTCTACACGATATAAGAGCTGGATGATCCAGCTGTGAAGGCAGAGCTAAGGGAGCTGGAACTCCAGGGTGGCTTTCCAACAAGTCACCACATCACTGTGAGCTCTTGAGGTGTAAACCTACTTATTCTCGTTGGACCGTGTGTGCAGAGAGCAGCATAACAGCTAACACACCTTGCAGGGATGCGATTAGGCTGGGTTAGGTGATGCCTGTAAGGAGCTTTATGATAATCTTCATCTTCCTCTTTGGCAGGAAGATTTTCTGTAAGTGTGAAATTATGTGAGTATTCCGTTTACTTTATGACTGGGAACATATTTTTTCTAAAGCAATCTGCATTTCTTCCCCAAGCTGGCTGTAATGAAAGCAGAATTAATGGTTTGCACACATTTTGTATTTCATAAGAAGCATTCTGTTCAAAATGATAATGTTTATAATTTGCTATTCATTTCTGTCAGTTGTATGTTTTATTTTTTAAAAAAATTACATTTTCTTGAAATATCATCAGCTTTGTAAACAGTTACAGTTGTTTCCTACAGCACTTCTGAGGCAGACTGCAGAAGTAACTGTAATTAGTTTTTGTGATATGTTTCACAGTTGTTGAAACCACATTTTTGAATTCTGATATCATGGTTTAGTTGGGATTGTTACTTTTAGACAAAATCTCATTATTATCATGATGACAAATCCTATGCTTGTTATTCATTGCAAAAACAAATGGTATTTTCAGACATCTGCGGTATCAAGTGCTTTCACCTACAAGAATATTGCCAAATCCCATCATATGCTGCTAAAAATTATATTTGCACCAAAAGAATTATGTGGTTCCTACTGTAGTTGAATCAATTTTACTTACCTGGAAAAATACATAACCTAATTGTCTGGGTTTAGCTGTAAAACAGATTCCTGCCTCCTGTTTGAGCACTTCATAAATAGACACTTGGGTGCAGTATTTCAGTTTTACTGTCTGGCCAAGGTATCTTTCAGCAGAAGTGTAAGACTGAACTTATGGCTACTTTTGATAACTAAAATCCCTCTGTTACTTTGCAAAGGGCAGAGTCCACAGTCCTCTCCCTCCTGGTAGAATGCAATTTCCACATATTTACATTTGGTTAAACTTTCTCTTTCTGCTTGAGTTGGTTGAGTGTTGTGGTGCAATAATTTGGAAAAAGAGCATTGTGATTCATCCTATTGATGAATTGTGCATTGTGTCAAACTGAAGAAACAACTGAAGTATTTTACTCAATATAATAAACCCCTTAAATTTTTATTTCTGGTTTCCTGTGCATATATGAGGAATAAAAATAAATGCATTCCTTGCATATTCCGTAAGTTGAATTATTAATGGTGAAAAATACAGCTAAATGTATAGGAAATAGCTGTGATCAATTTTTAAATAATAGAAGAAAACTAAAGAAGAAACATAATAACCTGGTTTATTTTGGTTTGTTTTTTCCCTGAAATAAAATGGGGTCACTGCTTGCCCAAGTTCTGCAAATTGGGCTTTTCTGTCTAGATGAAATATACTTAATGTTGTGTATGCATTCATTGTAAAATTCTAGCTCAATTATTCCACTGAAGAGTGGGTAAGCAATTTTGAAAATGTATTTTTTGTTGCAGCTATGTGATACATAGTTATTTTAAAGTTTTTTTAAATTCTAAACTATGTTTTTGGAAAGCATTGCCAATGGGACCTATGCTTGTGTATAAACTGTTGCTTGTATTTGCAAATTGTGCAAGTGTCAACACCGAGTAAAAGGGATGTCTTGAAAATTTGAGTTGGAATTTGTCCCAGCATAAGATCATGCTGGTCTTCCCCTTTGGAAGGCTGCTAATATGACATTTCACAGTGTGAAGCTGAGGGTAGATTTTAAAAAGCAGCCATATCTCCATATCTGAGGCAAGAGTGGGGCCAGCAATTAGGGTGCTGCAGAAGTTTTCACAGCCACCTGCACCACTACCTGTAGGTTTAGAAATTCTGTTTAATTTCTAAGTCACATATCATACTTACCAGGTTATAATGAATTGTGGGTATAGCATTCTCCTTTTTTCACACATATGCAGTAGTGCATAAAATTGGGATAATAGGAGTGCTAAAATCAGCCTTGTAAAAACAGTTATATCTTTAATTATGGAGTTTTCACCAAAGCTCCTGTAATTTACGGATGAATCCTAGGGGGGTATTCAGAGTGGGATGACAAGAAAAGCCCCTTTCTGTAGCTCAGCTGCTGAAGAGTCTGTGCTGAAGTTTGGACACTATGAAAAAACATATATTTCCATACAGCAACAGGTCAGGATTTACTGAGATTAACAAAGAAAAAGGAAAGAAGTCTTTGGAAAAAAACTACACAAATTCTTTTTACCTTTTTGGAAATCCAAAAATGGAGATTATTTACAATTTTTCTTTTTCACAGTATCAATCTTGAACAAAAACAATAAGCTCACTACTCCAGAAATGAGGAACAATATGTCTCTTTTAATATCATGCTCTGAGAAACATCTTTGATCCATGTTTGTTGTTTAAAATTCACACCTATTCCAGAATTTTCTGTTGAATGTCGGAATAACTTTTTTTAATATAATACCTGTTTAAAAAAACTGCTTTGGAACAAAAAAATAATATTGATAATAATATTAATGCTGAAATACTGATATCTTAGCTGTCAGATGGAATAGATGTCATCTTGCCTTTTATAAGGACATAAAATAACGAGATCTAACATCTCTTCATTTACAGCATGATCTCACTGTCAGGGACAGTTGCAAGGACTGTATATTGAGGGAGACCATGCACAGTATCTTTTCTGCAGTATTTGAAAAATGTTTTTAATTCTTCTAATGGTTGCTGCCTTGTATCATTTGATAAACTGCAAATACATGTAGGCCAAGCATAATTTATGAAGTAATTTATTTCAGCAGTAATATTAAAATCCAGGGTGACTCTGGTGCCTGCCTGTGTATATTGCTCTGATATATTCAATATGTCCAAAAGTGGATCTTTAAATATAGGTAGTTAATCTATTTGGTCATGCTTCCATTGTAGTTAAGAAAAATGAAAGAACTTTATGGTTTCTCTTTAGTCTTATTAAAATAAACTGCACAAATAGAAGTTATCAAAATTATCTAAATTTCTCCTTCTGTTTGTATTTTTATTTCTGCCATTTCATGCCAGATTACATTACTGTATTTGAGTAAATACTTTCTCACTCAGGTTTTCAAAGGAGAGGTTTAATAAGAAGATTTCTTTGTGATCAGCCCATATGTGGGACATGAGGAACTCTGTGTCACCAAGTGGCAGGAACTATCTTGCTTGCTTTGACCTGGTTCCTTAATTTCCTTATGCTTAAAAAAAGAATAATCCTAATTCCTGAATTTACCTTTATGGAAAGATACTTTTAAAAAGGCATCAGAGTTCTCATTAAACTTCTTTGTCTTTATTGGCTAATTCACTGCAATTACAGTATTTGGCAGAAATTACCTGCTGCTGTTCCAGTTCCTTACAGAACTGCCTTTAAAATTGAGGACTTCCTGTTTCCAAACGACATGGGAAACACTGAGTCTTACCTTAAAATAGGTACAATCTATAGACAGTGTGAGCCTGTGTCAAGGAAAGAATTCCAAAATATGCCTGGTCCAGTACCACAATATGTCTTGCAGTGGGAGTAGATAAGTTTATGTATTTGGGTAAAGTACACAGATGACATGTAATAAAACTTGGTTTTAATTTTGAAAAATCATTTACTGGAATGAAGATAGGCTTATGTAACAACTAAAATAGAATATTCTTTCTGAGCATGGCACAGTATGTCTGTACTTTTAATATGTTAATGAGTGTGATGAACAAACATCTACTTAACTGACAATAGCATCTTTCCTATGAAAAGGCAAATTGCAGACTCAAACAGACTTTACTAATGAGGCCTGAAGAACTTGAGAATATTGGGCTTTGTTGGAAAGCAGATGAAATGAGGAGTAAAGGAAAAACAACAAATAATCCAGGGATTCTCTTTTACAGTGAAGGAGTTAGGGAAATATCTTGCTGGTCAGTATTGACCAAAGCAGATAGCCAGATAAAGGTTTTCATTTAGGAAAAGGAAACAGCATAAAAATAGTTAAATCTGACACCAGTTATTTGTTTTTAATTTACTTGCCAAGACCAGTTTCCCTGAGTATGAGCAGAATGATAAAAAAGAACTTGCTTGCCTATGGCAGTAATTTCCTCTCAGCTGGAGTACCACCAAAAGGTCCCAAAAGGGTATGCTTTACTTATGACCCTTGCAGTTGTTCTCACTGTGTCTGAAATTCTTGTGCTGTCTTCTGGTCCTGCCCTTTCTTTCACCACCACAGGACTTTGGGAAAATAAAAAAAGGGAAATCAGATTCTTTCTCCTGGATGCCCTGTGTTCTAGGATACTGTGTTAGGGGTGAGAGTGGCAGTGACATTTTGTGTTAGGTGGCTAAGGGACTGGTGATTCCACATTTCAGCTTGTCGAGGGAATTGCAGGTTTCAGCAGGTTAACCTCAGTATCTCCCTGCACTGTTCACTGTAAAGTCTTGCATTTTTCAAGTTTTATGCATCGGTAATATTTTGTTACAATGCTCTGAGAGAAGTGGGAATGTTTTAAAGTAGGTGAAATAGCAAAATTTAGGGATGCTATCTGGCTGATACCAGTTATTGGGCATTTGTCTGGGTTGTTTTTTAAGTAAGGATTGCTATCTAAATATACATGATGTTGGTAAAATTCAAAAGCAGTTGTACTTTTACAAAGCAGTCTTAAGCTTTCCAAATATTGTGGTTGGCCAGAGAGGTGACTAAAGGTACTGATGCTTGTAGTTCCTGGAGCCTTACTAGAAAGTAGCCCTAGACAAGTAAAAAAAAAAAAAGTTAATATTTAGCAACTAGGAGCGTGGGTGATATTTAATTGTATGAGAACATTGCAGTTTGAGTAGTTCTGGCATCATCTGTAATTTTCTTAAAGCTTCATGTGCAATTTATTCTGCCATAAGATACAGTAAGGCATAAATTTGCTTTGCAAGATTGCTGTCTGAGCTGTATTGAATATAAACTGAGCTCATGCTCTCAAGCTGCTCTTCAATACCAAAATACAAAGCCACTGTAGCTATTTGCATTTCAGTAGCACCTGGAGGCTGTGGTTTTGTTGTACTGAGAGATGTCCAGGTAATTAAATGTACAATTATTGTGTAATATGTAAACCATGTGGTTGTGTGTTCAGAAATCTGCTACTGCTGTTTTGCCATTCTGACAGGAAAGTGCTGTCATAATCTAAGTTTGGAGAACATTCAGTGTTGGGACTTCTCCAGGGTGTGTGCCAAGATAGGGATGAATATTTCTCTGGATCAGGTGTAAGGTGTGACTTTCAGGGTAGCTATAGCAAACAGTGCTGCTCACAGCTCAAACTTGCAGAGAAGGCAGCTCCTTTCTGGAACAGAATCTGAAGCTGTGTCTGCTTTTTTTCTTTCGTTTCTCCTACATTTTAAAATAAATAGGGAGTGGAGTATTTCATAATAGGCTTTCCAAACTTTCTCAGTAATACTACATGATGATTGCACTGGAGAAACAAGTGTTAGCACTCCATGGCTTTTGGAGTGGGCAAGAGAGGGCAAAAAGATAACACAAAAGATTTCCTTTATGAGCATGGGGGAAGTGCACTGAGGTTCTGTTGTTATTTTTCATTAACTCTGATTGGTTTTTGAGTGTTCAGTGGAGGACTGCTCCTCGATAGACTCACTGAAAGACCATTCAGCATTCAGGGCTTTCTTCTTTTTTTGAACACAAATAGGAGCACAGTAACCAGTGAAGCAAAAAACACAGATTTGCTGGCTGAACTGGCTTAAAATGAAAAAAGGAATTTGAATCTAGGGTACAGCCCACAGACTCTGCTACTCTAGTGTGGCTCTTATTACAGCACATTTCAGTTCCTTTCTTAATTAAAACAAAATGTCTAGTCTTTTTGGGATCTCAAGAAGAGTCTCTTATGTCAGAGGCTTGTTCACTGGGTTTGCTTCTCTTCCTCTCATGCATCTCCCACTTTCAGACTCGGGTGATGAACCTCACTTGTGTGTTGTGTTCTGTGCCCCATAAACTTCACTCTGTTCAGGAGAGAAGCCACAATGTCCCCCATTTTGGCAAGAAATCCAGTGTGAGACTGTGTGTAGACTGGCTCTGAAAGACTGGTACCTTCCTCTACTGCCCAATCACAACTTTTTAATAGAGCTCAACATATAGTCATACTTGAACTGAGAGATTAAATAGATTCTAGCCATTCTCCAGAACTATATTTATTTCCTTACTGTTTCTATTTTGACTATCAGATGAATTGTTCAAAGATCTATAGCTACTATAGTTTGATTTATTAGAAAAGTAAGGAAGAAAATGTAAAATGCCTAGTGTTAAATCTCAGAAGAAGAAAGAGGAATGTTCATATATGTTTTCATTCTTTATGTAGTGTGCTTCTGTGTATTTTTCCTATGGGTGGTATTACAGGGCTTTATTATCAATTCTACTGTGTCAGACAGGTTTCTACACCATCATAACCCTTTATCCATGATGAATTCTGTTTAATCTTTTTAATTATCCACATACCATGCTCCTTTTCTATTTCTTCCACTCCCAAGCTGCTGTGCAAAACAGTCATTTATTGTAGCCAATAGAGAAAACCAAATGGGAAATATGGATTGGATGGCCTTTTGTTATTTCGTTCTTTTCTTTTTTGGTGAGATTTCATAAGGAAAGGAGCTCAGATACACTAGAAGGTCATTTTTCAGAACTAATGGAAATTATAAGGTAGTAAGTTGTTTTGGCTTTAGAACAATTATTACAATTACATTAGGTTTTTTTAGCATAATTTATTCTGATTTTTCAAGTTCACAGGAGAGAGTTATGACTTTTAGCAAGCACACTGCAGGCAAAACACAGAATAGTTTGGATTGGAAGGGTCTGTTCCTCTTTGACCTGTCACTCCATGAGGGTAAAAAGTCCCTCTCAAGCTCTCCTGTAGCCACCTTTAGGTAGTGCAAGGTGCTATAAGGTCTCCCCAGAGTCTTCTCTTGCCCAGGCTGGATAACCTCAGCTCTCTCTGTCTGTCTTCCTAGGAGAGGTGCTCCAGCCCTTTGATCATCTTCTTGGCCTCCTCAGCACTTGCAGCAGGTCCACATCCTTGTTTTAAGTTGGGGACCTGAGAGCTGGATCCTGATATTATCAGGAAACAATTTTTCTTGCTTAAAATGCATCAGTTGCCAAGAACAGGTACGCTACAGCCTGTTTCTTCATAATAAACAGCACTTCAGAGAGGATCTTCACCTACCCCCTGCTCCTGCTGCCTGCCAGGTTATCTTTCTCTATTCTCACAGATTTTGAGCAAAATATTCCTTAAGAACCTTTGCTCATTTTCCTCGTGTCCCTGTACAGGAGGATTTATGAGAGGTATTTTGAATATTGATACTGGATTTTGAAGATAAGCTGCCCTTTTTTTTGGCAAAGAAATAGAGTTATCCGGATCCCCTAGAAGGATGAGAAGAATTGGAGCAGCGAGGATCTTTGCAGCTTCCTTCCCTCCTGTGTCTCCCAAGTTAGCCTGCCCACATTAATAATCTCCATTCCTCCATGGCAGTAAGTCAGGCTGCAGCAAAGATTAAATATCCTTTCCTGTAGCTGAATTAACTTTCTAGATGTAGGTGGTATAAAATAGGTACATCAATGTACTTATTGCCTCTCTGGCTTTAATTATTTCAGAAATGCTGTCTGTTCTGAATTCATATTAACTGTGGGTATTTCCTGGCTTAAAAGTTTAGTGTCAGACTAGCAGCAAGGCTCTGTAGAGCCTGGCTTTCTAGTTGAAGTGAGCTGTTTTAATTCTGATTTTGAAACACCACTCTGGAATATTTCCCTCTGTAGCTCTGGCTTTCTTCAGTAGGTATTTCACAGCCCAGCCCAGAAGGAGTGTGTGGATTAATACTTCTCCAGGTCAGTGAGCAAAGGAAGGAATTCTTTTCTTCTCCTTTTCCATTAGAAGTAACCACACCTTAAACCCAAAGCCATTTGTGTACAGACACGATCCTGCCCCATCATTGCTTCAAATCCTTCCCTGTTCACCATGCTTCCTGTCACCAAAAATAAGCATTAACAAAGTCTTCCAGCACAGAAATTGAGATGGCTGCTAGCTTGATCTATCTTAGTTCCAGAATTTCTTTACCTTTCTGTTGGTATCTCAAAATCACAGAATCTCAGACTGAGCTGAGTTGGAAGGGACTTACAAGGATCATGAAGTCCAGCTGCTGGCCCTGCACAGGATCACATAATGGGCCTGAGAGCATTGTTCAAACACTTCTTGGTGCTGTGACCACTGCCCTGGGGAGCCTTTCAGTGCCCTGCCACTCTCTGGGTGAAGCAGCTTTTTCTAGTATCCAACCTAAGCCTTCCCCAGCCCAGCTTCAGGCCATTCCCTTGGCTCCTGTCACTGTCAGCACAGAGGTCAGCTGGGCAGCAGCACAGTGCTCTGTGCACCAGGAGCACAGGCTGTTAATCTGAGCAATCCCAGAATCCTGGGGATGCAGTGATTCATGAGGAAGGGACCTCCAGCTGGCCTGCAACTTAAGCAAGCTGAGAGAGTCTGTTATTTAAGTACTGGTTTGATTGACAGCATCTCTGCTGAAATCCACTTCAGCACTAGTTCTTTTGCCTTCCTGATGTATTTGTACTGAAGGATATCTGGTCTCAGCTGTCTCAGATTTCTTTCATGTCACAATGTGCTCGATTGTAAATCCAAATGGTCTCCCCATTTTTGTTGCTGTTAACCATTTGCATAAACATGTGCTGCATCTTTAAATTTTGGGCAAGACTATAAAGCATGAAAACTCTTATAGATGTATACTGCATCTATAGATTTCACTGTCTCCTAATTTTCTCTGTGGCATATGAGAATCAGATTTTCATATCAGTTGCTTAAAAAAAATCAAATCAACAAAAAGCAATTCTTCTGGGAGCATTTTGAAGGCTTTATATGGACACATTTTTAGGATGGAAAAAGCACAGCAGTAGGATTCATTACTTTGCTTTGGTGTGCTGACTAATGCTGTCAAAAATTCAATGTTGAGAAACAAGACATGCCCAGTGGAAATGCAAGGATATGAGAAAACCAGAAAGAATTTATGGATACTAGTCATCAATAAACCTGACAGACAATATCACTGCTTCCTTTAGCTGATTACAAGCTAGAAATGCAGCTATGCTTTCCAGAGTGTACATTATATTACAGAACTTAATATTGCTGTGAGGAAGAGATTTTCTGTATTATCTCTGCATGGTATTTTGCAGACAGTCCTGCAATGTCCCTCAGAGTTCTCTGGGCTGGTCCAGCTGCAGCACAGGCAGGGCTCAGCTCTCTCCCTTCCCCTCAGCAGAGGATCTGAGCTCCCATCATGATCACACACCTGGGGCACTCCTGCTCTGGTTACTGCACAGGGAGAGCAGAAAACTGGAAAGCTGCGATATTTGGGATGCTTCAGTTGCCTCTAGCACAGGAAATTGTAACGTTCCTGTGTCACCTATCAGCTGATGAGGATTTGATTGATATTTTTGGACAATCCCAAAAAAAGGCAACAGGTTGTCTAGTAATAGTATAGAAAGAAAAATAGGGCAAATTTGGATATAAAGAAAATGCAGGCTAGTTTAGCACATGTGCAAATAATTAAATCAGGTGTCATTTTCTAAAATAATAGCTGTTTTTCATAGGTTTAATAAATAGTTAATCTTCTAGGTCAACTTTTTTCTTTGTTTTCAGAAAGCTAAGAAATGTTTTGGCCATCATTTTTATCTGTGTGATTTTCAGTTTCAGGAACTAATTCCATATAGGGAATTTTTTGTATCTGTATATATACATACATTAGCTTCTTTCACGTAAAGGTAGGCTTTCTTGTAAAAATCTAACTAAATTTTACCCCAGCTAAAATTAAAGCAAAGAAAGCTTTTTATTTTATTTATAAAATAAATAATAAAACCAGTAAAAGCAATAATTCCTTGCTCTGTAACTGGCAGGCAGTGAGCACAACCAGTGCAGGTGGGGGTTCTGTTTTCAGAAAGGCAGCACATTTAAGGTCACCCAGCTAAACACAGCAAACATACAGCAGCCCTTTAGCTTCTTTGCCTGTTGCTTCTCTTTGCAGCCACTCCAGACGCCTTTGATTGGCTGTGCATCATTAGCAGGCATCTATAGACCTCAGCTGAGAGTTTATTAAAACCAGGTATTTTCTAATCATGAATGCGTCTCTGATTCTAATTTAAAATTTATAAAGTCTCCTTTATTAAAGCTTACCCTCACTTGGCTTTTCTTTTAATTATCTGAGAGAAAAATGCATGAACTTTTTTTTCCTTTTAATTTTTCTTTTGCAAAGACTGAAATATTGAATTCTAGCTAGCTGGAATTCTAGCTAGCTGAACTTTGATGTCTTTCTTCTACTGCTGCCTTTTGTCTTCATAGAAATTTGGTCTCCCTAAGGTTACCTTCATATGAAGACCTTTAGACTTCTGCAGATCTTTATTTTTCCTTAGTAGAAAATGCGGCTGCCTCAGAAATGGGTTTTGAATGGATTTTTAAATTTCCTCTTCCTTCAACTGTGGATTTGCTTCATTCTGTATCATATAATAGCTTTTTATAAATATTTTCTCTTACTGTTTTGTAGTAATCTGCTTACAAGGACCCAAGCCTGTTTAATTGCTATGACAAATTATGTGCTCTACCTGGTCATCTCCCAGCTAGATAATTTCTAATTCTCTTAATAGATGTGTTTGGATGATAGTGATTTATGTTGAATCATAGGCTATCTTGAGTTGTAAGGGACCCACTTATATAATCTAAATGATTAATTTAATATAGGGGCCAGGATACAAGTATATAGAAACCACCTTGTTTACAAAAATTCTTCAGTAGTATAGGGTGTTTTTTAATGCATGTTTTAAGGGATTTATCTGGAGAATGTGGGGTCGGGGAGAAAGGACATCTGGGAAGAGCAGCTGCCTGGCTTCTTGTGAAAATTAGGTGTCTTCAAGGTGGCCAAAGTCCAGTAATGAAGTGCAAATTGATTTGGATCTGATCACAGTCTGGCTCTGTCCCTTTCCCAGCCTAGCTTGCGTTTCCTTTAGGTGTATAATATTGGCCATAATCTCTTGTTTAACTTTCTTGCTTGTATTACAGTGCAAATTAGCCCATTTGTGCCTAGCTAGTTTCTTCTTGAAGTTTATTCTCAGTTGTGTTGTTTCTTTGAGTTTGAAGCAGATTTTTAGCTCTATTATTTAATTTGTGATGCAAATTGTCTTCTATTGAGATTAATCTAAGATGCTAGTTTCCATCCTCCTGAAAACTCCCTTGACTTTCCCCTTCTCCAACTATTGTGTACTTTGAAATGATTTACCTGTCATGTCTGTTGACATTGTGACTTTCCACTGCAAAAATTACTGAATACATGTGCAAAAAGATGAAGGGCCCTTAGGATGAAAATATCTTTACTACAGTGATTATGCCAACAGATGAAATTCTCAACTGCATGTGGTTCTTTTTTCTTCAAAACAAGAAAAAAATAAAACATTAAAATTTCAGATGTATTATAAACCTCTGATATTGGTTTTTGAAAAAAAATGGTAGACATCTACCTCAATAAGGTTTTAAACAATCTTTCAACTTCAGTACTTTGTTAGATTATGCCCTCAGGAATCTATTCTTTTTATAATTATGACCCAGAGGAAATATTCTTGAACAGTAAGATTTTTCCCTGCTAATAGCACAGTAGATGTAATACTGAATTCATGATTGTTTAAAAGCTTTCTGCCAGTATGAGGTAAAATGAACCAGCATCTTTGAAACAAGATACTTCTTTGGGTTGAATCAAGAACTGTAATAAAGGCAAAATAAATTCTAGGAAACATGTTGAAAATTAGTAGGTTGAAGATGAAAAGAGTGAAATTATTAATAAGAGAGTTTCTTTCATTACACAACAATAGGTGCCATTTGTGTTGTTGGGAGATTTGTGGTTAAAATCAAAGGATCTGTGTTCTCTCAGCGCTGTTCTCTTGTCACCTTTTACTTCAATGGCAGTGAAAAGATGTCATGGGGTCAGTTTAATTTTCAACCAGAAAATGCAGTGTTTTGTTAATGCTCAGAGTAGTTTGATCAGTGTTATCAACACCACAGTCATCATAATTATTCCGTATTCTAGAATTCATATTGGACAAAGACTGCAGAGCAGTGGCACTTCCAAATTTGTGTGTGTCTTTTTCTCTATTTTGAATATGCAGAAAAGTGCATAAATTTCCTCTTCCATATTGCTGCATGAGGAAAATAAATGGTAGAATAACCTATTTGCAGGCATGAAATTGCCATGAGTTCATTTATCAGCTCAAAGTTTTCATAGAGACTACAGGCCTAGGTGTAGTTTTATCTTCAAACCTTGTAGTAGAGGAATAAAAAATGGAGTCTTTATAGTGACCTCTTCTGGTTTTAAAATCAAGTTTAGCATCTCCAAAATCTGGTAATGGAACTGTCTTTCACAGTTGGTCTCCATCGTAAGGAAAAAAGCCCATTGTTTTGGGTTTCAGCTGCCTCTGATTTACCTTTTTTGGGATTTCGATTTTTCAGCCCAGAATCAGGTTCAAACCTTGATGTACATGGAAATACCCCTTAATATCCAAATGTATTTACTTTTCTGATATTTTTTGTCTTACTAAAATTTTGTTTCCAAAATAGGTATTCTTTGTTCTAGTGTGAGACTGGAGCTTGCTTTTAGTAGAAATGTGTTTACATTTTTGTTTTTAATTCTGAACTTTGGAATCTATTTAGTTCACTTTTCCCCTTTTCATTGTGACAGAAAAATCTGAAGCGTGATAGTGACAGTGCCTAATATCTGTACATAAATAGTGAGAACAAAATATGGACTTGCTGACTTCTTCTCTTAGACTTCATCCATGTGTCATAATTTCATGTTGCAGAACACATATTTAATATCAAAATGCAGGAAGTAAAAAGCTGGTGCATTATCTTGGTGGTGTTTTAGATCCTCTTCAAAAATTTTGATTTCTTTATGTATTTTGAGCTATGGTTATTTTTCTGTGTGTTATATCTGCCCTGAATATCTTGTTTTGTAATGCATAAAAGACAGGTGGTGATATACCATTTATATGTGACTGTTCAGAAAGTCAGAAACAACTTATTTCACTACAGCAGTACAGGAGAAGTTGATGTCCCTGATGAGACTCAATTCTGTCAGGGCTTCAGCTCTCCTAGCACAATCCTGGCTGCTCAGACAATTTCGCTGTATCCTTCCCAGGCTTCCTGTCCTTGCTTGACCCCTCTGTGGGCTTCCTTTTAGTCTTTGAGTTTGTCCAGGAGCTCATCCATGCAGGCCTGCTGGTGTTTTTGCCTGGCTTCGTTTTTTGGATGCATCACTCCTGAGCCTGGACGAGTTGATCCTTGAATATTGAGCAGCTTTCCTGGGCCCCTCTCCGCTGAAGGACCTTATCCCATGGCTCTGTGCCAAGCAGATCCGTGAAGAGGCCAAAGTCTGCTCTCCTCGAGTCGGGGGCAGGGACTTTGCTGTGCACCCTTTTCACTGTCCTAACACTTCAACAGTCCACCATGCCCTGGTCACTCCAGCCAAGGCTGCCCTGGAGCTTCACATCCTCCACCAGCCCCTCCCTTTTTGTGAGAACAAGATCCTCAACAATTGAGGAATAAGTAGAGAGCAGTGTGGGGGAAGATACAGAAGTGATTGAAAAGGGGAGAACAGAGCTGGAAAAAATTAAAATTAGAAAAGAGAGGATAAGTGGCAAATAATTGTATTTCTAACCAAAATATAATTTCATCGCATTGTTTGTAACCATACTGACAGTTAATTGAAGCAGTATCTAAAAAAAATAAATCTGTGAAAGCAAAAAAAATTATGCCAAGCGTAGTGGTAATAATTACAGGAATAGCCCTTTGATAGACAGGTCTAAAATTAAAGTTTGTCTTATTTATTTAGGTTGTAATAGAATGTTTGTCCTGTCTCTGTTATTAGAGATTAGAAGACATTATTGACTGTTCTTCCACAAGAAAACTGATAGCAGCAATCTCGTGCAAGGGGAAGTCAGACTCCTTTAAACCAGATGATTAACCTTGTCATATTTCTGCTGCTGTAGTGGGCAACACTGTCAGATGTTTGGATGCTTTTTTGGTATTCAACATCTTTTAATGAATTGAGGGGAGAAGTGAGGAGATCAGTGTAGAATAGAAAAGAAAAAAGACCACTAATATTCTTATTTTCTTGTGAGTCTATGGTATGTCTTGAGTAATATACTGAGCTGGGTAAACACTACATTTAAGACTATATTTGTAAAAATTCTCTTTCATATAGAAACCTTTGGAAAAGTCTCTAGATTTGCAAAGTTAAATGTAGTTTTATTTTGTGCCATAGTTCCAAGCTGTCCTTTTCTTATAAATGGAATGTCATGTTGACAACTTTCATTCCATTAAAACAATTTAAGGCTCCTACTGTACTTTAGGAAGTGTAGAGAGATTGGTTTGTGGTTCACTTGGATTAGTGCTAATTTAAAAATGACCAAATGAGGCCAATAAAATGCTTTCAAACAAATAAAGCTGTAAATAAGAGAATTAATCTCTAAGACACCAGTTTCACAAAGATCTCACTATGATACTTTGGTAATGTAATCTATGGCATGAATGTTCAGAATATGGTAGCAATAATTTAAAAACCAGTTCCTGAAATGTTCCTGTTAACACATACAGAAATTCACTGGGAACACTTAGCAAAGATATCACTGGTAAAGAGTGAGCTGGAACCTCAGTTTTCCTTACAGTTGTGGGAGAGCAGTCAAGTCAAGGGGTATTGATCAAGTTTTGCCAATTAAGGATCTTGCGTGGAATGTTCTCCCAGTAGAATTACAGCTTCTATTCGCTCTGCGAGCTGTGTAATAACAGTTCACCTAAGCATATCTAATCTAGCTTTAAATTAGCTTAGGCATTGCTAGTTTTATTTCCACAACACCATGAAATTCATACAAAGACTGCAAAACCCACTTATGTTCCTGCTAAAAACTTAGCAAGTACAGTTATGTGGATGCAGTAAATACAATGCAATTATTGTAAACAGGACTGCTATATTAACTGCTCATGTTCATGAAATTTTATGTTCCTTTTGGCATTATGCTAATAAATGGAGGTTAAGTAGGAGAATATCAGTGTTCTACTAAAATATTTCACTGTCTTAAGCACATTATGTTCCCTCTGAAAAACCTGGAGCTGTGGGATTTGTCTGTCTTACACCTCTTGTGGTGAACTCAAGACTTTGGGGAGGTTTGAAGACTAGAATTCTGATCTGGCTTTATTTTAGGCCTCTTGTGTTCACATTTTACCTCAGTCATGCTCCCAGTCAGTAAGCATAGAAAGCAGTAACATACCAAATTCAAAGTGGGGCTGGGGTTTTAAAATTTTTATATTGCTCATAAGGTTTTGACTACCCAAACCAAGGTTTATTTTGTGGGTTTTTTCCTTGTCAGATTTATCTGAGCACCAGAGGACGTATCTAGGCAGCTTATGATAAATACTAATTATGATATTTATTTGTTATGATGTTTAACACTTGAAGGAAGGGGTTCTGGTTCAGCAAAGCCTTTAACCCAAGTCTAAACTAAAAATTCAGAGTGGCTGTTGAAATTTTTAATTTCTTTGTTGAGCTGGGACTGAAATTTTGCCCATTGTTAGTATCCTCAGTTCTTGCTGACTCCAGTGAGAGCTTCATGCTTGACTCCTAGGGCAGAGGGCTGGTAATGCCTAAATTCCAGCCCACAGAGAAAATCTGGAGTCAATGTGTGTCAATCTGCAATGTAATTACCTTGCAAGCTCTGTTCACCAGGTATTAGCATTTCTTGATATCAAAAGATAATTCTCTTGGTTTATGAATGTGGGAGAATTTACTGAACTTGTTTATTGTACTATTGATGAAATTATAATGTCAGTGCTACTGTTATGGTTCATAAGTTAGACATTTTCAAAACTGTCTAATATCTCCAATTTCTAAGATAAAAAGAGAGAAAATGAACAGAAGTAGTGTAATTGTGACGTGCCTGCAGTTTTCCTTTGAATATTTATTCTGCAATAGTAAGCTGATATTGTCTAATAGAAATCAGAGCCATACTTACAGATGTTAATGGTTGATATTTTATATTTTGGAGTTCTGCTTACTCTGCTGTAGAGAAATTTTGCTGTTAAAATTTGTCATCTTTACCAAGTAATTTGAAGTTTGTGACATAATGGTAGAAGGAAGAACCTTGAAGATGTCTTTATTAGATAGCTCATCAGAGACACAACTAATAATGTTTTGCCATGACATCCAGAGGGTGTTCTGGGAGGAACAAACAACTAATCCTCTCTTTCTAAAGGATGCTATTTGGTTACTAAGCTGGTCAGCCTGTTAGGTGCAGCAGCAGTAAGTGATGCTTCTGCTGGCTGCCATCAAGGAAAATGTCCCTGCTTGCCTGCCACCTCTCCTGTGCTCTGCTATTCTCTTTGGTCCTTAGTGCCTCTCTTTTTGTCTCCCTCTGTGCATCTTCCTTCCACCTCCTGGCCTTCTTGCTCAGTTTTTCCTGGGCATTCCCTCCTCTTCTTCCCACCCCTCTGTGCCACTGCTCTGTGGGATTTAAACTGTCTACATACAAACATTCATGTTTTCTCTTTTATGTCCATCCCCTACACAGTATCATCAGTTGTATCAAGTCCTCACAAAGCTCCTGTCATCTTTTCTTTTTTAGCTGCTTTTTTTTTAAAGCTGTGTTATTTTCAGTATCATTTCTATAGTAAATTAGTATTAAGTTTGTCAGTGTACTTTTCAAAGGAAGTGGTGTGTTTGTGGTTTTGTTTGGGATTTTTTGAAATATGCATTTACTTTATTTTACTCCCCACCTGGGAAACTTGTCTTACAGCTCGATTTTCTTGATGAAGAAGCTTGATCCCCACTTCTGGGAAGTGACCCAAGTCTAGTGATCTGCACTGTCTTAGAAGAATGCCTCTGGTGTTATTTCATATATGAAAATGTACTTGAAATTTTACACAGTGAGTGATTTGATTGTGAAGAATATTTGAAATGAATATTTTAATATGAAACTCTAAAATTATCATGGAGAGTTGACAGGGAACCTGCAGGAGGAAGGATCATAATGTGCAACTGACATTTAACCTGCAGAGTTGATGGCTTTTGTTCCAGCTGAAGGTTCTACATTTTTTCATTCTCTGCATTTATTCTTGTGTATTAGAGCTTTTCCTGATGTATGGATAGCAGTGGGCAGATCTTTATGGAGGAGAAAGTTGATGAACCTGATTACTGTTGATGTTCTGCAGGAAGCCAGATAGGACCTGCAGATGTTGCCACTAAGTCAGCTACTACTGGCATTTCTATTGCCTCCTCTAACTTTGCTTATGTCCCTCTCTTCATTATCAAATACTTGGCAATAGGGAAGAGGGTAAGCTGAACACTGAGCAATCATGTTTTGAGTTTCAGTACCTAAAACCTTCTATTTCTCCCAGAAAATGCATTTGATACCTCTTTTATGTTTTCCAACAAATATTTCCCTTCGTAGCTCCCTGCAGAAAGAAAGATGGGAAGATAATTTCAAGAGATTTTTGATTTGTCTCTTAAAAATCAGAGATATGGTGTAATCATAGTACTCTGGCATCTGAAGACTCCAAAGCTTTTACTCTCACTTGCTGGTGACATTGCAGTTGGGGTTCACAGATTTAACTCATAAGCCAGCTAACCTCATGCATGAAGCAGGAACAGAATGACTGCCAGTGGTTCTCTCTTACCTTGCTAAATTACTTCAGCCAATAAAAAAAAAAAGAATTTATATGCTTTCTGAGAAATTTTGTTCTATCTGTTAGGTGGCAGAAGTTCACAGATTTTCTCAAGCTTTGCCCAAAATATGTTCTACGATGTCTTTTGATGCCGTTTCAATACCACATATTATTAAGTGCTGATCATTCGAACAGGACATTTTCCTGGAATGTCACCTCAAGAAGATCTGTGGCCAGCATCTTTGATTGCACAAACAAAGCTTGCTGACAGTAAAAAGGACTGAGCCTTGATAGCTGAGAAATCTTAATTAGTCAAGTGGACTGAAAGAGAGCTTTTTAACATGGTATTTAGAAAAAAAAATCACATCAAGAAATTCAGCAGTAGTGATAGCTACAGTTGGCAGTTTTTCACTGCAATGATGTTCTGGTGGATAAAATTGCACAAGAAAAGCTTTTATTTTGGTAAAAAGATATTAAACTGAAATTTAGAATTTCTTAACTGGCCTGAAGGGTTTAATTTTGACAAGATAATTAAAAAAGCACCACAATATTGACCTGTTTTAATATCATCTGCCTTGTATTGTGGGTCAGGTTCTCTCATATATTTCCTGTGCCTGGTAGTCCTGAGGGACTGGAATGCAACTGGAGGAATTTATTTAGTGGGATATGCAATATGCTTAACAACTGGTCCAGAGTAGGAAATTGAGAACTAGGATTGCAATGGATACAAGGAAATAGGTTTCAGTACTGGAATAGATGAGAACTGCAAAGGATTTTTCCAAGGATTCCACTTTGTCAAAACATTTTACTTGAATTAAAAATGTCTAAACAAAATGTTTTGACACTGCCCAACTTAGATTCCTCTCCTTGGAAAAGCGTCTCATTTCAGGAGGAAATCAAACTTCCTGGTGTCTCGTATGGTATCAGTTCCAGCTTTTTCTCAAGTCCAGTCATCACACCTCCTTTAAATATATTCATGAACTAGTGATGTTTCAGATGGGAGGATTTCTTGGGCTGCTTCTGGAAAGGCAACCCTTCTCCTAGAGAAGGATTCTATTTTAGTAATGGAATTGGTTCTGAAAGGGTTCTAGAGCACCCATGTTTTGGGAAGGAGGAAGGAAGAGAAGGCATCAAGGTGATCAGTGAAGCATTCCTGCTTGTTTTCCTCCCTGTTTGATCCTGTGCAGCAAAGGTAAATCAGTACACCAGGAGTGCTCTAACTCAGAAGCATTTTACTAGTGAGCTGCTGTACCAAAGGAAAGCTATATTAAAGTATGCATTGGGGATTTTGGTTATTATAAATTACATTCTTTGAAATCTCATTTAGAACCAGGAACTAAAATGATGTTGGAAGGCTCAAAGGATTAATTCTTCCTGAACAATAGACTGTCACTGATCACTCTGTAAAGTAATTATACTAAATTTAATTATAATACAAGTGCATTGTATGATAGTCATAGTGTGCCCAAAAGAGGGTTTGAAAAGGTGCCTCACAAGCATATGGACTAGCTCTGGGAGCACAGTGGCAAATTACAGATGTTGTAATTGAGTACAACTTAATATCAGGCTTTCTTAATTAAAGGTTTGGGGTTGTGTGGGGTGGGTTCTGGCTGGCACACTTTGCTTTTCAACATCATCAGCATAATGGAACACATGATCTCTTCCCATTGTATAGGTTCTGCCAAAAGCCCTTATGACTTCCAGTGGCATTAATGCACTTAAATCAATTCCAGTATCACTGTAGTGTTGAAACCAGGAGAAATCAAATTGTTACAGCAGTGGAAGAACTGTTGCTCATTCTGATAGGAATGCAGGAACTGCACATATCATATCAATATATCATATGCTGATAATATTTCATAATAATCCTCTCATGAAAAATTAAGGCTCCAACTTCCCCATTTCACTCTCCTCTCCTCACTTTTGAATCCATCTTCATGTTGGATTTGGACTAGTTATGAAATATTGTTGCCCCTTGAACTATAAAATGAAGCACTGCTCCTGTTTCCAATTCCACCCTAGTGGCAGGCAGGGTGGAATTGTAAGTAGGAGCTTAAGGCACTCCCTAAACTGAGGGAGCCACTTGGCTGACAGCCTTAACAGAACTGATCCAAATTTAGTGATGTTCAGATGCTTAGCCAGAATCTTTTATTGTCCATGACAAAAGTTGTGTAGGTCATACATAAACAAATGGAATGAGTGCCAATGCTTGGGGAGCAGTTCCACAGCTGGAATGGTGTGGTGTGCAGTAAGGCTGAGAAGTTTCCTGCTCATGTTATGTTAGGGCAAGTATCCTGGAAGAAAGATAACAAGATCTAGAGCATGGATATCAGGAATTATGACTCAGGAATGGTGGTAGTGAGAGGTAGATAGTATCTACCAAAGGTAGATACCTTTGGTTTGTCTTGCAACATATAAGGTGTTTATTATAAAGCAACAAAAAGCATTAGGACCACAGGTCAGCACAAACAAAATGAGTCCAGATCTGTTGACGTTCCTGAATATATTCATGGCAGGCTTCAATTTAGCTTTGCACTTCAGTGGAAAAAGTTAAAAATACAAAATCTGTCAAGAGCAAGAAAGCTGGTATAATACACCTTCTTTTCCTTTTTACCTTATTTTTTTCATCTGCAACTACTTTGTTACATAGGAAATCTGATCAGAATGTGAGTCTGGTGTTAGTCTTTTTATTTTGACTTAGTGTGATAGCCTGGAACACGTTAATAGCGACTCTGCTGTGGTAATTTACACACCATCATTGAAATGATTATCAGATCCTAAGCTGTATCTGCCAGAGATGGGAAGAGTATCAGTTTATTTTATTGAGGAATATTGAATGTGAAATCTTGCATGAGCTGTAGTGTCAGCACTTTGTCCAGCATCCACGAGGTGACCTTTAACGTGCCTGTGAAGAAATCTGTGTTGATATGGTGGGCTGTTAGGGGCTAGGGGTGATGTGCTGGTGGCTGTCATTGTCTGATGTGATTGCTGGTCTCTTAGCCTTGTGAGACTCCTCAACCAAAAGGTTCTGACATGTTGCTATGCAGCCCATTATACAATTAAGCCTTGGTTCTCTTTGATTTTCTGTGTGCACATGCAGCCTCTGTAATGTTGCCAGACTAACACAGAGAGAAGTCCTGATGAAAGTCATTAACTTGAGATTTATTCACATTAACAGCCAACTCCTGCTTTTCAGAGATCTGATATTCTTTCTCCTAACTGAAGCAGTGCCAATTCAAGACCAGGAGAACTGGCATAAGGAGATAAAAGCATCTCAAAAGAACAAGTAACTAGGTTAAAAAAACTATGAAAACTAGTTAGGAGTATTGAGAAAAATATTTTCACTCCTAAAAGTTCTTTGAAATTGTAGCTCTCCATAGTGACTGTGACATTTAGTACTGAAAGGCAATTTAAACTCAGATTCTTATGAAGGATAAAGAAGCACAGGCTTCTTTATGCATACATACATGCATATATGTCTGTCTACATATGTCATGTAGATCATATATATATCTCTAATGACAGCTGGGTGCTTCCTAAAGGAGACATGAAGAAATGCCATTTTTATGAGAGCCCTAGGTGAATGTGGGAAGGGGTATATTTTTACAGGAGTAAATTTTAGCTAATTCATTTATGATCTTAGGTTCAGCCTGTGTTACTCAGCAGGGTGAAGGAAAAGTCACCCGCTGGGGGAGCTGTCTCTAATCTGCCTTTTGAAGGACCTCCTGAAGAGTTGCATCTTGTCACTCTTGGGATGCAGGGTCTGTGACCTGGGGTACCCATCTTTCTAGCCTTCAGGCTTTTCAATGTATTTTGGATGAGAAAGAGTCAAATCTTTTTCCCCTCCTGTAAATCTAAAAATGATTGTGTACTTGTGCTGGTACAAGGCTGACAGCCCTCAGTGTAGGAGGCCTTCTTCTGCTTCTGAGCAATGAAAAGATGTGGTTTTGTATGGTCTGAGCTGCCAGTTCTGTAAGGACCTCAGCTATTGGAGTTTCTTACCAATCCTGGACTGTGTCAATTTTGTAGGTCCATCAGAGCACAGATTCTCAACTGTTACCTTGGCAGTGCTAATAAGCAGCATTTTATAGGCATCTCCTGGGCTGATGTGGTGATTGTGTTTGTCACCCATTCATTCATTCATCCCTCCCTGCAGCTGCTGCAGTTTGAAGTCTGCAGTGAAACTCGTTGTCAGTCTCTAATGCAGGCCCTGAGAGTTCAGTAATGGCCAAGTTTTCACTCAAGTATCACAAGCTACTAAATTGATGGGCAGCCAGCAGATTGTAGGGCCTTTCAGCCACCAGGGCTTGTCCCAAGCCTGCTCCAAAGCAGCTGGGAATATTTTGCCATGGAGATGTGGACAAACCCACATAATTATTAACACACTGTTAATTTCCCTTAATTAATTTGATTTGTGAACAAAGTCTGTAGCCTTGAGATATTCTGGGAGCTATAAGGCAATTCTGTGACTTAGAAAAAAACCCCCATTAGCTGGACCACTTGTGGAAGCCTGATGTACTTTATGGAAAAGAAATACTGGAAATTCAGCAGTTGCTGCAAATTCCCCTTAACTTTATGAAAAGCTGTGGGCATTAATTACTAACAAATTATTTTACTGTACACCTACTGAGAGGAGGGGGATTACTGCAGGCTCATAGCTTTCTACTTTGTATGTACCATCTTCTGCTTATGCCAGGGAAGGGATTTAGGAAGAGTTCCCAACAAATACAATGGATGGTGTTAGTATTTTTTCTTTAATAAATGAAAGTGTTTTTTCCTAGAAACATTAAATAAATTTTACTGTTCATGTAGTAGGCAAGAAATTCTTTTCCATTTCCTAAGGATATATTACCTAAATATATACAATTTCTATTGGTGACATTTGCTTTCTACTATCCTTGTTCAGCTGTTTCTGCGTTTTGATGCTGAAATACAGTGTTGAAGATTTCAAAGGCAACTCTTCTAAGATAATTTTAAAATATAGGCTTAATGCCCTCA
Organism: Molothrus aeneus; assembly: GCF_037042795.1. Taxonomy (NCBI): domain Eukaryota; kingdom Metazoa; phylum Chordata; class Aves; order Passeriformes; family Icteridae; genus Molothrus; species Molothrus aeneus. Next base: position 16,373,865 of record NC_089653.1, read on the forward strand.
AAAGTTGTCTTTCCTAAGTCAGTCTTCCAATTTTCCATCGGCTGGTTTTTGGCCTGTCTCTATAATTTGGATTGAGTTGAGGGTTTTTTTGGTGATTTTTCTTTCTTTTCCCCTTTCAAAAATATATGGAAGAACTAGAAAATATGCAAGAGGGAGAAGGGTGACGAGAGATATCAGATTGCTTTTATATGAAGAGACATACAGGCCACAATTTTTCGGCTCAGTAAGCAGACAAAAGGAGGGGAGTCTGTCTAGGTGCTTAGGAAATAAAGAGATTAAAAGATGAAATGGGAGGAATTATTCTTTTTTTTCTTGTAATGAAAACCTAGATGATACTTAATAAAGTGAACTGGTAGGCAGCTTACAACCTATAAGAGGAAGTACATTTTCAGAGACTGCCTGCTTATATTTTGAAATTCATTGCCACAAAATGTGTGGAACAGAGAAGTTTAAATGGACTCAGAAGACCTTAGGAAAATGAATGCCTGATGGGTCCACCGAGGAAATAGTCTTTATATTGCATTAAGGAGATACTTCTCACACTTTGAATTTCATGAGAGGGAATACTGATTTTTTTCTTTAAATGTATAAATGGCTGGATAACAATCACCATAGCAACAGAAAGAATATCAGGTTAAGGCAGTAAGAAAGGGATTTAATGAATGTAATGTGTGTGGTTTTTTCCTCCTCAGATATGTTTGTGGTAATTCCTTGCCATATTTCTGTATCCGCATTTCTCTGAGGGCATTGCCCGTTTTAGCCCTAATTCTGTGTACAAATGCTCTGCTGTTCATTGTTGAAAAACCACCTGCCCTGCAGTGACCACGAGCCATTTAGAGTGTAGAAATGAATCTTGTAATGTTTTAAGGTAGGCTGATCTTCAAATGAGGTCTGACTGCTGGGTCATTCCCAGAGAGCTGCTGCCTTTCCCTCAGCAGAGACTCTGCTGCTTGTCTGTGGCCCTCCATGGGCCCAAATTGTTTCTCTCCCTCCTCTGAGAAGTTTGGACCACACATAAATCACATCTTGTTTTCTAATTTGATCAGCTTTGACCTTTCTAGGAGCTTTTCTCAAGACTTGGAAAACAACAATGCGTCAGGTGCAATATTAAATAAGCTCTGTAGTAATTACATAAACCTACTAAATTATTGAATCCTCCTAAACAAATGATGTAGGGAACTCTAATAAAGCTTCCTGGAGATCAGTGTTTATTTTTAAAGCTGCAGTAGGGAATCTGAAAGGAGAGCTTTTAAGCATTACACATAGTACAAGCTGTATTTCTTACCTGCTTTTATTTCTTACCTTTGACTACTTTGCTGAAATTACCACATCCTTTCTAGTGATGGAGTTTTGCTGGTATGTGGCAGTTTGTGGAGCTGGGAGAAAGTATTTATTACTGTAATCTTTCTTATATACCCTGTGTGCACTGTCTGTCAGTGTGCAAAATTGCAAAGAAGTTCTCATTGTCCAGTATTTTTTTAAAAGCTAAAAATTCTCCTGAATGTTGATTTGAAGCAGGGAAAAAATGAAGCAGGGCAATAGGCTGTAAACAAAAGGTTTGTAAACAGTAACATGGAAAAGTATTTTTCATGCTTACCACAGTTTCTATAAGAACACTATACAAAGATTAGCTAAGTGTATTGTTATGTTCCTTGTGAATACTTAGCAATTGGTACATAATTTATATAAACTATAATATCTGTGGATCTGGTGTTTGTATATTCTTGGCTAATTGGTTTTGTGAGCAAGCTGATTTTATTTGCCTTACAAAACCTGTTCTATGTATGTAATAAAGCCCAAGGGATAAATATATTTTTGAAAGCTGTCTCAATATAGCTTGTTGTTAATTAAAACCATTAAATGCCTATCATTACAGAGAAGAAAATTCATATTTTGCTTAATACTATCTACAGTTCTGTTTCTTGGAGAGACAATTATACATTGCCAAACACCAAGTTATGATTTTTTTACTCGGTGGCTTTTGTTGTAGAGGGAAAAAATATCTGCAAATCATTTAAGCCATTTTGTGTCACTTTCTGTGATTAGTGAAGATAAAGATGAAATCATATTGTAAAGATCAAAATAAGGGAGAGTTCAGTAAAAATGAAACTTTCAAATTTATTACAAGAATTTTCAGTGCTCCATAGATATGGATGTAGATTTCAATGCCAATAACCAGAGCTGGTCAAAATTCACTTAAAATCTTTAGCAGGGAAGCTTTGGCACTTAGGGTTTTTACTGACAAGACAGAGTGTTAACTTGTCTTAACAACAATTCTGATAAAATAATATTGGAGTTTTTTAATTGTCATTTTTAAGTTTCAACATTTCATCTAAGACTTTGACCTCTTTGTAGTTAAATTTTCCGTTTGGTTTATAAATTACATTTATTAATCCACAGCCTTTGAACTAAAATGCAAAGTGGCTACCTTTTTTCTCTAGAACATTGCCCTTGTTATATCAAGGCAGACAAAATATCATGTGGTAATTAGATAATGCCAGTACTTATTTTTAAAATAAGTTCCTACAAAAAATTACTTTTGATGTTGTGGAGCTTTTCATAAGTGTCTGGAGTTTAAGAGAAGAGCAGTTTTCCATACAGGATCGAGAACAGGCTTGATAGGTGATACCAGAGAATGGACTGAACTTTGCTTTCATTGAGATGACTCAGTGCCTTTAACCAGAATCAGAAAGTGATTCATGGTGGCCAGGCTTCAGAAGCTGAAAATCACAGCTGGTGAAATCTCACACAGTGGTCTGTACCTCAGGGGCCAGGCTAGCAAAAGTTCTGTTGTTAGAGCTGCAGAAATATGGGTGGGTTTCTTAAATGTGAGACATCAAAAGCATTGAGCTCAGATAGTAGCCGAGAAACACAGTAAAGAATGGCAAAAAAGAGAAGTTTTGATATAGCCTGTTGTAGCATGCTTGTTAATTCCTACGTGCAGAGCTCTTGTGTAGAAGGACTGAAAAACAGATCCTGACAACTGTCCAGCTGTGCAAGCCTCCCTTGCTTTCCCTTCCCAGTAAAATTCTTAGAACAGCACAACAGGACATTATTTGGCATTACTACACTCCATAGAGCAGGACAAGAACCTATAGGAAATCAGCATGAGTTTGTATTTGTTGTTAGATCCAACTTTTCCATGATGAGGGTTTTTTGTTTACAAACAGTCTGCTCAGGTCACTACTGCATAAATAACAAGGATAGTTCTGCTCTCAAAAGCTAGTAATTTGCTACCAAAAAGCATTTTGGAGCTTTGAAAACAATCTGTTCTCTGTGTGAAATGGATTTGTTTCCACTTTACCTACACATAATGAGTAGTGGTAAAGGGAATTGGTTCAGTTTTGTCCACAAGCAGCTATTCCTGAGCTTCCGGATGTTCAGCAATTGGCTGTAGCATTTAAATTATCCTTGGAGTCCAGGACATGTTGGATTTTACTGGACAATGACTTTGTCTTTTAAACTGCAGGAAAAAGAGGGGCTTGTTTGCCTTTCAAATAGTTAACCCAGTGGCAATGTGTTTTCAGCCAGTAACTTGTGACAGCTGTTGAGGACTTTATACCTGGATGGGTCTCACTTTTATGATTACTTATTAGTTTTAATTTTATGCTTAGAGACCTGGTTGTTCATATAAAAGGATAATTTACAATGCCCCTGGGGAGTGCCTGATTCAGCAGTATCTTGGGTCCTCACAGTTAATTTGTTTGACCTTTTAAAGAGTTGTGGTGCTGGTCTCACATCTTTTGCTATGGCAATGCTGCCATCTGATTCAACAACAGTGTTTCTACACTATGGCGCATTGTTTGTATCTTAAAGCCTTGAAAAGTGGTAAAACTGCAGGAGGATGGGGTGGAGTTTCTTGCCTGCTTTTCAAGAGAGAAATAGAAAGTGAGAGTCTCATAGAAAATACCTCCAATTTATTTTCAACACCTTCTTTGCCACATCTTGATTTTTTGTCAGGGAAATCAAATACAAAAATTTTGGGATAGAGTAATACTTCCCTGCACTTCATAAAGAAGCCATCAGAGGATAAGATTCTTGTTCATATTGTTTTCATCACTCTCATGATTGCTTCATTTAGTACTACATCTTTCTCAGTGCCTGTGTTGCTGCACTAATAACATCAGCATGTTGCAGTCACTGCTCCTTCAAAGACTAGTATTAATTGAAGCAATTTATTCTAGCAGAGCTGAAGATGGCCTATTTATACTTTTATATAATGAATTACAGAATACATCTATCTTGTCATGTCCTCTCAGCTCCTTTTTCTGCCAAGTATGGATTTGCTGCCCCAGACAAGCATTGCCCAGGCTCAGCACAGTAGAACACAGGTGTTTTTCTGTGTTGTGTAGGAGGTCAGAGATGTTCACCAGCTATCACAATATGGAAAGAGGAGCAACCCTGAATTGGTATCAGTGCTGCTTCATTACCTGCTAGCAAAATAATATCTCAATCTGCCACATAGTGGAGCAGTATCTTATTTCACCAAAAAAGATAATTCTCATAATTGATGCCCTTCAACATAATATTTAATGTGATGTATAAGCAATATAAAGCATATGGTGCTGATCTATTCCCAAGAAATCTGACACTGTGTTAATAAAACCTTTAGGGTTAAAAAACCCCATTGCTTCAATTCTGCCTGAAACTCCTCAATCACAGTTCTGTAGAAAGCAGTAGAATACCTTGTCTTCCTTAATGTTAGTAGTATAAGGCATCATGTGTCTAATCTTCATTTATGTTGTAGAGCTCTATTATATGTAAAGTAGTTGGCTTTTAATAGTGTGGTCATTACATTTAATTGAATTGAGCTTTGGCTAATGAAAAATGTAAGGGAAAACATTTCTTCTCATGTCAAAATATTTTATATTCTCTGCAATGAAGGACCATAAAAAATGGAGCAAGATACTGCTGAGTTATGATAGGTAGGGTGGAAATTGTTAGTTGCTGTGAATGGCAGAATTTGAAGAGCAGGACCTGAATAAATACACAGGCTTCTAGAGAGTAAGAATATTAATGCTGAAGTACCTCTAGCAAAGCCTCTGCTGGCAGTCCTCTGTCCTAAACTAGCCTTACAGTTTTGGGTTAACTAATGTCATATTTTCCCTACCTGTTTGGTAGGAATTGTTGTAAATGGCATGGAGAGAGAGACTCCCTATCCATATACTACCCTGTTACTCTCTAGATAATAGCAGTTAAGTACTGTCATTGATCTTACAAGGCAAAAATACACTTCTGATACTAATTTGCACTTTGTTTCAATGCAATGTAATTTTTAGCATTTTGCATTGGTTTTAAGCTGTTTGAATTAATTTGAAATTTTTATTCCAATTTGTGTAAATTCTCCTCTTGTTACTATGCAGCTTCTTGCCAAAGTACATTTTGTTGGCACAATTGGAGATTTGTTTTCTTAAATTCTAAATCAGAGTTTCGTGGGACTATTTACATGGTGGCAACTCTGTTAATGCTGCTTTTCTCTGTTAATTGTGACCCCATTCCCTCACGTATTTGAAAGGCATTGTGCTGCTTCAAGGGCAGACTTCATGTGGTATCTCAGTCCTAGACATTTGCCATTTGTCTCGCTGGCTGCTCAGGCAAGCAGTGGTGTATATCTGTTTCCTTAGATAAGTCAGTTCAAGTCAATTGCTCTTTCCTACTCAAATCCCTCCTTCAGTGTTCTTGAACTTTCTCTATTTTCTATTCTAGGTCTATGCACAATTAACTTTAAGTGTGGCTCTCGGGACTCAGTGGTGTTATGTAGGCTTGCCGAGTTAACGGTTGTAGGCTGGAACCTCAAATTGCTCCTGTGCACTGCTGACAGAATTTCTCCCTGGTTGAGTTCTAGGAATGACTTTGTTTCAGCAGTGGGGTATGGTTTTTTCTTTTGGAGGTGAAAGTAGCTGAGGTTTTCAAGTATTCTGAATTATGACATTCATTGAAAAAACTACATAAGTATATTTTAACTTCGTGGATAGTATGCCCCTATACCATCCTTAAAGATAGCAATCAATCCACTCACCTGGGAAATGGCAAACACAGGGGGATCACAGGTTAAACCTTGCACTCTGGGACTTCAATGAAATTGTTCCATGTGGGAAAAAAACATCTTAATCACCTTTGGCTGGGATACAGAATTATGTGAAACAATTGTTTGGATTTGGTATCTCTGGTGAATTCAAGAACCACCAGAGGGTTCTTTGATTTCCTTTATCTATGTACCTCGTATCCTGGATATGCCAAACCCTTCCCATGAAAAATTGTTTTGCTTAGAAATACTAAAAAAATCCCTGCCCTTTTATCTATTTCTCATTTAACAGTCTTCACCGAGAGTGAATAAATGTTTCTAGGAAACAATTTATATTTCATGTGAAAGGGTGTCTGTAGATTACAATATGTTTGCAGCAGTCATTCTGTTGCCTTACATCTAGTTTTGTTTCTAATTTTCCCTTTTCTTGGTTATCATTATCTTCAATATTCACAGTTGCATCTTTCATCCTTTCTGTATGAACTGAATCCTCCATCACAGTGGCAGTCGTCTTGTTCTCCCTTGATATTCTTCCAGCATGCCTAACTCTTGTTCAGACAGATGCCATCCACAGTGTTAAGACCATACATTCTTCTCAGCTGTGTTGGGGCTGCTCTGTCCAGCCCGTGCCATGAGATGTGGAGTCCAAGACCACACTGGTACTTGTGCAGCAGTACTGTTTTACAAGCTCATCATCATTTGCATCTCATTGTCACCCTGCACAACTTGTTCATTGATTTCTGTCTTTGTTTCTTCAGTTGAAGTATGCCTATTTCCCATTTTTCTGTTCCATAAGTGTTCACTTTTACTTATGCAAGATGCATATTATTGTTTCATGTTGGAGTTCTTACCACTCCTATTTATTTTTCTCACTGTTTGATATAGTTTGATATATTTTCAGCAGTCCCCAGTTTTGAGATATCTTTGCATCTTAGACATTTTAAAATTAGTAATTTCCTGTTCCAAAACAGTAAAAAAGCTATTAAGTCAAGAAGTTCTTAGTATTGACTTGCTATGAGCTATTCAGAACTTTTCTTCTCATCTTGATACATCATTCTCCATTGTTCCATAGAAGCTAATCTGTAAATTATGTGGTATTGTCTTTTTTTCAGGAGACAAATTGCCCTCGGTGAGGGTTCATAAGACCTTGTATGAAATAAACCTAAAATTCTGATGTAAGCATACTGTCCTCTTCATTTCAGCTACCTATTAATTCTGCAGTACTATTGAAAAAGCAGTCAAGTTTCTCCAGAATGACTTGGTAATTTTTAGGTCTTGCTGCCTCATGCTCATCTTCGTGTGATTCTCTGGAGAAATTTTATTATCGTCCATATAGCACCATAAATTTGCAAAAAAATTGCACTAAAATTGGAATAAATTGAATTCTTCTCCTTGCAGGTGTTGCATTCTTAAAGACTCATTAAAACATCCACAGCCACATCTGTGTCCTTTGCTGTCCTGGACACATAACCAGGTTCCCCTTGTAGAAAGAGCAGTGGCAAAGCAACCCCAGGGGAGGCAACCTTTCCCTCTGCCCTTTTTCTAACTTTATGCAGCTTTCCATGGTCTCCCTGCCCCTCTCTGACCTTTTATCAAGTAGATGCAGTCCTTATGGTGCCCCTTAATGGCAAACTGAGCCTCTTGAGCATTGAGCAGGTTGACATAAAATTTTCACCCGAAGATTGGGAGTTCATGTACCGTTTGAGACTGGCTCCTCAATCCTCTGCTTTGTAATTTTAACATGTGTGGAGTTCTCTGTGGCTGTGGGTGCACAGGCATTCCAGTCACACTGCAAATGTTTGGAAGCAAGATATGTTTTTAATACAAAAAGATGCAAAATATCCGACTAGAATGTCTGGATGTAGATGGTATTTCACTGCAAACAGGGATGAGTTATGCTGGATCACAGAATGGATCTTAAATCAGTTCATCTGGTGATCTTACCCAGTATCTTATCCCTATATTGACTATAAGCTTATGTTTTAGCGTAGAAATGTTAGAATATTCCTAATATGTAGTTCTGACGGATTTTTTTGTATCAGTGTTTGGATTTGCTTGCAAGTTAAAGATTTGATACCTTTTCATTTTCTGAATCCTCTTTTATATTATTATGGATTGCACAAATACGAAAGAGTTTTTGACTACTACTACTACTAATTCAAACTGTGAGTCCTACGACTACCTTCTTGTGAATGGCAGAAAATTCTGTACATTACTGCTATACTTAATTTGAAAAGGAATTGTGGACTTAAATGTTTTAAGTGGACTTAAATTTGTTTTAGGATTTAAGTGAAACTACTTTTATTCCTTAGAACTGTAACAGAGAAGTGTCCAATTTACTCCATTTATTTAATGGCCCACTCCCTTATTTCATATTTGTCTCCTGTAAACATTAATTTTCTTGTTTATGTGTTGTTTTATTATCAGGTTCACTTAAAATCTGCTTTTAGCTGTATTGCAAGGCTCTCAAAAGGAATGAGGCACCAATGTGTAAAATACACATACATGGTAGAAGGACATCATACTTGACATAAAAAACTGTTGAGTTCAAGGTTAAGAAACAAGTTGTCATTGAAATGAGATCTGTTTGAGTCTAACTTTAATCTAAAAGCATTTTTAGATTGTAAATGGCATAGATTAATTTATTTAACTCCATGGACAGAACAGCTTTTGTGTTCACAGAAAATATGCTCTGGTTGATCTGGGGGTGTCTGTCTTGTGGTGTGAGAACTGCCTGTCTTGCACTCTTTTCACTTTCCTGTTTCTTAGAAGATTTTTGGATTTCAAGTAAGGGATTCCCAAATTTACTTTCTTTGTATTGTGTAACCTTAGCTCCAAGGAAGTCACCCAAAGTTTTTGGGTTTTGGTAAAATAGAAGATGTATACTCTGGATAAATTGTAACCATTTCAAACATTAATATGCATCTGCTGAAAATTATCTTTTTTATTTCTTATGTGAATCATGTTTTTCCTGAAAAGTAGACCATATTTAGGATGGTGTCATACTTAAAATTGTGTTAGATAGCAGTGACATGCAGTATTTAGACAGTAACTACTGCATCATAAACTAAAATAGTGTAGATATTCACGTTCAATACTGATAAACACATTGAACACTTTTTTGCTAATCTCTGTTTTCAACTGTATTTACTAGGAGTTTGGGATAATTTGTATCTCCATTTGGTTGGGCCTGTGACAGACATTTGTTTTGCTTGTGTTTTGAGTAAGTGTCTTTGTTTCATCCTGCGTTGCTTGTGGAGGGTGAAAACAATGTTAAAATTGTTCTTTTCTCCCTCCAAACCCTTCCTCGCAGTTCTAGTTGAAAATGCAGTAAATATTGACTAACATTGGAAGCATGTTTTGAGTCAGAATTTTCCAACAAATTACCTTTTTGTCAGAATTCTACATTTGTTTCCTCTGGATAGCTTTTACTGGATGGTTTAGCTTCTGCTGTATGGCTAGAACTAGAGGATTCCCAGCAACAGGGCTATTTCAGAAAGAAAAGCTAGGAAGCTTTAAATTGAAAATCTTTCATAAAGTAGCTGATTTCAAAGCTTGAAGTCACAAAATCAGGTAACTTGAGAATCAAAGAATCCCACCCAGACTGCCATTAAATGCATGTTTCAGAGACCATTGATTTTTTTTTTTTTAAACACATCCTGCAAGTGCTGATTCTGCAAGCAGTTGTTTCTTATAATCAGATATAAAAGCCCTTTATCTCCTATCAGCTGATGGCTGTGCTATAACCTTTAGCTCCAGATTTCTGGTAGGAAATTTGTACATATTTCTACAAAGAATGAAACCCTAATGGCCTTAACAGCAGTACTCATGGTGTGTAACCATGCTGGAAATTAGCTTCTCAGGCACTGATCTTGACAGGTCAGCTGTCACAAATTGATATACATATCTGTAAATACATCAGACCTATAAACAACATTCTGTCTGCAAGAAGTGGAAGATAAAATAGGCGCAGTTCTTAACAAATGCAGTGTTAGTGTTCCAAAGCACAAGGATACATAGGGAAAAGCCCTTCTGGAAATGATTTTCCATATGTTCCATTTATGATTTTTATCTCTATAGTTTGCTTTTAAGAGACTGAGAAGTTTGTACTCTGGAGTACTGTTCTGAAGCAAAATATGCTCTTTCTCCTTGCACTTACCCCTGCTGCATAAAGTAAGGATCTTTGTCTTCTTCTTTTGAAAAAAAAAATCATGGGTTTACGATATCTTACTTCCAGTATTTTTTGGAACTCTTTGAGGTGGTGCAGAATATGAAACAGAGTATTTGAGAAGTCTGGGGCCCTTTTATGAAATCAGATTTTGAAAGGTGCATGTTTAGGAGACGAAATTGATGTGTCAGTCCGCCAGTGATGAAGGTATAGCTTGAATGTGTTACATTTCCCATATGTAATGAATATTAAATCATCACCTGTAAATTTTGCAAGCCATTTTGGCAAAAATCTTGATCATATGCCTAGGACAAACAAAGAAGGTTTAAAAAGTAAGCTTTCTTTACAGATTTGTGACACAATAGATGCTATATACACTTACACTCATTTGGCAGTAGCAAGGGCTGAGGAACATCTGGAAATATTTCAGAGCAAACATCTAAATTCAAATTCAAAAGATACCATGGCTACAGTTATTTATCTGCCTGTGTTGCTGTAGACACTTGATGTGCAGACACTCCTCTGTCACTCCAGACTGCCATCACAGGAGGAGAGTGTTCAGTCTGAGATGTTTTGGCTTCCAGGAGTGTCATTAGAAAGCTTAAAATTATTCATACATTCTCCTCCTTCCATCCTCCAGGTCATCTGGATAAAAGGAGGTTTACCTTAAGTCTCTCCTCTCCTGCATCTCAGCTTTCCTGATATAGTGACTGGAATAATTTTCATCACTTGTGATAGTTGCTGAATATTCACTGAATGTCTTGTTCTTTTCTAGTTCCCTGTTTATCAGTTTAATGCAACAAACCAGAAATAAAACTATACAGATCTCTTCTATCACATTTTATTTGTTGATTTGATTTGTGAGGCTTTAGGATAAAACTGAAGTCATAGAAGTAAATCATGTAAGACATGTAGCCATAGGCATTTTCAGTGAAATAAGTTCTTTCCAAGAAGATTTTGACTTGTTACATGAAAATTAGCTTCTGGCAGGAGGAATCTATATTTCACAGATCTTGGACTGTGTTTAATTTCTACAGGGCATGCCTTCAGCTAACAACACTGCTTCCAAATATGTGAGCATAGTATTGGTGTTTAAGAGTACAGCTAAAAACAAAAAAAGAAGAAAACAGTTTCTACTTGATACTATTTATGTCTCTTCTGAACAAAATGACACTGTGGATTCTGTTTGAAGGCAAAAGGAGTCTGACTCAGGAGCATATTTAGTTTGAATAATCCAAAGGTCACTAAAAATTGACTTTTCTATTGAACCTGTTCTTTTGAATTGGACTGTATTTCTCTTCAGAAAATGCAGTAAAATTAATTTTTAAAATGATACATTTAATTGAAAAATAAAATATTTAGATGTAATGTTCCAGGGAGATATCCTGAAAACGTGCATGTGGTATATCTGGTAGATATGAGATACTTGTTCATCAGGAGCCTGGGAGCTCAAGAGGCTGTAATTGTTTTAGAGATCAGGTAGATGTAGGACAGGAACAGAGAAAACAGGACTTGAGACAGGAGCTGAAGAAAATGTGAGTCGAGACAGTTTGACACCATAGAACCTGTGTCAAGAATTTATGACTGTAGGTGAGCTAAAACGCTGTGGAAAAAAAGGTTGGTGCTTGATAAACATAAAGTATGTGAAAATAGGGATCTGCACAGAGAGGGAAATCTGGGATAGTACAACCATAGGTAATCCTGAGGACCCTTGGACAATATAAATTACTGAGGAGAAATGTAATGTCAGAGTGAACTAAGTGAAATGATATGATAAATACTACAGATAACAGAGCATTTATATTGCACCCATCAATGAACATACATTCAGGCAAGGCACGTGTTGATGTCTGTCCTCTGAATCACACTCCTCCTGATTCTACATTAAAGAAAGCCACACACCTCTCAGCCTCCCTCTATCAGTTCTGGACTTGGTCAAGCTGTTGTTAAACATTTTGTAAATGCTGAAGGAGCCCTGCCTGGCAGTGCTTCAGACTCTTGGTGCTTTCTATTCCAGCTGGCGACGTGGGACTCTGAGAAGGGCCTGAACGGCAGCCTCCAAGAGCGGCGTCTGGGCAATGACCTACAGGGAGTGACCCTCAAAGTGGTGACTGTCTTGGTATGATCCTTTCTGAGCTCAGGAAACAAAATGCTCAAGATAAAAACAATCTGACTGAATATTTTGGGCACTTCCCGCAGTGTTTTCCCCTATCATTTTCAGTTCTGTATTTTTGGATGATCTGTTACATAACAAGGAAGATAGATGATGGCCCTTTATTGTTTTATGTGAAGTGTGCACTGTCAGTGATACAGAGCATTTGTTTTTTTGCTTATGCTGTTTTTCTGCATTGTAATTCCTGCCAGGCATAGAACCAGCATAGGGCCTGAGTGCACAGGGGTACATTCCAGATACCATCCTTGAGCTTGGATAGGCAGTTTTCAGCATTTCATGGATTTTAAGATCAGATGGGCCAATTATGATAATCTAATCTTGGCTCTTGTACACTGCAGGCTGTAAAATTTAATCAAGTGTTTCTTGCATCAAGCTCATAAATTTCCATTGAGATAAACTATTTCTTTTAGAAAGGTGTCATCTTTCCAAAAAAATCATTATGCTTTTGGGACTACTGTCTGTTAAACTCTGGAGTGGTAAAGAGCTCCTGTCCGCCAAGTGCTACATTAGGGGCAAATTAGGGCTTGAATGCATTCCTGGCTAAGATATTGTAGTCTACACATTGCAGAATATGATGACATTTTTGTTGTTTTCAACTCTCTTTTTCTGAAATGTGGTAGAAATAGGCAGTACTTCAGAGTACATATGGAGGCACTCCCTGCAGCCCCCAATTTTCTTTCCTCAATTTATGCTGTAGTTGGTGTGAGAGGTGAGCAGATCCCTTCTGTGACAGTACCAGGCTACCAAGGCAGCCAACTGCAGTGGCTGTGCCAACAAAATCCCTGGGATCTTCAGGAGAGCAGGACACCTATTCCCAGCAGAAACCATACCACAAAATGCTGCATTTCCTTGGTCCCAAAACAGACTCCTTAAACTAAAATACTCCAGAAACTAGTACCCATGAAGGTTATTCTTTGAGTTCTCAAAATATTAAATGTTCACAAAATTGCAGCAGTTTTAGTTTGTGTTTTACTGTGTGTCCTGGATAAAAGATGAGGCCTTGTATATAAAAGATGCCTTTCTGAATCTGAGGTTGAATTTATTCTGGAGTCTCTGCTTCTTTTCAAGAGCTATGGGAAAACCAAGGCTATGGATAGGACTCAAGTGCTAAGGCAGTGGTGTCTGGTTAGGAAGCTTCACAGGATCCCAAATTTTGCCTCAGGAAGTTATGGGTGTCTCAGAATCTGTGCCAAGTTGTCCACAATTAACTCAGAAAACACTCTTTTGCTCAGAGAAGTAAATTAAAAATCTTGTTTCAAGTGTCAGTTAAGATACTGTTTTGTTCTCAGGAAGAGCCTTTTGTGATGGTGGCAGAGAACATTCTCGGGCAGCCAAAACGATATAAAGGATTTTCCATCGATGTCCTGGATGCACTGGCCAAGAATCTGGGCTTCAAGTATGAGATATATCAAGCTCCTGATGGCAAGTATGGTCACCAGCTCCAAAACAGCTCCTGGAATGGCATGATTGGAGAACTCATTAACAAGGTACACACAGAAGAAGCTGCGTTTTAAAAAAATTGCAGGAGAATGAATTAGGATGAAGTCAGCAGTGCAGAATGCTTCTGAGCTATAGATGGTTTGAGTGTGACATAACCTACAATTTAAGACTCTGTATGCAGGATAGGAACTAGAGAGTCTCTAGTTTTATTTGTTTCCAGCTGCTCTCAACATAAATTATATTGGTGTAAATCTATGTGTTTACATTGCTATAATAATAGAGGTCGTGTTTGTGTGTGTGAGGGAATGACTGTAGAAAATAGAGGAAAAAGTAAGGTATTCTCCTTAAAATATTAACTACTAGTGTTTTATTTTTTATCATTTTGTCTTCGAAAGTTGTTTGTAGATGGAACTTTCTGTCATTTTGTGATGATGTGTTTTATAAAGACCAATGAGCAATGACAATGAGTTTCACTCCCAAACAGGCAAAGTAGCCCCAGTAACAGGGGATCAGAATTTAAACTGGTCTCAAGATTATTCAATAATTTAAAACTGACAGGACTAAATTTCTTAATTACAGTATTGCAAATCTAGGAGTAAGTTAATTGAAATCCATTTAAGTAAATCGGTAGAGTTTGTAGGTTGGAGTCTCCCAGAGAATGAAATGAGTGTATTTTGTTCATGTTCTTGCAACCTCATGTGGGACAAATGTTAATCAAGAAGAAGAATCAAAGGAATTAACATTCCATGTTGCTGCTTTTTGTAGAAAAGGTTACTCCTCTTCAGTGGAGGTTATTACTGAAAGTGAAAGCTTTCTCATTATCTTGTAAATAGGTGGCTCAGTATCTGTGAGGAGATGTTTAGGAAGAAATAGAAGCAATTAAAGCTATTGCAAACATGTGTGTGATAATGGGATGTTCTTGGTTGGTGCTAGGGAGCATAAAGAATTTTCAACTTATTTTGCATTGACATAAACTGTTTGAATTTAATGGATTTAAAAATAAGGTAAGAACTCCGGTTAAATTTCTTTGGAAATTGCTTTCTTTGAAGCAATAAAATATCTATTATGCTATTTTTAAATGGTATTTCTGCTACCATTTGTTCCACAGATTCCAAAGGATTTCAAAGCAAACCTCCATCGTCTAATATTTGCTTTACATTCCCAACACAATTAGAGATAGAAAACTGAATGTATATTCTGTTTTTTTTTTTTGAAGAGGCCTCTTTTTATTAAGACAGAAAATATTGAAAATCTAATTGAAGCTCTTCAGAAGCTTTGGGAATCTTATTTATTAACTCCTATCTTACCCTTCATCAAGTGTGCATACTCTTTAAGGATTACCTGCATGCAAAACCAGCTTGTTTTAAATATTGAAGCCAAAGCAGTTTCAGGAACAAAGTAGCCTTTGTGCATTTTTCCTGTTACGAGCTTTTTCCATCGCTTTATTAATTTTAAAAAACAAACAAAATCTTCTCCCCAGTTGTCCTATGAAATCTCTTCATGAATATGGAAAGTTGGCAATTCTGCAGGGGGAAGAACAAACATTAGCTCTTGCTACCCTGCTAACAAATACACAAGCTAAATAAATGGTGTTTCTTTCTTTATTGCTTACATTGCTCTGGGTTAGTATGGTTTGGAGTTTTTAGGCCTTCTTTGGAAAAAAAATGAGGGATAAAGTTAAATAAGCTACCCTTCTTCCAGAGAGGAGTCAGGGTCATGCTTCTCATTCAAGAGAACCTTGACAGGTTATGTTTCATTACTCTTCTTTGGACCAGTGCAATTAACTAATATTTAAATGGTGAAAGTGATCCTGGTTTTATTTTTAGGGAATTTATATGAGTGCATCTAAATGTTGTAAGTTATAGAAGGAAAGGCATGGAGTCACTTGGTTCTTAGCAAGCTTCTCCTTAAGCTCCTGCCGACCAAACTCCAGGTGGCAGGGAGCGATGTGATGTGCTGCGTTTGTCTTGCAGAGGGCAGACCTGGCCATCTCAGCCATCACCATAACGCCCGAGCGGGAGAGCGTGGTGGACTTCAGCAAGCGCTACATGGACTATTCCGTGGGCATCTTAATCAAGAAGCCCGAGGAGAAGATCAACATCTTCTCCCTCTTCGCTCCTTTCGACTTTGCGGTGTGGGCCTGCATTGCGGCGGCCATCCCCATCGTGGGCGTGCTGATCTTTGTGCTGAACCGCATCCAGGCGGTGCGGGCGCAGGGCGCGGCGCAGCCCAGCCCCTCCGTGTCCTCCACCCTGCACAGTGCCATCTGGGTCGTGTACGGCGCCTTCGTGCAGCAAGGTACTGACCAGCAGCCGCAGAGCAGGCAGCACAGTCGGTCCTGCCCACAGGGGGATAAGGGTGCAACAGAACGGGCAGGTTTTGTGTTTTATTAGCCCAGATGAGCAAAAGAGGGAAAGGTAGGCAAGTCTGGGGCTTTATGTCTTTTTTTTATGCCTTTTCTGTCTCTCATTAAGTCCAGAAAAAGCACTAGCAGGGTTTTACTGTTTGGGAAAATTGTTACATTGGAAATAAGCTACAGAGCTGCTTGGTGCAGAATTGCAACACTTTTTCAGCTCTGAAACTAGCACCTTTTTAATTGTTTAATGTATAAATGGAAATAGAAATGTGTCAGCTCGTGCAACCTGCTGTATCCACTGGAGCAGTGAAGTACATTTTGATGAAAAAAATGCATGACTTAGAAATATATATGTTTTTGAACTCATGCGAGATAGTTTGTCTCTTGGTTGGTTGAACTGAGTGTGTAACTAACTTTACACTCAGGAATCTCTGGGCATAGGACAAATCCTACTGAATTCAGTAGGACTGCTGCCATTAACAAAGTCATTTTTGTAACTAATCATTTATAAAATCTGCCCACACAGTTTTTGTGCCCTATTTAGAATGTTAGTTGTATTCTTGGAAGGCAGGTGTTATTGAATGCTGACATATGGGTAAAGTTGTTAACTTTTTTCTACATTTTTTTCATTGTGATTTCAAGCTTCTAAAGCTTGAGCTGGAAAATCCAACCTATTGCTATGAAACTTCGTCCCTCATCTCATTAAGGTGGCAGCCTTGATGGGTTTAAGTGCAGTAAAATATAATCAGCACAAACATGCTGAAGTAAGTAGAACAAACTCTATGGTGAGCTTTAGTCTCCAATGATACTCAAGCATAACTGTGTTTGAAGACTGCTGGAAAGAAATCTTATGATTTGAAATCTTGTAAGGGGTAACAAGTAATGACACCAATGCTTCAGTCTTTGCAGATTTAAATACAGAAAGATAGCACACAAACCATTAGGCAGTTCTGTGGGGCTTTTTTTCCAATTCTGAAAGGGTAATTGAAAACAGAATATTACTATAATCTGAACAGTGATTTAATTCCTGCATATTAATTGTGCTTAACCATTCAACTTTATTTAGAACATTTTTCATGTTCTTTAGATTTGATCCTCAATAATTCTCAAGGAAAATATTTTGAAAGATGATTTTCTAGAACACTGTCTAGGGCAAGAGGTAGACTGGAAAAAATACTTGTGAATTATCGGCCTTAACAGCAGCAGTGCTTTTCCCACAGTGAAAGGGCAGACTGGAGGGGAAGCAGAGAGGAGCTCAACAAGGTTTAACATACATGGGCACACAGAGGATGATTGCAAATGGAAGCTGCTGAGAGACCCTCCATTTCTCTGTTTATTTGTAGGGGGTGAATCCACTGTCAATTCTGTGGCGATGCGCATTGTCATGGGAAGCTGGTGGCTCTTCACCCTCATTGTGTGCTCTTCCTACACAGCGAATTTAGCAGCATTTCTCACAGTATCAAGGATGGATAATCCCATAAGGTAAGAGCCTCTTCTTAACACGAAGCTGGAAACCTGGATTTCACAGGAAAGTATTATCCATTTCAGTGCTCATTCTTGCAAGAAGGAGATAACTCTCTAATAAAATACTCTGCTTATTTGCAGTAGCTGTTTTTCTCTCCTCTCCCCCTCTTCACCTTCACTCCAACAGCCCTCAAGCAGTTCTGATGGAGGGGACAATGGCACTTTAGTTCTGTATTTTTCCAGAAGAGAGATCTCTCATGTCCTGCTGGTT
Organism: Molothrus aeneus; assembly: GCF_037042795.1. Lineage (NCBI taxonomy): Eukaryota > Metazoa > Chordata > Aves > Passeriformes > Icteridae > Molothrus > Molothrus aeneus. The sequence goes on from NC_089653.1 coordinate 16,391,762, forward strand.
GTTTGGTTGCGTGTGTGTGTGTAACTTGAGGGTTTTTTCCTGAAAATTTAAAGGTCAAAGCTTTTCTTTTTTTTTTTTTCTCACAAAATGTGGACAAAATTTCCACCTTCCCGCTGGTGTGAAGTACTGGGAGAGCCATTGAAATTTCACACTCAGTGCTGACAAGGTTAGAGCCTGATATATCATGTTTGATGTGGTAGTGATGGAGTGGAGCAGTAGCAGTGCAGCACAGACTCTTCTAGAAAGTGCTGAGCCAAGGATTTCAGGTGTTATAGGGTGGCACAGTTAAGCTGCTGCTCTTATTTGGGATTGCATTGGGAAGACTGGCACTAAATGTTTGTGTTCTCTTCCTGAAACGGAATTGTCACTGAGGTGAGGCTGGCACTTGTGGTTTCTGCACAGAAGAACATAAGTCCATTTCTTCTAAACATGAGTTCAACAGAATTTCCAATTTTTAGCTTGCCAATGTTCATTTGTGGAGAATGTAACGCTTTGTGTGAATATATCATCATCAATACCATCATCATCATTATACCAGGCCAAAACCTTAACTGGCTTTGGTTTTAAATTCACTTTCTGTTAGTTTGGCCATAATAAATGGGTCCTAACAGGAACACAAATAAGTACTCCAAGTTATTTCTGGAAATACCATGAGTAACTATGTAGAATAAAACTATCCATGTATGATGCCTGGATGTACTGAAAAGAAGGCTAAGCTCAGTGAATAAATTGCTCTTGAAAAGCAAGAAACAAATAGCTATCCAGAAAGCTTGATTAATGATATTCTTAAAAATGTCTGAAGGTTCTATTTCTTTCACTGCAGAAGAAATTTTCTGTTTGGTCTAATCAGTACTTTCCAAAACTCAGCAAAGTTCAGAGGAGGACAAAAGTTGCAGTGTAATTACATGAAGAATCTCTGAATAAAAGGAGGTTTAAGAGCAGAACTATGGATTTTTAGAGGAGGCCTTTGAGTATGAGCTGTTACAACATTTACAAGGGATTTTAAATCACCTTCTTATTAAAATGAAAGGACATTGCTAAGAATCTTGAGGAGATAAGTTTTTTGGGTAAAGGACCTGCTCAGAATTGTTTCACAAGTATTGAACTCAGGCACCCTTCTACTGCTAGAGATGGCAACTGGAGAATAGTAATTAAATGTCTTTCTATACCTAATGATAGCTGCCGCTTCCCAGGTCCCTTTATCACATCCCCTAATACAAGCTGAGGATGTAGAAGTAAGAAAACATCAGCAGTGTATTTCAGGTGCCAGAACGTAAATGCCAAAAGAAATTTAAGTTTCTAGAAGCTTAGCTGCCTGTGTTCCACCTACTTAGCTGTAGAGGCAAGGATCTCTAGTGGGTATTGTCAGCCACAGTGTGGATAGTTCGTATTGCCTGATGTCAAAAGTGGTCCTGGATGCTGTGGTTTAGGTTCCCAAATCATTCCTGAAGTGCCTTGGTGATAGGAGGTGGGGTAAAGAAATAGTTTCTCTGGAAACTTGTGTTGAACCTTCATCCATCTCTGAGCTATGATTTTCATGTCCCCACTCTTTAGGCAAAACAGCTTATAAAATAATTTTTCAGATTTAAAACAAGTATTTTTTCTCTGAAAGTAAGAAAAGTAAAATACTGCCTTTCATGAATTAATCGTGGCCTTGTGCCTCAGCTCCCCATTCTAGCTGGCTTCACATCATATGATGTGCAGTGAATGTTTTTGCCTAACTCTGCCACTCAGCTTGCCTGCATTCTCTCTTTCATGAACCCAGAAAGGAACACTTATGTGAAATCAATTTTTCCCACCCAAAGAGCCACAATGAGCTAGAGCTGAATATTTGCTCACCAGCTGAGAGCTACCAAATCTATCTGTGTACACTTCCATTGTTAAGAGAAAACAACCCCCATCCTTTCAGTAAATGTCTGCTGTTATCTCTCCCTCCATAGAGAAGTCCTCTGGTGTTCAGTGCTGCTGCCTCCAAATTGCCAGCAGGAGAGAAATAAGTATTATGATGCTGCAGTAGCTGCAGCATAGTTAAGATTTTCATTACAAGACTGATTTTCTTCTCAAGCCCTCTCTAAAATGCCTAATAGAAATTGTTTCAGTATCAAATTTGGCATGTGTGGTCTGTGACTAGTGAAATAGAAGTATGTTTGATTGAATAACTAGGTGTCAATCAACCCAGTGATCACTGCCTCCACAATTTCACTGCAAAACAAGTGTGTCATAGAAATCATAAACAATATTTATTAGAAGGGGCTTGGTGAGACGTTCACTGAAGCGAAGTTGAACTGTTGGAAGGCAGACTTTTAGAATTATCGTGTCAGATGAAAGCCTGCTGATAAGGGAATACTGGTTTTTTGGTTTTTATATCTGACATTGGCAAGTCTCACAAGGCTATTCCACCCTGCTGTGAGTTTCAGAGGCTTCCTGTGGCTCACAGAAAGGTGAAATATCCAGTGTAGGAGGAATGGCAGAAAGCAACTTTGATCTGCCACCTGTATTTGTTTCCTGACAGTTACTTTGTAAATCCCAAACAGGATTTTTTGTCCAGGTGTCTAGATCCCAAGTAAGAGACATGCCTAACTTGGAAAGAAAAATTATTCTTCTCCTTAGATTTTCTCAAAACATCAAGGGCTTCATCTCAAGCGTGCTAACAAGAAGAGGCACTGCCTTTCTGGTCTGGAATGACAGCACGCGCTTCCTTGTTCCTCATGTGTCCTGTGTGCCCATCATTCATCCTGGTGTCACGTGGTGGTGGGGTGGGTCCAAACGTGGAGTTTGAGACCCACATGACAACCTCTATCCCCTCAGGAGCTCAAAGTTGACAGGAAATTTGGTGTACCTTCCTTGGATGCCCTCAATTTTTCAGTAGCTAGTGGTTGGTGCTTCTGCTCCCCATTGATCTTTCAATGCTGCTTCTTAATCCATTTGTTCAAATTACCTCCTCATCTTCTCTGTGCCCCACCTTCCAACCAGGGAACAAAGGCAATGTCGTGGTTATCTCAGGATTTCTGTGTGTATGGACATCCACAGACAAGGCAGTGACACATCAAGCAGATTTCCTGACCCCTTAGGGGCAGAGGAGAGATATGTTATCTAGTTCAGTATGAAAAAGGGAAGGCAACTACTGGTGGCAACTATTTTGGAGCTCAGGTTAGGAAAATATGATTCATGTTCTAACTTTGTAAATAATCTATTCTCAATTTTTGTTTTTAATAAGAAATCTAGGTAATGTTTAGAACCTACCTGTACTAATCCTTGACAAACTTGTTTAAGTTTAAACTCAAATGATTTGTATTTACTATTCTAATATTTGCCTGCAGAACTGTGTGCAGCTGAGGAGTCTTCTAATGGGTCAGTCGACCAAGTAAAGCAGAATTATTACATGCAAGTTTGTTCTTTCTTTTGTCTTATTACATTTTCAAACAGCTTTTGGATCTGCTGTCTGACCTTCCATTTGTAATTATGAGTTTAATTAGCAGTGACTTACATTCCAGCTTCATTTCTTGTTAACAAGCAGACTACATGCAGTTCAATAGCTGCACAGATATTCTGAAATTCAGGTTTAGGAGAGCTTGTCTGACAAGAGGCTAAGAATCATGCAAGAAAAATAGGACATGAAAAAGGTATTCTATTTTCAAATGCAAAAGAGTTTAAATTTTTTATCAAATTGATCCTTAAATTTGTACATGCTATGGATGCCTTGAGAGGCATCTGTACTATATGCATTCATGAACTGCATACAAATGCATAATTTCTCTGCTTTAAGATCTCAGCTGTTGTTTCATGGTTTCAGATTTACTTTTCCGTATTTTAATTCCCCTATTTCTTGTGTTTTGATGACAGCTGAAGACTTAGAGCAGCTTAGTTGGGGTGATAGGCCGGCACTAGGAAGACTTGGGTGCAAATTCTATTTCGTCCATAAGCTTTGTTTGATCTTGGCAAGCTTAGCCTCCTCCCTGTCTTGGTTCTCTTTCTGTATAACACAGTAGTAATATTTTCTTAAATGGCATATTGTCGGTTTAGCTGTTTTAAAGAAGATGGCCATAAATGACCATATTATTGTAGCACTACAGGTATCAAAAAAAGATATATTTTCTGGGTTGCATACAAAGCAGAAGCAATCTCAAAATATTTTATAATAAAATGAGAAAAGTACTTGGAAGATGCCAGCCGGAGGAAAATGAACAAACATTTCATCCACTGTAGTTAACTGGATTTGATAGGGTTGGTGGCAAGAACCTCACCAGAATCCCTCTGTATTCACAGCAAGTTTGTCTTGAAATTCTTCATGTTTGAGAACAGCCTTTCTCTTGTTAATATCAGATGTGTCTTTTTAAATATTCCATTGGATTTTCTTTTGTTATGTTTAATTTGTACTGTGTTTTGCCATGTCTGTACAGCACCTCAGGCATGTTGGCAGGAGGTATGTAGGAATGAGCGTGATAAAAAATAATTATTGTGATTATCATTAAAGGCCTGTGAGCAAAAGCTTCAATCATTAAATAACTAGATTAAGTCCTTCCATAAAAACAAAGGCTAAAAAAGTGTATAAGAAAGATGCAAGAACTCAAAACTTATTTTCCTTTCCAGAACATTCCCTCTCTGGAGCACAGGAGTGAAATTTCCTGGGAAAAGCTTTGTGCAGCAGGGCTGCAGTGCTCAGGGGCAGAGCTTGCCAGCATTTGCCTTCAGGCTGTGCACAGGACAAGGCACTGGGCTGCTGCCAGTGCTCCAGCTCCCATTGTTTGTCTTTTCATTTCACTCCTATTGATGGTGCTGCCCAGTGGGTGCTGCCTGGAAAGCCACAGAGTCTGGAGCCTTTTGAAAAGCTTTCTGAATGTTGGCATATGCCACTCAAACATGGTTTAAAATGGATCCAAATTACTCCTCTAATTGAACAAGCAGGCAAGCATCTAAGTGCAAATATTTCCCAGGGACATTTTTCTGAGAAAAATGAGAATGCACAGCTGAAAATCAAGCTTGCATTCCATCTCTCCCAGCTGCCATTAAAAAAGTGGTGTAGATTGGAGATCAATGGCAAACCAAGAGATTTGTGATTCCACACCTCTCCAGCTTGATTTTTGAGAGACCTATATCATAGCATCTCTTCATTTGTTCTGGTTACTGAGAAGTTCTGTGACTGAGGTGGGTTGAGGCATTAAAATTCAGATGCATGCATAGTTTAGAGAAGAAAATGGTTTGGATATAACATTAGCAAAATCTACCATCTGTGCAGGTAATAAAATCTTTATTATTTTTTTTTCTTTTGCTTTGAAAGGAGAAAAATCTTGCAAGAGTAGCAGCCCTCAGGACAGCCCATCAGAATGAGCAAGGATTGGTTTAAATCTGATATTTGGTACTCCTTGGCTCGGACAGAGTCACCTTTTGGGTCAGATTGTCTCACATAAATATAGGTTATTCCCTGCTGTCCACAGAGGAGCTGTTTGCTTTCTGCATGCATTCAATCCCACTGGCCCCTGACTTCACCTTCCTTGTTGTAGGATGAGGTTTCTTTTTATTACATGGATAGCACCTATGACTTATTTTGTCAGGTTGTATTTTCTGTGTTACTCCTAAGGGATAAACAATACATAACACAGTAATAGAAGATTTTTGCTCAATAGGATACTTAGATTTCTATTATTTTTTCTCTAAAGAAGCTGATTTAATGTCTTATATGAACTGATAATAGCATCTAATGTAGCAGGATATTAAAAAAGCAAAATAATTATTACTATAGCAAATCAAACAGAAAGGGCCTTAAAGCTTCAGACAACTCCTAACAGCTCAATCCATCATCTCTAAAGACAAAAACAGAGGAAGAAGAAAAACTCCATAGAGAATTCTCTTTTGGAAATAATTCTGTGTCTCAGCCATTAAAGAGGTTGGCCAGTGGGGGGATTTTTCCACGTTTTCAGGCAGATATCTTAATGACATTGTGAAGTGAAGCAGCTGCCTGCAAACCAAACCAAACCAAAAACCCTGTAAAATTATGTGTATTTTGTATAATTTATCTGTACTGGTCAGAGCCATCAGTGTAAGAGTGGGCCCTTTTATAAAAGCCATGCAGGTTCTGTTAGAGGGTAATATAGTAAATATTACTGCATGGCTTTCCAAATTGCCAGAAGGTCTCTCTGAGAGCATTCCTGAAGCCAGAACAAATAAATTGTATTCACAAAACTACCAATAGTTAGTAAACACTTAATCACAGTAAGTTGATTCCTGCAAAACCATGAGATTAAATTGAAGGTCACTGTTCTCACTTATAAAAAGGAGAAGTTGTACCTGTTTTTTTTATTTACTGTCACTTCAGACCGGGAATGCATAGGCTTCCAACTCTGCTAATCTCTTGAAATATTTTGAGAACTGCTTCATTTGTTCATGTAAAAAACCTGTCTTCTCACCTTGCACAATTCCTCACCAACATTCCCATATGATCAGTGGTTCTGTCATGTTTGTGCCATGATTGTTCAGTGTTAGATTTTCTCACCCATCTAACAGCAAAGGTAATTTTCCCATCTTCTGCTTGCTCTGGACACTGGAACTTCAGTCAGGGGCTGACACAAGTAGTTTTCTGCAGTGACAAATCATGCAAACTAAATTTATTGGTGCTGTGAGGAGGATTTATGTTTGCTTCTTGATTCTTTTTATCTTGTGCATTTGCACAATTCCCATACATTTATAGTATGTATGGTTAGCTAGTCCAATGGCTGCACTACTCTTTAAAATTTAAAGAGAATGGTTTTGGTTTTCTAGGTCCTGAAAGAGCTCTTGCAGAAGCTCTTGCAGTTTCTTATAATTTCTTTAATATTTCCTTATGTTATGGTAGTTTGTATATGTGTCTTTGATATGGTATCTTTCAGGAATTGCCAGCCCTTCTGTATCCTTTATCCTTTAAAGCAATACCCCAAGAGATTTTCTTCTCTAGTTCTTGATGTTTGTTGAGTCTGATCTTTTGAAATGTAGTATTTTTACATTGTTAATCTTGTTTGGGTTTTTCTTCTGCCTCAGGATATTAAATTCCAACATCTTGCAAATACTTTTAATCTGGATGCTTTTCTCTTTGACATTTCTATTTAAATCTATCAGATCTAAAATAGCCACTCCCCTCATAAATGAGACCATGATAGAAGAGCATTCATTCTCACACCAGACACTCTTAGCACCTTCACTGATGTACAGGATGATATTTCATCTACTGAGAAAAAAAGTTATTCCAATACATTCTAAAATATTTATCGACCGTCTTGCCATGAAGGGGAAATCTGTAAACTTGCCATTTAAAGAAAGGATTTAAAAATTGAGTATCTTTATAAAGAGATTTAGAAACTATTCCTGATGATATAAAAACAAACCCAAACCAAACAAACCCACAAACCAAACAAAAAAAAAAAAAAAACAACCTAAAACCCCAGCAAAACATTTTTAATCAATGCAGGTCATGGTTGTTTAGGGGAGAAAGGAACTTATTTTCCTTGGGAAGTAAGATACTACTGTTTATTACCATGAGTGCTAGATTCTCAGTTCTTACTTTGCAAAATATTTTCTGGAGAGAAAAAAACTTTTTTGGAATAGTACTGTGTTGCTAAGAGAAGGGTTGCATGTTTTGCATGTTTTCTTTCCATTTCCTGGACTCATCTGCCTTGCTGAGCAATGTTCTCTTCTTCTGCACGTGTGCTTCTTTGTAGTATAGTACAGGAGTGTTTCCAGACTCATCTGGAGATGAGGGAGAGAATGGCGCTGCCTCAGAAAAGCTGTTTTGATACAGCTGACAAAGTTTGTTGCTTTAAAAGAAATGTAATCACAGGCATTGAAGTTGTTTGCCTTCTAAACCATTAAAACCAGCCTGAGAGAATGCGCCACTGATTTAATTTAATTGATTTATGAATAGTCATGTCTATCTAGAAAATAGAAAACCATCAGTCAGAATGGGGTGGATGTTAAACACTGTGTTTCTTACATATGGCAATAATGCAATTTCCAAGCTCATATTTCAAGGTATGTAATTAGGCTGCCCAATAAACTAATTAATCTCAATATAATGAGCAGCCAGTTGGTTTTGATGTGCTTTTTTGGTGCTTTCTAATATGAGGTTCAGTATTCAGAGAGACATGTGTTCAGGGTGAGGAGAAGGAGAGGACAAAGGGTGAGGTCTCTCTTCCTGGTTGCCTTCCTGTACATCAGGATGAGATGGGGAGTGCACCATACACTGTGTGCTCAGTCTGGGTCCTCTGAGAAACAGGCATGTGGGCCTGCAGACTTTGAAATATGCATATGTAGTGCATGCACTTTAGACATTCAATAATAACTGATGAATGCTATATGTGCTTTCGGTATTAATAAAGAGCCCTATGTTTTGATTTCCCAGGAGTATGCAGCACATGCTCTAGCAATCAAGGTACCTCTTCAGAGTCCCTCTGTTTTCTTCTCTTCCTTCTGTCAACAGTGATAGCTTCTGCTCTGCTCCCTGTGGTAAGGGGAGGGTGTGAAGCTGTTTTCCAGCATCACATTGTACCTTTGGCAGATCGGAATTCATCCAGCCCCTCCACCCTAGCTATGAGAATGCTGACATGCAGGACTCCTGATAAATCAAAACTCAATAAAGAGTTGTATAGGGCCTTGCTCCACACTGGGATTTCATAGACTTTAATGATATCCTAACAGTCATTGTACAAAGTACCACTAACCCCAAGTAAAGGCTTCATAAGCCAGCACCAAGAAGCCAAGCTTATCTGTTGCCCACTCAATTTAATTAAAAAGCTGCTCTTTGTCATCTGAGCACAAAACAGAACAGCAGCATTATCAGTACTTAGAACAGAAATGGAAAAGGAAGAAAGCAATTTCTTCCCTCTTGATCTTAATCATTAATCTTCATTAGGATTTTTAGCTTCTGAATGCGAGCTGTAGAGGACATCAGCATAGCAAACAATTTAAAGTGCATCTGCATTTGTAATAGGTAGTTTGTTATTTTCATTATAGGTAAAAGCATGTGTCAGTTGCCAGATGTGTTTGATTCAGACAATATGATTTTCATGCCGACTTTATGATATGTTTGATTTAGGTGAAGTGACTAAAATCTGCTGTTGGGACCGAGGTGCTGTTGAACACCAGCTGCATTTTTTATTTTAATTAATAATTTAAGGAGTAGAATACCTTGCTTTAATTAACATGTTAACCCTTTGAGCTACTCAAAGAAGGCCATAATGGCAAAGTGATTTACAAGTAAAGCAATGAAATACTCAAAGGAAGTCCAAACAGGAGTATTTTTTCCTCCAAACATGCTCTTGACATGTTTTTACCTTTTCTTTGCATTTTTATTTCCTTCTCGCTGTTGGATGGAATATGGAGCGTGGATCAAGGATCTAGGATTACCCAGATTTTTTAGCAGGACTGATTATTCTGGATTTGCAGGGTGAACAGCAACTGCTTGTAGCTGCTCTGAATCCCCTTTCAGACTTTAAACTGAATCTGCCAATGTTGCACAGATGTGCTGTTGTGCCAAATCTTTCCTTGATCTGTTCTGAAAATCTGCCCAGTCATGTAGCAGTTTAAATGTGGATCTGAGCATACAAATTAAAGCTCCAGACTTTGAAATCCTGGGCCTGCATCTTAAGAGAAACTCCAATGTGTTAGATGCTCTGAGTGTCTCTTTGTCAGTCTGATACTTTTCATTGTTAGATTGCAAACATGGTGGGCAAACTGGGGAACATCTCAAGGTTATTAAGTTTTTAAAAATATGGAAAAATGGTGTAGTGAAGAAGGTTCTGTAAACAGCCCTTGTAAAGGTAAAGGAAAGACTGCCCTCTGACTTCACTCCCTTAGTTAGACATCAGATGAATTCATATGCAAGCATAAATCCTCAGCTGTGAGAAACTTCCTCCAGGGATCACAAACTATGGGGCCCCAGTGGACCCAGCTTTGAGATGCAAATGCTCAGAAACTAATTTCCATTGTTATCACTATTAGTGCAATAGTTTGTTACAGAATTTTGTGGTTTTGAAAACATTTCAAGCAAGACAATCATAACTTCTACTGTAAGGACCATAATGGTTTTTTTTACAATGTCCTAACAATTCAGAAAACACGGGACATCCAAAAAGAAAAGTAAATTATAAATAAGTTAATGAAAAAAAATCAGCAATCTAAGTAATATGCTTTCATTGCCTGGAGGAGGTTTGGAGAGGAGAGGGTTGGAAGTATGGTTAGAAACACTGGACTGGCAATCAGGAGATGTTTAGCTTATTTCTATCTGTTTAACAGATTTCTTTATGTGCAGTGCTGGAGCAGAGCCAGCATCAGCTCTAGGCAAAATGGACTTTTAGGATCCCGTGACAAGTCAAGTCACACTCACACAGATCACTGCAGATGATTGGAGTAGTTGAGGTGATCCTGAGGGCATAATTTAGAAATAGCAATGGATAGGAATACCCAGAGGTATAATTTTGTTTACAGAAGAACCTGTTTTACTGATTATGATGAGAATCCAATTTGATTTTTGGATCCAAATTTGAGTGTTATAGCCAGAAATAGTGTTAAAATTTTGAAAATTGGCCTGTTTCCTAAATAAACTGCTGGGAGACACTAAGAACTTCTGTGAGCAATGGGACACAGACTACTTTTAGGTGTTTTGTCCTGCATCGTCCACACTTGACTTCAGTTAAAGTGCTGCAGATTGTTCTGAGATTGGTAAAGCAAAAGTGGAAGTTCAAGTGCTGGTAATAGAATGTATTTCTGCTGCATCTCAGACTCTTAGAAAGTTCACATAGCCTTCAAATGTTTTACCAATACAATGTGTGTAGCTAGTAATTAATTGCTACTAAAATCATAAACATGACAGTGTATCATTTGTTAGTGGCTTGACTGTCTTTGCATTTCAATGGGTTTACATTCTCTTTGTTCCCTTCTTTTCAAACTTGATCATGCAGTAGCTCTGCAGGAATAGAGCCCCAGTGAAACACTCAATCTGCAGGGAAGACAGTGCTATGTCAGGATTTAAGAAAACAGTTTAGTTCACTTGTCTTTCCCTTTGCATGTAGGAACAGAGGCTTCTGAAAGTCATTGGAAAGCAATTAAATCAGTTTGGAGGCTGTATGAGTTGAGTACTTGTTGTGCTTTGTGTATGTATTATTTGGCTATTTTGTTTTTCATTTTTCTTACTCTTTGTATTTTTGTCTCCAGTCCTGGGACCCTTGAGCATGTGCTTTTTGTGCATGACTGGTGTCACTGATCTCAGCAGTACTGCTCTATCTATTGATTCTGCTAGGAAGCCTACAAAAGAAGTTTCTTTAAGGGCAGTACAAGGGCTCCTGATGCTGCACTGGGTGGATGACAGAACTGTTGCCATCACACATGGCATGCAGGATGTGTAGCAAACCCCTTCCTCCTGGGGCAGAAATAAAGCTGGCTTTAGCATCCTCTCCCTAGAGCTGAATGTTACATTTTGCTTTTGGTTGCACCTAATTTAGGGCAGTAAGTCCCAATCCAATCAGAATCTCAGAGATAGCACCACACTGGCAGCAGTGACCATTATAAGCATGAAAAAAGCTGCTGCAGTGCCATTACCTGCTGAGGAGTTCAATCACTATTTGTTTTAACTATAGGAAGAGTAGGGGGTTGACATGGCAACATGTTCTGTGACACATGTCAATTGATTGGTTTTGCCACTGGAGGAAAGTCCCTGCTTCTTTGAAATGCTGTGTAGCAGCTGCTCCTGCCCCACTGGTGGGGACAAGAGCAGACATGGCCCTGACTGTCTGCACTTTGTCTCCTGCTGTGGTTTGGAAAGGTTCAGTCCTGGTGTGAAGGGCTGTAACTCCACTGATTCTGTGTAGTTTAATCTATCAATACTAACAGATCCCCTTGTAAAGGCTTTTTCTGTTGAGGCTTTTGTTTAGAGTGGATGGTATTTTTCCTGAAGATCATATAAAATGAATTTTATATGAATTATAAAGCAATATATATTTGCTGGTGATGGAACTTGACCCAGAAAAGTATAACCTAAGCATGCAAGTACTGCTGCTGATCTCTACTGGACTACCTCTGTTGCTAAAGTTAAACTTTTGCTTAGAGTATTTGATGAAGAAACCTGTTGCTCTGCACATCATCACTGCACTGAGACAGAATTAAGAGCATTTAAAGTGACTTGCAGTGAAATGGAACAATGCAGAATTTGATCACATCACTATAGAGAAGCTGACAATTTAAGGATTGATTTAAAAGCTCAGTTTAATTATTCATCATTTCAAAGAAAATCCGAGATACCCAAAAGAAAATCATGGACCCAGTTCTTTTGAAGTCTAAGGTTATAAGAAGTGGAGATAAACTTGTTTTCATTTTAATTCTCTGTACTAAATGTATGGCCATTCTAAGAATAACTTGAACAGTTTTATTGGCCCCACTAAGATTAATCTTTAAAGTAGCCCATCTTTTAGTTTTTTGTATGTCCAGTTTAACACACACTAATAACATTCTAATGTTTTCCTGGAAGAAACATTGAAACTCTACCAAATTATGTCATAATGCTTGGTTTTGGTGGTTTTTTTTAAATATATTTACTTTTTAGACTTGGAGGTGCTAAAGATAGGTCAATTCTAATGTTACCTCATTGTTCAGCCCTTTCTTGCACAGCTGAAGGCTCATGAAATACCAGTTGCACTAGTGTTTAGAGTCACTCACTGCTATTCTCTCCCATTTTAAGTGGGCTTGTGCTTTTTTGTCTTGCATTTAGCAGCACAGTGAAGCTCTTCATACAAGTCTCTGAGTCAATGAGACTATCATCCCCTAGTGGTACTTTATATCCATAGCAGAGGGAATTTTTTGGTTTTTTTTTTTTTTCAGCTCTTCAACCAGTTAAACTGTTCAACTTTGGTAGACCAGCTCTAGAGAATGTCTTTTTGTGAAAGTTTGAACTCAGTTTCTGATGTCTGAAGCAAAGCTTTACCTTACTCACTCATAAATTTTATTTAAAATGGGAGTTCCAAAGATTGTTCATTTGTGAACAATGGATGGAGGCTCAAATCCTTTGTCCTGCAGATTCATAAATCAATATAAGAATTAATCAGGACTCAGATCAGGACTGAGGTTCTGAATGGTAAGATCTTCTCATGTAGAGCACCTGTAGCTCATTATCTGTACCACTGCAGTACCTTTTCAACCTTGATTCAGCTTTGCAGACTCTTTTCTCTTGGGGGACAGCTAGAAATGACAATCTGATCTGGCGATGCTTGCTTGGCTTCCAAGTTCATCTCTCTGTGGGTGGATTGATGTGATAACAACAAACACCATTTTCATATTTGTCCTCATTGACTCTGAAAATTCTGCCTTGGAGGGAGGAGTTCTCAGCAATTTTAGGTCTCAAAATTCTGCACTTTTCTGCAGTTCGCAGTAGGCAGAATTCTCTTTCAACTCATTGCTTTCAACTGGGTATAACTTTATCCAATAAATCTCCTTTCAGGTAGGATTTTTTGTTCTAGGTTTCAGCTCATAGGTGTTTCTTAGGCTTACAATGCTGGTATAAGCTTGTCAAATCAGTTTAGATACATCTGTTTTTACTTTGAAGTTTACTGGGTTTACTGTTTTCCCAGTGCATAAAGCACATATGTCCCTCTCACATAATTGTGTAGAGGAAACAGTTCTTGTTAGGAACTGCACTTATATTTAATTCTGCAGATGTAATGAATTCTTAACTTTTGGGGAAAAAAGTTTAAAAGAAAATAAATTAGCCTCGAGGCATTTAAAGATAGAAATTTAGGACTTGTACTATACATTTTATGTATGCATTTTTAAGACTTCATTTAGGCAGAGCAGCTTAAAAAGTCTCATCATCTCTGGTGCACTTTATCTTTATGGCAGCCATCACCTAGAATATTATGCTGCATTGAGCAAAAATCTCAGGGTCACTACAAAAAAAAATCCTTTTTTTTTTTTTTTGAAATGACAGGAACATGTTTTTCTTTTGAAAAATACTTTGATCACATCTGATGATCCAGGTGCCTGGAGCTCAGTTAATTGATCAGCAATTACCTCAAAGCACCTGGTGTCAAGTTTAGTCTGTCACTTATTATTCATCCAGAAGTCTTGGACATAGAGCAGCAACAGAGTAAAATAAACCAATACTGGCAGCATATTTTTAGCCTGTGTATCTAGAGCTCCACAAGGCTTTTACAAGTAAGAAAACATCTCCAAAAAGTGTATCTTAACCAGTATTTTTGTTCTGGCAATTAGTTCTAGTGATTTAATCATAAATGCTAATACTGCTATTGCCTGTCTGTGTCTTCTGCAGCATTTGTTTTGTGCCAATAAGTTTCTAACACACGAAACAAGCAGAGACCCAGTCTTCAGTTGATTCTGCATGAAATAATTGTAATTCCACTGGGAACACATATCAGTTGTTGTGTTCATCTGGCATGCATAAATATGGGCATTAAATATTTTGGCTGGTAACACAGGTTTAAAAGACAACATTTTTCTTTAGATTGACTGCAGATACATTTACTTAAATCAATTGGTTTACGTGTACTTGTCAATTATAGCAATCACACAGTGGATGTATTTATGTACAAATTGAAGTTGTGCTCCTGTAACAGTAAGTGAAGGACATTGGCTTCTTCTGCTTTACTGGCTTTATCTTTAATCACACTTACAAAGAGCCTTTAATGGCTTGTGAGATCCAATAACTGAGGTGGTAAGGTTAATGAGGCATCTTGTTATGCTGCACATTTTTGTTGCAAATAATTTTGTATATTAAATGCATGAAATCTTTGCCATAGGAAAGTGAGACAAGAATTTGAGTGGCTAAAGGAGATGGGGCCAGCTGACAGCTGGTTGCACAAATAAAGCTTAAGAACATTGACAGCAGCTGCCTTTAGAGAATGACACAACTGTAAGGTACAGCCAGCATCTGAAAAGTAGCAGTGAGTGATTTTGTCTGGCAAAAGCTAATTTGAGGGATTTAAAATAATAGTTTTTAAAACCTACCCTTGGGATTATCATACTTCACCCTGTAAAAAGTAGGAGATAATTCATCTCCATCCAGTATTGTTTATGTATGTGTCCATGCCCACCATGCTGAAATCTTTCGACCACTTCTCTAGCCATGGATGTGCTGAGCATCACCTCCACTTTCAGTGCAGAAAGACAGCAGAGATATTTTTTATACAGAGTAAGAACTGCAGGGACCATTCCCTGTTAGGATAATTTCTGAGATAGAATTTTTGGCCAAGTGGTCCAAAACATCAAATATTGCACTGCAAGAAATCCTTAGGACACACAGCACTCCACATTTTCTGTTCCAAAGAAATGCTGCCAGCTAAAGGGGTTACCTTACTCCCACAGCCAAGCCAACACTGTGCTTCCCTCCCTGCCACCTGTATGCTTGTCTGTTTATTGCAAGCACTTGATTTAAACCCCAGATTTGCTCTCTCTGCCCTGTGATGCTTAGAGAATTGAACAAACTGTGCTGCTCATAAAGCAACATGTACTGTGCTTTTGTGCAGTACTGATTGTCAATAAAATGTAATTTAGCTAAAATAAAAATACTGATTGTCAATAAAGTGCAATTTAGCTAAAACAAAATGCACATTTCTGAGTAAAAGCTTCCATGACAATAAATGAAAACAGAAAATACTGATAATATTCAAATTGCAAGTTTAATTGTTTTTTAACTATCCAAACCCTCATGTTCAAACTTTCAAACAGAGTAGTGGTTTCAGGAGTAGGCATTTGTAAAGTTGTTACCAGCTGACACCTGTGTTAAAGTATATTAGTTAAACATATTTCTGCTACTGTGCTTCTACCAAACATGCTTTCCTACACACACCAAAATCTCTGCACCAAATCTGGTGGGAAAGGGTTGCCACAGAAGACCTTCTTGTGTATATTGAGTAATATGTGTACCTTTTTTTGCCCTGTAGGCAGAAATGTGTCTTTTATAGCCAAGTCATCCATTCCTGGAGCTTAAGCAATTCCCTGGGATATTATGAAACTTACTTTAAAAAATAAAGGCATAACTTAAATGCAGCATGTAATCTTGTAGATTAAGACTGGAGGAAAAACAGTTCCATAGAATGTACAGGAAACATTTAGGGGAACAGAACAGACCTTTCAGGATCATTAAAGAAAGAAAGAAAATCTGAACAAATTCTCCCATTTTTCATTAGTATTTTGAATTTCCAACAACCTCCGGGATGGTTTTTTTTTTTTTTTTTTGTACTTTATCAATTGCCATATACAGAGCTAGGGAAATAACAGGAGTATTGGGGTTTGGTGGAACTCCTAGAGTTAGCCCAAATCCACAAGTGTGCAATGTATATAGAGAGAAGCTGTTCACACAGTCTTAAAGCTGCTTAACAGCTTAAAATGATAAAAAGTCCTTAACACAATTTAAGAACTTAAACCACTTAAACTGTTTGAAGCAGCTTGTGAGTTCGAAGAGTTTGGGGCAGGGGCTGTGCTGAGAGGCAGCCCCTGGAGCTGCAGCCTGGGGACAGGGGTCCCAGAGAAGGGCACCTGGTGCACCTAAACCTGGGAGGCCTGGGGGTGATGTGGGGGAGAAGAGGGAAGAGCTCTCTGTGTATTTACATTGTGTGTATGCCCAGATTGCTTTGCTTTAAATAGTGTAGCAGGGAATCTTACAGGCATGTGAGGTGTCAGCAGTGGCATCTCCTCAGTTAAACAGGGAAGAGGGTGGCAGAAAAATATTGTCTGTGACAAGTCTTCAGCTGTGGAAAACAGCTTTGGCTCATGGACCAAGGGCAGGCTCCTTAGGAGCACTGTGAAGAAATCTACACAAGCTGCAAGCCAAAGTGTTCTGCTTTTGTGGCTCCAGGAGCTGGAGGTTTGGGGAGGATGGCCCTTCAGGTCTATTGATCAGGAAGTTTTTGTTTCTGGAAGATTTTTTTTGGGAAACAGAAATGAGGTGAGGCAGGGAGAGTTGCTTTAGTTTAATTGATGTCAAACAATGTTAGTTGATTATATCAGAAGCATGTTATTAATATGTGAAACCACACATTTATAAAGCATTTTAAAGAAAAGAAAACATTATTTATGAGCTTCAGTTTGGTCTCTGCTGGTGTGTGTGGTCATCAGTGGTTGAATGTGTGTTTGTATGCTTAGATGGTGGCACAGCACAGAGGTGATACTTGAGGGCAGAGGAAGAAGGCACAGGAATGGGAATGAACCTCTGGAAGAGGAAAAAAAAAACCAGCCAGGATCCTGCTTCTGATGGCAGTGATGTCACTTCAATGTTTTGAAACTTGGGCTGGTTTTCATTGATGCAGGCAGTGATTTACACCTTTCAGTGCAGAAAAGGCTGCAAAACAGGAGAGAATTACATTCTGTACAATTTGAAAATAAATTGTGCATTCACAGCCACTCGGGGTGAGGTCCATTTACACTTCCAGAGTTGTATATGATGAGTAAATGAAAGTTTGGCCTCTGTGTGAATGAAAAATGCCTGTTTTACCAGAGGCTGTGAAAAGAGAGAGTGAGGGAGACTTAGTGGAAATTGGAAGCAAGATTTTATTTGTTTGTTTAACACAGTCATATTGATTTGGAGTGAGATGGAGCATTGGTATAACTGCAAACTAATTCTACTGAATTCTGCAAGGTATTTCTGTGAAGTTGATGGGGCTGGAAGTTTATATTTATAATCTGAGTTTTTCCTGTGATAAGGTAAGTCTTTATCACATTATATTCTTGTGCAGTCTTGGTGGCATATTTAACATGAATGTTATCTCTCAAAAAAAAAGTCTTCACTGGGGTGAAAAAGAGCTTGTGCATAGTTAAAATCATATGAGCTCAGTACAATTAAATAATTAATTGGCTTTCCTTTATGGTAAGGAATGAAATATGGAAATGTTATTTGGTGAGGGTGCTTTCTGATGGTGACAGACATTGAAAGAAACCATTTAATTAATGAAATCTTGCTAATGTACTACATAATACTAATTTCTCAATATCGCTTCAATTTCAGAACATTTCAGGATCTGTCCAAACAAATGGATATATCTTATGGCACAGTCAGGGACTCAGCAGTGTATGAATACTTTAAAGCAAAAGGGACCAACCCTTTGGAGCAGGATAACACATTTGCTGAACTGTGGAGGACTATCAGTAAGAATAATGGGGCAGATAATTGTGTATCAAACCCTTCTGAAGGCATCAGGAAGGTAAGACTGGATCACAGGGGTTTTCATTTAATTACTGTATCAATGCTGTTTCTATGGAGTTGTGTTAAGTCACAGGAAAGAAATTACAGTCATTTAAACCCCCCCCACCAAATTCCTATATAAAGGTCCTTTTAGTACCTTGATGGCAGATAAGAATCATGTTTTGGTGTCATGTTTTGTTCTGAATTTAAGTACTTTAACTCTGCCTAAGTTTTCAGTATGTAAGTCCATTGCATCTGGTCATAAGGTTTATTTACTTTGTGTGAACTTTGATAATGCCCTTTTGGATGTAATTCTTTACATCATGCAGTACTGACTCCTGTCCTTTGCTCATTTGAGTTTGTTTTCTTTTTTCCGAGTTCATGATTGGAAACATGAGTAAGAATTAAGGGATCCACAGAAAGCATGCTCATTTCTCTTGAAACAGAAATTTAATGCAAGATTTTTCTTTGTTTATTCCAGACTTTGAAATATGCATTCACATGACACTGTGTTTTACCAAAATGTTATTTCTCTCAGATAAAGCTACACATTTTGTTGTGGAACAGAGAATTAATGTGGGATTCAAGGACTGATGTATAACAGCTTAAGATGGTGCATCTTTGTTCTAAGTCCTGTGATAATGAGTATTGGCCATTACAAATGCCCACTCTCTCTCATAGCCTGCCTCTCCCCTCTGCTCCCCATCTTGAATCTCAACAAAACCAGGCAGCACCTTACATCAAACACATGTCCAGAACATTACACAGAAAGGATGCATGCTGAAAGCCTTGATGTGCTGCTCCTTTAATGAATAGTGTCCTCTTCATCTGTCTATTGATTTTTTCCCTAAAACAAGTTAACAGTTTTTATTACCACAGTGAATGTTTGATCAGAGATACTCTTGTCAGTGAAACAGTGATTTACTAGTTCTTTATTCTTTTGTACATGGGGCATGATAAAATGGTTTTGGCTTACGTTTCCTTTTTATTTTTTGAATTTTTTTAAACCTCTTCTGAACAGTCAGAGGGACAGTATCCAAATTCTCCTGTTTTTACAGTGCCATGAAGAGGGTGAACACAAGTAATGCAAGCCATCCCATTTCCCAGCTAAACTCCTTTAGCCAAAGAGTTCCAGTTCTTTGCTCAACTTTTGGACAAAATCTTTATGCAGACACTTCTTGTCTTAGCACACAAGTATTCAGTCAAAATTTGGGTACACCCTGCCCATTCCTCAGATGAGCTTCCCCAAAGCCCTCTGCCCTCAGCTCCAAAATCCTCTCTTCCTTGGGGATGAGGTAGAGCTCTGGCAATAGGAAAGTCTGCAGTGGTTGTTGTTTTTTTTTTTTTCCTTAATCTTCTCAGCATTTTATGAAAATGAGCCCTCTTTTGATATGTTTTGGTAGCATTTAGAGGAGAAATAGAGACATTAAATACTTTTCTAGCATTTAAGCCAATAATAAAACAGTTTAACTTAGAAAAATATTCAGTATTTTACTTTTCTTTTTCCTAACATTCTTATGGCAGTGGATGCTCTTTATCCATGAAATTGTAAATACTCTTATTCTGTAAGCCTAGTGCATGCTGCCATTTATGATAGCTACATTTGCTAAGCCAGAAATGTAACTGTAGATTGGCAGGCAGTTGAGAATACCAATTATATTGTCTGCATGGAGCTGGCAGCTCCATCCTATCTGTGCGATAATAACTTTTCATACTAAGTTTGATTTCAGTGTTGTAGGGTGATTTTTATATAACTAGATCAGCTCATTCAATTAATGTCAACAACTAAATTTTACTTCAGTCCCCAAAGATGACCGAGGCCGCTATTTGATTAGACACCTACATAAATTGGCTTTAATATTTAATAACATTGTCAACTAAACTATTGTGTTTATAGTTTAAGTGTCACTCTTCCTAGCTCATTGAACTCTCTGAATAAACAGACAAGTTTTCTATGTCAAGTATTATGGCTAGAAATTCTGGGGTTTTTTGTAAAGGAGAATTGATGTCAGCCAAGGAAATGAGTTTCCATCCATAAACACATACTGCCGTATGAAAGAGATGTAAATGTGCCTTACAAATGTGTTTCATAGGAAATGGGAGCTCTAAATCTCTCTAGCATAAAAAGATTCATAAAACATTTTTCTGAATGAGGATTGCCTGACACAATGCAAAAAAAGAAAAAAATCACTACTATTCTTTCTTCCCTCCTTCTCCTTTCCATTTTCTTCAGACAGTATCACAGTTCAGCTGCAGTTACAAACAAAGCCATGCCACTTCAGTGCAAAACAGGGAGTGCTGGTTATTTGTGCCACAGACAGGTATTTCAAGTGTTTGTTCCTATCCCATTTATCTTTCTCCATTTCAGGGAGATTTTCCTACTCCCTTTGACTGTCTGAAAACAAAGGGATGGCAGTGGGGCAAAGTCATGTGAGCTTTCATGGTGTTTGGTTGCCATGGCAGAGATGTCTCTTCAGACACAGCAGAGTCTCCCTGCAGCCACAGTGACCATCTCCCATGGGCAAGGCACAGCTTTTGCAGCACTGGGGGAGCCAAGAAAAGGCAGGAATGCACTTCACTGTCACATAAGTGACAGCAGGACTCCTGAGAGCCGAGGGTGGTGGGGAGAAGGTTGCTTTTGCTGTATTCCCAAGGTAGTTGAAAGTGATCATTGAAGATGGAAAGCTTCCTCCTATTTAGCAGTACCTCTGCACAGCACAGGAACACAAACCAGACAAACCACCAGTCCATACAAAATGTTGTTTTGAGCTCTCTGGGGCTATCACAGATGAGGATTGACTAATGCTGTCACAGGAAAGTTTCTACAGCCAGGAGCTCAGTGAACTCTTTGCTTCACATCTACTGGCAATCTGGGTAATTATTGATTGCACTAACGTACTGTGGATCTTATTTCCTTTGGGAGCACCCATTTTTGCTTTAAAAGAATGAAGTAATATCATTCCCATGTGATCCTGCATCTGCTATATATACAGATAGGAGAATTAAACTCATTATTGCATTTTATAACGCCCTGCTTTGGTTGAGATAGTTGGTTCCCCTGTCCAATTAATTTAGTGCCAAAATTCCTCTGAATTGTTTCTTTTCTTCCTGTGTATCACTTTTGATGAAAAGCGATCAAAACCAAGTAGAGCACAAAATGAAAATGCGTCATTGATTTAGGCAATGGCACAGTAAGAGTTTTTTCCTTTTCTTTTTTGCTTCCTTAATGATCACTGAGCATTAAATCAGAGTGATCTTCTTCTCTCTTCATTCTAATTTTGAGAGTAGAAGAAGCTTAAAAGTTCATTTAGTATGATTTTTTAAAAACTACTTTGTCCACAATGAATTTTATATTGTGAATTGTGATTGCTCTCATAGAGCTTCATAAATTTCTCCATTTCTTGACCCATCAGCCTTTGAAGCAAAAGCAAATGCTTCCTTAAACCTGAATCTATTGAATCCTGTAGTGGTTCCTTAATTATCTTAATGCTTGAAACATTTCAGCAGGATCAAATGGCATGTTTTTTCTTTTTATTAGAATTATGTTGCTTCTCTTAAAGCACTTTTTTATAGATAATAAATGTTACCCAACCATCTTTTTGAACTACTCCACTAATGCCAATGTAAAGGTCACTTTTTGATATTTCTGTGGTATCAGCCACGTAATGGGATCAGCTACACTGATACTCTGTTCTGGCAGTAAATTAATGATGAATTTTGCATTATTCTGGCACTTCTGTCTTAAGTATGATAGCTTCTTCAAAAGTTTCAGAAAAATCACAGATATATCAGCGATTACTCTGGAATCAATCTTTTATCATGTTTTTATTATTTCTTAGCATGCTTTCTTTGAAACAACATTGTTTAATCATCAGTAAGCCAGGACCCTTTGAACAATATTCCTCTATCTCCATCCACACTGAAGAGTGACATTATGGTGTTGTTTACTGCTTTCCTGGAGTATTATTTTCTTTGTGGCCCTTGTCTTGTCTAGGAAGCCATCTTCTTTGGCCTTTTAATTTTTTTAGGATTGTGAAGAATAAATATATATTTTTTAGTATAAGTTTTGCCCAGGGGGTTCTTTTTTCTTAAATCTGTTTTCTTAAATCTCTTAAAGCAAGGATAAATCTGGTGTCCTTGGTGTAAGCCAAAGTAGTTGTTCTACCTGGGTGGAATTGTTGCTCTACCTGAGTGCTGCTTTGGCTGACTTTCTGATAAAAAGGTTTCTTAAAGTTTAACCAAAGGATTTTTAGTTTGTTGTGAAGCATGTCTGTATGCTGAGAGTCACAGTAAGGCCATAGGAAAGGAGCAAAATATGAAGTACAATGAGAAGACTGAAGTATAAATTTGAGCTCATTATTCTGTTTTTATTTCAATCATTTTTTTCATTCAAGCTATCTCACCTATTCTCAGCTGGCATTTGCATAGGCCCTTTTGCACACATGAAGACATGGACTCTTTCATTAAAAAAAAAGAAAAGAAAAAAGTTTAAACTACATTTAAAATCTGAGGTTGATTTTTCATTGAAAATAAATGTCAATTTGATTTTATTTGGCTTTTACTGCTTGTCTCGTGAAGGTATATAAAAAGTCAGCCTACTTCAAACACACATGTATGTGTGCACTTATGTATTGTGTGCATATGTTTTTCAAAGTTTGACAGCTTTTCCTGAAATTGAACAAATGATACTGCTTAGCTGTCACAACAGATATTAACAGGGAAGTGAAGGATGCCGAATTTAGACAGCAACTAAACATTTGTTGTAAGAAAACTTTCCACACAATGAACACACTAATACTATGAGGTCTTCACTCTTCGGGGAAGAAAATTTCACAAGTGGAAGAAGTTTGGAAAGAACTAAGTCTTCCCTTAGGAAAAAGGGATCTCTGGAGATTCTGGTTTTGGCAATCAGAGAGGGAGGGGACACAGCCTTGCACCTAGGATTTCTGGGAGTTGAGACATATACACAACCAAGAGTTCAAAAGTCAGATTCCTGATTATGCTAAAATGATCAGGCTGTCAGAGAAACAATGCTCTACAGATGTGATGACATTGGATAGGCTGATTTATGTCATTAAAAATATGTGAAATAGGTGTGAAGAGTTCTGGCAGACTTGGTTTATTGACCATTTGCAGTTGCAGGATGTGATTTAGGATAGCAGCACTACAAACACAAGAGAAGTAGACCTTTACAAAAGATCTGCTGTACAGCACTGAAAGTCAGTGTACAAAGCCCTTGTAAATAAGATAACATACAGAAAGCTGAGGATTGAAAAGTAGACTCAATAATATGTTTTTTTTTCTTTAGCCAGGGCATTGTAATACAAGTCGAATATTTCAGGAATATTACATTCCTCAAGTATTACTAAGAGATAAGGAATATATTGTGTTGTCAGTGTTCTTTTCTAAATTGTAAATGTGAAAAGATGATTTTCTGACCAGCTCTGAAAGAAGAGAAAATAAATACAGCTCTTTAAACTGAACAAACCACCAAAAGAACCCCAAAAACAAAAAAAAAACCCAAACCCCAAAACTCCAAAACATAACAAAAAAAAATATACAAAAAACCAAACAACAACAAAAAAAAGGAGACAAAAATTCAACCAACCAACTTAAAAATACCCAGAGAAATGTAAAACACATTTTACCTAATTCACATAGTGAATTAGGCCAGATCTTTCTGGGGTGTCTGATTTCTGTATATCCATCAGACAGGACTTTTGTTCTCTAATATCATGGATTTTGAATAAATTCTGTGTACAGTAACAAGTGCTGCTGCTTTTGATCCCCTGAGAACATATTTTTAATGCTGACAGTTTCCTATAATCGGTAGCAAAATCCTATGAATTATTATTTACCATGGAACAGAATGTGGCTAAGTAATAAAAATAATATTTTCCAAGGGTTCAGTGCACAGACTCTTTCACATCTTACCAAAGAGAAAGGATATAACATTTCTACTCTGTTTTAACCCAGAAGCAAGTGACTTTGTGGATCTTTGATTGCCTCAATGCAGATAAAAGGGAATCAAGGAAAAATAGGTGGATTGCAGCAAGTACCTTACAGGAAGTCTAGGCAATATAATTAATTAAAATATAATTTTAATCTTTATTTCCTTGAATTCTGCCTCCCAGAAGATATGTTACCCATTTGATTTATTGTCACGTGTAAGCAACTGTAGGGACTTCAGAAAGGTATGGTTTATGTCAAACTGTGAAGTAAATGATCTTATTTGCTCAACTGAGGAATCCAGTGTAATGAAATAACTGATGGAGTCTTACAAACTTACAGGTGAATTCAATACTGAGCTTAGAAAAGAGTTGGAAGGATGAACTAATTTTGTGCCAGAGCTATAGCTATTAGCTAGAGGAGCTTTGTGAATCAATTCCCATAAAGAAATATATACAGGACTTCAGCTACTTGAATATATTGGGCAACCAATGGTTACTTTGACCAAGAAAATGATATTTTATTTTACTGTACTGAACCCCTATCCAGATATGTTTCTTACATCTCGTGTTAATTACATTCATTATATACACTGTGTGCAGGCCTTGGTTTCAGTTCCAATTAAAGCTGATATTTAAGGATATCTTCATGAATGTGTGTTAAAACAATATTTATCCCAAAACTGAAATAAGAGTACATGCTTGTGAATCTTCTTACCAGTGAAGAAAAGAGGGAACTCTTTCAGCTCCGTGCGTGCCTTTTGTTACAGGACTAACCGAGCTCTCAGAAGAGCTGTGTGTACTCGCAAGGCAAATTTGTTTATTTACATGTTTATATGAGCAAAGTTGAAAAATTACAATTTTGTTGCCTGTGATGCTCATCACTTTAAGCTCATACTATGCCAGTCTTAGCACTTAAATATATGGAACCAGACACATTCCATGTCTCCTACAAAACATGCATCCAAATTCATCATCTAAAGCAACAGCTTTCATTTATAATTAATAACCTGTTACATAAGCTTCACCTACACTTCTAGATGGCTGAGCTGTCCTATGTGCACACTAAAAAATGGAAGATATTTTAGCAAGGTTTGAAGTAGGTGAGGTCCTGCTGGGAGAGAAAACTGTTAGAAATGTGTTATGTCGAAGGTCTACGTGTAAACTGTGACCTAATGAAATACCACCAAGGAACAGTGACGAGATTTGGATTTGTTTGCTGGCTTAGGTTTTGTCCTACCTAGAAATGCAGTTTAGTTTAGACTGTGTTGTGTTCATGCTGTATTTACAGGCAAAAAAGGGAAATTATGCTTTCCTGTGGGATGTGACAGTGGTGGAATATGCTGCATTGACAGATGACGAATGTTCTGTGACAGTCATTGGAAACAGCATCAGCAGCAAAGGATATGGGATAGCACTCCAGCATGGAAGTCCCTACAGAGATCTTTTCTCCCAGAGGTAAACTGAAACAAAGCTCATTTTATAGCATTTCTGTCTATAGCCAGCGACTGTTCACATTAATTTTGGCATTTAATTAATAAAGAACAATGAATACATGACAGCAGAGAAATTATGAGTTCAGGCTCCCACAAAGCTGCTGCTCCTCCTGCTCCATGTGCATCTGGTTTGGGAGGAGGGCACAGGAGGTGATGTGTGGCCTCACACCTTCAGCCAGCACTGCCTCTGGCAGAGGACTGATGTCCTCAGAGCTCAGTGAGAGGTAGAGGAGAGATTGAGGAGAGATCTTGAGCTCATGCCACATTCTGCAGGCTCTGAAGCAATGTGCTGCTCCCTGCAGGAAGCAAGCAGCAATGCCCTGCCTTATCCTTTAGGGTGGAGGGACAGGTCCGAGACTCAGGATGGTGCAGGGCAACAAGAATTGCAGGGAATTGCATGGGACTGACAAGACCAGAAGACTATAAAATTATGCTTTTTAGTGATCTCTGAGCTACCAGCTGGGTATCTCTTGTCCATATGAATGTGTGCCCTGAACTGAAGACACACAGCTGTGCAGGCATGCGTGCCCTTAGCAGAAGGTGAGTGTGTGCTCTGCTCCAGGCAGGGATCTGAAGCGAGATTGCCTCATCTTGCTTCTCCTTCATAAAAAGGAGCAAAACTCCAGCTGCATAACTGGAGACAAAGCTGCCTCAAGAGAAAAGATTGTTAGTAAACAGCTAAAACAGTTATCAAACCAAATCCAAAATGAATCATTCATGCAAAGATGGGACACTTCACAAGAGACAAAACAATTATTAATTAGCAACTGTTAACACAGTAATTCAGGCATTAAGTAACAGCATTGAAGTAAAATCCTTTTGAATAAACTACATTTACTAAAATAAATGAGTTGGTCGCTGCTTAAACAGATTTGTACCGAGTGGTGCACAAACAGTAGCATGTTTAGCCTCACATATTTTTGGAATTATTGTAGGAGAGCAGCAGTGGAGTGGGTTGAGCATTTCACTAGTGGGACCAGCTGCTGCAGCTAAATGTAGCCAGACCAGGCATAACTAACTGGAATGTGGTGATTTCCCCTGGAAATGCTGTTTGCATTGCAGTGGAATTTTTGACAGTCTCTTTTTTCCCTAAAGTTACCCAGTGGAGTTTACCTGCTGCTGTGAGTAGAAAGATGTTGGTATAAGGGAGTTTCAGATGAAGACTACAACACCCTGGTGGTGGAGGGGGGTGGAGTTTTGAATTATGGGATAGCAGATTTAAGAGCTGTGAAGCGTAAGGAAAAGACAAAAAAAAAACCAAACCCGTAAAAAGGTATCATTGCAAATAATACTTGTCTTTTGAAATTTCTGCAGGATCCTAGAGTTGCAAGAAAGTGGAGATTTGGATGTTCTTAAGCAGAAGTGGTGGCCACGGATGGGACGTTGTGACCTGAATAGCCATACCAATGCACAGACAGATGGGAAGGCACTCAAGCTGCACAGTTTTGCAGGAGTTTTCTGCATTTTAGCAATAGGCCTTCTTCTTGCTTGCTTGGTGGCAGCATTGGAGTTGTGGTGGAACAGCAACCGTTGTCATCAAGAAACACCGAAAGAGGTCCATAACTTTTATTCTTATCACAATTAAAAGTAGAAAACACAAAAGAAAGAGAGAGCAAGTGGAAGTTGTGGGATTTTAGGTGCTCTCACGCAATAAATTTGATTTATTTTGATTTGCCATACTAAGCTTTGCATATAACGTTTTGGGTGGTTGTTTCTAAGAAAATAAAAACAAGCAAACAAAAGTGTCTTTTGTGCACATGGAAGGTGCCAAACTGACAGCCCTGGAGACTAAAGTCCTCTATTTATTTGTAGAGCAGATACAGCATGGGCAGCAGCAGTGCAAACTTCCCCTCATTGCCCCAGCAATGTGCCTCAGCCCTGACCTGGAGAGACCACCTTTAGGGGTAAGAGAGTGGTTCAGAAACACGCCCTCGGCCACTCTGCTGTGAGTGACGGGGAGGCCAGTCACAGGCACCCAGCTGTGCCATCTATGGTGATGTTTTCTCTGATCTGAGCCCCCATCTACTGGCTGGGAGATCTGAGTCCATCCTCTGCAGGCTCTGCAGCTGCCAGACATCTGGTAGCTGCTCTCCTTCATGGCTGACCTAGGCTGAGTTTGAAGAGGTACACAAGCAATTAAAAATAAATCAGCTAGTTAATAATTGAATAAGCCATATTGCCATGACACTGTTTAAATGCTTCCTTTCTTTTGAAGTCAGTTTTATTTCTAAAAGTAGGAGCCTCTGAGGAAGCTGACCTTCATATAACATGTTTTATCTAGGAAATTATACCTGAGAAGTTCTTGGGTTTGAAGTTTCCATGCACAGCAGCCAGAAGAAATTAGCAAGGCTAAGATAGAATAATCAGTCTATTCTCAGATCTGTCTTGCATGAAGCCTGTATTTGTTTACCTAGTTTAAATGTTTAACAAACTAACCTCTTGCAATTTTGGAGACACTTGAGGCATTTGTAGGTGCTTTCATCTTGGAACAGATGTTTTTTACAAGCTAATAATAGCAGTGAGCTACACTGCAGCTGGAAAATAGTACATAGCCCACCCATTCTAATCTCTCTTTTTCAAGTTGCAGGAGCAGTAGACTAACTGACATACCTGTCACCTGTAAGCAGCTTTGGCAAATTGGCAACCTGGTCTAGTGGATGGTGTCCCTGCCCTTGGCAGAGGGCTTGGAGTTGGGTCCCTTCCAACCCAAACAGTTCCATATGCTATGATTTTGCCCTGCTGCCTTGTAGAAGTTGCTCCTGCTGTAACTCCAAAGGTGCCCCCATGCTAGTGCTGTGAAGGCCTAAAGCCCAGCAGTGTTTTCACTGCACACTGAAATCCTGCAGGGCACGGGCAGGGATGCTTCCCAAAGTGTCCTCATGCTGTGTGCACAAGCACTTATCTGGCCATCCTGTGTGGTATGTTCCCCTCTCTACACTCAGGGAATTGCCTTTGTCTATCTCTGTAGAGTGAGATGAGAATATGATTTAAAGGCAGTTTCATATATCTAAGGTGAAAAAAATTCGCTTTTTTATTGCAAGGAGTTTTGAATACTCAGTTTCCATTGCTGGAAAAGGATCTGTCTTCCCGAGTTTAAATATTTTCTTTTTTTCACCTATCCTCTTCCTTTCTTTTTTAATACCTCTAAGAAGGATTATTGCATATCTATACCTACCCCATCCCAACTTTTCCCCCTTTCCCATCCTTCTCCTTCCCTTTCCCTCCAGTGTGTTCTTGATGAAAGTTGCTCTTGTACATGTGTAGTGCTCTTTGGCAGTTTCTTTGTCAAATGTAGAATACTTTTAACCTTCTGTGTTTTAAAGGAAACTGAAGTTACTCCCATGGTAGAGCTGTGCCTGGGGAGATTGCTGTCTGTGGGCCTGGGCTGCCCTTGGAGCACAACTAGGCAGGGTTAGAGGCAAATTAAACTTAAACAGAGCATGGACAGGTTCCAGCAAGATCAGTGATGGGGAGGCTGCCAGGAGAGGGGGAGCAGAGTCAGCAGGAGCCCTGGCACAGCAGGTGCGAAGGCTGAACGAGGAGGTGAGAGGGCACAGGGCTGGCTGCAGGAAGGCGTACGGAGGCTATGCCAGGCAGGGTGGGCTGGAATGAGGGGTCCCATCAAAGGGACAGCTGGCTGCAAGGACAGGCAGGCAGCTAGAGGCACCTTTGGGTCAATCAGAGCAGCCAGAGGGAAGTGTGACAGCTGCCCAGAGCCAGGGACAGGCAGGATCCTCAGGAACCCTCTGCCTGGGCCAATGGCCACACATGCCATGTGGCCACATTGCTCCAGCCCTGCTGCACACCAAGGGTTGGGGCTCTTGTCACAGTGACCACAACATCCACTCAACTAAACTAGCAAACGAATGTAGCTGTACTTCCTGGCAGATCAGTGGCCTGATATATTTTATTTATGTGCTACCAGTGAGGAGGGATTGAAGTGGGACATCTGATGGCTGCTGCCATTAACGTAGGAAACCAAGTTTCAAAAGAGGTGGTGAATATAGGTTAAAGGTTTTTGACATGTTTAAAAGAACCAAGTTTCAAAACTATGGTAAGGACAGGATCCAGTGCTGAGGGGGGTGTGGAGTCCTAGGCAGTCTTCTGCTTGAGGCAGTGGCTGAGCCTGGCATAGGGGGACCAAAAGCACAAGGAGAGTTTGATCTCCAGGAGGAGTGTGTTCAGCATAGCTCATTTCCAGCACTGTGTGTTGACCAGCATTTCTACAGCAAGAGCTGTAATGACAGAGCTACAGCACGAGTAGCATACACAGAACATTAAAATCTGCCTCTTAGCTGCATCTGGTACTCCAGCCAAGTCATTAGTTCAGTAAGAGCTGCAAACTCAAATCACGCTGCTGATTTTCTTCTGCTTTTGGGAAGGCTTTGGCAAAACACAAGTGTTGTGATATCACATAAAAATTGTGGGAACTGGGATGTGTCCTAGCCACTTTCTTCTGTGAAGCAGGGCTTGTGGAGGGTCACAGAGAAAGCTGATTTCCTTTGCAGTCTGAGATTAGACTTTGATACTGCCAATGAGGCGAAGAGAAGGTGGCAACATTTGGCTTCTATGACCCTCATCCTGTTGGGAGCTTAATAAATCCCTTGGAAAAAAATTATACTGGAACCAGAATTGAACAAGGAGTTGTCTTGGCTTGTGAAGCCCTTGTGTAGCATTCTCACTTTGGCATGACCCACCTGGTTGGTTGTATCATGTCAATTGCCAACTCCAAAAAAAAGAAATGTTGGGACGATAAATGTACAACTACTATGGCAGATTTATGGCAGGGTAGTGTGCAGCTTGCTGGAGAGAGAGAAAAAGCATTTTTTAGAGACTCTTATTTTTTATGTTGGGGGTCAGTGAAGTCTGTGGCTAAAAAAATGTGCATTGCCTTCTTTGTCATTGGAGAAACATTTTCAGCTAACATTAAGGTGGTGGTTTTTGCCAGTTTGTCTTTTCTTTTTCCACTTTGTATTCTTTAGGCGTTTGTGGAGGTTTGGCTGAGCCAATATATTGATGTCCAAGGACTCAAATGTCTGCATGGTATAAATCACAGCCCTTAATTACACTGAGTGTGCAGGATGTAGTATTAACGATGAGACAAACAGAAGCCTGTCTTTTGAAACCTGACAACAAAACTTGGATGTTAATATTAACCTGATCTACATTTGTAGACTTCATAAGAAGAGTTGTGTCAAGGGCACGCTGCTTCCAATTAGAATATTTTTTACATTTTTCACATATGAAGAAACTCAACCTCACAAAAATATAAAAATAGTATTGCCCCAATGCACTATATCAATTCATTAAGACAAACCTCCAGGAAAGATGAATTACCTTTATTTTTTCATGTTGCCATTGGTGCACAATTGTATCTTTCAAGGAATAGTGAAATTTCTTGCTAGAAGAGCAAAGGCTGGGTTGATCTTTTACAGGATGTTGCTACAAGATATTTTTATTCCATTTGAAGGAGATTTGTAAAAATGTTTCTAATGAGTTGTGCTGTACAAATCTTAATGTTATCCCTATTTAATCCTTATCAGATCAGATTAACAAAAGAAAGATTAGCTCCAGCATCAGGAAAAAATGTACTGCTGCAACACCATGCCACATTCTTTTATTAGGGCTCAAGTTTGCAATCTCTTCAAGCTGGAAAATATCTGGTAATGTTAAAATTGCCTTATTACTTTCTAACTCAGAAAAACTTGCACTAGATCATCTTTCTCAAAAAAATATTCTGGAATTTTTAATCACCCTCTACTCATTGTTGGTACCCAGCCATCCAATACCCACAGTGAAATTTAGCCAGCTCATACATCTATCTCTGTGTGTTTAAATCTTGAATTTACACAGCTGCTACTCAGCCTGAAATACTGATACCTAATCTTTTGACTTTGATAAGCTTCAGAAAATTAGGGAGTTGTGAAAAATTAATATTTATTCTGGAGTCTTTGTTCAGTCACTTTACATCCCTTTTAAATGACTGGGCAATCAGATAAAGTTATTAAAACTGGTACCATGTAAATGTTAACTTTTAACAATTGCCTCTGGATTTCTTTAATTTTTGTGTGAGTCCTATGCACTTATTTCACAATATCAGTAAGCCATAATGTAATTTGGATCATTTAACAGCCAAGGGCTTTGCCACATCATCAGATCGTTGGTATCTTTTATCCCCTTAGAAGGAATGAAAGGCAGTTTTCACATCTTTGTTGTCATTATGATCCAGCATGGCTGCTTCCTGCAATGGGCTCCCCAGCATCCTCTGTGCTTTATCAGCTGTGTCTTTGTGTGATGTGCTATTCTCTGAAGATTATTGCTTCTCAGATCTCATCAGAGCTATGAAGAAAGCATTCCTTATTCATCCATACACTACAAAACAATGGGAACTTATATGCAAAGACAATATATCCTACTATTCGTGGAAAGAAAGTTAAATTCCCATATTTTTTACTGTCCATGAGATAATTCACTAAAAAATTAACAGGCAACCCCATGTTGAACAAAATTAGTCTGTTGTGCAGGATGATTTTTTGTTTTCTGGGATCTGACACTTGTTGCATCTCTCATAAGAGGTGATATTGATTCACTTATATTTGATATAGCTCTTGAAAGACAATGTTGGAATGACCCCAATAAATTCTTAGTTTGATTCTTTCTTTTCACAGATAATATATATGATTAATCACAAATCTATTTTTCCAAACCAGCTGGCTATTCCTAGCAATGTGAATGTTTCAGAAACTAGACCCAGGGTGTTTGGGGATCTCTAGTGCAAGAAGATTTGGGGGTTTTATTGGTTAAGGCATAGCATAGTTTTCCACCTCTTGAGTTGCTTCTAGTCATTGTCTCATAACTTGTGTCAAATTTATAATTCATTAACAATCACAGCTTAGTTTGTGATTTCTTTCCTTTCTCATGCTACTGCAAAATAATTTTATTTAATAGACTCTTTTCACTTTTCTGTGATTTTTATTTTTAAATTATTAAAAGGGAGCAGCATCCCAGGTACTGTTCAGAGTGGAAGCAGTCTTGTGTACTAGTAACAGCACCTTATAATTCCTATTTCCTGTTACTCCAAGCTTAATAATGTCTTGAATCTCAAATCTGCGAGCTCTATGAGATAGTGGGAGGTAGCAAAATTATTCTAAAAATTGTCACAAGTATTTTGGTAGTACACAGGGTTAAAGAAAAAAAAACCCTGTATCTCTGGCCAGGGCAGCCTCTTGTGACCTGCCTTAAACTCCCTTTTTGCTATGTCCACTGATGTGCAAATCCCTCAGAAATCCATTCTTCCAGCTTTAGCAGTCATGAAAGTTACCCACTAAGGCTCTCTTCTGGTATTAGAAGAGCAGGAATCCCAGTGTACCTTACAAATGGAAATAGGAGCTGGCAGCCACGAGTCCAATGGATCCAAATTTGTCACTGCTAAGAATTGTGATTTGTACTGTGTTCATCTCACTTTAGTTCTCCAGCCAGATACTATTTCATGGCAATTGAGGCTTCTGTATCTTCAGCACGGTGTCAGCAGTGTTGGTTTTGATTATTAAAGAGTCTCTTGCTTTCACCATTATTTTCACTTTCCTTGTCTTTTTCCTTGTTGCTTCATTTACCTTGTCTCCTTTGTGGTGTTATCTTTTTATGTGATAATTTGATTTGTGCCAGGATGATTCCTTTTGAGAGTGAAAGGAAACACGAGATCATCAACCCAATGTTTTATTTTCCCTTCATTGCATGTTCTCTATATTTTATCTTGTTTTTATTTTAAATTATTTTTTTCTGTATTTTAATGACATGTCTGAAATCTTTGTACATTTTTTGCTCAGTTGCATATAAATTATCATTTGTTTGTACTACTGTATTGTATTCTACTTTTCTAAGAATAAATAAAGGTTTGTTTGGGGAAAATAAATCATGCAAACATTGGCAAAATAATGCATTTTAATGCCATCTAGAAATTCAGTTTCAAACCATCTTTGAATGTAATATGCTGAGGAACTTCATTTAAGTAGCATTTTTAAATCAGCAAAGTGGTGTTAGGAACCAGTCAACCCAGAATGCAAAGTTTACTGTTGCTTGATGATAAAGTATAAGCTGGAAGAACCAGTCAAAGAAAGAAAAAAAAGGCCTATATAATATATAAATTAGCTGTACAGAGGCTGGTAATAGCTGGAAGGGCATCTTAAGTAGCTTCATGCTGGCTTTTTATGTGAGTGAAGAAAGAAGATTTTCTCTTTGGAGGTGCCTGTAGAGAAGCAGATATTCTGTAATTCCTGGTCCCAGGCAGGGTGCACATCCAGAATCCAATGAAATCACCCAACTCCTGCTATTGATCACCATAGATTTTGGTCAAGGCTGTAATGGGTTTAACAGTGACATATCATCCCTGTGATTTATGGCACTGGGCCCAGGCTTCTGCTACCCAAAGCAGTGGTGAAGCAATTGAGTTTTGTGCCAGCATATTTCCCTAACTGCAAGGAAGGGATTTTTGTGTTTGTTTAATTTTTCTCTGTCGTGTAAGAAAACCCTGCTAATGGGATCCTTAGGGATATAATCTGGATTTATCTGGCATGAACCTTAGGGGGGGAAGAAAATTATTCAACAGAAATAAGCTTAAAAAATGAGTGTTGCCATGCAGGGGAATCAAAAAGAAATAACCTGTTTAAAGTTTCAGTTTGGTGATGAGTGTAAGTACTTGCTTAATTTTCATTACATTGCCTGTCCCAGAGAACTTCTGTGGCTACTCATGAGCTTGGCATGAGCTTATGTATTTTACTGAATTGGAGCCTTAATGTGTCAGATTCTTTTAGATTCTTCACACAATGTTTACACAGCTAATTTTTGTATGTCTTATCTCAGCCTATGGCGGTATTTTAAAGTTGACTTTTTGAAGGGGGTGTAAAATAACAAAATCAGTAAAAGTTTAAAATAATAAAAAGCATAAAATGTGACTTTTTCTCACATTTCTCATTTATTTTGTATTTTTGTGGTTTGTAAAATGCCTTAGGTGTTGATGTGACTAAGCATTTAAGCATGTACATAAAATTAAATAAGAGGTGAATTCTAATCTCACCCAGAACACCAAAACATTTCCATTCCTTTTAGTGGCATAGGGTCAAACTTCAGTTGCTTTGAAGCACCATGTATGATCCAGAGACTGGGAGTAACATGTGCATTGAGGTTATTTGGTGAAGGTTGACTTTACCATGCAATGTTATTAACATGCAATTTATAAACTTATTTATCAATTGAATTTAAATAATTTCATAGTACCTGAAATAATCTGTGACCAATATTACTGAAATACTAAGGTATCACAGATACCAATACTGTGAAAAATATTTTTTTAAATTAATCAATGGCTTGGTTATGATTTTCCCTAAGTCCAGACCCATATTTATAGGCACATGTATAAAAAAGAATTACAAAACTCACTCAACAAATACTATTTCTTCAGAATTATTAAGTATGCAAGAGTTATCTTTTGGGTAACTGGTGGCCAGATTTTTATTATGCTGAGCTATTTTAATAATTTGGCTAGTCATGTCTCATCCTATGTCAAAATAAAAGCTTGGGCAGTTTCCAAAATACAGCCCTGAATAGAGGCACAGAAACCTTTTCAAAATTTGGTTTTTAATTGCAAAAATTGTGGCTAATAGTCAGGAGTAAGGATTTTGTAAGGCTTTCATATAGCTGGAGTGGAGATGAGAGGCTTTGTAAATCAGCTAACACTGGGCATCAAACAGGTTGTAGAAGCAATTCTTTGTCTCCTGTGCCAATTTCCTGGCATATTAGGAAAAAAATGGGAACTTTTGAGATTTGCATGTGACTAGACAGGAATGGTGAAGAACGAGGGTGTGGAGCAATCTGTTACTCCTGATGCTCCAGTAGAGTAATTCAGACTGTTAAAGGAGAGCATTGCTTTGATTTGGGCTCACTAGAATGAGAAATTGCATCCCTTATGGACTAGATTATATTTTAGGATTAAAAAAAATGTGTAAAGCAATGTAAAGAAACCATTAAGTTTTAGTGAATTTTTGGAATAGAATCTTCATTAATTTAATTTTTCCTTCATAAGAGAGTAATTGCCACCTCACAGTGTAATTTTAGATGACGTCAAATTCTGAAAACACCACCCTCTTGAGGGCCATCCTCTTTTGTTGCAATGCTGTTTCAGACCAGAATTATAAGAAATGATGAGTACATGTTTGCTGAAAAGAGTTAAATATTAACTACATTATTAGCCTCACTATCTTGATCCTTTTTTTTTCTCCCCACATCTTCCTTTCCCTTTCCATCTGGAGATGGCCAATGATGTGAGGCTGGGCCTCAGAAGCATGGTGAGAATTTCTAATGAACATACAGATGATTGGTTTCTTGTTGAAAATGCCTGCACAGATGAATCCCTGTTAGTTTCCTCCTCATCTTTACCTTCCCCTGGCACTCCCCGTGATCCCAACCTCTGTGTTCTTGGAAATGCCTGTAGCTGCAGTCTGTAGTGTGTACACAGTAGAGGTTTCTCCAGTTGCAAGTTCTCCTTTCTCCCAAGTTCCTTTGCAGAGACATTGGCATGCTCATCAACCAGCACTCATTCTGTACTGCATTTTGCTGCTTGTGTTGAGAAATGTTTCTTTGCATTCTCTTATTGTCCTGTTAATTTTTAACATCATGAAAACTGTGGAAACATCTGTACCATGTGAACCACTCACTCATCATTCTCGTTGTCGTTGGGTTACCAGCTGGTGAATCAAGGTTGGTAAGGATTTTAAAGCTTGAGTATCTCAGCATGAGGCTGGATGTCCTCTTTCTTATTGAGTAACAAACGAAAATGCTCATAACAGGCTCTTCCCTGGCAGGTTTGGGTGTGTTGTGAGGTCTAGATTGTTCTCTCTGTGATTGCACTTAGTTAAGTGATGGTGGTGAAAGTGGGAGCAGATCATTGCAAGCCACTGTGGGGCAGCCTGCTGTTCCCCATCAGGACTGTGTCCTGGGTATCTATTCACAGAGACAGGGATGCACTTCAAGAGGATAAATAAGACCAAGAGAGAGGTTTAGCTGGTTCAAAGTGGTGTGCATGGTCAGCTTCACTGGCCTGCTGGGGAGATTGCTGTCTGCGGTATTCCTGGCAAGGCTCACAGGCAGGACCCATGGGACACATCAGGATTAGACCCCTGCTTAGATGTGATTTCAGCTGAGATAAATCCAACCTGGGTAAAGTGTGCAACAGGACTGTGGGAAGATGTGAACTGCTTCATAAAGGTTCTTGCTACCAGTTCTGTAGCCAGTCACTGTTACTTTTTTGGTGTATGGGCTTTTGGTAACAATTTACCTATTTTCTGGCTGAGGGTAGCTGGAAATAAACTTTGGCAATGTATTTGAAACAATTTTCTATCACATTAACATCAACTTTGCAGGATTCTGTAATGTCTCACTTTTTTTCAGGTTTACTTAGAAGGAAAAAGAGTGTTACTGTCTCTTCATAAAGGAATTTCTGCTCTCTGGTGAAGGAGAGCATCACTCAGTGAATAAGGTGGCCTCTTGTACGTAATTTTTATGAAGTTTTGTTTCTTTGCAGATGATTCTACATTGAATGAAATTAACATACTGCAAAACTTTCATTTCTTTTATTCTTTCAATTAGGTAACAGCCAACTGGACCTCACCTGATGTCAGTCTCAGTGCCTTCTTCTAACAGCTGGTTTATGGACGATAATTTAGCTAATTGCTAATTTAGAATACATGGTAGAGCTTCCACTTGTAAGAGCAGAAGCTTGATTGCAGGATTGGGCCAATTTCTAAAAGCAGGTTTTCAAGTAGACTCTTGAGGTGCATCCCTGCGTATTTCCAATAAGATTCTGTTATGGTCAAACCAGCTTTGAGCAGAGCACACTCAGAAACCACTCAGCAAATTTTATGTAGCATTAAGTGCTGTTTGACTGGGTCAGCTGCCTGTGTTAAATTAATGACAGCAGACATCCATCACCACTGCATCTGTGTACACGTCTCCCTGCATTTCACTGCATTGTCCGCTGCGGAATCTCTGGAATAATGAGTGTCACACAGTGAGTCTTATTCAAAAGGGGTTGTTGGTATTAATGTAACACCATACTGTATTGCCATTGTTTTGCAGCACATCTAGTACATACATCATCACTGCTTTTTCTTCTTGAGCAAGCCAATTATGCCTGGTTTTGCCAATCTGTCAGAGCCTCCTGGAATAAATTGAAATTACAGCTTTGCATATGCAGGAGCTGTAACTGAAAGTAATGATAATGACCCTGGGTGAATACAGGATTTCAAAATAATCCTAACCAATTGTACACATGCAGAGCTGCTGCTGCTTTATTTCTCTTTAACAAGGTAAATATTTGAGTCCATGATGTCTGAAACCCCACAGACTGAAGCTGGTTGCTGGGTGGAGCTGTGGGGTTTGATGCTGAGTAAGAAGAGAATAGTCTGTGGGTATCTGAGCATGGAAACTTTGCTGTTTCAGTTTTTTTCTCTGCCTCCTTTTTCAGTTTTGCAGTATGGCTGGCTGTGCCTGGAAGTGCCTCAGAGTGTTCCTTTCTAACTGTGTACAGGTGTGCCTTCCAGCACCTGTGTCTCATGACCTCTGACAGACACCTGTCATTATGAACACACATGTATGAGTCAGGAGGACTTCTATATGGGTGGGAGAGACACCAGCATGTTTCCTGGTCAAGGGCAGAAGAGGAAGTGTCTGTCTGACACTGGAGTTTGTCTCAAATTTTGAAACCTAGCCCTAATCACAAAATTACCTAATTTTTTAAAAATAGTTCTTGCATAGAATGAAAATGTAATATTAGCACTTGTGTCTTGGTTTCATTCTCTCATCACAAGGTAATCCTTCATGTTGTCACCCAGGACAGGAAACAAAAAAAAAAGCAGAAACTTGCCCTGATTGATGATTAAGGCTATATTACCTTAAAAGCTTTGTTTTCTGCATATCTCCTGAGTCTTATTAACTGCTTTAACAGGCTTTTAATTCTTGGCACAGTTACCAGCACCTGACTGGGAGGTATTGACATATGCAAGTTGTTCCCTCCCTGTATGAGCCTGTCTGCCCATATTGGCTGTGTTTCTGAAATTTTAGTCCTTCTGGGGTCAGGGCCATCAATCTTTGTCTTCTCCAGTCTAGTGTGCTTTTATTTGCATGTGTTGGATGTCGATGCAACTTATCACAGTTTTGGCATAGTTTTAGCATCACATTTCTGAAGATATTAGACTTTCCTGTATGGGCATTTGTCTTCCTCTTTTTGCCTTGATGGAACTGCTTCATCATTTTGTAGCACTTTTGTGTCTTGAAGTGTCTTTTCTAGAGCTCTATAATAAGCTCACAGAAATCACAAGTGAAAAACCAGACACTACAATGATGTCTTTAATTAAAATATTTTTCTCAAAAAAATTTTCACTTGGAATATCCCAAGTGTTGCAAGCCAGTAAGCTAAGCAGTATTACCATTTAATTAATTGTATTTAGAGGGATGTAGGCAATTTCTTAAAAACATCAGCCAGTAGCTCCTTTCCAACACTCTTGAATTTGATCACGTTCACTGACTCTAAACCTCCCAAATGGTACCATATTCTTTCAGTATGACTGCTCACAGGCTTTATTAGAACCAACTCTCAAGAGTCACAGAAAATAAGCTAGGAAAAAAAAAATTGATTACTCTGTAAATGATGGTGTCTGCATTATCTTGTCATAATTTCACTCTGTGTGAAAAGGGCAGACTTGGTTAGTCCTCAAAGGGAGTCATAGTTTCTTGCAGGTGTGACCATGCAGGTTTACTCATTCCCAGGTAATTCTGGTGAGCATCCTCCAGATGCACTCCAAGCCAGGGCGTGCTCCTGCTGTCAGTCATAGGCCACTGAGCCTGTTGCTCATGAACAAGTGCTTGGGACGTATCAGAAACCTGCCCTTCTAAGGCCCTTCCAGAACTCAAACTCACTGGGGGATGTTGACATTTCACTTGGTATTTATGCATAACAGAATTTCCTGACCAGGAGCAATGGTTGTTTAGCTGTTTTCCTTAAGCTGCAGAGGATAAGCCTGGGTGTATAATTAATTTTCCTTACACGTTTAT
This sequence comes from Molothrus aeneus, assembly GCF_037042795.1. NCBI lineage: Eukaryota > Metazoa > Chordata > Aves > Passeriformes > Icteridae > Molothrus > Molothrus aeneus. The sequence goes on from NC_089653.1 coordinate 16,431,457, forward strand.
TTCCTTCACTGATTAATTTCTTCAACTGATCTATTTGGAGTACAACATTAATATTGAAAATAGAATTATGAAGCCAGCAAAGGAAAACTACTTTATCTTCTCCTGGCAACACAAGCATATACTTGTGTCCAACACAGCCATAGATGAGAAGTGAAGTTGAATTGGCATGAAATGTCTGAGATGTGACATGTTTATAATATTAACTAAATTTTATACATTAAGTGCAAAAAAGAATTTTTTTTACAAATTGCTGATCTTTAATGAGAAGCACAGGACCAAAAAAAGAATAGAGAATATGGAGCTGACAATGGATAAAACATAATAACTTTTAAGATTTCTTTTTCTGGCTGTATTGCCATTTAAACCTTTCTCCATTTAGCTTGTTCGTTTTCAGTAACATATGCTATGTTACTGAATTTCCCAGAAGAAAAATAAAGGGAAAAAAAAAGATTAGGTTTACAGAATTTACAGAGTCTGAAAGGTTGACTTGTCACATAATGCTATCCCAAAACCTCTTCTTCTGGAAATCTTAGATTCAAAGCAGTTTTATGGTGTGCAATGACAAACTAATCTTTTCAAGGGTTTCTGAATTTTATCTGGGGTTTTTTAAAAGGATTTGAAGAATCATTCATTCACCATTAAGATAGTCTCATACAAACCTTGACATTTAGTTATTTAGCTGCTCTTTTCTAATAAGACAAAGAAAAAGGAAAGAGCCTTTAAAAATGTGATTTTATAAATCCTCAGAGACAAGTTGTTTTCCATAACCTTTGCAAACATTTTATTTTGACAAGGAAAAGAGGGAATAATGTGAATTCCTGTTCTGTTGAATGCCTTTTAAAACTTTTCTTTGATCTTAATAAGGCCAGCAAGTTGTCCTTAATGCTGAAGAAAGAGAAGTAGGCAAGTGAAATCATCACCCCTACCTCTTAAAGAGATCTTAAAGAGAGTTTACTTCTCTATGTCCTTCACAAAGTGTTCTGGTAGATAGAATGGGATGTCTGTGTGCAGGAACTGGTTTTAATCTTTATTGAGAATGAAAATTTTTGCACAGTGAAACATGAGTTTGTATTGTGAAACATAAGCAACTGCAAATCCACCATTTCCTGAGGATGCGGTCCCAGGGTGGGCTGTGCATAGCAGAAGGCCTGTCAGGCCAGGAGAGGGGAACATCCCAAAGGATATGGAATGTTCCTTAATGGTCCCTATGGTCTGGACCCAGGGATGTGTATTAACAGCATCCCAGCTGTGGCTCTTCATGTTTACATCTAAAAGGGCTCAGCTAAATATTAATTCAATTAATCAAGATTAATTCATGCTTTGAATTTATGACTTTCTGTGCCCAGATGCTCCAAATGAAGATCCTGCTTCATTCACGAATTTATTTTCTCTCTGCAAACAATTAATGACTGCTTGTTGCAATTATTGAAACCTTACCTTTCCCTCTGGGTTGGCTTTATCAAAGTCAAATGTCAAATTTTACTTGTTCCACTAGCAAAGCAGGATGAATACACTTAGGATGTACTTGCAATCAAAAAAAAAAAATTAAAATATAAATAAAACATTGGTGTATATTTTCTCTTGAAATGATCTGAAGAAGGCATTAGTATTTGGCAAAAGCTCAGAAAAATATAAATGAGTCGTGAACATTTTGCCAAAGCCTCATTTAGAAATATTTGCTCTAATATTTGCTCAGTTCTAACCCGAGTTCTCTTTTGTTTTCTTATTTTATAGTGGAGGCTTGACAAGAATATGAGTCCCAGATACCCAGAATGGCAGCTAGGAGTCCACATGCCAGCTAGCAGCAGCATTTAGAAAAGACACAGTACAGGGTACCTAAGGAGGCATTGCATAATGGGCTTCTGGGAGTTAGCTCCTTAGACACAGCATCATCATATGTGGTGCTAGCTGCAGTTTGTACACAAGCTGAACTTTGCAGCAAGCTTTTGTTGGCAAACAGGTGAGGAAAGTACAGCAGTGAGTGGTTGGACATCTGTTCCAAAGGAACCCACCCAGAGAGGTCGAGATTACTCCCACTGGGAATAATGGAAGAACTTTTCTCATATTTGCCCCAGGTCTACAATTTTAGTTCAAGAAAAAGGAGCTGAGGAAATGATGAATTAAATGCATGTAATCCTCTGGCCACTGTACCATAAATCCTTAACTTTCCTTCCCTAGATTTTAGGGAAGAATGTCTGAGTTATCATCAGCTTAGTGCATTGTCTAATGTGTTGAACAAAGGGCCTGACAGGTCAGGTGTGTTTGTTGTCAGGAAGGACTTAATAGAGCTGCAGGGGTTATCTGATCAAGTGTTGTGTGATCCCTTCATGTCAAAAAAGTTTATTTTTATTTTATTATCCATTGATTTGTCTCTAATGCAAAATTATCCGATTAGAGGATTTGGCTGAAAAAGCAGGATTTTTAAAAAGTTATTTGTTTCTTTGGTGAGGAAGATTATACCTCCAGGTTTCTGGGAGCTTCATTGGGATTTTGGTGAATTTATGACAGAAATTAAATAGGAATTCATTTTCCACTGATTAGCAAAGAATTTGCAACATGCAGCTCAGCCCTGTAATTGTGGAGCAATTGTATTCCATTTGAAATCAATATGGATTTAGCCTAAGCTAAGGACACAGGTTTGAACTGTACATCATGTAACACTAATTCATCTCCAAACCCATGCAGGGATCAGCAAATTCAACGGTTCTTGAGTAATGTAGAAGGGGTGTTAAATCACAGGGTTACAATTGAATCTGTAGTTGACATTGACTGGAATCAAGGACTTTGGAGTTGGCTTGTCAATTTACAAGGGAAAGCAAAGTTGCATAGCAGAGAATACCACTGGAATAAGATTGTAATTCTCTGTGCTCCACCTGAACACCAGTGATGAAATAGTAAAAGGAGTGAGTGGCAGTGACACTTTGTACTTCATTCACAGAGCCTGGACCTTGGTATGAATCAGTAAGGCTGCTGGTGTTGTGTTAAACCAACATTTAAGCCCAGGTTGACCTTGGGCAGTCAGGGATTACTGGAACACAAAAGTTTTGGGTAGTCCTGCTCCCTAGGTTCGAGCTTTGCCGTTCTGAGTAATGTAATTACAGGTTTGTGTCGGACCAGGGAATTTCTCCAGTTCCAGGATTGATGGGCTGTTATGCTTTGCTGCTATTCTGCTGTGTGTTATACTTGCATCAAATAACTACAACTGCAGTCATAGCTGTGCTTTATGAAATGTAGAGAAATTATATAATGTAATACCTTTTTATTGGCAGTACAATGCTAGCTGTTAAAAATCAGTCACACACCATCCCAGGTGGTTGACTTCACCCTGCCAATTTTGTTGCTTCCCAGTTTGAGCATCTTGAATGCTGTACTGAGGTGATAAACAGCCCACTGTAGGTCTTTGCTACTTCAGGATTTAAAGACAACTTTTGCTGTGTTTCCTCATGGAAGCTGAAGTGTGTTGAGTGAGTGGTTCTGGCAGACAGATGAAGACACCACTCTGTGAACCTTAGGAAACGCATTCTCAGAAGCTAAAGACCAACACTGTTTTCCTGAGCTCTGACCACAGACAGACTTTTCCAGAAGCCATGTCAAGATGACAGACAGCTTATGGTCTGTCATGGAACTGTTCCATACTCAAATGCATGGTTCCCTCCCCTGGGCTCCCAGAGTTGGCCTCTCTCAGTGCTGCTCCAGTGGGTTTCTGTTCTGTGCCACACAGGTGACCCAGAGCCTCCTGATGGGAGGGCAGGAATTCATCATCACCACAACCCCTGGCCAGTAGATTTCAATGAAGCAACCACCCTGAAGTCAGGGTTTTTTTACTGACATGTTCTTTAGAAAATGCTCTGCAGATACATGAGACAGTGGTGAGCTGTCATGTGGTGACAAAGGGCCAAGCTGCCCAGTGGAATGTGGAGTCCCAGGTCATTTGTTTGCCTGCTATAGGTTTTTTTCTGAGCTTGTGCAAGGTGAGCCAAGGGTGTGAGGGATGTGCTGGTGCCTGATGCCAGATATTACCTCCCAGGAGGATGGGATTGATAACATCAGGAGCTCCAGCAGGCTGGGATTGAGCCAGTGTTTTCTTCAGCAGGTTTCTCATCTGGAGATGTCGCCAGACCTTGAGGTTTTGCACAGGCACAGTTGAAATCCAAGTGATGTAATGAGTGATCAGCAGCTCTGGTCACGCAGAGGAAAGGAAGGGGGCCAGATGGGGTTGGACATTGTGTTTGGACTGATTGCTCTGGTTTCTTCCCCACTAGGACAAAGAAGTGAATCTGGAGCAGGTGCACAGACGCATGAACAGTTTAATTGATGAAGACATAGCCCACAAGCAGATCTCCCCAGCGTCCATCGAGATCTCGGCGCTGGAGATCGGGGGCATGCAGCCAGCCCAGACCCTGGAGCCGGTGCGCGAGTACCAGAACACGCAACTTTCTGTCAGCACCTTTTTACCAGAACAGACAACTCATGGTGCCAGCAGGACACTGACAGCTGCCTCGGGCAGCAACCTGCCGCTGCCCCTGAGCAGCTCAGCCACCATGCCCTCCATACAGTGCAAACACAGGTCACCCAACGGAGGACTATTCCGGCAGAGCCCCGTGAAAACCCCGATCCCAATGTCATTCCAGTCCGTGCCGGGGGGAGTCATCCCAGAAGCGATGGAGCCCTCGCACGGAACGTCCATATGACGAAAACAAACAGTACAAACAACCAGCAGAGATTTTTAATACAAAATTTAAAAGAAACAAAAAAAAAAAAAAAGAAAAAGAAAATGAACTCTTACATTTTTCTTGTATATACTTGTAAATAATGAAAGAATGAAGTGGGGTAAAAGTGTATTTTGAATATTCCCAATTTTCGAAGTAAGTAAAAAACAAAACAAAAAACAAACAAAAATGTATGAATGACTTTGTAAATTTTGTTCTATATGAATAAAAAGGCAAACTACTTGTGGTCGTTCTCAAGTGCCAAAGAAGACCTGTTACTGGGACTGAGGGCCATACTTTTCTTTTTTTTTCCCATGGATTTCAACACTTATTCCCTTACAGGTATGGTTTTTTTGAGAGCAAAAAAATTATCTCTTTCTTGCTAGAAAAATTCACCATACTCAGATTTCTCCTTTCCCCAGAACCCTGTTTTATAGCCAAGATGACAATTCACTCAGAGAACCTAGCAGCTGGTATTAGCATAGCAGTAAAAAATGCTTTAAAGGTGAATTATAATCAAATCCAACAAACAATAAACAGAGAACATTTTCCTTCTAACAAGGATTTAAACTTCCACACAGTTTCTAAATTTAAGCACAGGATTATTGGAATGTGGTTTTACTGTCAGCTGTGCTGTGTGGCTCTTTTTATTTAACTTTCTATGTTTTGTTATACATATATATATAATATATATTATATATATTATGACATATATATTATATATATAAATGCTTTGATGAACAACAGGTTTTAGGTTAAGGGGAAAGCTTTTAAGAAAAACTGCTCAGCTCTTTTTTTTCTTGTGTACATGACTGAAAATGGGGAGGAACCAATGGAGTGAGGCAAAGAGGAACTGTAAAGGCAGGAGATAATGGCACTGCAGTGACTGTGCCCTCTGGTACCATCTCTTTCTTTAAGATTTCACTGAATTTGTTGTGTAATGGATGCAATGCTCCCTGTTGAAATCATATCCCTGAATGACAAGACTATAAGCACAGCTCTGCTTTTTTTCCATTGATTTTGTAAAGAGAAACATTTTAATCCCCATGTCTATAATCTTGGTAGAAATGGCTGTACAAAGCCTTTTTTTTTTGTCTGTGAAACAGAAGACAAAGATAGAGCAACACATATCGCTTATTTAATGTCTTGTCATGCAAATATTACCAGTGCAATGTCGTATGACAAGAAAAAACCAAACCAAAAAATCTAACACATTGTTTCCTTCCCAAACTGAAATTTAAATGCCAAACATAATGGATCCCTGTTCCCCCTCCTACTCTTCATGGACCATCACTCTCTTTCAAAATTGGGATAATTTAGTGTCTTCTCAAATTTATCCCTAATACTAGGTTGTAATTTCCCTTTGCAGCTGGATTTCTTCACTTTATTAGAGCACTGCTATTTGGAAAAGGCTGTAGATCCTGGTGCGGCAAAATCACTGTCTACATTAGGGTGAAAAATTCTGTTTGAACAGAGGTAAAAATGCAATCACATCCCAGGAAAGTCAGCAGGCAATCTGGGTCAGGTTTCTGGGTAAATAAACATTCCATTCACTGCTCCTAATTTGATTTGCATAATTACACAACACATATATTTATGGGGTGATTAAAGTCCCCACATTTTTACATTTCTACTTTAAGCAGTAGGGAAGAAAAGTCAAACTGTGACATAAAACCAGCCTTATGGAAGAGTATACTCAGCCTAACACTTTTTAAATGAGGAATATTGATGATGGGCTTAGAGGAGGAGTATTCTTAGAGGGATTCATTTGTCTATTGTCAAGTTGGTTTCTCATGAAGATGGTGCAATTTTGTAGCTTGGCACAAATTGCACTATTTGCTGACTAGATTTATGCTATTTGGAGGTTTGGCCCACAAAAACTTTGGATTTTTTTTCTTCTTTTGTCATATTTTTTTTTCTTTTTGTTTTCTTAACAAACCTATGGCCACAGGAAAAAAAAAATCTTCTATAAATACACTAATTAGTTATGGCAGAAATAGCTGCACTAAAAGATTATATACACAAAGAAATCTGTAAAGATGCTTTGGATAAAGAGTGCAAGGATTTTTGTTGGAAAAATCTCTCATTTTGTGACCAATTTAAGATTTTAGCAGCAGCAGAGGAACATGCTGCAGAAAAGGTGCAAGGAGGTGCTTGAGTGGCCACAAGGGTGTGATCTGTTGTGGCACACAAACCTGCTGGAGGTGTCCTGAGCTGCTGCTGAGCTGTTACTCACAAAACATGCTGCTGACTTGCTGCAGCAAAGCCCAGAGCAGGGGCTTGAAACCCTCTTTTACTAAAGCATCTCTGCTTTCATATTAGATCTTTTTCATATTATAGACTAAAGCACTGTAATTTTAACTGACCTGCATTTGTGGAAAAAAATTGTGAATACAATATATTTTGGGGATAAACTTTAGCATTCTTCATATTCACTGTTCTCCTCCTGGCTTACTCTTGCTGTGTGCTGTAAAGTTTGGAAGTGCAGTCTAATTTATCAGTGATGTTAGAGCTCCTTTATTCTCATGCACAGGATATGACTCACCTGTTTGAATGCTTTGCAGGACTACATTTGTGATGAGCAGCATCTTGAAGAATCAAACCACACAGCCCTCTTTCAGAAAAGTATTTAAGCATGTGTGAGCCCTGTGGGGAGCACCTGCTTTGTGCACAGGTGAAGTGCATTGCTGATTGATGGTGGAGTTAAAACACAGGTCTCAAATTAAATATGTGCCTAATTTTAAGCAGGTGAGTGAGCTGGCCAAACTCCCTGGGACTACTCAGCTGCTTTAAGTTAACCTTAAGTTTTGAGTGCTTTGCTGCACCAGGGTCTACACTGCAGAACTAGGAATCTGCCATGGATCTCTCACTGTCTAGTAATTATTTGTTTATATAAAAGTTAGCAAGTCATAGGTTGAGCCTGTCAGCCCTGACAGGAAGCTGTTAAATCCTTCATGTGCTAGTGGTTTGGTTTTAGATTATTGAAGCAAATCACCAGGTTCTCCTTGAACATAAACAATGTTTCTTTCCCCATAACTTTCAGTTTTCAAAGTAAATGCAGAATGTATGATTTTCATATCCTGTCTCCTGTTTTATATTTGTATCTTCCTTTTGACAGATCAAAGCATTCACTTTCTTTATAATATGTATTCACCACACACATGCATATATATATATATATATATATATACACATGTGCAATTACTCACAGAAGAAGTGAGAAATATAATTTCCATGTGATGTAAATGAGCATAAGGTGAAAGCTCTCACAGAGCTGTGCTTATTTACACCACCTGCAGGTTTGACCCTTCACCTTTAATATCTGGCAAGTTGAAGTAGAAAAACTGCAGCAGTTTCTGAAAACTTTGAAGACCAAACTGTGCTCTGGTTTTTCAACTGGAACTTCCCTGAGTGTACTTAAAATAGGGAATAATGTGTGACCCCAAATATCCCAACTCCTCTGGAATGTTTACATTGCAAAGGTGATTGAACATGAAATGTACCTTCCTTTTATTGTGCTCTTTTGATGATGAGCTTTCACAAAAGTGACATCTGTGGCACAGCACTTCTAGCCTGTCTTGTTCTACCAACCCATTAGTTTAGAAATTACTTTCTTACAAAAATGTGACTCAGTTTCTTCTATTTGCTTGCAATCCATGGGCAATCTGCTTTCAATCTGAAGAATGCATTGCTCTTATTTCTTAGTATATCATGTTTTCCTATTGCAATGGAAAAAAAAAAAGAGTAATTGTGCTTTTTAATTTCAGAGTTGAAACTTGATAGAATGTTTTTATGCTGAGTTACAACTACATGTGTGCAATACTTGTCTTGCAAAGTGAAGTTCCCAATATCTGCCTTGCTTTGATAACCATTGCTGCATTGTAGGTGAAGTCTCAGCAAAACAATTCACTTTTTCTTAGTCTGCTCATAGAATAAACCACTTAAACCTGGGTTCTCACCTGTGTAAATCAGCTTCCCTCCAGGGAATGGGTCAAGCATACTGAGTTTCAGCAGGTGAAGGTTTAGCTCTTAATATTGGGCTCAAGAGCACTCCTTTCTATAAACTGGGGTGGCTCTGAAAAGGAAAATGTCTCAAAAATTAACCTAAAAGAGGAACTTTATTACAATTTTGAGCATGTAACATGGATTACAGTTTAAACTTTATGCTGAGATTGCTTAAAGAAAGAAAGTTCTTCCTAAAATCTTTTTAAATTTTGGAATAGCTCTCTTCTGAGCTTAAAGCTGTTGGGTTGGTGACAAGTGGAGCATTTGGAGGAATGTTCGTGGGGTGGTACAGAAACCACAGTGTTCAGACCTTGTTATTTTATTTTATTTTGCTTTACTGACTTGAACTTACATTGTGAGCAGCTAAAGAGCGACATAAATCTAAACACAACACATTTGGGGGACCCTGTTGGAAATTTCTCAGAGAAACCACATCCTTTGGCATCATCCTGGGAAAGGCAAGGAGAAAGTCAGAAGAAAACTCTGAAGAAAGGCAAAATTAAAGGTAAAATCTGACATGTGGTGAAGGGGGAGGGAGAAAAGGATGGTTAAAACTCATGTTTAGTAAAGCTGTATTACTTGTATGGGAAGCCTCAATTCCATCATACAAGCAGTTGCCTCAGCTAATTATTATTTTTCTTAATTTTTAGGAAACAAATAAAAACAGCATTTGTTCTACCAGAAACAGTTGTTATATTATTTAAGAGTTGAAATGATTTGTTTGGCGGTGCCTGTTTTTTGGCTTGATTGTTGCTCAGCTGGGCAGAATCAGCTGTAATCAGTGATTTCACCCAAAGCAGCTGTGGGCTGTTTGCTGGGAGACACTCCCGGGGCTGTTTAGGGCTGCAGCTGGGACAAATCACCTCAATCAGCTCCAATCAGCTCCCCATAAAGCTCTCACTTCTCGGGCTGTGGGGCAGAGTTTGGGCTTTGTGCTCTGAGCTGCACGGGTCTCTGGATTCCTGGACACGGCTGGTGCTTTCTTCTGGTGTTGGAGGGAAGCAGAACAAAATGTGGGCTCTCCAAGCTTGTAAGGTAACCAATAAGAAAAGCAAGTTGTGCTTTAGCTTTTTACTGAGTTTTGTTTTGTCCTAAATTTACTGTCAGCCTTAATGGAAATTTCTTTTTTTATTGTGGGTCGTTTTCTTTTCTTACTGTAAGCTTTCAGGCACACTACCTAAATTAGTTTCTTTTGTCCCTGCTGAAATTGATAGCTTTCTTTGAAATCAATTAATGCTGGTAGAAACTTCACACTGAGTGGTAGTAGAGCATAACTATGGGAGAGTTGCTTTGTCTTTTTTGAATTTATTTTTATAGGTTTCTTTGAAAGGTGTGTTATCTTTCAGTTACTAGTTCTGTTGTTGCAGTTATAAGGCTCTGTAGTTTTGAGGGGGTCTGTTTGGCCTCTATATCACATAAGGAGGAGAAGTCCTCAGACTCATAAATACACACAGCAAAAAGGTAAGCAAAAAGCTTAAACAAAAAACTAAAATAAAATCTCTACCCATTTTGCTGAAGTTTCAAACCCTTGGATGAATTGCTGGGACAGAATCTGATTTCTGAATAATGTGCTATGTGTGACTGTAATGTGGATATTCTCTGAAACATTTCTAGGTGAAAACCCTACAACACAGCTCATTGTGCCCCTATGTTTTTTCAAGATAAAAAACTTTGTTTCAGTTTTTAACGGTTTTGCTACAGTGCTATAATGGAAACTGTATGGGTGGGGAGATGGAGCCTGAGGGTTAATTGCCTACAGCTGTAGGTAATTATCAGTCTGGTTTTAGACTCTGGTTCTAAAAAGTCACTCAGCTGTGAAAGGAAGCATCTTGGAAGTTTTTCTATGTTTCAGTATTTTTCTAAAGTTCTTTTCATTGTGTGAAATGTATCTGTATTCTTATGGAATTATTTCCAAAGTGGTTAAGTAGAATGCAGCAGAGCCCTACACTTCAGGTGAGAATTGCAGCTAAAAGCACAGAAGGGATTGATGGTGGGGTTTAAATGCACGTTGCAAATTACATATGTGCTTAATTTTAAGCAGGTGAGTGAGCTCCTTGAACTCCCTGGGACTACTCAGCTGTTTTAAGTTAACCTTGAGTGCTCTGCTGCACTGGGGTCTGCACTGAACTGCAAGTCTACACACCATGACAACTGTGAAGAGAGATCCCAGATTTATACAGCCCTTTCTATATATCAGCAGAAAAAGAAATTGGCTTTTGTTTAATGTGTTTTTATATGATTTATATTGAAGCAAATCTGTCAAATTAAATACTTACCAGCAGCAAAATATGCCAGCCCACTGAAGTGCTGAAATGTGTAATTGCGAGTAAATCTAAGCAGACACTGAGAGGTTTCTGTGTTCAGTCTGCTGTAGTGGCTGTAGTTACAGGTTACAGTGTGCTGTGGCTGTAGTTATAGTTATAGGTTGCAGACCCTTATTCATTTTGGGGCACTACTGGGGATTCCAGTTGTCTTGGTTCTGCTTGCTGCCCACTGCCCCCAGAAGAAGGGCCAGGGGTGTCCTGCTGGGGGTGAGGCAGTGGGATGTGCCCGTATGTGGGTTTGCCTGTGCATGAGGATGCTGCTTTGCAGTGTTGGCTCTGTTGCTGGGCAGATAATGGGACAGGAGAAACTCCTGACAAGTGCTGGGTGTGGGCAGGTAGAGCATTTACAGGCTGTTGAAATTTAGCAGTTCTGCGTTTTAGCTGCCCTTTAAGAGCTGGCCAGGAAAAATATATATTGTGATGCTTTTCTTGATCCTAAAGCCAGCTTGGATGATGGTGAGAATTTTTTGGGAGAGTGCTTTGGTCACAAGAGCTTTCAGCTTCCAGTTTAGCAGACACTAAGGTGGAGTGGAGCCCCCAGGTCTATTCCCAGTGGGGTGAGGTGGCATTTCAAAGCAGGGTTTGCTGCAAACATCCCAGAGAGCCCCAGAGCAGCCCTGGGATGGGGAGCTGCTGGGGAAAGGGAACTGGAGGCAAGCCTGGGGAGGAGCTGGGGGGCTGCAGGTCTCCAGAGAGGAGTGCTGAGGGTGCAGGCCCATCAGCAAGGGTTGGTGAGGCCTGGAAATTAAATGGCAAAAATGCTGTGTTTGGAGTATGAATGTGCCCTGGCCCATGGACTGGGGAGCATATGAGATGCTGGATGCTGCTGTCATTCTTTGCATGAAGGTCTCCTGAAATTCATGTGATTCTGCATGGTGGAACTTGCTGTTAGACTGGTCCTGGCACAGGGAGAGAACGAGCAGTGGTTGTATTGGGCTGTGCAGATCCTGTCAGGCTGTTGTAAGTCTGTGCTGTTGGATTTCCCCTCCTGTTCTGTGCCTGTAGGTCAGCTCACACATCTTTCTGGGCTGTGATTAGTTGTGCAACGTTTACCAACTCTTTGGCAGGGGGAATGTGCTTTTACAACACAAGAACAGTTTCTTCTTGTGAATTTGCATTCCTAGCTTTGTCTTGTCATTCATGTCAAAATGTCGAGCAGAGAAACATATGCTTTCAAATGGAGTTTCTGCAAACCATTTGGATCAATAAGGACTGTCTGTCTGCATATTTGTAACATCTGCCACAGAGGAATATGAAGCTCTATGAATTCAGTGGTTTAGTAAACCATATTTTACTCCAGACTGTAGCTTGTTGACGTTCAGTGACAGAAAAATATCGCTGCTCTGGGCAATGCAGAGGTCTATTGTAAAGCAAATCCTGCTGTTTGGAAAGTAGATGTTTCATCTTCTGCACACAGCAAATACATGCCATCCTGACAGGCTGGGCCATTAATCCACAGCCATGTCACTTTTGGCTCCTGACAGCTCAATGCAGCTGCTGATCATCCTTGGGCAGCTCTGATGGCTGGTGCAGTCAGCAACTTCAGTTATTGTGAGACAATACCTGAACAACTTCCAGGGTTTCAGGGAGAAACCACGTGCCTGAGGACACAAAGAGGGGTTTGGATTGCAGGGAGTCTGGCCACATTCTGTAGGAGCACAGAAGGTGAAGGTTGCCCTGTGCCCTGCCTGGTGAGATTTGGATGCTGAAGTATGCCTCTAAGGGCTGGAATATCACATCCAGAAAATGGTGGTGGAAGGCAGGACAGGAGAGAGAGCTGGTACCAGAGTGTGGGACAGGTGAACAGCTTGCTCGGCCCCAGGGCATAGGTATTTTGCCACGAGGCTGCAAAAGAAGAATCCTAGGATATGCTAGCCTGCATATTAAGCAGCTGGGCAAGTCCCAGACCTTTAGCTGTAAAGCTGCTTAGTTCCACAGTATTAAGTGCCATGAAAAGTGTATTAAACCTTTTATTAAGAACTCAAACAGCACGCAGTAAAAGCATGCAAAATGCAAAGTGTTAAATTAGACTGTCAATTTAATTACTCTTTATCACCTAATCCCTTTACCTGTGTGGATTGTCAAAGGCAAACCCTTCTCTGCCTTTCAGGGAAGAATTGCAGAGGTCCTGTGGGGGAGAGGGAAGGAGGGGAATTGGGGAATGCTGTCACACAGGCCTGGAGGCAGATCTGAGCAGGGGCTGAGAGATGTGGCTGTGGTGGAGCAGGTGAGCCTGGATTTCCCTTCCCATTTGGGGAGCAAGGTGTGAGGCACAGTGCCAGCAGCTGGGAATTACAACTTTCATGGACTGGGATCTTGGGTTTTTGGTTTGGCTGAGGGTGGGGAATAGGAATTGGTTCTACTCTGGCACTCTGAATCAGCAGTGCCTTGGGCAGGAGCAGGCTCAGCACCAGGCACTGGGGACTGGCAGTAGGTTCACTTCAGTGGCTGGGAATTTAGGCTCTTTTGCCTTGACCTCAAACTGTTATAGGCAAAAGCATTAAGACATATTATAAAAAAAAGTTTAAGGGAGGATTATTTTTCCTCACCAATGAAGTGCTTATTTTTTCAAAGACAAAAGCCTCTGTATATGTGGGAATTGATGATAAGTTAACAATGTATTAAAAAAAAAGAAAAAATTTCCTCCTCTGCAGCTCCTGTGCTTCTACATTTTATTTTATTTTTTTTTTTGCATTAGCGTATATTTGAAGTTTTCTAAATTTTAGATTTGATCAAAGCTGACAGTGGAACTGAGGGTCTAGGGTAATTCATCTAGTTGGGAATTGTATAGGATTTTGGTTTTAAATTAGCTGGAGTTGAAAGTCAAAATGATTACTCTGTGAGTTGCAAATTAGAAATGTTCACAGTTGATAAAGAAACATTAAAATTTCACTTTGCTTTTGTTTTTAAAAGAAGTAGTTAATTGGAAATAATTAGCATTAAATTACTCACCTGGCTTTAGTTATGATGGGTTTATTAAGGCATTATTGAGAGATTGAATGCTGGCACATGTTGATGATATTTAGATGTCACTTGCCTTTGTTTTTTCAAGCGCTAGAAAGAAATAGCTCAAGTCTTTTGACAACCAAGAAAAAAAGGTAAAAGTTAGTGCTATGAAGGAGTCAAAGACATTTAAAATGTTCCAACTATTAAATTTCGATGGGACTTATAAGCCAAACTCTACAGGGCCCCTTTGATAGTCCCTGATCAAAGAAGACAGTTCAACATTGTCTTGTGCTTGTCATGACAGATGCTTGGGTTGAGATTTCCAAGCTGTTTCACTCTTTTGGAATAATTCAAACCCCCCCCCCCCCCCCCCATTATTTGTGGAAGGTGGGGTTTATAATTTTGCTTTGGGGTTTTTGTGGTGTTTTTGGTTTTTTTGTTTTTACTTTGATAAGTTTCATTATTTTGAGTACATTTTCATCTTAATAATTGGAAAATTTCAGACTAGTTTTGCATCTACCTGCAAGGAGAGAATATGGAAAAGAGGGCTTTAAATCACAATTACAACCCAAAACAGTCGAAGTACTTTCAGCCTTGTTCTGCCTCTGGGCAGAGGCTCATACCATGGTGCCTTTGGTCTCTGTTGTGGTACAATACATAACATGGAAAGAGATGTGCATTTGTGATTTCTGATAATATATTTCAGATTGATTGAATCTTCAAATGCTGAATGTTTGCTTGTGTCTTCTATTAGCTATCCTTTGTGAGCCATAGAGACCTTAAATCATGTGGGGAAAAACCCAACTGTTCAAAAATAAAAGCAGTAAAGAAGCCTTTCAGCACTGTAAACAGCTAGTGCTTCACTCCTAATTCTGTCTATATAGAGAGAAAGGACTATTAATGCAGAGGCCATTAAATAAACTGCAGTAAATATGGCTTATATTCTATTAATGCTAATGTTGTTTGTACATTTCAGTCCTCTTAAGTAAATTTAGTTCAATAATTTCTGCAGTTTCTGATGGGATACATTTTTAAAATATTATATTAGTGTATAAACACAAAGGTGATGTTATCTCTTTTAATGGGATAAGGAAGGAGTATTTATTTTTACCTGTTTGCTCTATTGTGGCTATTGTTCCAAGTACACTAATTTTAAGAGCACAAAGAATTGTCTTGTTTAAGTGAAACGATCTGGCTGAAAAAGCACTTTTGATTAATGGGACACATAATAGGGTCCTTCTGCCTTTCAGAAAACCTTGAGTTAAAATGTTTTGTTATTCAGGTAGATTTTTAGTTTTCCTGTCAAGTGTTTTTTGGTTTCTGTTGTTTTGTTTTAATCCTGGATGGGATGAAAGAAAATGTTCAGTGTTTCTCTGGCTTTCCTTTGCATGTTTGTTTTTAAGGTTGCTGCAATATGTTTGGCAAACTAAGATTTTGGGGGATTATAAAGTTTGAAGTTTTATTGTTTGTGTGTGGGTTGTGTAAGTGAAGAAAATGACCACTGGGTCTCAGCCTTAAGAGCAGGGAATTATTTTCTGTCTAGCAGGATCTGTCCTGTCTGTGACTCAGTCATAGTCAGTTCTTACTCAACTTCCCAGAGAACTAAAGGCTTTGATGTGTTGCCGTGGCTGATGTAAATGAGGATAATTTTCTGTGGACTGTGATCTATCCCACAGTGCTAATTATGTCACCTTCGGGCTTGACCCCCTGCACTGTCACAGGCACAGCTGGCAATTTCCTCAGGTGTTCCAAGCAGGATGAAGCCCATCTGGTTATAATGGAAGGAAAAGCAAAGCAGTGGGAAGGAGAAGCATTCCACTCCTCCCAGTGCCGCTGCTGCGTGCCTGCACCTCGCTGGGGTTGGACCATGGCTGATTTGCCAGCAGGATTTGCTGGGGGTTTGCCTCGATACCCCAGGAAAATGGGATTTCTTACTGGGCTTTTTCTGTTGTCCTTCCCAGCCCCAGCTGTGGTTATTCAGCAGAGCATATCCATGCTTTCCAGCTGCTCCTTGCTTCTCCTTTTGGGATTTGCCTGCATGAAAATCCTTTTCCTTCTGGAAGGAGTCATCTGCTGTACGTTTGACTTGGCTGCCATGAACAATATTTCTTGCACTGCAGTCACTTATTTTTTCACAGAGTAATTTGGGGATTTAGGAATATCTGTGTTCTTGTTGCCTGATATACTTGTGCAGCTGATGGAGTGGAAAAATTATGAAGGATGTGTGGGGGGAAATTCAGCAGAAAATGAATAGCAAAATAATTCCAAAATCTAAATTTCAGTGTCTGGGGAGAATTCTGTTTAGCCAGTAAAGATTTGCAACTTTGTGCCTTGAGTATGGTATATTAGCATTAAAACAATTGTCATTGTAAGCATGAGGATTTCTCAGCCTGGCTTGTGCTTCTCCTGGAGGCTGGTTTTGTACCAAGCAGCTGTCCCAGAGCACGGCCTCACCCATGGGGTCAGTGCTGGATGAAGTGGTGAACTAAGAAAGTTGTCATGTTCTGCCACATGGCAATTGCTGCTTTCTCTTCTCTTGTTTTTCTTTTTCCCCTCCCAGTGAATTGCCTTCTCAGCCATCACACAATCCCCTTTGTTCTGCTCACCACCACTGGCTGGGAAGTTGGGGTCCCTGGGCAGGGCTTGGGGCTCTGCAGGGCTGGCAGGGACCTGGGTGCTGCTCCCCCTGCTCCAGAGCAGAACTCTGCTCCCCACCCTGGGGCAGAAGCATTTGGGGGCTGGTTTCTACCCAGCCTTTGTGTCTGGAGTTCCTTGGAGCATCCCTGGGCACTTTGGAGCTGTGTCCCTGCAGACCCAGGAGGGCTCACAGCTGACCCGGGGCACCAGGACTGGCCCCAGCCTCAGTGAGTGTGTGTGCTCCAGACTGCCCCAGCCCCAGTGTCAGTGTGATCCAGAGCACAGGCAACCAGAGAAGGGGCTGGAATCTTCATCTACCTTTCATAACCCTGGTCTTTTAATTTTTTTCTTTTTAGATTTTGCTACAGCCACTTCTCAGGCATTGATGAAACCACAGGCTTGGGTGTATGTCTCTGTGGCTCTTTTCTGAACTTACACGTGCAGTGTAACTCATTCACTCGTGTTTGCCTGTGTGCATTTGTTTTCTGCTGGGTGGTTCAATTTGCATGTGTGAAATGCCGAAGTTTTAGTTGTGTGACCTTTTTAATTGTTTGGCTTTTACATGTAAATTGGTTCTATGTCAGCCAAATACTACCTTAATTAGAAAACAAAATATGCAGCATGACACCTAATGTTTCCATTAGCTTGTTGAAATAGTCTGGAGGTTTGGATTTGGGCCAGACTGTTTATTCAGAGTGCATTTTTAATTGGATTATTGGTACGTAATAATTGATATCTCACTGATACATTATTAAAATATGGATGTGTTTGGAATTGTTCTGACACATCCCAATGGAATTTAATTGAAATATTTACTCTTATACAGCAGGCCTTTCTTTCCTCCATGTAAAAAAATAAAGAAAAGAATTGTTTTGTGGCACAGTAAAAAAATACCTCCCTTTGCCAAAAATTGATTGATCTTTCACTGCTATTTGAGATGGATCTTTGAGCTTTTTTATGTATAAAGAAAGCCATTGTTTCCCTCTAGACCTTCAGAATTGATATTCGTGTTTTTGAATTATGAAGCTGGAATGGGGACTATTTTTGGCCAGAAATCTAGGAAATATCTTTTCTTGGAATGTGCTTCCTTTGAAAACTGACCGCTTCCTTTGAAAACTGACCACTTCCTTATCCTTATTTATTTTTTAGTCCTGTAAAGAGATAAGTTGCTAAAAGATTAATCCATTCTTAATCCAGGAAAAGATCTTTTGCTATCTCTTAACAACTGAGTTTGACACTAAGAAGCACTTTCAAGAAACAGCTTCAAATGCTTTTTTGAAAATGCACTTTTGTTATGTCAACTGGCTCATCCTGTGTGACCCTTCCAAAAGGACAGGAGCTTTAAGAAGTTTAAGAACTGTGGCTTTTTCCTCCTGAAAAGCCAATGTGGGGTGTACAGGGTTTTTGTCCTGTCTCACACACTTGTTCTGCACAGCCCCTGCTGCATGGGCTGTGCTGCTAATTCCAGAGGATGGGACTGGGAAAAGAGCCAGCCCTGAGTGTTCCCTGCCTGGGGATGGATTCCCTGGAGCCTGCAGTGGGGCTCAGCTGTGCAGGGGCTCCTGGCTCTGGCCCTGCCCAGCTCCTGCTCCCCTCTGCCATGGTGCCCTGCTCCCCTGGGCTGACGGCTCTGTCTGGGTCAGTAAAACACAACTGGTGAGCCTCAAGTTGATGCAGAAATTTTCTGGTGAGGGGTAAAAATGTGTAGCAAACAGTACTAGATGGGATCCTCATTACGTGGTTCTGCTGTACATCTTTAACTCCTGCTTTTCCTGGCTGTAGACATCTCCCACCCCATAAAGCTTCTGCCCACGGTGAGTTCCCTTCCTCTGAACCTATTTAGTGTTTCCTTTGGCGATTTCTGGTCCAAAATACTTCTTGGCTCGGAGCTGAGCCAGTGCTCTGTGAGAAGAGATTTCATAAAGAAACTGCCTGTCTTTGTGTTCTTGTCTGGAAGGATGTAATAATTCCCTGTCAGTCAGAGCTGCTCTGTATTTTGGAGAGAGTAATGATATTTCACCACACTTCTTGAGTGATGCACGGAATATTATCTTTTTAAGTAAAGTTTATGATAAAGCTGAAATTCTTTTAAGCAGACATTGGCTTCCAGTAACTGTTATTTGTCCAACCAGAATCAGATGGGTTTCTGTGGTGTCAGTGTCTTTATTTCAAACACCCATATACAAGTGCCAGCATAGTTAAAACCCCTCCAGGCAGGCTTTGGAAGCTCTTCTTCCCAGAGGAATGATGTGTGCTCAGGATAGAGCCCAGGGGATCACCAGAGCTGTGTGCTCTCCCCAGTGCCCTATTGAAAGCCCAAAGTCTGAAAGCCTGGGTAGCACAATTTTCAGCTGTGACCAGCCTCTACAGCTGGGGAGGAATTGCATTTGTTTCACCTGATTTCAGTGCCTGTGATGTTGGTGGTTATCTGAGTGCTTTCAAAGAGAGAGAGGGGTGCACTGGAGAGGAACTGGCTGTCTGCCTGCTGGGTGGAGGTTCCCCTCAGGGGTGTGCAGGGGTAATGATCTCGTGTTTCCAGCTGGAACCTGACCCACAGCTCACTTTGTGCTCCTGAGCCAAGAGTGACCAAGGGCACTGAGGCACAGAAAATGGCAAGAAGCTCATCTGTCCCTTGCTGGTCATCTCATGGAAAGCTTCTGTGCCAGATGCTGCTTAAAATCTGAGCAAGATACAAAGTGATTTTGTTGTCCCTTTAGTCTGCTCGGATTTGAAGCTTCTTCCCCTTCCCAGCTTGTACACCTTGCTGTCTTTTTAGCTATTGTCACCAACTGTTTGTCTACATCCTTTCAATACCTTCTTTGGTAAACTGAAATCTTAGGATTTGTGGGCTTAGGAACTGGAAACCCTCTGTTTCCAGTTCCTAGGCAATATATTTTTATTTGTGCCAGTAGCTAATTAGGGGATTGAAGCCTCTTTAATGACATGTATTGCTGAGGACTCGCTACCCCTGTCTGAGAAACAATGATTCTGAAATATTTTTAGTCCAATGTAATGACAAATCCATTCTAGAATATCAGTTTATCCTCTGCAGCATTGCCTTTCTTGCCTACTAAATTCACCAGATTGTTTTAGTCTGAGGCATGGTCTGAAAGGCCTGCCCTGCTGTAAAGGTTAATTATGGAGGAGCTGGGCCTGGGGACCTCCTACTGCTCAGGATAAAAAACCAAAATGCCATTTCCGTAGCTTGTTAACTGCTGTGATCTGCCTGTTCTGGCCAGGATAAAGAATCATTGCCTCATCTGTCACTTGGTTTGGCTCAGGTTTCCTTCAGCTAGAAACAGTTTATTGCTGTTGCCTTCTCTATCCCAGGGCAGCTGAGGCTGTGTGTGCATGCTGAGCACTCATGGGTAGAAACCACTTGGATGCATCTCAAAGCAGGAAACCCTTTCCCTTTCTGAGAGGTCAGTTACTGTCACTGTGGTTTCTGCAATCCCAATAATCATTATGGGTGTCACAATCACTGCTAGGTCACTGTGGGAGCTGATTGCCCATGGACAGAGATGTATGGTAATTTAAATATATTTTCAGAGTGATTTTATTGAAAGGATTTCCATGCTGCCTATGAAATCTGAGTTGTTATAGGATTCAGAGCCCCAGTCAGGGTAGGAATGGTAAAAAAAAAAAAATACAGCCATTCCTAGCATACAGAGAGCCAGTATTGGGTGTCTTAAACATGGGAAAAAAAACCCAACAATTTCTGTGTAGAATGAGGAAAGATGCCCTGGAGGATTACACAAATAGAGGTTTCAGCTCTTGCCTTAGAAGGTGAAAGAGTGAAAATATATCAGGGGCACCTTCTGTTCACGTCTTGCATGGATTCACTTATTCTTCTGTCTGTAGTAAGGCCAATGGTCAACTGAATCCAAGGTCTTTTAAGGGTAGGGAAAGCTTTGGCACTAACAGCTCTAATTCAGCCTGGTATTTCTGGAAGGCACAATCTCTTGGCAAGAAACTTTTTCCTGGAGAAAGGAGCAGTTAATGCCTGGTACTCTGCCTATAGTTCCAGATCCTACTGTTATTATTACAATATTGCCTGAGCAATTTGGCATTAAGAAAGCTGGGGTTGAGCTGGTGAGGAAAGCTGGTCTGGCTGTGAGTGTGGGATGTGCAGGAGTCAAGCAGGACCCATTGGTCACTGGAGCTGCTTGATGTGAAGGGGCTTCAGCCCCAGCAGTGAAAATCTTGGAGTTGAGAGTGTGGCTGCCAGGGAGTCCTGGGAATGGTCACACTGGGAAGTTCCCTAAGACTTTGGTGGCCAGGTGGGACACTAGGCCATCACACACAGGGCCTCTCTTCCCTGAACAGCCAACTGCTGGTGCTGTGTGGGTTCACCTGGCATCTTTGGGTTAAAATTCCCCAAGCAAACTCTGCATTGGAGTCTCTGTTGGTGTAATGTTTTCTGCCTGCATTTATCAGTCACTTATTGCCTCTGGAAGGCTCCCAAGGATCTCTCTGGAAGTCCCTGTGCCTGTTCTTCAGCCAGGATTTACAATCCTTGCTAGGTTCCCAGCACCAGTGTGCTGTTCCTTAAATGAATCTTAAAGGGCTCATTTCCTTAGTTATATTCCCAATTTTATTTAATTACACTTCCTGAAGAGAAGCCATTCTATTTTATGTTTAATACTTCTGTCTGTATGGGAAGTGAGAGGTAGATGGAGCTGGGAAAAGTCTATAGCAATTAAGCTTTTTTTGACAGTAATGAAGCTGTGACCATGCCACCATGATCCCTGGAAAATAAATTCCCTAGTGTTGTTTTATTTGGCTTTGTTCTTTGAAAGCTTTTTATATAAAGTATTTATTTAAATATTTTCAGAAAGCAATGCTTTTTTTATTTTTCCCAAGGTTTTACTTGCTGCAAAATTTCCTCTGGTCATAACTCCTTTGTCTGAAAAGCTTGAAATTGCTTGGTTGAAATAAGTCTTTCTATGAATTCAAAGGGGAATTTAGTGTTTGCACTAAGAGAGACTGTGTTTAACCCTTTATTGAGAGTAAAAAGGCAGGTTAAAGGAAAGAGAACTGATCTTTGAGATGCATCAGCTGCAGGTTCCTCAGATGCAGTCTGTGAGTGGGTGATGCAAGCAGTGGTATCTGAGATGCCCAGTGTGATTTCTGTAGCCTCCCCACCAGCACATAGTCTCCCTTAATCCAAGCCCTGAGAGATAGCAATAATCAGTAAAACTGCTTTTCCAGCTCCTGGCTCTGGGCAGAGCCTTGCACCAGAGGTAAGGCAGGGAGAGCAATGCCCAGGGTATCCTGGCAGGGAGAGCAGCACCTTGAGCAGCCCTGGGCTGGGACTGCAGGCAGGGCTGGAGGCTCTGAGGGGGATTGGGTCACTCAAACGCTCTCTGGGGGCACTTCAGCCCTGTGGCTTTGCTAATTTGAGCTGCATGGGGTGACACTAAGTTTATCTTAATTTAAAGGCAAAATTATGACTTCTTTGTTTGTTGTGAGTTTAGGGGGTTTTATTTTTAAGATGAGATTCTGGGGGTAGTTTGGTTTCCTAGAGTTGGTTGGTTTGTTTGTTTGTTTCTGCTCTGCGCGAACACCTTGACATTTCAATTCATGGTCAAAAATTTCTCTATTTAAAGTTTTGCAAGTTCAGTGGAGAATTTTTTAAATAAATGGTGCCTCTGTGGAGTTTGTCTGGGGATAAGCTGAGTGAGTTTTATCACTATTAGAAGACTTCCCCGTTACTTGCAGTTAAAATGGAGAGCAAGTCCAATTTTCTTAGAATGAAAATTATTGGGAAAATTTTACTAAGGATATTAGCTGATTCCTGTACTGAGCGTTAACAATAGTACTGAAATAAAGAAACTTTGCTGGAATATTTTCTGCAGCAGAATCTTTGCTTTCAATGAATCTTCCTTCTGAATGACAAAAGCTTTTCATCACTGAGGGCAGCTGAAATACCTGGCCAAAGACAGTGCCATTGTTCCATTTTTGGCTGCAATAGATTCACTAGCTGCTTCCTAGGAAATGGAACAGATGCTTGAACAATGATAGCAAATACCTCAGAACTTATGGTTTGGGAATCACTTAAGCATTTGGGATGCTGTAAATCTTGGAGCCTAAGCTTTTTTCTGGTTACCCTGGAAGCCCACAGTAATGTCACCAGCCTTTGCACAGAAAAGCTTCTCAAGCGAGTTCAAGTTTCTTTAGGTTCTCCTCTGTTGGGTGAGATGAATGCGTAATGAACATCTCAGGTTAATTATTAAAAAGGAAAAGAACTAGAGAGTCACCTAATGGACAGCATTTGTTGTAAACTCTGACTGCTTCACTTTGCAGTGAGAGACTGACTGCCCCAAAAATGGTCAGGAGGTGCCTCAGTGTTTACCATGTGATTTTTGCTGGAAAAGGATGCCAAAAAGTGAAGCTGTACCAAGCTTAACCTCATTCAGAAACTGTCTTATTAGGCCTTAATGCAAAAATAGCACATTAAAACATTTGTCAGCCCTAACTCTGGACAGTGATCTGCTTTCTAGGTTGAGTGATGCAGCTCCAACGATGCTGTAATTTGTGTTCACCTGTGCTGGGTATTAGCATCTGCAGCAGCAAATGGAGTTCTTGTGGTCTCCTTGGCATCCTCAAGCCAACTTATCTTCCCTCTGAATGCCTGCTCTGAACATCAGGGCTAGAGCAGTTTTTTAAGCACACCTCCGCTTGGGTGTGACGGAAAATCAGCTGACGCGTAATCAATTTATTTCTCTGGTGCAAAGAAATAATAGGCTGCAACTGGTTACCATTTCCTAATGATCTCTGTGCACTGAAAGAGTCATCAGCTTTGTTCCATGTAATTGCATTCTCTAAATGTGGCTATTTGTGGTAGATTACAGCTTGCAACTACAAGCACATTTGAGTAGGGAGCTGATGAAGTCCATTGGTTCCCCTTTTAGCCTTACTCAAGCAGCTTTCTTGGTTTTAGTGTGGTGCCTGCTGGCTTAACTCCATGAGAGAGGAAAACAGTGTCTGAGGTGCTCTTCAGTTCCACAAAATGTATCCCATTGTCTTGGCCTGGTCCTTCTACTCCTGGAGTTATATAACTACAAAAGCTTCAGTTTCCACTCCTGTGAAATACTCCTTAGAAAACTGCAGAATTAGCAATGAACTACATGCAAAATTTCCTAGCACCCTTTCATTATGCACTGCATATTTTATGCAACACTTAAAATACAGGAAAAAAAAAAAAGTCAGAGCTCCTGTATTAGTGTAGTTGGGAAAGGTCTTCTGTGTCTTTGCTGTAGGCTGTATCATGTTAAAGTCAACACTGATCCTATTTTCAGTGCATCAAGTAACTTACGAGCCCAAAGAGCAGAATTTGCCATTTTTAACCTTTAGTGCTTATGCAGTAATATAGGCTAGTTAGTTATTTTTTCCAATTTATTATAAGACTTGAGTGGTAATTCAGTCTTCATGCTAGCTTAATCTTCAGCTCAGTGACTGCCAATTACCAACAGAAACACAGTGATGGCTGCTTTAGCAATTATGATCTCAAGGTTAACTGGAAAGGAGAAGAACTGCTCTTGTTTCAAGGTGCCCAGGCTTGAGATCTGTACATGTCCCTTTCAAACCCTGACCTTATTTCACTGACAAAGAACTCTACCCTTCAGACTTTGCCAAAATCTTAAAGGCTATCCACCTCTTCTGCTCTGCTTTTCCGGTGCTTAATACTGCTATGTGGGTGTCTCTGGATGGAAAACGTGGGTTTGTTTCATATTGAGGTCGTGGGGGACTTCCTCCCCTCAGTACCCAGCAAGCAGTGTCTGTGTTTCCCCTGTGCACGTGCCTGCTGCGTGCACACACATGGTTGGTTTGTTTAAAACAAGGGGGAACACAGTGTAAATGCTGCCTTGCTGCCTCTCGCTTTCTTAATCCACCCTAAACCCCCGTGTGCTGAAATGCCTGGATTTTGTGTTTCAAGTTTGCTCAGAAGGACTTGGCTGCTTTTGAGAAACTTTAGCCAGTTCTTGTCCAGCATTCAGTGATAAATGACACTGTGGGAGCTCTGTCTGTGCCCTGTCCACTGGCCATCCCCTAACCACCATGGGTGCTGCTGTTTTTCTCTAGTTATTTTGGTTTCTCTTGGGCATTGCTCCTTTAGTTGAAGGTGGTTTGTCTGGCCATGGCCAGGAACAAAGTGGTATCAGAGTGGATGGCACCAGTTGTATGGTTGGTGTACTAGAAATTATTGTAAATGTAGGTTTACTAACAAGGGGAGAGAATGATATATTTGATTCTATCTTATTAGAAGGTTAATTTATTACTTTATTATACTATGTCATATTAAAGAATACTATACTAAAGAATACAGAAAATATACTTATTGAATGCTAAAAAGATAATAATGAAAACTCGTGACTCTTTTCAGAGTCCCGACACAGTTTGGTTCTAATTGGTTAATGAGTCAAAATAACTCACACTGGAGTCCAATCAGGAATCACCTTTGGGTAAAAAATTTTTAAACACATTCCAGATGGGCAAAACACAGGAGAAGCAAATGAGATAAGAATTGTTTTCTTTTTTTTTTCTGAGGTTTCTCTTGCTGCCGTTCAGCCTCCCAGGAGAAAAACCCTGGGCGAAGGAATTTTTTCAGAGAATGTGAATGCCACAAGAAATCGCCTATTAGAAGAAATATCTGCTCCAGAAGCTTCCCAAAACACCATGTCACCTGCTGATTTTGAATGGGGTGCTGTGTCAGGACCTCTATGCATGTGACTACACAGATAGTCCTTGTGGATTATTTTTGGCTATAGGCTTGCAACAGGGAAGTGTGGTAGAGATTTGTTGCTTTAGAGTAATGTAGAACCTTTTTGTGGTTTTCATAGAAAAAAAGAAAGGCAAAAGAAAGAATCTTTTTATCATTTTCTTGAGAAAACAAAACATATATGGGCAGCCAACACCTTGGAAAATGCACAGCAAACCCTATCAAGGGAATCTCATGAAGTCTTTTCTTTGAAAGTATCCTTGGTGAATCATGTTACATGTCTATAAAATTAGTTGTTATTCATTTATAGTAAGATGGATAAAGACACGAAATTAGCCTAGATTGTAAAATTCAAAATTATTAGGAGCAAAAATAAACACCTCAAAAATTTGACCCCCAAGAGGTACCTACAGCAGAAACAAATTTCAAAAATTAAGCCATATGTTTCCATGCAAGTTACCCTGTGATTTTATAGTAGTAAATCCTTGGTGAAAGCCTTGTGCTCATTCTTAGTGTAGGAAACAGACTGGCAATGTTTCTAGTTCATGTTAAGCATTGCTATTTCTCTATGTAGTGTTAAATGCTGACCATAAGTACTTCATTTTAGTTGTAATTATTCATATTTCTCTTCAGTTCAAAATCAGTGAAACTGTTCTCATATATAATTAAGGAAGAAAAGCTATGATGTCCTAGGAAGGTACCTCCCAGTGCCTGCCTTGTCAAGCAGAAGCATGAACAAGGCAGCAGCCCCTGACAGACAGGAGTGTATCAAGATAGATTACCAAACATTTACCAAATAGATCAAGCAGAAAAAGAACTTTGTTTGAGAAATGTTAAATTAATGCTTCACTAGACAAGCTGAAGTACTGTAGAGTATTAATGAGTTATTATTTGTTAAATACATGGTGCTGGGTAGGGATGTGTGTGTCCATGCCTATATATTATAGAAGAGCTTTTATTTTATGGAAGATAAAACCCTCTAGTTTTAAAGAACAGGGACCTCTTTCTAATTGACCACATCCACTTGTTACAGAAATACTCAGTCACCCTGAATACTATGAGATGCTTACCTGAGTTATGTGTTCACATTGTAATGGATTGAAGCAAAACTTGGGAAGTTCTCCAAAGAACCCCAAACAAAAAAAAAAAAAACAAACCCACACACCCCCACCAAAAACCAGGGCAAAAAAAACCAAAAAAATAGCCCCTCAAAATCCGTTTGGTTTGAAGGTAACCTCCAGTGCTGGTGGCAGCCTCTGGTGTTTCCTCTCCATGCTAGAGAGGGATGCTCCTGTGGTTTGGGGTGTGCCAACATCACTGCCAAATGGTGGCACAGGGCTCTCCAACCCTCAGTGTCCTCCAGACAGCAGAAACTAGATGTAGTAACTAGATGCTTCTGGTGTTCTGGAGAGCCAACAGGAATAACTTAGCATGTTCCGGGCTTCACTTGACCTTCAGAGATGCACATGCTGGAATTGGTTTGTCAGCTCCAGCATGGAGCTGGATCCAGCAGTGCCTGACCTGATGATGCTGTTCATAAGTGTGCCCTGTTTCCACTATTTTCCTTTTGGCAAGGAGCAGGAAGGAGCAAATATCAAAACCTTTTTTACATATATCTTTGACATTTCACAGTGAGGGCATTGGTCCTTTAAGTGGATGTGGTTTATAGGTATTGTGTATTTGTGATGAGCTGCCTGCCCTGTCTATGAGGGGCTGCCTGAAACGTTGGCAGCAGCAGAGGAGGCTGAGGCTAATCCTGGTAATCCCTCTGACTTGTTTGTGCTGCCCATATTTATCCATTGTAAATGTATGTTTGATGGGCCAGGGGTTCAGTAACAGAGAATTTGTGTCTGACCTTGTAATACCACGGCTGCTGCCAAATCAGTTCTTGGGTGCAGAGGTCTCTGCAGGCTGAAATGCTGCTGGGAGTGAAATGCTGCTCCCCAGCCCTGCTAACATCCAAATGAGCCTCCTCCTTGGAAGCAGCATCTCTGTGCTGAACTCAGGGGGAATTCTTGGTGGTCACATGTTGACAGTACAGCTATGGGGATGGTGTGCACCTTGGGATGGTGGCTTGGTGTGATGTCCAGCCTCAGCTCAGCCTGTCTCCCAGGCTGCCAGCAAACTCTATTATCTGAGATGGCTCAGGCCACCTTTGTAGCAGTTACAGAGATTTACAGCAAACCTGTGCCTCAGAATGAAGCCGGGTTTTATCAGGGACGTTGTGAGCTCCCGCTCCCCACAGTAAGGGAGCTGTTGCTGCCTGTCCCATTATCACCCAATGAATTCCTAAGCTGTCCTTCCCCAGGCTGCTGGAGGAGCCTGAGAGCCTCTGAGGAAAGCAGGGCAATGTCAGATTAGAGAGCTGGGCTTGGCTTGAAAACAAACTGCCACTGAACCAAAAGAAACACATGGACTTTTCACCTTTTGTTTGTTTGAATTCTCTGGAATTGAGATTAAGCACCAGAATGTTCGAAGTTCTGAGGGTGTCTCCAGCAATTGTGCTGGAGTTTAGAGCATCCCAGGCATAGAGATGCCACAGGTGCCTTTTTGGCTAACAGGCTGGGGTTTAAGTCATGTTGTATATCTTGACCTTTTATTTGGGATGAGTAAGCACTGATTTCCATTTATAATGTTGGCCTGAGAAATACTTTGTTGTCCAGCTGATATTTATCACAGAAAGCTTCTACTTTAATAAATCCCCAGATTGAGAAGGGAAAGAAAAGCAACTCCTTTTTGGTTTTTTTGTGGAAGGTTTTTGACCTGTTGTATTTCAGAGAATGTACTACTATGAAGGCTTGCATGCCACAGAAATAAAGCACCTGCTTTACTTCTCAGTGGAGATCCTAAATCCTTTAGCACTTGAGAGGTGAATCAAAGCTCAATTGGAATGAGAGTCTGAGGCTTTTGCTGCTGTGGGGGGTGATGTTTCCAAAGCACCTCTCTGGATGTAGAGAGGTGTAAGTTGTGATGGTTGGAGCTAAAGCCATCTCCAAAGCCCAGTGACTTCAGTAGCTCCCCAGTTAGCCCTTATGTCATGCTTTTCTCTTAGTGGGAGCTGGAGAGGAGGTCATAAATAGCTTGGCCTTAGGTAGCTGCTTTGGATTTGGTTCATGTGTGGATGAGTGCTCTTTCTGCTGCAGAATGCTTTCTCCTCTCACAATGCCCCAAGGATGGTGAAAATCTGGTGCCACCTGGATGAGAGGGTGGTGATGAAGATCTCCTGATCTGATGGGGAACGAGCACATTTTGGTAGGTCAGTGCAGAAAGGTGATGAGCATCTAAAATCTCCTCTCGGCCTGGAGCTGCTCAGCACCTCCAAGGTTTGACTGCAACACATGCTTGGTTTATCTGCATGATCAGCACCAGTCTGACTGCTGCTCTGTCATTTACCTGTGAAGTGTAGTAATGCAGCATAAACTTTAAGGTTCCCTAAATTCCCTGTGCTCCCAATAGAGGTACAACAATTGTAAAGGTGCAATTTTTCTGCACACAGAATTGCTAGCTGGAAAAAAAAAACCCACCTGCAGAAATAAATGCCACAAAGATATTTGGGTTTTTGGCTAATGCTTCTTTAGTGTTCAGTAATAATAGAAAAATGGTACTTTGAGGGTGGAGTAGGTGTCTATTGGGGGGGGAAATAAAAATAAAATTCTCCTGAATTGGTAGCTGTTTCAGGTGAGGAAATAGTCAACATGGCACTAATTTGCCCCAGAGCAGAAATGTCAGGGAGGATTGTGAAAAAGCACTGATGGCAGTAATTATATTGATAACCTACGATTCTCAGAAGCACAGAAGTCAATCTTGCACTGCCAGGATTCTGACAAATTCCTATGAAAATCAGAAAGCAATCAATATTAATTGTGAGATAGAAATAGTGCTGAGGACTTTCTTGTTTTGCATGGCTTCCCCCTCTTTTATTCTTTTTCATCTTTCTCCAGCTAGCATGGTAGAAAACACTATAAATGAGAGAAGTAAGAGAGATACCAAAAGACAAGTGTCCTTAGGTTCATGGAGTGGCCACCTGACTAACCTGGCTTTCTTTATGCTTAGCTTTATACAGTATTTTAATAGCTTTGACATTTAGAGTGCTCTCTGTGAGTCCCTCATTCTGTGCTGAGGAGTGTGGGGGGCCACATCACCAACATTGAGTTTTACACCTTTTTTTACCTTCTGATAGCTCTACATGAGAGGATTAGAAACAATTCACCTTTTGTCCTGCCATTAGTTAATGAGGTGAGTTCAATGCTCTGTTAAAGGAATACCTTCCTACAACTTCATCTGATCCTTTACTCACAGCTGTGTGCCAGGTCAGAATTTTATTTGGTAGTAAATGAAAAGTTTTGATGCTCCACAGACTTTTCTCCCCTTTTCATCACTGCTGAAAAACTTTTCAAATGCTGGTTTCCAGCCCTTTGGTGTGTCACCAGCCATACACTTTGCACTGCATTTCATTTTCCTTTTCACACTGTAGTGGATTTTATTTTAGTTCTAACACATATGGAAAGGAAGCTTTTGGACCTCAAGAGAGCTTTCCAGTTTGAAATAAAAGTGAATTTGTGACTGGGAAGCTGAAATAAAAACAAATTGTTTTGAACACACTGAATGTGTGGGGTTTTTTCTTCAGATTTTCAGTAGTCTCTGAGAGTTTTCTTTTTTAACCCAGTTTGTAGTGGCAAGAACTGCAGAATTGTTCTGTAGCTCTGTGAGCTGAAGTGGGTCATGCAGGCTCACAGTGATGGAAATAAGGGAATGAAGTCCCCTGTCCTGTCTGCATTCTGCTGCTCCCTTGTTCCTCACTGTGCTGAGAACCAGGCATATTTGGCAAAAATAGGTAAAAGTGAACAGGAAACCATCTGAATTCTGCCAGATTAGAAATTATTGCAAAAGATATGGAGGAGATGGTTGAAAATCCCTGAGCTGAAACCAAATCACATACTATTAACTAAGAATCTGCCACTTTTCAGCACTGTGGGCAAGAAAACCAGAGACTTTGGAATACATTGGATCAGGAGCATTAAATTTAGCTAGAAATTGCAAAATGAAATGTTTATTAAAGTCTCAGAAAAGAAAGAAAGAATGCTTTGTTCCTCAAAGCTGTACATGCACCCAGCTGTCTGGGCAGAGCACTGACTCTATTGCAAAGTTTTGTGATGGAGATATGTGACTTTGAATTGCTGGAGGTCCAGGAAAGACCAATTTATTCTTGCCATGAGCATTAACCCAAGGACCAGGAGGAATTCTGTGGCTGGGTCTAGAGCAGGAGGATGTAGGTGGGAGAAAAATATTTTGTCTTCCCAGGAGCATCTGGGGTTCAGGGGTGTAAACGAGTACAGTAGCCTGATGCACAGTTGCAAGAATGCTTTTTCCAGGATCAGGGTTAGTTAAAATAACCCTGATATTCAAAATCTGCTGCCCTCTTCAATTCATCCTCTTTTGTCTGTCTAATGGTTGGAATTTAAAAATAATCCTGACATGGGGAAGCAGTAGCAAAGTGCTGTGAGTGCAGTGCCAAGAAACACAGATCGCAAACCCCACTTTGTTCTACAGTAAATGGATTTAAAGGACGTGTAGCTGCTGTAATTAGAATATTGCAACAGTCTTTGGAAGCCTTAATTAGCATCACCAGATTAGCAACTCAAAGGAAACTGTAATGCTAGCACCTAACAAGCTTCTTGAGTCAAAGAGAGTTAATCCCGAGTTACTCACAAGTGGCTGCATCATGAACACAGAGCAGGGGAAGTGACTCCTAAAAAACCCAAGTGCTTGTTCCAGTGGAAATGAGATTAAATGAGTTTAGTTTGCCATGCAGAATCTTGTGCATGAGAATTGCTGCTCAGGTCAACAAACTGGCCTGGTTCTGTTTTCAATAGAACTGGTTGCTGAAATGAATCTGTAATGCAAAATCATGTTTTAAATGAGAAGGTTTTAGTTCTGAATCTCAGATTAGCATGTACAGCCTGTCTTGGAAACTTTCAGGAGTTCAATATGCCCAACAGATACATAAATCAAATTCATTTACAGAACTTAGTTTCTAGTTTCTCTAACTCTACTTTAACCTATCTTCTGAGGAAAAAAAACCAACAAGATGTTCTCTTTCATCAAAAGGAGCTGGGTTTAGCAGGGTCATAATATCCCACTCTTTCAACTTAAATATTTTAAAAAACCTTGCAAACAAAACTTGCTGTAAGTGTAACTTGCTCTCTTTCCACAAGTAGCTGAGCTTTAACAAAGTGTTATTTTCTGGTGAAGAAATGTCTCTGTAAAAGCAGCAAATGATGTTCCATAGGAACTGATGCATTTTGTTTTGGCATCCCAGTGCATTTTTAATACTCCCAGTGAAGCAAAATATGTGTTGAGCCAGTCATGCCTGGAATATTCCATGTCATGAGAATGTTTCTTCTGTGTAGATCCATAATGTTTGTGTTTTTCTTCTTGTAGTATTTTAACAGGTTTTGGCACTCTCTTTCTTGTTGAGTACGTGACAAAATGTGATTCTTTGTCGCTTGAAGCTCAGAAGAGGAGGTTTTTCTGCCTTCCAAGGTGGGTCAATGTCACTGTCTGTAGCTCTGAAGATGATCTGGCAGCTGATGGTGACTGGGTGTAGCACTGGAAACACAAGAGCAGCACAGTTTATTTGTTAGAAAAGACATCAGCAGCTGGGCTCTGAACTTAAGGACTACTGACTGGACAAGCAGGTTGCAAACCCTGTTTATAGAAGTGTTTGTATGTGGCAAAAAAAAAAAAAAGGAATATGCTTTCAGTGTCCCCATGAAATGTGTGATGTAAGCACATGGAACATCTTTATGCAGAGAAATGGGGCTCTGATTTTCCCTAAACAGAAGGATTCTTTGCATTGTTTTGCACTTTGTTCTTCTGTGCACTTTTCTGGTCTGGATTATTGCCCCTCTTTATTTAACCAGGGCTGTTTAAATCCTGGGATAGTTGCCTTTATATTTGGCAGCACCAGCTCCTGCCACAGGCAGTCAGCTGAGTGTAGTGTAGCTCAAGAACATCTATTATTCTGTGTCTGTGTGAAAACCTAGCACTGGATCTTTTTTGAGGACAATGACTTATTCTACTAATACAAAAAAAATCACTGGTGCCCATGCTCATGAAATTGAGTTTGTCCATTCAATATAGAGTTTTATTTTCAAACACAGATGTTGCATTTAACTTTATAAGTCTATTACACTCTCTCTTTAAGGCAAGTTTGGCCTTCCTTGACTTCCAAAGCAGAGATAAGTAATCAAAATAGTGCTGAAAAAACAAAAAGGGTTTTCCTCAATGTGTTTTTTTTTTCCTTAAACTTGGCTTAGTTACCTTGTTCTTGTGCACAGAAGCTCTGACATTCTTGACTAAGGCTAGAAGATTGTCAAATACAGAGGTATTGCTCAGGTTTGAGGCTGAGGATATGGAATCTTTTATCCTCCTTTGCTAACTCTTGATATTTGGTAGAAAATGATGTTTGGCTTCAGTTAAATTTCTGTCAATGCTATTTTTTTTGGTTTGTGCTTTTGCCAAAGCACTGTCTTAGCATTTTATAGACAGCATTTGATCTCTGGTAAAGAAAAACAAAAAGTGAAAATTCAGAATTTTCAGAAAATTCACTATCTAATCCAACCTCCTACAGATTCAAATCTGAGTTACGAACTTCACTCAATTCAAACTGAAATTTCTCCCACCTTTTGTGTTAGACCTTGGGCCCCTCTTAAATAAAGAACCTTCTCTATTTCTGCTAGACCATCTCTATTTAACTTTTGGAGCAGAGGTATGAAATCCACTTGACAAACACTTGCCCATCTGTTGACCTTTCAGTACTTTTAGCAGTATGTGTGGAGTGGTAGCATCCTCTGAGAAACACAGCACGGGGTCTCTCAAGTGTTAATTTTCCACATTTTCTGCATTTTTGCATAGCCTCATGATGAAATCCTCCTGCCCAGATCTGGACTAAAGGTTCTTAAATATCTCTTGTTTCCATTTCAAGGAATGGTCATTTACTTTTCTTTCTGAAATGGCCTTTGGAAAAGTCAACCATATGCCTCATTGCTTATAAGAATAATAAATACCTTTGGGCTTTGGCAAATCCTTAGCTAAATGACTCCAAGGTTAATTTTCTCTAATAGACTTAGTCACTTGATGCATGCTAATTTCTGAGGGAAAAAAGAACAAAGAAAATTTCTGAAGGAAAAACCATGTTGTAGTGGTTTTCATGAGTGTGAAAGATCTCAGTGTCAATCCAGAGAAGGGCTCTGGGCCCTGTTTGACCTGCCTTGACCTGTTCTCAGAACCTGTTCCTGGGCACAGCAGAGGATGGTGAATTAAATGGAAGCGGGCACTGACTGTTATTTCTCTCTTTGGGTGCACAGGAGCTCACCAGAGGCTGTCACTGATTCTGTCAGGTTTTAAACCTGGGCATGGAGGCAAATCAGACCAAGCTCACCACGGGTGCCTCACCTGTAGCTGGGAGTCTGAGCTCAGTGCTACCTTCCCTTGTTACCCCACTGCCTTAGGGGGTCACTGAGCCTTGCTCTTACCCCTTAGCCAATAAATGTGCCATTTCTGCTCTGTCGTGGTTCTTCATGCTTTTCTTGACCTGTTCTACCCAGTTAAGCCTCACACTTTTACTTTTGGTCACAACTCTTTGAAGGGGAAGAACAAAAACAAAACGTTTGCTGCTATGGCTGATTGCAGGGAGAGCAGTGACAAATGGCTGTGTTTTCTGGGAAAGCTTTCATAAGTCACATTTGATGGTGCTGTTGGGTTTTGTCAAGAACAGCTTGGAGTTTCAAAGGTGCTCCTGGCACTGGTGGTCAGTGGTTGCCAAATGAAATGTGATGGCAGCAAAGGAGACAGTGCTTCAAAGGGCTCTGTCCTGGGCATGGAGAAATGAGGCTCCAGATGAGGAGCTCCAGAGGTCCTTCCACTCTGACCTTGTGAGATAATTAGTGAGGAAGAGTCAGGAGCTTTCATTTGTGTTCAAAGTTTTTTTTCTCTATCCACAGTGATCCTGATAGTGAAACTTAAACCAAGCAGAAGCATTGGCACTGGAAAGAAGGTTTTTGAATGCCTATGCAGGGACTGGAAATATTTCCTTGACGTGTTTCTGTTTGAAGAAGCGCTCTGGAGGTAGCAGCTTCTGCAGAAGTCAGTGATAGTGGGTCAGTGCTTTTGATACCTGTGTCATTAGACCCAGTACAAAATCCCCCTGTGCAGCAGAGGTTTGTCAGTGCATGCAGATTCTTTGGGATCTAATTGTCCCTGGGGACTGTTTTGATTGCTGAGAGGCTGTCTGAATCCTCTCTGGCCCCTTACCAGTTGACTTTGCTGTGTTAAGACCCCAAGATTATCATCTCCTTGAAGACAGCAGCTCCAAGACTTCCAGGTCAGCTGCCTGTCTGGGTCCTCTCACTCCAGCAGTGTGTTGAGGAGGAGACAGAAACCCAAAAACTCTTAACAAGTGCCTCGGGTGCTCTAGGGTCCTGAAGCATTGAAAGCTCCCAATATTTCTAAACTGGAATAAAGCAAAATACTAAACTCCCCAGCTCTCTGGGAATTATCATTCTCTGCACAGCTCCCAGATATATTTAGAAAATTAATTTCAGGCTCTTTTGGTTTCAGTTTTTTCCTCTTTCTTCTTTAGAAGCCCCCAGAGCTGAATTAACTTCCAGCATCTTCAGTGTGAATTCGGCTTCTGGTGCTGCTGTGGCCAGGAGCTGAGCACTGAGGACGGTGTGAAATGAACCCCTGGTCTCACAAGGGTCCTCTCCTGGCAGCAGGCACTGTCTCAGCTGATGTACATCGGCTGTTTCAGCTGGAGTCTCATTAGAGACCTGTGAATCATGACTGAGCCCAGGAGATGAATTGTCCTTTGCTCTCCGTTACGGGATAAGGCCAGGTAGGCACTGAATGTTTTCAACAGGGCAGAAAGAGCTGCTCTCTAGATAAATAAATTATTTCAACTTGGAGAGTTGTCAAACCAGAACTTAAGACCAGTGCAGAATTGGAAAAGCTCCTTGGTACAGGTGTAAAATAAACTGCGGGGGAATGGTGCCCTGCAGAAGGCACCCAGGACCTGCCAAGTCCTCATGCCATAGTCTGTGCTGGGCAGGGCACAGCCTCCCATCCCTGACCCAGGGCCCACAGTGCTGTATCTTACAGTGCTATTGAACAGAGGGATTTGCTCAGTCATGGAATTACATGGGAGAATTCCATACATAAGTAATTTTAACACCTGGTGTGACATCTGGGAACTCCTTTGTTTTAATAAAGAGCAGTCTCTTACTTCCATGGTGTTCCTGGCCAGGCCAGCTGCTTTAGAAGCAGGAGGTGTATTCCATTACATATCCTATGTAAGTGAAGAGCATTCTCTTGAGGGCTTTTTAGAGGGCAGACACTGACATGACAGCTTTAGATAACATTAAAAAAAAAGTGTGGGTTTATTTTGTTGGCATTGAACTGTGGTGCCCTGAGTAGTCTCTGTGTTTCCTACATACCTCCCCTGGCTACACAGGAAGTTTAGGTACCTGCTTTTGAAACTATGCAATGGGTGTTGGCTCTGGCAGAATGAAGAAGCCCGGAACTACACTTCAGCACCATTGGTGTGATACATGATGGACTGATTTTGGTCACTCTCTTTTCTATTAAGGTCCTGCTTTCAAAGTCAGGTGGAGTGGGGTTGTGGTTATTTCCTGTTACTAATGATGGATCATCACCGATTTATTTGTATCTCAGCTGTTCTTAATGGGAGAAGCAAAGAATTGCAGTGCCTGGGGAAAGAGCACAGATTACATACTTTTTCCTGTTTCTGAATACTTCCTTTTTTTTATCTTTGTTTTATGGTACTGTTGTGAAGTTTGCTTGAGTTTTGAGTTATAAGTCCTTCACTGAACTTAAAAATTATGGAGAAGGCTGAGGAGATAAGGAAAATGTTCAAACAGCTCTTTGAACTGCAAGTGGAAGCTCTGGCGGGGGTGGGTTAAGGAAAAATGGAGGACAAAACCCAACAGCAGTTACACAGTCTGTATAGATATATCCCAAATCTAAATAAAAGTATAGAAATGATAATAAATTTATTCAACTATTTTAACAGATGTAGAGAAACCAGGCAAATTCCAAGATAAAAGCTAAACCACAAAGATTTCTCAAGTTAAAGGCTGAGTCTTTTATAGTCAAGAAGAACACTGGATACTCAAGACATGCTCATAAAAGGATACAAAATAAACACTAAAGCATCACTGACTGTAGCAATAATTGGAACAGTGTGGTTCAAAGGAAGCAAAAATCTGAGGAAGTGAAAGTTTAGCTGGAACTGCTAAAATAAAGTGGGGAAATCAATGTACAGTAAGGTACAAGGCAAAACAAGGACAATTACATTTGCTGAACTTGTCAAAGTGCCTAAAGGTCCTGGTGCCATGGCAGAGCTCCTGCTGAACCTGCACCCTGGCACTGAGCAGCTCAGGGCTGGGCAGTGGTGCCAGGGCAAAGCAGAGTGCCTCTGCACGGGCTGCATCCAGCACAGACATGGCTCAATAGCTTAAAAATTACCTAAGCAGGCAATATAAACAGGAATATATCCGTGAGAATGGCAGCTGGCAAGTTTCATCCCAGGGTAGATAGAATTTTGTGACTGTGAGATGCGTGGAAAATCCATCAATTGACCCAGGAAGCTGCTTGCATTCATTGGGCGTGACCCATTCTTCCACCCTTGACTGAGCTGGGATCGGTTTAAGTTACCAATCATTCAGGATCTAGGCAAATAAATAAATATTTGCCTTGAGAGTTGAAAAATCTGCTCTTTCTTCCTGACTCTGCTCCAAAATTAATGGGTGCAAATGGCTCCAGATGTTGTCTGCACTGAAAGGAGCTTTGATGTTCCTCCATCTATTTTGGGAAGCAAGGCCTCACACTGGCACAGCAATATCAACAATAAAGCTTCTCAGCCTCTTAGGCTACATCTTATGGATGTTACTCATGTCTTGGCTAATAGTGAGTGTTTCTCAGACAGCATAATGCTGGGGGGCACCTGCAGCAGAGGAGCAGAACTTTTCCTCTTTATTGTGCAGATGGCAAGGCACAGGCAGGGTGGCCTGTGCCGAGGCGTAAAAGGAAATTTCTCTTTCTTGTTTGAACAGGCTGATATTTCCTGGTTGCATTTAATTTTTATAAGGTGTTCAGACTCATTGCAGGCTGTATTTCCTTTTCTTTGACAAGGAGCCTGAGGCTGTGTTATTCCTTGTGATAAGCACATTCTCACCAAGACTGGAATGGTTTTGTTCACACTGTTCTGCCGACATCCCCTGCACAAGTGTCAGGGTGAGCCATGGCATGAGGGGCTCCTGCTCACCACAGGCATCCAGGGATCTTCTACACCTCCATGGAAGGAGAAAAGTCCCTGGGCAGGTGAGGGTTGTGGTGCAGAGCTGGATGGTTTCACTTTTACTGGAGATCATTTCAGTGGGGAGGAGCGGGCAGCTGGGACATTGGCTTCAGAGGTGGCAGCAGAGCTTTGGTAGGGTCCAAAGTGCACTGCACTGTGCCCAGTGATTCAGAATGTTACTGAGCAAATAAAACCATGTAATGAATCTGCCTGGAAAGACAAAGCAGGTGGGAGGACAGCTGGTCAAGGTTTTAGTAGATTTTTTTTTTCTCTTCTATGATCTACCTTACTCTGAATTATATGTGTGTCAGAAGTTAATAATTTTAGCTTTTTTTTTTTTTTTTTTTTGTAAGGCTCAACAAAGATGTTTATAATCCTATACATTTGATATTTTCAGCCAACTCAGGCTTGTGGTAAATAACATGCATTACTAAAAGCAGTCACTCTTTCCAGATGCACAAAAAGTTTATTTGGAGCTAAATGTGATTATGTAGCTATGACAATGCTCAGTAGTGCTCGACTACTAGAACTGCAGAGTACAGTGGGGATGAGAGATGAAAGCAGAAACATGCCAAGCAGTAATACCAAGCAGAACAATATGCAGAGAAATCAATATTTCCCACTTGTGCAGCTCCCACAACGGGAATGAATGGCAGTGATTTTCTCGGTTATTGTGAAAAGCATAAAAAATAATTGTTGCTATAGTAAGGAATGTGTTTAAAAGAAGTCATGGGGAAATTTGCCATGATGGGGAAAAAAAAAAAAAAAACAAAACAGGCTTCAGATTGCCATTTCAGCC
This sequence comes from Molothrus aeneus, assembly GCF_037042795.1. Lineage (NCBI taxonomy): Eukaryota > Metazoa > Chordata > Aves > Passeriformes > Icteridae > Molothrus > Molothrus aeneus. The sequence continues at coordinate 16,469,978 of NC_089653.1, forward strand.
CTGTAGGTGTTCTGTAGCTGGAATACATTGGAAAAGAGGTTGCCATGCTACTTGTTTGTCTTGCAGGTCCCCAGCTTGGTCCCTAACTGAGTCCAAGCTCATTTCTTTCTTATGATCAAAGCACAAACCCCTTCAGAAAGTTTAATGTAGTGATAAGAGAACATTTACCACAACACACAGGAGCAATGCTGCATTCCCTGCCAATCTCAGAGATATTGGTTGGTGTTGGTGTCAAGGACCACCCAAAAGTTAAAAATCAAGGGAGTCTGGGGCTTTGCTAAATTATGTTTCCTCCTGAATTTCAGTCTTAAATTAGTAGAATGTGGAATCTGTATAGTTAAGAACTTATAAGAAATCATGCAGCACACAAAGTATTCCTGTAAAAGGACTGATAAAGCAGCCTTTCAGGAGTCACTGCAAGGGCTTCAGTACAATGAGTGGTCAAAACCAGCAGATAAGCAGCAGCCAGAAGATGGCAAATAATCCAGTGATGTTGGCAAACAAGTACATCTCAGAACATGCATAAAGGACAAATGGTAATATGCATTTCCATGATGTCTGGCTTAGCTCCTTCCCACGATGGAAAGCTGAAAGAAGTGCGGGCATTTAGCGCTGTGGGTTGCCTCTGCAAATCTCTGCTTTTGTTAAAATACAGCAGGGGGGTAAGCAGGCAGAACAAGTCACCTCATTCATAGCTTGTTGATCACACAGTGAAAATATTTGATGATAGATGTGTGAGTGCAACAGGGGGCAAAGGAAGAACTGCCTAGAGAAATGCTTCAAGTATTAAACTTCCATAGCTCGTTCTCTTTTGCATTTCTGTCTGAGACACATGTTCAAATAGTTTGAAACTTGTCAAGTCAGACTGTCTTGAATTTCATGAGTTCTGGAAGATGTTCACTGGGTCACATAAAATATGAGGGGAAAAAGATGCCCAGGTGAAGATTTCCTAAAGTTTGCTCAGAGAATGAAGGAAAGGGGGACATTACAGAGAGTTGCAGAAGGCATTTGCTGCTTCTGGCTTTTTCAGATTTCAGAGAATACAGGGACTATCTCCAAGGACTGCAATAAGCCATTTTTGCAGTATAAGATGTTTCTTGTTGGATTATAAATAAGTTATCCAGCATCCTGCCTTAGTAACATTGGCAGCATGGAAACATTGCTAACATGTTTACTTTCTCAGAAGAACTGCATGAACAGGCTGTATTTTAAAAAAAAGTTTAAAAAAATTTAAAAATTGAAAGCAGTTGTAATGGAAATTAGTTTATTTTCTTTCCCTCTGGTTCAGAAGGGCTATTTGAAGGCACAGAAATATTGCACCAGTGTTCTTAGCACAGAAAAGGGTGGTTAAAGAAGTGTTGTTCATGTGTCCCTACACTGAAGTAGAACTTTGTCTAAGTGAATGGTTCTTCTACAAGTCCTATTAACAAAAAAGAGTAAAAAATTGCTTAACTTTGTTTACATAAGACCTCATTGCTTTTACGTTAAATAGGAGTGTGGGGTGCTCAGGGCAGGACAAGGGAGAGCAGAAATCCTATTGCACTCAAGGACAGCTGTCTGCCTCACCCTTGCAGGCATCCCTTGCCACGTGCTTCCAAAGGCCCTGGCTGGGAGCAGAGCTGCTGCTGCACACAGCACTGCCATCTGCTCTGCAAACAACCACAGAACTGGTGGTGGGGATAAAAGGTGCCATTAATTTTCCTTTAAATAGGGCTATGTCTTTCTGTGCGTTCCTTCTGCAAGGAAGTGAAGGATGTGCTCCTCCTGCCTTTGTCAAGTGCAGAAGTGGAATGCAGGTCTCAGGCTCTTGCCCAAGGCTGTTTATGCACAGTGACAGCCCCCAGGATTCCCAGCATTGGGCTAATTTCTGCCAAAATTAAGGCAGCCTGATCATGCACAAAATGAAGCCAAATTAGGTCCACTGTGCTTTTCTGCATCCAGTGTTGGATGTAACTCAGAGCAATAGTTTTGACTTTGTCATTGGGTTTTGGTGTTTGGGTTTGTTTTTTTTTTTTTTGGGGGGGTGGGGGAGGTTTGTCAGCCCTGAACAAATTTCTGAAGAGGAGCTATTACTATAAAACCAACCATGTTCATGTAATTGCAGAAGAGGCACAGGTTACTGGTGTACACTCCACAGAAATAAATGGGATAATTAACAAGTGCAATCATGGGAAGCTGAAGGGAAGGCTCATCTCTGGGAATGTGTCTCTGAGGTGCTTTGCAAGCTTGGAAGACTTTGGCTGGCAGCCATTTCCTCTCTTCTGCTGCTTGGTTAAGTGCTGACACCCCCCCAGAGTGTGTTTGCTCTGTGTCTGCAGAGCATGAGCTCTTCAGGCCTGGGGAAGGGCTTGTGCTGAGAGCTGGCCCCAGCCAGAGCAGTGGAGCTGCTGCTGGGGAGACTTCCTGGCAGATCCAGCCTTGCCTGGGTCTTGCTCTCAACACTGCAGTGTCACAGTTGTGTTATTTGACATCAACTAGAGATTAAAGATGAGTTGTGCCAGGACTTGTGAAAATATGTGGTGAGAAGGAGCCTTCGGAGGAACTTGTTCCTGAATAAGAAGAAACTTGTGAAGAGTTAGAGAGGACACAGGGAAACAAAGCCTTGCAAAAGATCTCTCAGCAGGGTCGGTGGCAGAGCTGGCAGGAAGAGCTGGGCAGGAAAGTCAATCTCTCCCACTGAATGTTCTCCCTGAAAGCAAATGAAATTTCAAGAGCTTTCAAGGAGCTTTTTGGAAGCTAAACAGCCTGACCCTTTGCTTTCTCGGCTCTCTGTGGCCTCTCAGCTGTTGGAGAGGTATCCAAGCCTTGTTTAGGAGCAAAACATCCCAGTCTGTTGCTTAAAATTGTATCAGAAAGCACATAACAGGAACTCTTAGTGTATCACAGTTTATCAGCAAATCTCTTCACAGGTGTGAGGTGTGCTCACTTCATTCAATGTACTGGCTGCTGTCTTTAGGAAATAATCTATGATAGCTGCCTAAATGTGTATTTTTTAATAGATGAGGAAGCATCCATTGTCTGTCAGCTTGCTGTAACATGAGTAAGATTCCATTTCTAGGGATTTCTGTTGAAAACAGTCAATACAACTGCAAGTTAGCACTAGCCACAAATACCAGTGCGATAGCAGCATTCAGGACTTCTCTACTCCACATTTGTTAATTGAAGGGTTAGAGGAAGAAAAGCAGAGTGGCAAAGAAAGAAATGCACTAAAGTCCAGGAAATCTGCCTCCATTTGCTCCTTTTGTGCCTCCTTTTCTCCTGCCTGGAGGGGACCTTAGTGGAACCTCATTGCTCTCTAGAACTACCAGAGGTCGGGGTCAGTGTCAGTAACAAGTGGCAGGAGGAGAGGAAATGGACTCAAGTTGTGCCAGGGGATGTTTAGATCTGAAATAAGGGAAAATTTCTTCATTGAAAAAGGGGTCAAGCATTGGAACAGGATGCTCAGGGGAAGTGGTGGCATCATATCCCCTATTCATAAGGCAGGTGGACACCTGGGGACATGGTTTAAGGGTCAACATGTTGGGCAGGGTTAACAGTTGGACTTGGAGACCTGAGAATTCTTTTCCAGCCTTTATGATTCTATATTAGGTGAGCAGATTTCATCCACCCAAGCCACACCAGCCTGAGACTTTGGCCTGGGACTCTTCCCACAGCTCTGCCTGCCTAAGGACCTTACTAACTGTGCTGAACCCCTGATGCTGGGAGAGCCCCACTGCCGTGCAGACTCCTCTCCTGCTCTAGGCAGGTCGCTGTTCCCAGCACTTCTGCCACCCTACCCCAGCTGAACTGACCCCTGCTGAAACCCTGAGAGCTGCAGGAAGGTTTGTGAAAGAGTTCCTGCCTCAGCCCTGCCCTGCAGCAGCCTGGTGCACTCACCCATCCAGTGCTGTTCTGGAGCTGCAGCCCCTGCCCAGCCACCCACCCTGCTTGTGTCAGAGCCAGGAGCCAGCACCTTTGCCAGGGCATTACTGCCAGCTCCTGCCCCCTGCCCTGCCTGCTGCTGAGCCTCAGTGGGGCTGGGAACCCCCTGAAAGCCCACTGCACATGGAAGAGAAGGTGCTCCTGGATATGGAGTCCTGCTGCTGCCAGGGTCCCTTCTGCAGGGGCTGCTCCCTTTGGGGTTTTCAGGAGGTGCCATTCCTTGCACGTCACCAAAGGCAGCAAGGACCTAGCCAGGCTGGCCTAGGCAAACATCTGCCTCTGTTAAACAAGGGTTTAACTTCATATTTCTCTCAGGCATACAAAAACATAACCCTGTAGAAAAAACTACAGTACTTCTATCACAGGTGTATTTTAGCTTTTTGTCTTCTCCTTTCATTTTTTTGTCTTTTGAGAAGATGATTCAAAATCAATAGTTCTCCTTTGAGTTTAATCTTGTAGATGTATCTAGTTTTGTTGATACAATGTTTGATAAAAGATATTTCAACTAAGGAAGTCAGTGAAAATATTCTTCAGGGTGATGTTTCAGGCACATCTTTCAAGGTTTATGTCACTTTGTGCTGGACTATAAGCCAGTTTGGAATTACAATCATATTCTGAGTGGAATAAAGTGGTGGTTTTAAATTACCTTTTTTTCTTTGCATTTTCTCTTGAGCACCCTTTGCGAAGTCTGTTCACCATTTATAGAGCTTTGTAACACTGACCACTTCTCAAGGAGTTTCTGTGGGAGAGCAGAGGAGCTTGCCTGCTATCTGGCTCTTGGAAGATCAGGCAGTAACTCGCCCCTTGGCTGACGAAGAAGTCCCTGGGAGTCTCTGTTTCCCTTCTGGTGCTCGTTCATGTTTCTCAGAGTGTTTCACTGCCAGCTGTTCCCAGCCATCTGTTGCACAGGCTGGGATGCTGCTTGGGCACATATGGATCAGGATATGGTGCTGGGATTCAGGGCTCTGAGTGCCAGCCCGGGGCTGAGCTGGGCAGTGCTGCTTTCAGCAGGGTCAGGGCACATATGGATCAGGATATGGTGCTGGGATTCAGGGCTCTGAGTGCCAGCCCGGGGTCAGGGCAGAGCTGGGGTGAGGCCTCAGTGGATGCAGTTGGGATGCAGCAGGCCTGTGTCTGCTCTCCATAAGCTATCACAGATAATGTGCCTTATCTGGAATAACTCCTTGGCCTTTCCAGACTTGAGGCAAACCCTTGACTTAACTGAGATTAGATTGTGCTCTGTGTGTGTGTGTGTGTGTATGTGCTCTGTCACAAATGCACTGCCTTGGGGGGCTGTGCCTGAGTGTGGCTCAGTCTGGTTTTGCATTCACTTGGGAGGGATGAACAAAGTGCCCCAGATTTAGGGCAGAAGCAAGCACAGGCTGGTTGCTTGTCTGAAGAAACGTCAGGCAGAGCTGCTGCCTGCCATGCCTGTCTCAGCCCCAGGGGCTGGAAAAACCTTTGTGGAGTCTAAAACTGCTGCCCTACATAGGGAGTGTATCATGGGTATTTTCAGTACTGTCTCCTTTTAAGCTCCTGGGAGAATATTTGTGTTTTTTCTGAGTTTTTTATGTTTTCAAAAGGAATGCAGAGATCTCTGAAGGATTGTTCCCAAAAAACATTGCTTAAGACTGACCACAGATTATGATCAAAAGCTGGATCAGGTTCATCTGTATGATATTGATTCTCCTTTATTGTTGCAACTTTTCTTTTGTTACTTAAATCCTGGTCCCTCAGTATCTTTTCCTTTCAAGCAAAGTAGTGGCTACTCCTGCTGTGACTGGCAGGACCTCCTTGGATTTTAAAAAAGTTCAGGGAAGTGTTAAACGTATGAACAATTACCTTAAAAAATCAGTGAGTCAGTCAGAATAATTGGCATAAATATAGCCAGTGTTTACAGCAACATCTATATGTGGAATTATTTTGGGTCACCTTGGTGTAAATAAAAATGGCATAAGTAAAATGTTAACATTCTTTCTGCATCTTCCAACTAATTTTCTATCTTTATAGCTGCATGTCAGATGAGTGCAAGTAAAACTGAGAGATTTTAAAACTGGGAGAAAAACAGAAAGCAGCATTTCAGGACTGAAAAACACAATGGCAATGCGTGGGGCACAGGTTATGGTGTAGCTTGGCTTTGAACTCTGAGTCCAGGGAGGGTTAATTGGTGCTGAGCTTCCTGCTTTGGTGTCTGGATTACTGCTCAGCTTTGCACTGGATCTGCTGGGCCAGGCTGGGCTTTGCTAAACCAGGTACGGCCACAGCTGAACAGAGCAAAACAAGCAGCAGGTATGGGTGAGGCTGCAGAACAAAGCACATAAAAGAAGAAGTTGTCTGTCTTGCATGTCTTTTTTTATTGTGTTATTGAAGTGAGTGGGGTCAGGACTTAGAGAGCAGGACATCATCCCAAATATTAGTCAGGTTTTGGAGAAAATGTCTCATGTTTAGGATGTCCAGATATTCTTAAGTCCCATCATATAGTTCTAAACATTATTTTCTCAAGTGTAGCTTGTTGTTTTGTTGCTTTTTGGGGAGTGCTTTGTTTTGTGGGGTTTTTTTGAGAGTTTTTATTGCTGTTGTTTTTGGTTTGTTTGGGGTTTGTTTTTTTTTTTTTTTTAATTTTGGCACATTTTAGAACCAAGCTTTTTTAATTTGTTTCCCAGCTAGTGTAAATGTTCTTTTCCACAGTTCTCCAATTCCCCACCGTTCTTTCTTTCCCACTAACAATTTTTGTACCTCCTCCTTTAACTTCTGCTAAAGCTGTGTAACTCAGATGTTTCATGTTGCTTTCCCTCCCCTCCTTTGCCAAGTTTAGATGTAAGTACCTGAGTTGTGATAAGAGCTTGCTGTGACAGATGCTTGAAGGAGCCCTCTTCCCAAGTGCTTCCAGCTTTTGCAGTTCAGCACCATCCGTGCTCTGCTCTGTTCCCTTGATGTGCAGCTCCCTGTCACTGCACTGTAACTGGAAATAAAAGGAAATTTCTGGAGCAGTCAACCTGTTTGCTTGTGGGGTGAAGTGAGGCCATCTCCTGTGACACGTGATGGCGATCAAGAGGCAAAGCACAGGCTACAAGATGGCAGGTTGGGAAAAAAAGTCAGAGTTAGGGATCACATTTTCAGAAGAGTGTGGTGGGAACAGCCATTATGAAATCAATCTGAATTGCTCCATGTGCCCAGAACTTGGATGCTGTGTTTCCCTGGCCCGTGAATCCCAAGCTGCCTCCTACTGCAAACAAAAGGACATAACACTGAATTTACACGAGGGTGAGTCAAGATCCATCCAAGTGTACTCATGACTGTCCAGCAGGTTTCAGTCCGTGTCAGTAAAACACAGAGTACAGCCCCATTAGTTCTTCATAGCAGACTAAATCCTACTGTAAAATCCTCTCCCCACATGTCCCTGCTGTCCTGTGCTGTGAACTGAGCAATTCCCATCAGTCTGGGAGGATGCCACTGCTGGCTCTTTAGGCAGTATCCCAGTTTTCCTCGGGTTGAGTTGCCTGGGCACAGCGTGTCACAGACACATTTTCTGAAAAATCCTTTCCTTAGGATTTTTCCTCCTGAGAAGCTGAGAGACCTCAGAAGGAACAAAATGTAACCAATGGTTATCTGCTGCTGTGGAATGCAACAGGTGCATCTGGGATTGGTCTCATGTGGTTGTTTCTAATTAATGGCCAATCACAGTCAGCTGACTCAGGCTCTCTGTCCGAGACACAAGCCTTTTTTATTCATTCTTTTTCTATTCTTAGCCAGCCTTCTGATTAAATCTTTTCTTCTATGCTTTTAGTATAGTTTTAATAGTATATCATAAAATAATAAATCAAGCCTCCTAAAACAAGGGGTCAGATCCTCATCTCTTCCCTCATCCTGGGACCCCTGTGAACACTGTCACACAGGGAGTGCTCTACCAGGGCTTTAATTAATTTAGCTGTTGGATGCATTGTGCCATTCCTTTATTTCCTGTCACGTCTCCCTGTCTTGCTTCACAAGGAGCCCCTCCTGCAGCAGGAGCCTGGGATCCCTGGCAGGAGCATGGAGGTTTTGCCCCATGCAGCGGTCAGGAGAGCAGCAGGAGCAGGGCACACATCTGGCACTTCTCTGCTTTCCCCCACTGGCTGTGTATAAGGCATTTTGGAAGTCCCTGGGCCAAGAGCACAAGAGTCCAGCTGACATCTCAGAGTTTGAAAAGTAGTAAGACAAAAGATGAGTAGGAATAGCTTAAGTAAATTGTGCCTGTAAACTTCTTGGGAATGATTACACTGGGGACACAGAACCAGCAATCATCGAGGACTGCTGATGTCTACACTCTTGCTCTTTGATATGTTGGTATTTTGACAGCAGTGGCAAATCACTTCAGAAATCAACATGGGCGAGCAAAGGGTATTACAGTACTGCAGCTGATAACTGGAAAAAAGTCACCAGGAATATCTTTACATAACTAGCAAACATGTCAAAATGTGCTCCACACTGCAGATCCAGCAGCAGCAGAAGTCCTGTCATTGACTGAGTGCTAGAAAGAAGATCCCAGACAAATGAACTGCTGATGTGAGCTCTGCAGGCACAGATCTGGCAGGATCTGAATTAATGATGCTGCTGAGTTTAAGAGGTCTTTGATGCCTGATTTTACATGTGTGTAAATGGTGGTGTGTGGGGCAAACTGGTGGAGAAGTTGGCAGCCAGGATTGGAGTTTGTGGGCTGGATTCACCTCTGTCTGCCTGCAAATGCCAAAGAGGTGGTGGAGCACTGTGGAGACAGCTTCTGCTGCTGAGGGGAAGAAAACACTTTCAGAGCTCACATTGTTTACTTCAGACTGGTCTATCTTGGGTGTTGATAAATTCTTAGTTTTATTCCTTACTGATGGGAAAAAAAATGCAGATAACCCATTCAGATAGAAGAACCTCTATTTGTCTATATTTATGTTTAATTGTACCTGTGTGCCTGCAGCTTCCCTGAGAACAATGCCAATTACCAACTCCTGGGGATTTGAGCCTTTGTGTGACATTTCAGCAAGGAAAAAAAATACCTGCAAGCATTTAACTCTGAGAAGAATGCTGAACAGGTTCATGTATCAAGAAGCATCTTTTCTGTCACAACTTTGTTGACTAAAAGTAGACTGATTTGTAAATCTTGGGGGGGAAAGTACCTGTACACACTCATCCTTCTTGCCCTTCTTCCCCTCTTGTTGTCCTGTAGCTGTGGGGTAAATGAAAATGGAGCAGCATAGATATCCTCATTTACACTCTCCTCACTCATCTTCTCAGGATTTGATTATTTTCTTTTTAAGTGTGGAAGTTGGTATTTCTCTGATATAACTAGTTTAACCTAACCTGTTGCTCTCCTCCTTTTGGAATTTCTCCTCCATTAGAAAACTGTCATAATTAATGTTCAGAATATACCATATTTGATCCTGGATTTTTGATAAACATAAGGTTTCTAACATAAGGTTTCTACAACCACTCAGAATTGTATCCAGAAGCTTTTCACCTATAGAAAAATGAAAATTATCATTTTCCAGGGTGAGACTTCCTTCAGATTCCAGTAGTTGTGAGTTCTGAGAAAGTAAAAGCTGACAGCAGTAAGTTTGAGAGATGTTTTAAATTTTCTGTACCTCTGAGCACAGTACAGCATGGCTTATTTTAATTAAAGCCTGGTTTGCAGTTGCAAGGATAGAAGAAATGGTCCCCATAAAATTTTTTAAGACTCTCTAAAAAGTGTCTTATACAGAGTTTTGCCTGTCCTGTAAAATAAGTTGCATATGTAGAATATACAGCAATCCCATATAAAAAAGGTTTTATTGGCACTTGTAGTAATGACTTTCATAACTTATTCATGAGTTCACTGCTCATGAGTAATTTGGTCAGCCAAAATACAGGCCAATAAAACTTTTATACCCCACTGTCATGTCTTCTGCTCTTGGAGTGGAGAGATAAACAGGGCATAGCAGATCTTTGTAGATCCTCTAAGGGAAGGACTAAAATAGAGACTAAATTCAGCTGTGATTGAAAGAAAAGTGATGAGCTGAAGGGGGGGGGGGGGGGGTGATAAAAAACACAAAGACCAAAGCAAGTGTGTTCTGGTTTTGAACTGATAGGATTGATATCTCTTCTTGAAATGTCTGGGGTTATGTGTAGTTTTGGATCAGAACATGGTGCTTGTAGCATTTGCTGCATATTCCTGCAGATTGACCCTCGTTCTCCCTTTAGGTAATCTATTTAGGACATTGTTTTGGTTTTTGTTAGGTGGTTTCTTTCTTTTTTTTTTTTTTCCCTTTTTTCTTTTTTAATCCTAGTGGGTGGCAGTGGGACAGTTCTATCACTGCAGTTGTATTACACTGGGCTTGTTTATGGCCTCTGAAGGTGCTCAGGAGGGAACACTTCTATGCAGTTGGAGCAACTAAATAGATCCAAAATCTGGCTGTCTGCACTCAGAGAAAGTGATCTCTCATAAATCTAGTTTGACACAATTCCCTATTTTTAGCTCTGTGGAACATATCACATGACAAAGTGCCCCGAGGGCATCTGCTGCTCCCTCAAAAGAGGAGGGCTGCCACCCCCAGAAGGCAGGCTCATGTTTGCTATGCTGCTCAAGAAATAAAATTAACTCCTGACTAACCTCACATTTCACAACCCAAAAAGCTTTTTAAGTACTTTAGCTTGGAAGTAACAAATTGATTACCACTTATTTCATTTCTCTACCACTTTAAACCAGATATTTATCATGCTCAAATTGCTTCTCTAACTTTTTTGTTTTTGAAAAGCATCTCCTGTGCATAGTCTCCAAGCTAGAGCAAGGTGGGTGTCTCTCCTGCCTGCCTCTCCCAGACATTTCTTAGGCAGAGGCTCTTCCTCTGACATGGAGAGGAAAATCACAAACCAGGTGTATTTGTAAAGAGAATATTGCTCCTTTAGCACCGTGGTACTGCTGACTCCTTACATAGAACTGGAAAAGGGAGTGAAGGGGAAGGGACCCTTTGGCAGAACTGGCAGGAAGAGGGCTGGCTGCACACGTACTTTGTAAAAGTACAAAAGGTCTTCCTTGCCCAGCAAACAAAGGAAACTTTTCAGCCTGGGTAAGGGCATGAGGGTTTTTGTTAAAGGAGCTGAATGGCACTGCCTCTTTTTATTTGCTGTTGAGCAAAACCTGACCTTGAGGCTGCTCTCTTGGAGTGCCTGGTACTCACCATCCTGGGATGCTGCACGCAAGGCCAGGCTGGAGAGGAGATCAAAAGAGTGGGGTAAGGGGATGGAAATGTGCAGCTGTAAGGAATTCATTCACTGTTTGTAGAATTCCTGGCAGTTATGTGGGCTCACCTGACAAGACTGCAGGTTCTGATTGAAGACAATCCTCGTGGTGAATATGGCCACCATTAACAAAAATCCCTAAGGGTATTTGCTAATTAGAATGCTGTAATGCTGCTTCAGTAACCCAGGAGGGTCATCAAAAATGCCTGGTTCAATAAAACAGAAGCCTAAGCCTTTGTAAGGCTTTCCCACTCATGAGACTGGCAGTTCTAACTCATAAGTGTTGTCCATAGAGCCCTGAGTGCACTTGTGATGAGAGTTGGAGAGGTTTCAAAGTTTAAGGCCGTTTTCTGGGTATTCTAGGTGTTGAAAATGGTGCCTGGTATTTACAATGTTGTTAAAGTGGGCTCATTTTATTCAAACAATTTTTCAGCAAAGGAGACCTTGTCCCCTGCGGTTCCTTGAATTATTATACAAATATACACACCACACACATCTACTGTTCCTAGTCTTTTTTTTTCCCTCACAGAACTATCATTAACCTTTGTAATTTACAGTGTTTCTAGCAGAAACTGTGTACATCATGTCCCAATTTTACTGCAATCTGAAGCAGATAAAATTGGGCCCCAGACAGTTTGTGTATGTCCACAGCACCACATCCTGGGAGTACAAACCCAGAGATGCAAGCATTATGTTAAATCTTCCTTAAGGAAGTATTTTAAAGGACTGTTTAATTTATTTTCTTTTGATACTCTCTGCCAAGGAAACGTGTGTATCCCTCATACCTTGTGTGGAGTTATAGCTACTGCACTTAACAAGGTAGGAGGTCCCATCAATGATATTTTTCAATGCATCCACATGAATGCTGCAACACTCAGACTTCTGCACCCTGCGGCCAGCCTGGGAAGTTGATTGTCACTCCTCCAACTGCACAAGTGTTATTTGCAGGTTAAAAAGACTGTAAATTAATTATGTCTTTCTGGAAGACAGGAGGAGTGGATAAAAATTCCTAGGTAGCATAACTCGTGACAGCTCTCTGCTGTCTGCAAGAAGGGTTATTAATTTTCACCTCCTTGCCTTTGCTCCCCACCTCCTCTGAAGGTCAGTAATAAGGGTACTACTTGCAGCAGCAAGGTGGCTGTCCTGTTAGTTTTGTTAGGGTTTTTTTAAATTTGCTCCTCTGAGTATTTAATTTTTTTATAAATGGTTGCGGGAAATATCATTTGAATGATAGCTTTGTAATTTGTGTCTTTCTGGGAATGAAGGATGGGGAAGGTGAGTTTTCCTGGAATATTCTGCTGGTCTCCTAGGCAGAGATGATGCACAAGTTTACCTCAAGCAAACCTCATCCTTTATTTTCCACTGCTTTTGCCTCCTTATTGGCAACAAAACACTCCTCTAAATAATGCAAAGATGGAATCCACAGGGAGAAAATGTCTTTTCTCTAATGGATTTCTATGTGACAGAGCCCAAAACATAAAGGAACCATGGACTACTTTTAGTTGTGTTATTGATTGTGGTTATCCTAGCACAATTCCCTAATTGTACAGTTTTTCTTCAAAGTACACCTAGAAAACCCTACAGGCTGGGCAGCTCGAACCTGGGGACTATCAGGACCTGCAAACCCCACAAAAGTCCTTACTTCTCCATCAGTTCCTGCTCTGAGAAATGCCAAGCTGTGTTTGCAGGGCCAGGTCCTGTATGAAATGAGGGATTTTGTGCAGTGAGAGCCCTCCCTCCCCTGTTGGGGCAATCTGGACAGCTGCCCCTGTGTGAGCTCTCCTACTGACCAGCTCTGGAAAAAGCTGTGCTGGAACCTGCCCAAATGTGTCTGCTGAAGCTGTTCTGTTCTGGGTGATGGTAGTGTCCATCATGTGAGTGGGTGAGTGCATCCAGTGAGTATTCATCTGCTGGCAGGAAATGCAGGCTAAGACATTTCCACATCCACAAACAATAATGCTCAGTGAAATTTGGTATTATTAGATTATTTTTTTTCAAAAAAAATGTGCCAGTTTACTAAAGAATGCCTGGTCCTTTCTTAAAATCAGGCCTAGCTCACTAAGTCATTGCTGACAAGGAGTACTTGCTTTTAAAACACAACCTCATGAAAGAAACGCCCTGAGGTGAACATCAAGGTACTGGAAAAAATAACAAGATCATCTTTATTGTCACTCTCAGCAAGTTATTAAGGATAGTTCAGTGGTGCAAGGAGACCAGTTCTTTCAGCGTTTGATATAAACCATGTTTATTTATCAGCAATCACCTCTGTGATAGAAACTGTCCTCTCCCCTTACCTACATAGCCCTGTTTGGCTGTAGTCTGCATACCATGAATCATGGATGGGGTAAAAATACAGTTTTTTATTAATGATTTCTTTTGAAATTAAAGTTTTTCTTCCAGAAATACTGCAAGTTTGTGCATATCCTTCAGCTGTTACAAATACTTCTCAGCTGGTGTTTTTATCATCAATAGAAGTGACTACTGGAAAATGTGGAACTTGCAGTAAAACCTTCAGCTGAAAATATTTTTTGTTTTCAGCTGCAAATCAAAACCTGATATATTCCAGTAGCAAATGAAAAAAATACTTTAATTCTGAATTACCACTGTGTTTCCTCTGGGGAGATGATTTAAGTACCTTGCATTTGTCTGAGCCATCCTCAGGTTCTATATTCAATAACGCATCATGATTTTTCTCTTGTGATGGGACTTAGTGGAGTGTGGTGCCAGAAGTGTGAATGTAATTTAGTGGCAGATAAAGAAGAGAAAGGAGTGAAAGACACATTCATTTTCTGTGAAGTGTTGGTGATTTTTTTAACTTGGAGATACTTTGCTGTTTGTAATTTTGATAAGAAACTGAACTTACCAAAGCAAATGATACTTTAATTTTTTTTAAAGAAAAAAAGTTCTCAGTTTCTCAATATGAAATCATATTGACCTATCAAGAACACCGAGCTGTGGAACTGCTGTCAGTATGCAGAACACATCTTTTGGTCTTAATGCATATGCATGAGAAAATTATCCTGTGAGAAGCATGCAGTGAAGAAATCTTGATTGCTTTCTGGTGTTATTTATATATTTAAATCAGAATTTTAAAATTAGTATATGCAGAAAACAAAGGGGTTACTTAGGACTTGCCAAAACGTTATGGTAATACTGTTATTACTAATAATTAGTGTGCTGCAAATCTGATACAATTTGATAAAAGTCACTTAATTTAATCCAGTATGAAAAAGGCAGAGTAACAGATATTTAAATGAATTTTTTAGCACTTTTGATATAATGAAGGGGATGTCTTTTGAGTTACATTGGCTTGGACAGAAATGCTGTTACAGTGGGCTGAACAAAAGGTGTTTGATCCAGTGTCAGTCTGGATCTGTTTCTGATGAGTTGTACAGGAGAAGCTTTTCCATGCTCACAAGCTTTGTAATTAATGGCAAGAAAACCTCTGAGTGCCATGGGGTTTAGGCGGGGATCCAAAAGGTGCCCTGAGTCCCCAGGCCAAGGGTCCTGCTCTGAAAAGCAAATTGTGCAAAAGTGGGTATGGATGGAGAACATCTGCTCTGTCACACTCCAGCAGGCAATCCTTGAGTGTCCCTATTCATTACACAGCAGTAGCTGTCCTGCTGTGAACTTTTTTGCTGCCACTTAACTCTTTCTTCTGCTGCCCTTTCTCCTCTCACTTACGGAAGGATTCAGTCACTCCAGAAGGGTTTCTTTTGAAACCTTTCATCATAATTAGGGGAATTGATTTGTACGTAGCACTTGTAATCATACTCAAGTGGATGCAAGAAGGGCTTGGAAAGGACATTCAGAAGTGCCAGTTAACTGCAGGCTGCAGCACTGGGTGATGGCTTATGCACTGCTGAATAAATCAGTCTCTGACACTGTAAAATCAATTTTGCTTCATGTTGTTCATCAAACAATTATTATAAAGAATCTGATTTCAAAACTCTAAAATCAGTTTTGGATCATGTTGCTTCATAAGGCAATTGAGAAAAATAATGTGAGTTCAAATGTCACATGAGCCGCTGCATCCTTGGCCTTAAAAACACCAACAAGCCTCGGGTGGCCTGAGCCCAGCTGCCAGGTGAGGTGGCACAAGAGGTGGTGTTTTAGCTATTGGTGAGGCTGAAGAAAGGCTGTAGCAAATGTGAGGGTGGTGATCCAAGTGAGCTTCATTGCTTCTGCTCCCTTCTGAGAGGAAGTTTTGCCCAACAGACTCTGCCGTGGGCGCTGTAGCTCCAGGCCCTCCTTGGAGACTTAGCTCATAATTCCTTTTTTTTCTCTACAACCTAGACACTGTTCAAATAGTTTCTTTAGGATGTGTTAGCAGAGGTAATATTTGAGGAAAGACAGTATCCTTGCTGTAGGAGAGTGAAATGGATACAAAGCAGGAAAAGGAATTCAGAAGAGTTTGTGGATGCAGAATAGAAATGCTTACATAAGGCTGATGGAGGTAAACAAAAAGAATGAAATATTGAATTTTGAGAAAGATCTAATTTTGTCTTCCTCATCTGTAGCAGTGACCCATTAACAGACACTTTCTGGGGGAGGGTAACATAAAGGATATACATCTAACAGACTGTAAAGGGAAAATTCGTGAAAGCAGAGGGCTGAGTGAAGCTTTTTACATGAAACTTTTCCACAAAATATACAACCCTGACAACAATATAATGTTTTGCTAGTACTTTCTGACATCAGTAATTTTGTTTTTCTATTTTTGAAAGATTCAAAACTCTACTCTCAGCATTTAAAATAATGTATTGACTTACTGGGTTTATATAACTTTAAAAGCGTTTTAGTAAGATTTTAAAATATGTGAAGTAAAAGATTAATACAATAGAAAAAGCTTAGTATGATGTAATGTTTTATTTTTTTCAATGATAAATTTGGCATGGATACAAAGAGCATTTTCTTTCACTGTGGTATAGTTGGCTTCAGGTTTTTTAGGAGCTTATAGACTCTGCCAAATTATTTTTATTGCTCTAGGAACCAATATAATAGTAATAAGTAAAATGAAAATGGAAAAATAAAGTCTCCATGGAAAATGCTGAAAGGAGAGCACTGCCGTGCCTAAGGCTGTGCAATACATGTGGATAACACATCACAAAATCCTCAGCAGATGTAAAGGCTGTTGGTGGGCAGGTGTGTGCCCTGATTGTGTCCTGGAGTGCTGCAGGTGCCACGGCTGGTTCTGAGTGCAGCAGGGCACTGGGGATGGCACAGGGTGGCAGGAGCAATTAGAGCTGTTTGGGCTGCTCATTTTGCCCACAGCAATCCCATTAATGTTGGTTTTCTAAGCATTTTGCATGGTGTCAGTAAGTCTGTGCTCCCTGCCTCACAGCTGACTGGAGGTACCCAGGAGCTGCTGTCCTTCTAAAGATTCCTCATTCCTTTATTTCTCCTAGAGAGAAAGAATAAGAAAAAAAAAATGATAAAGCAGATCTGCCACTGAAAGCACAGCGCACACTCGCAAGGCTTTTTAGGCATGATGACAGATGTGGCAGTGTGTTCTCACAGCCCATGGAAAATCCTTGGATGCTGCTGTGGGCTGAGGCTCCTTTCATGGCTCTCAGGGAGGATGTGGGGAGGACCACAGCTGGAAAGCTGGGAATAATGAGAAAGGAAAAAAAGCTCCCCAAATAAGACAATGCTATTCCAGGTGGAGGTGACACAATGGGCAGGTCAGAACTGCTCTTGCCAAAGGACTGGCCTATAAAGCAGAATTTTAGTGCAACATGTCCTGTGGAGCATCAGACACAGCATCTCCAGAGGAACAAGGGGGAGGCATTGTCCTGCTCTGCTCTGAGCTGGGGCAGCCTCTCCTGGAGAGCTGGGGGCAGTTTTGGGTGCCACTGGAGCGGTGTGGCCGGTGGAAAACACGCCCAGGCTAGCATGACCAGCCCGCCCCCAGCCGAAGGGGCGCTTCCCCAACACGAAGCCGGGTATTGCGCCTGAGGCACTAAACTGCCCTCAGGACATTGGCCGCTGAACTCCGAGCCGCAGGAAGAAGAGGCGTCTCTCAGTCTCTTAGTATGATCGGGTTTATTGGGTCCCGAGGGACCAAACACTCCCAATGGAACCAGGAGATGAGGGCAGGGAGATGAGAACTGACAGCGCCGAAGTGAGGAAAACCTCGGATTTTAAAGGAGATGGGAGGGGTGAGGGGTAACAAATCAGGAGAGGGAAGGGAAGGATACATTGGGGATTGACAGAACGATAAAACCAATCATGTACAACTAAGGGAGGGGCCCCGGCCCCTGAGCCAATCACCCGACACCCTGGCCAGAAGCTTCTGGAAAAGGAGGCAGGGGTGCCGAGTGACAGGCAGGCAACCGGGGCTGGAGAACAAAAAGATACATATTGAAACCATAGAAACTGGGGAGGGGTTTGGGGATTGACAGTTAACTGGGTTAGGGCAGGACCTTTCAACATGAACAACGGGGGGGAACAGAACAAACGCAAAACGAACCACAACATGCCACAATTTGACAAGGCCATAAAGCTGTTGGTGGGGAGTGTCTAAGGGAGGGCAACAAAGATGGTGAGAGGAATCCTGTGGGTGAGGAGCAGCTGAGGTTCCTTGGTCAGTTCAGCCTGGAGCGGAGGAGGCTGAGGGGAGACCTCACTGCAGCCACAGCTTCCTCCTGAGGGGCAGAGGAGGGGCAGGCACTGATCTCTGCTCTGTGTGACAGTGACAGGAGCCAAGGGAGTGGCCTGGAGTTGTGTCAGGGCAGGCTGAGGTTACATATTAGAAAAAAGCTCTTCATCCAGAGAGGGTGGTTGGGCAGGGGTCACAGCTCCAAGGCTGGCTGAGTTCAAGAAGCATTTGGACAATGCCTTTGGGCACATGGTGTGACTCTTGGGGTGGTCCTGTGCAGAGCCAGGAGCTGGACTCGATGGTCCTGGTGGGTTCCTTCCAACTCAGCTGATTCTGATTCTCCAGCAGCTTTTGGGAACCCATGCCCTGTGCAGATGCAGGTGGAAGATGTGATTCCAGGCACTGGTGTCTGGGTGTGGATCCCTGAGAGCTGGGGAGCTCTGTCCTGCACGAGCCCATTCCCAGTGCCTGGGCAGGGAGCCCTGCACACACACCTCCATGGTCTGGAGATGCAGGTCTGTGCTGGCTGAGCAGGCAAGGCAGGTTTGCTGCTTTGTTGTAATTAGAAATGCATGTGCTTCTGCTTACATTAGCTGGTTTGGGGATTCATAGCATGATCTCCCATTGACTGCTGTTCTGGATATATTTATAGCAAAAAATTCCCAGTAAAATAGAAATTAATTATCATTTATATTGCAGTATTATCCTTGATCCCCCAAGGCTGCTAGCTCTGCACAAACTTAGACTGTAAAAAGTGCTTCATTCTCAAAGAGGTTACTCTTATTTTATGTAATTCTGTTAGACAAAGAATGTCTAAAGAGGCATTATCTCCATTATTTTCTCAGTCTTGTTTCAGATGGGGAAACCTGAAATAGAATAATTATTTTTTTTCCACGGATCTCAAAGAATTTCATACAGGAGACTGGGAATTCAGCCAAAAATACCTCAGATTGCAGACCATATCCATAAACAATCAGTTATTTCAACAGTCCACATAGGTATTGATACTGAGTATCTGTAAATATATACACAAGTAGCAATAAAACAGTGCAGTAACTGGAGTAAAGAGATTACACTGTTTTAATCTGCAAGTCTAGAATCCAAAATGTGCTTTCTGGCATTTCACAATTATTTAATTCAAGCTGAAAGTTGAGGTTTTATCTTTCCTGGGTGAAGATCTATACTCATGAATATGTCCTACCTGAAGCTAAAACCTGAGCCCTGCAGAAATAGATTACATTTCTTAATTTAGCAGTCTTTCAAACTCTTGGGGTATATGCACAGTACATAGCCTATCCTGAATGCACTTGAAAAGGTAACACTGGTCATATGGAAAATTCTGCTTTGAGATGCTGCTGTTGTTTGTACTAATTACCATTAAATGCATTGGGGATCCTGGCTTCAGGAGAGCATCCTGCTTTGCTGAGGGGCTGAGGGGAGCAGGGGAGTCCCTGTCCTGGGCACTTCACCCCATTCAGCTCTGAGAGGGGTCCCAGGGGGTTGTTCTCTTCTTCCCTGCACCCCTTGGGTCATGGCTGGTCCAGCAAGCTGCACAGGAAGGGGATGGGAAGCTCTGCTCATCTGAGGGTTTCAGTCAAGGACAAATAATACTTTTCCTACCTACTTCCAGTAGCTACAGGAAAGCCTAAAGCCCTGGGATTCAGCCTAATCAGAGCAACATCTGCAATGAAGAATGGGGACAGCCTGTGCTGTGGTAAACTTGGCTCTCAGTCTGTTCTGTACACCACAGCTCAGTGTCTTGCTTGTAGCTGAGCTGGTTAAACAATTCCCATCCATTTTAACAGATCCTCAGTAAGAGTTTCAGTGCAATCAGTATGAGTAATAAATTCCAGGTATGACTCAGGTGGAGATGTGCTTGTTTCTGTGGGAACAGGCAAGCCAACTTCTGGCTTGAAAATTTTCTTCAAGGGATTTCAAATGTGGACTCTTTATTTTGTTGGCGGGGCAAGGCTGTTAAAGACCTGCTCCAGGTTTCAGTTAATGAATTCTTAATTGAAGAGAATCTTAGCATGATGCAAAATGAGTGTTTCAGTAAAGCCCTCAGTCCCTAATTTCAAATAATACAACCTATTTCATGCTTATACAGTAGTTATCTTTTTACTTTGGGGTTTTCCCCAAGTAATAGATGAAGAAAATTATTATTACAATTGAGCTATTTGCCAAGAGAAATTAGAATATGCAGGGAAATAAGTTGTATCAATTATCACATTTCTACAGTCTGAAAGAAAATTTTCAAGTCCCCTAAACCAGGTAGAAAATAGCTGAGGTCATATCTCCTACAGTCCTGCAGAACAGAAACTCTTGTTTCAGCTAATTTCCCCAAATAAAGCTCTAAATCTGGAGGGCTTTAACATAATCCATCGGAGTAGTGAGTTGGTTTCTAGCTTTGCAAAATTGTTAATGAGAAAAAGGGGAACCACCAGGAATGCAACTGATGGTGTTTAAAGTTACAGGTATTGAAAGCTGAGTGCCTGGAGGCCTCAGAGCCTCCCTGACTCCCAGCTGCCAGTGCCAGGGAGTCAGGGCAGGAATGTGCTGGGACTCAGGCACATTCTCCCTGTGCTGGACTGCAGCCAGCCAGCAGCTGCTGGACAGGAGGGCTCTTGTTCCTTCCAGCTTTCAGGAAGAGCTGCCATCCTTGGTGTTAGAGACTTGCTTAGGGCTAATTTTAGGAGTTTGATGAACCATGGTTTTCCTTTCATTTGCTCGTAGGAGTTGTAAATTGCTAATGATCTGCAGCAGAAATTAATTATTTCTAATTATTCCCTTTCAGCCAGAGCTGAAATCTTCTTTTAGCACAGTGTGTGGATGCAGGTTAAATGAAATCCAAATCCCATTCCCTTTTCTGTCCTTGAAACGAAGCAGCAATTCCTGCCTGTTCTTCACAACCAGACTGGCTCATGCAGGAATGCACAGGAAGGATGTTCCTCATGTTTTCAGAGGCAGAGAAAATGCCTGTAAAAAAAAATATTCCAATTTAAAGCCCAAAATGGGACTTAGGCCTTTCTTTAATCACAGGTTCACTGTTTCTTCTATGGCTTTGAGCACATCAAGGTGACACTGATAACTCTTCCAAATACATATTCTGAAGGAGATTCTGTTTCTGAGGAGAACAGCGCATCTGACTTGATGTCAGTGAAGGTCACAATAATGCTCCATGTGTCCTGTGCAAAATGATGATATTTTCTATGCAGTCTGTGTGGAAACAGTTGAAATATACAACTTTCAAAATGTAAAAGATGGACATTATATAAATAAAGTGACTCCAGGATTGCTGATGTTGAAGAGTAAGGCCAAGTCAATGCAATGTCAGCCAGTCTGTGGTTACCTTGCCTAATAGTGTGGCTGGAACCAGCACAGAGGGTGCACTGCAGCCCTGTATTGCCACTGCCTCTCTCATCTGGAGATGGCTTGGGAAGCACAAAAACAACCCCCAGCAAACCCCAGAACTCTGAGGAGACCAAGAGCAGTCAGGGTATGGGAGTTCTCCCTGCCCCCTGTCCCCAAGCTGCTGCCCCTGGGTGCTGCAGTGGCCCCTTCATGGCACACACTCTGCTCTCCCGTGCCTCCTGCTGCAAACAGGCCTGCTCTGAAGGCACTGGGGCAGTTTGCTGGCAGAAAAGCAAGTGCCCCAGTCTGTTTCATCACACACACAATTGTGAGCTTCACTGTGGCAGGGCTGTCTCAGCAGTGGCATTTTCTGGGGTAGGCCAGCACAGCTCTGTCACACAGAGCAGCAGCCCTGAGCTGCTCTTCTTTCACTTAATAGTCCAGAGCTTAAAGGGATCTGCAAAGGAGATTTGAATCTCATCTCATCTCTGACTCAGAGCTGTTATTTCAGCTAAAATAAGGCAATGATCTTTGAGGCAGGAAGAGTTCAGGTGGTTTGCTTAGTGTGTGGTAGAAGCAGCCTGTGATTCAGTGAGTATTTCTGCAGAGGAAAGCTAGGGACACCAAAAGCCCCAATTTTTAGGTGCTGATATTTTAAAACAGTCTCCCCTTGTTGAATGTAGCCTCCTGTTGACTTTAAACCATCAGATGAGAAGCTGCTTTGGCTTCTTTCACCTGTGCCTGACCTGTCCTCACACAACTCCTGTGATGTCATTCATTCACTGGTGGGAATTGTGATAATTTTGTCTGCATTGCATTTGAAGCTGCAGGTTAAAAATCATTTCTCCAGCAAGTCTCATCCTTTTGACACAAGCCACATAGCTAGAATATTCATTTAGAGAAAGGGACAGCATTGTTATCTGAGCAGTGACAGTGAGTGCTGTTAATTCCCACATGCTGTTTGATGACACAAATCTGTTCTAAAGAATGGTTGTTTCTGAGGAGCCAGCTTTTCTTTGCCTCACCACAGATCTCTATTATAAACCACACAGAAAATGGAGCATGCACACTGGTCCTCAGCTTCACCTCTTGCAGTGTGGGAAGTACAAGAACAAATCTCTTCATCAGAGGGTGGCTGGGGAGAGTAGTGGGCTTGGTATCACAGGAGGGAGGATGGCTTAGGCTGGTGACCATGCTGGACATCTCCAATCCCTCCAGCACCTGCCACTCCTCTGGAAGGACCCCGAGGGATGTCCCTCCTCTGAACAGAGACACTGTACCATGTACCTTGAGAGCTCATCTGCTTTATCACAACAATTACCAAGGATCATTTGACTGTAAACGCTGGTTCCCTCTTGCTATGAATCAATGTCATTAACCTTAGCAGTATTGACGTGTTCTCCCTGTGCATTTCAAGCAGTTTAATAAACAAGTGAGGAGTTCAGAGCCTGTTCTGCATGCTGTGATATATTCCTGCTTTACTTGTTCTGGATAAACACAGTGACACTTCATTGTACGATGAGATTTATGATGGAACTACGGTGTGGGAGAGAAGGGGGAAGAGAGGCTTTTGCTGAGATGTGAGGATAAAAAGGCAGGGCTTGACAGAGAGATGGGAGTACCACGTGCTCAGCTGAAGATCAGGTAGCAGACAATGACCTGACACGTGCTAAGTAGGAATCACTTTCAGTTCCTTCTGCCACGTCTCTGGCATTCTCAATGACTTTGAATAATTCTGAGAACAGACATCAGTATATTCGAGGGAAAAGAAGAAAACAAAGAAGGAAAAAAAAAGCAGATTCATGAAAGTTGTTCTTTTTGATGTGTATTTTTATATAATCATAGTTAAGAGCACAGGCTTGAATCATGCCAGAGTATAGTTCTGTGTGTTATGAGGTCCTTGACTATGTTATCACACTCTTTAATGATTAAAAGACCCAAAACAAATGAAAAAAAGCACCTGAGGAAACAATGGAGCCATCCAGAAATCCAATTTCTGACAGTGTATAAAATGACTTAGAGGTCTCCTTTCCTTCCCTTTCCAGGATCTTGAACATCCTGTGTTTTAATTATTTCTTGGCCAGCAGCCCCCATCCAGGTACAGGCCAAAAAGATTCCTATGAGACTCTTAGGGCATTTCCTGGAACAGTATCCCTGCGAAGAGTCCAGCTTGAGGAAATGATGCTACAAGCAGAGCTGTCACTGCCCGGGGTTTGTGCCTGGAACAGGCAGGGTTGGACATCCCTGCCCGGGGGCACTGCAGCCCAGCTGGCAGGTGTGGGGAGGGGACATGCAGTCCCTGGGAGCAGGGACGTTGTGGGTCAGTGCCACTCTCCAGCTGCCTGTCACTGCAATGCCAGCACCTCTGCCAGGCAGCAAAGTCCTGTGATGTCAGCCAGAAATCTGTGAGGGGAGAGAACAACCTGCTCTCCATTACCTGGGCAAACGAGGGAACAGATGTGACAGGCACAGCACAGGGCCCTGGGCTCCCCCAGCCTGCAGCTGGCCAGAGGGGCAGCCAAATACCCCAGCTCTGATCAGCAGAGAGCAGGTAGCAGCTCTGAAGCTGTCTAAAACAGGTGTGGAAAAAAAAAAACATCCTTCCTAGGAAATGTGAAGCACTTCACTGACTCTCTGTGTGAGTGGTAGGAGCTGAGTCTGCAGTCCCCAGGGGGAGCAGCCTCTGTGGCTGGAGTCCCTGCACTGAGCAGCCCAGGAGGGTGCCCAGATGCCATCTGGCACACCTGCCTGTGCCAGTGCCTGTGCAGCAAGCCTCCTGCAGCTGGACAAGCCACCCATGGGCCTGGCAGCCCTGTGCTGCCTAATGCCTAACATATGTACGGCTTCAGCTATGACACAATCAGTTTAAACCATCAGTGAGAGCTGGACCTGGGCCTTTGCAGGCTGAATATATTTTGTGTTTTAGGGATGCAGAATGTTCTGCTGCCTCTGAACAGAGGCTGCAAGGGTGCCTTTGGTGTGTTTCCTCAGCCAGCTCTAAGCAAACCTGTTCTTGGGTGAAGCACCCCCATTGCCATGACCCTAAGTGTGTGTGGAAACACTCAGGAGTCAGAACTGTGCAGGCACAATCCCCCTAAAACATTTCACATAGGGAGGTATTTCCAAGTATTCCTTGGTCTCCTTCATCTTTTTTCCCCTTTTTATGCATGTTCACTCAGGTCCCACATAAAGACTTTTTAAATGACCTCCTGTTAACTTCTCTTTCATGAGTGTGAATGTATTTGCACCAACTTTTCCACATGCATCTTCAGAAAATCCTGGCTAGTAAAATCAGCAATTGGAGCTTTAAACAATCCTCATTTATGCTAAAGAATTTCAGTTCAATTTATGATTTTGAATAATATTTTATATTCTAAATTAACAGATATAAATAATTTTTGAAGTATATCCTCCTGAGTTTTAGACCTTTTAGCTAGTTTTATGTTACTATCTTAGTCTATAGTAATGCATATAGATATTAGATGTATTTATAGAATAAGTAGATCTTACACCTAAGTAATTTATACATTTTCTACTTTAGATCTCATTAGAAAATCATAATTTTCTTTACCAGGTCAGTGTCTTATACCACTTGTATGTAACTCTACAGATTGAATTAGAAGAAAAAAGAGAAAAGAAAACAAACCCCCTCTGTGAATATCTCACTTTTTATTCAATCTATACTGATTAGTTGTGTTTGGTCAGATGTGTAATAGGACGTTGTTCTTCTGCTGTGATTGGATGAATGCACAGATAATCATGATATGAATCATTACATTTGCAAAGCAAAATCCATTTTCTACCAGAATGCTCCCTTGAGCATATTTTATAGAGATGAATTGCTGAAAGATACTATTTTGGAGTATGTTGGCCATTTTTAGGTGTCTCCCTTGAGCTGCTTTAGAAATTATTTGCACTTGGTTTCCAGTGGAGCAAAGGAGCTGGGGCTGGGAATAGGAGTTGCTTGTCTGAGTTGAAAGAATGGAAGGTAGGAGGAGAGGACCCACCTGCCCCATCCCTTCCTACAGCCTGGGCACTGACCCACTCCAGAGGGGCTCCCAAATTGTGTGGGGAGGGCTGTTTTTGTAACAATGCTTGTTCTTCTGTAAGTGGAAACACAGCATAGGCAGTGATTTCCTACTGACCTCCCCATGGAGAGGCATGCTGGGACTGAATATTCCTATTTCATCAGTGCTTTCTGCCTGAATTAGAGTTTAGAGGCTTTCTGTTATAATTCTGGGGATAAGTTTCCCCTGAGGAGATGAGCTGATGGCCTGAGCAAGCTGAACCTGGACAACTTTGCACATGGACAAGGAGATGCAGGAGTCAGAGGGGGGTAGATGGACTTGTGGCTGCTGGAGCTCACAAGGATCAGGCCTGTTTCAGATGCTGTCTCTGGTTTCTTGTGTTCCACCAGGCATGCTGGGGATTAGAGCTTTCCTCCTCTCAGCCTGCCTTGTCTGTCTGTCTGTCCATCTGCATGGTCAGAGGTGCACTGTAACAGAAATTACTGAGGTAGAGCATTGGGACCCAATATCACAAGGTGTCATTAGTCCCCACAGCTGTGCGCAAATACCCAAAATAAAGCATGAATTGATGCAGAGACAGGGACACACACAGAATTATAGTGCTGATAGCCCTGTGCTGGTAGAGATGAATATCTCATAGACCTCCTTGAAAGCAGAGCCAAATTCTAGCTCTTGTAAATTATTTGTGATTACAATAGCATCTTAGTGCTGTATTTAAAGAAAAAAAAAGAAAAAAGAGAGATGATAATTGGTTGCTATATAATGTCATCTATAATAGATGATAAGTTTGAGGTTTTATGGTGCCTGAAGGAAAGAGATGTGAAAGAGTTTGTCTGTGATTACACACAGTGGTGAAGTCATCACCTCATGGCTCACCCAAAGAACAACGTCAGGGAACCAAGCACTTGAATTAATACCACAGAAGTGTATTAAGGCTTTGGGAGATCTCAAAGAGAGTCAGATGCCTTAACCACCTATGGATTTAATGCCAAGTGAAGAACTTGTGGGTTTATAAAAGAATCCTTCTCTGACTGGGGAACTGGAGAGAGAGCGCACAGCAAGAATTCTCAGCACCCCAAGCTCTGAACAGCAGGAGAGTTTCTCTGGGTGGAGAATGTCCTGGGTGAGAGCAGACCAGCACAAAGGAGTTCAAGGCACTGATTAGAAGGCACTTCCTCTGCCTTTTATTAAGAACAGAAAAAGGAAAAAATAATTTGAAAACCTCTAGTTCTTGAGGTAGCAAATTGAATTACTTTTGGAAAAGAATAGTCGCTGGTAGAAGTGTGAAAGTGTTGATCTTATGTATTTTTTACACATTGTAGAGATCCTTAAAGGCTGTCAGCATTTTAATTAAATATGACAGCTTGACAAAAGGAGCAGCTAGGTGTGAAATGCATATACTGCTGGAGGGGAGCTTTCTGTGCAACAGTGACCTGGAATCGGGAAGTCGCTGACTGTGACCTTCGCTGTGCTTTGAGGAGCAGCCAGAGCTGCAGGCAGGGTTGTCAACTGTGCAGTCCCCAAAAGTGACACACCACATTCATTACTGCATGAGCCAGATGTGGTGAGAGCACTGCCACTGCTGCTTGCTGCTGCTCCTGCTTGCTGGCTCAAGCAGAGAAAAGAGCTGACCCTTCCCCTTGACATGCAAGCTTGGTTTCCTCTTGGTGTAATGGACCAGCCTGGAAAAGTGATGAGAAACTCCATTTTTACACCTTCGTTCTGTTGGGGGGAAAGAAAAAAAAACAATCTTAGTTGTAGGATCCTGACACTTAATCTTATTATTATCATCAGAGAGCAGCCATGACTGTAGCCTGTAACTAAGTTCTTTCTACCATTACATGGCTTTTCCATTAAATGCTCCCTCCAGTGAAAGGCTCTCCATCTCAGTAACACTTTGCTGCATTTCAGGCATCTCTATTATTAAGTAATTTAATATTTGCTGTAATAAATCCCATCACAATTAATTTATTTAGCACAATATGGATATTTCATGTCTTCTGATTATGTGTGCTTGATCATCTTAAGGATTTCCCTGCTCTTAGGACACAGCACCCTCTGACATCCTGATGCAGCAGATCCTGACCTGTAGCTGCTGAGCTTTAAAGGCCCCTTCCAATGTAACTTATTCTATGATGTTTTGTGACTTTTCCAGCTTCCCAGCTGCCAAAACCACAGCCAGGCAGACCTTGTTAGAGCTGAGCATTCTCTGCCTCATGAAACTCCTGTGCTTCAGTGTGCAGCCACTGCTGTAACTTTCTTGAACAGTACATTAAACCTACTTTCATGATATGTTGCACCATAGAAATGTTATCTTTCATATAGTTTATGAAGTAAAATTGGTTTTAAATTGAGAGAAAAATCTGGATTGTTCAAGAATAGTAGGTTGTACATTAACTTGTAGCTCAGCTTGGTCACTACTATGAAAACTATTTTAGGTAACAACTTCTATTCAGAGGAGTGCACATTCATTTACATCCTGAAAAGGAAGGAGAGGGAGATTCTGTACAGATAATTTAATAGTCCTTGTACTTAGGTGAATGTAAATTGAGGTCTACAACACAGTGCATGCCTTGGAGTATTGAAGAGTTCAAGAAATTCCTCACAACCACAAAGTAACAGATCATTCATTATTATCTCAATGGATTTCTAGCACTCATTCTGCCATAATTTGTCACTTTCATATCCTTAAGCATAAACAGTCATTGATGCACAAAGACTTAAACAAACAGCCTTTGAAAGGAGCAAATTAAACATTATGTATCAGTAACATTGTGATTCAGTGATGCTTATTACTGAGCAATAAGTATGTTGTTTCATTCCCCTACATCAACCTATAAACAGGGAGATTAATGACAAAATCAAATGTTTCCATTCTGTTCATGCACTAATAGTCATACCTACAGCAGCTTATGATTTGTTGCTAAAACTCCAAAAGCTCTGTAACAGCGTCAGCTCCTGCTGTGGTGCTGGTGCTGTGGAGATGGGGTGGACGGGGATGGGAAATGCACTGGGAGCTTTGCCAGTGGAGTTCAAGGTAAGCTGTGAACTCCACTGGTTGTGGAGAGCCTGGGGAGGCTGGGCCAGTGCCACTGAAATCAGCAGGAAATGTCGATTCGGCCATAAAACCCCACAGCTTTTCAGAAACTTGTACAGGAGTGAGCAGCACTGTAAACCCAGCATGGGCCGAATCAAAACAAAATGTGTGTGCAGCAGGGTGATCAATAAATGTGCTGCAACAGGGCTTGACAGCTTTGCTCATTTTCTGGCTTCCTACTTTTAAGAATTTTTTGGGGAAAAAACCTACAAATATCCCCTTTCCCAAACTGAAAGTACATTCAGCCTTCTAGTAAAAAAAATGTGCTATTTCAACCATGTCAGATTTCAAACCGCTTCAGGTTATGAATTTACCAGGTTCATTGGATTGCATTGCAAAATCACCTATGGGTGGTTTTGTTGTATACTTCATGCTAAAGCATTTGTCTAATGTGGCTGTGCAATTGAACAGCCAACCATTACCCAGGGTGTGTAAAATAAATACTATTTATTGCCAGCTGTTGTCACGAGCACAGGTATGGTGT
Organism: Molothrus aeneus; assembly: GCF_037042795.1. Classification (NCBI taxonomy): domain Eukaryota; kingdom Metazoa; phylum Chordata; class Aves; order Passeriformes; family Icteridae; genus Molothrus; species Molothrus aeneus. The sequence goes on from NC_089653.1 coordinate 16,498,702, forward strand.
GAGTTACAATTGCTGTCCCCAGAAATCAATCACAGGCTGCCATCAGCCTGACATGAGCTCCAAAAGCCATAAACCAACCCCCATTTGTGTTTTACTCTCTTGCATCTGTTTACCAGGGTTAAACCTGGTAAACCTCTGTTTACCAGGGTTAAACACACTTCACCACCCTTTGTAGGGTGGCACTTGCTCTCAGTGGGGATAGAGGAGAAATGAGAACGGTTATATCCTCAGACTGAAACGTGACACATTCCCTTCAACTTTCAACTTCTAAAGGTCATTTCTGTTCATTCCTGCTGTGAAAGCACAATTGAGCCTTTTAGAAACACTGTTTTTTTAAAAAAAACATTGTAATTGGAACAGTAATACTTGAAAATAAAATCTGTTTAATCAGAAATCAAAAGAACGTCTGAAATGCTGACATGTGTATGTAGACATCTGAAAATACTGTGCTTCTCTTTTCTGCTGTCTTCTTAGATAAAACTAAATGGTGGAAAGGAACCCAATATGCTGTTTACAAAAGGAGAATTATATTTTTTCTGTTATAATTAAAAGCTACTGTGCTGATGGGGTTTTTTTACTGCTGCTTCTGATCCAGAAAACAGCATATAAATTACATGGGAGGGCTTTAACACCTGCCCATCTTTACCCCAGGATTATTTGCAATGAGCCTTCCTTCACCTCCCAAGTTTCTCCCATACAGGTTTTCATTTAACCAGAAATACTGAAGTATGTATTTCTAGATGAAGTCAAGCAGTAAAGGTTACACTGGAAAGAATCCAAATCACTTTTTGCAGTTTAGAAAGGTATTTTAAAGCAATGAATTAACCAGAATTTGCATAACTTGCAAACCTTTTCATAACTGCTCAAGATGGTATTGTTCTATTTTTAATTGTTTTCTGTCAGTTATTATTTTTTTTCCCAAAAAGTTCAATGAGGGGAGTGCAATGAACTCAGTCAACTTTGATTTTTTTGTTTGGTTGGTTTTTTTTTTTTGTTTGTTTTTGGTTGGTTTTGTTTTTTCTTTGTGATTTACCATGTCATTAAGTCTAAACTGGCTTGTACCGTGCATTTATTGATCTAATTAATTCACGTTTCCTTCCTTTCCTATGTCTTTCTGAGCCACAATTTACCTTCCCAAGCCACCCATCCTCCATTCCTCTGAAGTTAAATCATTAAATAAAGATCATAAAGAATAAAACTAACTCCCCTGATTCCCTCATTAAGAGTGTCCTCTGTCTTCCCCAAATAACTTGGGGAGGCAGGAGTGAGCCAGCACTGGAACTCAGCCTTTCCCCAAGCCCTGGGGAAGTGCACGGGCAAGGAATCCCATTCCTGCATGGAATCCCATTCCATAAAGGCTGTGGTTTGAACCTTCACCTCTTAGCTCAACAGAAAGGATGGACACACATGTAAAAAATCCAAAATGTGCTTAGCAGCAGCCCAAGGGTGGTTATTGTAAATGCTCAGGCACCCCTGATGAAGGCAGGAACGATGCATCTGACTCCATGTTCTCAGAAGGCTAATTTATTACTTTATTATACTCTATTATATTAAAGAATACTATGCTATACTAAAGAATACAGAAAGGATACTTACTAAATGCTAAAAAGATAATAAGGAAAACTTCTGACTCTTTCTAGAGTCTCCACACAGCTTGGCCCTGATTGGCCAAAGAGTGAAAACAACTCACAGCAGAATCCAATGGAACAATCACCTGTGGGTGAACAATGTCCAAACACATTCCACATGTGAGCACTACACAGGAGAAGCAAATGAGATAAGAATTGTTTTCCTTTTCTCCGAGGCCTCTCAGCTTCCCAGGAGAAAAATCCTGGGTGAAGGGATTTTTTCAGAGAATGCCACAGGTGATGATCACTGTCCCCAGTGATCACAGCAGCAACCTAATTATTGCTGCTGCTGTGGGCCCTGGGATTCAACAGGAAAACATCCTCTGGAAGAGATTTGCAAAGCCTGATGAGGTGCTACTTAGAGAGGAATTGCTGGCTTCAATCCTGATCTTGCATGAAGCCTCTGTGGGTAGCACAGTGTGAGCAAGGCATTTTCAGGAGGCTGAGCAGAGAGAGCAGATTAATTTTCAAGGCCGAGGAGGGAAAAATTTCAGATCTGTATGCCCTTGATGGATGAACTCAACTCTGTGTGGTTTGAATTTGAGTTCTGTCTTGGTGAGGCCAGAAGTAATTTTCTTTTAGAGCACCACCAGACAATGGGAATGCTGGGCTAGAGCCCACCTCCATCCTTGGCCCCTGAGCTCTGAGGAGGGCACCTGTGGTGCGGCACAGCTCCTCCTGACCTCCAGCTCCTGAGCTGAACTGCAAACCCTGAACACCTTCCTCAGGGAAATTCCAGCAGGTGATAATCTTCTAGGAAACCTGGGCTGATGAACTTGTGCACCCCTGCAGATGTGATCCCAGCAGCCCAGCCTGGCTGCAGCAGCTCCTCCCTGCACAGAGGAAGGTTGCAGGATTTATCTATGTGGTTTCTCTGTGTCCCATTGTTCTTCCCACATACAACAGAATAATTACAACCTCCCACAAAGCGTGAACAGACCAGAGCTTTTGTCCTTATCTCTTCCTGCCTCCCTGTTGTTTTTCTTCCTATTCAGTTGTGTTTGAAAAGGGTCTTCCTTTAAACGTTTCAAGAGCCTCCCCATCTTCTCCCCTCATTTTCAATATTTTGTTTGTTAAACAACAAAATTTTATGCGATTTTATGATTTTATAAGAATCATCACAAAATAATGGGGTTTTTTGGTGTTTTTTTGTGTTTTTTTTTTTTTTTAATCTGAAAGATATTCAGATTCAAAAAGAGAGGTCCATTCTGAAAAATGGAAAAAATAAACCCTCTAGTGTTTGAAATTTCTGTTCAGATCTGCTTTTGGTGCCTGCAGTTCTCTCCTAAGTCAGGACAACATTTACCCCTGAGGCAGCAATTAAGGATGGCAACCTTAAGTGGAATTTAACTTAGTTTCCAGGGAAAGTGTGACTCTCCTTGAGTAATTCCCTATGCTATGGGACAAGTGATTTCACAAACACCATTATTCTGGACAGTTTTTCACAGTGATTGTGTGGCTTTTTGCTAAAGTCACCACAGCGTTGCCCATTCAGCATTCATTAGGATGGGGTATTTTTTCTCTCTAAGAATCACTTCTCTCTGTCAAACACCCAGCCATTTCAGTGAGGGAGTTGGGGAACGTTTTACTGAGTTCTGTGCAAAGCAGGATGGAAACCCATCTCCAAAAAGCACCTTTCCAGCAGATCATCTGAAAACACTTCTGGTGTCTCAGTCACTTTATAAACAGAAAATAAGAGTCTGCTATTATTTTGCTTTAACCCCAGGCAGCAACCAAGTCCCAGGTAGCCTTTTCTCTCACATCTCCCACCAAAAGTGTCATCAGGTGTTGGGCACTGCCCACTGCAGGGCAGAGGCATCCTGCACACCAATGTGCACTTACTTGTTTAGCTCCCAAAAAAGCCCAAGGTGCTTGAGATTTAATGTCCACAGATATCAGAGGGAAGCAAAAAAAAAGGAAAAGCCAATCCCTCTCCCACAGATGGTGGGATCCTGCCAAGGACTTTGTGGCAGCACTAACCACTAACTCAGGGTGTGTATTCCCACACAGCCAGGCAGGGACTGCTGGGGACAGGATGCAGAACTCAGCATCTGCACAGTGCTTTGCACATGGATCCAGCAACTTCCTTTTAATTTATTTCAGCCTCTGTTCAGGCAATGACACTGATTTCCTCCCCCTAAACTTCAGAATAATTTACAGTTCATCATTCCTCCTCAACCCTTAATGTATTCCTTCTTAAAGCTTCGCCTAAAATTATAAGGACAGAGTTTTTGCAAAGAACACTGCAGTCCTGAGTTTTGTTTTGTTCCTTTCCATCACTGCACTTCTTTAAATTGTGTATGCACTAAATAGAAATGTCATCTTCTAGGCTTCAAGCAGAGACAAAGCTTAGTGCAGAATATTTGGGCTTGTTTTCAGTTGAGTGGGCTAAATGAAAAGCAATCAGCATCTATATCTGACTACTGCTCCTAATGAAAAGCAAGGCTTTCAGGGGCTTCAGAGTTGTTAGGTAAAAGTCAAGAGGTGTTCTGTGTTCTCTGGTTCTGCACACATCCAAGTTTTCTGAAATAGAAATATCAAAATTCCTTCCATGAATTCTGTGTAAAATCAGCAGCCTGAGGTTCAACTGCTGGACAGACTGTGACACAATTTGTCTGCACAGCTCTCTGCTTTCCAGAGACAAGGAGCCTGTGTGAGCTCAATAACTATCCAGAGTTTTAGATGTTTATTCAGAATGAAGCCTTTGAAATTTATCAGCTGCTATTTGGGAAATGAGAGAGACTCCTGCTCTGTAAATTATGGTGCCACACAGTCAGACTTAAAAGCTTTCTTAAAAATCAAATGCCAGAAACTTAGAAACTCCATGAGGGAAAAAGGAAACCTAGGTGGAAGTATTTTTTACATCTTTAATTGCATCCCCTGCAAGAATTTGTTCCCATAATTAAAGGGCACATGGTAATTAGCATGAAGAGGCAAACTACAAATGAGAAGTCAATGGAGTTATATTAGAGGGGCATAAAAGATTTTTTCAGATGCAGTTGGAAAGTCCTTTCTTGAAGCATTTATTACAGAGTTGTAAAAAAATTATCCATAAAAGAAAGCACTTTTCCAGGAAAATTTTGTTTTAAAAACTGTTTTCCACTTTACAGTCCAATGTTTTTCTTTTCTCATGATAAAAATGCTCAGCACCTTTTGGGGTCCATACTTATTTTTCCCTTCCAATAGTTAGGAAATGTCAGCAGTGCCATTCGCAGCAGTGATTGCACATTTGAGTAAATAATAGTTTTTGATACCTCGTCATAGAGACAAACTGGTATGTAAGCCCCTGCAAATAATGTGGAGGAGATTTTTACAGTCACCAATATCAAAATTCACACACAAATTAAATGTCTCAAATTTGACCACTAAATAAAATTGAAGTCAGCCTTTTCCTTTTTTCCAAACAAATGGGAAAATACCAAAATGTTAAGTGCCTTCATCTTCACCACAGGGTTCTTTCAAAGGCATTAAACGTTTGGATGGCAGCCAGATTTTCAGTTGGGTTTTTCTCCTTGTGTTCAGGCCTTGCAGCTCTGAAGGCACGAGAAAGGAGTTACATGCAGCTCCCCTTAGCTTGCCCTGCTTGCTACCTCTGCTGCTTGCTTAGCAAACTTTGCCCAAAGTAGGTTAATGTTCTGATGCACAGCAGGCTCAAAAACCAAAGCTTGATTCTGACTTTTTTTTTTTTTTTTGAAGGCTGTCAGCACTCATCCATCCAAGGACCTATTCCATCTCTCTGTTTACCCACCACAGGACATTTTAAAATCAAAGTCCCAGGCACTGTTTTTAGAATTCAGAGGAGTTACTTCAATCAGCCATTGTGTTCTCCTGCAGTGACAATTGGGATTTATCTAATTGCTAAATAAGGCTTTGCTCGTGCGAATTTGCATGGGGAGCCATCCAAGAAGAACAGGAGGCAGTGGGACTTGCATCAGAAGGCAGGTGTATTTTTGGGTAGCTCTCCTTTAGCATCTCACCCTCCCGTTACACTTGTCTGAACTCCTCAGGCTCTGAAGGCTTTGGGCTGGGCCCTGGATCAAGCCTCCTGTGATGGAAGGGAGGGAAGGCAGGGGTCTGCTTGTGGCAAGGAGAGAGGGGAGCACAGTGTGGAGGAGGCTGTTGGTGTGTGGATGGAGATATATATATATATATATATATATATATGTGCATGTGTATATAAGGGTGTGTATACACCCTTCCCTTCTTGCCTCTGAAGTCAGAGATACTTAATGTCCCCTTTCCATATGTAAACATGATACAATGCAGGCAGAATGGAATCCTGGAATCATAAAATGCCTTGGGTTGGAAGGGACCTTAAAGATGACCCAGTCCCACCCCCAAATCTGTGTAGGTTTTGGTGCATGTGCCTTCTGTTACGTGCCCAAGCCACCTGTGTCCCCAGTAAGCATTTGTGATGTTTATTCCCTTCTGTGATGGAAGGGGAGGAAGGCAGGGATCAGTTTGTGGCAAGGAGAGAGGGGAGCACAGTGTGGAGGAGGCTGTTGGTGTGTGAATATAGGATGGATATATATATATATATATATGTATATATATGTGTATAGAAGGGTGTGTATACACCCTTCCCTTCTTGCCCCTGAAGTCAGAGATATTTAATGTCCCCTTTCCTTTCCATGTGTAAATGTGATTCAATGCAGGCAGGTTCCCGTGGATCCTGGTGGAATCACAGAATGGAATCCTGGAATCAGAATATCCTGGGTTGGAAGGGACCTTAAAGATCACCCAGTCCCAACCCCCAAATCTGTGTAGGTTTTGGTGCATGTGCTTTCTTGCCAAAGCCACCTGTGTCCCCAGAAAGTATTTGTGATGTTTAGTAGTCTCTGAGAAGTATGTATAGAAGCTAATAACTGGATTTTGGGAAGACAGGACTGTGTCTCAAATTTCTCTTTGAGGGGTGGGCTCATTTGTCAAAAAAGGGAGGAAATAACCAGTGCAAAGTGCTCTCCACAGTGTGTCAGGAGTTAGAAATGGAAAACTATTAACACAAGTGTGTGGCCTGAAGGAATAAATATATTATATGAGCTTCTAAAGTATGATTTTAACTTGGAAGGGGAAGAAGGGAGTTTATATTGCTTATGTTGCTTCAAGGTATTCGTCTGATAATGATAAGTATTTCTCTTTCTGTGTCTTTGTAGTGAAGAATCACAGGAAGTTTCTTCACCTGGGATAAAAAGGGATATGATACTTTACATTTTAATATCTCTGCACTTATGAAATATGTTACAACTTGGGATGCTTCTCCTGAGAAGCTCTAGAAAGCAGCAGGACTGGTTTCAAAGGCAGCATGAGAGTCAAAAGTACCAGTGTTAAAACAGCAATCTGTGTAAGCTGCTTTACAGCTTCAGAGTTATGCAAAGCTGTAACTTTCCCTGGCCTCCTGGCCCAGACTGCCTGTCCATAAAGCACTGCAGCCATGCCTTGACACATTTTATGGGACCCTTCAGCGTGCAGGGGAATCAATGAGTTGTTAAAATGCTCCTGCAATCCTGTGGTGTGTGCCTGCAGACAGACAGAGGGACGGCTGTCCTGGGAGGGCACAGTGAGAGGTCCTGTGGGCTGCTGTGTTTGCTAGGGCTGAGTGAGGGCACCCAGTATTAGGCTGGATAGTAGGAAAAGGTTTTCCACAGAAAGAGTGATAAAATTCTGGAATGGCCTGCCTGGGGAGGTGGTGGAGTCACCATCCCTGGATGTGTTTAAAAAAAGCCTGGATGTGGCACTGGGAGCCAGGGATTAGTTGAGGTGCTGGGGCTGGGTTGGACTCAATGATCTCAAAGGTCTCTTCCAACCCAGTGACTCTGTGAATTCAGTTGTGATGTGTAGGGTACAGTGACCATGTGTTCTGTGTGCCTGTGATGGAGCTGCCCAGGCCATGGCATGACATTGCACATCCTTCTGGAACTGCTGCCCAGGCCATGGCATGACATTGCACATCCTTCTGGAACTGCTGCACTGCCTGGCATGTTTTCTAATCATTAATAGCAATAGTTGCATGATAACAATTGGGATAATAATAAAATGGGATCTAAATCTTAACTCTTGTTAGGATTGTTAGGATCTTGTTCTAACAATGAATAGCTGATGCTCCACATGCTGTGCAGTTTGCAGTATCTTAATTTTGAGCCTAAACCAGGACTCATTCACACATCTGTAATTTGATGTGTACAGAAACCTCCCAGGAGAACCCACAGGTGCCAGCTGTGCAGGAGGCAGGCAGCAAACCATGCTGAGTGTGATCATGTGCAGGCACTTCCCTGGGGACACCTTGTCCTGCCCACCATCCCCAGGGGTCTGCAGGTGGGAACCTCCCACAGCACTTCTGAGCTTTTATGTCTGATCCCAGATGGATCCCACATTACACGAGGAGGAGGGAAAATGGAAAGCTGATGAGCAGAGGATCTCAAAAGCAAACTGCTTTTTATCTCTACAGGGCTTGATCCATGTTGCACTGACATGTTTCTTGCAATGCAAAGGAGGAGCTGATGTGTGAATTAGAGCAATTTATGCACATTTAAAGAACTTTATGATCCTGTAATTAGATGGGCATCTCTACAGAAAGTACATGTCAGCAGCCTAAATAGAAGAGATGAGAAAACTGTTGTAATTTATGTTGTTCTCTCTGTGTGCCTTTTAGGTCCAGTGCACTGTCCAGATAAATGTTTCTTTAGATTGTGTCCCTGTAAGAGATTCTTCATCCCAGCAAGATAGCCTTTTTATTTTTATTTTGAGGTGTTTGTGTGCACTGGAATAATGCCACTCTATATATAGAATGCTTTTTGCTTTGATTTAAAAATAATTTTATGCTTTTAATGAAATAGTTTTAAAATAGTTTCTTGCTTTCAAAAGAGCAAAATACAGCTGCTACTAGAATCTGATTAATGCTTGTTATTTCATGATAACTGTAATTAAATTCAGCTAATTACTGCAATATTTATGGAAAACAAGGAACAAAAGCTGTAGTTCAACACTTATGCTGCAGAGTATTGGGGCACAGGAGTGATCTAAGAAAAGCTGTAGGGCAGAGTGGTGACTCTGGGGAGCCCTCAGGGAGCCCAGACCTTCCCTCTGCATCCCACTGGGTGATGTGGAGCCAGCACAGGCACACCCTCCTTCAAAACATCTTCTTCTTCCATTTCTCTTCTTTGCTGTGAAGGATGTGTCAGCAGAGCAAACCAGTCTGGGGCACAGGAAGGATTGCTCTGAACTGTGCCTCAGCCTGTGGAGGTGGAGATGGAGATGTCCCTCTGATGGGACAGCACCAGGGGGATTTACAGCCACCTTTGTCTGCCTCCAGCTTAAGATTTAAGGGAAGGGCAGAGAAACATCATTTCCCTGGGAACTCCTCTCTGGTGACAGCTTCTGAAACACCGAGCTCTGACAGATGGATGTGATGGCAGTTCATGGATATCTTAGTGGTTACAGCAGGGCCATTGCTGTCAGCTCATCACACACACCTAAAGCAGTGACAAAAATGCCTCCAAAACTGAAGAGTTTTTGGTTTTGTTTTTGTTTGTTTGTTTGTTTTTGTTTTTTCCCAATGTAGCTGTACCTGTCCAAAATGATCACAGGAATTGCTGCAACCAGCTTTCCAAATCATTGCCTAAACCCACCTACCCGTCCTCATGGACAACTGCTCCCAGCCAAGTTTTATATGGCCCCAAATGGTGGCATGGCCTGCACAATAGCAGACAGCCCACAGCTAATGTGGCTGGGGGAGGCTGACTGCAGGCAGAGGGACAAAAGTGCTTGGACATCACAACCCACTCACCCTGGTTCTGCTGGCAGTGCTTGTTGGACTGAGCACCAAGCACAAAGCTGCCAGTCTTGAGCAACAAGTCTGTTGCTCAGAGAACTAATATTGCAGCTATTAGGGCAGGAAAACAGAGCCCTAACTTTGCAATTTGGATAAAATTAAACAGTGCCCTCTGCCCCACTGTGAGCAGCTGTGCTCAAACACCACTGCTGCATTTCCCAAGTTCAGAGCTCCAGGTTGTGATTTGTGAGCAAACCTTTGACCTGGTCTCACCCAAAGTACAATTTTTGTCTGCTCCATGAATGGTGGGTGCATACTTGTGTTTGAAGTGCACATGCAGCTTGAGGCACAAGCCAGAGAGCTGCTTATCCTAAAATCAAGGGTGTGCTCATAGGCACACAGAGGAACAGCACATCCTGTTGGTTACCTGCTGGGGGAATACCTTGTCCTGTAGCAGAGGTGCCAGGGACAGTGGTACTGGTGTTTCAGTGAGAGGGGACAGAGGACACACAGTGTGAAGAGATGCTGAAATAGCCTGGATGGTCTCAGTGGTTCAGTGGAGATGGCTCAGTGGTTCAAATGCAGCTTCAGCCTTGGAACACCTTGGATAACTTTCACTCCTGTAGTAGATTTGTGGCACCAGCTGTCCTGGTTGGTGTAGCAGTTGGTGTAGTGTGGGGATTAAATATTAAGAACATTTCACTAGGCTATTTCCTCATTGACAGAAACATCCTTTCTAGAGGAGAGAAAAATAACCCTACCACCAAATATTTTTGATAAATGTGACAGGATTAGAATAGAATATTTCAATTTTTAGTTTCAGTACAAGATGCTTTTTTTCAGTGCCCTACTTTCTTAGCCTTTTTTTCTAATGTTGTTTTTTGTGGCTAAGAGACAAGAGCTTTCTTGTCTTCCTCAAGTTATTTAGAGCTTTTCATTGACTAATGCCTTTTGTCACAAGTGACAGTGAAGGACCTGTTTGATAATAGAGATCAATGGAGATGAAGGTGACATTTCAGAGCAGAGTTTTAAAACTAATGCATTGCTATTTATCTGACCAGGGCACCCAGGAACACTGGCTCTCAGTCTAAGAGCACCACAACACTCACTGCAACTTCTGTCCCTGCCCTCCTCCTAAAAATGCACATTTCCTGTATCTGTCACTCTTCTCCAACCTAGAGCTTTTCATATTTCTTGCCTGTTTTAGAAAACTCTTTGCCAGTCTGTGGTCCCATGAAATTTTTATCAGCAGGCTTCTCACTCTCCCAGTGCCTGTTGGCTGGAGTGGGGTTTGTCAGCAAGTGATGGGTGACCTGTTTGCCCTGGGGAACTGCACCCTGTGGTTTCTGCAGGGACAGAGCCTTCAGTGCTGGGGAGGTCCAAGGCCATGAAGGGCGCTACTTCCTTCTTATTCCCCTCTGAGAAAAGTGTGGTGTTGGCACTGAGTAAGTTAAGGAAGTGTGATTTCATGCTTCAGCTCTTTCTCCAGTTCCAAATGCACTAAAGATACTTGTGAGAAGTGCTAAAGTGATAGACAGTGAGGAACTTAAAGCCCCTCTGTGCTTGGAGAAGAGGTACAGTAGGAGCTAATGGTCATCCTACATTATCTACTGGAGCAATCAGCTTTGTGTGTCCAGTTCAATTCCCAAACACATTCAGGATTTAATCCACACTTTCTTTGCTAAGAAATCCAGGAAGGGTGGCAGCTCCCAATCCTGCAGCGATCTGAGACCACCATACACTCAAAGTTTCAAAGCAGTGCTCACATTAAAGCCTTGCTAGTGTTGACTGGCTTTGAGTGAATAATTCCTGCTTTGATTCCAGCTACTCCTCTCTCCCTACCTGTGAGCTTTGCCATCTGTAGCCAGAAATACTGGCTTTGTTTGGTGGCCTGTTTGCTTGACATCCTCCCCACTTAAGTCTAGAAAAAGAAGGTCAATTTAGATAAAACCTAATGCAATTACATCTCAAACACAATCTCAGTAACTTCTGTACATAAATGAAATGAAAACACATTAATAACCTGACATACATCCTGCCTGGCTGTCTCACCCAGTGTCATGGCAATGCATTTAGTACAGACCAAGCAAGAGAAAGACAGATTGCTTTCCCAGAATTCGCTCAGTTAATGGAGAAAAATCCACCCTGATCTAAGGTGGCTCCAGCAGTTTCTCAGAAATATTAATGTCTCAAGCTCTCATGACCTTAATAAAGTAAAATATAATGTATTTCAATGGAAAACAAATCCCCTATTTCTTTTCTCCTGGCACTAGGCACAGCTGATAGCTACAGTGTTGGTTTCAAGCAGAGCATACTGAGCTAATTATATTTCTTCTAAACATTGTTGATTTCTTGATTGCTAATGTGGTATTTGAGAGTCAGTGATTCTTAAATGTCAGCTTGAGAATCCATCTTTACCAGTCTGAAACCCCTAAATGCAGATCTTGTTTTACCAATATTCCCAGTAAAGAATGACTCGACTGCTTATCTGGCAAGTGAGACAAATAAAAATTTCCAAAGGCTGTATGTTTGTTTTGGTTTTTTTTTTCTGCACCACATTTAATTGGTGGGAGCATGGAGACACAGAAACATTTTCATTAATGCTTCATTATTAATCAGTAAAAGATGGATGCAACACTTGAGGGAAGCACTGAATGGTGAATTCCCTAATCAATTTACTGTAGCTTCCTTTGCCCTATCAGTGAATGTTGCAACAGCACACTCTGAATGTGCTCCTCCCTTAATGTGCTCTTTATGAAAAAGGAAAAAATCCCTGTAACTGGACAAATCTAAACTGTTTGGTAAACAAACACTAATGATATTATTTTTCTTGATTTTTCCAGGGTTCTGGTGGGCACAGCATTCATACAGTTTTGGGATGATGAGTCGAATAAATACTGCCTCCATTTTTTTGGTAAGTTTCTCTTTTTCTTTATTTTGCTTGTGTAATATTTTCTATGTTATTTCCTTTCACATGTGTTGCAACATAACAGTAACTAAGCCTGGGTTTTGACTGAGGTACAGATATATTCAGATGTCCTGCAGTGAGGATTTCCCATTGTGACTCCTGGGATGGGAGCTTTCCTCACTGCTGTTCTGCCAAGCAGTGCCTCTGTTCCCAAACTTGCACCAGGCAGGCAGCTGAGCACAGTGCAAGGTCTCCAGCACAGCAGCTGGGACTGTGAGGTGCAAAGCCATATTTCTGTGGGAAAAGGGGAGGCAGTGGAAACCAGTCCCTAATGGCTGGCATCAAAGTACTTAAAACGTGGTTTGAAATCTGGCTATGCAAATTCTCATCCAGTACTTGCTAGAAATCTGGCTATGCAAATCCAGTCCTTGCTAGAAATCTGCCTGTCTGGGAGGCTGTAAAAATTGGCCATGGGAGCAATATGTGAGTTCAGTTGCTCTTGTATACAGCACTCTTGATTTTTTGGGAACTTTTCAGAAAATACCCTATTTATGTAAAGAGATCCTTTCCTATCAACAGTAATGCAAAGACTAAGTAACCATGGCTTTCTTTTTTACTGCCTTTATTGAATCAAGACCTCAAGGCAATACCAGGCTGATGGTGATGGATGGAGCTGTCTCAGACAGTAAACCATGGGGGTGTTACTCCTTGGGGTCCTGCTGTGTCCCAAATCCCCCTGCTCCTCCCTCAGTTGCCCAGCAGCAGTGTAGCTCTGCAGCCTGGGATCAGCCACACCTGCTGGGGCCAGGCTGAGCTCTGCCTTGTCAGGAGGGCAGAGCTGGGGCTCTCCTGGCATCACCAGTGACCAAAGCAGCTCTCCAGCATCTGGCTCGCATTACTGGATGCTGAACACAGAAAAATCTACTCTTCAGTCTCAGTTTATCTCCACGTGTCCTGAAACCTTTAACTTGTCAGCTGCTTGAGCTAAACCTCTCAAACACAGCTGTCCTCATGATGTGCTTGGTGCTGCACCTCCTGCCTCTGTGCATCCCTGCTTGGGTGCTGTCCAACTTGCTCTATTCTATCTCAGCTGATGCTTGTAGGCTGATTGGTTTCCTTGTTCATTCCAAGACATAGGGGAAATATCCCATTATCCTGTTGCTCAGTCGAGTAATATTCAGGCATGACATTGCAGACTTGTAACCACTTTTAGGACCTTGGATGAAAATATCTGGGAGCAGATAAACTGAGGAAGGCAGTTAAATTGAAGATATAGCACAGTATGTTCTCATCCAAAATGGAATAATATTGACTGAACAAAAAGAAAGTAGCACATCTTTTTTGCTTAGCTTTCTCTCTTGTAGGATTTACTTTCTCAGCAATGAAAATCAAATCAGATACATCCATGAGACTATTTACTCCTTCCAACCAAAACTGGAAGGGCAGCAGGTAAGAACTGGAATATTTATTTTCTGTTTAACCCTTAGGAGCACGTTATAAACCTGGGACCTATCATGATTGAAAAAGCAAGTCATTAAATAATGACTCAGAAACCCATTTTATTAAAACATCTGTGATAAAATGTGCATGCTAACCAGCATTCTAATACACCATGAGTCTAACTCCCTACCCTTTAATTTGGTCACAGGAAAACCTCAAGCATTTTCAGCATTATTTCAAAAATACTTTAAGCAGACCCCACTACAAGGCAAGAGCTTTTGGAGAGAGATGATATTTTGCTTTGGCATAAAAGGAAATGTTTAATAAAACACTTACTGTGATGTATAACATAAGCACAGTTTCAAGCTATAATGTCTGAATTCTTTTTGGTTTCAGCCTTCTCCTCCCTCTCCCTTTTCACCGTTGTGCCAGGCCACCAGCACTTTTCTTTCACTTCAGTTCCTCTACTACATTTTATTCTATTCCACTGGCTGAAGAGGCATAAGCCTTTGTGTTGTTATTTTGATGCTTCACCAGACATTACCCTTCCAGGTTTCTGAGTCAGCAAAGTCCCAGACTGTTGACCTTGAGCATCCTCCCATTCCTGTATCCCAAGAAGTCTCTGGGACTGTGCTGATGTTAGCAAAGGAGTGCAGCCCAAAGGGGCAGCTCTGAGCTGGCATGGCTGGAATCCACCCTGAGCACATTTTAGGAGATTTAGCTTTGGGCACTCCTGGGCTGATCCTGTGGGGAGCAAGCAGAGCACACCTTTCAGTTTAACTTACCTGAAAGGGGTCCAGTTTGTGTGCCCTGCTCAGTGCTGGAAACCAAACCACAGGGGTTTGCAGTGCTACAAGGGCAGTATGAGCTGGAATGTCAACACAGGTTTCCTCTTTCCTGGCTTTGCATTTCACTCTCTGTACTTTCCATCATCCCTTTGTCTGGTCAAGGAACACTTTGTGCATCTCCCAGGACCCATTTCAACTTAATGAGTGCCTCCCTTCCAGACATGAACTTTCCTTTCTTACCCTTCCTTCTTCTCACTGCTCAAATTCCAGCAGGAGGAGGAGAAGAGAAGGTGCTCTCCCAGCCTGGCACCAGCCAGGGAAGTCCCACAGACCCAGCTCTGGGGCACTTGCCAGCATATAGGTGATTGTGGTATTTTTGGGGTCCCCAGGACAAAGGAGGAACTGATGAATCTGACTCCATGTTCTTAGAAGGCTAATTTATTATTTTATGTACTTATATTAAAGAATGCCATACTAAAACTATACTAAAGAATAGAGAAAGGATACAGACAGAAGGTTACAAAGAATGATAATGAAAACTCATGACTGCTTCCAGAGTCCTGACACAGCTGGATGGTGATTGGTCATTATGTCAAAACAATTCACATGAAACCAATCAAACAACCACCTGTTGGATAAACAATCTCCAACCTCATTCCAAAGCAGCAAAACACAGCAGAAGCAATCAGATAATTATTATTTTCATTTTTCTCTGAGGCTTCTCAGGAGGAGAAATCCTGGGCAAGGGGATTTTTCAGAAAATATGACAGTGACAGGTAATATTTTCCTAGGCACAGGTCTAGGCACAGGACTGTATTGCTATCCCTTCTTCAAATCATGAAGTGTATCAAATCTCTTGCTAACGAAGTTCTTAAAAAAACCCCAGACAGTTACAAGGAATAATTTTTTTTCCTTAATCTTCAATTTAGCCTGCTTTTTAAATATTTTTTTCAATATGGCCTAAATAAGGGAAAGTTCATCTTTGTTCAGCCATAGAATGAGCCCTGGATCTACAATCTTGTGATAGGAAATAAGAAATGTCCCCACAATCAAGTATCACTACTCTTTTCCTTGTGCTATTGCACCCTAGGAATTCTCCAAGTGTCATAGCTTTAGAGTTGAACATATTTTTTATTAACATTTATGCAGAAATATAAATATATGGTTTTGTTTGGATTCTTTCCCCCACCAAGTCAACACATACAGCTTTTCTCAGTCGTAAATCTGCCAAAAGTGCTCGGGAGACCTGGACTCAGGAGGCTCTGAATCAAAGGTGCTTGCAGTAAAAGCTTCCTCATGAACACAACTTGAGTGACCTGCTCTACTGATGTCTGTGAAATTAGGTGTACCAAGGGGAATATTGGAATGGTTTCTCACACATTGACAATCATCGTGGGCCTCTGTATGAAGCACCTTTTCTGTGAGCTTCCTTTTCTTGCAGGCCTTCCTGCGAGGGCATTCTTCTAGCAGCAATCCAAATAGACCTTTTACATTTATAAAACCTCAGGTACCCATTTGAGATGTAAACAGCAAGAAATAAAGGGTGTCACAGCTACATGAAAATACAGAAAAAGGCATACAACATTTACATGGGACAAAAAGAGTAAAGGATTTTTGGGAATTGCATCTTTTGTGGAAGTTACAGCATCATCATCCTTTGTGGGTGATAGTCATATTCAGTTATTTTTCTTTTTGGAACAGCTGTTGACATCTTTTGATGTATGCCATGTAACAATTCTCTTTTATGTTCCTTTTCTAGTCTCATATTTTGACTTTTGTTTCCTGGACACATACTGTACATGTGTACTGTACTGTGAAACAAAGCTCTCAAACCTTGAAAAGAAATTTCCTTTTCTTTCAATTCTTTCTTTCTTTCAATTGTGTGAATGGAAGATTTGTATGCATTGTACATTGTCTGAGCAGCCATTGAATAAAATTCACCAAGTGGCGCCACTATGTAAAACCTGTAAGTATTCTATTCAATTGCCTTATCCATATCCAAAGAAAATGAAAGGACAAATAAAAGGCAAAAGCTTGAGCTGGGATCTCCTATGTAAATAATGACTTTGTCAAGAAAAAGAATTTTCTGAATCATCACTTTCCAACAGAGATGCAACCATGAGACAGGGGTGCAAACCTCCAAGTTAAATAGCCTCTAACTCCCTGTGTAAACCAGAAACCAATTAGAAATATTCCAATAATCAAACAAAGCCTTAAAAAGCACCAAAACCATTTGTTGCTCTATATACTTCTCCATTATAAATGCTGTCCCTTAGCAATTCTCCAGGACAAAAACTGTGCCTCTATACTTTAGTGAGAAACTCTTAGGAATATGTGAAATGAATATGGAAAGTTACAGGTGTCCAAAATGTCCATTCCCTTGGTATCCCTGTTGGGCCCAGGCTTTCTGCCTCTCCACTGATATTTTTCTCTGCACACTCATATAGAAAATCAAGCAGAACTTGGGTCTAAAGTACCTTTATTAGTGTTAAATTGGATTATTTAAACTGTTAGCCTAACATACTTAATTTGGCATTTGTGTTTTCCTAAGAGCATGAGTTTGGTTTAATTTGTTTCATTTCCTCCTGTACCCAGCTGTCTGTAATTTTACTATCAATTTCTATACTTTTATGATGACTTAGATAAATATTGCTAAATTATGGAGATATATAAAAGCCAAACAGGTAATACCATTAACCTCAACAGTCAAAAATAATCCTATTAAATTTCCAGTCAAATTGCCTCGTAATGAATGTGCAGTGAAACTCACAAAAATTAACCATTTCACTGCAGATCAGTAAAGCATGTACTGAATATTTTTCCTCACCCATGGCTGTAACAGCCTGTCACCAGAGTTGTCAGCAGCCACTGGATGGTCATACAAGGAATCTCCTGGTCTGAGGGCCACCTTGAGCACACTGGTGTTTTTTTAGCACCAGAACCTGTGTGAATACACAGCCACATTC
The DNA here is from genome assembly GCF_037042795.1 of Molothrus aeneus. NCBI lineage: Eukaryota > Metazoa > Chordata > Aves > Passeriformes > Icteridae > Molothrus > Molothrus aeneus. Next base: position 16,516,200 of record NC_089653.1, read on the forward strand.
TCACTGCTTGTCTCTGGCCTCAGGAATGGCTTTTCCAAAAGCCTTGAAGGCCAATGAAATAGTAATTTTTTTTTAGTGTCTTTTATTAGTCTCAATGGACAAATGTCTTCCTACATTTTACATCTTTTCTGTTCTGAAAAATGCAAGATTTTGATCAAGATACACCTGCTTTTCTGAAGACTGTAAAGCTATAGAATTAGGAAATGGAATCAGCACAAATAATTTCCTTGTGGAGATTTCTCCTAATAGCTTTGCATTTTTATTACAACAGGATAGCTCTTTAAGCCTCAGGGATACTGATGGGCTGAAGGAGAAGTTGGTTGGCAATTTCTGCTTTGCAGGGCTTTTCTAGGGGCTGAGCTCTGGCTGATTAATCCTGCCTGATGGCTGATCCAACAGATGCCTGTCAGAGCCTCTCAATGATACAATCCCCTACAATCTGGCAAGTTTTGTTCTTCAGGTCTCTCTTAGGGCTTAACATCTCTTAGCATAATTGGGAAGAACCACAGCTGATGTTCATAATGGGCAATTGTCACTCCAAAGCCCCCAGGCCCCTGGATGATAGCTCAGTGCATCAAGTGACCTTCATCTCTGGATGAAAACTGTGAAATAATTAGCCTGAAGAGCAGCATGTCTGAAAAAAATGTTCAAAATGCTCCAAATTCCCAAACCTGGCAACGACTGCCTGCTTTTACCAGGAGACCACTCCTGGATAGTTCACAGTTTATGTCAGTGAAAAGCTTTTGGACCTGCTCTGGGCCTCAGTGTGAGCTTCTCACATCCTTCCCCCTTGCCCAGTGAATTCTCCACTCCTCACCCCAGGAATAGCTGGTCAGGAGCAGGTGAGAGGCTCACAATCCAGGCAGCTGCTCCTGCTCTCTTTTTTTTCACCCTGTCCCTAGCAAGGAGCAGCACAGCCCAGAGGTTTTCAGCACTATCTGCATCTCCAGCACCTCTGAAAAAAAAACAGGGCAGGGGAAAGTACCTGGAAAAATAAATACATTGGGAATGGGAGTCAGAGAACTGCCAACAAGAAAATAAATGTACAAGAGAGGAGATGGAGAAAGAGGAATGAAAGCGTAAGAGAAGATAAAAACAGATATAAAGAAAAAATTAGAGGGGGTAAAAACCCACAAGTCAAGACAAACAAAAAAAAAAAAAAGGAGAAATGGAAACACATGCTGAGGAGAGGTATGAGCCACCCAGGAATTTTCTATTACTCTACTAAGGGAATTCAGCAGAGAGATAAACAGGGGAAATCCTGACTCATGACTCTCTCCTCCTCTAAGCTGTTTGTGCCACAAGATAATCAATGCCCAGATTGTTTCTTACAATCTTTTCTAGCCAATACACTTTTCTTTTGCCTGAATGATACCTCCATTTAACCTTCTATTATTATTCTTGTGGTAAGTACTGTTAGTTGAAGACAGTGCTGTGCTTTCCTGGAGTGTGGTTTCTGTCTCTGATCCCTATTCAATATTCCAAACTGTAGCTGCTATTATTGGTGGAGAAATGTGGCTTTTGGTTAAACTGTTGGAAGTAAAGCAGCAAAATCTGCCTGACAGTTGTGTGTGCAGGACACACAAGGCCTCTAAAACATCTCTCTGGATGGCAGCTATAAAGGAGAGAGCATAGTTTCGATCTATTTAAGTAGATAGAACTTTCAAGGCACAATGCTATCCATTTAAAGAATACCCACCTATTAAATAAATCCTTTCTTTTAGTACACAGGGCAAAATGAACAAAAATCCACAAAACTCTCTTTTCACAACCTACAAATTATGTGCAGTATCTCTGCATTCTACAGCTTCCATCATGCCCACAACACATACACAGCCTCTGTGTAATCATTATCCAGCATCCACCTTATCTTCACCATGCTGGAAAAAATAAATCCAGAATTTATTTTATCCACAGAAAAATAAGCAGCTCCATAAAACGTCACTCTTCCTAGAAATCTTCATGTACTTAACATGCACAGTTCTTCAGTTTTTTGAGGGCTGTATAAACATGACTGAATAAGGAACTGATGAACCTCTGCACCTAAGAAATACATTTGTCCATAACATGTAAATATAATGGAGAGGAGACACAAAATGCTAAATGGTCAGCTGGCAAAAATCCCCATCTTTTCACTGCCTTCTGGTTTTCATTGAAGTTCATATTAATTTTCATAAATGTTCATATGGTTCCATAAAACAATCTTACCTTTGGGTTTAGACAGAAGCATTTTGGCTTAATGATTTTTCTGTTTCAGTTTATTTGGCCTTAACAAACCCATTGGCCATTGCATTCCTCATTGCATGCACAGAATATGTGTGCTTACTTCTCACAGTTTTATGAGTATTTTGAAACTCACACATTTAAACAAGAAAATCAAATCTCTCTGTTATCTAATGCCCTAGGAACTATCAGTTCCTTAATTAAATCTTGGTTCTGATGCAACTCTGAAATAATGTAAGGTCCTGGTTTCCTGTAGGAGCTTTCTGCAGCTGAGATCTGACCCAGAGAAGTGCCCAGCACCAGAAAGGGACAGCTCAACACAGTGTTCACTGGAGCTGGCCTCAGCTCAGGTTCTGCCTGCTTTTTGTGCTGCTGGTTTTTGTTTCAGTACAGCTGCCAGGGCCCCTGCCTGACTGGAGGCTTCTCCTTGCTCCAAGCCCCAAGCAAAGCTCCAGGCGTACGTGCCTAATCTGAAGAGACAGGCTTGGGAAGAATTGCTACTGCACACTTGAAAATACAAGGCAAGGGAAAGTAAATCTGCTGTTTAAGGTATTATTTGACTCCTAGTTTTACCTGAGGTGATATATGAAGTCTAGGGCAGAGGAGAGAGATGAACCTTAACCTTCCATTCAAGTGCATTTAACCATAAAACTGTCATTTGTCATGGCATGCATGATGAATGCACAAACACAACTGCTTTCCACATTGTTCCTCGTGGAGGATTTTACAGCCATGACACTGCACAGGAATCAACTGGCTTGATTTAGTTCCCTACATCTGCTGTACAGCCTCCTCAGTGCTGTAAGGAACCAGCCTGAAGGCTGACATGCCTCTTCTGAGACACCATAAAAATGCACACGTTTGTGTTCGGAAAGCTTTGTGGTGGGAGGATGCCAGCTCTACTGAGATAGATAAAGACCTTTAAACAGCTTTTGAAAGCTGCTTCTGCAAAGTCTTTCTTTGCTGCATTCAAAAGCTCTCATAAGAGAGCATCAACACTGGCTGAAATTAAGGAATTAAATTAAAGGATGTGCAACAGTAAAAAGGAAAACCCCAAAACAAAACAGATGTCCCAGAAGGGAGCTGTGCCTCTAAGCTGTGTGAGTTTTACACAGGCTGGATATAACTCCTACCAAAGGTCTCAAAATACTTGCTGCCTCAAGGGATTAGTAGACTGTGTCAGTAAATATGTCACATAATTCCTGACACCTACAACCTTCCTGCCTTTATCCCAAAACCAATGTGAACTTCCCAAATTCCTGGAGACAAAAATCTCATCCCTTCACTGGGTCGGTAGCTGGTTCCTGATGCCTATCCTCACTTGTCTTCCAAGTCTCCTGTGTAGAGGGAGGGTGCTCCAGAGTGGGTTCCCTGAAGGATGCTGCCCATGCTGTGCAGCTGAACCCCTGCAGCATCCCTGCTGGCTGCACCTCAGGAAAGGAGGGAGATGAATCACCATCCTGTGCCTGGGCCAGCCTGGCCTTGGGCTGGGCCAGCAGGCAGGGGAAGAGACCTGGTGGCTCAGGAGCATGGCCAGGAGAAAGCAGGTCTTGCTTGAGTGCCACCATCATATTTTCTGAAAAATCCCCTTGCCCAGGATTCTTCTCCTGGGAAGCTGAGAAGCCTCAGAGATAAAGGAAAACAATATTATCTCATTTGCTTCTCCTATGTTTTGCTGCTTTGGAATGTGTTTGGAGAGTGTTTATCCCACTGGTCATTGTTTTATTGGTTTCATGTGAATTGTTTTGACATAATGACCAATCATGGTCCAGCTGTGTCAAGGCTCTGGAAAGAGTCACAAGTTTTCATTATTATCTTGTTAAGCCTTCTGTAAGTATCCTTTCTCTATTCTTTAGTATAGTTTTAGTATAGTAATCTTTAATATAATTATAGTAGCATAAAATAATAAATTACTCTTCTAAGAACATGGAGTCAGATTCATCAATTCCTCCCCATGATGGGGGACCCCAAAAATACCACAGTTTAGCAGCTCTGGAAGGGTTTGCTTTTTTGGTTGTTTTTTTTCTAGCATATAGATAGGAACTAGGACCACTATATGAAAATGTTAGAAGTTTCTAAGAAAACATAATTAAAGGAGAAAACATCAGTCTACTCTTCCCTTTAGACTGGTACCACATGGTCATTTTGGATTTAATTCTCCTGGTCTATTATTCTCTAGTGTCCTATCTCATTTACACCCAACAGTTTCTTTCAGATGCTGTAGTTTAACACCTTACCACTTCACATTATATGGTATTCAAAGCTTTTTACATTATCTTATTGTAACTTCAAAAAAGGCAAGTTATTCTGTATGTCAAAGGAAATAGCATCCATCCACTGCTGGGGCTGAAAGCAAAGGTTTGTAATCTGTCCTCAACTTTATTAAAAAACATAAGGCATCAGCCTTCATGTAGCTGGAATACATTTCCTTGCGTGGTGACAAACCATGTCTGATACTGCAGAATGAACTTGATATGAATTTCTATTCAGTGCACTCAGCCTCCTGAATACTATTTAACTCTCCAGTGCTGTGTGATTGAACACACTGATCATGGAATCAGAATGCTGGCTCAGCCTTGCACTGCTTTGCTTTGCTCTCTCTTGGGGTGTTTTGTTGTGATGTTTGTCCCTTCCTGTGTCTGGGGGCTGAACCTCACCTTCCATGAGCGAGAAGAATTTAACTCTCAGGCCTGCCCTTGGTCCCAGGATTGCACAGCCCTGCCTTGGCAATAGCTCAGCAAACGTCTCAGCTGCCATCCCATGCTCTCAGAAATGTAGAAAAGCTGGAAGTCTAAATGCAGTTGCAGTCTCTGTTTTGGGCTGTCTCCAGGGGCCTTCTGTGGCAGTGGCATGAGGGCTCTTGTGTCACTGCTTAGTCCAGGGTCTCGGTGACACCCGTGGCTCAGTGACACCCAAGTTCCATCCCTTGGCTCTCAGGGGTATTTGACTTGCTGGTCTTGATATCATTAAGTTTTGACTTGGGACACGTGCCTCAAGATTTAGAACAGATACTAAAAAAAAAAAAAAATCAGATTATTTTATGTAATTGGGGCAGAAGCTGGAGAAGTATGGAGGTTAATAAGGGAAAGAGGTTTGCTGTTCAAGCACAAGGCTCTTATTCCCAAGTGAACCCAAGCTATCAGCTTTTCTACAGCAAATCTCCAGCTATGTACATCTATTTCTGAGCTACCTGTACCTGGTGGGTTTTATTGAGCAGCTACAGCTGGCCTAGGGGAATGTGGGACGTGGGCAATTTACAGGGTATCAGTGCCTCTTTCAAGGGCTGGGATTGGGGAAGCATTTTATGTTACAGAGGACACAATTCCTGCATTCTCTGCCATGCCTTGTGAAGATTAAAGGGAAGATAACCTGCCCAATCATCATTATATGCTCAAAAGCATAACTGGAAAAATCCATGCGTATCGGTTCCATCAGGCTCAAGGAGCTCTGCAGAGGGAACAAATGACCCACAGTAAAAATGGATAATACTTCACAAAATTGGTACCTGGGAGCCATGTGGCTAAACTAGCAGTAAAAATGACCCATTCTTTTCAACATGAAATTACTTCTCTCTGGAAGTATAGAAAAGAGATTTTTATGCTGTTTTACCACCTGCTCCTCATCGCTGGGATCTGTGTATTCAGTTTTGATTTATGAGGGAAAGTGAGGGGAATCAGATGAATTTTAACTGGCATATATCAAGATCATAGTGGTTTGGGTTTTTTTTCTCCCAGGCTATATATTTTTTTAATCTATTTTTTGTAAAATAGCACCATTTTTACTTCTTGTAAAGCCGGAGAATTTTTGGTTACTTCTCTTCTAATATTTTGTCCACTGCTCCTCTGTCAAACATCACTTTTGCTAAGGAATAAAAACAATTATTTGATATATGGTGGGACTTGCCAGCAGATAATTCAATCATAGGTCAGCTCAACTGTTACAATAATTTCTTTCTTATTTATATTAATAACTTGTATGCATGTGTACAAGTGTGCCCATGGGCGTATTTAATATTTCCAAAAAATGTTAATTTAGCTGCTCTGGCATCAGACATGCTGGGCAGCAGTGGAGTCATTTTGCCATTACTCTTCAACATGTGAAACAGAGTATGCTGAACCCATTATAAGGTCATTAAAAAATAGAAATAATATTTTGGCTGGTTTAGAAAAAAAAATAAAAGCAGTCCCACCCTCATGGAAAGCCAGGAGCCTCAGAGTGCAATTTGCCCTCAAAAATTACCAATTAACTAACTTAGGTGAATGATCTGCACTCTTCAGTCAGCGTGGAACAATGGCACAAAGTCTATTTGTTAATGCCTGCCAGGAGGAAAAGGCAGGAGGGTTTTGGAGTCAAAGTGCTGCAAATGGGGTCCAAGCTCCCCATACAGGGCAGAAAAACACAGTTATGTGTACTGTGAGTATATTTGCTCCTTTAGAGCTGAGAAATTACATGTAGAGTTTTCAGAGAGAGTCCTTACCCTTTCTGGACCCAAACTGCTGGTTAAGAGGGATAAAAATGGAGATGGAAAAGGCAGAAGAAATAAATAGAAAAACCCTGTTTCTGTGGAGGTAATCAGATTAGCTGACATCGAGTTTAATGACTGATATTTTTAGGCAATCTGGGAAATTTGGATATAATTGATATAAAGACTCAATCAGTGGTTAATGCTATGGTCTTTGGAGATAAAATTTGGTGCAGGTTCTTTACAGAAAACTTTGTGAAAAAATATTATTGCAAATTCTGCTGAAATGTTTTATTTCTTCTTTAACTTTTATTGTAAAGACTTTTTTTATAAACTCTCTATTTATTACTGAACCTTTCCTGTATTGTAGTCTTAATTGAAAGCTTATATTTTCAATTTTCAACTCAAATTGTATGTCAGGGGTAATTATCATTTTTAAGGTCTTGTGAATAGAGAATGAATGAATTAGAAGAACAGGGTCTTTATAAAGACTTAGTTTTAAATACAATATCACTATGTGTTTTTCCAAAACCCCCAATTTTTCTCACAGTAATGATGTTTTTAATGTTTCTTGTTAAAAACATCCTGATGGGTAGAAATTACTCTCCCAATCAAGAGGTCATGAAACAGAGAGAAGGAATGAAGAGCTCCTGCCCTGGAGATGCCTCTGTAGATATTAAAAATATGGCAGTCCTCTGGGGTATTTTATGATTAATATCTGCTTTTGAACCTTCTTGTTGAAAGTCATGTCTAACTCCAAATTAAATTTGCTTTGAAACTCTAACAAAGAAGGTATTTTTAAGAAATGTTTTTCCTTCTGTTTTTCCATATCAAGGGAATGTGGACTGCATGACAGAAATGGAAGTCCAGGGTGGAAAATATATAAAATTTTTAGAAGTGTCATTTCAGGTGAATCGTGCATTTTGTGGTACTCTTTTTTTTTTTTTTAATGTTTGTTTGTTTATTTGTTTGTGAAAATTGTGATATATACAAAGTTTTTAACAAGCACCTCAGCTGGAGAGTATTAATATAATGGAGTTTTGTCTTTAAAAAGAGAAAAACTTCAAAATTATCAAATTTCAAAATTCTACCTTTGAACAAGCTTAGAATTCTACCCTAGTATTCCCTCTTTTACTTTTCTTTTTAATACATATGACACCTATATATATATGCTATTCTTTGAAACTCTCTACAGTAAATATATGATATTTTTGACATTAATTATAAATCAAAACCATTCTGGACACAGAATTTTGCACTGTTCCTCATATACACCTGAAATTACTGTTATTTAATTACTGTAGAGAGAGATATTGTACTAGAAAAATGGCTAAATACAAGAGCATTAAACTATACGAACACATAATAAATTCCATTTAGCCTCTTTGTTTAGACAGCTGTGCTTCTGAGTGGTTTCTTAGCATGGGTAGGAGACTTCCCAAGGCATGATTTACTGCTCAGGAGGTGTGGATTTTGATCCACAGTTCTGGATGTGCTCCAAGTGGTGCTGTTTGATCAGAAGAACGAGCTATTATTTATAAGGGGGAGCTGAGTGTAGAGAAGTTTCAGGATGAATGAAATATACTCATCTATTTCAGGGGTGCACAGTTCCTGAGTAATATCTGAAAGAAAAAAAAAAACAACCAAACCGAAATAGGAGTTAATAGAATAAAGCAGAGCAATTTGGATTTTCACAGTTAGAGCAAAGGACTCTTCCATGGCCTGTGAACAAGCAGTGGGGTTCAGCCCTGGTGGTTGGCTTGTGAAGATCTTGTCCTTGGGGAGATCATTCCACATTTGAGCATCTCTTCCATCTGGTTCTGGTCCCACAGTCCCTGTGGTCCATCTGGATTTCTGCTTTTCCAGAGGAGCCAGTGCACACTTTTTCCTGTGTACTGGTTTTGTGGCTGAGAAACAGAGCAATAAGTGCAGCTGGTGTCCTTGGTTTGACTTGGAGATCCTTGTTCACACAAACCCCTGTCCTGACTTCCTCAGGCTGGCTGGAATTAGCTAAAGAAGACCAAAGTCTCACAGATTCATTGCAGCACCTAATTGAAGTCTAATTTTCTCCTTTATTGATCTGTATTTGGTGTCGTTATCTTTAGAAGTCAGGTCCCTATTTTGGATATAAAAACCTCATCTTTCATAGTTCTTCTATCTTTGCTCCTGCTTCTTTACCACCATTTATCTTTATCAGTTTCTGTAGCATTATGGCTAGAACAGAGCACAACAGAGGGACAAATCCAGTCTGTGATGAGAGAGTGAATTCCATCACACACAGATGCAAAAATTTACAAAATCATTTGTCCACTCTAATTTCTCACTTTTAATGTTCTATTTTTTAGGATATTGTGTTAAATCCTTATTCTAGCTTTCACAAACAGTGTTTTCTCTATTTTTCTCTTATTTTCTTATATATATATATATATATATATTATATATATATTTCTTGTTTTCTCTATTTTTTCTCTTGTTTTTTTTTTTTACAAGATGCAATGTACAAGATCCATACTGTACTTAGGAGAAGAATGGTAGTTCACACAGAAGGAGTTACCAATCTAAAAGCAGGATTTTTTTTGTTTGCTTTGTCCAATCACCATTAACATTACACTGTTTTAAGTGCTAATGAACGAGAACTGAAATTTCTAATTGTGATGAGACTTTCTGTAAGAAGATAGTGAATATTAAAGGGAAATACAACTGAGAGGCAATGTTGTGTTGTACCTGAAGGCTCCTAAAGGGACTGGTTACTGTTGTAGTTGGATGTGTTATTAGACATCATCATTTATCCAGCCACATATTCTCTTTCTCTCAAATGAAAGTAAACTACCTCCTTCAAAATATGAAGAAAAGACCTGTAGGGCACCTGCTCCTCTCCTAAAGCTCTTGTTTTGGGTTAAAACCAGCTAAAAGTAGCTCCTGTGCTTTAGGGTCTCAACCAGCTGTGGCTGATGACCAGGGTAGAGTAAAACCCCTACAACAGCTGACAAGGCTGGAGGTTAATTGCAGCCCTTCAAGGAAAATTGTAATTATTAAGAGTCCAGTACTGGAATTCTGTAAAAGATCCTTCAAGACTTCTCACTTTTAACTCTCTCTTCTGCTTTTCTTTATCTCAGGAGATTATTTGGTAATTTTATTTTGGTGGAGTGGCATTTTCCTCAATCCTTTTGGATCTTGCATCAGTCATGAGGACAGTCTGCTGCAGAATCCAGATTATCCATTGAACAAATAAGCACCAAACTTGATAACATCGGGATAAAGAAACACAGTTTAGCAGGGACTTATGCATGATAATTTCCCATAGAAATCCAGAACAGTCAAACAGACTTGAAGTTGAATTTTAGAGTACGCAGAAATGAGGTGCCTGGATTTTTTACTATTAATAGAGCTATCAGACTTTGAAACATTCAGATGAAGCACCAGTTCTAATTGATAGCTATGTGCTGAAAGAGCAAGTGTTTATTCCAGCTCCTCCACTGGAGACATTGTCAGCCTTTGAGAGAAAAGGAAAAGTTCTGTTTCTAAGGGCAGGATTGTGATGGAAGGTGGTGCATGTCCAGCACAGAGGGACCAGGGCTGTCTATGGCTGACGACAAACTGGGACAAAGGTTCAAGCAAGATGCCTGGGGACAGCTCAGGCTGCATTTTGGGGATTAAAAGACAGGAGCTGGTGTTGTGGATTAGGCAGCAAACAGCCAGGTTAGCTACCAGGGCAAGCAAATAGGCTTGGTGCTAGGACTGAAAGCGGGGAGATGCTCACAGAGCCCAGGGCACAGCAGCAGCACCCTTCACACCATGTGTGGTGGCAGATCTGAGCTGCTGCTCAGGAGCACAGTGACAAACCCAGGGCACAGCACAGTGACAAACCCAGGGCACAGCAGAGCCAGCCCTTCTGCAGATGCCCTCCCTCGTTATGCTTGCAACTTCTAATCAACAGCCAAAGGTCCCAAAAGGCAAATAACATCACTGTAATGTTCATCAGCTGGCAGATTCCCCAATAACTTCCTTCACCACAGCTGAGAGGACAGAAGAATGGATTTCAAGGGTGTTTATTTGGCATATCCATGCCTTGTTCTCCTAGGGTAGTCAATACATTTAGAAAAAATCAGTATTTACACACCAGAAAGGCTTTTTGATGCAAAGCAGCTGTGGTAGTATGAACTAAGCACTCACCTTTTTTTTTTTTTCCCCTGGCAGTTTAAGCTAAAAATCAAATATTTAAGGCACAGAATGTTGTATTTGTAATTGTGCAGCCCAGCTGGGTGTTTCTTCCAGCATAGTACACTGGCTACCAAAACCTCATGTGAAGAGACATCCAGGCATCACAATGAATTACCGCCTATGTTCACTGAGCTGATCACCTGCCAGAAATGCTGCTGTCTGTAGAGATATTCCTTGTCATTTTGGGGAAATTAAGTCTCAAGGGCAGGAGCTCAAAGCTCCTCTGGTGTTACCCTTTTGAAGCGTATTGAAAAAAAAATAAAAGGGAAAAAAAAATCTCCTCTTATTCATGAGGGATCCAAGAAATTGAAAGAGTTAATGGCTGGATCTGCTGTCCTTGAAATTGCTGGAACATCTCATTGTTGGTCCCACTGAGCAGGAGTAAGGTCCTGTGTGACTCATACAAGATAATGAATGGGCCCAGTATTGCCTAAAATTGATTCTTGCACTACTTCTTCCCTTTGCTGCTGGGGTAAAGGGATGGTTCATTTCTGTTGGAATTGCCCTACTTCACAGCCTGCTCCCAGCCACCCCTGGAAGCCCTGCTTCCCTCAGTGTGCCGCCATGAGCTGCACATCCAGTGATTTGCAGCACTAAAATTACAGCCTCCGTGATTCACAGTGCTGCTGCTCTCATATTAGTCTAATCACCGATACACATTTTACAAAAAGTTGACAAATATGTCAGGTTATTGAGGTTCATTTTAGCTTTGGCTATGGAAAATTTAATACAGAAGGAAATCAGGTTAGGGAAAGCTCTGAATATGTATTTTCCAGAGGGAACAAAATAAAAAAGTTTTTCTCGCCTCCTCTCACTGCTTCTCAGTCATCGAGAGAGAAAGAAATGATGAAAATGACACATGAGCTGCTGCAAAGCCTAAAAATAAGACAGCTTTTATTTTACATTTGGAAAGGGAGATTAGTTTGTTCTGTGGCTATTTTTCTTTCTTTCTTTTTTTTTTTAATCTTTAAACAAGGTGGCATTTAAAGTAGACACATCAAAAGAGGCAAACAAATTGATTGCATTTTATTGCTGGTGAGGTGGATAATGGGAAAAGATGTGAAAAGTGAGGGAGAGTGTGGGAAGTGGGGGCACTTACAGGGAAATGCATTTGTGTGGGTTGGGTTTAGCAGTTTGAGACAGAGAAGTACTTAGACAAATTGCTTTGCATTTACACTCAGAAATGAAGAATAGCCTTTCTCTTAAAAGGGATTACATATGAGCCATTCTTGAAGCTGATATTAGGTGGGCAGGACTGAGGATGCTGCTGGCAGGAGACTTAATGTGCAAGTGCTAATTAAGGCCAGACCAAATGGGTAACCTTCCAGGTCAGTAATAGTAAAGGTCCTGATGTTAAAAAAAAGAAGACAACTGACTTCCAGGAGAATTTATTTTTTTTCTAAACTAAAAAAATAAGTTGTGGTCCTTACAAAGAGTTTTGACATTGGCCTCAGACACAAACTGCAGAATAAAAAAAATAAAAGCCACCGAGTTCATGCTTTGAAGTTCACTAGGATCAGCCACACAAGAGCAAATTCCAGGAAGAGAAGGTAATCAAAATGCAGGCAAGCAATTAGATCTGCATATTAAGTATGAAAATACACAGTGCTGGGTTGCATATTAAATAAGTGCAGTAACCTTGTGCTTCTGGAGCTGCTCAATGAGGTTACTGTGCAAAGGAGCTCAGAGGACTCACCTCCTGTGGGGAAAATTGCTTTTCTTTGGCTATAACCATGGGTATGGTGCTGAAAATGCATTTTGTGTTAGATCTCATCACAGGAGGGCTGGGGAGAGTGGGCAGCAGTGAGGAAAGTCAGCCAGGTGTGGTGGGCATTGTGGGCTTTGGGCAGGGCTGTGAGAGGCACAGGGGCTGCCCTGGGGCTGCCAGCCAGCCAGGGTGCATGAGAGATTCCTGAGCTTGGAGGGGTTTGCAGGGCAGAAGCTCACACCATGCTTGATTCACACTGCTCTGAGCAGCAGGCAGGGAATTGTCACATTTCTATTATTGCAGTGGTCTCTTGCTGGAGTAGAAGGAGCCTATTCCAATTTTGGAAACCAGCCCTTCCTGAACAAATTTCATTTTATCTGTAATTATTATTAGGTTTTTGTCCTTCTCTCTAGAACTGAGGACTGAGATTTCCAAGAGCCTGTGTGTTGCACTGGGCCCTCCCTGCTGCTCCTCACTGCAGTGACCACAGGGCTGGGAAAGGATCTGACCCTCCAGGCACCCACCCAGGTGCTGCTGCTCAGCACTGCCAGCACAATTCCTGGCTGTCCAAGGTCACAGTTACCTCAATCACAAGGTTTCAGCATGGAGCTGCTGCCCTGTGCCCATCTCCTGTCCCTGAAATCTGTCTGTGCCCACTCAGTGAAAGCCAGATGGGGATAACCCCCTATGAGATTGTCTAAGGTTTCTAAATGCCTCTGTTGCTTAGGACCCAAAGGCAGGCCATGGACTCCTGGCTTGTTGGGTCAGAAATTGCTTTCTAAAATCCTGAGGGCTTCCAAGAGAGATTTTTCCTCACCTTCTCAAGGAAGATCATTGGTCTGTAGTGAGAAACATGAGCACAACACAAATATGAGGTCACCTGACAGTTTATGTGACATGGCACACATAGAATAAAATAAATGCCTGTCTTCCTCTCCTTCCTGTCCTTAATTTCTCTATGCACCTCTAATCCTTCCTTTTATAAAAGTCTCTTGAAGATGAGGTAACTCATTCAAAGTGGTGAGTTTTATTGTTTGTTTTTTTCTTCAAGGAGCTTCATATTGTGGGAGGGAAAGAAAGTAATAAGCAGAGGATGGGAGAGTGATCACCTCCAAGGCAAGCAGCTTAATATTTCAGGGGCCAGGCAAAATCATTTTGGATGAACATCAAACATACAACACAGCCAAGATGTTTTATTGTTCTCTTCCCCCCCCTTTAAAATAGCATGTTTGAGAAACTGTCCCTTTAAATCTACTTTTGAGTGTCCCACTTCACCAAGCTGGAATTTGCAGTGTTTATCAGCCCTCTGTGTTGGCGTGGGTGGCAGAAATAAGCAGGTGATGTCATTTTTCATTCCCTCACCCAGGGTTTAATTGACAATATCATTCCACACCCCTCCTCCCACCCTTCTTCCACCTCTTCAGTTTAAACCTTGTTCTCCCAGGACTTTTGGGCCAACACTCTTCAAAAATGTGTTACCTTCATCATCTTTTCTCTAAGGCAGGGAATTTTCATGACTTCATTTTTACATCGTTCTTGGTATGGAGATCCAAGAAATGTCCAATTTGAATTTACTGTAGTAATGCTATCTAGCAATATTTTTTTTGGCACACGAAATGGAGAGCTCGCTATTGATCATAGAATCTGGCCATTAGTATACTTTGAATTATGAAGATTTGTTGCCTTCATTTTATCTTTTTAATAAACAAAACATATGCCTTCTGAATTATCTCTTCTGCATAGAATTTGGTGTTGGTGTATCTACTTTTATACAGCCATATTAAATAAATCATAGCAATAAATAGGTCCTTGGGTGAAGTATTTTATGATACCTGTAATCAATTCAGCAAGGTAAACAGTGAAGGTTTTCTTTTTACCTCTTCCCAAGGTAAACAGTGAAGGTTTTCCCTTTTTCCCCCCAGTGGGATACATCATTACTAGAAGAAGTGCAAGTTGAGAAAAGAAGTGGTTGGAAGATGTAGATTAGAAACCCAAAAAGGCAAGAACTTAATTGCATTGAGAGAGAAAAGGTCTCAGTGGCCTGGCTCCTCTCTTTCCAAAGGATCCTCCTGCTCCTCACATCTGAGGGGCTCTTTGGGACAAAAGCCCCAAGAGCAGCAATGATCCATGGGCTCGACACAGACGAATGTCCTTGGGACTGTCCTGGGAACCAAGAGTCAAGCTGTGAGGCAAAGCTCTTCCTCTGCCTTCCCTCACCCACGTGAATGGGAACATTGATTGGGAACATCATTGATGCATTCAGCTCTTGTTTCTTGTCCCCAGCTTCCTCTGACTCATAAATGGGGATGCAAACAAAACCACCTCCACATTCCAGTGGAGCTGAGCCTGGGAGGGAGCAGGTAACACCTAAGGCACTGCAGCAACTGGGGACCATGAGCCTGCCCTTCCAAAAGCCAGGCTTTGAGGCTCCTGAAGCTGCCAGGCAAAGCCACAGCCCAGCCTGCACTCCTACATCTTAGCACCTCCCTCATTATGGTTACAGGTAGTTGTCTGGGATTACTTACTGAGTCAATTATGAGCTAAAGTAAAAGTGTGAGTGAGAGCATATTGGGTAATTCAGAGGGTGAAAGGCTACCTTGGAACACATCTGGTGATAATTAAGTTTAACTGTACAATTTTATCTGGCCAAACATAATTACTTACAACTAAATGTGTGTCAGTGCAGCTGATTGACACATACACTGTACAACCATGGCATGCAGAGGACAAGGCTTAGGTCAATTGCAGGAAAAAGTAAAAAAACATCCTTACAGGGATGAAGCAAGACAAAAAACCTATATATTATTGGCAATTAACTTCACACAGAGTTTAAGACCCATTTCTTAGAAAAAGGTATGTCCCAACCTAGAGCTAGATTTTCTTTTATTTTCTTCTGAACTGATTCTTCTGTCAGATTAAATGCAGGTGTAATACACAGTTGTAGTGATTACAGTATAGTCCTTTATTGTTGTTAATGCTATGGGTGGAAAGAGTTACTGAAAGGGGGCTGGGAAATGGTGGGTTTAGTGTGGGCAAGACAGGAATCAATGCAAGTGTCTGATGGAATCCCCAAGAGCTGGTGATTTGCCATTGTTAAAAAAAAGCTGAATCTGACTAGATCTTGTCTAGAAGTGCTACCTATATGTCCTGCTTCACAAGACAAGTCTCCAAACAACAACAACAACAAAAATCTCCTTGAAATGTGGTTTGAATTGACACTGAGAGAAGCTCAGTTGGTTTGAGCCCGGTGCTTATAATGCCAAGGTTGTGGATTCAATCCCTCTATGGGCCACTCACTTTAGAGCTGGACCTGAAGGTGTTTATGGGTCCCTTGCAACTCAGAATATTCTGTGCTTCTGTGAATAATGTTTGTAACCACTGCCACTTTCATTGTCTTTTCTCTCCCTGGATGTACTGCTGTACTGACCTCTCTCTCCAGGATGGTTGGCAGCCGTGCAGCCCTGTGTTTGTGGGTGTCTGGCACAAAGAAACTTGAAGACTTGCTCCAGAATTCATCAGGTATTGAAGAAAGGAAATTCTTAACTGAAAATTGCTTTCCACTTCATTTTTCCTTGCCAGGAAAGACTGACTTCCCACAGGTGCTGTAATTCACCACAGGCCCTCCAAGGATGCCAGTTTTACTGAAAATTCAATCTCCTTACTACAATAGAAGGCCAGCTGAGCTGCCATCCACAGCAGCATTCAACTAACCCAGTGCCAATAGTGTGTGATTCATTGATTATTATCAAATGAACTTTCACTTCTAACTTCAGAAAAGAATTAGACAGAGATGAAACTCACTGTAAGGGCAGCTGAGCAGGCTTAGTTGTAATGATGAAAAGGAATGATTACACCTCTCAGCTGTATGAAGAAACACTTGGGTCTATGCTGCTTTTACTTAAATATTATTTAGACTCCTGCAGTTTTGTTTACAGCATATCTCAGCATAAGGTGCCATATGGCAGTAGAGGAGTGGGTGCTAATAAGAGCACATGTGAGACAACTGTGTCTCTGTGTACCCCCTTCCCAGCCATCCCAGGAGCACTCTGAGTTGAAACTTTAGCCTGGAGGCAACTGAAGTTTGCTCAAGGCTTTGCCTGGCTTCCACTCAGGTGTTTGTGTGGCCATCTGACACATTAATAAATGAATGAGCATTCAGATTACTCCCAGCCTGTGTTTTTCAGGCAGATGCATCACCAGGATGCTTTGTGGTGCTGCAGAGCACCTGGAGGCTTTGGGTCTGGGATTGTCCCTGCAGGTGAGGAGGTCTGCCTGCACCCAGCTCCTCAGCCCTATTCAGTGACACAGCCATGGCATGGGCTGCTGGAGCTGCACCCTGGCAAGGCAGCTCAGCATGGGAAAGGCTGGGACACTCTGTCCTGTCCCTCCTGCAGCACAGCAACAGCACTGGCCTTTGCTGCTGTTGGATTTCCCATTCCAGTCAGCTTAGTGGCCGTGCCCATGCTTTGCTTTCTGCTCCTCAGAGCCTGCCAGGTGCAGTGGCCAGATTTGGCACTCGTGTGTGTGTACCTGAGATACTCCACAGACCAGCCTGAGGTGAGCTCTGCGACCTCTGGCTTTGCCATGGCTTGAAAAATTATCAGTTAATAATGTTAATCCTGCTGGGGGCTTAACTGGGTGTCTTCCACACAAATGATGAAAATATTTCACCATTTTTCAAGGAAAGAAGAGTTCAAAATAGAGATAAATCGACATCCAATGGAAGGGATATTGATTCATTTCCTCACCTTTGGAATGAATACCTCCCCCCCAGCAAAAAGCTATGAAAGTGAAGCCATTGTTCATCTGAAACAAACAAGGCTCAATAAATCTTAATCCTGCTTAAAGATAATTCTGAGAGGATACCAGAAAAATGCAGCTTAGCATTCCTGCAGCTAAACATGACGTTATCTTTCTCTTTTATTATTGGGCTGTGTTTTTAGTGAAAAATTACTTAAGTGTGGAACAAAATTCTCATTTTAATAGCAAAACTGTATTCATATTTGTTCTATTTAACCAGGGGAGTTCCACATTAGTCTCATTGAATATCTGACTTTGACCTATGGCAGTGCCAGAAGTCAGAGGGTGGTTTAAGAGCTTCCAGCAGAGTATCTCTGGTCCAAGCAGTCTGGTAGGGCTGGAAAGCACAAAGTGCTGAACTATGGGCACTTGTTCTGCTGAACACCAAGGCCTGTCTCAGGAGCTTGGTGCTGAGGGAATGTGTCAGTAACTCCCAGATTTGGGCCTCTAGCTCATGCTGGACATATTTCCTCTGAATATTTTATACAGCCCTTTTAAAATGTATTCATTTTGCACAAATTCCTCTTGCATTTGCTTCCCATGAATATTTATGGAGGTGGCAGTGCTGCTGTGCAAAATCTGCATGGAAGGTATTTTAAATTACTCTCTGGGCCAGTCACACTGGTCCTACACTGTCCCTCACTCCCCAGCAGGCCAGGGCATGAGGGGCTCTGTGGGAACACCACAGCTCATGGGGGAGCTGGGAGCCTCCTTGGGCAGCAGAAGTTTCTTGTCAAATGCACATAAATGTTCTCAACAACTCCACATGCCCTGGCAGACAGCACCAAGGCTGCCCCTCTGGCTGCAGCATCAGCATGCAGTGACAAAGGAATGACATTCAGAACCACTGCACTCAGACATGAGCTGGGGTTGGGTGTGTTGAGAGCTGCCTCAAAATGAGCCTTGGAAGCTTTCTTCTGTAACTGCTTTAAGACGGTGGCAATGTAAAACCATCTCAAGTGTGTCTCAGACCGACACAGAAAAAGTTGTGTTCAACCCAGTAATTCTTGCTGCTACTTCATCCTTGTTGTTCAGGAAACTGCCTTCCTAATGGGCAGTCATGGAATGACCTGTGTGGAAAAAATTGTTTTTTATATCAAGCCAAATATCTGCAGAGCATGATGGCATCTCTTATGTTATATATGTCATATATGGAAATATCTGTGTGTGTGTAGGATTTGTATATTTTATAAATACAAAAATAAGACTCTTTATTTGTGCATCTATTTTTGAAATATGCATTATTAGACACATAGTTCAACATTTACACTCTATAAAAATATACATACATAATCTAAAATCATATTGAGGCTAAATAATTTTATCTAATATACCTATGGAGTTTCTTCTCATTCACCTCAAATTCCTTTATTTCTCTCCTATATCTTTGCTACCTGTGACCAGAAATAAATTTGGTGTTAATTTATTAAGTCTGCATTTGATTACATTTAAAATTGTGTTTTATACATACATGTACCTATAGCATTATATGCTCATTCATTGTAGATATTATACATGATGTACTGTAGTGTAGATATATATACATATATAATGTATCACAATTTAATATTGCAATAAGGTAATGTGGTCCAATATGATATATCAGAATATTCTATGCCACATCACATGTATTTTTGGTAGCATTCTGTAAATTGTTATGTTACAGTGTGCAACATGTGACCTGCAACACACATCATGTAATATGGTGTTTATCATGGATGATTAGTGCAAGCCTCACAACTTCTGTTACCTACCATAATTAAATCATGTTTTATTTTTTTCAAATCTTGTTAAAGAAGACCTTTCTGAGAACAAGTATGCTGTTAATTACTTTGTCTAGCAGGAGCTTGTTCTGTCTGATTTATCTCATCCATGATAAACAGGTAGGATCATTTCACATTCTCTCCTTATGAAAGTTTTCCTACAGAACCAATCATTTTATTTCTATGGACCTGTTTCTGCTCTTCGTATTTTTGAGATGCAGCCAGCAGAACACACTATTGAGGGTGAAGAACCACTGATTTCTGAAATGACATTCTGAACTTTTTCTGTTAATCTGTATTTCCCTTCTTAGCCGCATTATTGCTCTGGTTGCTATCCCACCGCCCTTGTGCACTCAGTAAAATTGTTTATGACTCCAGGTCCACTTCCTCAGTGATCACAGTAAATTGAGATACAAACAGGAGATGGCCACAGAAGTGTTTCCTGGCTGGTGTAGTTCAAGATGAAGCACTGAATATCTGATTGCCCAACACACTGGGGTTATATTTTTTACTGTTCATTTCAGTCTGCTTAAGTGGTAATTGATTTGAAATAAAGGTTTGGGTTTTTGGTTGTTTTTTTTTGTTTTTTTTTTTGTGCTGCATATTTCATAGGCTTTTGTGTGATATGCTGTTTTCAAACTTGATCAAATACCACAGCCTCATTAAAATACTGTCCCTCTCTCTGTGGATTCCATCAAGATTTAGGTGAAAATTCCATCTTGTTCCTCCCCTACAGTGAGGTGCCAAGACCACCGAGGTCTCTGAGGTGGGAGGGACAGACCCTGTGTGACTCTGGCACTGCGAACTTTCTCTCCCCAGCTCCCAGGCAGAGGCCAAAGGACCTCACAGCACTTAAATTTCCTATTACTGGATTACTGGCACATTGATGGCAAAGGAAGCAACGGCAACAGCTCCAAAGCTGCATTTGGAGTGGCACATTTGGATTTTGCCACAGTGGCAAAATCAAACCACTGATTCTTAGTGAGATTAGTGCTGCAGTTACAATATTCAAGAAATGGACCTCAGCGTTTACCTTCCCTGCAACTGATGCCAAAAACATCCCCTGTATCTTTAGCAGTGCCAGAAACAGGCTTTACCCACCCTAATGGACCTACAGAGCCTTGTCATGAAAGAAATCTGCTCATTTGGTTTAGTTGCCCACTTCAGTCTCACAGCACCTCACTTTGGCTGCATGACTCAAGGACCCAAGCCTCTGTGTTGTGGGGGTTATTTCTCTGCAAATGGGGTGTTGTGTATGTCTAAATCTATATGACGCAAAGAGAGGAAAAAATCAAGTAATGGGTAAAAGGCAAAAAAAAAGGAAAAAGACCCTCAATCAATTAAGTTCTATACTCATCTACATTCCTCAGTGATGCATAGCAGAGAAGTTGTCTGTGGTTTGAAGCTAAAAGATCTTTCAAAAAGTCACAGGCACATTGTAAGGCCTTGGATTCCATTCTTGGTTTCCCTGATTTTAGGCACAGCAAATCTTTTGGTATTCAGTGCTGAAGAGGAGCTGAGATACCCCTTCCAGTCAGGCTAAGTATTCTAAATGACCCATTGCTTCTTTACACAGCTCCATCCTGCTGGTCACCTGCTGGGGAGACACAGGCGGCAAAAAACAAACTTCCATTTTCTGCACATCAGGCTGGCAGACTTTTTGTAATTGTTCATTTTGGAAAGGCATTTTTTATTGGGGGTGTGGTTTTTTGTTTTTTTTTTTTTTGTTTTTTGTTTGGTTTTGGTTTTTTGGGTTATATTTTTTGTTAAGCTTACATTACTGGCAGTTGGAATACTAATGGACATCAACATAAACATCATCTCCAGGGCTGTTCAATGAAACTAAGGCAGATTGTCTTGAAATTAGCTTGAGTCATATCTGAAAATTGCCAGTGATTAGCTGATTATGGTTTGAATTGAAGTCAGATTGCTACAAAAAGCCACAAAAAGTCATCCGCAGATATATTCTAGTAAATGATGCCTCGGATGCCTCAGTTGTTGCCAGTGCTTGCATTAGGGATGAAGGTCTATTACTACATCACATTTAGGGTAGTTCATTTTAAAATATGGATTCTGCCTGAGGAGAATCAGTCTCCTGGGGAAAATTCTGTCTTTTTACTTTTTAAGCTACTCACTAAGAATAATAAAAAAAAACAAAAAGAAAAATGAAAAAATGAAAAAAAAAGGAGACGTCACAAACAGCAGAACAAATTAAAATATTCTCCCTATGAGAGAAGCTTGTTCCTCTGTAAATACAATTATTATAATTACAGAGTGATTCAATCCTGGTGTCTTACTAGAAATCATTCCTTCTGTACTGAGAGTATGTGACATTTAGATTAATTTTCAATAAATCAAAGGCCTAGTGTTAACAATGCTGATAGATGCCAGGTTTATTAAGAACAAAAGAAAATGTTATTCTGCCATAATTATAAAGTTTGGTGAGTACTTCTGGTTTGATTAAATTCTCCAGATTTTAGTACTTTGATATAAAAAAGATAGGACCTTGCCAGTTTCCCTGCCCAAAACTACTAAGAAATTCATTTGTCACATGTGTGTCTGCACTCCTCAGATCTGAAATAAATACAGTTCCATTTCATGAAAATAAGCAAGGCCTTTATTTTAAAACTGGTTACTTTTTAGCTGTGTCTCTGCATGGTTTATAGGCTGCTCTGCTCTTCAGCACCTCATATTTTTTAGTTCCCAGAGAAAATTCCCTGACAATCTTTACCTGTGAAAATGTATTTGCACTCCAGTCCTTGTTGCATTACCAAGCATATTGCACAGGGAAATACTCAAATAGGATCTCCAAGTCAGGAGTCATATTTAATTCCCATAAAAGTGGGCAACAGGATACTGCTGCGCCATTTCTAGCAGGTTTTTGATTTAAAATACTCACAATTGGTTCTCATCTCTTTTTACTGCATATTTGACTTCCCACCAGAAAGATCAATTCTTGCTTGGTATCTCTGATAATTTGGGAGAAGTTTAGTGAGGTTCTGTGCTGGAAACACTTACCTGGGGTGGGGATTGGGGAAATAACAATTGTTATTTCTGTCCTAGCTGTTGGAGGTGGAAGCCATGGTGGGACCAAGAGCTGGACACCAATTGCTCAGACCCAAAGGAAAAGGGAAAGGGCCTCAGCCAGCCCTGCCCCAAACCCTGCCCTGTGCCAGGCAGCAGTGGGGACAGAGCAGGAGGCTCAGTGGCTGTCACCCACCACTGCAGTGGGGTGTCTGCACACCTGCCACCTGCACAGCTCCATCACTGCCCAGGGAATAGAAAATGGAAAATGCCAGGCTCTGTGTCAGGCTGATTTTTTACCAGTTTCAGGCCAGATCTTGGAGAACAGGCTCAAGAGGAGAACAGGGAGGGGATGACAACTGCTGATGCCAGTAAATGCTGTTCTCAAAGGAGAGGAGCACATGGTCAGGACCACAGAAAGAACCACAGACTTGGTGACTCCTACATGATTAAAAGACAATTATTTTTCAGATATAAAAAAGAATGGCTGAGGAAATTCAGTGACAGAAATGAACATGGGAAACCTTTACCCTCAGCCCCCAGACAGCTTTTCATATAAAAAGCTGCCTCTGTAACCTCTGAAATGACCAGGAAAAGCCATCTTTAGGACAGCTTCAGCACAGTGCTAACAGTCAAACACCAACAGAATAAAGGAAAACTGACATGAACAATCCTGTGCTGGGCACAGAGACAAGACATCATTAGGCAACACATAAATCTTTGCTTCACTTACATCAAGTGAAGCAGAGATTGGCTGCTTGCTTTGCTGCTTTCCTCCCTCTTTACCATCTCATAAAAAGGTGTAGAGAAACAAAAGGTGGCTAAAAGGATGATCAGATATCAACCAGCTCCTCCTTGATGGACTGAGTTAACAAGACCACTGGTGTGGCTGAAGAGGACTTGGAAGAGGATGGTAAAATCTGGGCCTTGGGCAAGGTGTGTGTCAGGATCAGTCATCCCTATCTCTAAAGCAGTGGTTAAGAACAATAGAAGAATATAAGCAAATGGTTGCTAGTTTCAAAACAAACAAAAGTATTTCTTGGTGTGGTGAATTTACACTGAGTAAGAGCTCTGCTTTTCAAAGGCTGCAGTTGAAAGGCCACAGAGAGTCAAAAGCAAACAAGACACAGCCATGGAGAAAAACAAAAACCACAGAGGACACAGAAGCCAAAAGATGGCAGGTGTGGCTCAGAAATTAGCTGCCATAAATCCCTAATGCATGGTAGAGTATCTGGGACATCAGTCTGTCCTTGCCTTGTTCCTAAGCTCATACTCAGGTGTCTGCTGTAGATCTGATGAGGGACATGGGCTAATGCAGCCTGGCCAGCAAATGAAAGGGCTTAAAAATATTCAGTTTGCTCTTGCTATTAAATTCTGCTAGCATGGAATCTGTGCTTCACAATACAAGATTTGAGAAGAAATATGTGATGTCTGTGCTGTTAAAAGCACAAGGTGGACTTCTTAAAAAAACATTTTATAAATGTGTTCATGCTACTTAATACCTAAAACAGAATTCTAACCTTAGTTATGCAGTATGTGTTGCCTCTGTCTGCTTGCAAACAAGAGTGACTAATTATTTAGGCTTTATGAATAACTAAAATGATTCATAAAGCCTAAATAATTTCTAGATTTTCTCTAGAAAATCTAGAAAATTATGTTATTCACTAGAATTTCTCATGTTGTATTCAAGAATTATGTTATTATGTTATATATTATATATATTATGTTATTCACTAGAATTTCTAGTTATACATTATATATATTATGTTATTCACTAAAATTTCTCATGTTGTATTCAAGAAAATGTGACTGTCTTCATTTTTAAGAAATTATTTTTAAAATAATTGCCTTTTTTTTCCCCTACACGTTCTCAAAAGTTTTAAGGTGCATGCAAGAGACACCCCAAAAACCCCAAATCAGAAAACCTGATTTATCTAAAATGTAAGCATCTGTCTATTAAAAGAATGTAAGCATCTGTCTATTAAAAACCTAAAGGCTTTCAACAAAGGTGCATCTGACATTCCCAGCCCTTTCTTTTCAGCACTATGGTGGCAATAAATTGGTACTCAAATTTTATTAGTTCCTCATTTAAAATTTAAGTTCTTGCGTGCAGGGTACCCTTAGTGCCTTAGGACTCTGAAATTACCTACACAACCCCCCTATAATTAGAAGAACAGATGCATAAAATTCACACCTAGCTCCATGCCAATCACAGAAAGGATGCATTACTTTGGTTGACTGTCTTTCCCTAGTGAGTTTCCTTCATTATCTCATTAAACATTAGAGAAGTAAAAGACACAGACTGAGAAATCTCAGGTAATGTAGAAAACATATTCATTTTTATGGTGCCTCCAGAGGTGGTAGCTGGCCCCAGAAACTCCCCTGCCCAGCCAGGACGCTGCAAACCAATCTCCATGGAAATGCCTGTGCAGCACTGGGGTGCTGGGCCGGCCCTCACAGTGGTGGCAGCACTGAGAAAACAGAGAGGAGTTGAGAGCCCCCCAACACCAGCATCCAGCTCAGCTCTTCTGTCAGTGCCAACCACCCGTACCTCGACAACTAAACCAGGATGGCAGCCATTTAGAAAGCTTAAATATTTAATTTAGGGACAACAGTAGGTCATTTAAATAATTAAATTCAAAGGAACACTGAGACAAACCCACAATACCAGAAGGGTTTCATTCTGTCTGACATCACTGTGCACCTTCACTTACAGGAGCGCCTGCAGTTGTTAGCTCAAGTCACCTCTCCCCACACCTACACACACAAAAATACACTCAGACTCAAATAATTAGCAGTAAACAAATGGGTTTGATATGAACATTGTTGGTGTCAGTTTAAAAGTATTACATTAACATAAACTAATTATATATCTTGACTATTTCAATGTGCCTAATTATTATTTCTTAAATAACTACTACCAAGTAGGTAAATAATATTCAGGTTCATGATCCCTTAGCTTTTGTGAAGCAAAACACCCAAGGATACATTGGCTGTGCAGAAATTTGAACCTCTGCTGTGACATGGGCACAGAGCTGTCATTTTAGCTACCTGCAGGCCTGAAGGAGAGCTTTTGTGCCCCCATTTGAAATATTGGCTTTTGGATCAAATGTCACAACAAAAGCACAGCAGTGAGGCAAAGCCCTGACCTCCACAGCTAAGTTATCTGATGCATTGAGATACTGCACTTTTGATAAAAATCCTCCATTAATCTAAAATTTGATTTTACATGCTAAACATATTAACTTTCAACAGCCAAAACAGTGTTGTTGGCAGTCTCAATCTCGTTTACTTCATTTACATCTGTTTGATTAGGGGAATAGACCTCTAGCACCTGTGCTGGTTCTTGTATTCCTCACCTTGCTGTGAAGCTGTCAGGGTTCCCAGGAGGCCCCTGGGACCCCACCTGTCTCAGATGTGCACCAAGGCTGGCACTTTCCCTGCCTGCTGAGAGCCTGGGGCTCTCTGCTCCACAGTGCAATCCCATGTCCTGCCTGGAAAAGTGCAGACTGCAATCACTGGAAGGGGATGGAGGCTGCTTCTCTCCATGCTGCTGCTGCTATGGACAGCTCATGAGCACTGCACCCCAAGCAGCACTGCTGTCCCCAGGCACTTGGCAGAGCTGCCTCAGGAATTCTTTCTGTGCTCTTCCCCCTAGGAAATAACCCTTTGTCCTATCAGCTTATTAGCAATTGGATATTTGACTTTACATTCAGTTAAGTTCTCAGAGAAGGAACAAGTGATGAAAGTGCCTTTTGGAGGAACATCAAGCACATTTCTTGATGAGTTACAAACTGGTCAACTACTTGGAAGCTTTTGAAATGTGAAATCTATTATGCCTTTCAATAAAACAATTCTGTAACATACTGTACTTTTTTTGCCTCCAAAGACAGCAAATATAAAAGATCACCTGTTACTGACTGGAGCTTGAGTTTTTCAGTGGGTGCTTGTGTTTTCAATTATATTTTATATAGGATCTCAAACCACCAATTAAACACAGCCCATCAAACTCTTCAGTGCACATCCAAGTAACTGCTAATTAACTGTTTTCTCTCTGAGCTGAGTGCATGGACCCATTTTCCTACAAAGGGATCACCTTTCTCTACAAAGGGATCACTCATCCTGCAGTCCTTTCCTTAATGCAGGTGAGCTCACACCTCCAGGAATCAGCCACAGCCCTGGTGGCAACTGCAGTGTAGACCCTGGACTATAAATACTTGTTAAAATTTAAATATTGTTTGTTATCACCCTTAAATACAAATAAATATGTCTAAGCCTAATTTAGCTGGAAGATGTGACCTTACCAAGATTAAATGGCTATCACAAAATTATGAGCAATTTTCTGCAGTAGATGGAGAAATTATACTTTGTCACTTTTCAGCTTCTGTTGTGAATAAAATTCAGCCTGACATAGAAACAAACTAGGTAAGAGATTAGAACCTCAGCTCTAACAACTTCTCCCTAAAGGATAATGACAAATGTTCTTAACCTTACACTCAACAAGGTCTTTACACACAATTAAAAGATTTTTTTCCAAAGCACCCACAAAATTAACCACATTCTAATGTTGGCCTCTCCAGCATGAAGTGAAAAAAAAAAAAAAACAAAACAAAACCCAAACATAATTTCTGAGATTCCCTGCAGTGCCTGTGACTTTACTGAAGAAATGGGAAAAGATGTCCAATCCTTGAAACATATTTCTGAAACTGCTTTCCTAAAAGAGATTTTTTTTTATCGTGCAAGAAGCACACTTGAAATCTATTTTATCCTTTACTCTGACATGGCTTGGGAAGGGGTGTTTTAAAACTTCTTTTTGTTTCTTTTTAAAGGCCATTGACTTAAAACTGAACAAACACAGGAAGTGATAAACTGTTCCTGCTAGGGGCATTACCCACTGAGATCTCCATGCATTACTGAGGTTAGCTCTGCTCTTCAGAGAAACTTGAATCAAGACAAATTTCAGTCATAATCTCTCCCAGATTTGGCTGCTTTCAGGGCTGTGTGCCAAGGATTAATCTTCCCAGGTAGCATTCCCATTTTCCCATAACATATGGCTGGACTGCATATCAGCAGGAAAGAACACTTCAAGTGTGTCCCTAAAATTGCTGCTTTTGAAGAAGGTGAGGCTTCCATGTGCATTGGCACCAATACTGATAATCATCCTTGTGCACAGTATGAGGAGTTGGCTGTACAGTCAGTCAAAACTTCCTTCTGACCAGGTCAAACACTTTCAATTCGCATCTGAAACTCCCTGTCCAGACGTTCCAAACTGCAATGGCCATAGGCTACAAAATATGTATAATGCAGGCAAGGCTTATAGGTCTCTGGAGAAGTTCCCCAAACACATTATGGCACAAAGAAAAAAAAATATATATACATTTGGGTAAGCCTCAACAATAAAAGAGACAAGGTCATAACAAAATCAAAACATTTTGCAAATAATTATGTGAGAACATTGCCCAGAAGAATGGTGTTCTGAAAGCAGTTGTTTTGTGGTTAATGTCATCTAACAGCATTTTAATTTTATTCTGCATGTATACCCAAATGTCAAGTAAAAATGGTAGAAAAATCAAAGCACCTCTAATATTGTTGAGGTTTTTTTTGTGTGTGTATGCAAATTTATATATTTTTCTCCTCAAAGCACTGTAAATTATTTGCCATGAGCCAAAGAAAACACACATCCATCTATAGACCCTGAGTAGAATCGAGAAATTAAACCATTACAAGAGCTCTTAGAAGTGGCTGGGTTGTGATCCCCTGGAGACTCCAGACAGGTTTTTAGCTCAAACAAAGAGGCACAGGATGTGTCACAATGTCAGTTTTGCAACACTTGATCTAAAGTGTCCTAGATCAACCAGACAGTTATGGGAGGACTGGGCAAACAACCAAACAAAACCTGCAAAAATACCACAAGTCATGTGCTAAGGCAGGACAGACCAATTAAGACCTTTTGAAAGCAATTTCAGTTTACACCAATAAAATTTGCAGAGTCCACAAAATCACAGAGCACAAGGAACCTTTAGAAGAGGACTCAGTTCTCACTTTTTTTGATGACCAGGGAGAAAAAGGGGAAGAATATTGTGGCAAGATGCACCAGGAAAGGGATGGAAATACATGCTCATTGACATAAACTTTCTACTCAGTCACACTCTGAATTTTCTCCAGAGCTCCAAGTCTAAAGTAATGCTATAAAAAAGGGGAAAGATCCATGAAAACATGCAACTGCAAAGCAATAGACACCTTTTCACCTGTTTGCTGTTTATTCAGTTTCTTCAAAAGGAATATTTTTACAAAGAATAAACTTAGTGAACTGTTGCTATTTACTGAAACCTCAAAGCAACAAAGAGCTAGTGCAAATAAACTCTGGAGAGAATTTCCTACTTCAGATGGAGGAAGCAGAGATCAATACACTGGGCTAGACAGCAGAGCCTCTGAATCTCTCTGTCAAGTGGGAAGGAAAAGCCTTTCTGACTGCATTTCTTGTATTACTTTTTGGGTCCATTAATAAAATACTGTGTATAACCCCACATACGGTGTGGAGATGGCAAAGAAGGAAGCTGCAGTTAAAAAACCTTCTCAGAAGTTTATAGAAGTGGATAGAGAACTGGCATTAAAGGCTATTCCATTGGTGCAGTGCCTTCTATTAGTTATAATTATTGATGGTTTTGTTTCTGCATATACTGATGCTCTGTTCTCTCATGTACTGTTTTCTCCTGCTTTCCCTCAAAAAAAATGCACCCCAAACCCTGATTTGCTAAACATCTAAAACAGCTTCACCTGAGTTCATTTGAAATTGAGTCACAGCCACCAGGACATGCTTGTGCTTTCAGCTTTTGCATAAAGGCTTGTTCATGAGGTCTCTGCTTATTATGTTCAAGCCCAAGACATAATTTAACTCAGAGTTAAAATAATAATACACCCAGGAGCACAATCACATCTGTGACTCTGTATGATGGAAATAGGTATTTATATATTACATAATATTACTTTATGGTTATTTAGCCATTGATGGAATGATATAGATGATACTGACTAGAGTGGACATAAGCTCATGTGCACAATGTGTGCAATAAAATATCTTAAAAAGTGACAGAAAGTGACAGTTTTCTTCCTGAAAAAAGAGAAAAGCAACCAGAATGAAGATCCAGCAGACCCCCCCCCCATCTCCTGTATGGCATCATGACACACAGATACTTTATCATGAAAATCCATTTCCAGCTTAAAGCTATTTTGAAATATTGCATTATTTTAAAGATACTGATCATTTTGTGTAAAAAAAAGTTGAATTAGACGTTTTGTAGGAGCACCCAGCATATCCCCCAAGTTAACAACTTCTGCAAGCATACTTGAAAAACAATGATTTAAATCAAGCATCACATTTTTTGGATGCAAACTCAGATTGTCAATGTTGAGGCTTAAATCAATATGAGTAATAATCATTATTATCATAACACTGAAGGAGTGATGTGGAAGTTTTGTGCAAGAATTTTACATCAGCTCTTAATTACCAGTTTTGTCAACATAGACATGAACTTCTCTTACAGTCAAGTGTTTTTGAGAAGTGTGTGTGAAATACTAAAAAGATACAAAATAGCTGTTGCCAGCTAGCTCTAGCTGTACTGCAAGAGTACTTCACAGAATGGTTTAAAGGATTTTATAGAAAGATAAATTAAAAAAAAAAAGAAAAAATATGTTCTCCTTGTTTTTTCTGCTGCCTCTTGAATAAATTTGGAAAGAGCAAGAGGAAGAAACATTGGTCTCTGGAGTCACAGAACACACCAGGCTCAGGAAGCCTCCTCCATTGTGGTGATAGCACCTGAAAAACACTCAAAAGGAGGAGAGGAGCTTGCCAGCATTGGGATCACAAAGCTTCAGAGGCATGGTGGAAAAGCAGAAAACCTCAAAAGGCTTTGGACTAGGTGTGTGCTGGAAAGTCCTCCAACGTGCTCTTGACTCTGCAGTTAGAATTCTCACATGGTGGTCAGAAGAGAACTGGTTTCCAGGCATTCTATTTAGTTCATCTCAACCATGAACCCAACTTAGAGTGGTGTTATTCTAATTTGTTCTCTGATCTTACCAAAACCGTAGCTCTAAAGATGAGAAAGTGCTTGATAAAGGGCCCATTGCAGTCCTACTCTTCCAATGAGCTTGAATTTCTGTAGTGTGGAGCTCTGACAATTACAAATTATTTTATAGGAACTGATCATTAAAAGAGAACACTTAAAAAAACTCAATTTATTTTAGAGGTTAAAGTGTGACTGGTTGCTTTAATTTGATTGGTAATCTTCAAAGAGGCAACATTTTAATTTAAGGGTCAACTTATTCTGAGAGGCTAACCAATCATGTAATCTAGATAAGTCTCAGTCTAAAGAGGCTAAAGATGGCTATGCATGATTAAAGTATTCAAAGGCACCTTTGTCAGTTCACTGCAAGCTTTTGGAATGCCTTGAACCATACTAAAGGAACACTCATTGAAGCAAACAGTTTGAGAGATTTATCATTTTAGTATGGGTAGTGAATCCTGCTTTATACCAAGAAGTAATTTTAATATAATCATCCTTATGTGATGAGAATTTGTAAAACAGATTAGCAAGGTCTGATTATCTCTACTTCAGAAAACTTGAAATGTTCCATATTAAATTTGCAAGTAACTATTAGCTTCTTACAACTTTTTTGCTTGTACTTCCCATAGTTCCTTTTCTACTAATGTCACTTAATAAAGCATAACCATTCACACAGTTCTGCCTTTAAACACCACAAAATCCCATATCCTAGTGAAGAATGTTTTATAAGTTATCTCTCATTTACTTTTCATTACAAAATCTTCTTAGGTACTTTGCACATAAGTACCCTACTGTAATGTACTGTAATCCTTTCTCCTTGTTATTTTTTAGTCAGAAAACAAGAATTATCTTGGAACAGCAACAACAAAAAATAATAGAAATTACAGGGTCCCAAAAATAGAACTTGATTTATATCTTCACACCCAGAAGCCATCACAGGCAGCACAACTATCAGCCAATACCTAAGTGAGCACATACTTTGACCTTCATCCATTAGCAGCTTTTGTGCCCAGTGCCCTGTTTCATATGCAGTGTGCTTCATTTCTGTGGGAAGTGATGGAACAACAGTTTCTTCCTATTTTCAGAAACTAATTAAGAACCTTGATCTCAGCCCTCTGGCTGAAAGTGGGAAAGAATAAACACATGTGGTGGACACTTGCTGGCTTGCACAATTACAGCAGTTTGAATCAGACCTCTTGACCAATTAGTCTAAGTCCTGGAGCCTCAAAAACTAATTCCAAATCTGCCTCTCTCCCACAAACAGAGCAGCAGAAGTGTTTGCCAGCCCTGGAACAAACACCTGCTGTGACACCCAGAGCAGGATTTGTCTGATGCCATGAACCAGGCTGGGGACCAAAGAGGGAAGGAAGGTTTATCTCTGAACAGAAAACACAAGTAAAATACCAGAACAAGGTCAAGCTATCAAGGCAATAACCTGGAGATTACCTGAAATCTTCCCTGTAATTCCCTTGTTTTTGTTTTCAGGAAAAGATATGGATAATTTTTGCCAGAGGCATGCTTTATATTTGTGGTTAGTTCCCCAGCAAGCTCATTTTGGAGGCCTACTAAGACAAAATATCAACACTCAACCCCTGATCCCCCAGTGGGGTTCTCAGTTTCCCTCTGCGGAAGCAGAAAACTTCCAGCTCTTTCACAAGACAGCGTAGATATAAAGCAAGATTTCCATGAATCACAATATCATTCTGTATTTGCACATTATGCTGACAAACAACAGCGTTCCAGAGCCACTTAAATTCAAACTAAACACTGACCTCATCCCTTTGCTACCCTCCTCCTCATAGCCTGGTTCTATGGTTCAGAGAGAGAAAAGGTCATGTTTGACCTGAAAACTTCAGTAGTGCAGGCAGAATAAACATGACCCCTTACTGAAGGATTGACCAGAGATGTACTCAAGCCTAATTTTATGCTTAACTAACAAATTTAACTTGAATGAGTGTGATATATGGAAGCCGGGTTCACAGTGGGAGGTGGTAGCTCTCATTAGACCAACTTATATCATCTGAAAGCACAGAAAAACCTACAGAGGTCCTTTTTCATGTCCAAACCCTCTTTTTGAGGTCAGTTGAAGTCCAAACCCGCCTGTGACTCCAAACTGATTGTGCTTTATATGGCTCCTTGCCAATGTTGTGTTTGATGCTGAACCTAATTACTGATCCATCTGATATGGTTCACTGTAAATTAAAGGAACACAGATTATAAGGTACCAAATTAAATACTGCAGTAATACAGACTCCTTTCCCTAGTGGTCATTTTGGGGACCTCCACGCTCAGTTGATAGAGCAAAATCTGGTGCAGTGAACAGTTCATATTAATTAATTCATATTACATTCATTGATGTAAAAATAACTACAGTTGTATAACTGAGCTCTTTATGTTAGCAAGATTTATTGTGAGAATTATTAACTCTAACAGGTATTTTATCTAAAGCAATGTCCATGAAATAGGATGACCTCTTATCTATTACCTGTTGGGTTTGCAGCACCTATGAGTTCCAGATTGATGAGTTTCCTACTAAGACTGATTTCAATACATGTTCTATTTATATCACCTTTTTATTTTCCCCTGGACTTGACAGGAGAGGAAAAAAAAAACCACACCAAAAAAATGCCAAACCTGACATGTTCATGGCATGCAAATTTGATCAGCTAACTACAGTGATTATCAAATGAACAGAACCTCTGGGCCCTTGAACAGAGGAGACAAAGCTCTGAACCTCCCAACCCAACAGGTTCACAGTGTTAAATATTGACTTATTTGTCATAAAACATTCATTTAATGCATGAGGAGATAAGGCTCCAGTGGTCAAGACATCACAAGGATGCCTGTAGCTTGAAAACACTGCGAGTAATAGAAAACTTGAATTTATAAGACAACAGCCAGGAAAAATGGCTTATGCAAGCACTGAAATTTTCAAAATGCTTCCTGACTTGAAAGGATGTCACAGCCTAGGAGTGGCACATGGCAGTGTCACTTCATCAAAACAAAGACCACCTCTTATTTTGGGCCCTCAAGAAACAGCAAGATTTTCAAAATGCTCAGCACCAGGTAGATCCAAAGTACCACAGACCCATGCTAATCAGACTGAGCCAGATAAAAGGCAAATAACAAGAAAGGGTTACTCTAAATTACATGATGACTGCTAAATTACCTGTCAGCTCCTAGAGCAGAGACAGAAACTGTATCCACTTCACCATGTTCTCCCCTCAGAATATTGCTCAGGGGCTTTCAAACCTGGTCTCACAACACCTCTTAAAGTCCACATAAATTATAGAATACAGCAGTCATACTGTGGTGGAATTATTTTAAATAAAATCAACCATTAAAATTATCCAGTCTCCTAGAATATCTTTATTTCCCCTCTGAGCTTTACAAATCACACCTCTCTCTGCTTTCATTTCAGGCTTTCTAATGAAGTACAAAAATCTTTAACTGGATTATTATTTGATCCTTTATAGGATCAAATTAACTTTTGTTGACTGGCTTCTTAAAAGGCTTCAAATCACAGAAACATTTCTAGACATCTCTATGAAATAATTAATAGTGCTGAAATTTGCATCATCTCAGGGTTAACAGCTGGCTGAGATAACAGAGCATTTTTTATAATTTCTGTAGATAGTGATTTAGGACTTTCTATAGGGGAAGACATACCAGGCTGAATTCCTCTGCAGATGGAGAAGTAGCTTCATGATAGCACAACAAGAATTTCTTCTTCTTCTTCATAACATTTTGCTAAACAGTGAAAAATTATGAAAGAAGCTCACCCAACTAAACATAGAAAAAAGTTGAAGAAAACCCAAAAAAGTCAAGTATTTGTAGAAATTTGAGCAGCACACAGAGTGCCATAGAGAGAGAGCTGAGGTACTCAATGACTTTTCTGCCTGAGTCTTCACCAGAAGATGCTCCAGGCACAGAGAAGTGATGGATGCCCCATCCCTGGAAGGGTTGGAGGCCAGATGGAGCTCTGAGCATCCCAGTCTAGAGAAAGGTGTCCCTGCCCATGGCTGGGGGGTGGGATCTTGATGGTCTTTGATGTCCCTTCCAACCCCAACCACCCTAAGACTCTCTGAAGCAACTTGAGAATTTCTAGATCACTTTTCTAGATCATCCCTGTTTGGCCACTGGCTCTGAAAAAAACACCTTCTGGCACAGTTTCTCTTCTTATAAGAACTGCTGACAAGGAAAGTGTTTCTTGTATAATCTGCAGCAAAACCATCTGGCAATTCTAACCCCAACAACTGGCATTAATCTCAGTATTATTTTCAGGTACAACACCCCAGTGTGGATAGAACCTGTTGTTTCACACACACCCCCTGTATTTAGTCTGCTTGTGTCTTTATTTAAGTGCTTAAATTAATGGCTTCATATTCAATGTTCTGATTACCTAGCAGTAGCTCATGCTGGCTTTTAACTCACTTCTAACTTTGTGAAGGCCTTTATTTCCACACTATTTCTTTTTTTTCTAAGCAGCAAATACTAATTTTTACCATCCACACTAGTAGTTATAATTTTATGCACTGATGAGAGCCTGCTTTGTTTTAAACCATACCACTGCTCTGTGAGTATAAAACCATAGAACTTTTGGGATAACTGATTACTTCTCCTGAAGGGCATCACAGCTTCAGAAATTTCTCTCTTCCTAGGAGATGAGTAGAATCTGCATAATTTGTACTTCATGACAAAACACCAGCTCACACTCTGAATTAGTAGTGTTATACTCTGATGCATGTCAGCAATAGCAGTGAAGTGCTGGCTGGTTATTTAACAAAGATAAATTAATTTGTAGCTGTCAGTCATGTTTTCCAGATTTGCTTAGATTCTGAAATTTATTGACAAGCTATAATAACTGACATTTAAATTGTCTGTTCTTGTAGAAGCAAACATGAGGCATGGACTTAAAATATGACATTTAGTTCTAATCCCTGCTGCAAATAGAGAAGAGAGATCATTTGCTGCCTCTGTAATTCTTCTATTTAAAATGAGTATTCTCAAATGGTCCAGCATCCTTTTAAAGCAGCATTTGAAGATCTTAAATTTACTTCTTCCTGAAATATTTATATCTTTCTCAAATTCCTTGAATGCAGTTGATTTTATTCTGTCAGACAAGTGCAAAAGGGTACATTCATCCCTCTCTGTTCCTATACCACTGGCTCCTTCAATCCCTAATTAGCAGGCAGTGGGATGGTGATGGAGGGGACCTGGCTGCATCCTGTTTGTTGTTGCCTCATGGGAATAGGATTTCCAGCTTCCTGTGTGTCACCTTCCCTCTCTGCACAGCTGCCCTGGTACTCACACACTCACAGAGATGGGCAGAAAAGGGACAAAACCTGCAGCAAGGTGCTGGAGTGCAGGGAGGGACAGCTTTATTCCATGGGAATGGATCGCAACTCAGCCCTGAGGAGACAGCAGGGGCACCTGCACTGTTAAACAGCTGCAGGGATGCTGTAAGGATTTTCTACCACAAATCTTTAACAAGAAAAAAAACAAAACAAAACAAAAACCAAAAAACACAAAAAACAAGCACCAGACCAAACCCCAGAAATTACAAACCTTTTTTCTTCCTCTTGATGCCAATCACTCTCCTTAAGAGGAGCAGCTTGATGAGCTGTCCACTGTCT
Source organism: Molothrus aeneus (assembly GCF_037042795.1). Lineage (NCBI taxonomy): Eukaryota > Metazoa > Chordata > Aves > Passeriformes > Icteridae > Molothrus > Molothrus aeneus. The sequence continues at coordinate 16,552,100 of NC_089653.1, forward strand.
TGTTTGCTCACCTCAAGCCATTGCCTGCTTTCAGAAATGTCACAACCAAAAGGGAAAAGTATGTTTCTTTGCTATTTTAAAAGAAATTATTCACTACCTAGACCAATAATCCACACCAAAAGTCCTTCCTTCCATAGTGATTCAGCTACAAATCATCAGACTCAAACATATTCAAGCAGTCTGAAGGGTTTGGCACTGAGTTTGGCCTGGATGGGCTCAGAAGCTCCTTTGCACAACAGGATTGAACCCCTGAACAACACAGCCTGACATGCAAATGAAAACAACCACAGGAATGGAATGTTCTTCCTAGATTTTGAACACTGGGATTTTACCGCAACCTCAGACTGTACACACAAAACAAAGGGGGAAAAGTCAGACTAAATTGCCTGGGAAAAAGAAAAAAAACCAGCCCTGAAATTAGAGGTGGGAGATGGGGGAAGGCTGATGCCTGCCCTCCACCTGTCTGAAAAGCCTTTTTGATAGCTCACCCTTTCAATCCCTCTGATTGCAACTGCCAGCACGTAAAATCAGCCACTTGTGTAAATCACTTTCAGCTGATTATTTTAAAGAGGCTCCACTTCAAATAAGGGGTTAAATCCTCTTTCTGTTACATGATAATGTTTTTCTTCAAGGGGTTTGATTGGCCTGGTGCTCACACATTCACTCTGTGGAGAAGGACTGGGGCAGTGATTGCAAAAATGACACCCAGCACAGCCCCAGTAAATCTGCTATTGTGTGAGAACACAAAGAACAAAACTAGCTCCTGGTTGCCTTAAAACCTAGAAGTAATATTTTCTTTCTTTTATTAGTGGACACATTTTTGAAAAGCAACAACAGCTGATGCCTTAAGTCCTTCACTGGTCCCCTAATGATGACCAACCAGAAAAGCAGAGCATCCTTGGCTTCCCTTCAGGCCTTTTAACTACTCCAGCTGGCCACTAAGTGCTCTCTGAAAAGGCCTCTGTGTGACACATTTGTACACAATATGGATCCTGCAGGTTTCCCAGCCCCATGGTTCCAGTTAGGCAAGTGTTCCCTTCATGTATTGGCTGTGTCCTGCCTTACAGGCATGTATCTAGATATTTTTCCCTTTTTGCCAGCTCCTCCGAATTCTATTTTTAATATTCAGTTAACTTTGTAGAAAGTAATTATATTCTGCTCATTCTACACCAGCTGGTATTTACTTCATCCTCCATCAGGCATCAACAGAGCATGGGGCTGCAAGACAGAAACATTACTCTGGCAAGCATAAATATTTCATTTTTCACACCACAAATGCGTTGATGATTTATTAATTAGCCTAAAGGCCTGCTGCTTCTGCATAGCTGAGTAGCAAAATAACTCAGCTATGACGACTGAGAAAGTCTGTGGCTCACATCCCATTGGAAAGCTTTGACCAGCAGCATGCCTGAAGGCTAAAAAACACTTCCAATGGGCCGAGACTAAAATTACCAAGATAAATCTTGGCCATCAGAACCTTTGGAGCAGCTTTGGAGAGATGCCTTGCCCAATTCCGAGCAATGGCAGCGCCGGCCTCGTGCTGCTCCTGCAGAGGGAACCTGTCTGGCTGCTGTCAAACACATTCTCAGCAGAACTGATACCCTACAGCAGCCACGACACTCAAGCAAGCCAATAAAAAGCAGGAAACTGAGCAACAGTGTATTATCCTTCGGTGTTCATCATTTCAGATCCAGGCTGTCAATGATATCTTTTTCTTGAATTAAAAAAAAATAATATATATATATATGTATGTTGAAATTCTCCTTTAAAAATTCAAATAATCATTCCTATGTCTTAATTTTACTTTCAGAACAGCCAAGACAGTGCCTGCTTAATTTTGTTTAAAAATTCAATAATTCAGAAGTTGATTCTAGCAATCTCTGAATTTTAAATGAAAAGCAGAGACAGGAAAGATGACTATATCAAAACAAGTTACACCAGGTTTAAAGCATGCTGAAACACCATTTCAGTTCTGGAAAACATGCCAGCATTCCCATTTCCATTCTGTTTGCCTCCACTTTTAATTAAATTAGAAAGAATAATTCTTATAATCACTGTAATGATTACTTATCTGTGAGCATGATTAAAAGTCTGGATGGGGCTGAAGTGTTTGGGTGGGCAGTGGTTCAAAACAGTGATATCCTAAGGAATCAATACAGGGGCACCTCCACCAGGGACCAAATAACTGGGAAAAAAACCCAGGGATGTCTCAAGGAGCTGAGCAAAGGCAAATGCAAGCCCTGCACCCTCACCCTGGGCAGCTTTAGCAAGGGAGCAGCCAGCAGGCTGGAAATTATTTCCTACCACTGGGCATCAGGAAGGTTCAATCCCATGTGCAGTGCCCAGATTCCTGTCCCTCCCCAGGAGAGGGATTTTGATCTCCCCATGGAGGAGGATGGAGCTCAGGAGGGGCTCAGGGAGCTGGATTTGCTCAGCCTCCAGGAGAGGAGAAAGGGGGACCTGCCACAGCCTTCTGCACCTGGAGAGCCGGCCCGAGAAGATGGAGTCTGACCTTTCTCAGCAGTGGTCAGCAAAAGATTGAAGAAACGTTCATAAATCACAGCTGGGTATAAGGTGAGAGGGGGAAAAAAGCCAAAGAGAACAGCATGAAAAGGTTAAGCACTACAGAGGTTGTCCAAAATGTCTGTGGAGCCTCCATCACAAAGGTGGGCAGGGCAGGGCTGTGTGAGCCCCTCAGACTGTTCAACCCTCCCAGTGGTCCCTTCTAACCTAAATTATTCAATGATTTAATGAGAGAAAGAACTTAGTGGCAATTGTTATTTACACAGCCTGCTTAATAATGGATGTTATTTGATGTTTATATCATAGAGCCTTGACCGTATTCCAAAAAGATTTCTATATTGTTTCCCTGCAAGGAATTATCTTGTGTACTCTGAAAAATGATCTAGCATATGAAAAACTAGAAACATTTCAGTTCTAAGGTTCTCAAAAGGCAGCCTTTGTCCATTTTGGGTTGAAAATACATTTTAAAAGACCAGAAATTTTCATGGAATTAAGTTCTGCCTGCCAACTCCTGTGCATGCACACACATCACTTTGACTCTTGCTAAAATAAAGTTTGTGTTTTTCACTGTCTACCCCTCTTGCCTTTTATTAAGGCTTTTCAGTAGGATATTTTGGAAAAAAAAAATTGAGATAAGTCCAATTAGCAACTTCCATTTAGTTTTGTTATTTATCTCTTGCATGCAACCAGAAGACCCCAGCAGAGACTTGGCAGGTGGTGTAAAATTGTGCAGCAAAGAGCAGAGAATTGATGCCCAAGAGGGGTGGTGTATGACAAGCCAGATACACGGTGGAAGGTTTGGAAAGGGATAAAGAGAGGTACCAACAACATCAGAGCTGGGAATACACTCTGTGTCTCTGGGTCTCAGTACAGTGCTCTGTTAGAAAAAAGCTGGTGTGAGGGGAAAAAACAACATTTCAAAGTCTCTTGCTGACACAGTCTGCCTGAGGTTAAAGACAGAACAAAGGCAGAGTTAGACTTCTTCCCTAGAGTTATTTTTCAGGTTACTCTTGCTCACCAGCTGAACATCATGAGCTGACACAAGGGAAAAAGCAGGGGAGACACGGAGGCCTGCTTCCTTCTGAGCTGGCAGCAGGGGACAGCTCCTGGCCAGGACAGTGGCAGCAGCATTGTCACCCTGGGGCACCACGGGGCCACCACCTGCCTGCCCTCCCTGCCAGGCAGAGGCGCCAGCCACAGCAGCACCTCCCTGCAGCTGAGAGCCAGCACAAGCACCACAGAAGGGCTGGGCAGTTCAACCTCAAAAACAGGCATGAGAGGGCTTGGCAAGTGTGACACAAAGCCCTCCTTCTGGAGGATACCCTCAGTGGGTTATGCCCTGCAGGGGAGTCACCACTGCCAGAAAATTCCATGTCCACCAAGACTGGGTGCTCAACACTTCATCCAAAATGTGTCTAGGGCACCTCAAGCCCAGCGCTCCCATTGAGGCTGCCAGCAGGGCGGGCAGCCCATCACGGAGCCTGCCCAGCTGAGCATCAGAACTGCTGGGCTGTGCTTCAGTTCCATTCATTTGTGAAAACTGGATCTTTAAGATCATGTTTATTTCCCAATTTTATAGTCTATATATTAAAGATTAAAAAAAAAGTAAATTGGGCAATATATTTTGCTTCAGCATGGTGTTAGCATTAATACTCATCTAGAAAGACCCCTCACAGCTGTGTTTTAACATAGCAAGAATTGATTTATACCTGGACCCATTTCTTGTTGACACCTTCATGAAGTTCCTGTCAAATTCTGCTTTATGTTTATATTTTTTCACTTTATTCTGCATTAATAATGCATACTTTGTTATTAACAGCCTTCGTATTCACTGAATAAACGTGGCTTTACTAAATTTTTCATTAGCACTACACTGAACATGCATGTTCCTATAATTGCAATTGAAGATGTTTTTTAGATGGACAGCTGTCCTAATGGACAGCAGCCTATGCTTCTGAAACAAGGGTAGCACCATCTCAAAAACTTACCCAGAACAACACTAAAGATCCAATTCCCAAGACAGAAATTTTGCATTTTGCTTTGCTTTCTTTTTTTTCCTTATTTTTAAAATAATCCTGGGTGTTCTGTGCAAAATAAAGTGCAGAATAAAAGTCGTTATGGTAAGGAAAGAGGTAATGAAAAATTTCTTGGAGTTTTTTCCTATTTGAAAAATTCCAGATTTTTTCATTTCAAATTGCTACACAAAAACATCTGAGATCTCACACACATTAAAGACATCATCATTCTCCCTGCCAATATTTACTCAGAAGACAGAAGGAAACCAGCATAGGAAATAGGTTTGTTTATTTGCTTTTAACTAAAAACGTCAATAAAATATGACAGTCTATATCTGAGAAAACTGCCTTTCTACTCACTTCTCGGCAAATCCCTCATCCCATAATAAATTCTCAAGAAGAAGGTAGCATAGGAATTATTATCTCCTGAGCACTTTTTTCAGTAGTGTCAATCCTTTGGTTGCCCTACACCCTCAAATTTTTTTGCTTGAGTAAAGAATTCAAAGTTATAAGTTGCCAGTGTGCTGACTTTTTTGGGCTTCATATGTCACTTATTACAATGTATAAGGCACTGCAGCAGTGAAATGGAGCACCATGGCAACAAGGGCATGTAGGAGAGGGCTGTTAAACCAGAGCAGTAGGTGTGACTGAAGGCCTGGGGTTTGTCAATAATTCACACTTTATGGCAAGAGGAAATTGATAAAAGGCATTTAAAAAGAGTTAAATCTGTTCTATTTCTGTGATAACATAATACATCCTTCATCAAGATGTGAACTAACACCTCTAATGAAAGGCAAAGGACACACAATGCAGTAGTTGGTCCCTTCAATCCCATTTCCATGCTGCTCCACACAAATCAAAATTAAATGCTCTCCTTGAAGGAAAGACACTGTAAGTATCTTCCCAGGAAAAGAAGGGACAACAGCCAGCACAAAAGGGACAATAACATTCAGCAACCTGGTCTGACCCTGCCTGATTGTCTCAATGCCACCCTCACAATTCATGCAACTGTTTGCTCTCCCAGAGCTGAGGCTGAGGGGCTGGGAGGGCAGCAGCCATGTCAGCAGTGACTAAATCCTGAAAACCTTTGCCTCTGACATGGCAGGACCTTAGATCACACTGCTCTGCAGTCGGACAAGGGAGAATTTAGAAAAAAACCTTACGGAGGAAGGAAAGGTCGCTTATCCAAATACAAGACTTGCAACATAAAACCAAGAATATGAACAACTGGTGTAAACCAAAGGATTTTTGCTCAAATGTAACACTAACTCTATCAGCTAGACCTCCCTTTTGGCTTTGATATTTGTTCTGTTTTAAAGTCTTTGGTGCATCCTCTGAATATTTTTACAAGTAATAAAAGTATTGTATTTGCGGGGTGCCCTGCGGCAGGAAGGAATGATGAATCTGACTCCATGTTCTTAGAAGGCTAATTTATTATTTTATGATACTATATAATATAAAAGAATACTAAACTGTACTAAAGAATACAGAAAGGATACTTACAGAAGGCTAAAAGATAATAATGAAAACTCCTGACTCTCTCCAGAGTCCTGACACAGGCTTGACCCTGATTGGCCAATCAAAACAACTCACACCAAAATCCAATGAAACAATCATCTGTGGGTAAACAATCTCCAAACATGTTCCACTTGTGAGCACAACACAAGAGAAGCAAATGAGATAAAAATTGTTTTCTTTTTTCCCTGAGGCTTCTCAGCTTCCCAGGAGAAAAATCCTGGGTGAAGGGATTTTGCAGAAAATATGAATGCCACAATAAAAGCCAATTATTTATAATAAATTACTATTAAAACATTGATCCAATCTGCTGTTCCAATCTAAAATAAAATAATTTATGCCATTATTATAACCTGCATCTTCAAACAGCTCAGAACTTTTTAATCTGAGCACTATCCCCTAACCTACACTGGAGCAGCACAACTACCACCATGTGCTAAGGACCAAAACCCACTCTGAAATGCAAGCAGATAGGATAAATACTTCTTTATCCCTCAGATTAGATTGTGAGAACTTTCACCCTCCAAAATTAATACTCCTGCATATAAAACCCCCTGAGAATCAAGCCTGGTTTGTCCCCTTACACAGGGGTTAAGTACAGAGGTGGATTTCCAGGTGTCATGAAAGCTTCTAGAAAGCAGCTCTTGAGGCACCCTATAACTCCCAGTTATTAATGATTTCAAAGTTGAAAAATAGTCCCTTTAAGATCCATCAGAGACAAAGGCTTGTGCTTTTGCAAAGTGCTGGCCTGGGACTGACAAGGTACAGGGGCTCTGCACAGGTTCCCTGAGTTTATTTCTGAGATGCAACTCACCTGGCACACAGGACCCTCAGATACACCCAAACTGCAAATCCTCAAATTACTACTGAGCCCACTTGCTATCCCTGCAGGAGCAGGAAAAAGGCAAGGGATTTTGTTGGTACAGGAGCCACACAAAAATGCTACATGAACCATGCCCATATTTCCTGCCTCTCAAAGGTCAGGAATTCACTTTTTACACAAACAAGGAGTTAAAGAACAAAGGCTGGCACCTTACAAACCCCAGATGATGGAAAACAGCCACAGCTGTTTTCTGCAGGTGAATCCTGCCAAATAGTGTGGGGAAAAGGGGAAAGGCTTCAAGGGGAAAAAGGTTAGAAATCATTTTGGTGTGTGCAGAATCAGCAAAACACTCCATCTAGAACAGAGTTTAAAAATGCATTGACCCAAGTGACACAAGTCAAGAAGAAAGCAGTTTCATTAGTTGTGCTCGCTCAGGAGCTCTGGGAGCAGGGGAGACCCATTCCTCTGGAATTACCCGGGGTCTCTGCACATGCAGCAGAACAGACACCTGCAGCACCGTCCAGCCTGTATCAGCACAGCAAAGGACTGTACAGCTTTAACACACAGGTTTTGTGGGCTCCTTTTTGAAGTTCTGAATGAATTTATATGTAGGTAAGTTCTGGTCTGCACACCAGCCATGCAGACTTTTAGAAGCAGCATGCTGGAACATTCTATGCTGCTGAAAAGCCACCTTTCCTTTCAAGTATCTTAGTGCCTTGCTTTGCTCTTCTGATCTTAATGGAAAACACATTTTTTGTTCCTAACATAATGGCCAAGAAGTTCTTCTGACAAGGGTTTTGAGAAAGCCTAAAGTTGCAGGCACTCCTGAGAGGAGCAATCCATGTTTCCTTCTTAGTTTTTTATTATTTTCTGTTTTAAAAGCAACAGAAAATTACCTTGAAAGTCTTCCCTGAAGAATCAAGAGAGCTTATTATAATATGCTCTGACAGAATAGAGTACAATTGGCTCCTTCTTTGCAATTTTTTTTCCAAAATAAATGTATTTTCCTCCATTTCTTCTTCTATATGCATTTACGATTTTTTCCATACTATTTCATGTTCAGCAAGACTGATAACTTTCTTGCTATTTTTTGTGGCCTGCTTTTATTCACTGACAAATTTACATTTAGATTATGCATTTTTACCATTTTATTGGAACAAATGGCAATAAAAGCACATTTGATATAGTGTTTACATCCAAATATAAATAAGCATCAGTACCTGGTCATGAATTTCTCAAGCCCTACAGCACAAAATGAAAATGCTGCATTGTTTCACCTAGCTGCCTCAGTCTGCAGGGGGGAGCAGATGGAGACACAGGTACAAAGCAGTGTGCTAGGGTGCTGGGATGTGAAAACCCTCACAAAAAATCCTTGCTGTGAGCTTGACTTCATCCCATGAAACTGCCCTGCCTTTGGAGGAGCAAACCATTCCTCAGCAACCTCAGCAGCTCCTCCAAAGCCAAAGATCACCAGTTTCAGCAGGAACATAAGCCTTTCTTTTCACAGAGCTGAAAACCTCTTTTCCTCCATGGGTGATGTGTGGTGGACACATTTGGCTCAGACCTTCAGCTGCTGAATGACTCAGCAAATGATAAAATGTCTCCTATCCAACAACATGAGAAATTAATGCCTGCCCAAGGTAAAAAGCCAGCTCTGGAAAGCAAGAATCCCAGTGTGCTGATTGTTCCTGATCCTTGGTAACCTCTGACCTCAAACTAAGTGCAGTTAATTTGCAATCTGTGCAATAGGAATTGAGTTTAATTAGTTGCAGAAGTATCTATAAGCCTGATTCTGCCTGATTACCTTTATGGTATTCACAAGAATACTCAAACTGTTTCCTTGCTGATCATCCAAATGCTGGTGCTGGGGAACACTGAATTCTCAGTTATATCTCTAACAGCAAATTTCTTTAACAGCTCATTTCTTCAATAGTTTTTTTTTAATACACTCCCACTCCCCCCACCAGAAAATACCACAGCAAAGAGCTTAAAAACCTACACTTTCAAGTTTTCACTGCATGTAATAGAATCATTCATGCTTTTTTCTTTTTTTTTTTACCTTTAGTAATCTCACTTTTGAAAAGGATAACCAAAAAATGTAAACTTTCCAAAAGCTGAAAAAGATCTCTTCATCTGAATGTCCTTTTTTGCTACAGAAAGGGAGAAGGGTTAGGAAAGCTGCAATGTAGCAACAGAGGATGAAAATGGGTAAGTGGATAAAAATAAGCAATGAGGAAGCATAGATATCACTTACTGCACACAACATCAAAATAGAAAATGTTTATATTTGTGCCTGTGCCTTGCTAAGGTTTCCTGCAAGGAAAGAATTCAATATTGAAGCACCTCAAGATATAATTTCAAATATCATGTTGAGAAAGCCACACCAAAAAAAGAGGGGGGGAGGAAGCACTCAAAAGAATAAACACAAGAATCATCTGATTGAAATACCTCAAAACAGTAACAGCCCCAAGCACCTGGGGGGAAGGTGAGTGGAGCAGAGAAATGTCACCACTTGTGGAAGGAGCTTGGGGTGGGTCCCTGCTATTGTTTCCAGCTACCAAACCAAGGTGGTTGGTTGGCCTTCTCCTCCAAAGCCAGGGCAGGAGATGGGCACAGCTCTGCTGGCCTCCAAATCCATTCCAGCACTCCCAGACACTCTGCTCCATGGCCACCTGACAAATAACCACACACTCTGCTCCTTGTGCCACCTGACAAATAACCACAAAAACTGCTCCATCTCCACCTGAAAAATAACCACACAAACTGCTCCATCTCCACCAGACAAATAACCACACAAACTGCTCCATCTCCACCAGACAAATAACCACACACTCTGCTCCTTGTGCCACCTGAAAAATAACCACACACTTTGCTCCTTGTGCCACCTGACAAATAACCACACTCTGCCCATACAGGCACCTTTATGGCAGCAGCTCGTTTTGAGGTTCAGCTCTTGCTGTTGAGTGCAGAGCTACCAGAAAGAGCAAATGCTACGGAATCATCTGAGTTCTGGAGTTGAAGGAACTCAACTCATGCCCTGCATGGGCTCTGAGGGCTCTGCCAACAGCTGGATGGAGCACAGCTCAGTGCCACTGAGTGTTCAGCACCAAGAGATGAGCAAATGCTAATTCTGACAACCTTCAAGGTGCACTATTCTCTACTTCCCCAGCTCTCACTGCTCAGGGAGGAAAGGATTTAAAGCCATTAATTCAAAAAGAGAAAAGAATAACATTTTTCTAGCAATAATAGAGTGAAGTGAAGAAAACACCTTTTCACTGATCCTGTACAGGTCTATTAACTTCAGTGAAGAGAAGACACAGCTGTTTAAAACAACAGCACAGAAACTTTTCTCTCTGTTGTGCTCCAGCAGCAGTGGGAATTCCCCTCCATGCCTCACCTTGCAGAGCTCTGGCTGTGAGATGCTCCTAGGGTAATGTGTTGCAGCTTGGGAATTTGGAATTCTACTCTTCGAAGGTTGGGTAAAAAAAAGGGATACCATAAGGAGAGAGAAAAATAATGATAGGGAATGGGCCATTTTCATAAAGCTTATCTGCAGTAGATAATTTTCAAACGGAAACCCAGTTCAGTCAAGAGAAGAAATCAAACAGAAATACACAGTAGAACATGTTCCCTGGTCTCCCCTCAAGACAAGGAGAGAAAATATTTTAGATCTGGTTGAAAAATCTGTAAAAAATGCCATGTCTCACATACCATACCAGTGCTCTGTGTGTGGCCAATGTACACTGGGTCTTTCAGCTGTTTGTACATTATTCAGAACACATTTGCCAAACCACTCATATGCATATCCAGCTCTCAAAAAGGCTCTCAATATGGCTGCATGCTTACAATTTAGGAAAAACACTTGGGCAATGCAGGTATTTTCTGTGGCATGTACAGCTTGCTCAAAGCAAAGCTCATAGAGAAAATTGCCATGGTTTGTCCCAAGCTGTCATTCAGTGAATAAGGTGGCTGAGACCTGCCTGCTGAGAAGGGAAAATGGAGCAGGACAGTTTGGAGGGAGCTGGCACCAGCCAGCCAGGCCCAGAGCTCTCAGGCCTCGAGCCACTGCTCTTGAGTGCAGGGTGACTTCACACAGCTTTGCAGTTAACCCCACAGTTAAAAAAAAATAAAAATATGACTGGCTTGAACTCAGCATACCCACAGCTCTGCAGGGCTTTTCTCTAAGAGTACCAGATAACACATTTATGGACACTTTCTGAGTTGGAATCTCTCCATTCCTGTATCGAGGTCAGTGGGGCTGTGAATAACTCACAGCACACACCACACCAGAGCCCAATGGGCTGGGCATCACCCCCACTGCTGCAGGCAAGGCAGTTGGAATGGGGTTAGCTGCAAGGGGATCCACTTCAAGGACTCTGGGATGTGGCTGCAGTGTATGAGAAGAAATACAACCCAAGCAGGCTGATTTCCTAACATGAATAACTCCCTACTCCAAGAAACTGCAATTTGGTCTCTGACCACCAGATTTTTTTCATTTTGTTCAGTCATTTGCCACTCACTTGATCAGGTTGCTCAAAGCCCCATCCAGCCTAGCCCTGAACACTTCCAGGGATGGGGTATCCACAGTTTCTCTGGGTAAAGGGTGGCACAAAGGTGCCATGACAGCAGAGAGGCCTTCATTCTGCTCCCTGTCCAAGCCTGCATCATGGGATGTACAATAAGCTGCTTTTTTAATAGACCAAATGGATTTGCTAGAGAAAAATCTTGACATAGAGTGATTTATTCAGTTTGTTAAAAAAAAAAAAAAGTAGAAGGCAAAGCTTTGTTGGATGAAAGAGATAGATGCCAAACTGTTTTAGTAAAGCTGCTGGGATGCACAGGGAAAATTGGCTCAAATGCACATTTCATTCAGTCCCTGATTTATTGCTGTTTGTTTACATTTCTTCAGCAACTCAAAATGTACTTAAGTAGGAAAAATGTTTAAGAAGATTTTCTCTACTACAGCAGGCTTTCACAAGACACGGGCATTACTCTAAGTCAATTATTTTTTGCTTCATTGTCTTTGACTGGGTTGGACTTCTCTGCTCAGTCAATGAAAGCTGTTACAGAGCTGACAAGAAATTTGCCAGCTGAAAAACACCCTGAGCACCAGTGGAAACTCAGTGAGTGAGTTTATTCCATCAGGAAGCCACCGTGCCTCTTCACAGTGGAGATGAGAGACTGAGCCATGAGGTCTCCAACAGGCCCACGTTTGCCTTGGCCTCCCACCACATCTGCCTGCTTTCAAGGCATCTTGCCCTAAGTACCAACCATAATTCAAGAGGATTTTCAAATGAGCTGTCTTTTCTGGGTTGTTGAAATGCGCTCACATGTGGAATGAGAGCACCTGACTTGTTTACTACAGGAAGCAAGCACAAGTCATCACCAGCAGTGCTCCTGCAAACTGTGAGGTTTGGAGCAGGGAGCACACAAAGGTGACCCATTCAAGGTAGTACATATCAAGGAACAGTAGAAATGGAGAGCCACTGGCTGCAAGACAGGCTCCCAAAACCCACCCCAAGGACATTAAATACTTCAGAGCTCCTTGCTTTCCAGAATTTTCCTTGGGGATATAACCTATCAAGCATTTTGCAGAGTAGAGCCACCCCTATGAGTCTTCATCATTCAGAAATTACCAACATTAAATATATGCAACTTCCCACTGAAGGTTCCAGGCATCCCAACAGATCAAAGCTGGATATGAATCAGGATTGTTACCAGTTGCGAGTCCCCTTTTCTGTCTGTTCATCCCTGTGGCTTCAATCCTTGACATGTAAATGCCACCTGTGCCCTGCTGATTGAAATCAATATATCCATAAATTCCTTCCAGCTTTATGGCTGATCTGTAGACTTTACTGAACTGTGCCACTTGCACTTCTGATGGGTTTTGCCTACACATCTCCCAATCTCCATTTGTCCAAATTTGGCTTGGACAGAACCAGTTCTCTGTACAAGTTAAAAAAGTGGAGTTCCTATGCCCTAAGGTCAGAGTTTTGTCAAAGCACAGATTTTTGACATAACTTTTTAAGGCTGTAAAACATTCAAGAGACTGACAGCTCCAGACTGTCATTTGTTTCAGGAGAATAACTCCCAGAAAAGTTACTAAGGTTGCTTTTAGGCATCTAGTTTATATTCTGAACTTGATTTACCCCTGAATGGTCCTTTGTAAACCATTTATGTTTCCCATTTAAAATAGAGCAGCTACAAATTCTTCTCTTATCTAAGCATGTCAGAAATGAAAATTAGATTGTTTTTTGCATTCCTTTTATCACAGCAGCTCGATTGCACGCCACACATGAAAGCTTGGTCTCTGCTTTCTTCTAGCCAGAAGCATTTAATCCTCTTAATGGGTGACTCACCCGACTTACTTAGTCTGGTCAGATAGGAAATCATCTGCACAGCCAAAGAATTACAAGTATGGAACAACACTGCATGAAATTACCTCAAGGATTTCCATATGGATCTTGCTGTCTACAAGCCTATCCTACCTAATAAGCCATGGGGATTCAGATAATATATTTACAAACCCTACTTTCATTGATTTTTTTTTTTTTACTCTTTCCTCTCCTCATTAAACAAGACAGATACCCAATTTGAAGTCGCTGGTTAACAGCTAAAAGCAACTTTTGTAGGCTTTGTAGCAAGTAGGAGTGACAAAAACACCTCTTCTCTCACTTCCTGTAGGTCAATAAAATATAACATGATGAACCATCTGCTGCTTGTATAATGGGTAAAGGCTGGAATAACACATCAGAACTAATCTAGTCTTTTCAGGGTTATCTCCATGAGTTTTTAAATGTAACCTCCCACTGGCTAGATGAAAGAGCTGACTTAGCTGTGGAATAGCTGAAGTCACTCTCTGTGCTAGCAATCTTATCTGCCTCCAATCTCACCATAACCAACCCACGAGGCAGTGAAAATATCAATTAAATTACCAAAATTACCTTTAGGCACTTCTTCCAAGTCCCCAGAATAGGCTAGCATATTAACAACACAGCCAAAGAGGTAAAACCAGGGAAGCTGTAGCATTAAGGGTCACATCTTGCATTTGGGATTGCTCACACCTGGGAGAGCCTCTGGGGAGAGCAGGTCAGGGGATTTATCTGCAGCACAGAGGCAGATGGGGAGGATGGTGGGCTGCTGGGAGAACAAGGATGGGCTGGAGAGCCCTGGGCAGTGCTGTGGGAAGCTGCAGGGCCTTGGCAGGTGCACACTGGAGCAGGTAGGGGACATCCCAGCCTCCCATCTGGCTCCTGGAGGGACACTGGGGATAACACAGATGCTCACACCCCCCCCCAGGCATCACTTAACCTGGTAAACCTGGGAGCAGCCCAGCACCCTGCTGTGGAAACAATCACCTTTGGACAAGCTGTCCCTGCCCAGCTCAGGGGAAGCTCCCACCAGATGCTGGACATGATTATTCCTTGCCTCTCCTCACTCCATGAGGCTCTGCAGAGAATGCAAAGTCTGCAGGGAGGACTGATGGGATTTTCCACGAGGCTTTGTGACACTGGTCTGTGCCTTTCAGCTGGTGCAGAAGCAGAAACACAGGAGATTAAACTCCCACTGTTCAAATCTTATGAAGGATAAGGGAGAGGGTTTAAAAAGCAGAGCTGTGATGCAAAGGGATGTATTCAGAGGTTCTAGCTTACTCAGTAGCAGAAATAAAATTTAATTAACAATAACCATATTCAAATAGCATTAACTTTAAACCAACTAAATCCATGAAATATCTTCAGCCTAATTTCCAAATACTATTATTTAATTATTCTATCTCTTCTGATATCAATTTAAGCAGAAAATTTAGTCTCTTGAGGCATGTTAAACAAAGGCTCAAATATTAGCATCAGTACCTCCTTGTTGTTTCCACAATTATCTTTCTTAATATTAATCACAAAATACAGTTTTGAAGTGGTATTTTCTTTAGGTCTTAACTTGCTTTGAATTTTTTACTTCAATGTAAATAAAAAAAAAAAAAAACAAACCAAAACACAAGGAGCATTAGTCCAACAAAACAAAACTAACACAAATTTCAATCTATTTGCAAACTGAAAAACCAACTATGCTGAAAAGAAAGTGAAAACCCTGCACATGTAAATGTTGTAAGTCACAGGATTTCTTGTTGTGGGTCTTGTCCTTTTTTTCCTCCCTATATTTCATTCCTGTACAACAGCAGTGGCACACTTCAGCTGGAGGCAGCCTGGTCAACACTCAAAGTGTGGCTTGCTAAAAGGAGACATTCTCAGACTGCTCTTGCAGGGACATTTCTTCATCTGCTTGCCCATATTGGTAGCTAAACCTACAGTAAGACTACTTTAAATATTATATGTGTTTGTGGTTTTAGCATAAAACAAAGGGATAGTAAATTTGTCAGTGTTTTCTTTAAAAGTTATTGTCTGACGTCTTCTAGGGCTGCTTGGAACTGAAACTGAGGACAACTTTTAGATCTTTCAGAGCTTTATAAACTGTTAAAAATGCTGAGTGATAAATGCAGGTTTTTTAACTCTTCAGAGTTCACACATCCCAGAAAACAGACATTAACAGGAAAGCTTTTACAATAAATCATGGCTGAGATTGATAAATACAAAATCATTCAAAACCCATCAGTGAGCTCTTCAGAGCACAGGTGCCAACACAACACAGTTCAGTTGCTGAATGAAATTTCCCTAAGCTCAGATGGGGTTATCTCATGTGCATGCAGATTAACAAAACCACAGCAGTGACATCAGAACTTTGCAGCTCTAAATGTAAAGAGCCACACTCACCTGGCAGCAGTCCCACTGCAGGAAAAAATTAATAAAGTTTTCCATTTTAACAGCAGATTATGGCCCTTAAGAGAAACAGCCCTGACTTATCAAAAAGCATCAAGACAATACAAAAATCAAAAGCACTGGCAAGCTGGTGTCCCTGCATCACCTTGCAGCAGCCAGGTGGCTGCTGTCACCAGAGCTGACATGATCCTGTGCTTGGAGCACACTGAACATGGCTGTGGCTTTGCACTAAATTCGGCATGCCAAAGGAAGGATGCCTTCTTCCTCACAGCCACTCTCACCTTAGACCCTGTCTTTAAGATATTTAATCCACCCAGCTAAGGGGCATTGATCTGGCATCTCATGCTGACCTCCACATTTTCTCAGTATCCTCTGTGCTTCCCTGCAAGTAGGTATCTCCCATCCCATTGCAACCCAGAGCATCCTTCTGCCTCATGTGGGACCGTCACACATTTCTCATGTGCCTGCTGTACCCCTAAGGCATTGTCCCACCTTCCCATCCCAGGGAGCTGGAGGGTGTTAGGAGGACAAATTTTTCAGCAAGAACAGTCCCTCACTATTCCTGTCATTAAAAACATTTAAACATTCTTCAGGAGAGTGATTTGTTGTCCACAGATCATTGTATGTTTTCCCTTGGAGAATACAGAAAGAGTGGCTCAAAGAACACTGAAGTGCAGTTGTGTACTAAGGCTTAAAACACCCAAACCCCCAGCATTTTTTTAACTACTCACACTGACATCAGAAGCTTCTCCCCAGCTCACAGTTGGGGCTTTAGATAAGTGTTCTAACTCTTTATTATTGATGAATATTATGTATTCATAATATATTATGTACCTCCATTCTCACAATGGAGGTACGTGGCTGTAAATCAGGAGCAATGTGTAATCCAAAGGCTTCTGTTACTGAAGTAACAGAAATGTCACAGAAATTGGCATCTCAGGGCCTCTCAGGCTTAGCACATGGATCATTCTCAGCAGAGTCTGAGGTTTGCTACAGCTCAATCATCCACACACATGGAAATGTGCACCTCCCTCATCTGCAACAACTGGGCAGAGATCACAGACACAGCATCCCACCTTCACCCAGACACTGCAGCAACTAAAGATATTTGTTTCAAAGCTGAAGGAAACAGGAAGACCACCATCACATGGAATTTATTTCTGTGAGTAAGCTCGTTCTTTTACCAGTTGGTTTTGTAGAATCCTCTTCTGCTCTCATGTTTGTTCCTAAAGCTGCTTTACCCCACTTAGCAAAAATATCCTCTCCCTGTACTGCTTCTCCTGGGCAGTTTAGACTGGCTTAGCTTTTCCCCTCTCTCTCAGCTGCAACATTACTCATGTATATCCATGCCTAAGCCACATCACTCAGGATTAATCATTCCACTCTTATAAATGTCACTGACTTTTGCTCATTTCTTCAATACGTTTTTACTCAAGGGCCAAGCAAATGGTAACAGCCAAGGATAGCTTTATCTGGCAGATAAAGGGCACTCAAACTCCAAGGATATTATACAAAAGTTCCAATGGAATTGAAGAAAACAAACCAATTACCACAGATTTATTTCTTTGATAGTTACTTTCAATTCTCCATTAATTATATCATAATTTTACAATCTCTTAAAGAAAAAATAACACAACCTGTCTTTCTAAACACAGCAACAAACCACCCGAAACACTCCCTGGGCAAAGTTTGTGCTTTTCAGAACTGGCAGGTGCAGGCAGTGAAGGTGACACAAAGCACAGGTTTTGGAACCTGCTGGGGAGCAAGGTCTGCCAGCCAAAACTGCCTCCATCCTCAGCATCACTGCCCTTGCTCACGGGCAGCTCCACACTGGCCCCTCTGCAGAGCCAGGGATGGCAACTGAGAGCAGCCAACAGGTGAGGGAAATGGGCAACCTGTGCTGAGGGAAGGGAGCTGCTCTGAGAACAACCAGCCTGAGGGACAGGGCTTAGCCCTGGGGGGAAATTGAGTCATAGTCTTCATAGCTTTCTATCACATTTAAAGTAAATTAAACGGGGGTTTTCTCTTTCTCTTTGCTTTCTTTCTATTCAAAGTTTGAATAACCACATCTCAAAAGATAGACAAATTTTCCCTGGCAAAGCTTGGGTGAAGACAGCACATCACCACTCACAAAAGGCCAGGTTTCTGACTGAGAGGGACCCCTTCACAGCATCTTAAATATTCTCACCATTTTCCTTGAGCTACTCACTCCTGACCCCAACTTCAAAGCTATCTACTAGAAAAAACGAGCACTGCCTACAGATATTGCCATATAAAACCAGACAATTTGCTCACAGCCATGGAAGCAGCACACTCTGGAGTGGGACAGACATTTCAGAGCCACACAGTTATGGGAGCAGCTAAAACACATACAAGGGTTTCAGCAGGAGCTGGGAAATGCTACATGCCCTCAGAATGTTGAACGTGGCTTCAATGGACACTCAGACCTCTTCAGAGCCCCTTATCCAGTCAAAGATCAAATTGAGAATTTTTTATATGTGCTTTGAAGAAGAAACAGGAACATACTACAGGAGACTACTTTCTTTGTATTAAAAAGACCTCTCACACACATTTGCCTGATTTAATATGCAAATCTACAATAACTGGTCAAGAAATTTCAACAGATCAAAACAGCAAGGAAACAAGGCAATTGCTTAAAAATAAAGTCTCTGCTTTTCTCTTAGGGAAGTAACAATTTTTGTTATGGAATTCATACAAGCTTATTTTTTAACACAATCTCCTGCCCCCCCACAGAAAATAAAAGGCTTATTTGGGGATTATATTAAACTGGCTAGTTATTTACAGTGGTTGTCTTTCTCCTTTCTCTCCACCCCTCCCAAAGAATAAAACAAAGAGAAATTTCACTCTTATTTAGCCTGAACTGTATTTCCATTCTGAGCAAACTCTGACAAAAACAACCCAACCCCACCACCCTCAAATGCCTATTTACAGCCTATAGTCCATAAACCAAATGAGACAATACCTTTTCTGCCTTGCTCTGGAGAGAAATAATCTTCCTTGCAGCAAAGAGAGGAGTCCCAACACAGCAAAGCAGAGCAGCTGGAGGCTCAGGCATTTATGTCCCTCCTGCCCTCACACCTTGTTCCTCATTAGGGTTGATTGGTGCTCTGCAGCTGAGCCTCATTAGGGCTCACAAGGCCCAGGTGTGGGGGCAGCTCCTCTGCCCTGCCAGGGTTGTGTGCTCCCATGCTGGAGGTTGGGTTAAGGGTGTTGCAGATTTTGAGCCTTTTCTTACACACAGACAGGAGTGGCCTCCTGAAAATGAGGCAGAAGATCATAAAAATGTAGATCTGATTTACAGCAATACAGAATTATACTCAGGCCTTAGGTTTGAAAAGCAATTCAATTGCTTTTCCTTGGGTAGTAGAAAACCTGGGGACGACCAGGTCTCTTAAAAAATTCATGTTGTTTTCATGCCTTTTTCCTTTCTCCATAATTAGTAATTATCTTAACATGTGGTTGTGTTTAGAGTCTGACAGTCCTGTAAAGTTGATGGGTGTGCATTGGAAACACCAAAAGAAAAGCAACAAGAAAGGAAAATGAATAAACCTCATATTACTTGGCTTCCCCACCTACAGTGCAGTGTGCCTATGAGTCCACTGCTATTTTACTTGTTTCTATTCAATATGCAAATTCTACATTTTGGATAAAACACCAAAAAAACCCCCAAAAGTAATTTATTTTGTTTGGAGTTCTTTTGTTTGGAGTTCTTTTTTATAAATGCTTCTGATTTTTTTAAACTGGAGAATGTGACTTATATTTCTGAGTAGAAATGCCTCAGCATTAAAAACACAAAGGGAATGATTTTAAAGCTTATAATTTCCATAAAACATTTAGATACATTTCAAATGAGCTGCTGATGAGAGCTGTTTTTGTGTCATGTGACAGCAGAATCCCAAGATCCTTGTTCAACCATGACTCTCACTGAAATTTAGGAAAAGATTATCTGAGCCAAGACAGCAGGATTCAGTCCCAGAGATTTCTCTGCAAGGCCCTAGGGCCAAATTCATTTTTGATTTAAATCAGACCAGCAGAACTGAAGTAGAAAAAAAATGCCACTGATTTATATCAGCTCATATTTATTGCTATAGCACCCATGCTTACTTCCATGCCCCCAGTGTAATCATTTTCCACCCTTCATTAGGTGCATATATAAAAGCTGACAGAAAGCACAAGCCAACTGACTGCTCTTTGCAGAGCTCCAAATGTCAGATTTCCCTCATTTGCAAATAAGGTCTGGGTCTTACTAATGCTGGTGGAAATAAAGATTCCTACAACTCTGCCCCATGCTGCTCCACTGGGATAAATGAGATAAACATCAGGAACTGGAACACAGAGCTACTGTGAGCAGTACTGTTGGCATTGCTTTGAGGTGTGACATGCAGGGCTGGCTCTTTCTGTGTTATCTCACTGGTAACTCCAGTTCTATTTAATAATGTGAAACCTATTAGTGACATTTCTAGACAGATTCCCTGTTATTTCCCACTCAGTTGCTTTATTTCTTTTCCTTTTATCATTGTTCTGCAGAGATGCTCAAAACTAATTTGCATCAAAATGCCCTATTATGCCATTACTTATGGAAAATTACAAAGACAGACTGGGGGATTCCTGGCTGTGTTCAAACAAGTGGTTTGCTGAAGACCAGTGGGCAGCTGTGAAGGGAAAGCCCTGGCAGACCTTTGGCTCAGTTCTGGGAGTGCCTTGGTGCTCCCAGGGTGGATTCCTTGTGGAAGGAGCCCATGTGGTGGCTCTGTGTCACAAGTCACATAGCCCAGGAGGCCCTGTTGCCTCACCAAGGCTCTCTCAGTGCATCCCTAATGCTTCTTTCTTGCACAATGCTTCAAACCATAAACCCTACAGGCAGTTATGCTCCAGGACCAGATTATCTCTCAATTTCCCCCAAGAAATGCAAAAATACCAATAGATAGCAGCTCTGCATAAGCTGTTTAGGTCAACCAACCCTCTCCTCTGAAACTGAATTCCTGCTGGCATAGTTGTAATCACAACCTCTTCTAGGTTCCTTCTCCAGAATCTCCTCTGAAACTCTGACTATTTCATTATGTCCCTGGTAATGTCATAAACATCAGCAAAAAGAAAATCACTTTCAAGTGCAAAGCCAGGGTGGGAATATCTACCCAAATAAGCTGCTTTCTTTCATTATCTTAGTGAGTTGTTACAGTTCAAAGATATAATTGTAACATGATCATTTATCTTTTACTCTGGCTTCTGCTAATTTCGAAGGAACAAGAAATTGTACAAGTATAGTGTTATGATTCTAATCTTTCTTCACTCCTTTTTTGTTTTCTTTGTTTTTCTTTCAGAGATACTGCTGGAGCTTCAATTATAATAGGCAGATCTCTTGTCTTGTATCCCTCTGCTGCACAAAGAAGTGCTCTCAACTCTGCACTATACACTGTGCTGTTTAATTTCTTAGACATGTGCTACCTTAAATAAATGGAACAAATTCCAAAACCAAATCTGCAACACTTTCAACCTGAAAGAAGTCTTCCTTACCTGATGGAGTTATCTTTCACACGGGCTGAAGCACAAAATCTTTGGTAGAAATTCATGAAGTATAATTAATCTTCTGAAAATGTCCTTTGTTCTTTGCTAGCTGATTTTTACATGAGCATACCCCATTGAAAGATGGGCAGATTGTTTGTAAATGAGTGAGTCAGTGAGAGAGATGATTATTCTGATGACTAAGTGTGGTCAAGGGATGCATGAGTTTTGAAGAGTCTTCCCCCCCTTTCAGTCCAAGTAGTTTTGATTGAATTAAAACTACAGCTCCCTAGGTGCATTTCAGTATGTGTTTACTTTATGAAGTAAATCAGAATAAAGATAACATTATCCAGCAGTTTGTACAGGAGCAATTACCTGCCAGAATTTTGAACCTGACTGAATATTCACTGGAGTTACATTGACTTTATCATTGATTTCAACTTGACTTGAATCAAGGCATTCATTACTGCCTTGAGATATTATTAAGTTGCTGTGTAAGTTTCTTAAAAGCTAAGAAACTTACAGAATATCATCTGAGCACAACACAGCCAGGCTGCTCTTTTTTTCTTATTCAGATACATATCTAGTGTTTTTTAAAAAACTTCACTGCTTGCCTTATTAATGTCTTGAGGCAAGGAATATAATGCAGTAAGATGGCTTGAGTTTAATTTCTTGATTTGTTTGAATGTCCATATCAGTACTGCACTAGAGTACAAACCCCATACATACAGCTGTGTGCTCCAGCATCTATATTAAATCACAGTTTCTTATTATTAGTCAGTACTTCTTGTAAATGTACCTCTCAAATCATTACAGCTTCACAGTCAACTTGCACGCAGAAACTTCTGGCTGAAATTTCGTAGTTCAGTATTGTTTGCCTGAAATAGAAAGAAATATATGTGATCTGAAGATCTAAATATCTGTAATCTAAAGATCTAAATATCTGTAATCTAAATTTAAAGATCAAATGCCTGAATACCCTCTGTTTTGTAGGTTGTGAGACAGCTCCTATTAACGTTTTTCACCTGTAAGTGTTCTTGATAAAGACAGTAAGATTAAAATGCAGACGCTTAAATGAGAACACTCATCCAGCTGTCCAAATATGCATCATCTTTTCAATAGTAATAAATCCATGTTTACCAACATATACAACTGTTTTCTAAAACACTTCACATGCATAGTTCTCACTAAAGCAAACAGAACTTGTTTAGAGACAACATCAAATGAATTTGTCTCTACAAGTTCCTGTGCTAATCCAGTAATCATTCCTCAAGGCTTTCTAGCTCTGCTGCCATATGGTTTTCTGTGGGGAGAACATTAGAGTTGAATTTGTTTTGTCCACAGGAGCATCCTTCACTGGAACAGAGAAGCATATATTGTCAATAATCATGATGGCTCTGCTCCATTGCCCCCAGTGCACAGAGCTGACACCTTTGCTGAGTCACTGCCTGTGACAGGGCTTCCTTCACATGACTCATTGCTCTGCAGTTGCACTTGCATTTTCATTCTCCCCAGCTGACGTCTGTATCATCACCTCCTCTGATCACCTCAGCTCTGTGAGGTCCCCCTTGAATTCCTTAAAAGTCTTCTTAGCATTCACAAAGCAAATCAATATGTGTGACTGGGAGATGACTCTGCCACCCTCACCCCTGCAGCACATGGCAGCAATTATGTCATTCTAAGCAGCCAGTGTAATCTTGAATACTTGATGCACAAAGTCCTGAAATGCACATGGACAAGGGCTTGAACTTGAACAGAAGGAGCAAAACTACTGCAGAAGGGAGGGAGTCCACAGAAGAGGAGACAGATGTATCAAAGCAAGGGACACATTGATGAGCTTTTTTTCTTTGAGTATTTTGTATTTATGAGCGTTGGTCTGGGATGAGGAAATTCACCTGAGAAAGAAGGGGCTGCTCCTGAAAAGCAGCAACAGGTGGGCTGCCTGCCCAGATCAAACTCACAGAAAGTCACTGGATGTCATTTCTGCTCTGCAGAAACCCAGCTGAGGGAGTTCAGTGCTCCATCTGGCACAGAAGGAATCAGAGCTACAGAGGGGAAATTTTAACTGTGGCCAAGGCATACATCTAAACATAAAAAGCCTTTCATGAGAAAGTTCAAATTTGATTTCTCTTTTCTCTTTCTCATTTGTTTTTTTCCTTATTTTTTCTCATGGGAGTGATTTTCTTCATCATTACTGGCTGGTCAGAAAACAGTGAAATATCTAGAGCATTTCAATTTTATCCCTAAGGGTCATGCCATTGTGAAAGGCATTTTACTACTATGATGTGTAACTTTATTTTGTCATTTGTTCAGCTCTAATTGTGATACAGATCATATTTAATTTTTTTTATTTCTCTTTTTAAATTTTTTTTTGTACATGCTTGAGGTGAACTAAATGCTCCCCATTTGTCATCTCTTTATTTCTGCTCTGCAGTAGAATAAGAATTGGAGGACATCACATCCCCTGTAAGATGTCTTGATCATGCTTTTCTTTTCTTTGATATATTCTGAGTGTGCCCTTTCTTTTGTCATATGCAGTGCTTTCTTGCAGCAACTTTTAACAATTGTGATTGATTTCTTGGCTTTCCTTTTAACCACAGTCTAAAACTTTAGTTTTCCCACTGCCACCATACTTCAGCTTCTGTATCTTGACATTTTTCTCTCAAGATTTTTTAAATGATTCTCATGAATCCATGGTTTGATAATTCTTCCCAATGTATCTTTATATACTGTGCTTTAGCTGTATGTAATAATAAAGCACTGAAAAAGAAAGCCAAAACTTAATTCTGACTTCTTCATAAATATTAATTTAAACTCTTTTGCCTTTCCTATTGCCAGAGACAGCTGCAAGTGCCATAAGCACAGAAAGCACATGCTTGGCTTCACCTGCAATAGTACTGCCATGTTTCTTATGTCCTCATTCAGCTCCTTTTCCTTGAGGAAAGCCTAGGGAAGGTGGAGACATTGATCACCAAACTTTATGGTGTCACTGAGGGCACACTGGGACTCTGTAACACCTTCCTGTGCTCCCAGTGCTGTTATCAGCATGATAACACCAGCATGAGGATTCGAGGCAGCCCCCCAGGCATCTGCATGTGTGGAACGTGCCAACACCTGGCTGTGAGCAGGTGGCACTGCTGGGGGTGCCCCCCGTCCAGGGGACACCTAAGGACCCCCCCTCAGCCTCTGAGCTGCTCAGAAATGAAAACCCTGAGAGGTTTACCAGCATCCCTTTGCAATACAGCCTCCTGTGGGGAGAAGACCTCTCAGCTTACAGCAGAAGTCCAATATCAGAGGAAACCAGACATAAAAACTCTGCCCAAGACAATTCTGTGCCCAGTCAGCATTTCATCTCAGTGGCCAAGACAAAGGAGGAGCAATGTGAGTTGTTTCTTGTCCTTCTGTTTGGGGCAGGGTAAAGCAGCCAGTTTTTCCAGCATCGAGGATAGCTTTAAAAACAGCTGAGGTGTCACATGAAAATCAGGAAGCCATTGAGAAGCTGGTGGCAAAGGACAGAAACCACACAACTTTCTCAATACAAATTTGTGTGCTTGAGAGGAACAGTCTTAGGGAAATTCTCACAGAAAAATCAAGTGCAAGTTTTCCCACAACCACAGGAAAGTTCATGGTTTTTCTTTTTTTTTTTCTTTTTTTTTTAAGGGACTGTGATAAAAATAAGATGTTGTCATAACCTGAGGGTTTCTCTCATCTTAATTTTCCTCCTGAATCCTTTCCCTGCAGTTTATTTGCATTTTGTGATAGTTCCTGTGAAACAGGATATTGATTTATTTTAATGCACAACTTAAAAAGGCACAAGAAGGAGATGGAGACAAAGAGAAGAAATTAAATATGTGAGATAACCCAGCCATGCTTAGCAGATGTATGATGTTAAGTTCAATGCACAAGTGCTGGTGATACACTGGACTATAAAGCCCCAGAGTTCAATGCAGATTTTGGATAACAGAGGAGATATTGACAGTGGTAAGAAAGCACTGAGGGAGCAGAGTATCTTCAGTGAGAAGCACCAGTTCCAGAAGAGATAATGGAATGTGGTATTCGTTGGCTGAAGAAATAAAATTGGAACTTGGCCTGCTGCTCAGTTTGACTGAAATCCATAGAGCATTTAACCAGGTGAGAACTGCCCTGAATGAGGTTAAGGCTGTAAATACAGAGTGAAGGAGTTAACTGAAGTTGGCAGGGGTGCCTGATGCATGTACAAATGGATCAATGTTCTTTCCTGTCTCTCTCCAATACCATATAAATCTCAATAGCTATTGGATGAATCAGCAGAAAAGAAGAACTGAAAAATCAGTTTCTCATTGACTCTCCAGGACTTAGTTCTTCTTTTTGCCTTTAGTGTTATTCAATATAGACTATTTGAAAATTAACTGGCAGTAAAATTCAATCCTTTTGGAAGTCTGAGCTTGGTTTCAAAGGAAAAAAAGCTCATTTAAAACAAACATTTTCACATTAATTTTTTAGCAATCAGTTGCATCTAAATTTCTGTCAACCCAACACCCAAAATCTGATCTGAAACTTCCCTCAGGTGTACACATAGAATGATATTTCTCACTGAAGACATCACAATATGGAAAGGTAATATTAATTTCTTAACACATCTTTTTCTATAACATTTTTCCTGCTTGGGGTACCGTTTCTGTTTATAAATGTGAAGATATCAAGATAACAGAAAGCAGACTGGATAATGAAGGATCAGTCATGCAAATGGTGATCCCAACATCATACAGGTATGAAAAGAGCCCTGGACAGCTTGCCAACATTTAAAGAAACAGGTGTAGCTATAAAACTGTGCTGCCATTTTTCTTGCATGATAAAAAGATTACTAAAACCACTGGCTATAATGTAGATGGTTCAGATAGAGAAAAAAAGGCAAAGGAAAAAGTTATCAAATTCTTTTTTCCTTCAAGGAAATTCTTCAAGGACTGATTTGTCCTTGATATCCAGGTAGGGCAAACTCCCTGGCAGACAGGTGAAAAAAAAGTTTTTCAACATTCCTTTCCCATAGAACTGTGAGCAATTAAAACATATGTGCCTGTTGAAACCTATAGTTAGATTTTCTAACTATGTAAAAGCTATTACTCATCAGCCTCCTCTACGTTACGAACTTAGATGCGAATTTTAAATGTTTTTTTAGAATATTTTGGCTTTGAACACACTTCATCTGATGAAATTTACACCCCTAAATTTTTTAAAGCACTGGAGAAGCCCTTCCACATCTTATCTCTTTCTTATTTTCCAACAGAAGCAGTCAGATGGGCTCTTCTCCTTTTTGCCAGCCAGCATCTCTGAACTCTCAGCAGAGGCAGAATTGCAGCCCCTTACCAGAAAAGGGTGACCACTACACCCTTGTCCACCCTGCTCCAGCCCTAAAAAGAGGAATGTGCTCTCTGACAATGGAATGGCCTGATCCTTCCTCTCCTCAGATGGAAAATAGACATGAGGTCTTTCTGGAGAGGAAAAACAAAACTAATACTGCTGTGGAGAAGCTGCAAAAATGTGAGCCCTAAACATGAATCCTTAGGAAAAGGCTAGAATCCAGGTTTGGTTCTCTAATTGTAGGCACCATTGGGCAAATCTGGATTTAAGGGGCTCCAGGTGACTCTGTCAACAGAGCTGTTAATAAATGATGACTTTGTGAGCCACGGGACACAGAGGCAGGGAGCTGCCTGCTGCTCATCTGTGCTCTGCTGAGAGCAAAGAGTATTTGCACAGACCTTCTCTGGCACTTAGGAAGGGGAAAATTTGGGTTTCTGCTGAAAATGAAATGCTTTCTTTCCAGATCAGCTGCTGATAGCACTCTGTTCCCAGCAATAAGAAGAAGAGGGTTTAAATATTGACAGTATTTCTTGTGTTCTGAACGAGGAGTAAAGGGACACACAGTCTTTATTGTCCCTTCGCCCTTTCCTACCTGAATTTTGTTTTTCTTCACTATACTTCTGTCCATTTAAGAAGCAAGGAAAATTAATATTTCCTCAGTTGAAGCAATATGCTGTCCCTGATTTAGTACACATTTGCAAATTGTCTATTTAGTTTTATCTCCTTGCTTTCTTAATTCTCCATTTTGTTTGATCTGCAGCACACAGGAGGCTGGTAGGATTACAGGAAGAAAATGAGCAGCGTAACACAACCTATGGAGGGTGTGGCAAAAGGGGACTTGCTGCAAATTGATCCAGAGGGATCATTTTAAAGCCATCTTTTCTAAAGCTCTATTTTAATGGGATTAGAGAGATGTCTGATACATATTTGATTTCAGCAACCTCTTAGAGACCCTTGCCTGCCTATGATAACTCTGTGCTCTAAAGGATGCTGCAGCTATGACATTTGTTTTATTTCAGGGTAAATTCCATGGGAAAGTAGGATATTTTAGAGCTGTGAAAAGATGTCAAGAAACCAGAAAATACTGATTATAAGGCTTTATAAATATCCCCTTTCTATTTTTTTTTCTTTTTACTCATCATTGCAGCCTACAGTTGCAATATCTAAGGAAGTGCTGAACTTTCTCTTATACATATTTTATCAGAATTTATGTTTCTATCAGACTCACATATTTTATCAGAATTTATGTTTCTTTTAAATCTATGGTGATCTCATTGGCATAATTTATATTTTAATATAATTATTTTAATTCACTATAGACTCTAGTTATATTTAAATTGACTTAGATATCTGGTTGAGATCTTGACTCTGGTGAAGACAGAGGGAAAATTACAATCCCTTAATTTCCCATCTCTCTGAGTAATACTTTAATAGCCTCAGCACTGACTCAGGCACTTTTTCTCAGCTTTCCTCATGCTCTGCATACAGCTAAAAGAGGAAGGGCTTGTCCTGCTGGATGGGTCCCCATGACTGCAGTTTGTGGGGACGCACAAGGCAAAGCTTCTGACGAGGCACTTGGCAAGGCCCCGGAGTGGTTGCTGCTTTTATTGACTTTGTCACTTCTCTGGATTCAGATGTTTGCTTCTGCAACACAGAAGTTTTCCTAGAGCTGCCATTGATTTCCATTAAGATCTAAGGAAAGCTGTTTTAGGAGTATTTGAAGGCTGCCTGGCTCCAGCCATTCCAACAGGAAGATAACACATCCATGCCAATCCAGCTGAGCCCAGCCCTGGTGTCTTTTTAGACAGCAGGCTGATCCAGGTAAGGGATTTCCAAAGGATTTCCCACTAAGAATGTCTGTGGGAACACCAAACATGAACTCAAACTGACTGCAATTAGTTCTGTGTTAAATGTAATTGATGGATTTGGCAACCAAATAAGGGTCTTGCACCTATTTCACACTAAGAAAAGGATCCAGGTAACTCAGAAGAATACTTTTGTTACTCTCCTTTCTCTTCTCTTCATACTATTTGGCTAAATAATAGTGAGACTGTGGGACAGGAGAATAAGTGTTCCACAGAGAATTGCGATATTATTATACAAAACCAGAGACAAAACAATCCCATTTATTTATTTAAATTTTAGTCTGCGGTGTTTTTACACAAGACTGAACTCAAAAGGAGAAACAAGTGGTCTCAGAACAGTGGCCTTAATTTACTTCTCAAATGAGACACAAGAGCCCCAGCAGCAGAGACAAAACAGGAGATAGGCTGAGGGGAGGTTTCAGTGTAATTAGTTATGCTTAATGTACTTCCAAATTTAGTGTGGGGTTCAGCTCTTCCAGCTCACCTTAAAAAGGTAATGGGGCCCTTCTAAGCTGCCAGAAAAGATTTGGCTCTGGCACTGAGGGGCCCCCAGTGCAGATTTACTCGTATCATTAGAAAAGCCATTTCCTTTTACGTGTGAGCCTAATGAAAGTACACTTAATTTGTAATTTTGTATAATTATAGATCTTGATGAGACAGATGAATGTGAATTCAGTATCAGCTTGTGAGTTCATCATTCCTTGTATCACCCATTTCTCAATTATCTCTAATGGTTGTCTCCAAGAGATTTATATCTTGTCACTTTTCTCCTAACTCACATAACATATCCTTGCAGATCTGTACCATTGATTTGTCCTAGGGAGACCAATTTGTGACCCACATCAAGTTTCTGAAGGTTAGGCTTCTAAAACACTTCCAGACTATCTCAAATGGATAGAGGAGAGCCGTCCCTCTAGCTCATGGTGTTCCTACTGTTTGCTTTCCACTTCCAGAACAACAGCCAGGTACTCCAAGACTGATGTCTTCTCACCTCCCATTTCCATTCTCTTCCCTTTGAAACCTTGCTCAAGACCAAATTAAACCTCAATAATACAGACAATTGTTTCTTCACAGTTCGTTTTTATACATATAGATATATATATATATACACATTAGTACAATTTCCTAAATGTCCTCTGGTATTTTCTAGGTCTAAGCTTTCTCTTTTTATTATTCCTCTTTTATCCTCACAGTTCAATGGCAAAGTGACCTCCACCCTGGCGTCTGGGCTGTATATCACAGCAGCATTTTGAGTCTCTCCTTGCTCCTCTTATTCATGGTAACCTTTTCCTCATGGTAATTTTTATTTATTTTTAAACCACCTGATCTACTCTCAGAGGTGATATTTATAAGAGAACTAAAAGGCCTAACAGTAAAAGCAAACATGAGGCATCATGGGGAGGGGCTCTGTGCATTTCAGAATTTGTTGCTGAATTTGTTCTTCAGGAAAATATGGATGTGTCTGGGAAAAAACATGTTCTGGACAAAGACCTGCAGTAACTCTTCCACAACTCTCCTGTTATGAAAGTGCATATCTGAATAATTCATACATAAATAAAATTTTTGAAAATCCCACATTTCTAACCTCTCTTTCACCCTTTACATGGTCATCTCCCAATACTCAGGGCAGGGATTAATTTCCATTTTACAGTATGGAAAAAGTAAGCCCACATATTAGGTGGTTTTTCTGTGCTCATTCATCTTGCTGACTTTCATCTTGAAAGACTTCAGGATTAACTGAGAACATTTCTTTTTATTTTTTTCCTACTGAGGTGATGGAAGCAGCAGCCTTAGTAGAAACATTTTTTTTTCCATCAGAAGGAGAAGGGTGCATAACACAAAAGCTCTGTTTATCATCCTCCAAAATAAGAAATACTGCAGCTGCTTGGTCTGCCACTTTGAAATGTTCAGAACCACTCATGCTTTGTCATTAAAACATCCACCATTATCTGCTAGACCAGGAAAGTATTTCAGTGCTGTCATGATAAATATTTTGGTTATGAGTACTGTTCATTTTGTCCTGTATGATGTAATTGAGTTCCCTTAAACATCCATAAATTGTCAGGTACTACAGATATTTATCAGCATCCTAGCTGTTGATAGAAATGCTTTGGGGAATTGTTTCCCTAAATTTAATAAACATAGTTTCATGAAACACCTGAATGAGCACTGTTTAGAGATGTGCAGATTTAAACAGGTGAAAAGGCAGAAAATTAATGTAAGGTAGATTCTATCTTAGAGTGCAAGAAAAGATAGAGGTGACTTTCCATCACCCACTGATCAATCCTTACTGTATTGCAAATGCTAAAGTACTTTTGTTCACTTTTATGAGCAATGAGCTGGTCACTCAACTCCACAAAAGGCTGAGCAAACCTAAGGAGGGAACAGGCAGAACTTTTTCACAGGACTGGCCTTGCCTTGTCTCAGAGGAACAGTGATTGATGTAAGAATAGCCCCACACACAAAAAAAAAAACAAACCCACAGCATCACTCCACACTTCCAGCAGCTCCTAGGAAATAAGGCTTCCCATTCTAGTTAAGAGTGAGGCAAAAATGATGGCTCAGGCTCATAGGACAAAATGATTCCCCCAAAGGGCTCTCATAACTTTAATTTATTGCTAAACGTGTTCATGTTTGGATGGTTTTTGGAGGAAGTTCTTATGAGAAGAAACTGTGAGCCCTTCAGTGCTGGATTATCACACATTGCCCTTGACAATGAATGTAAACTTGCAAGTGGGCAAAATCCTGGCATCACACTCTCAGCTGCCACAGAAGCCTGGTGTAGGTGATTTCTAACTTCAGATGTCTTAATTGAAAAATACTTGAACAGAAATGAGGCATCGTTCAGAGAGGTACAAGTATGATTATAAGTATGGCTCCATAAATTAATAGTTACCAAAAAAAAAAATTAAAGGGAAAGAGTATTAATTTTGAATTAAGTTTTCATTATAAGGTAGAATATAAATATCAATATAGTTTTTGTAAAAAAGGTATTTACTGCAGTGTTTCTTTGCTGAGTAGTAATTCTTGGATATACCTGGCTGAACACTTATCATGGAAAACATTTTGAAAGAGAAAAACTTGAGGTTTGGTCCATCATTACTGCATTTCCATAATTCTTCTTCGGGCAATCCAGTCCAACCCCCTCCCTCCAGCACATCATCTGCTCCTCTTCTCCACTACAATCCTGATGATCAAACAGAAGCAGATAGGGAAAAAAAATCGCAAATAATTGTGAAAAGAGGTGGTGTGGTTCTTGAGAATTGCCCAGACACTAACAGCAGTACACTAGATAGATTTGGGAGCTGGAAAAATCGCCAGCTTCCAAGTGATATCTCTCTGCTGCAGTAAAATAGCTGCATACTTGAAGAAACAGAATGAGAAGTGATTTTTCCCCTGAACTGAGAGAAGAACTACTCAAGGAATAAGAAGATCATCAGAACAAAGACATTCCATGAATCACAATTTCCTCTGCTTTATTTTCCTTTTTCCATTTATAGAGTGAAATTATCAAGCATGCAGATAGCTTACCTATGTAATGTTTCATTTCATAGGGTTTTTGAGAGAAGGCAATAGAGGAAAAATACAATAATCATACCTTGCCTGTCATATCTGTAACCTGGAAGATTTAGAAAGAAGAGCAAAAACTGAAATGTTTAGAGGATTGCAATGCATGGATGTGTATGTACAAAATAAGCCCTTGGCTAAGAAGTGATCTTCACTTTTCTTTGTTAAAATGCGGTGCAGACAAGGGGATTTCTAAGTAAAGCAGCAGCAATAATCCTCACTCCCCCCAACTGCCACAAGTTTTTCCAGCCATTTGCACAGTAGGAATTTCTCCTGGATTTTCTGACCTCCCCACAGAGCTCATCATATGGATTTCCCTCAATTTACATAGCTTTGTTTAGGCTTTAGCCTTACGTGCAGTGTTCTGTTGGCACACAGTAGCAGTTTAGACTATAATAAGGTGTTAGATTCTGCTTGTTTCCATCCCTGCTGTAGTCATTGGTGGGGATAATTACTGTGTTCCTTTCTCTGTCCCCCTTTCCTTTGGAAACCTGTTGTTCCAACATCTGGCAATGAAGGAAATGCTCGGCACTGCCAGCATCACCTCCACCTCCTTGTTGCACTGCTCTGACTCTGCTTCCAGGAGCTGCTTATTCCATCTCTCAGCTGCCCAGGGAAGATGTTGGAGAGCAGAGGGAGGGATTTGGGAACCACAGGAACTCTCTCTGGAGTGGCAGAACTTGTTGGGTCATTTGGCCTCATTTTGTGGAGAAGTCTCACTGCTTCCAGTGCGTTGGGTTTCACACTCTTCTGTAACTTTATACCTCAAACTTTATACCTTCCTCAGGAAAAGGCTGGGAAGATCATTCAGTTGTCTTAATTTTTTTAGTCAAGGCTTTAGGAAGGAAGAGAAAACCACCAAAGGTTATTTCCATCAGCTGACTCAGTTTAATAAATCCTATTTTGACATGCTAGCCCTCTTTGCTTCGAATCACACTCCTACTCCTTACTTTTCCCCTTCCTTACTTATATATATAGTGCTTGGGTTTTTCTCTTTCAGTATGGTACCAGAAAGTGAAAAAACTCCAACTTTTAAAAGCACAGTATAAAAAGGATCAGATACAATAGTCACATCTGACATGAGATATGACATCATCACTATCCTGAAGTCAGCTTAAACCTGTCTTTCTCTGGAAACAGTGGGCTCTGGAAAAAGCCCTCAAGCCCCATATTACTTTAAACTTTTTTAATCCCCACTTGCCTTAGCAGTGATCTGACAAAATGTTCTGCTAGTGCTGAACTCAGTATTATGGGATGATTGATTGGCAGATTTCTGCTCTCTGAGCTAGAGCGGCTGCTGCTCAGCCTGTGCGCCTTCAACTGAAGAGGAACCAATGAATTTAAAGATGCTTTGCTCTCCAAAGAGCCTCTTTATTACCCTGCAGCTCTTCTGACACTTCAGAAATACAAAGTCGAGTTTCCCCTCTGCCTTTTCACTATTTGGGATGATGGTTTTGTTGCATTTTGGCTGCACAAAGGATTGCAGTTCAAAAGTGGCACCAACTCTGTTGAATGGCAGAGAGCTGTTGATCCACACCCTTGGGCACTGGTGGCCCAGAGCACAAAAATAGGGAAGTTTGGGATGGAAGCGGGAGTGAAGCTGGGCTGAATATAGATCTTTTACACCTCAAATCCTCAATGATTTGGCAGTGGAACCAAAAAAATGTGTGATTTACCCCAACCTCAAAAAAAGGTTTCATTTATGACAACTGGATCTGAAGCGAACTCTGCTGTGGGCTTGGGCTAAAATCTTGCTCTACTTTCATTTCTTTTCTTCCACATAAACTATAATGACCTCAAAGACATGAGATAGGAAGATCACCAATGGCACTTCAGAAGATCTACTTCCTTTTTTCAGGAAGAGCCATTGAAATGGATCCTTAGATCCACAGAGACTTTCTTCAAGCCCATTTCCCAAATGACAGCTGCTGCATTTGGGCCAGAAGGTTTAATAGATTTAGCAGTGAAGCACATATGAAGAGGTGGAAACTGAGCTTTTCTGGATTCAATCTAATGCAGGCCCTTTTTTATGAATTAGACCATGTAGATCTGTGTACCCCCTCCAGAAGCTAAGTATGCTAAAAGAAGTTTTTCAGTGCTGAGATTATTAATTTCTGACTAGCACCTCTCATTTCATAAGCTATCAGCTACTATTTAAATGTACTTTAAGTAAATATATATTCCACTCATACGTATTCAAATTTTGCTAACACAGAGCTACTGTCACAGTGGTTAGTTCATCCATTATTTACATTAATAACAATAAAATATTATTCTTCAGCTTCAGCATAGCTTGTATTTAAGTATTTTTAAAAGTTTGACAAATGTTAACCCTTACTCATATCCAAGTCTGGAAAATGTTATCATACCTGTGAAGAATGTGAATGCCAAATATAATAATTTATTCACAAGTTTCTCACTGAGATCTCAGATACTTTTTAGCTTATTGTCCTTCCTGATAACCATTATCTTTTCTTGACTTTCAGGAAGCAATGAAAAACTGAAGGTAGAAAACACAAACCAGAGTTGTTTCTGTGTGGCAGAATAAAAGGAAAATCTAAGTGAGGCAAACTACTGCTGAACTGGAGCTTGGCAAGCAACAGAGGATTGGTGCTCTTCTGTCCCATGACAATTCTTTTATTTTCAAATGTCTTTATCAGATACAGCACTGAGGAACAACAGCGTGTGCAGGCAGGCTAATTACTTCATTAGTGAGATTCATCATTACATCAGTACAGTACTCAAGCTTCTGCTGTTATCCACCCAAGAAAGCTAACTCATTTACCTGGGGATTTCTTTTTTTTTTCACCTTTTCACTTTACCTGGGGATTTCTTTTTTTTTTTCCCAACCTTTTCACTTTCACCTTTGACCTCATACTTGAAAAGTCACATTTTAGAGACCATTTGCAAGACAGAAAAATAATTTAAAGTGTTGATTCATGTATTTAGTAATGCTAATGGTCTTTTTGAGAACTGGGGAGAGAGATCAGAAGCAAAAGAAAATTTCCAAATAATGATTTATGCTGACATATTCTTCATCATTTTTCAATTGACTTTTTCCTTGAAACAACATGGCTGGACACCTTGTTTTGCACCAACTCCAGCTGCAGTTTATTGCTCTCTGCTCACTGTCTGATAATATTTTTGGTTGCAGGCTGTCAAGTTAGGCCTTTTTTACTTCTTTTCTCACATTTAATGGAAATACACAATTCTTTGCTGTTTTATTCTCCTCTGGCTTTAGTTCTGTGACATCTTTGCACAGGTACTTCACCCTCTGACACCCCAAACAGATTTATGACAGGCTGAAAGAGTTGCAGTACCCTGCAATGCAAACCATCAGTGGTATCAGACTTAAATCTATTTTTTTCTTTACTTTTTTTCTTTTCTTTTGTTAAAGAATCTTTTTCAAGAGAATGACTGTATTCCCACCTAGCCCATTTCAATGTTGAGCTCTGAGGTCCTACACTCCTTTACAGCCTGCTCAGAAAAAAAGTACACAGGACCAAGAAGCATGATTAGAATGTTCAACCACACAAAAGATGTTGATATAAATATTTGCAAAAAGACCAGAGCTAGAAGACTGAAAGAGAACAGGATATAAAAGAAATGCCCTAACTTTGAAACTATGCTCCAATAAAATAAAACTCTGGTTGAAACCGTGTTGGAATGTTGAGGTGCTGTGATAAATGGAGGAGTCAGTTCTGTTTCACCTGCAGGAAAGGGAAACAAATTCTTCCTATTGCACTTCATTAAAGTGCTGATTTTGACTTTTTGCCTATGATGGGGCAATCTGTAAGAGAGAGTAATAAGGGAGTGAAGCTTTGAATTTTAATCTCTCCCTCTTCTTTTCCCTTCCTGTTTTTCTCCCCTCCCTTGGCCAACATAGAATTGGATGACTGTGACTCAGGCACACACAAGATTAAAAGGCTTGTACAGAATTAAAGGGTTTAGCCTTGCCTGCCTCTTTATTTCCCCACATAGCTCTATCCATAAAAGCCTCCCTAGTCCCAAGAACAGGTTGCCTGAGAGTACCAATGGTGTGGCTATGTGACTCCTCCAGAAAACTGACTTGAATTGATGATCTTCAGTCATTGTATAGGAAAACCAATTTGAAATAGATCTCAAATTAAAGTCATTACACTTGGTGTAATTTCCTGGTGTCTTAGTGGCTCATGCTTTGTATTACAGGTATAATGTCCCACAGAAGTGGTCTCTATTGGATTCAGAGCAAAATAAAGTAAGAAATATCTTCCAAATTGTGTGTTCAGCAGGATATTCAAATTGAAGGAATTGATTTTTTCCATTCAAGTGTTGAGCTAAAAGCAAACCTAGGAAGACAATTTCTGTAAAACAACCACCAAATAAACAAAAAAAAAATAATGATGACTCTGGATTGAAAAAACTTCATTGATATTAATAATATACAATTCTAAGATCACTCTCTTGGGACTTCAGCACAGCAATGGAGCATTGTGGCAGAAGTAAGGAGAACAGGAGTGTGTGAAAGAGAAGAATTCCAGGATCTCACAGTCTTGGCTTAGCCAATGACTTGGTGTACAACCTGGGATAAATCACTTGTCTGATTACACCTCAGGAAATCAGCTGGAAAACAAGCAAAAAAGCCTGGCCTCTCTAAATAGCTGCTTGGAACAAACTGAGATGTGGTCCTGTGACAGGACAAGTATTTCTTTAGATGGAGGATTTCCTAATAGGTACCATGTGGGGGAAGGGGAAGAATAACCCAACATGACAGATGTAAAATGCACCTGCAACATTTACTGCATAAAAGGTTGAAGTTCCTGCACATTTAAATTAAACAGGGCAGAGGATAAGACAGCAAAAGATGATTTTCTAACTTATTTTTTTCAAATCCTACAAAATAATAATTAGATTTAAGTGGTTGGTAAAAAATTCAAAATTAATTTGAATTTATGGCAACATGTTCCTCCATGCTAAATGTCATAGTCTGTATGTGGATCAAAATGTGGATGGGATGGACACAAGAAGTGAACATGAATCACCTGGCACACAAAGCTTTGCCTCCTGTTTTACCCAATTCACACATTACTGACCTTGCAGGCTTGATCACCCTTCTTATGAATGAAATATTAGTTTTGAAAAGAGCTGGGGAGCTGAAAGAAGAGGAAAGGACAAAATTGATACTATGGCTGACTAGCTGCTAAGAGGTTTGGGAGGTGGTGGTGTATTTTTTTTTTTTTTTTTAATTTCAAGTTTTGGAAAACTCGAAATGAAAGAATGCACCACCTATGTAGGTGAGTGTATTTGAGAGTTAAAAGCCCCACAATAAACACAGTGTACCTGATGACTCCTTTAACACTGATACTTTAAGTTGTTAAGCTCTGCTTCTCCAAGCAAGCTTGTGTATGCAACTCGGCAGTTGCTAAGGTAACAATCATTTGGGGGAAACAGGAGAGTTAAACAGACTTATAAAACCTACATAAAATTGACATGAAATGGGAATGGCTTCTCTAGGCTCACAGTAACTGCCTATGTGTTCATGAACACACATATCTAACACAAATGTTTCCATTTCTAAGGAATTACTTGGTTATATTTTTGTTTAAAAGATGAATGGCAGTGTCACTTGTACTTGTTTAAGAAAGAAAAAAATGTGGGTGATGAAAGAAATGTACTTTTGACTCAAACCAGCACCATGTAACACAGAGGATATTTACACCCATTCCCTGCCACTGTTTCTCCTCCAAAGGGATGTGGCCCAGCACAGCTCCAGGGGCTGCTGAGGGACCTGTCACCTCCCCTGCCCACCCCTGAGCCTGCCTGTGCTCTGGGGCACAGGGTGCACTGAGAGCCAGGGCAGTCTTCTCTTAACTCCTTTTTATTTAATGGTTTTATTCCCTTAGACCAAGACAATTTAAGTGTGGTGGATACCAAGGTCCATATCTGAGATAAGGCACACGGACTCACACTGCACCCCTTATTGCCTTCCCATGAAAAAAATCCAGGCTGTTTTAACAAATGAAGATATTCTGCAGCTGCTTCAATGGGTTATAAAGGGTGCTCCCTCTATTTTAAGTAAAATTGTAACTGGAGGATGCTTCCCTGATGTCAAGAAATCATCCCTTCACCTCAGAAATATTTTCTTTATATAGGACACCTGCATCACTTTTTTGGTATATGTGAGACATGTGGTGTTGTGGATGATGATAACTTGGAGCTGAGTAAAACATCAAAGGTTTCTTTAAAAAAAAAAGAGAGGAAACTCCCCTGCAGGAGTTGCTAACACTTTCTAACAGGAAACAA
Source organism: Molothrus aeneus (assembly GCF_037042795.1). NCBI lineage: Eukaryota > Metazoa > Chordata > Aves > Passeriformes > Icteridae > Molothrus > Molothrus aeneus. The sequence continues at coordinate 16,590,321 of NC_089653.1, forward strand.
CTCATCCTAGTGAGAGCATTTGGGGTGACTGTTCAGCACAGGCTTCTCAAAGGCTCAGTCATCATTTTCTAATAGGAAAGCAGAAAATAAGGGTGGTCACAGCCACATAAAAAACTCAAATCAGATAGAAGCACAGATGTCGGCAGCATACAAACTAGGAAAACAACAAAACACTCCAAAACGGCACAAATCTCCGTCCACCATTTAAAAATAAACATGTAAAAAGGCCTAGATTTCTTTAAGAGTCACTTAAGCCTTCAGTTCTGTGATGAGAGAGTAGGAAAAGCTAGGAATAGAAACCAAGCAAAGACCCACCACCCAGAGAAGGAACCCAAGGTACTGAGACAGCTCAACAAGATGCCTTAAGATAGGCATGATAAATTCCAAGAACAAGGTTCACTGAGTGCCTTCAGCAGCTCTCAGACTTTAAGTTGAAATGGAGTCAGAATTTTCACACTGGTGGAAGATAACTTGCATTGCTGTATGTGTTTCAATTTCAGGAATAGCAGAGGGAAAACGCAAGTCCTTTGGGCTAAACACTTCCCAGATGTAAGACTGTGCTTGTCCATAATAATAAGCATTACATTAGTTCAGATCTATTTTGTAAATGTCTTTGAACCTGTGTCTATCTGCAGGGTAGGAAAAAAAAAAGAGAAAGGAAAAAGAACCAGGGAACTTTCAGCATAGAAAGATGGTCATAGCTAAAAAAAGCCTCTGTGGATCCAACTTGTACCCTGAATATCCTAGGGGAACCAAGTTATGTCTAGTGTTGTCTGTCTTGATTCTGTCTGTGCTCTCACATGGTGATTTCCAGGATGTTAATCCCACTGGCAGGCTCTGGCTGGGCTGCCAGGGAGCCAAGAGAGCAGCTCTGCTGTTTGCAGCAGGGATTGTGCCCTGTGGCTGTGCCCAGTGCAGGGGAGGGAAGGGAAGGGAAGGGAAGGGAAGGGAAGGGAAGGGAAGGGAAGGGAAGGGTGCTGCCCACTCTGCCCTCTGGGGAGGGAGGAAGCAAAACCCCATTTTCTTTAGTGTTGCCTCCCTCTGGCACTCAGAGCACCAGGGATGTGCTTCCTCAGCAGTGCCAGCTTTCAGGCACTCTGCAGGCTGCCAGAGGGAAGTGCTGTGGAGATGCAACTGGAAACATTTGCCTTGCTCTTTCTGTCCAAGTTGATGTTTCTAACCTTACAAACTAGAGAGGCTGGGCTCTTCCTTGTGTTTATGTGAATGAGGCATCTGCCTCATGAAAACACAAGCACTATTGGCATAAAGAAACCTATCTTCTCCCACTGGCCTTTCCTCCGTGAGAGAGTTTTGTCTTTACTATGTACCGTGTTCAGTGTCTTCTGCATGGCTTTTTCTGTTTAGGAGAGAGCTCAGGGTTCTGCATTAAACATCTGATTTCATTCCTCACAGGGTCTCTCTCTCTCCTTGGAAATTTACAGCTCCTGCTCATGACAGGCACCAGGCAAAAAATAAAAAGTGAACGTGTGTGTGCACATGGGGCAAAATATTCGTCTGTGATACATTGATGAGTTTATAACCACATGGTAAATATCAGAGCAGACAAAAGCTGTCATTCATTACTCCTGCTTTGTCAATCATTTTCTACATTACATTTTAATACCATTCCTGTCCACAAAAAGAAAAATGATGGGGACCATTCATACTTTCTTAACATCAGCAGAGGGGAAATTAACACCAGCAGAGGGGGAAATCTAGGACACAACCCAGTGCTCCAGAAGGATTTCATTGTATGAATTTACTGTGTGCAAAAGAATAAAAACACCTAGCTAAAAGTCAATGATATTAAACTTATATCCACTGACTAAAATCTGCAAGACAGATCAGTATTAGAAGACTGATTTAGCAGTACAAGAAAACTGACAGCAGCAGGCAGACATCACAACAAGCCTGGGACTCAGAGTCCTCATGATATCTTAGTTTTGGTCCAGGATATGGCCTGGCAGTTCCTCACCCTCTTAATGATCTCTGACTCACCATAATCAAATCCAAGTAACTCATTAAAACAGCACTTGGAGAGGGCCAGTGGGCCCCAAGCCTCCTGCAAATGGGAATTTCTTTAGGCTAAATCAATGTGATTCAGTGAAGTGTGTGCTGGCAGTCTGAGGAGGAACTTTCAAAACTTGCCTACCTCAGAAAATTTTTTCAAACCTAGAGCTACTGCTTTGGCATGAGCAATAAATAGTTGAGAGTGATTTAATTGTAATCTAAACATGTGCCAAATTTTATTTTTAGGACAAATGGATGGATGGCAAGAAGAAAGAGTTACATAGTACAAAAGTAATTTAGCACTTTTTACATAACTAACAAAGCTTTTTTTCGTTTTTTTTTTTTGCAGTGGTACCTTACAAGAAAAGTCTATTAGCTGTATTGTGTTGTATTTGAAATCTCTCTGTTGACTTAAATGGAACTTCTCTTCCATGAGACAAGCAGAAATAGGTGTCCTCCTGAAGAAAAAGATGCATTTGTCTCCTAGCCAGGAACAAGTAAATCAATGCTCAAACATCCAGAGTGCCAGGGGAAACAAAGGGTTAGCTGGGCTGAAGGGCCTCAGGGTTGCTGGGCATCCTTTCAGCAGGACTGGTTTTTACACTGACATTTGGCAGCTTGCACTCCATTTTATGGTGAAAAAATGGACCCCTATGATACCTCTGGTGGGAGCATGGAAAGAAATGAATCCTGTGCTAAATTCAACCTGAGCCTCTGGCAAGCAAGCCTGACCCTCTTGAAATTATTGAATTCACTAATGGGATCTCTCTCTGAGAGGAAGGAGATAAATATCCAGACCATTTATCCCAATCAGATTATTAAACATTTAAAAATGACATTAAAGGGGACAATGCACAGACTAATGCCCATATCAGAGCTGGCAGCCCCAAAGGGTGTAAGCAGCCCAAATTGCTAAAGCCTCAGTCTGGAGGTGCTAATCACAGAGCTGGGCTGGGTGTCTGGTGAAAATGAACATCCATTGCCTCGGGCCTTGGGGCTGCACTTTGACTGCTCAACACCACAGTAAAGCAGTCAAACAGAAAAAGCAAACCAATACTCAGGAGAGCTCTGCACGAAAGCTCAGATCCTCGAGACAATCACTTTGTTGTGCTGCCATCCTTATTTTTAGCATATTTTGATAGGATAGAATTTTCCTTTTTGTCTCAGCCTGGTGACAGTTAATTAAATAAGCTTTTCACTGGATCCTGATTCATATTTTATATGATGAACTGATCCAAAGGAAAAACCTGTTTGAACTGCAGTGGGTAGATGGTTTTTGGGGGGTGAAAGCCCTTAGATAAATAGTCATAACATTTTGTGTATCATCACTTAGTGTTTTTCATCATCTCTTCAGCTCCCTCTGATATTTCTTCTCTAGTTGTCCATTCAGTTTGTTTTGTTAAGGTGACACGTGAACAAATCAATCTGTCTGCTACTTTGAGCAGCTAAGCCCTATGCATCTGTGCTCCTGAAAGCTTTGGAAAAAAGAAGGGGACAGAAAATAAATTCCTTGTAGAGTGCATGAAGAAGATTTGTTCCTTTTTTTCTGGCAATTGAGTTAAACCCTGAAGGGCCATTCATTAGGTTCTGATATTGGATTTTGGACCAGAAAGGCTGCTAATTGGAAGCACCAAATGCTGTATGATCACTTATGTGCCTTGACCTCAAAAGGGAAATCAAATATATCCTTCGAAACAAATAGAAGAAGTCACATCCATTTCACCTGTGAGGATAACCACCCACGTATTCTGTGGAGCTCTGCTGAGTAACTCAAAGGACAATGGGAGGTGAGGGAGAACTGGAGCTTTTCTCAAGCCTTTATGACCCAAATCCTAAAGAAAGGTGTGAATGTGACTCCTGTGTAGCAGGAGTGGGCAGGAAGGTGTTCTCACTAATTGTCTTCCCCTCTTCATGAGGAACCAGAACAGACTCTGTCTAATTGGCTGCCTCTAACCCTGTGGCTATCAGGTAAAAAAAGCAGGAAAGAAAAGGTTGTTCCAAGTAACAACTCAATTGCAGTTATGTGACTTTTATCCCACACCCCAGAGAAACCTGAGTTTTGACATTTGATGTGGCTGGAAATAGGGAATGCAGCAGGGAATCCCTGATGAGGATAGCAGCTAGTGAGAGTGGGTTAGCATTTCCTGGACACCAGGGGCTTTTTTCCTGTGCAAAAAAATTTGATTCTTGTTTGCCATTATAAATAATCTTAATGTATATTAATTAGCAATAACGTGGCAGGCAGCAGAGAAAAATCTGTGTGTCAAAAATGGCAAAAAGGCATTGTATTTCAATGATGAGGTAAATGATACTTCCATAGACTCAAAGATTTTAAGCACAGGATAAACTTTAGTCAGTTTGTTCTAGAAAATTTAGGCCAGCAAACTTTATACAGTCGTTTCTGTAATGAGCTTAATAACTTAAAGATAAACTAAAGCATTTATTTTACAGAAAGACCAATCTTACAGCTGAGAGAAAATTTACTGCATCACTTGGAAAGTTCTGCAATTACAATTATCCTCATTATAAAAATGTGTTCCTCCTCATTATTTAGGTGCTGTTGTTGAAAGCTTAATGGTTCACACTCATTTATATGGGAAAAAAACAAACAGTTTATTATGAAGTATGGAACTACGGCATAATGTTCTCAAAAATTAGTTCAATTTTAATGAGGCTGCAGAAAAAGTAAGTTATGTGTTCATTTTTGTTCTGGCTAGGTGCTGAAACGCAGCTGTAAGGGCTGTTCCAACCCAAGCAGACAGGCTGAATTCTCACACAAAACCTTGCTCTCTCAGGAGACAATGATCAAATTTTCATTAAGACCTTTGAGTCTTTCTGTTGAAATCCTTAGGCTATAGGCAGATCCAAAACAACCTACTTTTAAACCAAGTATTTTACCTTGGGGGACTTATTTGATCTGAAACACAGCTGCTTTTCAATTTCTAAGTTGACCAAAAACTATGCATTTGAAATATACCTTGGGCTTTTGAGTTCACATACAGAAACACTTGAAAATGCAAGTGTAGCTCCATATTATTTTCCTAGAGGACTGTGGCAGGAAAAGTTTATAAATTAAGGACAGCCCCTGAATTTCTACACAATTTCCATTCACTTTTCACATGAGAGTTTTTAAGTTGTCAATATTTACCTGGCAAGAGCAATTTTCCACAATGCCAAAAATGAAAATGGAAACATAACTTACAATTGCAGCAAAACAAAATGGTTTTCATGACACTGGACTGGGAAAAAAATTAAAAATATAAAACAGATTGAGGCTAAGCCAACATTTTGTTTCAGTGCCTCACATCATATAAATAAATCTGTGCCAGAGGAATAAGATTGCTTAGCATCACTGGAAGCTGAACAGATGCTCATTTCTTTGTGATTCTCTGTCCATCTCTGTGGAACTTAAATTTCAAGCTGATACTAAAACCTGCTACTAATAACTCCTTCTTGCCACTATCCACTTCCCAAGGCAGCTTTGCACTTGGAGTAAAGTTTCTTTGATTAATGCATGGAAATACAGTCTTGTAGTTTTCTCATATTATTTTCTATTTCTGCTTTGTGACTTCACTCCCAGCTGAAGCTGTCACTTCAGCATCATCCCCCTGGTTTTAAGTTGCTGAAATAACCATCTCTTCAAGTTTTGCAGTAAAAGGAAAATGCCAAGAACATTTTTGAGCTCAGAGATTCATTTCTGTGCCCCTGGACCTTTTTAAGCAGTTTCTTGTAGTTTGGAAAGAATAGTGGGACAGATGTTTGTGAACAGCAGAGAACCTGCAACTCCTGCAATTCATGCTTGTAAAAAAAAATGTGTCATGTACAAGGTTTAATCTGAATTTTTGCAGCTAACCCTGGGTATGTTTTCCTTACACTCCCCTATAATATAAGATACTGATCAAGGTAAGTCAAGAGTCAACATTGAGTCAGATTCCAAACCCAAAAGGGCAAAGCAGCAAATTACCATTGAACAGGCAGTGACTCGGGACACATAGCATGCTGCCCTGAGCATTGTAAGGGCCAGAAAAACACCCCAAATCTAAACCCCTGACACAATTGTATCAAATTTAGCTTTTCTTTCATTTCCACCAGTACTTTTTCCCATTTTCTTTTGCTATATAAAATACAATCCAACAGTAAGCTTGCAAAAGCCATGGATGTCAGTTATAGATTTTTTTCCTTTCCCTGTTCTGGGGAACACAGAGATACCTCTCAGGTTTTCTTTTCCTCCCAAAATAAAGTCAAGAAATAAGATAATACTCAAAATTAATTCTTCATCGACAGAGGTGAAAATGATATGCCTCAAATTAAAATCTACTGCATATTATATCAATCATATAAGATGAAAAAACAGGTTCACAGTTTAAAATTTTTTGTTACAGTGGAAACTGATGCTCCATTTAAGGGTTGTTTCAAGATGTAAAGAAAAATATTAGGGGTTTTTTTGTGTTTTGTTTTGACAAAAGTTCTGTATATAACAAATAGTGTTCCTAATTTCAAGACAGCAGCTCACTCACAGAACCATCTGTAAGTTCTAAAGATTTCCTTAAAGCCTTAGACATAAGTTATACCTCAGCAAAGGTCAGCTCTCCCTTTTAGACTATTGAGAAGGTTAATTTGACCAGATGAATCCAGACTTCACCCTGAAACTCAGCTGACATTTTTAGATGAAAAGTGAGTGATGGTAGTGAGGGAAAGAAATCAGTCTCAGCTGCTTCTGTTCAATCAGCAGGGAGAGCAGAGCTGCAAGCATGAAAACCCCAAACTCCTCAATTACTATGCCCATATGAGAGTTGGATCCTGGAGCTCAACAGCTTCAAATGATTTGTTTTGCACACTGTGGTAACAGTGCAGTACAGATTTCAGTAACCAGCTGGGAGAAAGAGGGGAGGGGGAGAGGTGCCTTTCCCAGTTGAGGTGGGAGCCTGGCTGGCTGTGGAATGGAACATTCCTCACTCTCTGCACTGAGGTGCATGCGAAGGGCAGAGAAACAGGAATCTAAAATTTTAAGGAGATGAACGTTGGAATTATTCTGTCCTTGGAAGAAACAAGAGACACATATCTCTGTGTGCACACATGCATGATGTGTAACATAAATATATATATCTGCACCCACATACAGACATGTAAAGGAATTCAGCTGAAAATTACTGAGAAACACAAGACAAATAGAAATGTTTAAGTTGCCATTTTCACCTGCAGTGTACAATGCACTTTTGCAGAGCTCAGTAATTTTTAAGCAGGCACTCTGCCACTTCAGCAGATGGGTAAGAGCACAGCCGTGCCAGCCAACCAGCCTGTCCCTGAAGTTTGGGACTCCCTTGCCAGCTCCCCATCCCAAAATGCTTGAGCAGCATGTGTTGTGTCACCTCTGGCTAGTGGGGATGTGTTGCTGCCTGAATATGGAGCATGAGTAAACTTTTGAAATTCCTCAATCAGCAGAATAAAATATCAATTCTGGGAGGTAAATCCACCAGGGTTTGGATTTTCTGGGAAAGCAAAACAGGAGAATAAGCTACATGCAGTGTTATGTGCTACCTGTGATCTGCCAGAGGGTTCACACCAGCGTTAGGAAGCAGAGGAGTTTTGGAGTCAGGGAAAGGGGCACAAAGTGACAAAACTGCTGCTTCTCCAGACATGCTGGGAAGCTCAGCCAAGCTGTCCCAAAGCCTTCAGCAACCCTGGGAGCAGCAGGGTGAGGACAGGATTTGCTGTCCCGGCCCTGAGCGTGGCTCAGCCACCACGGCCCATCAGGGAGCCTCTGGCCACAGACATTTATCCCTGGGAAACTCCTGAATTTCCTGGCTTTTTCTACAGAGATGCAGTAGGAATTTTCACTCTATACATTTTTCTCATCACTGCCTTACTATCAGCTCATTTATGGAAGTTCTGCTTCATGCAGAAAAAAACAAGTCAGAAAACATGCCTTTAAATTCATTACTACTTAATGCTTTCCAAACAGCCACAAGCCACACCAAAAGCTGCAGGTGCAAAGACTGAAATCCTAGATATCACACAGCCACAAGAGAGGGGCTTGTTGTGTCTTTCTGATAATGCTGTATCAAAGCACAACAGTTAAAAGGATCTCTTATAAATTAGTCACACTGCTTTCGCTTCTATTTTGGGCAGTTTTCTTTTGGGTAAATCCTTGCCTGCAAGGGGTAACCAAGCCACAGGTAACCTGTGGGAACTGAGCAGCAGAGGTGTTTGCAAAGTGCTGATGTAGATGGCTTTGGAAGTGTTTACCCTAACAAGAAAATAGAACAGTTTTTCACTGTCAAAGATGTGTATGCTGCAAAACATTCAGATAAACGTGTATGCATGCACAGCTGAATATACACAAAAATGTACATTTCTTTTCATTATTGTATTAATATGCTGATAAATCTAGAAGAATGATCTGGAAATGTCATCATTTACCCATAAGTGTGCATGCTGTACAAGAGCAGCTAACAACTTTCCTTCAATCATGGCTGTAATTAAGTAGGAGGAAAACTGCAGTGGCTGAAGGTTCATGCTAGAAGACTGACATGATGTCAGGTTTCATAAGTAGTAAGATGTGGAAAATGTCAAATTATTGTTGAAGGAGAAAATGTCAAGGATGCACTTAAAATTAGATTTCCCGTGTAAGATTCCCAGTGAACAAGAGGATGGAGAGGATGATTATGACCAATGTTCAGATGCTGGCCTTCAGGACAGTGATGTCTGGGACTCAAGAGCACAGATCTATTGCAGTTCTTCCTAAAACCTGAAAATTGTCCTTACTGACAGCACAACAATAGGATATAACTTCCTCAAAATACTCTCCTGCAGCTTTTCAGCTGTGTTGCTTTAGTCTGAATTAGCATAGGTCTAATTTCTCACTTTTGTGCTTTTTTTTTTTCTTTTTTTTCTTAGCACTCTTGAATATGAAAGAGCATCATTTACTAAATCAAAACATCCTGAAATTACACATCATGCCAAGAAACTCTTAATGGCTCACAGGACTGGCATGCCCCAGTTTAGAGAAGTCTTCAGTGAGGCAGGACATACTGCAGTCAACTCCTTCAATTCTCTGTGATCAAAGCACTTGAAAGTGAGTAGGCAGCTTTTATCAGTAAATGCTTGGTTTTAAATCATAACAGCTATTCAGGTTTTCCTTGTCCTTGTTTGTAAATTGCCTACTTTTTTTTTTTTTTTCCCACGTGTTCCAGACATCTACCCAGGAAAATACTCTAAAAGTTTATGGCGCATCTGAGAGATGATTCATCAATCTTTGAACTTCCAACTCGAGTGCTGCACAACCACAGAAGGTGGCTGTTAGGCAGCATTAAAAGTGTGCAGCTTCCTGTCATTCAGTACACATTTCTTCTCCCCCTTCCCCAGTCCCTTTTAGAACTTCTGTTGCCATATTGCTAGGAATAAAATAATGCTATTTTTATGGTTTAGATCTATATAAACTATTGAAGAGTCTTTTAAAAAAAATCCATAGCCACTTGTTTTCAAAACTATGTTTTTTCAAGTTTTTTACAATGCTGTAGCTAGATGAATTTCCAAAGGGGAAACCACAATTTTATGACAAAAGGCTAACATCAGTAATTAGAGAGCCAGGATTTCCCTGAACTGCAGTGGGACAGAGTAAAATACCAAGTCACTACACAAGGCAGAGTGAAATACCAAGTGTGTATAATGTTTGTGTCACTGTTACTGCACACTTTTACTGCAATAGAGTAGAAGTGAAGAGAGGACTTCAGTGATGTCCCAGAAACCCCTCAAGAGGAGAGATACAGGTGTCTCACACCTGGAAACCTCTGCACATACACTGTGTGCACCCTGAATGTCACTAATCACAAACCAACTCTTTCAAAAGTGCTCCCTCCCTTCATTTTAATTTTGTGATGTTCCTTCTTTTTAAGATTGGAGGTTTTGCACTCCATCTGAACATGAAGTGACACTGGTGTTATCACAGAATTATAGAAATGTTTGGCTTGGAAGGGACATTAAAGATCCTTTAATTCAAACTCTCAGCCATGGGCAGGGACACCTTCCCCTATCCCAGGTTACTCAGAGCCCCATCCAGCCTGGCCTTGGACACTCCCAGGGATGGGGCATCCACAGCTTCTCTGGGCAACCTTTATGAATGTCACTTGAAGAATTTGGGATTACATTATAATAGAAGAGAAAGGACAGAAAGAATAACTGGGTTACAGTAAGAGCTATATAATGAAAATCAAGGCACTCCTCATTATTTTGTTGCAAGTAAAATGTGTCTCTGTTACAGTTAAATCTTCAATGTCCCTAGAGAGAGGAAAAATACCTTAGATTCTGCTTGTGTAATCTCTGAATATTCCATTTTAGACAATATTAACAGCAGTTGGGAATTAAATATTAATATTTCTGAATTGAATTTACTGGTATTTGCACTTAAAATCCACGTTTTATTATGATTTCAAGAGTCTATGATAATTTTCCTCATGTAGATTTCAGGGTTTCAAATTTCAGTGCAGTCTCATCTATTTTTCATTTGGGATAAGAGTTTATAACTACACCTTTCTCTTTCCTACCTATTAAAATTTGAAAAAGATAGTTATCAGAAGCTGAAAATATTCTTTCATTTTTTACCTCACGTCAAGATAGAATTATCTATATTAATGTAAATTTTCCCAGACAAAGCAGGTGTATTTGTGTGATACTCAGTAGGAGATAATTTCATTTTTATTAGAAAATGTCTGGCTAATAGGGGATCACTTTTACTTTTAAATACATTTTATTACTTAATTGACATTCTAAAGGTATAGTAAAGAAAAAGATACAGAAAAAAAACCCAACTTGTTACAAGGTAAAAATTATATATATCATGTAATTATTTTTTCTCTAGCATGAAAAATAAAAGATTTTGCTGCTGCCTGGGGCATACACCTTCTCTATGTGTAGCTGAACTGTCTCTGACCTTTTTTGTAGGCCTTTAGGTAACAAGTTGAGCAAGCAATCTTTTGCAGCCTATGCTTTGACCTTCCAGTCAGATGATTTTGGTTAGAAATTCATCTCAGTGCAGTCTCCAATTTGCATCATGTGAAGAATACCCTATCATCTGAAATATTCATTTCTGCATTCCCAGAAAACCTGAAGAAAATTCAGGTGCATCAGAGGAAGTGAAGATGTGTTTAGCTGGACACCTTGGTGTCATGGGTGAAAGAGCACATCATGGGCTGGAGGCTCACTTTGTCTTGCTTTATCTTTAGTGCATTTTTTTGTCTCTTTTTATGAACCACAGAGTCAAAATAATGAGTTTTGTAAGACAAAGTAGGAAAGTTACTTTATATTTTATAAAATTATGTTTTTTTTTTTTCCCAAAAAATCTAAAAATGCACGCATCCCAATCAACACACATGATTTGACTCCAGATATTTTTATCTTTAAACTGGGTGTTTACATTCTATTTATACCTTTTGACTTATTAATCTTAGATTGTCTTTTTGTCTTAGTGCAGTCAATTCTTTGCTGCTTTGGAGCATATGACTGATGTGTGTGGGACTGTTTTCTTGTCTCTGGAATTATTGGCTTCATTTATCCCTATCATGTCCACTGCCTCTCTTGTATGAGGTCTGCCATGGGGAGACCAGAGTAGCTGAAAAAAATAGAGCAGGAAGGCAAAGAGAATAAGAAAGGAAATAAGAGAAAGGAAAGAAAGGGAGGAAGAAAGGGGAAAAAGGAAAACAGAAAGGAAAGGAGGCAGGATTCTGCCTTCACTGCAGTTTCATTCAGAATTTCCACTGTGAGGTAAAACTTCAGATATTTCTGTGCATAACCAGCAGCCTTTGTGCTACAAGTGTTACAGTGACAATCTGTGGATAGTCAGGAACTGCTGCTGTTTTCTCTCAGGTTTCTGTGGTTTTAATGGATCTAACCCACATTAAGGTGATGGAACACTAATCCAAGAAGATACACCAAAAGCCAAGGAGCACCTTCTTACCACCCTGCAGGCCACAAACTGCTTCTTCCTTATCTCATCACAGACCCTTTCTGATTAGCAGTCTCAGCTTTCCACACTTTGCCTCCTTGTGCTCTGGATTCTACAGAAATCACAAGATGCTTCAATTTACTGCTGAAATTATTGACGTGCCAAGGATGCCAGCCAAACTGCTGGAGAGAGCACCACTCAATGTCTGCTCAGTCCTGTTGAGAGGATGTGAGAAAAGTACAGGTTGTGAATAGAACTTTGCTGGAGTTCTTTGCGGGGATTAATTTCACTAGGAAAAGATTACAGCCGCTGTTAGCTCTGCTTTCTAACATGAGTCCCTTCTGCTGCAGGATTTGAGGATGTTATGTCTCCCCTCACTTGAATAAAAATACTCAGGAGAGGCGCTCTGAGGCTGCTTGCCAGCCCTTGCATATCTGAAGAAGGGCTAATTTACCTCTTGGAAAGCTAAATATCTGTCTAAAGTCAGTGCCTGCTGTCACACTCATTCCCTGGGGGTATCAAAGTCCCTTCTGGGCACCTCCCTTCTGCCACTGCCCACAGGAACAGCTGAGACAAAGGGTAACACTTATTTTGGGTGAGGTGACTTAGACTTCCATACAGCTAAAGGTGGACATCCATTTCCCCACTGATGACCACCCCTGGTACATGTATAACCTGACAGTAGTGCCCAGAATTGGTGTTTTTAGTGCTTATCTGCAAAATAAATAACTAATATTCAAAATTTTAAAAATATGGCCAAAGCATAACACCAGCATGGAAAATAGAGCACAAGATGTCCTTAGAAAAATTCAGCCTTGCTGATACAACCAACAATTGGGATTATACTCTGATCCTTCTATTGTACTTTCTCTAGCCAGCACACTTTCTCAGGGTCTCTTTGGAAATTCATTGTCATGGATTTTTTCCTCTTTTTTTTTTTTTGGTTTTTTTTTGGTTTTTTTTTTTTTGGTTTTTTTTTTTTTTCTTTTTCCTAAATGTTCCAGTTGGTGAGAGCAGAGTGCAGAACATGAGCTGCAGCACTGCTGGTCTAAGTAAGCCAAAACACTTTGGATCAGAATTGATCCACAACGGGAGGTAGGCAAAATATGAAGTGATGTCACCAACTTGAATAATAATCAGAAAATTAATTGAACCTGCAGGTGCCAATGAGAGGTGTTTAGTTATTTATTTTCAGCATGGCACTTTTGTCTAACAAGAAGAAAGAGTCACAAGGCCCAATATCTGGAGAGAGAAATGGGGTTGTGAAGGTAAGAAAGGAAGAGTAGCAGGGATCTTTTGATAACAGTGTATTTACAAAAAAACACTTTGATTTCCACTTTTCATTGTGCTTCATAAATATCATAGAAATAGAACTCATTGAGATGTAAAGCCCTGAAATTATAAATCCATCTTTATCCAAGATGTTGATGGAGATTCACTCAGGCTTTTCCCAAGACAGTGTTTTCATCTCCAGAGTTCCCTGATTGATGTGCATGTTAGGGTCCACCTCTACTCAAACATCTTCCCAGTAACTGCACTCTCCTGATTTGCTACAGACTCTTCCCTGCCAGATGCTCCTGCTCCAACCCTTCATGGAGCTGTTACAGGGAGGTGGAATTGTTGCCTATGCTAATCTTACGTTATTGTCAACAACAAATCCATCATGAGTTGAGCTGGTAGAACATTATTCAGAAAATATGTTTCCTGATTAATTTCTCTATTTTGCATTTCACTAATGCAAATTCTCTTCTGCTGTGCTTAAACAAAGAACTCATACAGGTCCAGGACTTGATCAACCCTTAGCATGCTCATCTGCTTCAGATTTCAATGCAGTTCCTTATTTTGAACTCACTCTGAATGTACTTTACTGTTCAGTAAATATTTATTAAATGGACTACTTGGATGCAGCAGTGAAATTCAGCAAGTAGTAAAATACTTGTAAAAACTTTTTGCTCCTAAATGATTACCTCATATTTCCCAAATGTGCCATGCAGAAAAACAGCTACCTAACGAATAGCAGAGATTTTTTTTTTTCTGTTCTCTGTGAGCCATAAATGTTCTTCCACATCCTAGACCATGGAAAGAACACTGCATAATGATTTTTATGGATATGAAATGTCTAATAGGAGTGAAACATAAACAGACCCCATTAAAATTTTCCTGACATTTTCTCCCACTATATGAAATCTACCTCATAATGTGAGAATTAAGTTTAATAATAGCAAAAATCTTATTTAGATAGAACTCTTTATTGCTAGGTTATGAAGACTGTTCCAGTTAGCTCTTAGCTCCTACTACCTTAAAATTCAGTAGAACCCCAATTTACAGCAGTGCCTTAACCTGAATGACCATCATTTCCAGTGAGAAAGGGCTAAAGGGATTATTTTCATTTGTTCACAGAAACCTAGTTTTCATCCAGAAATAATTTAGTTTGGCTTGCCACCTTTCTGCTCAGCTTTCCTCCCTGTATTTCACAGGTCCAGTCATATGAAAAAAAATAGATTCAGATATATTGATTTTCCTTCTGATGGCTGCCTGTCATCAAGCAGGTGTGAGAATCTCCTACAGAGGCAAATGAATGAATTTGCACACAACTTCATGCCGTAGTTTTATTTTCTGCTTTTATTTTTCTTATATATATTTTTTAAATATATGCCATGCCAGCTTAACCTGAAGGTGAGCAGAAAAGCTGGCAAAACGTGAAATATGAAGGTAATTAATTTGGCCTCTGACCAGGCACATAACCTTTGCCATCTCTATGCTAATTTCTGTTGCACTACCTATTTGTGCCTTTCACTCCCAGAAATCCTCTTGAAACTGAAAGGGACACCAGTACAAAAAAGCCACTCTCCAGCATGAGGAAGAGAACAACTTGTCTTTACAGAAGAAAGGGCTTATTAACAGTGTTGGGTTGCTATTCTATCTGCATCCTTTTGGAAGAGGTAGAGAGGAAATTATACATTCAACACACATCTAAGCCAGGGACATGCTGCCAGTAGCGTTTCCAAAAAGTGTTACTGCTCAAATAAAGCTGATCTATGAGCCTCACAGCCCAGAGAGTTTTACAATGCAGTCAGCATTTTCTCCTTTGTTCCCTTGATTGAGCAGTCATAGATTTAAAACTGAGAGATTTACCAGGCAGCATAAGAAGAGCACAAACCATGTGATTTAGGTATCCAGAGCAGAGCCACACATCCCACCACAAACCACGGGTGACAAAAGGCAAAGACTTTCAGGGTCACACCCCAGGTAACCCACAAGGAGACAGGGATGGCTGGCAATGGGTGCTCTCAGGGCAAGGGGCTGGGGAGCACCATCAAAGGCTGCCCAGAGCAGGATCAAACCCCACAGTCCAATCCTGTCCTCAGCAGCAGCACCCTGAGAGCCACAGAGAGCCCAGGCAGCTGCACTGCTGCCCGTGCAGTGGTCAGTAGATGATAACTGGTAAATATTGACACAGCCATTAACCACAGTGCAAAATGCATTGACCCAACCCTGCTGTTAGTCAGATATGACCTGAGGTGGGGTAAATTTGTGGCACTGATGGTCAGTGTTGGCCCAGAGGTGTGAGAGTGGTAACTCCGTACCTGAGTGGTGCTCAGAAAGCCAAGTTCTGACACGGATGCTAACATTAAACAGCAATTTCTTTTCTTCTTAATATACATTAACCTAATTTCAACTGTGTATGGTTGTAGTCTCTTCCAAAGACTGACAGATTAGAATGGATTGAAACCAGCCAAGGAGGTTCTTTGTAATTCATAAAGGCAGACACGGTGATGTGGATTTAAAAATAAAAATCAATCTGAACCCTTGCTTGGAAATTAAAGGGAAACCATTCTGAGTAGTGAATCAATTACTGACAGCTTTGAGCTGCCAGATTTTAAAGATTTAAATTGAATATTCCAACTCGAGTCACAAGTGAAAATGAGTGCAGACGCTTTAGTCACTAAATGTACTCCTCACCAAGAGTATGATCAACAGAGGGGAGCACCCAGGATTTCAGTCTTCTTTGGCATTTCATATCAGCACTGGGCTGTTCTAGTGGACACCTGGGGAGCCACCAAGGAGAAGTTCAAGGCAAGGTGATCAAATATGGGCAGCGTATCTCAAAGTACTGCCCCCACTGCTAGGCTGATATAAATCCTTCATATTTTCTTTTTTCTTTCATTTTTTTAAAGTCTGAACAATCAGTTTCATGTTTGTCTCGTTTGATTGGTGTTTGGTTTATTTGTTTGTTTGTTTTCTCTTCAGCCATCTTTTATTTTAATCAGAACTCAATCCCTCAAACTAAGAGAAAAAAAAAAATGTCCTGTGAAGATATTGGAGAGACTCCTTCTGCGACTCAGATCAATAGAGAAAGCTAACTTTGCTTTTTTCATCAGTGTCTGTTCATGCACTTGCAAGCTGCCATGTGTGACACCCTGTGTGTGACTGACTGCGAGTACCTTTTCCCTGCCACGCTGCTCATCCCTGCCCCTCTCTGCTCCTGAATGTCCTCACATGCCAAGCACAGGAAGGGGAATTCGCTGGAAATTTCCTCAAGAAACAGAAATCAGAGAGCACCCAGTGCTTTAACAGCTTGGTGCCTGTGTGTCCAACACTTGGAATACATGACAGCTGGGGAAAACTCCTGTCCATTGGAGCAATGTTGCTCCAGCCCAGGAGCTCCATGCTGGAGAGGATTGCTCTGCACCTTCCTGTAGAGCCATGGTTTTGGTGTCATCTTTGCCTCCACACAGTGCCTTCCTGAGGCAGAATCTGAATGAAGATTTACAAAAATTTTGCTGTGTAGTGACTGCCTAGAAAGCTGGTGCAACCCTGCTGCTCCCAGTAGATGGATTCCCACACAGACCTGCGAATTTGGGTTCAAAACCCACAATTATTGTCCCATGTTTATGGTGGGCTACAAGTGTGAGAAATGCTGTTGTGTGTTAGAATCACACCTTCCCTTGGAACAGATCAGAAAACCTCTGAATGAGCAAAGTTTGCATTTTGGAAAGTGTGTAGACCTCATTTAAAGACAGTGTGGCTCAAAAGGACCAAATAAATTTCTGGAGACTTATGGAGAGGATGAACTTCAACCAAGAAGCTGCCCTGAGGAGACCAAGCACAGCTGAAGGATCTGCTGGCCTGGGAGGGTGGAAGGGAGGATGAAAGCCAGAAACCATGAATCAGATTTTGCTGCTCATGAGGCAGTTCCCTCTGCTGCTATGAAGAAACAGTGGGCTCTAATAATGAAGTAATTGATATTCTTGTCATTCAGCTAATTAGCTACAACGCTTCTTCCACATCCTCTGCCTTCCATGGAAGTCTCCTGCCTGAGGACTGTGATAGCTGATGAGATCTGTGGATTAATATAGAGAGCAATAGGCACTGAGCTATACCTTCAATCAGTTCAGGATCCTGAGGCTGAAAAATATTTATGCAGCAGCTGGAGACTAGGAGCACTACTTCCCTTCACTGTGAAAAAAAATTAAGAGGCAATGATTACTGAAAAATCTTTCAAGACAAATATTTACTACAGAGCTGTTACCTCTTGTATAACTTTACAGCCAACATAGAAAAAAAATTAAAATCTTTCAATGGTTTAGACTTATTGTAATGCCTATTTTTAATACAAAACTAGCTAAGATGGTGGTCTTACCTTACCAGAGTAAGGAACAGCTCTTCTATATGAGGAAGGGCTAAGCAGATTAAGACTTTCCAATTTGGAGTACAGATAAGTGAGGAAGAAATGACACAGATCTATAAAATCAATGGAGCAATGGAAAAGTGCACAGAAGACAATTATTCACTTTTCTTTTAATGCAAGGATTAAGGGGAGTTAAATGAAGAGATCACAGATTTTAGAAAGCATATTAAAAAGTTCACAGAAAATGCAATTAAAACTGTGAAGCTCATTACCACAGGATGCTGGAGATGCTAAAAGTTTATGTGAGTTCTGGGAGCAACATACCGGGAAAAAACCCACTGAGACATCTCCATGCAGGCTCTCTACACATATCAAGGTCTAAACTGCAACTCAGAGGAGTTTTGGAGAGCATACCTTGGAAATATGACTCTTAGATATCTGCTGCTCTCTTCTGCAGGAGGTAAAATTTCTTGCCTTGATATACTTTCAAGCTGGCCTGATGCAATCACCTCGTGTCATTATTAACAGATTTGCAGCCACAGAGAGCTGCAGAGCTGACACACAGCCATGGGGATTTTGCTGTGGCAGAACCCACTGTGGCTGCTGTTGGCTGTGGGATTAAAGCCACTCCACTAAACACACATTTCTAGAGAAGAGCCACAGCAGTGCTCTGGTCAGCAGTGCCTCTCATTTTTCCATCTGCAAAGAACTAAAGGAACTCATTTTATTTTAGCTTTTATAATTATTCAACAGAGTGATTTGAAGGTACAAAATGAACCCCAGTGACCAGAATAGCAGAAAAGGAGGCAGAAAATGGCTCACGACTCTGACTTGGGTGAGACAGAAAGTTATGAAGGACTAATAAGGAATTGGCATTATTAAAGCTGCTACACATCTCAGTGAAATCCACAGGGCAGCTGCAAGTGCTGGGTGCCAGGAAAGCTCTCATGGATGCCATGCAGAAACCTGATTTGTGTCACTTGTCCCCTCACATGACTAAATCAAAAGTTTCATGTGCCACACACAACTCATTGGGATACATGTAATTTATGTATTTTACCAAGTAAAATTCTGACAATGTGCCAATTATTCAGTTATAAGTAATATTTTCCCCCTCATTGTTTTCTGACCTTTTTATTTTTCCTTCTTTTAACAGAGGAGGCAAAACTGCAGTAAGTCTGCAGAGAGAGTGCTTATCCATGTGTTTGATGTGATCTCCAGAGTGGCTGTGGCAGCATGGACAGCAGCTTGGCAATATTCCTGGCACCTCTGTTAAACACAAACCTGTGCTAGGCTTACCTAGATTGCCCAGTGTCTTCTGGTAAGCAGCAAAAGGTGTTCAGCTGCTCATTTTATTTTGATTGACAAAATATTCAGAAAGTTTACATAAAAAAATAATGGCAGCAATTTTAGCCATCAGTTTAGTATCCAGTAATCAACTTAAAATGAAAAAAAAAAAATAAAAGGAAACAAAAAAGAGGGAGTGGGGGTAGATAAGTACCTGGATTATTAATGAGTAAATAAATGCAGATTAAAGATGTAGGAAGCCGGAGTCCAGTCATGGGAATGTAACTGTCAGATGATGTAGAAGCTGGCTGTTTTGAGGGAATCTGATGAATGCAGGCTCATGGGAAGCTGTCACAATGATGAAACAAGCCCAGTCTGGGCTAACAGATTTATCTATTTCTACCTGGCAGATTATAATAGGATTTGGAGCCATCCTGCTGATCAGTGGGCATCTGCAGAAAGCTCATCACACAAGAAGTGTCTTTTGAAGTGGATCGAAGGGGAATATGTTTTAGAGCTAGATATCTGGAGACATCATCACTTGAAGAAAAGCAGAGAAAGAAGGCTGCATTTTGGGGTATAACTTGCAACAGATTGTCAAAATGTCTGCAAAGAAGTAGCTAAAATAGCTGATATGCTGCTGTTGTCTGTTCATGAAGAATTCCCACAGGAGATTCCTTTCCTTCCCTTCCCACTTCTCTGGAGACCTAACAGTGTTGTAGATCCCAGTGCTGCATATTTTTTGACTGAAGGTATAGACACTTTGATAAAACTGAGGCTGAAATAATCAGTACTTCCAAAAATCTCAAAGCCTCCAGCTGAAATGTGGGAAGAGTCAGTCAGGTTTTCCAATTTGCTAAAGATAGGTACTAAGAGAACACTCTTGGAAAGCTGGACAAAGTATTATAAAGCAGATTTTGCATATATGAATGGGAAAAGTAATGAAAATATTTGTTCTTCTAAAAAAAGAAAGATGTTTTTGAGTCAATGCTTTAGTGTAGAAAATGAACAATACTATTAGGACAAAAACACCAGAAAAAGCAATTCCCCTTCCCAAGAAATTTAAAACATGAAAAAGCAAAATATGAATTGTACAATGAAATAATATCAACCTTATTTTCAAACCAGAAAGGTCAAACTCAAGTACAGCTGAAGGGAGATTGTTATGTACACATAATACTGAAGAAATCCATGACAAAACAAATTTCATGCATAATCCCTAAACAAGGCTCACATTTCCTTCCTGTGGTACACTTATGGTCATGCTGTCCCATCAAGAAATAAAATGTGCAGACAGTAAAAGGAAGGCATTTGATTCAGATATCAACAGCACCAGGGGTCAAGGACAAGATTTTCAGAAGGTAAGAAGCAAACAGACCTGACATATCTAATGGCCAAAAGAATGTACAAGTAATTCATTAACTCCAGTTTACCTGCAGTGGCCACTGGATTTGCTTTAAGATTAGAAGGCAGAGTTGAGCTCTGTGAGCCTTTCATTCAGTGAAAAAGGTAAGAGAATTAAAAAAAAAAAAAATAAACAAGCTGGAGCCCTGGGATTGCACACACCAATGGCACCTGATATAAAGATGTGCAGCTGCTGCCCTCCTTGGAAAAAGGAGTTTGAAAAAGAGAGAGGCAAAAAAATAAAATTAATTGTGGTGTCAAGAACAACTCCTCATTCAACCCTTGATCTCTGTCAAGGGAGAGTGTGCAAAGACAGCGAGACTACAGATACTCTGCAAGTACTTCAGACAGCTACCTGGGTACATCAACTTCTTGTCCTCAAATTTGCTTCTCACTTAAGAGTGCAAAGTGCCAGTGACAAACAATAAATCATTTTAGAAACAATACTCTGTTTTCCTCTTTCTCTTCTGAGCACATAATCACACATGTTCTTCCACATGATTTTCTGTACCTGCAACACACTTTCACTTACAAAAGTGGCTTGTAGTGGATGGGACATTTAATGAAATCTCCTTTGCTAGTGTCCTTCAGAGAAAAATCTAGGATCTTATTGCTCACATGGGACCTGAGCCAAAACCTCTTATTAAATTCTGTGGGTGTTGGATCACAAGGCTCTAAAAAATAATAGGAATAAATGGGTTCTCCTGGCTAACCATTCATTTTTCTTTAAAATAGCTCTTCACATGCTTTGCCATTTTATGTACACACCCTTGGCTTTGGACCAAATCCTAACTAGTGTAAATCAGTCTCACACCACAGGTAGTGGAACTACACAAGCTAAAGCAAGGCTGGAACTGGCCGACTGCAAATAAGTTATAGATTTACCTGCTTCTGTATCACAGTACTCGTTCCTGTTATTGCTTTGTAAAGTGCTTTGGGAAATTAAGGGAGTAGTAGGAGCTACATTAAATTAGATCCCAGTCTAATACAATCTGACCTGTATTTCACAAGGAAAGAACTTGCACTTCTGAAATGCTGAGCAATGATTTTTAGAAAGCATTAAAAGTAAGGTAGTTCAGATGGCTCTGTGCTACCCTGTCCCTAATCATATGGGAAAATCTATTACTGGCAATTCTTTTTCTCTCCTCCTAATTACCATTAGTGCTAATTAGTAAGTATATGTTAGTTCAACCTCATTGTTGCTCCATAATGTTTAGCTGAAAACTACAATAATGAATTCCAGCTTCTTCAGACAAATGTAATAAAATGGTGATTATTATTCCCCAGGGCTATGATAAAATATAATTCAGGGCGATCTAACAAGTTTGTAAGTGAAAAGTCTGATATCCATCAGGTACTGAAGCTGGCACAGAATATATAAGGAATAATTAGCAATGTGGTGAAACAAGGAGCTTGCTGCCCTCTACTCAAACCCAGGTGCTGTGGCCACCATGGCATGGTCAAAACTGCTTGGATGAGTATGGACTGGTGGTGTCCTTATCTTCCCTGGTTCACTTCTGGTGCCTCTATTACTCTTGAAATCTGCCCACATATTGAAATCCACCCACATCTGCTTCTCTATGGAATGAAAAAGGCAAACTCCCACTTTGTTAAATAAAAAATATTTTTTCCCATAAGTTTATGTAGGCTGTGCATAGTTAACAAAATAGAAAAAAAATTTAGCATAATTCAGAGACATCCACTGCCCTGTCAATGCACTTACAACCAAAAATTTTGGGTGCTATCCCAGATGTGAGCGCCTGTCCAAAGTGCCATCTCCTCTCTTGTGACAGTGTCACAGGAAGGGTTTCTTTGGAATGACACATGGGATGACCCTGGTTAGGAGCCAGAGGCAGGTGTCCACGAGAGGCTGTGACAGTCACTTATCCTGAGGAACTGTGACAAATGGGCCAAGACCACACTGCAGAGCCCTCTTCCAGATACAGACTTTCCAGAACAAATCTGAAATAAATCTGTTTGCCAGGGCCATGCAACAGGCTGAACCCACAAGAATGTACAGCGCTTTTATAAAAATACACATTTTCTGTTATCCTATATATCCAGTACTGCCAAAATTACACTTCCTATAAGAACACAGGGAGGTACAAGAGTGGGAGTTTTTGATCTCACTCTGGCAATAATCCATACAAATTCATGCCCCAGAATTCTTACTTTACATAATCCAATTTATACAAACATGTTCCTCTAGTCACATGCTGCCATGACTGCTGCAATCAAAGGGGTTACATAGATGGAGAAAGGATATAAACCCAGAATGAATTCCACCCTGACCAGCAATCCTCTCACACTGCATTGCACACCTCCACCTGCCTTCAGGTTCCATAAACTGAGAAACTAAATTTTAGACAGGATTAACATAAGAGATGCACAAACCCCCACCTTTTATTGTAGAATTAGTTTGTCAGCCTCAGATAGATCTTTAAAGTGCAAATGTACATGGAGTTTAATCTCTCAATTTCAAGCTCTGAAAATTAAATTCCTTTCTATTATTTAAAAATATGCCAAACAAAGAAAGCAACATTAACCTCCCATTAAACCAAAGAAATTGCTGCTAAAAACAAAGTACATGAAAGGAGAGTAACAGGATTGCCTTAACACTATAGGAGATCTGTGTCCCTCAGTGTTTCCATCCTCACTTCCCCAAGTGAATGAAAAAGCTCTTTAACAAGTTTACTGTAATAAAAATATATTTTATAGGTTCTCAGGTGATGCAGTGTTGTGTCACAAAGAATTGCAAAGTATGGACTATTTTGTGCATATATGTGTGTCTGTATATGTGCAAATCTCACCAAGCTGAGAAACACTCCCCTATGTATTTTTTTTCCTTTGAAAACAAAATTTTCCTTCTCTCTCTCCATACCTCTATGTTAAATATGAAAAAAAAAATCCAGCTGTCTTTTGTTCAACAGTGTTGCACATCTGGAAATGAAAAGGTGAATTTAGTGAGGGGGCAGCTCCAAAACTCACACTTTTGGTATTCTGCAGCACCCCCTGAACCAGCTGCACAAAGGCAATGCAGATTTCACCCATCCTGTCCCATTGCAATCTGGAGGGAAACTGCTGGAATCAGACACAAGGCTCCATTCCAAGAGAGTTGCATGTATTCTCTTTTTTCTTTTCAACCCTATCCACTGAACATTTACAGAACTTCTTCACTTATGAGTCACTCAGAGGCGACACACAGAAAGAGTTTGTGTGCTGCAGCACAGAAACGTTGACTCTGCTGGGGGAGCTGCATTGCTCCCCAGCCAGTGGGTACCTGAGCCCTGTTTCTGTGTGGATTTCACTCCTGGGTCCCCTTACTCCAACCTGTGCCACCTCTTGGACTTCATCTAGAAAGGAACAAGAGACACATTCCAACTTGCTGCCCAAAGCCCATGTGCTCTGAGGTCAACCAAGGGGCAGACAGGACCATGTCTTTGTGGCCACTGATGGGGCAGGGAAAGGCTGTCCCCCACCCCTCTGACCTGGGGGAAGAGGCCACTCTTTCAGCATTTTCCACTTTCTGGAAGAAGCAAACAAATGACAAATGAAAAGCAGGCTGTTGTTTCTAACTGGCAGGGTTATGCACAGGATATATACATAGAACTCTCAGCTTTATGTAAAAGCAAACAAACCAAGCCCCCTGTGCTCTCATTTCTGCAGTGGTGGGTACTTGCAGTGAACTGGAAAGCTGTTAGAGAAGAGGTGTTACTTATTTGAATTCTAGAGCACTGTATTTGGCAACTAAGTAAAAAAGTAGGAGAAGTTTCACATGTTATCTCAGAACATGTGAAAATAAATCGATGCAAATACAGGGGAGAGGGCTATCAATTTTGTGCAATCATAAGGCAAAATCCACAATGACAGCTGAAGGGACAAGTGCATGAAAAAATTGTAGTATTCTAGCACAGAATTTATGATTTATTTATAATAAAAAACTGCAGAGCATACAGGTTTGGGCTTCTTTCCTCTTTTTTTTTCTAAAAAAACAACAAAAAATTGTTCTATTGTTTTGACAAATTCCCTTCCACTGATTTAAAAACTGTATAGAATGTATTTTCCCCCTTCACTTGAAGAAAAATTTCCTTCCTATTAATTGTGTCTGGTTTGTCAAAGGAATGGAAAACTTACAAGGGTGAGAAGTGTTTACCCAAACTACTTATTTCCAAAAGCAAACCATTGAGCCTTTAAATTGTATTAACAGAAAGCCTATAATGCTCTATAAAAATGTGTAACCACACAGAATGGGTGGCTTTCCCTTCCAGAAACTATAAAAACACTGAAGTCTCCTATGTGAGCAGTCTCCCCAGTTAAAATATGTGCACATATATACATATATATGTATATATATTTGTAAAAGAAAGGCAGAGGACTTTTGTTTGTTTTTAAAGCATTTCTCAGTAGAGTTTAACACAATGCAAGCTAGGAGTGTGAAAGAAAACTAAAATGTGATTAGAAAGAAATCCCAGAAATAATATCCACGGTGTACCCTGCAGGCAAGGGGAGTCTGCTTTATCACTCAAATTGCACAGGGACAATAGAGATTTTATCTGTGCTAGAGTGATTGCAGAGAGTGATCAACAGAAGGTCAGGAGAAATTTAAACAATAAATATTTGTAATCACTCACTACATCTTCCTAAGGTGTCCAGTAAGGAAGTCTGTATTATTTTATCTGGTCATCTGGCTCAAACTTGGTTTCTTGAGCATAAGAACAGTGGGAAGATACAATAACAGACATTTTGCAAGAAAAAGCTCCAGTTGTGCTAACACTGATCTTCTAGCACTAAAAATTGACCATGGAAGTTAACTACCATGTTAATCTTAGTTATATTTAGGAGGCAATGATTAAGTAACCTACTCATATAATTTACCTCCTGCCTTCAAGGCTTAATTCTTCATAACATAAATAGAAAAAATTCGAGCTGCATTTTCACTTGAATATTTTGACTTGCACTTTGATGTGTGGGAAGATTTTAACCAAGCAGTTGCTAATGTAGTAAATAATGAAAACAGAACCAAAATGATAAATATGGCTTGGCAACTAAATAAATACAGTATTAAAAAAAAAAGGAATGGATAAATAGATAAGCAGGGAAAAGCTTTCAAGAGGAAATAATGATCTCAAAACCACAAAAAAGATACTAGAAGTCTGCATCACAACACAGGTCCAAAGTCTTAAAGTTTGCCCAGGTCTGAACGAAAGGACTGTGTACACAGGGATTGGGTGCTGCTCAATAGAATATGCCTGTTTATTAGTGCTATACCAGACACATTTCTATGCTTTTTATAAGATGTACTTAGTTAATCAGCAGGTTACTGGTTAAAAATGTGAAATTAATGTACTATAACACATAATACAGTTGGATATCTAATAAAGAATTTATAAAGCATTGAATTTGGGATGCTGGGGACAAAAAGAAAACCAATAGGAACAAGAATGATCTAAAGTAATAAACTATATTGAACTATATTGTTAACCTTTTGAATCCCTTCACGTCTAGTGAAAACTATAGAAATATTAAACAATTTTCCCCCAAAATAAATTTCAGCAAAGCTTCAGTTCAATGTGATAGATAACTGAGAAGGGGGAAAAAGGAAAAAATACAGAGCTGTGATAGAGTATGAGTTAAGTCCTACTCATCACAGCTTCAGCAGAAGGTAATGAAGGAAAGAACTATCTTCAATAGAGGTTCTGCTATTACTTCAGATAGATTTCCCCTTATTGCATATCCTTGAGCTTTGCTTATCATGGAAGGAAGAGAAACAGCAAGTTCCTTAAGCAAAAGCTTTTTGGTGGGGTAGGGACAGAAGCTGGTGACAGTGCTGAAATATCTGTGCATTTCATGTACAGCTGTGTGCATAAAGGTAAGGCACTCTAGGGAGAGCTCACTCTGACTCTCTGATGTGCTCCAAGTCACAGCCAAGAGCTTTTACCCAATTTTCCAACAGAAGATGAGCAGACAGGCAGCACCCACATGGGTTCCTTCAGAGGTTTGTCTGCACAGGGGTGAGAAGCACTGTTGACTGCCCAGGTACTCAAGCCACACTGCAATATTCCTCTCTTATTCCTCAAAAATATAAATCTGAGGAAAATCAGGCAGTTCCTGTGCTGATGCCTGCAGGAAGGTGGTGAAGAGGTCATTCAAAGTCCTCCTGGGAAGCAGGTGGGATGTAAGGCAGCACCACTGGGTAGGTAGCAATTGAAATCCATGCTCAGTGCCAGGACAACAGAGCTTTGAATGGGAGTTTTGGCTGTGCCACAGGCTTGATGCAGCAGTTTGATGGCTTCAGCTGCAGCAAGGCAATCAGGGGAAGGTGCTTTGAGAAGCATTTTTAATGAATCTAGTTTGCAGAGGCATATTTAAACTAAATGCCTCCCTGCCTGGTTGGCCGTGCTCCCAGCACGGCAGAGGCAAGGTGGCACAGATTCTGCACTCAGCTCCAGAGGAAGCTCATTGCAGTGTTTGGAGCTATGTTTTCAAGCACTGTTGAACAAAATCCTGAGGGAATTTGGACTCTGCTCAGTCAATGAAAGCTCACCTGACAAACGAGGGTTCCCTGGCCCTACACACCAGCACTGGTTGGTCAATTCTTTGTGCATTCCTTATCTCCCTTGGCAGTGAAGCTTGTGGAATGTCCCCTGCCCATGACAGCAGGGCTGGAATCAGATGATCTTTAAGTTCCCTTCCAACCCAAACCACTCTATTTTTCTATGATTCAGCAGCAAGCATTCTTGAACAGATAAAAGGTTTATAGACTTGAGATTGGACTGGGTCACCCTGTCCTTGCAACTAAACATCAGTCTGAGGCAGATTTTCCTCCCACAGTGAGCAGAACAGCCTCTAATCAGCTAAAGCATTTCTTCCTCTCTTGTTCAGAAACTTTAAGAAAGAGAATTGCTGCCTCCTCCTTTGTGCAGGGACTTCCAAGGAAAACGCCTCTTTGATTGAAATTGCTTCTACTTGGAATTTCCTTTCAGCTTGCAGGCCCTGAAGTTTATAATACTGGTGTTACCACCTAACATGCATTAGTAAATTTAAATGCAATTACAATTCTTGGTAATAAAAACCTCTGTAATGAGAGTTCATAATGTCAGTTAAGTATGCCAACTGTACTGAACTGTCATTGGACTTCTGGGATTTCCATTGGTGCAAACTAAGGCCTGAAGAAGTTCCTGTAGAATGTGTGTAGGAGCCTTTAATCCACCTTCTCTATTTCTAATTCCCTTGTGTTGGCAGGGGGCTAGGTGCCCTATGGGAAAAGCAAGGAAACAAATACCTAATGGAAGCTTTCATATCCTTTCCATACTAAAGGCAGCATCTGCTTCAAGGATGCACCTTCACTGCTGAGTTTTCCCAAAGTCTGCTGAACAGCAAAGTATTTTTATTGCAGCTCATAGTGGTGTCTTACAAAAGGCACTGAAGGTTTGGGAATGAGGGGGAGGGCTTAGGATAACAGCTTCAAGGCTGGAAAGTTGTTCAGTAAACTGTACCATGTCTGCCTCCAGACCTCTGGTGACAAAACAGAGATGGATATGGGGCTTCAGATTGTAAAAGATTTGATGAGTGCCTTAAAGAGAGCATCTCAAACTGCCCAGTGCTGTGGAGACTTGGCAAAAGTTTCACAGAGCCTCCAGGCAATGCCCCAAGGAAACCTGTCCTCTTTTCCACTTCTGTGGAACTCAAGTGGAGCTGTAATGTGCTCAGCTCATCCTGACACTCACACAGGCACACTGCCTCAGACGTGTTTGTTACTGATTTAATTTATTGTCCACATGCAAAAATAACATGGTGAGCCATGGTGGATCAATCTTTTTCCAATATTAAAAACTGATTTCCCTATCAGCCTGGCCATCCCCTCTCTGAAAAGCACACCAAGTAGCACCACAGGAGTCTGCTGTCAGCTTCTTTCTGGTTTAATGGGATCATGGTGTGCTAACACTAAATGTTGGCCAACAGCAAGCGGAATGACTACAGGCCTGAAGTGTAATCACACCCAGTAATTTCCAGGGGCGGCAAATTATTAATTTGTAACTAGGCATTCTTTTCAATTACAGGGTACTTTTCCTGGGAAGCTGTTTTCTCACTGATCTTTCAGCTGCAATGTGCCCTCCATTGCCCTGACACATTCAGATACTCTAATAAACTGGACTTTGTGAAAATGGTAATTACTGTGAGTTGGGGCTGAAGAAAGCCTCAGAGATGAGAAGAGATGTGAGCTTCCAGAGCAGTAAACATTTACTTGATTTACTATATCAGCTTCCATCTGTCTGCCATGTGACCTTTAAAGTTCATAATTTACAGTAATGTACTATGAAAGAAAGCTTATAATTTGTATTATCATACTGTTGCTGAATTACTGCTTTCTTTCAATGATGCATACATTTATGCCAGCTTGTTCGAAAAGATCTTTTTTAGAGTTTACTGAAACTCAAAAAAATAAAAAGGTATTCCACTTCTGAAGAGTTTTGTGATTACTCCAACTGCATACACTTGTTCCTTGAATAATTAATGTCCTTCTCAGTACTAAGATCAGAAATGGAAATATTTCAATATAGAGAGCAGGATATGGGCACAGCCTGAAGTCAAAAGACAACAAAGGGAAACTGATCCTGAGATGAACGCGTTGGATTTTGTGCTGTGTCTGAGGTGGGCACAGACTGGATGGACAAACAGAAACAGGTCAGAGGCCAAGCTCTGCCAGGCCAGGGCTCAACTGCAGCTGCACAGCACATCATGTCAGGATTTCTTGCAGATTAATTTTAGACTGCTATCAAGCACAATAATCACATTGTAGCTTCATTCTGAGGAGAAGCAGATACGCTCTGAGCTGTGTTCCTTTAAAAGGAGCAATCATCAGGCCCTGTTCTCTTCATGGGTCATTGTAGGACAGATAGACAGCACTTGAATACCAGGTAAATTTTGAAGTTCTACTCATTTTCCATAGCCCTCTATTTGCTAGAATATAACTGTGGAATAGGGGTAAGGAAACAAGGGTTGCTGTACAGTAAGCATATCTGAACCACTTGTGCAAAATTGGAGAAAAAAGGACCCTGTATTTTGAGATGGGCACCATAACCACATCAAAAAGTACAACTGCAACAGAGAAATATGCAAAACCGATTATTCTTCCTCAAAGCTACAAGAAAGAGAGGCCTAGGCAACCTCCTAGAATGCCTCTTGGATGCCATCATGCAGCACGTTGGACTGGATTATAGAATTGCCATATGACTCCCAGAGATTTGATAAAGCTGAAACTCTGCATTGACTGATGAGCAGCTCACTTCCTGCTGAGCTTGGACTGCATTCACAAATCTCAGAGGCAAGGAGTGGCCACAGCACTTGCATAAATTATGACTGAATCATGATATTATTAATCACTCTACTGTGTGGAAAATTCATTCTTTTTCTCTGCTCCACCATGTCTACCACAGGAAGCTGTAAGCCTTTCCTAGTCATTTTCACATTTAGGGGGATTTAATTATTTTTTGCCAGGTCCCAGATTCCGCAAACAAAACCCAAAGCCATCCCACAGTATTTGTTACAGCTGTGAGTTGGTTATCAGTGGACTGGGATACTTCAAGAAACTTTAGGTTTTAGGAATTGCCCAAGACAATATTTATCTTGTCATCAGGAAATGAAGACTAAATCCTCTTAAGCAGTCTTATAAACTGTGTTCTCCTTCCTGCTCTCACTCTTATCCTCCCAAAGAGCCACAACTGGGCTCTTGGCAGAGCTGATGTACAGAAGGAAATTATGAGCCTGGATTTGTCTTGTGCAGTACAGATGCTGTCTCTTCAGCATGGAGAGCTTTCATAATGGCTAGAAAAGAAGTTTTCATTACACTTTTTCCTCTTATTTCTTTGACAGATATGACCACTATTCCTGATCTGGTCATTTTTGGATTGAGAACAGGTTTCTTCCTGAGTGTTATTTAATCCTCACAACTGTGGATCAATTTTATGAGAGTCAGTTAGAAATCCCATAGGATCTAAAACCTGTTAAAGGTTATAGAGACATAGAAGGCTGGGTTGGATTGTGATCTCCAAGAACCTCTCTATTTCATTGCTTCCAAGGGGCTTGTCAGCTTGCTATTGAAACACAGTTCAGTAATTGCAGAGTGCATAAAAACGAGAAGACAGCTTTTTATTAGCACTAAATGATCAGGCTGATTGGCATTAGGGATCTCTATACAATTTCATTGACACAAGCATATGCTGAAAGGCATCTCTATTTTCCAATAACACATTACTACACGTAGTAAAACAATTCACTACCCAATATTGAGCTATAACGTTACTGATCATTTGGAATATGTCTCTATTATAACTCATTTCTACTATGCCCACCAAAAAAGTATTTACCTAGTTTTTAAATTTTACTTAAACTTAGTAAGATGAAAAATTACATATAATTATTTAATCTATGGTTCTAAGAGTCTCTGAAAGAAACATTTCACAGTAGAGCAGTACTGAGGGGAACTTCCATTTTAATTTTATTAATTTTAAATTTTACTAATTCCCATTAGATCCTTTCCTATTGCTTATGGAATTTACAGTAATCCCTCCCCCTCTCATAATGGTGACTCCTATTTCACCACAACTCTGAGACCAAGCTCAGCCCAGACAGAGATGCAACACCTGAATCAAGGACAAAAGAAAAGAAATTGCTGCAGTGGGGTAAAGGGGTCCATACCAGACTGAATCGTAGGATTGTCATTTCAAAACCTTGTTAGTTGCTACTAACCCTCCCTAAAGAGATTTTCAGAGATGAAATTTCTACCATTTCCTTCAGACAATTCCCACAATATATAACTCTTCTCTCCACAGATTTTTTTCTCCATATAGAGAAGCCTTTTATATATTTGTAATGTTCTGTCTTCCCCACTCCTTCAGCCTTCTTCATTGTCTATTCTTACCTTTCATTACCTCATTTTCATTTTCTTCCCTTGTCTGAGTATTGTTTTCTAAATCCTGACATTTTCCATTGGTTCCCTGATATCTCTGTAATGTTTATTTCCTCTGTATCAAGTGTCAGTCACATATGACTGAAAGGACTGAGTCCAGAGAGAATAAATGTTTTGCAATGCATTTCATGATGAGCTTTAGCCAAGTTTGGACTTCTAGAAGTATTTGCCTGAGGCTTCTTGGGACAATATTCAAAAAAGGAAAGCCAGGAGTCATCTGACCTCTCATTGAAAACTAAATAAGGAAAACATGCCTTCAAAGATTGGTCTGAATTTTCATGATCTTTATTTTTCTCTCATGGTTCAAATTTCAGCTGTCCTGGTCAGTCACACAGCCAGGTGGCCAGTCAAAAGGAATGGCTGCAATTCCCAAGATCAGAATGAAACAAAAGGATAGACAGGAGCACCCTACAAAAACCCCAGAGGCGAGTACCACATCCTTCAATGGAACCTCATTTACAGCAGAGGTAAATGAGGTTACCTGCAGTAACACGGTGTGGAACCACCTCCTTCCTTGCCTTTGGCCAGAGATTAACCACAAGAGAAACCAATACAAGATATCCCACTGACAGGAAAAATAATGTCCTGCTTTGCAAAAAGTGACATTATATCATGGGAGCTACCAGAGAGTTAATAAGTGTTGCACAAAGGCAAAAGATTTATTAAAGCAAAAAGGGCTGAAGTCAGAAATAGTCCAGAGGTCACAGAACTTTTCTCATATTCCCCCACAGATTAACAACATGGATTAGAAGCCCACAGTATCAATAGCTGAAATGTACATCAATTGCAAATTCATTTCCAAGATATGTCTTTTCAATTTACTAACTTAAGTTTCCAGGATGATTTAAAAGAAAAAAGAAACAAAAAAAAAAAAAGAAAAAAGATTGAGGAGCAGTTTTTCTTCTCACAGTATACCTTTTTTTGACAAAAAAAAAAATAGAAAAAAATTACCACCACAAAACCCGCTCCCACAACAAAAAAAAAAAGCCCCAACCAAAACCAAGTGCTAAGGAATGCTTGAAGAGTTATGGGATTTGGGGATTTTAAATCTCTGAAAACAGAGAGGTCATGTGAAGTGCAACTGAGATGCATTGTGTTTGGATTTTATGAAGAATGCAATAGATTTGCATGAAAATTACTCTAGAAACTATTACATATAATTTTTTATAAAATGTGTGGGAGTTGGAAATGAGCAGTGCTATTGCATTTAAAAGCTCTCTTCGGGATTTCTTTGACTGCATCTCTTCCCTACACAACAGTCTCAAAAGATATGAGTAACCTGGAGTTGTAGGAATATTAGCACTCCTGGCAGGCAACCTTCCCAAAGCTGAATTTAGACTAAGGGTTTGATTCAAAAGGAAAACTGTCAGCCCTCCTGCTCACCTGTGTTTAAATGCAGCACTGCTCACAGGGGAGAGATTTGCATCTAAGGCTCTTTGCTGGTTTGCAAAGTGGACAAGTGAAATCATGTACAGCCTAAACCACGGCATTTTTCTTCATCTCAGAGTAGTAAAGGGTCACCCCTCTGTGATCCCATCCTTTTCTTTGCTACTGAACCCTTCCGACCCCAGAGCTGGAGATGCAACCTCTGAGCACCCTGTCAGCCAAGTGTCCTGGCAAAGCCAGGAGAAGGGAGCAAACTCTCAAACCTGCTGTTCCTGGCTGTGCTATTGAGCTGCTCTGAGTGGGTGATAATCCCCTCAGCAAGTTGCTGGGTGGAAAAAAACCAAAGCAAACCAGCATCCAATCCAAAAACCCCACCACACACACACAAAAATACTGATTCTTTCTGGACAGAGAATTATCTGACACTGCTCTAATTTCCATGAGAAAACAAAAGATTAGTTTTAGTGGAATGTTGCCTTTTTTTTAATTGATTCTATCAGATGAGATGCTTTTTATATAATCTAATTTTCTGTATTCACCAAAATCTGAGTTGTAATTGTATGTTATTCAGAATTACAGAGTGACACATTTATGTGAGAAATCTAAAACTCAGAGAAATATTTGAAGTTAAAAACAAAACAAAAAAAATCTCAGAAATAGTTTTTCAATTGCTCAAAAAGCGGCAGAATTACAGGAAAACATGTGAAATATGGAGACTGAGATACCAGAAACTCTTACAGGATTCCCACCTGTTCTATAATGTGGTGGTATGATTGCTCCCCTTTTGACTTGTAAAAATCAAGAGGGGAAAAAAATGGAGAGTAAAGCAGAAAAAAGAGGCAAAACCAAGAAAAATAAGAAAAAAAGTAAGAGTGGAGAAAGCAAACATTGGTAGGGATAAAAGTGATGCCTAAGATTATTGTTTGATACTCTTCTAGGGAAAGAGGACTTGCTTAAACTTTATGAAAGCTTGACTCTCTGCTCTATAATTTCTCATGTAGTGCAACTATGGTAATCATAAGGGCCATAGTCAAAGATAAAAGACATTTATGGGAAGTCCCTTTGATTTCTAATCACTTTCTTTCACTTTCAAGTAAATCATGAGTTGTTAAAGGACACATTTCTGGAGAAAAACATAGGTGTGCCCTTTTTCCTAAAGGTTACGGTAAGAATTACCATAGGTTTACACTAAAGAGCCTCAGCCCACAGTCACTCACAGAAATAAAACCCCTCAGGACAAAAAGACAAGAAAGGACAGGTAAGGGAAGCTGGACTCCAAATCACAAGTGTGAATTTTCTAACACACTGGAAAATCACTTCTTTTGTTACTCCTCCTGTCCTGGCAAAGCCCAGGCCGATCCACAATTTCCATCCCTCACACAGCAAATGCATCATTCTCACTCATGCTCTTATGAATATGTTATAAATTGTGACTAAATGTAATTATGTAAATGATAGTCATTTGTTTGCTGTACAGATTAATGTTCTGCTTCACTGGGGTCCCAATATGGAGCAGCAGAAGTTTGAGCTTTGCAGCTGTGCCTCTGTGTGGTGCTGCCTCTCATGTAAAAATTAAAATGAAGATGGAATTTATCTTTTGCTTAGGGGGAACAAAACAAACCATCCCTGTGTTACTTAATACATTATCTATTACTTCCTCCAGGTAGCAAAATCAATCACCTTTCCCAGTGGTGGTAAACTCCCAGGGAATAATTTCATACACCTCCAGCTCTATAACACAATGTCAATGTGTTAATTGGAATCCCAAAAAAATGGATTTGCTTTTTTTAGTGAAGCTAAGCTTCCTTTGTCAAACTGGGAGCTGTCAAGAGACATGAAAAGTAAAGTTCTGCTACACTGAGGAGATATGGCTAATAAGGATTTATGTAAAATGAGTTTTCTATCCTGTGAAGGGTTTTGTTGATAATTAATAGGTTGTGCTATTTTGCATCAGGATTAATCTGAGAGCTTTAAAGGGTGGGGAGAGTGTCTAACAAGAAAACCTCTTCCAAAAAGCAAATACCTGTGTGTTTCATAAACTTATACCTGCTTCCTTTTAAGAAAATCATGGTAGCAATTCTGTGTATTTTGGCTTTTTCTCCTCCCTCTTTAGAGAGTTGCCTGTAAATGCCTACCAGAAGTGGGCTGCAACACTGCTCTCAGGCTGATGGCATGTGAAGCCCCAGATCTGACCAGTTTTTAAAGTTAGGCAGCCCATTTCTCTTGTTTATACCACCAATATTGAAAAGCAAACTGAATGCAGCTTCATGTAGTTACAATGACAGTCCCAGCATTCATAATACAGTTTTCACCGAGTGTTTATATTCAATTTTCTAATTATGTCTTTTGAATTATATATGTCTCTACCTAATAAAGAGGATGCAACCAAAGTAACTTTAGGGAGAAAGGGTAAAAATATCTGCCAGACTTAAAAGTTTTACAAAGGTAGCAGCTATTTTGTTAGAAGTGTGACCAAAAGATACACAATTCTCTCACAACAGCTCCTTTCACCAGCAACATCAGCCTTGGGACTTGCTGCATTTTCAGCATAGCATAACAATGGAGGCAGGAATAGGCTGCCTACACACTCTAATGCTTTATTAGTAAAAATTCAATGTTAAGGAAAATTGTAAGTCAGGGCTCCTGCATCTAATAAAATGAAAGCGACTCTGCTGTTCTGCATTTCAAGTTTATGGTGTCATCCAAGCCCCTCTGCACAGAGCTTTAGCCCTTCATTACTTAATCAATCTTCTATTAATTACCCTTGTTCCCTGGAACTTGACACTGACTTCTTACACTGACTTTCTCAGGTCATCTCTCTCATTCTAAACCCAAAAATTTCTGTCTACACAATAGCAAAGAACAACAAAAAACAGATAGTGATCAGTGTGCCTTGCTGGTTCCTCATGTAGTTCTAGGTGATGTAGTAACACTTTCACACCTTAGGAATAGGCTGCTTGTAAATTACTCAGAGCTTCTGAGGTGAAACTCAACACTGTTGAGTTCTCAGCTATTACACTTTCAAGTCTTACTTGAAAGAAGCATGTCCAGGGTATTTGGAATCTTTAGAAATGCCACCCACAAGAGGAAGAAATGAGGTAAACTTTTTTTTTAACATATTCCTGGTTGATTAATGAGGATTAACATGCATTATCTCATTACATACATACACAATGAAAACTACAGGAGAACAATGCATACAGCATGTTCTTCTTTTATAATTTAATAGAAAATACCCTTTATCCTCATTTTAATCTTCCCCTACATCATGCTCAGATGTTAATCAGTGCAGAGAGAGCCTGCCTCCAGTCAGCCTGGATCCATTTCTCACAGTGCTTGCACACCACAGAGAAGCACATTTGTGCAGCCACAGCAGAGCTGACCCACTAGGATGCTCCAGGAGTGCAACCAACTCAAATATTCATAAAGCTGCTAATTTATGGGAAGTGCTTGTCTCCCATCAGGGTTTTCCCTCTGACTGCATGCAGATTCCAAGTGTAATGTGTCTTCTTGCAAAGCAGAACTGGAAGAGTTTAGTGTTTCAGGAAGTAAAAATAGGAAGAGGAAACAATGCTGCAGCTTTCCAGTTTCCCTAAGAGAAAATTTTTTCTATGTTATTATTAATCCTATGTGTATCCAATGATGCTTGAATGCTTATTTGGTTAAATCACTATATACTCCTGTTTGATTTTTCATCAAACATGCACAAGTAATTATGCTCTTCAGAAATATGCAATTGATAATATTATTCTTTGCAAATATTGTTAAATGTAAAATATTTTAAGATGTTATACAACAATATGTTTTTTTAATGTTTGTCCCTTCCTAACAAAGAAAACAAGCATTTCCTTTTTTCCCATTAGAGTGAGACAAAACAATGCAAAGAGACAGAAGAAAACTTTCAGCACTAGCTAAGGGATCCTTGTGGCAATAAAAGCATTGTTTTTTTTCTGAAGAGTCCAGTTAAAACTCTATTGCAAAACAGTTGCACTCTAAGGGTTGGCCTGAGGGCACTGGCTCCAATCCTTTCCTGAGCTAGGAAAGGTACAATTGATACCATCAACAAGAAGCAATATGTAGTGTGATCAGCTGAGGTCCAGGCTACAGACTGGAACATATAAACTGATAGCAGCTTTAAGAGGAAAAAATTAAAGAAAAAAATCTAATAGCAGCATTTGGCAGATGAGAGAGTGCTAAATGTGAAGTGGGCATGCACTTCAAGCAGTGCACAAGCCAAGCTGGGAGACTGCAAGCCAGGTCTCTGCACACTCTCTTGCCAATGTGCCTCAGCCCTTCTCTGGAAGGCAAATCATATTGATGGTAATTCAATCCTTGGCTCTTTGGCTTAAGGTACTGATATTTTTACTCCCCATCATAAAACAAGCTGTTTTCAGTACTTTGAGACCTGTACTCAAGATCAAAGCACAAGGGTGCCTTTAGAGGAGGCACCTGAGGAGTTGTGGTCACCTGGGATATAATTCACTGCTTTGGCTTCATGCCGGGCTTGGGATCCTGGTTCTCAGAAACTCAGGAGTCTGTTAGGAGAACAAGGCTTTCCTGAGCGGGTAAGAAAGGTGTCTTTTTAAATTCTGCTAGGCTGCAAGTATCAAGATATTGGTGACAGTGACACCGGCTAATTTTAGTTATCAAGCTAAATCACTGTCAGCCTAAATAGGCTGCAATGAAATGCTAAGCTGATAAATGACTTCAGGTGACCAAAAAAGTGATGAGTCTGTATGGCCACTAACTGCTGCAGGGCCCACAAGCTTCCCACAGAGTCTATCAGCTCCACAGTTTTCCAAGCAAAATTGCTGCTTCTCTGTGTAAAAGCTCCCAGTTCCCCTCACTCCCTTAGGGCTTGGCTTTGCCTCTTTACCAAACTCTCCATGCCAGCTGCAGAGAGCTGTGTTTTAAACAGCCCTGGCAAAAGGCAGATGGGAATGCTGGTGTTTTAAACAGCCCTGGCAAAAGGCAGATGGGAAGGCTGGTGTTTTATTGCAGGGACATTTGGGCATTGCTGAGCAGGCACTGGGTGAAGCAGACCCAGTGGGCCCCTTGGCTCTATACTGGGAGTGTGACAGGGCAAAGCATTCCAAAATGGAAACAAATATGAAAAACCCCTCAGAACAGTCAACAGCTCAGGCAAAGCTGGGAAAAAAAGGGGGGAGGAGGAGGTGGTGGGGGCTTGGGGGAAAAACACACAAAAAAAACCCCAAACAAACAAAGACAACAAGAGACAAGATTTTCATCAGTGAGAACCATGAATGGAGAAGGTTAAAGCCCTCTGACAAAGCTGAAGTGCAGATTTCATGGCAGAGAAAAGGAACATCACGTACCTTAAAGGATTTGACCTCTTAGAGTGTTAGGGGCCTAACACATTGTACTGCCACATCTGGGGACTACTGACTGTGCACACAAAAGAGACAAGAGGGGCTGGTTTGTTTTTTTGGGGGGGAAGAGGAGAAGTGTTTGCCTATCTTGGGGTTTTTCAAACATATAGTTGATTTAGGGTTCAGAAAACCATCTTATGAATTTGGGAACCTACACAAATCCCTAAGAAAATTGTCTGTACTGTTAGAATGAAACAACTTCTCAGCCATGAGCACAGGACTCAGTTAAGTCTTTCCAAAGAGATTGCCAGAAGTCACCTACAAAGCTCAAAGTAAAGATGTGCACAAATGGCAGTAGCCTGTGCAGTGAATACCCCCAGCCCAGAGACTCAATGAAAAGGATTCCATGGTGGATGCTAAGGGGAAACAATGGTTGAAAGCACTTGTAACATCAGATGAGAGCTCTGCTGCTCTACCTCACATTTAGAAAGGGAGACATGTGCAGGTAATGAGCTGGAAAAGATTTAGCTAGAAAGAAAAACAAAACAAAACCAACCAAACAAGAAAAGAGAAAGGAAAAAACCAAACCAACCGACCACAAAACTAAGATAACTGAGCCCTGAGAAAAGACAGAACTGAAACGAGGACAATCACTTTCTAACAATAACATTGCTGCCCAAAGGTCCCCTGTCCTGATCTCAGAACAAATACCAGGACACTGCTAAAAACTCTTCTTAATAGGGTGCTTGTTTGAAACTACTGGTGTTATCTTCAGGTTGATTGCCTCCAATATCATACTCAGTTTGTGTGTAAAGTATTAGAGCTTAAATAAAGTGACACAAAGCAGTTAACTCAGCTTCTGTGCAATTCACTAGCTCAGATACACAACATGGGCTGGATAGAAGAAGGCACTGAAGGAAGAACACTTCCTCGGCTTTGAGGAATTACAGAACTGCAACTGAGACAACAAATGATTTTCTAGCAGAAAAATAGAGAGGGTGAAATAAGTGTGAGTATGAAATAAGTACATTAGGTACAGAGAAAAGACAAAGTCAAGTTATAACACTCCAAGTCAGAATTGCAATCCACTCCTGTGTGTGATAGAGATTCCTTAATTTCCATGCCCAAATCACCTTGCTGTTCACAGAGCACACAGTCCTGAAAATTTTGTAGGCACTAACTTGAGAAAAGGGGCTTCTGTGTCCAGAGGTATTTTAGTAGGGGATGAGGGCTCTCTTCAAAGGCAGGCAAGGAACAGGACAGAGTGAGTCTGACATGTCTCAGCAGGGCAGCTCATCAGGAGCAGAGGGAAGCACTTGGTCACAGCACAGAGAGACCCAAAACCTGCAGGAGATACAGCTGGGGCTGATCTCTCTCATGTGGGTCCAGCTGTCACCCCTCAGCCACTCCAAGCCACTTCCCCACCAGCATCTCAACATTTCCCTTCTCCTTTCAACCCTGTTTTTGAACTTCTCAGCATGAGCTGGCCAAACACAAGGGAAGGGGCACTTGCAAGTCCTCTCTCCCTGCACTCAGACTTGGAGGAGGTGGCTTTTGTCTCTAAAGTGTCCTTTCCCCTTTGCTCACAGTACCTCTGCCAACAGCCCCCTCTGTTTATGTGGAAAGCCCTGTTGTTTACCTGCTTATTTATGGGGTGGGAAGTTGATTTCAGTACAGGAAAATGAATGCCCGCAGGAAAGAAGGAAGAGAATCTTTCAAATTAAATTTCCCATAGCATAGCAGCTAAATGTTGATTTTATCTATTAGGCTGTGAACAAATATTCATGAAACTATTAATTTAATCTCTGAGATCTTCAAAAATTCTAAATTTTCATAATTCAATATTTTTATCTACTCTCCACCCAAGCTATCCCTAATGACAGCATTTGCTTTCCTGGCCATCACTACTGAAAAACTGTATTACATGTCCTGTGAAATATCAGGCAAACATTAATAAATGCAACCACCTTTTGAAGGAAATGTCTTCAACTTAAAAAAAAAAAAAAACCAAAACCTCATCTTTTCTTATTCTTTTCAATAGTAGCATTTTCACTATTTGGATTACTATGCTCTCTTCAGCATTATGTCCATTTTCTTCCCATTTTACCACATTTGTCCTGCAATTTTTACTGACTTGAAAGCATTGCAGAAATGCTTTCCAGGAATTTCCAAGGGAGTGGGAAGGACACTCAATGCACAGAGCTTGTCACCAATGACGTGCAGATGTTTTGATCTTTTCCTGAGCCATGGATTGCCTTCCTCCCACAGAATCAACCATTGCCATCTACAGGTAAGGATTAGTTTTGATTTTTTTTTTTTTAAATAGCTGTGTGGGAGCCCACAGGATTCTTAAGCATTGTTAGTGAGCTGATGTCAGAGTACTGAATGCAATACTGACCTGAAGCAGGGACAGAAGAACAAGGACCTGATTACATGAATTTGGGCACTGTGGGCATAATGGGCATAAGTACAGTATACCCACTCCAGGCACACAGGCAGGAAGGAAGTGTCATCACTAACAAAGCTGCATGTTCATCTTGTGCAGCAGCACCACGAGGCTTTCCCTCCTCGAGCAGGCCTGTGCAGGCAGCACATGGCCATGAGCAGCGTGCAAGGGCCCTGTGGTGGCAGCTGCAATTGCAGGGTGTCCTCTCTGCCCACTGGGTGCTTGTCAATGGTTTCTCAGGATCCCAGAGAGGGCTCTCCTCACCTCAGGCCAGTGTTTCCATCACCAGGTGTGGCTGCACTAAAAGGAGCCACCCTCAGGTGTCTGACCTGTCACTTAGACAGATGCTTACTCCCTAAATTCACATGGACTCAGTCACTTGCTACTGAACCCCAGATATATCAGCTTCTGTTGTCTCATATATTACAACAGTTCTATTACCATTATAGTGCAAGGATTTCATATCCTTAGAGTCTGATGTTTTCTGTAGGCAGCTCCTCTAAGCACTGACTGTTCTTGGTCCTTGCAGCAGCCAACTGACTCCTCTGACTCCTCTTTTGTACCACTTGTTCTTATTGGTTACAGGTGCTGCCTGTTATCATCCAGCCTGCTCCTAAACTTTAGTAATAGGGTTCAGCTGCAACTCATTGGTGGCTAAGATTACATTCTAATTGCCCATACTGTGTCCCCCCACAAGCTTCCCATTCCTGCTATGAAGTTTCTTTTCAGAGATTCCCAACCTATGGCACTTTATTATAACACTATTATTATTATTATTGCTGCCTTCCTCCATACAGGCATCTTTCTTTTTGCCATGGCTGGTAATGCTGGGGATCAGGAGAGATGCTTGCAGGGGTTATTTACTACAGCACCATGCTCATGATGGCAAATTGCAGGGTGAAACTCTGGCCACAAAGGTGATGTTTGAATGCTCTGCAAAACTAAGAAGTTTGGAGCCTCTCCTCCAGCTCTGCCCACTTGCTTTACTGGGCCATGGGATTTTTTTCTGCCTGCCCATAGAAGAAGAAATGAAATCCACTGAAATTTTTCAGGAGCACATGCAGATCCACTAATCACAGTGAAGATGGCACAGCATCAGGTGGATATTACCTTGCCCTGAATGTATTACAGGAAATCTTGCTTGCATTGCTGCTTTCAGGACAATTACATAAATATTCACCTTTTTTTTTTTTTTTGTTATTTCTGACATCTTTATACAGAACAGTTATTGCATTTCATTCACTTGTTCCTTTGAGTCTTCCACATTTTGTCTTTTGTTCTTGTTGGCTTTATTTCAATCTCTCTGAAACAGTGCAGGAACTGATTGGCCACTGGAAATTCTTTCCAGGACAATATTGCACCTTAGGCTTCACCTTTGTGGGCTCAAGATCAAACACAGCAACCTCAGCAATGCAAAAGCTGCAGCTATGCTGAGAACACCTTTTTTTGTATTTTGTCATATACTTTAACTCCACATGCACACTCCTCCTGCAGCACCCTGATATGTTTATTACAGCCAGTGACAAGGTCTAAGGATAGCAGAGCTCACCTCTCCAGCCATGAGCCAAACCCCACCAGAGAGGTTTTCTGCAACAATAACTTCTCCACCTACAACACCTGATTGTTAGCATTCTGCTTTCTAAGCTTAGCCATCTTCAGAAAATCTTCTCTATGTCTCACTTGCTCTTTAGAGATGCACCCAAACTGTCCCTGATGTGTTGCACAAGTGCTTTGTTTTCTCCTTAGCTGGAGTGACACCAGCAGTGTCTAATCACTCCTAGGCTCATTTCCACAGGTCAGAAAGAAGAGGTAGAAAGAACTCTTGTTCTGATCACTTTCAACATTTGAGTTCCCTTCCTTTGTAGCCATGCAAGTAGTTTTATCCTGTCCTTTTCTCACATCCTACCATATGCAAAATCTACATGGTATCATCACTGGAATCTCTCTTTTGCTGAACAGACAGCTCTTGAAATATCAACCAAATGGAGCTTTGAAAGCAATAAATTATCTTTGTTTTTTGCCCAGCTGAACCAAATGAAATGGTAGACTCCCAGTTATCTAACCAAGTCTAGCATAAACATATTTTTACAGTTTTGTACAAAAGTCATGGTTTAAAAACTAAGCATGACCCAGCCACTCATTCACTCACCCTGGATGGTATGGGGAAGGGAATCAAAGGGTAAAAGGGAGAAAACACAAGGGTTATGTTGAAGGCAGTTTAACAGGCAAAAGCCATGCATGCAAGCAAAGGAAAACAAGGAACTCATTCCTCACTTCCCATGGGCAGCCAGGGCTTCAGCCACCCCCAGGCAATCTGAGCTCCATCATGCCCAGTGCTCACTTGAAAAGACAAATACCATCACTCCAAATATCCCAAATATTCTTTCTTTCTTTCTCCAGCTTTATGAGCTGGGCATGATGTCATATGGAATATGAGCTCTCCTTTGGGTCACTTGGCATCAGCTGTCCTGGCTGTGTCCCCTCCCAGCCCCTCACTGGTGGGGTGAGGAGAAAAAAAGACCCTGGCTATAAGTGCTGACCAGGATTAATGAAAATATTTCTGTTTTATCAACATTGTTTCCAGCACAAATCCAAAACACAGTTTTGTACTGGCTGCACTGAAGGAAAAACTCTATCCCGTCCAAAGTCAGCGCAAAAGAGTTTCCATTTGTTTGGATAAATTGGGTAATTTCTGTATCTTCCTTTTGATGATTTTCACATGTTTTGGTCACATCTATCATTTCTTAAAATAGCCACACATCACCTGGCAAAAATTCCTTCATTTCATTATCATCCATCACTTTTGGCATTACTCCTAATGGGAGTCAGCTTTGTGCTTTTGCAGTGGGCAAGCAGACTACCCTGAGTAAACACACATCTAGAAGAAACACAGGGTTATTTCCCCCCCACTGCCTATTTTGTGGTGTATGTGCCACACAGCACCTGGCTGGTAACATTTTCCCTTGTGCATATCAGCGCTGTTCCCTGCTGTGGAGAGGAAACAGCTTCTCTACCCCATCTCAAACAGATATTTGTGCCACAAGCTGAACTGTCCCTCTCTTTCACGTCTGCCATGCAGTTTAATTTTGCCTTGACCTTAGCTGAGGATTTTATAGACCAGTAAGAAATTTATTTTTTTATTTTTTATCTCTTTGAGCTTGTCTGAACAGCACACCTGGCTTTCCCTGCACCCAGAAGCAGTAGGGTTGGTTGGTTCCCTATTTGCAGGTCTTTGGGATTACCATCTATGTCCAAACTGCTTTTTATAGAACTTCTTTATATCTGCCTTCTTCACATATTTTCTTCAGCTATTCTGATGGGCTTTTTTTCTAACGTTAAATTTCCCATTAAGATCCCATCCCCCAGTCTGCTAATTCTACCTGCAAAACACATTTTTTATGGCTGTACACTTATTTGTTGTCTTGGATATCCCTTGGCTGCTTCCTTGGGAAAATTGATTTTCTGTGAAGCTATTATTCTTTAGAAAGAAAAAAATAAGCTCAAGTAATCAACAACTTATCTGTTTTTCTCCTGTTCACATGAGAGTGCCACAAAGCACCCATGTTCTGTATCTACCCTTTTCCTCCCTTCCAATTAGTTTAGAAACTGAGCAGATTTCTTCAGGAGCCTGCCCAGCTGCCTGAGGATGGGGTCCTTCTGCATATCCCTACTCTCTGCAGTGCTTTTGGTTAAACACCCACAGCCTGCCCTCCTTTGCCTCATTTTGTGA
Organism: Molothrus aeneus; assembly: GCF_037042795.1. Lineage (NCBI taxonomy): Eukaryota > Metazoa > Chordata > Aves > Passeriformes > Icteridae > Molothrus > Molothrus aeneus. Next base: position 16,634,455 of record NC_089653.1, read on the forward strand.
ATGCCACAGTCTCCTTTTCCTCCTCATAGCACATTTTGATTTAGATACCTGCCAGCACTAGAAATTAACAGAGGATGGGATGATCCAAGCTGACTTTTCTTACAACCTTCTTAAAGAATTCTATGTCATCCATACTGCTCACTGCCCACCTAGAGAGTGCCCAAGCTGTGAAACCATTTTATCTGTTAAAGAAGCAAAATGCCAGTGCAGGGGCTGGAACACACCTGAGTAATGTTTGAATTTATGCCATTGAATTTATTTTGAATTTATTGAATTGAATTTATGTCATTGAGATGGTTCATTGGATTGCCTGCAGCCCCCACCCTTGGGCACCTTGAGGTGGGAACTGCTGAACTGAAATCAGCTTGGGGACACAGAGATGGGATTTGCTGAGCTACAGATGGAGCACTATTGCTCTGTTTGAAAGAGAAGGTGTGCTAACACATGCAGATGAAAGAGAGACACAAGCAATGATCCTGAACAAGTGCTTTACACTGCTCAGGGATCACAGCAGGTGAAGATTCCCACCTGTGATAATTGCTCTCAGTGTTTAATGGGGGCAAAAGGTCAAAACACAATGTCTTGACAAAATATCCAAAGATTAAAAATGAAAAGGATGAGACATGTCATTTAGAAAAGGAATTTGAATTTATGGGAACAACCATACAAAATATTAATAAAGTTAGAAATATCTCTTAAAATTGATGAGCACCTACTGGGATATTTCTGTGACAGAACAAGTCACTTTACCTAAAAAATATCCCACATAAAATCAGCCAAATATTTTATTGTTGAAAAAATTCAAGGAGCATTTGCTGAGCTGGTGCTGTTTAACTCATGCACCTGAGCCACCAGCCTACACTCTGTGCTCTCAGGGATGTTTGCCAAATGGTCATTCAGAACACCTCAGATAAAAGCTGAGTCTTTGTCACCAACTAACCAGAAATTTTGAGTTTTACCCTCTAAACGTTCATCATTAACCACCTTCATGATGATTGATATTATTACTTTACTGGTAGATTTGCCATTTAACTAAATTTCTCACCTTTTTTCCCCTCCAAGAGGGCACAGCAGCTTATAAAAACCAGTTACAGCTGGCCATATGAAGATATTTTGTTTTCAACATCTTAATAAAAGTTCCAAAACAGAAATATTATCTTAATTTAAGTCTCTGAACTTATGATTTTTCTAGTTTTAATGGGATATTTTAAACAGAGTTTGAAATCTCCTTGTTCCTCCTTCTTGGTACTTGATAGATTATTTTAGACCTGCCCTCCTACCTTGGTCAACTAAGAATTTTCCTCATAAATGCTAGACCATGATTGAGCTTTCAAAGTGAGGAGAAAGCAGCTAGATTTTTTTGCTACCATAGAAAAATCGTGTTCATTGGGAGGTAGATTGTTTTTTAAAGCTAAAAGGTCAAATGAAATATTAAGCCTTCAATATCTACAAATCTGACCAGAAAAATACAGTTCAACTGCCTAAAGTGTCATTGCCAGGACTCCAGGAATCATCTAAAACTTCAAATGCTGCATGTTTCATCCAGTTCTGTTACTAGCAAAGACAGCTTTGTCTTGCTCCTTCCAAATCTACTCCAGACTACTCATTTATTCTCATAAAATCAAGCACTTTTAGTTCTACTAAATCAGACAGGGCACAGAAGCTATTGCAGCAATTCTATTTTGCTTAAAGGATAGCTTGAGCAAAATATTGGCCATGATGCTGCAGCCCAAATTTTCTCTGGTCATCCTGTTATGGCAGAGAGGGAAAAGATATAAAATAGTAGAAATCTATCCTAGTGTCATACCACCATTAAGATCTACACTGTCAAGAGGGATTTCTTCATCTCATGGACCAATCTGCTGGAGATGTTCCTAGGAGCCTTCTTGGAGCAGCAATGGGGGACACTGACTCCTCAGAGAAAGAAAAGGGAGACAGATCCAAAATTTGTCTTTCCAGATCTGATCAGCTGCCAAGCAGTTTTTTATATCTAGCCATATTAACATCATAGCAACACAGAGACAGCTGAGAAGCAAAATTTCTCATTACAGTTGACTCCAAAGCTTTTTTTTCAGCGAAATTAGAGTTTTTGTGACGTGCAAGTTGGTATGACATGCTGAATTAAGACCCTTGGAGCACAGCAGTGTTGCTGACTGTGGCTGGCCCTGCCTGGTGCAGAAGGAGAGGAGGCTGCTTGTGCTGTGCCCAGGGGGCCCCTGGTGCACATTTGTCTCTCTTGCCAGTGTCATCTGCACCAGTCAAGCACACACAGCCCCACGAGCAGGGGAGGGGAAAGCCCTTTGTGCTGTACAGGTGGTGTACATGGAGCTGCCCTCTGGGTGGGCTGGGCTGCCCATAACCCCATCCTCCCGGGAGCACAGCGTGGCCTCTCACTCACACTGCAGCTCAGTCTGCCAGGAGAGCCTGCCAGCCAGCCACAGGGAGCTCAGGAAAAGCTGAAACAGCTCTGTAAATACTAAAGAGATGTTGTCCAGCACAAAGGGGGATAGGCACTGCTAAATCCATCTCCCTGCCCACCCCTCAAGCAGCCAGGTGTAAGGGAAACCAAGCCATCCATGCTATGCTAGGCACAAAAAGTGTCTAGGAGGAAGAAAGAGCAGGTGTACATTTAGTATTTTTAGCCTCACATCAAAACATGGCTCAATTAGTTTCTTTAAAAAGTGATTGCTCGACAAAAACTCTGATTTTTCTACCAAATTTCACTTTGACATCAATAGGTAATTGCATGCTTGCTTACCTGTATTTGCATATTGCTCCTCCCAGCCCCAGCTCAGCACATAATTCTCTTAAAGCTTGATCATTAGGCATTTCAGCAACCAACCCTTACACCAAAACACACATACACACCCATGCTTGTTGTTATTGCCATAGGAATCTTCATTTTTTAAAACATAAAATATCAAGCAACAGGCCATATTCAGCTTTATAATGGACAAAAACCCTCAAAATAGCAGAAGCACAGCCTAGCCAGTTAACCAACAGTGTGTTTGTTTCCAGAATTGTGCTTAAGGAGAGCCAAGCTCCAGAACAGCAGAACATTACAATTAAGAAAATGAAAGAACTCTCACTTGGAGTCGGTAATTTCATAGCTAGCAATATACAGCATGTAACTATTGCCTTATGTAAAATACTGCATTAAACCTTTATTTATTTCTCTGTATATTGTGTGAAGAACCACTCTGTGCCTTGAAAGAGTGCACAAGAAAACACAGTTAACAATCTCATTTTTTTAGAACTGAGTAAAAACTGGGAAAATACAGTCCCCATGAATTACTGCATCACCATCAGCCAGAAAAGCCAGGGGCAAAACCAGATGGAATTTGCTTAATTAGGTCCAGATCCAGTGAAGTATATACATATCTCTAAGCCAGCAAGAGAGCCTATGGACAGCAAACAACTTAAATAACCGTGTTGAAAGAGAGCAGAAAGCTAAATATGGCATGGATTTCAGTTCTTACAAATGATATCTCATAGGTTCAGGATTATCTGCAAGCTCAAGCATTTTGCACAATCAATGCTTTGCCTCTAGTCAGAGAGATGCCTAGCTGAAAGTTCTAGAAAACTGTCTTGAAGCTGGTTAACACCCTATTTGATCCCTCCTCATTTCTCACTCACTTTTATAGAAAACAGTTTCCCTATAAAGGAATAAATCAGCTATTGCCACTGCAGACTTTAGGAAACCACATATATGAAATTATAGATTGAGGAACATTTAAAAATCTGACTAAATTATGATTCAAAGTATTTACACGATAGTTCAAAAACACTGGACAAGGAAAAACTATTTGCCACTAGGCAAAGCAGAAACAAAGTTATCAAGTTGTGGATGACAGACACATGGGGTTTAGAGATATTCCCTATCTGCACAGCAAGACATTCCTTTCTCCATCTTTTCTTGACATAAGACACTCATCCATCAGATCATTACAGCAATGTTAGATAAGATCTCTGCCAGTGCCCATTATTTGACATATTGTAAATAAAAAGCAATTCTTGGCCAGAGGGAATTCCCCAGATGTGCTAAGCCAGGATCCAGCTCAGCTCAGGGCCCCAGTGCCCTGGGCTTGAGGAACCTGGCTCAAGAAATGAGCCATGCACAGGGACAGGGCCAAAGGAGAGGCAAAGGGGACAGCAGCAAGCTCTCAGGCCAGGAACAGAGCTGACTCAGACAGGGGACAGAAATTACGCCTGACCTGCCATAAAATAATCATTGACCTCCAACTTCCAGTCCAACCTAAACACCACAATCTTACCTAAGCAAAAATGCTTCATCTTAAATGTCCAATAATGGGATGTAAAAATTAATTCTAGAGTAAAAGATTGATATAAGATAAGCAGTATAAATAAAGAGCTAAGTAATGCCATGTATCTGCCATAGCTTAAGCAAAATTTAAAAGGTTAATGTTTTCAGATATGTCTAAATCTTGGGTACCTCCTGAGTCCAGAAATAAAAATGTTATTTTGTTCCTGGAAGCCAAAAGTTTGGGGCCATAATAATATATTTAGATAACTTATGTTAGATTATAATATATTTAGATTACTTATAACTTATGTTAGCAAGTGAGACTGAAGGGACATAGCCATGCTGAATTTTGACCCTTTTGAAGTTTGCAGCTGTTTTGCTCTACAGAGTACTTTAATATTCATTGAACTATTTTCTGGCTTTGTGGCCTGAGGAACAAAGGGCTCCTATCTGATAAAGGCTGAATATCCCTGATCCAAATAATAAATCATGATAAAATTATGGTTGCACAAAGGACATTTGATTTTTTCTCTCCAGGTATTTGCTTAGTTACTTCAATTTTCTTAAAAAGGTGAACATGTCTTAAAGAAAAAGTGAACAAACTAAGCCAGCCTTATGCTGCAGTAGCTATGACAACAGACTTTGAAATAAGTGTGGAAAAAGCTAGACCTGAATCTTAATTCCATTTAATTATTTTTTTCAATCTACTCTTCACACTACTTTGCAATTTATTCTGAAATTGTACAGAAACTGGGATTTCTTACCAACACCAGATGCACAGTGTCTTACATAGCCAATTCTGCAGCTCTTATTTAGGTTAGAAATGAGATTACTCAGAGAATGAGTAGACAATTCCTAATGTCTTCAGAGGGAAGCCAGACATTTTGCTTTCTGGGGAGTGCTTTTCCCAAAGTTGCTGTGTTCAGTGCAGACTGGCATGTGTGAGAGATCTGACTGCATGAAGGAGCAATCCTTGGAGCAACCATTAGCAAACTGTATCACATCTTCTATTAGAGGTGAGGTTTTCAAAATAAAGACACAGAAGAGAAGCTAAAGTTAAAAGTCAGATTTTCACTAACTGGGCAGAGGTGAGAAAGATGATACTTCGAAAGTTCTAACACCTCCACCTATTCCTTTTTTCTTTCAGTTCTTCCCATCTTCCTTGAACAGTCTTTTATAGACACCCACAATCATGGACTCTACCACCTTCACTAGACAGAAGATTTGGCTCCCTGCTCTTGACTCCTTTCCCATTCCTCTAAATTCTTTCTAGCAGAAGGAGCAGAAAGCAAATTCTTCCCCTTCCTCCATCAAGCACAGCAATTTAGCAATCAAGAACACTTAAAAAAAAAAAAAAAAGGAAAAGGCAAGAAACTCAGACTATTACCACTAACATCTCTTCCTACTCTGTAAATGTTCCATTTCCCTCTCTATTTTATTTTAACAAGTCCAGGGTTGCACAGGGAAGCCAAATCACTTTACAGCTGTGACTACACAGAAGAGGAGTCACTGGAGCCTCCTTTGAAGGGAGCCACGTTCACCTGTGCTCCCAGAGCCAGCTCTTGAGCTAAGCCACCCACCAGCTCTCACACCTGAGCAGGCCAGGAGCCTTATCAGCACCTTCCCCCACTGGCCCCACTCCTCCAGGGCCAGCAACCCCAATTTCACTGTTCTGTTTGTAGGGCATCACTGCAGAGGTTGGCACTGTTGGCATGCAGCCACCAAATACAGAAACAGATGGGTATCATGCTACTAATTAATTATTAATGCCCTTAAGAACTGATTGTGAGTAATCAATCTTCATGATTCTCCCAGAAAGACAAAAATGCATAAAAAACGTATAAAGTATCAGCCATTCTTTTTCATCTTCATTCTTGAAGAAGAATATCATTATTGTGATACCCCAAATTTTTTTTCACTTAACTCTCAGCTTTTTCATTAAGGTGCAAAAGTCAAAACCATAAACCATTACACATATTACACATATTCAATCATTTTTAAACTCATTTACCTGTTTCAGGAACTTCTTAGCATGGCCCCTCCTCTGATCTGCCTTTTTAGGTCCTGTGCAGCAATCTTGGTTGTGGTTTTGAGGGTCTTGTGTCACCTCCTCACAAGAGCCCCTGTTCTGTGCTTTCAGCAGGTGACAGTCCAAGTGTCAGTAGCAGGGGTCACACCCATTCCTCAGATGTTACCTGACCATGCAGGCACTCTGGTTACTTCAGTTATTGCAAGTTAACCTCAAGTACTCTAAATCATCACCTACTTCAGATAACTATTGCCAGTTAGCGACAAAAATAAAAGCATTAGTTATTATTTCACAACTACAGCTACTTCTGCAAAAGTTAACGTTATATTATAATGAACTATTATAATTTCTTTTTTCTGAGAACTTTTTATCATTACATTTGGAAATGCTCCCAGAGTATTATTAAATTTGCACTCTCTTTGCAGCAATGATTTTTCTCTTCCACCCTCAACAGAATCAGGATAAAAGAGTCCTGCCATACATTTTGGGCTTTATGTATTCAAAAAAACACTTCTTGACAACATCTTTGTTTCTGCATCCACTACACTCAATGCACAAAGAGTTAATCTGCTTTCTGATAGTGAGCCTTGTGAAGTGCATGCACAGCTACTTTTAAATCCCTCCTCTTTAAATCAGATATAATTTTTTAAGCCTTTTTCCTCTGGCTCCAGTGGGCACTGCATGCTAGGGAAGTAAAACAGAGCCATGTTTTGTGCTAGAGTTGATATGGTCTTTCCATTTTTCCTCTCTCCAGCATGCAACAGCATTGAGGACCTTGTTTCAGTCTGTCATGTAGCAAATCTGAAAGTTATTCTGCTTTTTGTAATCATGGAATAAGTCACGGGCACTTGAAGTTCAATAAATTCCCAGAGGAAGCCAGCTTGGTTTATTTTCAGCTCCAATGACCCACAGAAGAAAATTTTTTTTTGCAACATGGGAATTGGATTTTTTTCCCTTATTATATATAAAGAATTCTCTTAACATGAGAGGGAAAAAGTTCATATTAAAAGGCAATGTTTATTAAAATATCAGCTTCTGCCTGCTGCAGGAGGATTATTAGCATCACTGACTTCCTTCTCTGTTCCAACAACCTATTGCCAGATTTCTCAGGGAAGGCCTTGTGTGGCTGCTACTCCTTGACAGTGACTCTCTGAGAAGTTTGTCCTTTGCAAACTTACACATGTGCAGTGTAAGAACAGAGCTGCAAAGAGGAAAAAAAGAGGTGCTGGGTTTCCTGATGAGGTGGGTGACAGAAGCACCCCCTCTTCCACACAGGGCCACTGAGGTCTTCACTAGAAGCATGAGGTTAATTATTTCCTTCCTGAAAATCAGACTGGTACAGCCGGGAGAAATATCTTCTCAGGAAGAAAGGCAAATTTACTGTACACCATACTGTGCACAAACACACAGAGGCATGTTAAAGACACTGTTAAAGGGGAAAAGTGGAGGTGATGTGATGGTCATATACAGTGGCACCTAGCAATGAAGTGACCCAGAAATGACACACTCCAATGGTGCAGAATGAGTATAAATTGGCTCATATTATGTCTTAAGTATCACAAATGGCTCCATATACTGTATCACTGGACAAGTGTTTCATTTATTTAAGTCTTAATGCACTACTTTTTTACTTTACTCATTTCTTGAATTCATAAAACCCAAAACAAATCTGGATTTTCAGTGCAGAGATTTAGAATTCAGGCTACAGAAGCCAATTTATCACTTAAGATGCAAAAATAGTTCTGTCTAAAAAGGGAGACTTTCTTATTTAAGAAGGAGAATCTGAAAAAGAATACCTAATTAAAGTGTTTTCTTTGGGTTTTTTTGAGAGAAAAATGTATGAGAGATGACATGTATTTAAATCTTTAAAAACCTAATCTCTTCCATGGGTTTCATTTGATTTCTGTAGTATGAAAACATATCCTCCTCCTGTTTCTCCCAGTTTGTTCTAGAGCAGACAAATAAAAATGCCTCTTTATAAAACTATCTCTCTATTTGCTGTACTTATTTTTTAATCTGTGTTTCTTTACAAGGTTTGATGAAAAACTACTGACTGTTTTTCTGAGAGAAAATTGTTCAGTCAAAGTTCTGTTTTTAGTTGCTGAATATTAGCAGCACTTGTGTGCACTCTGGCCATTGAGGATGGCTGCCTTATTTTCAACTCCCAGTCTGCTTCTACCCATTATCCTTCTGGTTGCCATGCAAGTGTGATTTTAAACCTCCTGGTGTGACAAAAAACAAAGACAATTAAAGGTCTGGTGACTGTCTGAGAGTCATTTAAGGATATACAGGTACTTTGAACAATCCCAGACTTCCTTTCTAGGAATGTCTGCTTTCCTTGGACACTCCCTTGCATGACCAGTTTGTGAATACAAGGTCCCACACAGATCCACATTCCCTCCACCAGTCATCAGATGAGTGCCATTTTAGTTTGGGCAAGATTTAGTTTTGTTTTGTTTGCTTTTTTTTTTTTTTTAAATAGAATCCCTTGACTATTTCTAACATGTAATTTTGTTTCCCTGTTCCTTAGTCATTTAGGAGGAGTGTCAAAGCCCCTTCTGTATAGAATACAGTTTATAGGGATATCTTTTTCTTTCCCTGAATGTTTACAAAACACATAGCATGAGGCTTTTTCGGTCTGATACTTTAAATTGTGTGAATTGTGGAAAAATGGTGAGGTTATGTAGGAAATTATGATTTATACTACTGCAACTTAGGCTTCAGACCCACCTGTTCCCTCCTGTAAAAAGCAGAAAACACCTAACATGGGATGGTCCAAGTTTTCTCATCTCAGAACTGTTTTGTTTTCTGAAAACCAACACAGAAACGATTCTAAATGGCCCTAGAGACCTCCACCAGCCCTGACCTGCACCTTGCAGAGTGCTGTATACACAAGCCTCAGGTGATTTACAGGGAGTAAAGAAGCTACATACACAAGGAAGGGAAAGTGCTCGGGAGCACCCAGCTGCTTTGTGCTCCTTTCCACTGCACTGCATACCCAACAGTGCTAAACACAACAGCAACATTTAAAGTCCTGGCACACAAACCTGCCAAGTCTTGCTAAGAGCAGTTAGGCCATTAGTGGCCATTCAGTCAGACAGAGCACGGCTGTCTCAGGGCTGTTAGGGAGAGGGGAGAGGTTGGTAGAGAGAAAATGTTGTACTGGAGGATCACACTGAGCAATTGCTTGGCTCAGCTGTGTGAGAATGGCAGCCCTTGCTGCAGGGCTGATGGACGGGTGGAAGCCAAAAGGGAAATCAGCACTTCATAAAAGTTAATGACCAAGGATATACTTCTTATGAGTCCTGACCATAGCAGGATTCAAGTGGAAAGCACTGGACTATTTCCTCTTCCATTGCTCCCTCTTGTTTTAGACCAATCTCCCTCTCTCTTTTTGTTATTTTTAATGTATGCCTTTGTGAGAAAGCCCTGAATAACGACACTCTCCATTGTTTTCTTCCATGTCCCTATCAGATCTGACTCAGCTGGGCCATCCCTTTTCTTTTCTGCTTTCCCAAAGGTAATATCTCAAGTGAGATTGAAAATCCTCTTCCAGATAGCCCATTTTGGCTGAGTTTGTTCATGCATGAAGGCAAATATTGGCAGACCTTAAATCATCACAGAGAGGGGCACTGGTGTTCTCAGTTCTAAGCATGAAGTATGTATAGATACCTATGCTGGCCAAGACTAACAATAACAAATGTAACTAAAACATCTAAATTTCTTTCCAAAAAATAACCTTCTCCCAACCGTTTAATTTTCTTTCCTTTTCACCCCCACATTTATCCCTCTATTTTAGCCAGCACGTTTTAATGCTTGCCTATTCTGTAACCAGGTCTGCAAATATTATTCATAGTACAAACGTATTTTGTAAAATTTATACAAGTGGGCAAGGCATGGGAGATGAGTTAGAGTGTTTGTTATCCAATACTGGGTCAAACACAGGGATTGTGCACTAGGGAGGAGGTCTAATGCTGATGAAAGCCTGCCCTGCCACAAGTGCCCACTCCAGCACAGTGGTTATGTCATGTCTACACAACACAGCCCTGAACTCATTAAGTCTTCTTGCAGATTTGAAAAATCAGAGTTTAATTCCAAACCCCATCATTCACTCTGTGATCACAGGCTTAATATTTCCTCTTTGTTTTCTGTTTTCCCAGTTGTAAATGACTCATAAAAATTCTACTTATTTTGAGCCTTATGGGATGGAGTGAGGGGATTCATAGCCATTCATGCTCAATTTTGATGACTTGGTGAGTGGCATAAAGCAGAAAGAAACCCAAGGAAAAAGTCCCTTCTAAGTTTGGTGCCATAAAGAAAGCTCTGGGATACATGAGCAAGAGATGAATCTAAAACCAAAATAATTCCAATAGAGCTTGTAAGGTGTAGAATAAATATGAATACACTTTCAGTATTTTGCCTTATCAAAACTGCATTTATGATGGAATAAAAAATTATTGCATTGCTAAAGGAACAGTCATAACTGTGAAGAAAAATGTTGAATTATTATGGCAGACTACACAGCAACAGAGCATTTATGGCTCCACTCAGGGCAGATTGCTCAGTCAGGATTTTTCTCACATATATTACCATATAAACCTCCTGTGCCACTTGCAGTTTTGCAGAGTTCAGGTGATGAAAGAGTAAGAGTGGGATAACTTATTGCTGTGGAAACCTGTTTATCATCCACGTCTAGAATTACTGTCTTTTGACTTGAATTGGAAAAGTGTTCATTAACTCCCTGACATCTTTCCTTCACCCCAAAGCTTCTTTCTTCATACACACATGCACACCATTACTATTGGAAGATGTGCTTCTACAAACTGTGTTACCAAGGTTACTACTACATATTTGCCAACATTGTGTAGCACTGTCTACACACAATTTATTTATAAAATAAATTATAACAGCACAGGACTGTCCCAAAATTCAAACACATGAATAGTAACCTCTTTGTCCAACTATTTCTGGGATAATGAATGCAGTCTGTGGACTGCAAGTTAAATATTTCATGACAGTTATATGATTAACTCATGAAGTTTTTCAGATTTTATGGGCAGTGTGATCAGGTCTGTCACTGTCCTTGTCAAGGAGATATCAAGGAAATACATTCTCTTGGTCTCCATCTAAGATTTCCTTTGCTACAGATTCAGCAGCAGGAGAACAAATTCCAATTCTTGATTGGGAAAAAGTAAGAAGGGGAAGGGAAAAGACTATCCAAGTTTGCTGAGATTTTGAGCTGCTACTCTGCCTTCAAACTTATCCATTTCCATGGTAATACCAAGGGAAAATACAGCATCTGTGCTGCAAAGCTTGCAGACAGCTTTTGAAATATCAGAAATTTTTGTGGGTACAGATGATATTGAACATATGGTGTTTGAAAGAGTGGCCAACATAGCAAAAGCCTTTGGAATCATCTGATGTTTTATTTTGTGTTTCCCCACCCTCAGCTTTTAAGTCTGTCATATTTTCCTAGTAGCAATACAGTGACCCATTTATGGCAACAGCTGCACATTCAACTTGTTACTGATGATGTTACTTATCACAGTGAAAAGGAAAGATTCAATAATAAAACAATGACCTTAAATGTGAAGGGAAAAAAACAGCAACAAAAAAAAGCAATGCTTATACTTCAATGTATGGCCTGGATTGTCTTTCCATAACACAGAAATGTTACTTGGTAGGCACAGTTGACCCTGCGTGTTCATGTTACGTGTGCAGCTGAATCAAAAGTCCTACAGACTTCTAGATTTTTCAGGCAGAGAGCACAGCAGTTTCTGTCAGTGATGTGAAATGTCAGTCTGAGCTGGGAAATGCCATGAAGCATGAAGTGATGAATTGCCATCATTTTTGCCAGGTTTCATAATGCACAGTGGCTCCATGTTACACTGTCTGTACTTGTGTCTGGATATTAACTTGGTTAGGAAATATGTAAAACGTAAAGCCTTAAAAACCAGCTTGGGCTTGTTTCATTATCTCTTAAATTTTGTGCAGTTTTTCTCAACCTTACATTTAAGCAAAAACTATTCTTTCTCAGCTCATGCATTATGCAGTTCCCAACTCTCTCCATGCATCTGTCTGACACTGAGGGATTCTAGTTGAGACAATTGCATCATACCACAAATGTGATTTTCTGCTATTAATTCTATGGAAAACGTACTCTGGAATAGTTTAACTCCCTGGCATTTTCTGGGTATATCATTACTTGTGAATTCAGGCTTCCAAAGCCTGTCTTGTATAAAACAAACCTCCCAATCCCAAGGTACCAAATTTCAGAGTTGAAAAGTCTGTAAACTTCTGCCTTGGGCTGTATTGAAAACCTGAACATCAGTACTTTGGGGCTTCAGACTTTAAGTTTTGACCTAACATGTCATGAGACACTAATCCAAAATTGCATCAAACCAATCATTTGGTTGAGTAACTAATAATTTATTCAGAAGTTGGCAAGGATACATCCTTCATATTTCATATGTGTCTGTCTGTGCTCTGTAACTCTGCAAAGCAGGATGTTAAGCCTGTACATCTTTTTCTAATTGCTTGCATCTGCATTTCAGCCAGACCAGTTCACAGCAAATATGGGACACCTCTCAGTTGCTACTCACATCTCTGCAGTTTCAAGTCACCTAAATGAGTTTCTAGTTGGGATTGTCTGTAATAGGTGGCAGGAGGGTGGAAAACATCTGCACACTGACAGACTCCCACAGGGTGCACACAGACAGAATTAAAGGAAATCCCAGGAACAGATTAAAAGTAAAGCATTCAGAATTCCATCTCTGGAAAAGGATGTAAAGGCTAGTGAAGGGTGATGAGATCATTCATTGAAAGCTCTCCTGCAGTCAGCTCAAGGGAAGTCCATATACTGCTGAGGGGAGTTTATAGTCAGTTATGGCCTTCAAGTGCTTTTTGGTTTACCGTGCTTCTGAAAGACTTCAGAAACAGAGGGAAAAAAAAGGCAAAAAAAAAGGAAAAGCTAAACAAATATATGAAAATGGGAGATTTCAAAACAAAACTTTTCAAACCCTCAAGGAAAGAATAAACCTTCATATTTGGAAGAGATGTACATGAAAACATCAAGAACTCAACCCCATGGCAAGGGCATTCAAAATCTGCTGCAAGGAAGAAACTCATCTCTTTGGTTCCTTGAAATCTGAAGGATGGTTTCTGTACTTCACACAATCAGGTCAATAAGTGGAGATGAGAAGTCAGTAAATGGGAACACAGGGCTGTTTCATATTTGGCCAACCTTTGTATCTTATTTAACTTATCATTGAGTTAATTGATTAGTGAGTGATCCCTCAGGCTGGTTTGTGTTGCCTGTTTGACAGCAACAAGTCCTGAGCATGAGCTGCACAGGGCACGGTGGTGAAGTCTCCACTGCAACCAAGGAAACTTCTTGCAGAGGCAGCAGAGGTTGAAAACTTAGTTCAGAAATGTTGGAGGAAATAGTGAGTGCCACAGTTCCACTGGTATGGTTCTGCCTTCTCTATTCATTCCTTGCCTGTTGGGCTGAGACTTCCAATAAGGGTGACAAGAACAAAAATGTTTTTTCTCTCTTGCATCATGAACATCTGCCTATTAGGAACTGCTTTGATGCCTTAAAATCCTCTTTAACAAGAAGAAAAGGAACTACAAAAAATGAACTATGTAAAAAGAACTATCATTATATTACATATCTCTGCTTGGTAATATGATAATATCAATTCATCATTTGTAGCCAGCAGTTCAAATAGTGTTTGTTTGGGTTTGGATTTTTTTATTTTTGGCAAGATAGGAATCGACCACTAACAAGATTTAGATAAGTAATCACATGAGATCCCAGGGCTGAAATGCTCAGGATGACACCTCAAACTTGAAAATGGTTTCCATAATATTCATCTCTTAAATATGGGGCCTAGAGATGGGTGGATCTGAACAACTTTTGACGTGTATTACAACTCTGGTTGTAGAGATGGTCACAGAAAGAGATGTACTGAGTATGTCTGTGGAATAGAGCAATCAAATACACAGGATGAGCTTTACAACACTTTACATTATTGTTCTGTAATGTTTTGTTTTTTTTTCTAGAGAACTAATTTTTTTAAGTCAAGGGTTGAAAAAAATAGAAGAACTTATAGGATTATTGCAGATTTCCCCTGCAACACTTTTGCAGCCAAAATAATATAAAGGGATTGAAGTAACCTTCACATTGCTCCATAGCAACACCAACCTTCTCTTTTCCTGTCTGCCAGCCAGGCACTGAGGCTGTCTTGGGCATTGTCTCACCTATTCAATGACACAGCTTGGGAATGAAAAGAGTGAGAAAAGGCCTCCAAAAGCAGAGCAGGGAAGATGAAAAGCATTGCCAATGGGAACAGAAGCATTTGGGGAAGGCTGGGAAGCGAGCAGAGGCTGAGATTACAGCCTGCATACCCCTACTCACGACAGCCCCACAAGGCTGCGCAGCCCTTTCTTTCCGAGGTAGCCAGCTGGAGAACTTGCACCTTAACATTTGTACATTTGGTGTCCAAGCCATCCTTTACAGAGACTGTGGGCTCTTCTCCAACCCATTCCATTTCCCATTTCCTGTTTTATTCAAGTTACAGTTTAATATGGTAGTTAGTTGCAGTGTAATGGCTTTTGAGCTGAGAAAATCGATGAGTAGAGGAGGATACAGAGCTGGTCAATTTGAATAGAGGGGATATGGCAGCAAACAAGGCAGGGGATCATCACATCCTCTCTCCTGAACTCTCACAAAATGGAAGGTAGCAAGAAAAATGCTTCATAACTTCATAGCTACAACATGGAGGCAGTTGTTTGCTGTGCTGCTGTGAAGCAACAACAAAAAAAACCAAAAGAACATTTAATCTATTCACTTTAAGCATCCCTAACTATGCCTTTGTGGCAACTGCAGCTTGGTTTCATTGTGCTACTGAAATGAGCCCAAGATCTTGTGCGACATTTCAAATAACCAGAACAATATATTTCTCCATTACTTTACTTTTAAGCACATGTGTTTTGTAGTTAATGTAGTTCCTGGTGTTGTGAGAGAGCAGTAAAAATGAAATCCATGCTTAATGCAGTGAACTTTGACAACAGCAGCTGCAACTCAAAATTAAAATCCACTGCTTTGCTTTGCTCTCAGGGTCTGAACCAGCTTTGAGGAATGCTGCAGCGCGCTGTGAGTGAGGACATCTGAAATGAAAAAGTGCCTGAGTGGCTGCCCAAAGGACAGATCAAATCACCACAAGCAAACAGTGATGTGCCAAGCTGTTTGCTGAACACTCAGGTGAAATCAGACAAAACCGATAAGCCTTGGAAATTTCAAGGCAAAAGAGAGAGACTGAATTTTTATCATCTGCTGCAAGGCACTAATCATGGAGATAAAAGACTCATTTAGACTGGCTGACTTGACCCAAAAGCCAGAGGAGGCATTGAAGGCAATGAAGTTTCTGCCATCGGTCTCAGAGCACTTTGGATCTGGCCAGAAGACATACACACTACAAATTTGGATTAAGTTCTCTTGAGGGGCAGGTAGTGTATTTTGGTTTGGGCTTTTTTTGGAGAGGTGGGGCGAGAGAAGTTGTGGTTTGGATTTTGTCCAGACAGCAGCAGCAGCAGTAAACTGCTGAGCATTAGTTATTTTTGTCAGTGATCTGATAGTGTCCTTTAGGTGTTTAACTGCATTTTATAATGACCCAATACATCCAGGTTTTGTTCATTTGCTTTCCCTTTATGTCATCAAGGACCTGCTTTGGATTTGTGGCTGAAGTAGGGATTATGCAGACCCCAGGCTGCCTCTCAAGGAGAGTTCTTTAGGAAAATCTCTGCTGAGTACCTGGCAGGCATCAGCCTCAGCTGTGCCTTGCCTGAGGCAGGTGGAATTCTCTCCAGTGATTTTCTATAAGTATCTACTATAGTGACAGTGGAAGAAAAATCCAAGGGAGGAAGGGCATACAGACACTGTGGTCTTAAAAAGATTGTGAATGAGGACTGCCAGGAAGAGTCACTGGTGCCACACTTGCCTACTCACAGGGGATGATACCTCTGTCAGCCAGCACTTCCCACTTGAAACTGGAGTCTTCCTGCTGCCTGTCCTCCACAGAAGAAGCAGTTTCTAATCGCACAGGGTTCATGGCAAAAAAGTCCCTCCTAGAGGGATAAGTGCCAGGTAGGAAAATGACATGGCCCTACTGAGCCTGAAATTTGACACGTAAAGTTAGTCACTCAGAATGAAAGAAAGTGACAAGGTTTACAGCTGAATTAGGTTCCTATGATGTACAAGATTATTTATTCTGTTAAATAATAAAGTAACATTACTGAATGTGCTTCTTGTTATATGTTAATGGCAATAATGTAAATATCTTGCAGATCTCTGTGTGCCATTCACCACTCATTTTCAATGAGAAATAGAAGTAGCAGGAGTCAATAGGTCTGACTCTGCAAGCTTGCTTTCTTTTTGCAGTTAACTTTCCATGCATTGAAATGCTCTGAATACAGATTGAGTTGCTTTGTTCGATATTTATTATTGTTCCACCTGCGTTGAAATGGGAACAGCTCTGGCTTTGATAAATAGATTCAAAGGCAGTCAAAATTCATTGTGCCTCTTCTAAATGCTTTTGTGTCCTCTGCTGGAGCTCTTTTTGATTAACTCTTCCAGAAAGACTTTTCTTGAATCAAAATAGGTCTATTCCTTACTTTCACAGAACATCAGTGCAAACCCTTTTTTTGAACCAGATTGTCCCATGTCATGTATTTGTCCAATTTTTTTGAACAGCCAAAGTTTTTTTTCCCTCTTTTCCATGTTGAGAGACATGGTTCTCCTTCTTAAATCATGGAGGCCATGCACATGACAACTGCTAGATAATTAAAAAGAAAGGTGTCAGAATCTGGCAGTAGAACTTCATTAGCTTTCCAAAGCATAGCAAAGAACATTCATTATCACAGTATGAAGTATCATAAATAATTAGTACTAAATCCAGACATGCCAAGGGAATGATCAGTATGTCTTCATACTGTGATCAGCTTGCCTATTTATTTCATTACTGTCTTCATTGAAAGCTCAATATTTTGCCAATTCTGCCATTCACACTCATTCTCCCAGCATTTGTGGGAAGAAAGAAAAGAATACTAGGATTGTCTTGCTATTTTCTTAAGTCATGACACCAACTAATTATAAATATTTCACCAAACAATAATAGCACTATCTTGATTTAACTTATCCTCAAGATACTTTGTTTTTGAAGGTAGGATAATATTACAAACTGCAGCTGTAAATTAAGGCAATATTAAGCATAAGGCTGATGCAAAACTTCCAAAATGGAAGAAGCTGAGCTTAAAGATGTACATTATGTGTATAAAGTTCTCCTTCAAGAATTCATGTTTGTGCCTGTTCCCTCTTACTTTTATTCGTGTCCTCACTGAATGAGGACTTTTTTCTCCTAAGAGGAGAACTGAGTGTACAGAAGGGCACTGAAATGACTAACTTAAATACACACACAGAGTGTGGATTTAATGTAAATATGCATTTGAACTTATTTTCAAGATCACCCTTATCAGCAGCCCAGGATGTAACTCACTGAATAATGAAAGAGGGGCAGCATTAGTTTAAAGTGATTGCTGTGTTTGTTCCATTATTAAGCTTTGTTGCCTGGTGCTACAGGGCAAGGAAACACAGCAGGGCTAAGTGGGGAGAGGAGTACCATGAAAATTTAACTGGAGGCATGCACCAAGAACCTGCAAACAGCAGAACACAGAGACTCTAAGGCATCAAATAAATGAACAAAATAATCCACTCCTCCTATTATGCTTACTATCCTTTCTTCCTCTGTAAATCTCCTGCACCTGTGCCTGGAAGACACCTCCTGCTTTCACCTGGGCTTCAGGTTTAATCCAGACATCTGTCTTGAACTACCCTGTTTATTAAAACTTGGGGTTGAATATCCCATTCCTGACAGTTCAGCTACCTGGAGTGCCTTGATATGGCCCAGGACAGGAGAGCAGAGCTGCAGCTGGTGTTCAGGGCACAGAAATGGCTCTCTAGCTCCTGCCCAGGACCCTGGCACCAAGGGCTCCTCTGTGAGCCTCAGATGCTGCCAGTTTGACTGAGTGGCTGAGAGCAGTCCATCTTCCTGTTGTGTTAGTTCCTAAATAATCCATAAGCATAATAGTAACAGGTTCACCTCAAGCATGATTATCACTAAGAAATAATCCCACTCATTTTGGTTTAATTTTTTTGAAAAAGAGATGTGAATTCACCCAACACAAGTGGGAAATATCAATTATAATAAAATTCCTGATACAGGAGGGAGAAAAAGAGTGAAAGCATTTTAAAAGTGTTGAAAGATTACAATTAATTTTCCATTAAAGAATTGCTCATTGTTTGGAAATTGTACAGAATGAGAATAGAAGGTTACAAAATTATCACAGCAGCATCATTCAATTTACAAAGGTTTTAAAATTTTTTTTTAACCTTCCTAGAATTGGTGGATGGGGAAGAAACATACACAGTCTAAAATCTTTTCAGAGGCTCCATTTGGCTCTGTAGTTGAGCAGCTGGCAAGAGGCTGCCTGGTTGTACTTCCCAAGAAAGCACTGAAGTGGCAGAACCCAACTGATCCCAAGTTTTCACTAGACTGAGTAAAAGACAAGGCTGTTAACAGCATGTGCTGCATTGAAGGGAAGAGGGGCACAACCACATTTCTGCCAGCTGAGGGCAAGCTGGGCTACCCCTCCTAGAACAAAGTTCTGCCAGAGCCTGGCACAGCTGCACGTGGAAGGCTGCAGCTTTCCTCCCCCAGGAGAAGCAGGAAAATGTTGACAGCAAGGAATGTGGGGAAGGAGCTGGCTCCCAGTCCTGCTGCCTGGGTTTGGATAAGCCAGCCCTGCTCTGCCTGGGAGAGCATCATGGGCCTTGCAACCAGCTTGGGACTGAGACACTCACACTTAGAGGGGAGATGCTGGTCACACCCTGAAAGCCAGCTGCCCAGAAACAGACAGAAAGAGTCCTGATAGAGTTTCTGAGACAGCTAATATAACTCACCAGATTCCATACAAAGACAATAACAGGTTTTTGTGTCACAGAGACTGCAGGGAGCTTGGTTGTTGTCTGCGGAAATTCATGGGAGAGATTGCGTTCCTGTTCAGTAGTTCATTTTCAGAAGGTGATTTAGCCACTTGTTTTACTCAATTTAAAACCTTCAGCTTGTTATTCATAAGAAAAAATAGATTACAGTGCCTGAGAAGCTGTATTTCTTTTTCTTCACAATGGCTTCAAGCAGGTCCTCCAATACTTCACTGGCCTGGGCAGTTTCCCTCAGCTCTCCTTTGTCCTCCTCCATGGGGAGGTATATCATAGTGAGAAATCAAATCAAAATTTACTGCAAGATTAAAGGCACTGGAGATCAGAGCAACTTGCAAGGAACCACTGTGCTCAGATTAATGCCCAGACCAATGCTGCTTTGAATTCCACTCTAGTTTCACAGATTATCAGGGAACAATAGTCAAATTAAAACAAGGTCGTTTCTTCTTGGCAGCAATCATGCTTGGCTGGAACTTGCTCTGTCACTGTCTGCACTAATCAGTCCCTTCAAAGTTTGCCTGGCACCCTCTGGGGCTGCCCCCCACAGGTAGCCCTCTCCTTACCTTCTCATTTCAGCTTCTTCCCAGCTTCTGAGGGTGGTGGGAGAGAGCTTAGAGGTACAACTCACCAGATGCAGAGCAGGAGCCTAGGGAGCATCAGGCTAAACCCAAGCACAAAGGAGGATTTACTTTGTGAACTTGGCTATTCTACTCTGTCTCCCAAGGTAGATTTCTCTCTGCCTTTGCATCAACAGAGGCAATAACCTGCAGCTCTGCACCCTGCCTTTTTTCTCCTGGTGTACAATGAAGAAAACTGATTTAAGGTTAGTGGTAAGAGAGAGCATAGTCTTTAACCATTGCAGTTCTCACGCAGCATTTTGATAACACCTCTGCTAACAGAGCTGATAGAGAGGAGGATGACAGAGGGGAGGACATTCCCTTCTTGCTCCTTTTCTTTGCTACTTTGAAAGTTTTGACTATTTTCCCATAACTACAGAGCTAACAAGAATGAGAAGTAAAATGGCTTTTGAAACGTGAAAATTCAATATTAGAAATGTGATGAGAAGACACAAATGTAGCTGTTTGAAAAGGTTTGCTGAACAGAGAACACAGGGCTGTTGTACAGCTCCTGCACAGGAAGAATGAAGAGAGCAAAAGGAGCAGGCTGTGGGGGGACAGAGCAGAGATAGACTGAGATTCTTTTAACTAAAAATTCAATACAGCTTCATTCATTATATATTTTTTATGAAACAGTGGAATTAAAAAGAAAAGGCTTCAATGAAACATGGGGCTTCCAGCTTGCTCAAGAATACTGCAAAATCCCTTATTCAGTTTCCCTTGAAGCCAAGAGAAACATGTCTTTTCTGGTCCAATTTTCAGCTCTTTGAAGCAGAAACTCAGTCTTTTATGTGTCCCTACAGTGCCCAGTGCAATAGGTCTCCTGTCTCAGCAGGGACTTCTAAGTGCTATTGTAATAAAATTGATTAATCATAATTTCTAATAACTCCTTAATATTTCCAGTATAATCCTTGACTAAAAAAATGTGTGCAGGCTGAAAAGGCATGAAAGTTTAATTTAGAACACAGTAAAGATAAGTTTCTGCTAGGAGAAAATCTAACACAAAAGGTAGTAAAAATGTTGTTCAAATTAAGCAGATACAGAAATTATATTAACAGTGTAACAAACCATAAATCCGGGCTTTACATCTATTTATAAGCTAAAAATTAAGTGTAAGATGAGTGGGATATGCACTGGCATGCAGGGATGCTATTTATGGCTCCAAGAAGAGGGAGATGTACTGTTACCCAGCTCCATCTGCATGGCAATGAAGGGCCACTCAGAGATAGATGTGTAAATCTTCCTGCTGTGATTCCTCCCCACTCTTTTGCAAAGTAGCACTTAATATTGACTCCTGTACTGCTGTCACATAACCCCCACGATAAGGGTGGAAATGGAAGGGCCAGCTCTCATCTCTCACTGACTCTGGCTCAGGTTGCAAATGTGGGCGGACACTGCTGCATCACTCTGCACTTCAATAAATGTTTTTAAGGCTTATTTTTCACAGCAGGAGCAGGAATGAAAAATAAGATTCAATTGTACATGTTGACAGGCTGGGAGAAGTGCCAGTATGCCATAACCCCAAGTACCAGCCCAGCCCTGCCACTCGGTAAAGTGCAATTATTGTAAATTGGTTCAGAGCCTGGCAAACATCAGAGGCACATGTGTGCCTCTCTGCAAATATGCATACACAGGATTCATAAATGATCCTGGGGCTTCCTTTTCTCCCTGGTAGAAGGAAGTTTAATAGCTTTAATGTGAGCTATTCTTTTCCCTCAGCTGGGGCAGATTTCTACCTGAGGGAGCTCCTCTAGGCTTCCCTCCAAGCCAGTGAAGAACACAAATATCACAGGAGGGGCTCATCTCCCCCTGTGGAAAACAGGGGATGCTTGGGCCATTCCCATCTCCCTGCTAGGCAGCTGAGAATTACACATCTTACATTTGGCTGGATGAAATGCTTACTATTTGGATGCCTAATGTCATTTGAGTTGAAGTTTTGTGTAACTTCACAGCAAAGAACCACAAATATATCTAAACATGCTAGCTTTATAGAGAGAAAATTGTCAATTTGAAAGTCTATTTTCTGTGGTCATTTGCAACCAAAAGAAAGTATAAGCTCCATTGAAATAAAAAAAAAAAAAGCCTTTCATCATTCAGAGTTATAAAATAAAATAAAAGCTAAAGTGTAGAAATAGATAAGATTTTACCCCAGAATTTAATCTTCTGTATCCATGACATTAAGCAAAACATAGCATGGAATTGTAGAATACCAGGCTGGCTATTCATGTGGCTTTCCATCTCTGGTACATGCCTGTCATGCTATTGAGCATACTCAGAACTCCCCAGTTCAGCAATGCTGCTGAACAGAAAATCCCACATGTGGGTGAACATGAGGAAACATTTTCCTGCAAATTATTTCTCAAAAATATCAGCTGTGTGATAAAGCTGTGGGATTAATTAATTTAGTATGCATTTCTAATTGCCTTATTGCAATCCTTCTCTCCCAGGACTAAAGCTAATGCTCCATATCTTGAAGTATCTTCAAATTTCAGGGTTTTTTTCCTTATCATGGCAGGCCATGAAATTATTCTCTTACCTTCAACATAAGGAATTTTGGTACCTACAGATACAGGTACTACATAGACATCCTGCAAGTCTGCATAGATATTTCCACTCTTTATGGTAGAAACCTTTTTAAAATGTAGCTGCTTTTTTCCCCTTAATGCTGAAGTACCATTGGGAAGTGCAGTGCAAGACACAGCTCATAGATGCAGGTGTATATCATTCCTGTACCACAGCTCTATCAAGAGATTTTAAATAAAGAGACAGCACTGAATCAGCTAATGATCTGACCTAATTTAGTCAAGTTAATATTTTAGAGAGCCCAGTACCTTGTATTTAGCTCAGCAATATCTCCCCCAATTCATCCAGTTCTTGATTTGACTATTTTAACAATAATTTACAACCTAATAGTTGCTGATGGCAGTCAGATTTTAGTTTATTTCTACTGTGTTTAGTTCTCCTGTGTGAACTCGTGTATTTTTTCTTAGTGAATTAAATTCATCATGAGCTCAAAGAGAGAGGAGTTTGAACTTTTTCCTGGACTTGCCAGAAGGATCATTCTGAAGACTTTAGCTGGACAGAGAACAGAAAATTACCTGGTCTGTTTGAATTTCACAGAAGAAATAAACCCTAAGCCAAGAATTATTCATGGAAGCAACTCAACCTGTAGTTAGAATAACTGTATTACATCCATTTCAAAATGATTGGCAACAAAAAGGAGATAAATTATAAATTTGATTTTTAAAAATTATTCCTGAAAGCATATACTTTTTTTCTTGACGAAAAAATGCGTACCATGATTTTATTTAAAATACAGGCTTTGGAAGATGTCAGATCATCATGATAATGTGAATAAGCATAGCAGGTGATCACAAAGCTCTCACTGCAATCAACCCCAGCTCAGCCTGCTCAAATCCCCAACTCACACGAAAGCCCAGCGCTCCCAGCCATGTAGGGCAGGAAAAAGCAGTGATCACATGTATTATTCAAGGAGAGGGACAGCAAAATGAGGAGCACATCTTGCAGCAGGTACCTGCAGCCTTTTGGGAGGCAGCAGTGTGTCCTGCAGCCCCCTGGCCCCGCGGCTCTGCGCCTCAGCAGCCGCTCCGCGTGTCTCACCGCGCCGCGCGGCGCTGGGGAATCCAGCCCTGCTGCTGGCCTGGCGCCTTGAATATTTCATCTCGGTCCCTCGCTACAACAGATATGTGATGAGCAAGATAAAGCAAACTCTTTAACAACCTGTCTCTCTTTCTTGGACAAGCAAGCCCTGACTTGCAACACATGGGAAAAGACAGTCAGCAGCTCCCAAGATGACCCTTCTTTGAAGTGATATCTTTTTTTACTTCATTTGCATTCTGGTTTCCAGCTAAACCAGGACTTGCACCGTCGATATCTACGTGTGTCTGTTCCAGTCCATTCACTAACAATTTCTGGCAAGTGGGCAATTTCAATTCAAATTCAACAGAGGTAACTTTCAAATATATCTAGTCCCTAAAAATATTAGTTGGCAACTGTGTCAAACAGAAAAAAAATCACTTACCTTCTGGAGGAAAGTCAGTGTAGATTTATCCTGTAG
Source organism: Molothrus aeneus (assembly GCF_037042795.1). NCBI lineage: Eukaryota > Metazoa > Chordata > Aves > Passeriformes > Icteridae > Molothrus > Molothrus aeneus. Next base: position 16,658,500 of record NC_089653.1, read on the forward strand.
AAGTCAGGAACAAGCCAAGAAGCCTCACAATATTCCCTCAGTAACCAATGGAGACATTAGCTAAAAAACAAAAGGGAGAACACAAAATGGAATTAGAAGCACAACAGGTATGAGCACACATGAAAGCATATCTGCTAGATTATAGAATATCTTCTATCAGCCAAAAACCAGTGTTTGGGTAACCTTAGCCAAGGCATCAGACTTAGATACCATATGTTTAACTCATTCAAGCCCTTGAAAAGCCATTTTCAACTTGTTTGGCCAAGTGTCTACTGTTTGCCAGTAGAAACTTGGCCAACACCAAAAACCATTCCTCTACATCTTTCACGATTCATTATAAATGCCTCTGATGGTTTTTTCCTGCTTAAGGAACGGTTGTTTAAAATTTTGCATACAAGTCCTCTTATAAATTCTTTTAAAACCATTTTTAAGTCTTATATAATTTCTTTTTCCTGTGTTTCTGGAGTGTTGTCTGTAGAGGCACTCACTAAAATTTCTGCATCACTGTAAACACATTTACTTCTGATTTATGGCAGCCATATAGCAGCCTTCAATCTTCAACAATGAAACCATGGAAACTTCACCAGATGAAGGCTGGTGGATGGAGGAAGAAAGAAAAACATTGTTAGACAAATGGCTGGCCAGAATCTGGCTCTGACTGCATCTTTGGGAGCAGGGAAGAGCAGGGGTGCTCCCATGTTCCAGCTCCTACAACAGACTGCTGGCCTTGTCACCCACTGTCCAGACTTGCTGGAATCATGTTGTGGTCTTCAACACCTTTCTATTACCTCAGGGCTAGTTTTCCTGTTATTCCTTTAACCACTAACATATTTTACCTCCAAAGAAGAACATATTTAATTAGAAAATGAAATTAAATTACTCAATCTCCCCTTCTTCCTTTAATTTTATCAATATCTTGACTTCACTTGGAGCTATTCCCCAGTCAGAGCTAGAGGGAAGAAAAAACCCCTGATCTGAATGCAAGCTTGTCTTACTTAGTCTTTCTTTTTCTAATTTAATTTTTATTTTTGTAATTCTCACATTTCCTTGGGCTATTTAAGATGACAGCAGCCTCTTGCCTTGTGTGATACAGGACTTGAACTATTTTCAGAAGCAGTAAACTCAAGGAATAAGAAATAACTATAAAACTTGTCCAGTGGGTTGACTTGATCTAATACTTCCAGACACCTATTATTCCACATTTACTGGACTTCCTCTGCCCCTTCAACACTGTACACTTGCTATGTCTTTTCTGGATAAGGAAACCAACACAATGACTCTAACAGCAGTTTTCCTTTCACCCCTGAGATGTGTACCCTTGTAGATTGCATGCATTGATCCACTTAATGCATAAATGTTCCCTGAGTAAATGCTATTGAGTCTGGCAGCTGCAGTGACACTCCCCTGCCATATGCATTTTCTGTACAGATCATGGCCCTTTGCCCACCTCTGGCTCAGAAATGTGCTGAGAATGAATGTGTCGAAGCTCCAGGACACCTCTCCTGGCGTCTATTATGTTCTTTTTCCTGTAGCCCATGAAAGGCCACAACAACCACAGCTGATAAAGGACAGAGAGAAAATGTGTTACAGAACAAGGAGACAATGCAACAAATACAGCTCATGGGAGAGAAAGGATATTGTGGGAAGACAAGAGCTTTGTGGGATGCCTGAGGTCAGGCTGCATGGTCAGAAAGGTGATTCCTGTCTTTCTGGCCCATGCCAGAGACTCTGCAGAGGAGAGGAGAGAGCAGAGGAGCCTCATTGTGTCTAGTTTCAGCATATCAGCACCCTGGTGTGAGAAACTGAGTTTCAGGGCTACAGGAGGCTACCCATTCTAAATGCACACTCCTGTGAGTCCCATCAGAGACAGAATGCATATAAATCTCCTGAATTACTGAACAGAAAATAAATCAAAAAGCAAAAAAGGTTCTATCTCAGTTCAGCATGCCCAAAACTAATTTGCTTGTATTAGTATTTTCATTCAAATAAGCCTCCTCTCAAGAAATAAAGCACACTGCTAGGAAAAATCATTGGTCCTGCAGCTGTGATCAGGGAATGAATGAGACATGACAGTGCTCCTGTAGATGTTCAGACAGCCTGAGCTTGCCTCAGTCATCTTTTCCTGCGGTGGCAACATCCTGTGTGATGCAGTTTTGTGCAATTTCTGACATTGTCATTTCAGATGTCGTAAAATCCTGGAAGTGAGAGAAGGGACCAGGGAAAGAGGGGAGAAAATAGAACAGAAAATAGCATCTGACAACACATATCCAGTCCCTTGTGTCATTGCAAGGTTTGCATGACTTGTCAGGATAGCCACCAATCTGATCAAAATGTGCCTACAGCTGGCATGGCAAACGTGCCAAGCCTTGGAAACCTCTTGATGTCATAACCTAAATAGCAGAGAGGTCAATTGATTTTGATTTTCCTTCTCCCTTTCTTAGTAAAACACCCAAGTCTGAGATGAATGCATTTCTGCTAATCAGTGACAGCAAACTGGACAAGGAAAAGGCAGGTTTAGCACAATTAGCAGCATTCACAGTGGCTTCTCTTCCACAGGTTTCTCCAGAGCTGGTTCTCTGGAATCTCCCAGCAGGGTTGAACTGATATTGAACTTCCCTCTATTAGAAATTATTTGGGCACATATTTTTGTGTACATTGATAGTAAAAGAGTTTTCTGACAGGTTAGCCTGTCCCACTGTCAGGCTAACCAGGTTCACAGAGAAGTTGTCAGGCAGATGAATGGACCTCTAGTGTAACTAGAGATGGCAGATTTCTTTAGCAAATCATCATAAAACCAGTTAGCAATGGATAGAAAATGTTTCTTTCTAAATTATACGTGTCACATGAATACACAGAGCTAACCTGCTAAATTGTCATGACTTGCATATACAGTTTCTCCACCACTCTGTCACTCAGGCACCTTTTAATGCAAATCCTTCCCATTAGCAGATTGCTTCCTCAACATCTGGTGGCCTCTCCTTCTGCCTAGTTAGATGGTCAAAAAATATTCCAATTATTCTCTGTTTAATCAATCAAAGTATTTTCATTAGAAACCAATACTCTTCCAATAGTTTCAACAAACATAAAATGTGATTTTTTAATGGGAATCTGTATGGTTATTAACAAAATTTCATCTCTCTTCCTGCCCTCCCTCCCTCATCTGGGTACTTGGTGCGCTTTAGGTCCTGGATTCAGAGCAGCTCAATGTTGAGATATGGAGAGCAGCATTTCTATGACACAAATTTAGGGGAATGCTGCAGAACCAAGAAAGAGATTCTAGACATTCCCTGGTGTCCAAACCGCTCAGGGGGAGCCAATATGGACCCTTCCACAAGGAGGTTTCACTGCTTTCACCAGTGAAATCAGTTTTCAGTTATGGTGACCCTGCAAGGGACTCTCACATATGCATTGTGTTTCTAAATCTGTGGACAAATTAAAGATGGACTTGCCAGGGCAAAAGGTTTAAAGTAGCTGAATGGATTCTGAGCTGTGGAAAAGGGACTCTTGATTTAGGTAGCCTTCAGTTCTGGGTTCCCATTTCTCAGAGGGTACCTATTTTCAGGTATCAAGGTTTCAGATTCTTTTTAGGTGCTTTTCAGGTCCCCAAAGTATTGAGCAGCTGCAGAGTGAAAGACAAAACCCTCAGGAATCTCCAGGGCTCAGAAGCCCAAAGTGGAAGTAACCAGAAATCTCCTGCCACTCTGTGTTGGCAGCCGGTTCTGCTTTGTGGTTCCAGCAGTAAGAGAATTTAAAGGGGTTCACTGCTCCTTGTGAGACTAAGAAGAACAAATATAAATTCTCAGCACTCTCAGATAAAAAAATTAGGCCATTCAGTTCTGCTTTGGGTTTGTTTTGGTTTTTTTTGTGATGCTCTCCTAAGAAAGGGGAGAGTAGCTTAGGGGGAAAATCAGAATGATTTTAGTAAGCAGATGTTATGGTGTTTGATGTAAGAATTAGGAGGTAATAGTGGTTACTAAAAAAATGCACTACATAAATAAGGAATTACTTACTATGCATACCACAGACAGAATAAAAACAAAGAGCCACATTATGATCTCATAAGAGCTAATAAAATTTTTGTTCTCTTGCTTTTAGACTAATTGTACCTGAATGGCCTTATTACAACACCATTATTTGGTCCACTTTTAAAAGCATTTCTATTTTTTTCTAAGATCATTTTGGGTGCAAAACTGAAAAAGAATTCCAAGCAGAGAGCAATAATCTAGCCTTGCACTGAATGTGTTACACTGGTAAATATAAATAGCAACAATTCATGAACAAGATTATTTGTGAAGCATAAGATCACAGTACTAAAAAGTGACTATAGTCCAGAGTCTTTTCATTCTTTAGTTTATGACCTGATGAATTATTAGAATTGGTTTACAAGTTCTTTCCTTTAGCAAGCTGAAAACTTGCGTGGAAAACAAAACAAAAGAAAACACTGAAAACAAAACCCAAAATCAATCCAAAAAGAAAGCCAAACTGGGCTTCTAGATGAATTCTGAACTTACAAAGAAATAGCAGTATGGAAAAATCACAAGAAAATTGTACAATATGCCATCATAACACCCTTGCACTCTCTCATAATAAAGAGAAAAATTAAAGTCAGCTCTGGATTTTATTTCAATAGGAATAAACTAGGAATTAAGTATTATTTAATAATGATTTCTGCCTTTCAGTTCTATCTTTGTCCAAAACTACATCACTTTCTTAAATATTTTTATGTTGTTACAGTTCTTGTTTACAACTTAGTATGGTTATTTCTACAGTACTGTGAAAGGCATTGAGGGAAAATTTTACATGTGTCGTTGAACACTACTGAATTTCACACAATGCCAGAAGTATAAATAAAGCCTAGTTCAGTGTGTTTAGGTGATCATTAGAGATCTCAAAGAGACTGACAGCATAAATACATTCTAGTCTCTTTTAAAGAGAAATTTTTCTTTTGACTTACAGTATTTTACACATCACAAAATTTTATATATGACAAAGAAGTAATTTTAAATAGGATTCAGCTGTTCAATAGTTCTGTTTGTAAGTATTTATTTAGTATGGAATGGAAAAGAATGAAATATGGTTTAATTAGCACTGTCAAACAGGTACCAAATTTAACTTGGCAGGAAGGATAAAGTTAACAAATCTTAAGTCTTTTGTCTCTCTGCATGATCAGCACTCATATACCTCAGTTATCTGACCTGCTAAGAGATGCATAAAACCACACTGCCAGGCCCCCTTTATTGCAGCTTATTGTCTTGGACACCATGGGCACAAAGACATAACAGCAGCAGCGTGGTTTAATTAGGCCAGAACTTGATTAACTCTGCACACTGGGGATGGCTCTCAGAACTCACTGCTGTAGTGCAGTCCTTGCCCCCTGGGAGAGGCTGCCCTGTGCCCTGCTGGCCCTGCCCTGTGCCCTGCTGGCCCTGCCCTGTGCCATGCTCTGTGCCCTGCTGGCCCTGTGCCCTGCTCTGTGCCCTGTGCCCTGCTGGCCCTGTGCCCTGCTGGCCCTGTGCCCTGCTCTGTGCCCTGCTGGCCCTGCCCTGTGCCCTGCTGGCCCTGTGCCCTGCTCTGTGCCCTGTGCCCTGCTCTGTGCCCTGCTGGCCCTGTGCCCTGCTGGCCCTGTGCCCTGCTGGCCCTGTGCCCTGCTCTGTGCCCTGTGCCCTGCTGGCCCTGTGCCCTGCTCTGTGCCCTGCTGGCCCTGTGCCCTGCTGGCCCTGTGCCCTGCTCTGTGCCCTGTGCCCTGCTCTGTGCCCTGCTGGCCCTGTGCCCTGCTGGCCCTGTGCCCTGCTCTGTGCCCTGTGCCCTGCTCTGTGCCCTGTGCCCTGCTGGCCCTGTGCCCTGCTGGCCCTGTGCCCTGTGCCCTGCTGGCCCTGTGCCCTGCTGGCCCTGTGCCCTGCTGGCCCTGTCCTGTGCCCGGCTGGTCCTGCCCTGTGGCCTCTGCCTCTGCCCAGGGGACAGCTGCCTGGAAAGGGTTAACACCCAACTGCAGTGACATGACCTCGACCTGATGTTCACTGCTCACCTTCACCCATGAGGATGAGTCTGGAAACAAGCGCAGTGAGTAATCCTGTTCAAGGGCTCCATGAACTATCTGCAGAGATTAGACTACTGACATCATTTTCAAAAACACTGAAAGAAATATCATCCTCTTGTTAAAGATAAATGTGTGTGCTTTTTTGGTTTTTTTCTGGTTGGTTTTTTTTTTTGGGATTTTGTTTTTTGGTTTTTTGGGGTTTTTTTGCTAGAATATGTAACTTCTCATTCTCTTCTAAAATCAGGTCAGATATGAGGATGTTTCCCAATGAAGGGAGTAAGGGCAGTGATGAGGGCATGTTTGCATCTCATCCAAACATCCCATTTTCCTTTTCCTTCTGATGTTGCCTCTTCCCCTCCCTGTTATAAATATTTCATTTTTATCCCATTTTAAATTATATTTGAAGCGGTTTGTTTTGCAATGCTTAAGTGTAATGTTTTGTCTTGCTGGAATGTTACCCTTTCTCTCAATGAAATTCTGAGGGAATCAACCTGTAGTTGTGATATGTTTCACGTGGTCAGGAGACATTTTCTATCAAAACACCTCGGAACAGTAATGTTCAGTATGTTCAAAAAATCCTTTTATTTAGCTGTTCCAATATGGCTATAAAAGATTTGCATTGGGATTTGTGTCTCATGCAGTCCCACACTGGCATGGTAACAACAGCAAATGTAATAATGATCATCCTCCTGTGGCCACAGTGCTCTGCCAAAGCCATGGTTTTGAAATGACCATATGCATTCCAAACCAGCAGGTTTGTAAAACACAAAATAATAACTGCTGTGGGGTTTCTCACCATGCTCAGCTGCCTCAGTGTGTTTACAAAAGGAACATGAGCTCTGCAAAATAAAATCCTGCTCTGCTGTGCTTCATTCAGAAAGTTCACTTTGCTCCTCTGTCCCATTCCCCTCCTGCACTGCTCACACTCCTCTCTCAGGGCATTGCCTGTCTGTCCCTGAGGACATTTACCCACTGCTGCATTAGAAATGCCCCCTGCATTTACTGCCAGGCTCCTGGCAGGCAGCATCAACCACAAACAATGCAGCACGACTGCCTCCCAAACATCCCTGCTGCACACAGCCTGTACTTGGGCTGCTGAGTGCCATCTGAACACACCACACCAATATTCACCCACAAGCCCCCATTAATCAGAAGAGCCTTTCATTCCCTTGCACTCTCACACTTTCATTCTCTGTGTAGATTTTCCTCTACAGTAATTTCTGTGGAGTTTTAAAAGAAGCTGCAGAATGTCCTACAGAAAATGCTCCATGCAATTACTCAACCCCAAAAGGGTTGTCTTTCCCACTTATTTTTCTTCAGAGCAAGAAAGATGCACTTAGCATACTACATATAATTTAGCCTGAGCCAAATATAGCATGTACTATGATGTGAGCATTGATTTGTTTTTCTTTGCCCATCTATTACCTCAATGAACACATCTGGAGAAGGTGCAAGCCTAAATCAAGTTGTGAAAATTACCTTTGAATTAAGCTGAGAGATAAGAGAATTCACAGCACTGTCATCTGGGCACATATAAGAAACTGAGTTATTATGCTCACCTTCTCTACTAAAACAATGCATTTGAAAGGTCTGGCTTCTTATAAATCATTTAATAAATACATTATTATTGACAGACAATTAAAAAAAACAAAAACATGACTATCCACGTTATTTACAGCTGGATTCTGGAGGGCAACAAGAATGGATAAGCTGAGACATCTTACATCCAAGGAGTTAAAAGCAGCACCTGATAGTGAATGTGTATTTTACAGCTACATTCTGATCTGATCCAGGGGATGGTGCTGCTTGAATTAACAGTGTGAGAAAAAACCCAGATTTTGCAACCTACCTTGTGATGGAAATGTGATTGCTTTTATAGTCCATATCTGCCTCCTATTACCTGTCAGCTACATCAGTGCAGTTTTGTGCACTCCATTCAGAACACCTACCAAAATAACCTACAAATAACTTCAGTTTTTGAGGAAGAATAAAAAACTTCCACTTTACCTTAGTATGGCTTGTCACTGAAGCCATTAAGACATAGGGTTGTTATGCTCTATCTCTGCTGGATACAATTTGAAACACTGATTTTTCCAGCCTGGTGCCTTATTTCATATATATGTTCACAGGCACAGAGTTAAATTCAGGCTTAATGCAATTTGACTAGAAAATCCACTTAAATTGTCAACAGAATAAAATATTATTTCAGAACAAGGTGTCTAGACAGCACTTCTATTTAATTTTCAGTGAGATTATTCTAAGTCCACTTCCAGCACTCATCCAGGGGATTTCCACCACAAGTTTTTGCTACTTTAAAGTCAGTGTCTGCACTGGGATATAATTCTGATTGTTGATGGCAGGGCCCAGCATTGCCTCCCTAATCTGAGCCCTGCCATGTCCAGCTGGAGATTATTCCATCTGGAAGCAGGTGGGTGGCACAGGAGCCCCATCACTGCCAGCCATGGGGTGACCAGCAGAGAGGGGAAACAGCACCTGAATCATTGCATGTTACTGGTGACCAACACCTGGATGGTTTTTATCACTCCAGGAGCCCCCACATGAGTTGCTCTTTGACAGAAATAACTCAGATGGTCAAGGCTGACAGCTCATGCCTGCCAGGGGGCAGGCACTAGAAAGGTACCAGGCTCTGGCTCTGTGCTCCCAATCAGAAAGGAAATGATAAACAGAGGACTGTTGTAGCCACTCTCACTCTGCCAAGGTCTCTGTTGCCCCAAGGATGATGTGTGTGTCTTCTTGGAAAGCAGAGCACTGTGTCCTGTGCACATAATCCTCTGCACACTGCCTTTGCAGGCCCAGGTGCCTGCATACAGGACAAATCTAAGATTTTACTCTTTCAGTCACTTCTAGTAACTGAATTCAAACAGGAGAAGTCATTCACACATACACACAAGTGCATTTTCTATATGAAACTTAGGAACACAGCAGAAGTAAGGCACCTGGGAAAGTTTTCTTCAGTTTATGAATCTGTCAAGACACATCACAGAGTAATTGCGAGTATTGTTTTAGTGATTATCTGAGGGCATTATAATTACAATACAAAACCATCTGCTCTTGAGGACTGCCTAATTACTCTGTGTCAAGATGAGATTAAGCTTGAATTTCCTTCTGTCTAGTTCTAACCTTAGTATGAATTGATCATTAAATAGAAGCACTAGCCAATCTTATAAGAAATAGCTTTCTTCATTTGTACTCCTTGAAATGAGTGGCTGTTTCCTAGGAATCATCATGGAGTCATCTCTGCTAAATCACTAATTCCCCTGTGCTTGGGTCCTTACCAAACCTCTCCTGTGGGCAGTGAGCCCTGCAGCAGCCTGGCCCAGGAGCCAGCAGCACTGCTGCCATTGCTCTCACTGGATGGGGTGGTAAATAGGTATGATTCGTGCTGACAAAATTGAAACAGTAATCAATATTGCTTCAGTAATTAATATTTGGAAATAATAAAACAGTTAAAAGTTGTAATGCCAAGGAAAGAAAGGGAGGGGAGGGGTTCCACTCCCCCCCCCCCCTTTCCTGCAGATTTTCAAGGACAGGAAAAAGCAAGAGATAACAGTTACTAAAAATTAACAGAAAGAAGGGAAAATCTGGTTGGGTCCCAGGAAAATGCCACCTACAGGAGATTTATTGCTTTGATGCTTAAATGTAGTAATATGTTAGTCTTGTTAGTCTTGGCTTACATTATACTAGCTGGGTGCACATGTGGAACCCAAAGGTGAATTAAAGGACATCGAGGAAGAGGAGAGGCCTTCATCAAAAGCGACCCCCAAAGAGTGGTGTGACCACCCGACCGAGTGGTGGCGCATGTGGGGTAAAGGTGGTGATGAAGGTAGAAGTGTGATGAATCGAAAATGGGAGGAGATGGCATTGACACATGGCATAAAAGGGGGGAATCTCCACTTGGCAAGCTCGTACGTGGGGTGGCAAGGGTCCAGAGCCCTGCACTCCCTACCCCATGGTTATCCTTTGCTTATGTGCTATTATTGGAACCAAATTATCCCTTATTTTTAATCAAGTTATATTGTCAATATATATTTTCTAAGCTATTCAAGTAAAATTGCTGCTATCTCAAATATTGTTTGGTTTTTTATGATTGGATAATTGGGCAAACATAACAATGAGAAGGACTGATTTCACTGCTGAGGAGGATGCCTGAGCATTTCTTTATGAAAATTATTATGAAAAGCTAAATTTTAAAAGCAATCCTATTCATTAAACCTCCAGTTGCCTAAATTTGTTCATGATCAGGCTTTAGGTAAACCTTGTCTTTTGACACACTCCCCTAACAACCTTCTGAGGATTCAGAAAGTTTCTCTTTATCTGCCAATAAAAAATTAGTTTTATTGAATCTCCCCACATCCATAGTTGATGACTTTCAATACACTGTAAAATTTTATGCTGAACAGAAGAATTACTGAGAGGAAAATAAGAAATTCAGTTCAATTCCTCTCACCTTCTACCTTTCCCTTTTGCTCCACTGTCTCCTTTTCTTTAGTAGCTCTACACTTAATTTCTTCTTCCACCAGTACAATAAACAATTATTTAACTCTTTCTTTGCTGCTTCCATTTAGCTTCCATTTCCATGCTACTTAACTAAATGGTTAAGAAAAGTTTGCTTAAATGTTTTAAATAACATCTCTGGAAAAGTTTGTCTTTGCCTGGATGAGGATGTGAGTACCAGAGAATGCAATCATTTCTCCTCTCTCAGGCAAATTGGAATCATGACCAGACAAACTCTTCATGCTACTTGCAGTGTTGAAGGTGCTTAGGGTGGCAAATTCAGCCCAGCCTTCAGCAGTCTTAATCTTTAAAGAAAGCATGTGACAAGTACTCTTTTTAAATATGCAGTCTAGCCTTCCATAAAAGCAAAGGTTAGAGAGGTAAAATGCAATAATTTGGGAAATTTTTCTTCTCAAGGGCTGTATGGTCTCTCATAAATCTGTATATACTAATAAGACTCATATATCACTCCCAGTGCAATGTACAGGACAGAATTAACTGTAATTCTTGCTTTTTTCTTTTAAAAAAGAAATATTCCTTTAAAAGGTGCCAGATTCACAGCAGTAGCCAGTGATAACCTCTGCTTATCCACACCTAAGAATTTACATAGCATGTAGTGTGCTTTTCATCATAACATTTCAATAAAATCCTTTAGCTTTGACCTGTAAGAAACAGCTCTGAAGGTGGAAAAGTTTTATCTTCACATTGGTTCTTTGCAAAAGTGACCTAGCAGGGAGGTGCAGCAAGGATGCCAGCTGTGGGAGGAACACAGCTCCAAGGAAAGGGATTATTTTTGATACGCAACACCCATGAGCTGGATTAGCCTATCAAGGCATTTAAAAATCTTTATAAAAGTGTTTGCCCTCAAAATCACCTTGAAATATCATGGCCTTCACTACATCCACATAAGGAGCTTAAAACTTTCTTATTCTAAATTACTGGCTCTGGCATCTATAAACATGTAACTTTTGTTTGTTTAGCTGCCACTGAGATGAATTTACAGGCCTAATAAAACAGCAAAATGTATTTGCAATGTAAAACCATCACATGGGTTTATTTCATCAAACTATTTTTTTCTAAAGTAAACCTTTCTAACTAATTAAAATATAATGATATGTAACATTCACATTGTGGTATAGGATGCATTTTGATTTTATATATCAAGCAAGAGACATTTAAAATAAACACAAATGGGTTTCACAGATTATTCTATGGGTTATTCCATATTAACTCAATAATGTGCTACTCTCCAGAGTTTTAGGAAAATGTATCTGATTTTTGCTACTGTCCTTACACACAGAATTCTGTATAAATTAGTGCATTCATACAATTATATATTCCTCCTAAAGAAAACATTAAAATAGTGGTGTTTTTTTTCTCTCACTCCAGCAATTTCCATCCTTGCTGTTAAATGGAAGACAGGGTTATGCTTCCTACAAGAAACAAGATGAGCTATTAGCCAGAAGTGGTAGGACCAGCCTCTGCATCTGCTGAGGGGAACATGCACATCCTGAAACCTGACATTCCTGTCTGCCTTGCACGACGGCCACTAACAGCTTTATCCAATTAACCTTTGCTTGGTCTGGCTTTGAGCTGGTTGTACATATGCAGCTTACACATTTCCAGAGCACTGATAATGATAATGGCATTCCCAAAACAGGAGCCCGGCTTGTACGGCACTGCACCGAGACACCTGGCAGCACAGGGTGCCAAACACAGCCCATGGCTCACTGCAAGGGCTGGGGCTCTCCTTGGGGGGCCAGGCTTCACTCCAGCACATGGGGGCTGCAAATGCCACTCCTGCTCCCAGGACAGGAGAGCACCCACTGCAGCCCCCATCTGTTACCACTGACACAGGGGTGACTGCGCTGCCTGCACTGTCCCTTGGTTGTGTCCCTGGGCGCTCCCTGCCTGAGCTCTGTGCTCTGCTGACCAAAGAGAAGGCATTAAAGCCATTTATATATTTCCATCCCTGGGGTATTTTCTGGGTCTCCAGAAAAGGCATTAAAGCCATTTACATATTTCCATCCCTGGGGTATTTTCTGGGTCCCCAGGATGAAGGAGAAATTGAAAATATGACTCCATGTTCTTAGAAGGCTAATTTATTATGATATTATACTATATTAAAGAATGCTATACTAAAGCTATACTAAAGAATAGAGAAAGGTTACTTACAAAAGGCTTAACAAGATACTAATGAAAACCTCATGACTGACTCCTCCTCCTTATACTGGGAAGAGTTTTTAGTTCAGTAAAGGAAGCAGCACAGTTCTATTTATTCAAGCAGTTTGGTTAGATAAACTACCGTAAATCCAAAATAAAACTTCAAAATAACCTTTTATAATACCACAAGCTAAAAGGAGAAATTAGCTCAGAATCCCAACACAGCTGGAATGGTGATTGGTCATTAAGTAAAAACAATTCACATGTTGGATAAACAATCTCCAAACAAAGCCCATTCCCAAGCAGCAGAACACAGGAGAAGCAAAGGAGATAATATTGTTTTAATTTCTCTCTGAGGCCTCTCAGCTTCCCATGAGAAAAATCCTGGGCAAAGGGATTTTTCAGAAAATACGACAGTGACACATCCCCACTGCCTCAACTACAGGCTGAGGGGAGAGCCTGTGAGCATCTCCTCAGAATCAGAACATTCGTGCCATGCACTGGCAAAGCCAGAAGTGTGTGGAAATGTTAAGTGAATTTATGAGCTGTAAATGGAATGGAATCAATGTGAAATTCCTCTACATTTGCCTATTCACTGTGTCAAACTATTTTGTCATTTTATAATCTATCTGTGCTATACATAAAGGCTGTGCATGAAGTACATCAGAAACGTGTACCAGCCCATGGATTGTTTTGCAATCCAAGTGGCTTCTGACTTCATAGTGCTACTAAGTTAAAATAACGTGGCTGTTCTGAACTTTCAGACAGCAGTAACATCAATTTTTCTTTCTCTTCTCATTGCATTAAGGCTCTGAGCTGACATTGTGGAATCACCATGGCAGCCTGGGAGTAAGGATGCACAAGGTAGAGAAGCAATGTCCCGTGCTGACAGCGAGGGAGAGCACAGGGACAGAGCTGGGCTGCCCTGCAGACAGAACCCTGCCACCCTCTGGGCTCTGGGACACTCAAACACACACAGCTTTGTCCCAGAGCACTGCTGAGCCTGAGAGGGGGGCATGAGAAAAATAAATGCCAGCTAACATGGATTAGGTATTGGGTTTATGATTTTAATTGTGAGTGATCATTACACCAATAAGGAGGTGAGCACCACAGTAAGCTGGGGATATTTTTTAGTTCAGTAAATGAAGCAGCACAGTTCTATTTATTCAACCAGTTTGGTTAGATAAACTACCGTAAATCCGAAAAAAGATTTCAAAAGAACCTTTTATAATACCACAAGCTAAAAGGAGAAATTAGCTCAGGATTGCCTCTCTACCTGACCCAGCATATCCCCATATCATCCCTGCTGGGGACAATATCTCTCTTTTTTTTCTCATTCTTTTTATGCTGAGGATGTTCTCTGCCTCTCAAGCTTTGTTTCTCTCACCTCTCCAGGTGCTTAGTGTCAACTTCAGTCCCCTGAATCTCTCCCTAGACCTTCACGGTACAAATATTTAGCTTTTGTCCAGGTAAAGCCTCTGGAGCTTTCCTCAGAGGCAAAGAGAAGCTGTAGCATGATGCAGTTCCACTGTTAAACACAATTCAAAAACCATACAAAGGATAAAGGACTCAAGAACATGAAGGAAACAAGTGTATTTCTGCTGCTTGCTTTGCCATCTTGTCAAAGCAGGTCCTGGACTCTGGTCAGAGCCTAACTGACTTTTTGCACAGCAATTTATTTTAAACTGAGCATTGTGAGCTAATTCTGTGCCTTTATGGATGCACACAGCCATCACAGTGTGCCCGAGCAGCACAGAGTGGGTGGGAAGGTTTGCTGGGAGACATCCATGACACAGGAGGCATTGCAAGCAGGCCAGAAAAACACAGCTGATGCCCACCCTGTCATGGAACATCCGTCTCCTCTTCCATGAATTCATTATGAGTGTCAAACTCTCAGTCACAAGGGCGTCTATCTGGAACCCCAACAAATTCAGACTGAGTGCAAACACCTGTTTGAAAACAGGCTGGAGTGGAGAATGGAGTCTCCAGGCTGCAAACTGAGGCCATGCTAATATCAAGAGATGATGTTAAATGGAGGGAAGGTTCCTGAGAGTGCTGGTGGCTTTTCTTTAGTTCTCAGAACCCTTCACTTCCTCTGAAAGAAGTTTGAATTGGGAGTGCTCAAAGCCCACAGGACCTGACCTTTCCTCAAATAAAAGGATCTCCATACCTACATATCGTAAATCAGGCTTGGCTTTAGGAATTTTTCAAGATGCTTATTTTATTACTTTTTAAAGTTAACTAATAGTCTGGATGGAACCTAGGACAAACAAAAGGTTGTTGTTGGAAGAAAATCTCAAAATGTTCGGAAAGGTACATTTTTTTCCACAGTTTTTTTCAAGATTAATTTTCCCTGAAAAATTCATACTAATTTACTCTTAGATCTCTTCATAAATCTGATTTATTAGAAAGTCATCCTAAATTATTTTCAGAGGTTCATCATCCCTCTCCTGAACAATATAGTGAAACCATTTTAAAAAGAGAGAAAAGCCAGAATTCTGCAGTGGGAGTAGGAGAGAAGTTGGCCAGATGCCCCTTGATTTCTTTTCCTATTCACGTTTGTCTTGCTATATATTGAAAATACTTCTCTGCCATATTTCTTTCTTTTTGATAGAAGGAAATGTTGAGAAAGAGGTAGAAGCCAGGACCCCTCATTACAAAAAGGTTCACTTTGAGAATAAAACACTGAGGACACTTCAGGTTTCATTTTTTCCCCTGTGTAGCCACTGCACAGACACCTCCCAGCTCCCACAGCCTCCTGGGAAATGCTGCTGTCACAAACGTTAGCAGATGGCAGAGCCTCATTCCAGCAGACCCTGCATCCCAAACTCTGCTGTCCAGCACACCCTCCTGGGGCTCTCCCTGGCCTTTACCTAGGTAGGCTGATGAAGACAATAAGAATCTGGGCTTAGCTAATGAGTTTTTGCAAGGATTTCATCAGAGAGGAGAAATGAGCGAGTGAGATTTGTTAGCTCTTTTCTGCTTCACGTTACCCAGCCATCCTTTCACAGCTTTTTGACCTGAGGAGGAAGCCCTGCAGTCTTCTTTTATTTTCTCCAGTCATTGTATCAATCATGTCTCAGAAGATTAAAATTTAATAAAGATCAGTGCCTAAAAAAGAAAATCCTGCATAATAGAGCAAATAGAGCAAAAGACTGAGCTGCCTTTATTCAGGAATATCATAGACTATGACAGAGATGGCTGACCACAAGGCACACTGAAGGAACAGATGTGCTGCCCTGGGGGGGTGGCCAACAGGCATGGGGGCAGCAGGGGAAGTCATTATAGAGAGCTGAGCTTTGCTGCCCAGCTCTGAGGATTCAAACAAGGACACCCTGCTCTTTTCAGCCAGTTGTGCACATCTATGACCCTGCAAGCCTTTCTTTGTTATAGATTCAGTGCAGCTTGCCCAGACATCTTCCTTCACTCCCAGCTAGCCAGATGCTCTTGGATATGTGAGCTTTATGATGATTTCCCAAAGCTGATGGCAGCCCTGTACACCAACATAAGAGTTAACATGTGGAAGGTGAAAGGAATCACCTGAAATTTGGAGCTAGAAAACCGCATGCCTTGGAAGTCAGTGAAAGATTCCCACGGGAAGAGCAAAAACATGATAATGTCTACTTCTGCTGACATAATTTGCTCTTTTCCACATTTTCTTTTCCCCTTCTGCAGTATCTCTCTCTGCTTCAAAGGCCACTCCTATATTTTCTCTGGTAGATGATCAGTTAATCAATACACCTTCAACAATTTGCGAGGAATTCCCAAAGCAAAGGAAATTTTGTCATGGATTTGATGGACATTTATCCCATTCATCTTTTCCTTAGCCTTCAGGAGCCCCTGGCTCTTGACACATGAATGAAATCCTAAATCCATGTAAGTCCCAACCAGCTGTGCACTGTCTCCTGGGTGGGTGGGGAAGAGGAGGGAAGTCCCTCCAGTTCCCTCTGCAGGCCCCAGGCATGCTGGAGGGTGGGATTTGATTGCCCTCATTATGGTGTAGCTGCCTCTGATTACAGCCACAACTCCACAATGGCCTTTGTGAAACCCTGAGTTTGTTCCTTGGATCTCCTGTGGTGGTAAATTATAGTATGAATACACAATGTGGCAGAAAGTAATAATCTTGAGTAATGTAGCTGATCTTACTGCTCTTTTATTCCAGTGAGTGTATTCCTGTCAGGAGAGGGATGAGCTTTCAGCCCCTGCTGCAGATGCTCACATCCTAAAGCTAGACCTGAAATACTTCTCAGGGACACAGAGGGCATGTCCACAGTCTGGACACAAACCAGCAGAGATGTTGGAATTTCTGCTCCAGAATCATTTCTGCTCCAGAACAGACCACTGGTGGTTTATGGTCTGGGATTTTTATTTTTTATTGAGGATGACTCAAACAGATAGTAAATTATAAAACTATATAGACACATTTAGTGTGTAGCCAGTTTTGTTTTTTTTTTTTCCTTTCCCATGTTCAGAGACTTCAGGATATATTGGATAAATTATTAAATTTTGATCATCCATTCTTTACATGAAAGACTCCAGATTGAAAACTGCCTTTATGGACAAGCATTATAGCATAAGTAGTTTTATTTTAGAAATTGAGTCACCTCGTAGATTTTTATATACATATTTATATATATTTATATATGTGCATATATATATATAACATGTATATTTATATCATAAATATTACATCAGGGAAAAATTTGGACTGAATTTGATAAAGGAGATGGCAAAAACACGAGTTGAAGGAGATCTTGAAGTACTAATGTAATATGTACATGCATTACAATTTTGTGACTCCTTTGTGGTAACTAATCCAAACTGAATTCTGAAAATAATATTAGTTTATAAAAAAATAGGGAGCGTATATAAATTCATCATAGAAGCAGAAAGCTTTATTCAACTAGATGATTAAAGGATTTTTTCTTTAATCTAATTTTTATGTGTTACATCCCATTAGTGGGTTCTTAGTGAATAAATAATTTCAAATATGAAAGACCAAATAAGCCAGCTTCAGGTTTGACAAGCCATTGACTACACACAGCTAAAAAGCAAGTATTGAGAAGAATGAAAAAATTAGCAAAGCTTAAACCCCTTTATGTATAGCTTAGTTATTACAGCAGTACTGAGAAGGAAAACAATAATTATAGTGGCTAATTCCCCTTTGACTAATACAGTTTAGTGAACTGATTTTTCATGTGTGTGCAATATTGCTCCCTACTGGCTGCTGGCTGGATAGGGAGAGGCAAAGTTTTAACCCAAGGGAACTTCAAGTGGCCTATCAAAAACCCTGACAGAGCCTGTAAGCTGAGAAACTCACTCCTGAGAGGTCTGCTCACAACAGCAGCCAGCTGACTTTCAGGGCAGGGCTGCATACCCAGCTCCTTTACTGAAAACCCAATTAAAACCTTTTGCAGTATGGTTTACACCAGCTGGGGTCTGTAGTACCCGAGGGTTCAATGTTCAGGGAATGCCCCAGAGCAAGGCAGGGTGACAACAGTGTCCCTCCCTCATGGTGACCTCCTCTATTCAGCCAGTGTCCTGCTGAAGGGAGGACAGGGAGACCCCGGGCTGATAGCCTGAAGTGGCAGTAAAAAATAAAAAATGTAAAATCTTTCCTAGGGTTTTAAAAGAGTACCAAATGCAGTATTTGCTACTGGTGAGAAGCAGTTGAAGAACCAGTCAAAATCTGACCCTCCAGGCTTACCTAAGCTGCCCCAGAGGACTCTCAGAGTTCATCCATTGATACAGCTTCAGATTTCTGCTGAGATGTGAGGGAAGGGAGTGAAAGGAGTTTGCAAGGTCACAGAAAATTTCATAGCATTTTCTTGGTGTCTCCTAGATCATTTTCTTGGTCATTTAGAGGATTTTGATGTCAAAACCAAAATGAACTCTGATAGCAGTGAGGCTCAGCCAAGCTTCATGCTTCTTTTTTCATTGTTATTTTGGTTGCCCAAAATACCTGTTGACTAAAGCCATTCACTTCCTACTGACTGTGCTTCAGCAACATACAGCATTCTAAGCTGAACCTGCTACAAAACTAGACTTCCTCAACCTAAAACAGTCAAAGAGCAGAAATTAAGGATTTGAAAGGGTAGTGGGAGAAAAAACCCTACAACTCCCACTGAACATCTCAGAGGACAGTAATCTTGGCTGAGTTGGTGATGAGGTGACTTGTTTTGCTGTTTTCTATTTTACTGTGTAACTCTAGGTCAAAAAGGAAATCAGGTGGGCTCTTCCAAATGCCAGGTGGCTGAGATGACCTTTCTGAAAACCCAAAGTTGTGTGTGAATAAAGAAGACAGAGATGAGATCAAAAGTGAATGTCGTGTCTCGGGAGACAGAACGAAAATGTGGCTGTGGAAGTGAGGGAGCCAGCTCAAGAGAGGAGCACACAGAGGGTATCAGACAATCAGATCCTGGGGCTGTCTCAGGAGCTTGCACCTCACAGCCTGGAAATGATGGGCAGATTTGAAGGGTGATGTGGCTATGACTGATGTGGGAACTGAGTAAATGGAAGGGAAGAAGGCAACCTTACAAGATAAAAATTAGATCATTACAGATTAAGAAAGGCAGAAACTTCAGATCTGGAAGTCTACAAGCTGTCCCAAATGAATACAAACTTTGTTCACTTCTACTAAGAAGGTCAGGGGACAGCAAAGGGAAATTGAAAAACATGATACATTTTTAATGGTTTTAAAAATAATTTCATTCATTTGTGTTCACCTTGCAGAAAGCCAGTTCACTTACCTAAATGTTCATGAAGTATTGACTAAAAAAGTTGCGTTAGAAACTACTATTTAAAATTATTTATCTAGTTTCAGACTTTTTCAGGTGATTCTAAAGAAATTACAAAAAATTCCAAACTTTCCTAAAACACATTTTACTTCCGGGGAATATTGCAATATATTCTGCATTTAGCTTAAAACTGGACTGATTCTGTTAGGATATCTTCTATCATGATTGAAATATGAAAGAACTAAGGATGTGCTCTGGAACCCAGAAATCATGGCACAGTCCCCTCCTTTTTTTTTTCCTTATCTCAGAAAAACTTCCCCCCAGAACTCATCTCAAAATCCTGTTCTAGGAATCTGAGGGTTTGATATCCTTTATGATCATTAAATTACAAAATTTTTGTCAAATAAAGCTCTATCCTTTACATATTCTGTAGGACAGGATCCACGCCCACTTCTGCCCATGGTTTCCCAACCCCTGGCAGGAGTCCTCTGGTGCCAAAACTAAACAACTGAGGTTAATATGTCAGCATTTGTCTGCACTACCAGTCTCTGGTGAGCATAAGTTAAGACTTTTAACATCAATTTTTTCCACACAGGTTTTGCATTTAATTATAGAATAAGGTCACTGTGTGTTCCAAGAGCAATCATCTTACTGACATGTTATTCTGAAGCCAGACTTCATCCAGTGTGACACATGCTGGTTATGCACTGGGAAATGGAGCTATAATGAAGTGAGGCTGGGGAAAAATACACTGGAATCTGAAGTAATGCCAGCTGAGAAAGAGCTTATGTCTATTATTATTATTATTATATTTAATAAGCAAACTTTTATGCCTGCAGAAGAAAGAAACAAATGAGAGCTTTATAGGATAGATATAAAAGCTTTGCATAAAAATGTGTTTACTGAGTTACAACTACCTTCCTTTTTGTGCTAAAATAATAAAAAAACAGGATGAAAAAAATGGAGATACTTAAATTATGATGTAGAGAGGAGCAAAACCCTCTTAAGGTAGATAAGGGTATATTCCAGGTAATGGTTTATGAGCAGCTTTGGCCAGAATATTGTATAAAGTGCATCATGAGTTCTGTTAAGTGTAGGACCAATTTAGAGATCCACTGAAGGACGTGGAAAAACTGCAAAATATTGCTGATAAACAGTTTTGGACTTGGACTATTTCTGACATAATCTCATCAGCCTTCTTAAAAAGGTTTCTCAGTCATGACCTTTGAGGCCAAGGCTGCAGAGGTGGTGGTGAGGATCCCCACCCTGCTGGGGCAGCCCTGGGCATGGCAGAGCTGGTGTTTGTTAAACAAGCTCTGAGCTGGGACTGAGCATTCCTCACTGAACTCTTCCTTTCACTTCTGCTGTGTCCTGGCAGTCTCTACCATGTTCATTCCTCTTGCCTAACAACTACATCCTTGTTGGGAAGGATGAAAGTTTGACAAGAAAGTCTCACAGATATGTATGCTTAGCACAAAGATTTTTAAATGTAGAGTCTGATGAAGGAATAGAGATGGAAGCAAGTTTTGATATAGAAGAAAAGAATTGCTGAGCCAGTCTTACTGGATAACCAAGGAGGCAAAGGGTGTGTTAGTTAGAAGGGTTTTTTATGGCTTAGAGCAAAGGATAAACCCACCTCAAACAAGAAGATGTTTTTACCAAGCAGCAAGATAGCACAGGCAAACAAGCCTGCTGATGTGGCAAGTAGAATAAAGGCCTCAGAATTTTCCACTGCAAGAAAACTGAAAAACAACTTCTAGCTTAAATTGTAATGTACTAACTCTTAGTGATTGGAGAACAGTAATAACAGGAATATGGTAATTAGAGTAGTTATGATAGGCTGTAGATAATAGTTAAGGTATTGGTATTGGTATTAAGATGCTCAACAAAGAAAAGTGTATAATGCACTGTAACCAAAACCAAAGGGTCTCCAGGGCTGCCTGCAGCTGGAGCTGACAGCTGTGGGCACAGGCTCTGTCACCCACCACCCTGGACTGCTGGAACCACTTGAATGGAATAAACTGCATTTTGGAGAGCTGCCTGGAGTCCTGCACCCCTCATTGAGGCTCTTACACATCCTGACCTGAGATGGGGCTTTGTGGCACAGCAAAGGATGGAAATCACCACAATTTCTGAAGCATGATTGAGCCTTAAGCCCTATTACAGTGTAGGGCTATTTTTCTTGTTTTCCTAAAGTATTATAATTGCTGCAAAAAGTGATCAAAGTTTTCACATGTTGCAACAGGAGCTCTGAAGATTTCAAAGCTGACTGCTTTGTTGGATATATTTTCAGGGTCCTTGCCACTCTGTTTCAAGACAAAACCTGTCCCTGAGGAATGCACTGCTCTTTCAGGATAAACAAATAATCAGAGTTTCATTTTTCAGTTTCCAAATTATATAAAAATGATCTTGAAATAGAGAAGATCTCAGTGCTATTTTCTTGACTTTCACACCTCTCTGACTTATCATGGGCTAATACCAAGTCAACACTACATCAAGAGCTCTTTTCTATGCAGGTCTGTCTTTCTTCATTTCTTGTGCCCACCTAGTAAGAGTGCATGGATTCTATAGGTGAATCCATCCCTGAGTAATTTACACTGTTTTATAAGGAACTAATTCTGGGAAAAGTATCAGGAAAAATCCCTGTTCAAAATTTGGTCTGTGTCAAAGCTTTGTGAGACCTATATAATATACATTTTTGGGTTTCAATGTGTGTTTCTATTTTATGTTTCTTGTTATAAAAAGACATTGCATAGATTACTTTGTTCATTCTTGCTGCACTCATAGAGATGCATTCTTTAGTATTTTCCATAGTACACCTCACATCTGGAGGATATTATTTGCATAACAAGTTTCTGCCAAGACCAGCGTCTTAAACTAAATCCCAAGAATATTAACTCCCAGCAGAATTTTATAGCAAGCTCCTTGTGACAACTACTCAAAAATAAAATCATTTCCTAAGCAAATATGCTGATTTCTGGGCTGTACCTGGAAACAAAGCTTCTGGGGGCAGAATCAATCTGGTTGGAAGTTGACTGTTTTCCTGTGAGGATTCCAACTCAGTGCCAATCCAGTTGTACCCTTAATTAATTTGCAGACTGTATCAGCCAGCCCAGTGAAACAGCAGCATCCAAGAGGCTCCCCAGGTTCCTGTAACACAGAGCCCCCCAGCCAGATCTGGGAAATCTGTAAGAGCCTGGCAGGCTGTGAATCACATGGCCTCTGATCCTTTCACCAGCTCTGATTCTGATCTGCCCTTCAAATTATTACAAATCATTTTGGCCCTTCTTCAGCAAAAGAACAAGACAAAGCTAATCTTCTATTATCAAAACACTTTTCCACCATGGCTTTGACACAAATTCTTCTTTACTTTTAGCATGGCCTGGCACAGCAAGAAAGTCTTCTGACAAAAACATTGCTCTGAGGAAAGCTTTAAAATTTGTTTTCCTCATGCATGCCTTTGTATCTTTTCTTTAATAACTTCAGTTTTACATGATTATTTCCATTCTCAAGGACTTCTAAGCTTGTATGTGATCTGCATATTAAGGTTTCCAATTCTAGAAACACAAATCCTTCCTTTATGTCTGTGGCAAACCACTATCAGCACTTATTACCACTGTCAAGCAATTATTGCAAAATGATCTTGCACTTTATTACAAAATCAACAGAAAATCAAAAAAGTAAAAAGAAAAGCACACTCACACAAACACAAAAACCTCATGGTAGCAATCTGAACAATTAAAAAAAGTAGGAAACTTTTAAAATTTCTAAATTAACAGGGTCATTATAATCTTTCAGTTATAGAGTAGCTTCAGTATGTTAACAAATAATCTATTATAAGCCAATTCCTATGTCTAAACCTTCCTTACTTGCATTTTTAAAATAACTTCTCTTGAAGATGTCAAAGCCCTCAATAAATTGACACTACAATATTTTCTGCGAAAGTAATAGTAGAAAGAAAGATATTTAAAATATTGTTACTAAAACTCCAGAGATTAATTTCATTCTATTCATGTTTCCAGACTAGAATAAATCCAGTACCCCATATTGTTTTAGTAAGAACAGGTAGACTATCACTTTCTCGTAGTCTAGTTGTCAAAAAAATAAATAAATCTTTTCAGACAAAACCAATAATTTAGAAAGAAATTACATCTGTGGGAAACAGAAAAAAAATCTCATTGTCATTTTTTCCTTAACTAATCATTTCAGAGTCCTAGAAAATCCTGGAAAATTCTTGCTGCTATTCTGTTGCTAAAAAGTTGCCATGGTGTTGGGTTTTACTGCTGGCTTTTGTCTCCTGCATGAACGTGCAGAATATTAGATTCTCCATATGGGCTATGCTCATTAAACTAGTCAAATATGACGATAGCATTCCAACAAATTGTTATAGAATTTTAAAGAATAAGAAGCAACATTAAGAAACACCCTAAAAGCACAGACCTGAGCAATTAAAACTGATTAGCAATGATTTCAAATATGCATATGCATGCCAGATTTATGTGTATATGCATTTTGAAAGGTGTTCAGTATTATTCTGCAATAACCAAAATGATTATTGCTTACAAGTAACAGTTGTCCCATGTTTATAGGCACTGCAGACTGTAATAGTGCAATATTTTGACCTTTTTATGCTAGAGGTGATCAAAAGCAGGGAGATATGGAGAGCTGGAAGATCAAGGCTGTGTTAGCAGCAGTCTGACATCAGACACCCACTCTTCAACTCCAAATCATATTTGTCTTTCCTGTCCTAGTTTTCCCTCTGTACAAAGGGTCTTTATCCTCATCAGTCTGACTTAACCACAGCCCAACATTTTCTAAAGCTTGATTTTGCACCATCTGCAGGCAGTATTTTTTGATTTCTCAATAATATCTCCTGGCAATGCTGTTATCTTGTTTTATCATGCCAATCACGGATTTGGTCTTCAGGGGCTGCAGACTCACAGAGCACCCCTGAACCTGGCAGCATACAGGCAGGTAGCCTGTCCTGGGGCATTTCAGTGAGCTAATGCTTTCCCCAGCACTAACTGAGATCAGAGTATCCAACCTAGTCCAATTCTTGGATATCATTTTTGGAAGCCTCAGCAAGGGAGGATGTGATAAACCTGGCTGTGTTTAGTGTGTACTTATTAAGTGCTTACCATAAAAGACAGTGTGAGCTCAAATTTATCCCAATTTTCACCCAGTGCCTCAGAGTGGTTCAGGGACTGTGGGATACATTCTGCTCCTACTTGCAGCCTAATTAAGCTTTTCCTCTTTGTGGAAAGCCCATCTAGATATGACAGTGTCCATGCCTGACTAATTCCTGTAGAAGTTGAAAGAATGGAAACTGTACCAGGAACACAAATTTTAACCAGTCAGCACAAACAACCACAATTTTGTTTTCTTGGCTCACTTGCTTGGTTAAACATGAGTGGCAGCTGCAAATTGAGTTGTTGCTAACTGACACATCTGAAGAAACAAACAAGCATTTTTACAAATTTCAATAACTTTAAATGCTTCTACATGAGAGAAAGGAAACATGACGGAAGGAAATTTTTCTATCAGCAGCCAAATTGCATAGCCTTGATAGTTTCCAGAATAGACACAGCTTCATGACACCATGAACCAAGGAAATAAACACAAGCCCTTGCTGGAAATTACACGTTTGTGCCGTCTGAATTCATTAAGTTCTCCATGGTAAATTGAGATAATTCTCACTTTTGCTCTTGCGGGTACAGAAGAGGCAGAACCCCTTCCCAGACAAAACAATACACATCAACCCCCCTCTGCCAGCTGACAAGAAAGAAAATCATAATCAAGCATCACCAAAGAAACATGTTTTTCTTTCCTAAAAACAGTTTACTTTATTGAGTAGAAGGCTTCAGCTCTGAGAGATTTATATTCTGTTCTTTTTTCCTTCCACCAAGTGTCAGTCACTTCAGATATTCTCAATTCCTGCACAGAAAAGATGCCTCTGACTCCACATTATACTGAAATGATTAATTTCTATGGGAGTAACAAAAAAATGCAACCATACCAAATACCAGTTGCAATAACCACCTATATTGCTTTCTGTGTATCCAGAGCTTTATTTTTTGCTATATGCAAAGATTCCCAGTGGGATATTTCCTTGTGTGAAGCAGAAATGGCTGATGCAGAATTAGTGGTGGAAGTTTGTATGTGTGTGTGAGTGAAGAGAGAGGAAGGTCTTTCATGAAGGTCTCTTGTATTCCTATCAGGACAACAATTTAAAATTACATTTTTTATTCAACTTGAGGCATTTGTAGATATTTTCTTTTTCTCCTCACTCCTTTTGAGACATTACTAAAACTAAACCACAGCAGTTTCCAGAAAAACTCAGTTGGTAATCCCTTCATTATCAATGGCTGGAAAATTATGTTAAGATCTTAAAATACAGCCCAAGAAATGGGAAAATTTTGGTTAACCACAAATCCTAGAGAAGTAGGTTTGTTAATGTCCTCTGTAATTTACCAACTCTAGGTATCTCCCATGGGATATCTGCTATTCCAATCCAGATTTTTTTCCAAACTTCTCCTGAAAATCTGCAGTGATGGGACTTCAGCTCCTCAACTTGCTTTTACAAGCTCAGGTTTAAAAGCCTGCTCCAACATGCTTGGGTATTTACTTTTCTCCATTATTTGTAATCTCAGGGTTGAAAACTCAGTAAACAAGAGAAATTTCCTGTGGGAGATGGGAGGCTTGTTAATGAGTTAGCTGAAGGCAGGGGTCTTTACAGCCTTCTAGACCTGACCTGTTTCATATTTCAATTTGGATTATGGACTTTGCTATCACAATTTTTCTTGGGATATTTTCTACCTGAGAACAGGTAATTCTTTTTACCTTCCTCCTGCAGGAATCCTTAATGCTGACCCCTACTGTGACCAGCTGGCCATCTTTCCATCTTTTTCTCCTAGAGACTGCCTTTACTTGAGGAAAAGCAGAGTTTGCAGATGGGATATTACAAATAAAGGCAGAAACAAGTAATAGCACCATTCTTGCATCTTTCTTCCACACCACAGGAAAATCTACCCTTCTAACACTTCTAGCCCAGTTGGAGGCAAGAAAAATTAGAGATCTCACAGGAGAAACTAAGATCAAGATGTTCAAATGGTTTGATATTTGAAATAAACATCTTATCTCTTGAGCTAGCCCAGCAGTGGACATTTTTTGATTTTCCCTTTCATAAGTTCTGACACCTTCCTGCAGCAGTAAAAGCCACCACTGTTCATGCTGCTAACATAAAAATCCAAATAAGGGGAAGAGATTTGATCTGCAGTTCCTTGACATCTAAAGCTCAATTAAGACCACCACTATCTGTGGAGCTACATCAGGTTCATTGTTTTCTCTCTCAGCCAATCCAAGTTTAGGTGCACTGAAGTTTCCTTTAGATGGAGCTTGTAATATTTTGGGGAAGGAAATCCCTGCATCTATCCCACTCATATTCTTGGCAATTTTGGGGGTCATATTTGAGATTCTCCATGAGTCTCAGGGCATGGATCAGCTGGAAGTCTCCTGACTTCTGGTAAGTCCAGTGCTGCTCCTGTGTCAGCTCTGCCTCTTTATTAGCAAATGCCTGGTCTTCAGGCTATCAAATCTGACATGGAGGTGATTCCTCCACATAAATCATAATAAATGGTGCCCATGCACACAAATACACTTGACCCACTTGTGATAAGTACATTTCAGAACCCATTATTTATCTCCCTCTAACTTTTATAGTTTGATTTAGCTGAGGAACAAAATGCTGTAGGGGATGAACAGTCTTGAAAGTCTCACTTTATAAATTGCTGTATTATAATTACAGCCCAATTAAAATTCAGTGTTACTCTCTTCATTAATTATCATCTCCAGCCTTACAAATAAGTTGGGAGAGACTGCTGTTCTGTAGAACATGCAGCTATCCCCTGCCTGCTTTGACTTTATGAAAACCACTGCTGAGTTGTGCGCTTCAATAACAGAGATTGCAGCAGGGAGAACCCACGGTTTGCACTCTCAGCCTCACAAGCACTCCATTCCATGGTTCACAAACACTCAAAATAAAGAGTTCTTGCTTCAGAGGCTTAAGCAAGAAGAGAAGAAGAGCTCTATGTCCTGTGAACAGCAGTGCAGTTGGAGGCCACGGGATGAGGACTCACAAAAGCTGGTGATAGGACAGCTAAGGCACAGCAAATCATCAAGGCTGCACAGTCGTGTTCAGCCACTGCATGAACTCAGTCTGCTCCTTGTAAAACAAAAACATCTCATTACTCTAACCTTAATTTGTGAAGATGTTTCCCCTTCCTTCTGGGACCTACATAAAGGCACAATAAAATCTGCATGGAACTCAACCTGGATCAGGCCAGGGCTGGCAGGTGATGAGAAGTTCACAAGCCCAGTCTGAAGGGGCGAGAACTCCCAACTTCAGGCCACGCTTACAAACACAGGAACTCATTCCAATTTAACAATTTAGAAATGGTTAAATTCCCAAGGAAGCTGATGTAATGACTTATCATATATTACTCTACACACCTTGTACTTCACAAAGAATTGCTTGCTTCAAATGCTGTAGTGCTAGAGCTTGCTCAGGCTATTAATGCCAAGTCTCTCTGAGTGCCATGCAGGAATTTTCAGGAGTCAGACCAACAGGAATACATTTGTCAGTTATGGCCACTATAATGTTTCCCAGTACAAAGCAAATGCCTCCATAGATTGCTGCCCCATGCCACACATACATTATCGGCCCAACCAAAGCTCAATCACCCATCCTTCCACCAAAAAAATATAGTCAAAAACTGAGCAAGAAATTTCTCTTACAACTTTCTCATTCCACAGCCATCTCAGAAATATGATTTTGTTTGGCAGGCTCCCCATTTAGAGTGATCATGTATTGTGTTACATTGGTGTTTGTACCATCTGAAGCACCTGTTTCACTAATTCAGTTTATAGAATTTAGTTGGTCCAATGCACTATCCCATCTCTAATTAAATGAGTAAAATCAGAGTACATTGGCTCTGTAACATCTTTTTTCCTATGAGTAAAAAGCATAAAAGTACCAAGAGCTGTTTCTTTCTGTAAAACCACAACATGGATCTACCCTCCAGTGAGATGTTTTCCAGCAGCTTGACTCTTAATCCAAATTAGTAACCACATCCTTTGCACAGGTGTTGAAAACCCAGAAGGATTCTATTGTCATTAGAAGAAATGCCTAAGCTATAATAAGGGAACAATGTGTCACAAATGTAGTAAAATGTAGTAAAAGAACAACTAAACAGACATGCCATTTAAAAGCTGCTTCTGTTTTAATAACATCTGCCAATTCCTCTGTTGTGTTTGGAAACTAAAGAGCAGAGTGTCTCTGGCTTGGGCAGGCTGGGAGGGGGGGTCCTGACAACAGGCAAGGACGGAGCTGCTCCAGGCTCAGGCTCACAGGGAAGAGGGGCAGGAGCTCAGTGCTGGCTTCCACAGCACAAACTGAACAGAGGAGGCTGTGAGAGTGGGTCTGGACAAGATCTGTGATACCTCACACTTCCCTGAAGGGATTCCCGTGAGCTTCCTCCTCTCCCTCATGCTGGGCAGTTCCCAGTGCATATTTAATGCTTTCAGGCAGTTATTGAACATGAGAACATGGATCTGTATGTGATATGCTGAGCACATTAATTGCATTTCTTTTTCCCCTGCTTCTTATTTTTCTTGCTGCTCTGTAACTATGTTTTAAATATGCCTTCTATCCATCAAAGGGATAATAGCTATTCTGAATTATACATGATTCCCAGGGACTGGCAGACCTTTCTTCTCCAATATGTATACACAAAACAAAACTAAAGCTCAAAAGAAATGTCAGGAATAATTAGACAAAACAGTGTCATATATATGGACAAAAAAGAGACCCATCAGGTAGCATATGCAAAGTGATATCCCCAGTTATCAAAGTACTCTTTTCTAGTCACAAACTGATTTTCATTTTTTCCTCTCTGGCACTGGAGCAGCAGGGTTTGGAATCTTGCTGCTTTTTCTTTTAACTTTACATTGGTTATATATTTGGGCAACATAAAGGTTGATTTTACATTTCTTTCAGCATACAGTCAATCAACAAAATCAGCATGTCTTCCAAAAGCAGAGTTAGCTTTCCATCTTTCCTCAGAGGGTCTGTAAAATGTAATTAATGTTTGCAAAGCACTAGAATATTCTTGCATAGCAAGTGCTAACTTACTGCCAAGTAATAAATACAGGCAGTGCTGCCTCTGCCCAAGTCCCCAGCTGTGACTCAGGGATTCAAAAAGGAGCAGTGACACACAAATAAATAACAGCTGAGGACTTCCAATGCACAACCCAAAAAGAGACCCAAAAATGTCTACCCCAGGACTACTCAACTCTGTAAGAACTCACCAAGCCATTTCCTTCTGACCTCAGACATGAGGAATGGGAGGCTGAACTTCCCCTGAGCTGATTAGCTCAGGCCTGAAGAGCTGCACATCCAGCTCCCAGACACCAAAAAATTTAGTTTTCACATACTGTGTGGCTGAATGTACTTTGACTAAACACAATTATAAAAAGCAGCATCACAGAGACAAGACGGGGTGGACTGATCAGCTGAGGGGTTTGTCCTCTGCTTCTATTTCTTTTCCAGAAATTATTTCACATAACACAAAGAAATTATTTTCTGCAGAGCTTTGGCTCTTCTTAACCATCTGTCCCCAGCTGGGAGGATTGAGAGCAGCACTGCCTTGGTTTGCAGATGCTTTTTCAGTAGGGCAGAGAGAGGCTGCTCACTCCCTGAGGTACCTGTTCCCCAGGTCATGAGCCCTGCAGGCCAAGAGACTCAGTACAAAAGTACATCACTCATGGTGATGGCTCCAAGAGCTAAATATGACCATCTGGGACACCCTGAAACTTCAAGATTTAAATTACATTCTGTGCATCACAGCAGTTTTGTTTCTAATCCCAGTATAAATTGAAAAAACACAGAGGACATGAACATTATTAACTGTTTAAAAAAACAAAACCAAAAAAATTATGCACATTAACCAGGCATGCTTGGACCCTGGACAAACTAAATTCCATTTGAGATCTGTAGCAGAAACACTTTCATAGTAAAGTCTCAGCATTGTCATGACACTTCAGTCAACAGGTAACATATCTTGGATAGTTTTCTTTAGGTACAGTATGTGATCTTTGCAGTAACTGAGTCAAGTAGGGGAAAAAATAGCACAAGCTATCTACTAGAGGGTCACATTTTAAATGAAAAATATTGAAGACATCTGGCCTAAAGCTGTCAAGCCTTTTAACTTAAACAAAACACAAAAAAGTGAAAATACAAAGAAGCACTCCCACTGGGGGAGTGTTTTAAATGTCTTTAAATGTCTTAAAGACAGCAGTAGAGAATAATGAAAATGCAGAGAACTGAATTTATTGGCAGAGCAGCAGCATTTTTAGCAGCCTGGGGGCAGGAGGTTTGTTGGAAAGATGGAGGTCTTTGTAAACCCTTTGTTAGTGATGGACTTAAAAATAATGGATTAAAGACATTGCTGTAGAGATCTAAGTAAGAAACCTTCAGATAAATATTTCCATCAGATATGAGAGAAGAAAGCCAGCAGCATATCCTTTGCTCATCAAATTATTGCTTGACCTTGGCCAAAATGGAAGCAGAGGAGCAAATGGAAGGTGAGAGGGGTTTGCTTTGTTTGTAGAGCGAGGCACCACACGGGGCACTTCGCACTGGAGGCTCCAGCTGCTGCCAACACAGGGACGGAGCTCTTGGAAAGGCACCCACAGGGATGGAGATGCTTGGAAAGGCACCAGAGGAGCCCAAACAGGGATGGAGCTGCTTGGAAAGGCACCAGAGGAACCAACACAGGGATGGAGCTGTTGGAAAGGCACCCAAGGAGCCCACACAGGGATGGAGATGCTTGGGAAGGCACCAGAGGAGCTGGAGCTCCGAGCTCAGGCCCTGGGATGCTCTTGGGAGGGGCTGTTTTCTTTCCTCTGGTGTCATCCTCAGGACCCTGAGGTCAGTGCCCAAAGCAGGGGTTTGGGCTCAGTGCCCAGAGCAGGGGTTGAGCAGCTCTCAGTCTGCTCTGCTCCAGCCCTGTGGCCATGCAGAGCTCGCCAGGAGACAGCCAGAGCCTGCCGTGGGTGCAGCCACAGCTCCTGCAGTTATAACTCAGGGCTGCCCTGGAACAGCCTCAGCCTGGCAGGGCACAGTGCTGATTCCTGTGAGCTAAGCTGCAGAAACTCCTTATTTCCACTCAGGATTTGCAAGGAGACACAAATAGGGACGTTGCCATTGTTCTGGAGATTCGACAAATTTAACTGACACACAGTACAGAGTGTAATCATACCCCAGAGACTGAGAAATCCTTCCTGAGAAAGGAGCAAGGACAATGTTTATACATGCCTGTGCTTGAAGTACAGATATGTAAACACCATATTGTTACATTGAGATTTAAATTAGATAAAAAGCAGGGAGGACAGAAGGAGAAGAATTAAGAGGAACACCAATAGATTTACTGTGTCATAAATATGAGCCAACATAAGAACATTTTAATGGTCCTGTAGCATTGCATAAAATCACTTGCCATTTTTCTTTGTTCAGTTAATGCAAGATTTCCTAAGAATTCGTGCTATATATTCTATAAAGCAAGAGAAGTGGCTATCAAGACCTATTTATTGAGTTTTATATGCAGTACCTCAGCAGTTTGACTGCATAGTGCTTTCAGATATTTCTTGAGAAGACAAGTTGCTGACTTGTAGGTCAAGAAAGGTACAGAAGGAAAGGGGAATTTATTTTTTTTAATGCAATATCCCCTCACTTTCTTATTGTATCATTAAATATGTAGTTTTGCACCTCTGGAAAAGTTCCAACAAAGCTTTTTGAGGACTCGTTATGTAAACTGTATTTTTTCAGAAGCGGATACTTTCTCTGGTACTTAAATATTTTCCAAAGATTGATGAAATTTATACCTTTTTTTAATTTGCCTACATATCATTAAGAGAAAGGCATTAATTGTGTACATCACTGTGAAAGAAATTATAACCTGACAAGTTTTAGCATTTAAAGGGAATCTGGTTTTGACTATCATTTCCCTTTTAATGAGATTACTAAGATGAAAGAGAGCATTAAAAGCAATCACCTGTCTGGGAAACCACTTGCATTTTATCCTAAGTTATTTGTGCCCCCCAACCTTGCACAAATGGAGAGCTTTAGGGATGTCACAGAGCACAATGTACTTACTAATGTTACCTTCTAGATTGAAGGAAAAGCACACAGAAAACACCCTTCACCTTCCAGTCAACACTGGGGGACACAATGAGATGCAAAATGTCTTTAATACTGAGACAGAAATAACATTGTCACTTCATGCCTAATAATAGGAGAGGTGAATTAATGGGAAATCTTATAGAATATATGCACCTGGCTCATACAAAAGTTAGTGAAGTTACACTGCTCTGTGCCTAAAATAGATAAATTGCATATGTAAGGGGTCATAAGCAGGAGATGGCACCTGAAAAGAGCTCTTAAGGTACAGAAGGTTACAATAGATGTTTGTTAACCAACCCAAAACAAATTGGAGGTTTGTTCTAGGGGACACAACTGAGCAGTCACTGCCAGGCTCCCTGTGCCAGGTGACCAGTTCTCCTCCACAGGAAGCATAATTACATTCTGCTGTGTGTGCCCTCTACCCACACTGGCCCTGCAGGAACCACGCATGATTTATCTGCTGCGTGATTAGCAGTAGAGAGCAAATTCCAAAATTGTTGATGGAAGCATTTTCAGAAAGTCAGTTGTAAATGAAACATCAAGCATGACAAAAAGAGACAGAGCTTTGCTTTTCAGAGCTGGAGGATGTGTGGGCGAGCAGTTATGTAACACCTAATATCACCATTTGGGTTAGTTCTTTATGCCTTTCTCAATACCCATCTGCTTGGGCAAACACAGCAAAACTCTGATAAAGATGTTTTGGAGTGCTGGTAGATTCACAATATTGTTAGAGTGCTTAATGGCTGCAGCTATTTCAGAGCAATGAAAGTGATGGTGTGTTTGACACTGTTTGATGTCAGTTTAATTTTAAAAAGGATGTTTTTACTAAACTTTGTGTTAAATTCTTGAACAAGACGTCATTAAAACAATCAAAAACCTAATGAATCAAGGACAATAGAAATATATACGTATACACTTAACATAGTGCCATAGCTGCAATATTGGTACAGGTCAGTATTTTGCAAGATCCATGAGGATAGGGATAAAAAGAAGACACTTTATGAGCTCAAGAATCTCTTATTTTGTTTGGTTACAAAACTTCTCCGAAAAAGCTTCAGTAGCTTCTAATAGACCTCATGGCTAGACAAGCTCTGTATAGTCAATGACTCCTTCATAATGAGGCCAAAGGAAACGGAAAAATATATTAACAAAAATTGCCAAGTAAATTTTAGTAATGAGAAAATTATGTGTATATGCACTGTATGATAGGTAGCAATGTAAGAACTTAAGTCAGACAGTGATCTGCAGATGGACATTCCATTCAATTCAAAGATGAAGAGGCCACATTAATCAAATCCATTATCTATTAGAAAAATGTACTCAGTTCAAATAATTCTCACATCTTCACACAGGTCATGTAGCTGCTGCCTCAGTAACAATCTAGCAGAGTGTGCTGCAGTGAATGAAATGTCTGATTTTAGGGAAATCTTGGAGCCAGCAGGGCCATGCATTACAGGATATAGGCCTGAACTGCTCCTAAGCACCTGCATTCCCCAAAGCCACTGCTCTGGTTGTCTTGCCTGGGAAGCCTGCTGCATGTTCCAGAGCTGCATTTCAGCCACCTGCAGGCTCAGGCAGCTGCTTTCCATTGGGCCTGGTTGATATTGCCAAGCCTTTGTTTAAACTTTGTTTAAAGTTAAAAGAATATGCATGGGGGATCAAGGGGTGTTGCTTAAATAAAAATAAACAGACACAGAGTTCATGATAATTATCCGATTTCAAAAGCTTAGGCTGCAAGCAAGGGAAGATGTGCCAGCTAGGATTTATTTTATGCATAGACTAGAAGGGGAGAAATCATTAATTCCTGACTTTCTGGTCCAATTCTCAAAAAAAAAAACCTAAGAAAGGACCATGAGGTTATTATAATGTGTTTGAGGGACAAGTGTATTTCCTATGATGTCAGATTTGTTTCCAGATCACTCTCTTGCAAGAAGGAAAGAAACTCTTCTACATTTTTTGTTCCTCTTACCCAGCTGAAGAAAAATGCCTGTAATCTGTCCCTGTAAAGGAATATTGGCTTGTAAAGAAGATTTATTTGTTATGCAATGAACACTAGCATTTATTACTGTGGTATCCCAACTCACAAGTTAACTTTCTAAACACAAACTGAAAAGAGCTGTCCAGTGCCATGACTCCTTAACTGCACAAACCAAGAAGTTCTTCACAAAGCTCTGAAGCACTGGAATGCATAAAGTTCAGCATGACACCACACTAGCACTCATCATGTGACTCAAGAAGTGAAACAGAAATGAGATTTTAAAAACAAATCATGGCCTGCTTTTTCTTGCCCTAAGACTGAAGGAAATTACCAGCTCTAAGTTTCACAGGGCAGGATTGAAAGCAGGGACACATCCATGAGGGTGGATGTGTGCTTCTGAGATAAGATGACACCTCCTGAACAAAGAGTGTCCCACAAGAGCAGATGCTGAAGCTGTTTGTATAGAATGGGCTACATTATACCTTGGAAATGTTGATTTTCAGTAGCTGTAGGTAAAAGTCTGGATGGGTAGCTGAGATACATGGTAGGTATACGGAGTTATAGTTGTAAATAATAAATTGTAAATAATAAATTGTAAATAATAGCAGCCCTTGTTTTGTGCAGACAATATCCCTGGGAACTACTGAGTATTCCAAGGGGGAAAGAACCAAACAAAAATAAAAGCAAAAAAATTCATGGGCAGGGAATTTGGGAATGGTTTTCCTGTGGCTTGATCCATTGTAAATGGAGCCTGATTTCACTAGCCTTGCAAATTCATTAACACTAGATTTCCTTATTCTGGAAGATTTCTGAGATCCATTCACAATATTAAGGCAAGCCCTTGCTCTGCTCTCTCTTGCTGAGACAGCTGTCTCAGAGGGTATGGTCCAAACTGTTTTCCTGACAGGCCCAGTTCAAGGAGGAGAGGAGAATTGATGTTGAGCATCACTCAGGAGGAATAAAGTCTCCTTTGAACTGACTAGCTCACTTCATGGGTGGGAGAATATGAGAAGTTATTTCTGTTCAAATAAGGGCCAAGAAGGAGAAATAATCTCAGAGAAAAACTGAAAATCTGTGATAGTCAAAATGAGTTTAGCATCATGCTTATGATATGGGAAGGGCACAGCCTTCTTACCTTAAATAAGATTTCCTGTTTCAGTTCTATATTAGATGACATGAACTGCCCTCAGCAAAACAAATTTTTATGGATAGTTGCCATAGGGAAATGTCTAGGAGAATTAAACAGCTCACTGTACTATGGGAGCCTCAAATCAGGCTCTGCTGGCGGCTGCAACGCTGAGCCTTGAGGGACAAAAAGGGGCAAGAAGACAAGAAGGAAAGCGAAAGAAGAAAACTGGTAGAGAAAAGGCAAACAATACAAAACCCACAAAGAGTGCAGCTGGGGACACAGGAGAAAGTCTTAAAGCATTACAGTGGGAACACATTGAAGTGCAGGTTATTGGTGCAGAGGCACCAGGCAAACCACAAACTCCCTGGATTCTGCTTCTACAAACTCTGGGGTTTGCAAACTCCTGCATAACAGCTTGAACTGTGGCTTTATACACTCTTCCTAAGGGATGAGAGGCAGTCCTAGCCATGTTTAACTGTGGTCAAAGTTCTCCCATCTCAGGAAAAAGGATCTGTCTGAACACAAGGGATGCTAAAGTAACCTCTTATCTGGGCACAGTATCTAACAGTACTGGTTTAGGAAAACATGAATGCTAACAATTTTCAAAAATGCTTGCTTCTTTCTCTTTAAAATCAAATAATTGCAAGTTTAGGAGGATGTTTTTATCAGATCAGATTTATCAGGGTTTTTAGAGACTTGTTGCTCAACTGTTTACAAAAGTACTTGTACTTGGTAGTCTGGATACTTTATACTTAAGCATTTGTAAAAAAACAAACTTGTTATGGTCTGAATTTAATGTTGACCATAGCTCAAGCAAGAAAACAGACAAGATGCCCTTCTGAAATCCTATTCAATCTAAATTATTCAATTATTCTGTCAGCCATTGAATTGTTCCATTTGATGACATTTAACAGGCATCATCCTTAACTTGGTCATTTAAACATGCACAGAAGATGAGGACCATGTCTGTGTACAGGTAGGGCAATACCATCTTTGCAGTGATTACTTGGATGATTAAACTCTAAGATATCTCACAGTTCTTCTTTTAGTGGTAGCTTCTGGACTATTAAGTCTCAGCTATAAAGACTTTGATGCTTTAGGAAAAAATTAGCATACTTGGCAACTTCAGGAGTCAGGCACACTTGTTTGGGAACTTGGGCACTGAAGTCTGAGCTACTGCATTGCTTCATGACACAACACTCCCAGAATATGTTTGAGAAACAAAGCATCACTGCATCTTACTGCTTTACCAGGAAAAGACAAGCAAAGGAACTGGGCATCACACCTTTAGTTCTTCTTTGCCTGAGTTTCTGGTAGCTTGTCCATCCCTGTGTTGCTCTACATTAAAGATTTTTCCAATCTTTTAATGCTTTGGAGACTTCCAGTAATTCCACTTAGGGCTTGCTGACTTCTTACTTTGAGGAGATCTTGTCCCATTTGCCTAACAACTTTATTCTACTCATTTCCATTAATTAGCTCTTTTCACACCTTTCTGACATAAATTTGCATTTTCATCCCTTAGACTTTTTCTGTACACATGTAATTCAACTATAAATCCATGGGCTTCTGTTAGCCTTTTATTTATTTTGCAGACTGTCTGAGCAATGCACTTCTCCATGTCTGATCTCTTTAGGGCTGTCTGTTTATTCCTTTGGGGATGTATGCATATTCTCACTGGTCTGTTGTTGGAACACAGAGGATTATTCTAGGTACTGCCACCCCTAGAGCTAGAGAAAGAGAAGTATGTCACAGCTGTGTGTTGAGAAACCTACACTGGAAGCATAAAATCCTGCTGGGCTTTTTTCCCCCCCAGCACATCATCTAACAAAATCAGATGTAATTTACTGCTGGTTATTTCCAGCTCCTCTTTTCAGTATTACTGATTTCCATGCCCCTCCTTCCCACTGAGTGCCAGTGCCTGCATCCCTTGGAGTCAGTGGTGTCTCCTCTGGGCAGAGCAGCTGCTGGTTGGCACCTGCTGGCCAGCTGGGCACACACCACCCAGCCCTGCTCCTGCTCTGCCCTGAGCCCCACTCTCCCAGCTGCCTGAATTCAACTGGCACATCCACACCTGCAGAGAAGTTGCAAAGATGAGACCCAAAAATCAGTACAAGTGAGTTCTCAGCCACAGAAAAAATAAAAATTTTAAGAGTGTTCAGGCCGCTGCTGTGTGAACTTTGCCAGGTATGATGGCACGTAGCACAGAAAGATCTGCACACAGGAAAAAGAGCTCTCTAAATGGCTGCAAAACTGCTGCTCCTCACATATCTGGAGAAGTTCTGGGACATGAGGGTCTGAGAGCACTCCTGTGGATGTTGAAATAACACATGCCTTCTTTATTTATGAGGAGAAAAGGTCCTGTGAAGGGGTTACCACTCTCCTAGTGAAGAACTACATTTCTTCAGGAGACACAGAACAACCTCCCACACACCCCAGAGATCAAAGCTGTGGTCAGTACCAAAGCCAGCGTGGAGAGTGTGGGATGAGAGCAGTGGTTCCTGGCAGAAGAAAGGGATGGGAAGTTGCAGGTGAGAGCTCAGGCACAGCCCATGTGAAAACTACAAATGTCAGCTGGAGAATAAAACCAGGATGGGAACTCAATGCCAGGCACTGAGAAGACATGAAGAGCTAAAGAAAGGTGTGTGCCATCTCCAGGTTTGTGTGTGGTTTAGTGCAAACAGCTCTGTGCAGAACACATTCCATATCAAGGATTTACCTGGCCTGGTGTTGATCTCTTGCACTAACCCACTCCTGACACTGTACAAATACAGCCAGCTGGCCAGCAGACAGTGCTGCTGGAATTCCAGGAGGATGTTACATTGTCTGCTGTGCAATCTCTTGCATGTTATTCAACACAGAAACCCAGTCACACATTCATTGAAGTTGTTTGTTTCACCTCTACCTACTGGGATAACATGCAATTTTCACATTACCTAAAGTGGTGTTATTGACAGAGAGCAAACTGCATTCCCAGAGACTGACCTATCCATCAGCAGTGGTTTGAACTGTGCTGCTCTCTCATCCTTTAAGGTTTTAATCTCTGACTCATGAACAACTTCACTGAGGTGTAGAATAACCTCCAGAGGAGAGTGTTTTTCAATCAATAGCATTCTAGTAGAAAAGCAGGACATGCATGAGTACACTAATTGAAGAACATGTTTCCTTAGTCTCAGCTCTGTTATGGTATTCTAATTTCCCACCGCTTTTGCAATTTAACATTTCTGGTTGATAAAAAGTTCATCATGATACAGAGGATTTATTTAACATATAGGAGAATTTACTACTAATTTTGGAGGCAATATGAACCGTGTGAGATTAAATTGGTGCTATTAACATGTTTGCAATTGCTCTGACTGGGAAGAAACCTTAACATCCACAAACCACTTGCCACAAAAGAAGCCTTAAAATCCTTACCAAACTGAACTGAACTTTTTTGTAATCTAGTGAAAAAATTCTGTTTGAGAGAAGTTCTAAGAAGGTCCCAACTGTATTTAAGTTACTTTTCTTTATTCTAATTTTTAGTCTACATTTCTTCCTACATGTCCCTTTTCCCAGATCTTCTTCCAAGACTAGGTGAGCATGGTAGAAAGGCATACTAAAATTATTATTTTAATCAATTTTTTTAATTTGCAGAAGAAAAAACCAAAACAAACAAAAACAACAACAACCACAAAAGGTTAAGGAAACAAAAGAAAATAACACTGTTCCAATTTTTCCCCATATATTGTGAATAATATTGCATCTTTCCAAGAAGAAAAGGAGTGAGCACGTCATATTTTTGTTACTCTTTGGGGAAAACCACTGTGTAACAGGAAAGAGGAGACTTAATAAAAGGGAGGGGAAACAAAGACTGAACAGCTCTACCAAGGGAATTGTCTTTTTGTCTCCTCCTTCTTGCCACTGTGACCTAGACAGGATGATCACTTCCCACCAAGACATCCCTCCTTCTTCTTGATATTCCTTGCATACCAAGTCTAACACAACAAGACAAATTCTGACAGGTTCCTTCATGAATGACTGCAATAAACTTATAAAGCCAAATTATCCTATTCTTCCCCACATAGATACCAACTTTTTTCCCCTCTTAATGCTTATCTAGGCTACAGCAGTGTTCACCCCAATATATGAAAATACAGCAGGCATGAGGTCTGTCAGAAACTATTCTTGTTTCCTTGCACTGGAGAAGCTCAGAATGTATTATGGCTTTATGGTTGGCTTTCATTAAAACCTAAAAAATTATACACATACACTACCAGTGGGAGCTAATGAACTAAGTACTATCCTAGCTGAACAGATCCAGAAAATGAGATGTCAAGTGTGGGGAAGTATACCTGTAAATGCCTCTAGTGAGAGAGACAGCTGGAGCTCATCACTGCTGCTTCCCCACACGCAGGCTCAGTGAAAAGATAACTCTGGCTCTCCTGAAATCTCCCAAAGGGTCAACTTTCACTTCAGCTGGTGTAAAATCTCACACTGCTTTACTCTACTTATTAATTTCTTCACAGCCCAACCTTTCTTAACCATTTTGCAGCTCAAATAAAATCCTAAAAACACCCAGAGGGTGCCACCTTTGGAAAAATAATTCCAAAAGATACTCCAGGTTTCTGGGCTAGGTATATGTGTGTGTATATATATATACACACATATGTGTATGTATAGATATACATATGTATATCTAATATGCAAATCAAATCAATCTAGGATCACATTAAAAATCAAGTTCTAAAAGGAGTGGGATGGAAGGGATTAGGTTGCTCAAGACCTGTTGATAAACTCTAAAGTCTCTTGTCAAGACATACTTTTCCCAAAATACAATTTTACTGCAGTAATCATATTTCTTTTACTTCAGAGGAAGAAAATAAATATATTCTATTTCTAAAAGAAAAAAAAAAGTGTGTGTGCTGTTAAATTTATTCAGGAGAAAAAGTTAAAATATTCAGCTAAAGTTAACTGGAACACTGACCTTCCACAAAAATATTTTAAAGGGATAATATTAGATTGCAGCCAGAAACTAGCAATTGACAGTTTTCATCCCAATCATTAAATATGTTCATGTAATTGGCTACCTTCATGAGACATTGATAAGTTCTGCAGCTTTACTAGCTTTTTTTTTTTTTTATTATTTTCTTTTTCTGTGTGATTACCAAGGTAAGTGGACCCCATAGCCTGAGCATGGGGTCCTCACCCCAGGGATGGAGCAGCTCAGACTCCACCACCTCATGTTGTCTTGTAGGGTTGGAGACACCTCATGGGTTAGTGGAGGCTTTTTCACTCAGACTCATCAGCTTTTTGGGAATCCCCCTGTTTTCTTGCTTGCCTGAAGTCTGGACCAAGGTGTTTTCAGTGTTTTGTTTTGCCTACCCACAACCTTAGGCTTGCCCTAGGTTTGTCAGGATTATTTTTTTCTCTCCTGTCTGAAAGTAAGAGCTCTGTCATAACCCTGTGTCACTCTGTTCTTCTAAGATCTTCTAAGCCTTCTGATGTTTGCACTCTTGTAACAAACTTATTATTACAATAATTATAGTTTTGCATTCTTTTCTAGAGGAAGAGAAACTTGATGGGCTGTTGTTTTGTCCAGTGTCATTGGAGAGGTGGCACTGTAATCCTCCAATCCACTGTCACTTTTGAAAATCTATAAATGTTAGAGTCAGAAATTAAACTGCCTTCTTTTTGCCTTGAAGATTCCAGTGTCTGCCTCATTTTATTTTGTGTCCTTTAGCACCAACCCTGCAGCCTGTGAGAGCACAGCAGCAGCCCATGGGCCCCACACCACACAGGAGGAACTGTCCTTCCAGCTCTGTGCTGGGGAGCTCTCTGCCTTCATTGTCCCTGTGAGGCTCAGTTTCCACAAATGACAAACTCTTCAGAGCAAGAGGAATAAATCACTTTTCCCTTCATGGTGCCACCCCTTGGTGCTGCCTTCCCTGAGCCCCAGGCTGAACCCAGGGGCTCTGTCAAGGGCAGAAATGACAGCTATCCATCATGCCTCCTTCTCAGAGTGCTCTCTACCTCCAGCACATTTTTCTGCCATGGTGGTGATAGATTTTTATCATTTAATTAAATCAGTCACTGTCTATTTCTGTTTTCACTGCCAGTAGGCTCAGCAAACACTTCTGAGAACCCAGGATCCTTCTAGAAGCTAAATGACACACAGGGATAGGGTGTTCCCTCTCTTACACTGCACAAGGGACTGCAAGCCAGGGCTATTCTCATGCATTCTGCTCAGGTTCCTTACTTCATGATAATCTCCAAATCTCCTAAATGTATCTGGAAACTTTTTATATCCTTGAATCACAGGAAGGTACTTTTTGAATCATTTGCCAAGCTGAAAGATGGTTTAACGTATAGCTAAAAACTGAATTCAAACTCTGAAATTAAAAGTAGAGGATGCAAATTTTTGTAACTAGCTCCTCAGTTCTGGCATTCATTGTAGCACAAGTACTTGGTGCTAACTAGTAATTAATAAAGTATCTTTTGTCCTTTTAAGCTGTAAAGCCTTTTAAGGTTTTACAGCTGCAGAGTGGAGTGGGCTAGCAAGCACTATCACAACAA
Source organism: Molothrus aeneus (assembly GCF_037042795.1). Classification (NCBI taxonomy): domain Eukaryota; kingdom Metazoa; phylum Chordata; class Aves; order Passeriformes; family Icteridae; genus Molothrus; species Molothrus aeneus. The sequence continues at coordinate 16,700,848 of NC_089653.1, forward strand.
GATATCCTTGTTGTCCTATCCAAGAGCAATCTTGGGGCAGCAAAGGTAAAGCTACTTGAGAGGAACTATGCACATTTTCATTTCAGAATGGGTACATGCTCATAGTTTGTACCCTACCACCTAAAAAATGAAAGCCCATGCCTGAGGATAGTGGTTGTCTGTTTTTAAGGACCAACTCTTCAGAGAAAAACAAAACAAAACAGACAAAACAATGGGGGTGGAGAAGGATGCTCAAAATCAAGGTAGGGAAAAAAAGATCAGTAGAAAGACCAACCCAAAAAACTCAGACATTTCTGAGTCAGAAACACACCTCTCAGTAAGGGCTGGTGCTTCCCTGTGACTCTCTGACACTACAGACTGAACCCACTCTTCCTCAGAGAGACAAAGTACCTCAGCAAGGGTTAGCTTACAGCAGACAAAGATGATCCACCTGTTTCACAAATTGCTGATAAATGGCATTGCAGTTTCTTTCACTTCTAAATAACATTTTCTCCAAATATTTTGCTGGAGTGTCTTCAGTCTATCACCTCTAAGGCTCCAGTTGTCACCCTTCCCCTTTCACTGAGAATAATTGACCACTTCTCTTTATTTGTAGGTAGATAGTTGCCTATATATTTGCCTGGTCTTTTTGGTTTTCCTCTCACATCTCTTAAATCTTCCCTTACAGCCCTGACAAAGAATAAAACTGCAAGAAGTTCTCCTTTACCTTAACAGAGAACATTAAGTAATCTTATTAAATTGCATTTTCCTCTGCACTATCAGAGGTTTCTATTTACTTTCATAAAGCATAGAGCAGGAAATTTGTTTTGCAATTCAAATAATAGCCCCAAAAAAGGAGAGCTCTCACTCTTTTCCCCATTTTGCTAGCAGCCACAAAACTAGTCCATTAAAACCAGCTTCCAGTCAAACTGATGTTTTCCTAACATATGTTCCTCAAAGCTGTGCCAGCTGTGGTGCTCTCTACAGCCAATCACTGTGTTAATTGAGGTGAGCACTGAAAACATAAATACCTCAGCTGCAGCACTTTCCAAGATATTTAAAGCTGACTTGGATGAGCCATGCTAAACTGCTGAAATTGGGTCTCCTTTCATGTTGAGGTAAGTGGTGGCTTTGTTTGCTTGTCACAGCTTGTGGCTAAAAGCAATAACAGAGACATCAAATGCAGCTTTGGTTTCTAAGCTCAGAATGGCCTTAGCAGAGTTTAACACAAGACCCAGCTTGAGACATCAAGTATATAAATCTTTATCAGCATCTTCTTTGGCCCAAACTGGGTTTGCCATTAATCATTTTAAGCTAAATAGGCATTAACAAACTCAGCAGTCTCACCCAGGACAAATTTCCTCTCTGTTTTGTTTAAGGGACTTTACATGCTAGTGAAAGAAAATCCAGATTTGTCTCATAATTTCACCTCATCCATCAGGTTCTGGCAAATTTTTATGCATCTGGGCCCAAGGGTGTAAATAATAAAATAATGCATATTTAAAAAAAAAATCCCTAGAATGCTATGTCATGCATCTCAGAGAAGAGCCAAAGGAGAACTTCCAATTCTGCTGAAAGTAACAGAACACCAAGAATTCTTTACTAAGCCACCTCCAAATGCACAAAAGCAGCACATCTCCAACCAGTGAGGTGTTGGAAACCACCACATGCAGATCTTTGAGGAGGTGTCAGTACAGAAAGGCCAAGAACTGATGCAGACTAAGCCCGGGGGACAGTCTGGCTTCCCTGTACCACTGTTCCACCTTGCAGAAGGCACTGGTCTCATAACAACAGCACCAAGGAACATGCAAGGAAACAGAAGTGTTCACTCCTGTCAGGATGTGCATGCAACTCAGTTTTAGGCAGTTTTGAGGAAAAAGATTCCATTCTGCTTCAACCTTTATCTGTTTCTGGCAATGAACTGCCCCTCTGGTGTGTTAGCAGCATGGAAATTGATATAAGCTGGAGTTTCTGTCCTCCTGACTCTTTCTGTGTTAACATTTTATTCTGTCACCAGTTCCTAGATGACAAGCCCAAAGGCAGGCTGTATTTTTACAGCAAGCATAAGTTGATTAAAAGAATTAAATCACTTAATGATAATTCTGTGCATGCAAAATACATTTCTCAAACAAGCACAGATCCTCTCTTCTTTCACATTATTTTTAAATGGGGACATTGCCTGTGCCCCTTCAAGAAGGCAGAAAAGTCCTACAACTCTGAAAAAATTATCTTCTAAGGCCTGTTAAATGTGAACTATTGCATGACAAGGTGTGGCCCTCTCCCTTGCAGTTAGGCATTTAAATCCTTATTTGCTATGATCTCTGAGATGCAGTGTCATTTTGAACAACAAGAATGAGTTATTAACTTGATGAGAGAAGCACATGGTCACAAGTTACTTTCTCTTAGTCTGGGTTTTTTTGGTGGTGGTTGGGTTTTTTTGTCACTTTTTTTTTACAGCTTCTCCAGGTCCTAAAGAATATGGTTTTAAATTAGGTCTTTGACAGCAAAAGCAGAGCAGACTTTCTAATTCCCAGAGCTACAAGGAACAGCTGTATATGAGCATAACACCAGAGAGCTTCTGTCTGAGTGTGCTCCAGGTCACGGCTGGCCCAGTTCCCAGTTGTGGCCCAGCCCCTGTTGTGCCATTTCTCTTGTGCAGAGCCCCTCCAGCACTGGGTCAAGTGCTGGGCAGCACAAAGCAAAGAGGAGCTGGCCAGTGCTGTGTCCTCACTGCTGCAGGGAATGCCCAGCTCTGCTGGAGTTGCTCTTGGAACAGCTCATCTGCATGCTGGGAAAAACTGCCTTACTGCACTCTGCAAAGGATCCTAACTGTTCTAAGGAGAAAAGGATTGGACCAAGAGATACAAATATTTCAATTTTTATTTTTTTTTTCACATGGTCTTCTCTTGGAGAACTGTCCCTGTGCCAGGAACTTTACTGGCACAAGAGCTTGGCACTGTGCTCTTGTCCCTAGGCCACTGTACTCATTCGTGCTAATTATAAGGTTAAGGTGGGTTTTCTTTTTCCTCTCCCCTAGTGGATTTTATATTCCACATTCAGATGTTAACCTAGATTAAAAAATAAATAGATACATAACCTTCAGGCATTTTATTTCCCTTAGACTGCACAGAAGGAACGCCACAAATATTCTCTGTTGTTTCACAGATCACACACATGGGGCAGGAATTAAGTTTGAGTCATTCTGGCTTTTGGATGGATGCTGTTGGTGAAGCAATTGTGGCTACTTTTCAAGGAGCATACAGACAGTCTGGTGACTAGTGAAATGCTGGGGTCCTCAGTACCAGAGCTAACTGAAAATCAAGAATATTTAGTAGAGAATGTCCGTGACATGTAAAAAACTTGTATAAGTTCTTCTGTAAATTTTCCAAGAAGGGTGTCTGAAACATTTCAGGTGACACACTAATTACACCATTTTTAATTCATAGGAAATAAAATATGGAAAGGACACCTTTGTTATGAGGGAAAAAATGCAAACAAAACCCCCCTTGCATTTTCTAGTACAAGGTAGTTCCAAAAGAAAATTTCTCAGAAGACTTATTTACTTCAGTGGAAAGTTCTTTCTCAGATTTTATTAATGTCTCTGGCCAAATCATGTCCTTTCTCCATCTCTCATAATGATTTTTCATCCATTTTTCTTTGAGTGTTGGCTATAGAGACAAGATATTTTGGATGGGCATTCTCTGACTATTTTCTGCAGGACACATTGAGTTATCACCTATCCTTCACAGTTTCTAGGGATTGTCCTACTACTACCAATGATAAATTAGAGTAATTCACATGAACTGAACGTTTTCCCACAAGTATACTTGTGACTCTCTGAAACTATAAGTACATAATTATAGAAGCACATCTCTATAAGGATTAGTTGCTTGCTCTTTAAATTGAATCAGTGTGTTTCCATAGTACCCTTGATCATGTTCTGAGCCTTGTATTTGAAAATTTACAAGGAGAATAAGTGAATAAATTGTATTGCAAAGTGTATAAAACCCAGTAACTTGGAATTTTAAGCAACAGTCAGCCTTCAGGGACAGAAGTAATAATTCAGTTTCTTGGTTACATCACTGTGGCTCTGTGCCTTATGTATAAACATATTTGTTCAGCTTGCTGGCTGCCAGATGATCTCCAAGATGGATGGTTTGTCATGGCTGACTGAGCAGGCAGACCTGCACATATGCTGAAAGGTAGCCCTTCTGACAGCATCTTTACTTCCTGCAAAGGCTAATAAGTTTTTAATACACCTTATCATTCTGAAGCAGGACATGTTATTTCTGCTATGTCTATGGAATCAGTGTGGTTACCATGGTGGCCCATGAAATGAGCTTCTCCCAGCAATGTCACACCTCTGGCAAAGGTCTCTAGTCTCATATTGCAGCTCAAGAACTGCAGCTTTCAGTCTAAGCTGGGTTTTTGCCTCTCTGGGTGGACAGAACAGGGTCACTCTGTGAATGGCACAGCATTGCACTCAGAGTGTTTTGTGCTTTAAAGCACTCCAGGATTGCTTAAAGGGACTTTGAGTACCAGGCTGGACATAGTGAAATACCCAAAACCTTTTCTTTTTAAATCTCATATCAACAGTTGGTTCAAAATCCCTCTGTTCTTGGCAGCACCAAGAGACTCAGTAGAATGAGCTTTGTCATGGGGAAATCCTTGTCAGTGAGCTCAGTGACCCTTGGAGTGAAGCTGTTCACTCTCACCACGAGCAGACACAAGCCTGAATGTTCAGCTGCAACTGGAATTTGTTCCTCTGCTGGGGAGGGAGCATCTTTCCCTCTCTTGAGAGCTAAAGGGGCTGGCAGGGAGGACATTTGGCTGTTGTGCCAGATACCCACAGAATCCAGGCCACAGGAATAACCTAACTCAGATATTATCAATTCTCACTGCAGGAGGGACTGGTTAGGGTTGACAAATAAAGTAGAATGCCTTTGGATCCTGCATACCTGGAGCTGCACATCAGGGGTTTCGGTAGGAAATGGGGAACACAATGTACTGGGTGCTTGATTCAGATGAAAAGCTGAAAAGTGTTTCTTAAGCATAAAAGAAAGCATGCTTGGCTTCTCTGAGAGCTGGGCATGCTAAACTTCCTGTTAGCACAAAGCATGGCAAAAACTGGAGATAGAGTGTGGAAAATGCTGCTGCAGTCACAATAGTCTAAGAACATTAGTGATGGAAAGTTCATAAGTGGAGGCAATGTTTGGCATTATGGAGATTTAGAAATGCTTACAGTGCCAGCAAAGTGCAGTTAGATAAAAATGAGATGGGTTTGCAGAACATCCAGAAAGCTTTTGTTCAGCCAGAATTGTCCTGGGGTGGTGAGCCCATTCCATGCTGCAGAAGGGAAGCAGTGCACATTACATGGGTGATGTGGTCACTGAAGGGAGCTGAGCAGGCTGGAGAGGGATGCTCTGCTCCCCTCTCTCCTCCTCCCTTGGTAGCTGCAGCCATGCTCCCTACACCCCTTTAACTTTCCCTGCATGCAGCCTAAGCAGGTTTGTCAAATGACAGCTTATCTATGCCATCCTTGTGATTTCTTTCAGCCTGGTTTTAAAAATAGTTTCTGAGCAATTATGTGTGGCATAAGAATAAACCTGCATGCTGGTGCATCTTTCCTGTCACCACAAAATAACAGCACTACAGTTTCTACATTTCAGTCTTGTCTTTTTTTTCTGCAAAGATCAACAGCTTCTGCAGCAAAAGGACACAGTATAATCAGGAAATCATCAGCCTGAAGTAAGTATAAAACTTGCAAAATGATGCACTCTGTGAAGAAACCTGCTGCTTTTTTTAGCATCCAAGCACACATACTGCAAAACTAAATCCTCCTATAAAATAAGTCAACACAATTCTCTTCATACCACCAGGGCTCCACTTACTAATGAGAACAATATATATTTTTCTTTTCCCCTGAAATGAAATACTTTGCATATTTCTGATAATCCAGCATAGGTGGGCTGCTTTTGGAGTTTCTTTGTTTCACCTTGTTCATAGAACCCTTACTAAAACGATTTCCAGGCATTTGCACTACCAAGGTGAGCCCCTGAGATGTTTTGCCTTCCTGGTTCATATTTCAAAGCTGAGGAATTATCATTTGTGTAGAAGTCAGCATCTCCTGCACACTGCCAGGTCACACCAAATAAAGCCAGAGGAAACTCACTCATGCCCTTCTCCATCCATTGAAATGCTGAAAAAATAGCTGTTGGTTTTCTTGAGGATGTCTTGAGGCAATTGTTTTCCAAATTAAGAGCCTTGCCTGCTCCTCAAGCTTTGAAATACTGTTGTACATTGCCTCTCCCAGAGAAGTGATTTGCCACTGCCTGCAGCTACCCTGGACTGTTCCAGAGCTTGCTGAAAAGGTTTTTCCTTCTGAAACTGGAAGCCCTCCATTTGCAGTGGGTTTGATAGCCCAGCTTCATGGCTCAAAAACATGTGAGGTGTGCACTGATGGCAGCTCATGGGCACACAAGGAGCTGCAGCATCACTAAACGGCTGTCCAGTAGTGACCACTGGATTTGTGCCAGAAAAGGAAAACCCAAAACCTGAACCACAACCATTTTGCCGTGGTAGCATTTTCCCAGAGTATTCACAGTATCCCTCAGAGCCATGTTTTAGGATGGTGAGGTTTCAGTGTGCTACTGAAACACCTCTCAGACAGTGAGTGTGAACTGATTGACCCACTGTGTGCAAAGCCTACACAGGCAGCTGCAGACACATCTGACAAGAAAGCTGACAGAATTTTGGGCAGATACTTTTGCATGGCTCACCATGCATGGTGAAGAAGTCAAAAGGGAATGACTTGAAATGATACCTGAAAGACAGAGGGACAGTGGCCAAACAACAGCAGCAAAACAAAGCTTCAGTGACAGTGACAAAAGTATCATTAATATGAAGGGGTTTGGACAGGCTTTATGACATACTGATTCATCATTAGCAGGATTTTTTCCTGGCTTCCTTTAGAGTGATAACTCCAATAAAACCACAGAATGACCAGGGATAACAATGAAAAATAGCACTAAGGAAAAACCCTTCTGGGGTGTAAGAGCAAAAATCCTTTTTTTTATTTGTAGCTCAACCATTGTCTAGTTTTTGAAAGCCTTGCAACACTAAAAATAATAACAAATAATAAATATCAAATAATAAATAATAAACTCCCTTTAATTTCTCAATTAAATAAATAGACAAAGCTACTGCAGCCTATGAGCTCAGCACTGCTGTGTGCTGCTTGAGCAGAAGGGGTGGTGCTGTTTGTGAAGGCAACAAGAGCAATAATGTATGCAGAGTGGTTCAAGAAGACACACAATTATAAACATTTCCTGCAGAGCACATTAGGTCTGCAGGTTCATAAATGCTTTTTAGATTCCATATTTTAATCACTTATCTTGAAACAGTCTGGAAAAAAAAAAAAACAAAAACAACAAAACCCAACAGAAACACATATCCAAGGTCAGGAGAAAAATATTTTTTTCTTGAATGGGAGGGACAATTTTGTGACCTTGCACCTCTCAGAACCATTGTCTGTTCTTGTGCACTGATGCTGGCCATGGGCCTGACACAGGAGAGAGAGGCCAGGTGGGCAGATGCATCAGGAGGTTGGCAAGGCCAGACTCTCAGCTGGTATGAGCAGTGACCCGACATTGACTCCACGTGGCATGACAAGAGCTGCTCTCACCAGCTGGTTGGCATCAAGCTACTATTTTGTAAACTGAAGCTGCTCCCAAGGAGCTGTTTACAGAACACTGGATTGCTCACTGATTTCTCAGACACTGAGGAAGCAAAAGGAAGGAGGAAGAAAACCAACTTCTAACTGTCCCAAACAGCCAGAACAGAAACAATCCTCCCCACCTCTGCAACATCTGGAAGAGCTGATTGTAACTGCAGATCCCAATTACTATGACAACAGCACAGCAGCATAGATAGTTCTTTAAAAACAAACTGAGATGAAGCAGTGCTATTGATCACTGTTATTAGCAGATTGGATCAGCATAATTTAAACCTTTCCATTAAGGCACAAAGATGGGTTTTCAAGTTAGGGCATTGGTGCAATTATTGAGCTGAGTAGGAGGTAGAAATGTAATTATGTAAACTAACTGAATTAAGAGGATTGCACAGTTCATTAGGGTCCATTTTTTCTGGTCAACATTTTGGATCACCAGCTGCTATAGAATTTAATTTCCATTAAAAAGCATTAATTGCACCTCTTGTGTGAAAGCAGAGCAGTTGTGTTTGTTGAGCAGCTCCATCCTTGCTGCTCTAATGCAGGTGTGGAAACAGCCTTCTGCTCCACACCAGCCAACCCCAATTCCCTCATTACACCTTTGGTGGGACAGGAGACCTCTGCTCTGCCAACTCTGCCTACAGTCACACTGGCTGGTAGCAACTTGGATAGCTGATGGCATTAAAAACTGAAAGCAGCAACTATTCAGCAAAAATGACTGAAGAGAGCATCCCATTTTGCTAAGTAATTTCAAGGCCCTTCCCAAAGGAGTTGCACTGTGGCCAGAAAGAAGTGAGGAAATAAAGAACCTAGGAGAGACTTGGAAATCTATGGATGAATTTGCATACAGCCAGTCTTCATTTCACACATTTCTTGTCCCTGGCTTTGCTGTCCTACATGTTAGGGTCATGTCCTACATTGTGGGGTAATATGAAGGCAAATGTTGCTCTATCCAATCAAATAAAAGTGAATCACACCTTTGGCTGAAAAGTTTCCCATCTGTGAGAGGCCAATCTGCAAACAAAATAACCTTCTAAATTGGAGACTTTTTTACTTGTGTGATGTACTTGACCCTGCTTCCTCACAGGGACATTTTTTTGTCACTGACCATTCTCCTGCAGATGCTGCTGCCTGATGGAGCCCAGGGCCATCAGTCACCAGCTGCTCCTCTGCCTCCAGACAGAGCATTCAGCCTCCAACAGGCAGATCTCATGCTGCTCCATCCCTGCCAGGCTGTTTCTTGGGGTTTTGTTAAGCTTAGAGGTTTTCTTTATTGTTTGAAGGTTTTTTCCTAAATACAGGGGATGCCTTTGCTATAAATGTTCCAATACATTTTGACTCACAGACTGGTCACTCAAGCTCTTTACATATGAGGGTTAATGCTGAAGAGCTTAATAAAGAGAGATCTCTGGTAAGTAAATGGGTATAGGACTGTAAGTGGATATAGTACAAAAAAAGAGAGCAATCATACTGGCTTTATTTGCTGAAAAGTAAAAAATCCCTAGTTCTCCACTCCTCCAACAGAGAAGTATATTTATGTAATATTTTTCTATATGCAGGAGGAAAAAAAGGATCCATATATCCATGTAACAAGATGGCTGCTTGTGCTGTGTGAGGCTGCTGTAGATGTGTATTTGATTTTTGTAGCTAACAGCTGCTGAACAGGCTTTACCTGCAGTAATCACCAGGCTCTGTGTTTGTTCCTTTTTAAATGAGCATCCTGTGCGTGACTAAGCAAGAGGAACCTGTGGAAACCTCCTCTCACAGCATGTAAATCACCACCACAACATTTGCTTTTCCCTTGCTGATGGCAGCAATGCGCTGCTTCCAGGGATAAATCAGGGACTGGGAGCAGCACAGGGAGCAGCCCTCGGTGCCCCCTCCCATGGCTGCCCTGCTTTGGCACAGGACTGCTCTGCACACAGCAGAGTTTGCCGCAGTGACTCATTGGGAAAATATGGATGTGATCCCACAGAAACCAACCTGGAGCAGTCTCCAGCACCAGCATCAATGCCATTCCTAAGGGCTGCCCTCAATATCCCCAGGAAATTCTGCAGAGCCCCAGCAAACTGTGCAGTGCTGTCCCAGGCTCAGCAGCAGGACAGGTCTGCACTTCTACTCTGACAAAACACTTCCCCTTGCAACCCTGTTTATTTTCACAGCATTTCTCAAGCTTTCCTGGGAAGTGAGCTGGACTGCACTGTTCTTTTCCAAAGCAGGAGCTAAGTTTGGCTAGGGAAGGGCAGCAGGAGAGGCGAGCTGCTGTCTCTCAAAGAGACCCAAACCTGCCAATCAGCCTCTTGTCTCTGTGCCAGCCTGGAACTCGTGAGCAAGGGAGGAACACACACTTCTGCTCAAAGAGCCACAGCCCCAGGGAGCAGCAAAGCCAGATTTGGGAGCCAGGAGCCACGTGCCACCTCCAGCACGTGAAGTGCCAGGTTCCTCAGCCTGGAACAGCAGCCAAGTGGCAGAACCTGGTTTGGTGTGCAACAACTTCTGCCACACAGACAGGACCAGGTTACAAGAGATGCTGTGAAAGAACTGACCTAAGCACCTCTTCTAAAAGCTCTGTGTAGATCTGCCTCAAGGAGAAAACCATCCTAGTTACCAGGATGGTTCATTCACAGTAGTCCAAGTTCATATAAAGATACATCAACTGAGAATCACTGTGAGACCCACAGATTAAAATAAAAGATTAAAATTGGATTAAAATAGAAGGAGAAAAGACAGAGAAAAGAGTAATCATGCAAGAGAAAAATTGTAGAATAACACAGTGAAACTAAAGACACAATTTTTTCACTACAAGTCAGAATATAAATAATTCTGTATTCCATATACTTTTCTGTATCTTAGAGATCTAACACTCTATTGATAATGTCAATAAATAGGGTTGAGCCTTGTTTGGCATTCCTTCAGCCAGGCCCCTGGCAGTGCCTGTGGTACCTGGTGACCCTGCTGTGTGCCTGGCTCTGAGATGAAGCCAAGCACAGCAACCCCTGGGCCTTGGCAGTGCCAAGGTTTTGCAGAGCAACGTGGCCTTCAGCACTTTCTGAAAGACTGGGTTTGAGAAAGGACATCATTTTTTCACACCAAGTTTCACAGTAAACCCCAGGCCAGCTGATAAAAGATTTGACAAAAGTCAAACCTGGCTTCTCATATTTATTATTGATATCTACATTGTGATGCTTATAATAGACTATCTAGTATCTTCTTTCTGGCTCAAAAGAATACAAGTTACCAATACTTCCTAATTTTGGCCTCAGAAGAGTAACAAAAGTCCCCTTGCATGTAAAGAAAACTTTACTTCTACCATAGGAAGCTTTTCTTCTTTCTTTTCTGGCCCCATGACAAAATTTCCTGGGAAAGCATACTTCATTTAAACTTGCAGAGCAATTTTTAAAAATAGTTCTGCATTTACCTTTATTACTAATTCAATCCTTCAAAAAGTATTCAGTCCTTATGGGTTTTTTTCTATAAAAGTAATTATTTCTCCAGTTTGCCTGCTTAGGATATTTTTTTTTCCAGTGGCATTATTTTTCTTTAGTTAGCTCTTCATGTAAAACTTCTCGAATGACTGATGCTAATGCAGCTGTCAAGAGATTTGAAAATATTTGACTTTCGTTTTCACAAGCCCAGATCCATAGTTACACACATTCTGGATCTATATTTTCATCTCAAATAGCACAATGGATAATATTTTCACTAGGTTAATCAATACATGCCTCACCTCTATAGAAATCTACACTGCAGATAATGAATTCATTTACAGGACTAAAATTAAACAAAGTATTTATGAAGATTCTGACCATTTCTTGACAGTCCTCCATGCTTTAGATACAAGAAGAGAAAGCAGGCTGGCCTAGAAACATTATTGATATTTTACTTAATATTGCAAACTTGTCCAGCATATCCAATTTTAATTTTGGGAGGGAGATTCTTCCTGAACTTTAAGTTCACACAAAAACCAGTCTTGACTACCTCCATGTATGTATAGTCTTGTAATATCTACTTATCACTTCCTTTCACCCCCAAAAGTCATGTTTAGATACTCAGACCCAGCTAGCCACACATTACTGTCCTCACCTGCCTCCTGAATTTGCCTATTGCAAAGTTTATGGCACATTTCGACTTAATTTCCTGCACTGTTTCATTCATTTAACAGCATTTTTCTTCTTAACTTGAAGTTGTTCAAAGTAACACAATCAGAAGCAAATGCCAAGCCAGGGATCTTGCCTTATTCACCAACTGCAGAAACTTTCAATTTCCTCAGTTTCCAATGATTTAAAACCACTTCAACTTATATAAAAAGCATAAACTTTTGCAAATCTGGCTATAAAATAATATGGGGGTAAAATTGTCATTTCCTTCATAAATTTCATCTCTTTTCAGATATTTTATCAAAAAAAAGAAATATGCTGCATTTGCTGTTCCTTAAAATGTATAAAACTTGTTCATTTTCTTTTTATCTTTTCATTTCTGTAGGTAAAAATAGCTATAATAAATTTGAGATTTCCTTTTCATCAACCAAGCCCTGTTTTTTATGTTTCTAATTGCAATTTTTTGATCAGGCCTCTGCTAAAAGGATCCCTAAGAACCATAGAGGAGACCTGAGCGGATAGAGAAGCAATCCTTGTGCCAACATTCACACACACCATGTCCCACACTTTCATGTTCTTCACTTGTTAAAAATCACCTTTCTATTAACAGATTTTGCCAGAAATACATTTTGGGGACAGTCTGTTGAATTCCCCAGTTCATCACACTGCACAGACTGATTTGAATGCCACCTCTAAAATCATCCTTGATCAGCTTTAGTTGTCTGTCATCACTGATTTGTTTGATGGTCTCATGTAAAACTTAGCAATTTATCAAGATGTCAATATTCCTTTGATCCTGATATTCCCAGCCTGTTGCCACCTGATGACCAGTAACTTATATGTGTTCCTCTAACTGAATTTATCATACCCAGCAATCTCAGACACTCCCAGTTTTTATGGGCCATCTCTTTGTTGCAAAAGTTAATTTCATATTAAAACCAGCCTAGTATGTTTTCCACATTCATTCATTCTTGTTACCTTTCTTTGCATTCTGGGAAATATAATACAGTTTTATATCTACTTTTATTGGCTGAACACACATAAAGAGCATCAAAGAAAATATTTTTGTATAAAATGTAATCTATCTAGAGCCCAGAGCTGAGATGATGGCTGTGTTGAGCCCACTGGATAGGATGCACTTACATTTGGAAGGATCATCATAAAAAAGGCAAGGCTGGACAGATATTGTTCATTATTAATCTCCAGTTGCTCTCAAATTCTTTACAATACCTTCAAGCCAAAGGAAAGCACTATCAGCTAACAACTCTGGCTTTGCTTTTGAAAATATCTCATCTCTGTTCTACTGTACCACCAGGACACGATTGGAAATGCCAAACCATAACAATTCTGTAAAAATACAATGGCAAGATTCACGGTTCTATCACATTTATGTTGGAGGAATGACAACTAGCCTTGGCACTGGGCACTAAATTAATAATATGTTCCAAAGGGAAGTTTCACTTTGAAGTGTTGCTGAGTGGCTGCCAGGGGTTGAGTGGAAAGTAGAGACATCAGAATTCAGGAAAATGACCTGCCAGGGCTGAAGCAAGGGCTCAGAGCAGACACAGCCCCGGGCAGAGCCACAGGCTCACATGTAAGAGGGGGCTCTCTGCTTCATGGTCATTGTGGCTGCCCCTGCAGCTCCCCCTCCCCAAGGTCTCTGTCTGCAGGGATGGGGATGAAAGAGCCTCACGTAGCTTCTGTTCTGAATCTCTGGCAGGAACAAGCTGCAGTTCCTCTTCTCAGCTCCCCACCATACACATATTAAAATAAAACCTGTGATTAGCCTTCAGATAAATATATCTTTTTGATAAAAAAGCTCATGTGTGAAGGGCAAGTGGCAGGCTCATAGAGGCAAGGCTGGTGCACTCAGAAGAAATCAGGACAAGCTACAGCCTTTGTGTGTTTGACTGACATGCTCTCAGCCCTCAAAACTGCTGCTGAAAAGAAGCTTTCAAAACTGCTTTTGAAAGTCAAGGCCATAGACTGCACAGCGCATAAACAAACAACTTTTAGATCTTACATTGCCTTAAAATCCCAGGGAAAAATGGAACTCTGAAAGCAAACGTACACTGGCGTTGTTCTTGGCTGTACTATATTCTACTACCTCAAAATGTCTGAATACCTCTAAAACGTTTTAAAAGATAAAATGGCATTGTGATACATGCAAGAGTGAGACAAAAATTCAACCCAAAAATGCAAAATAAAGCCAACTAGGATCCTGAACTAAATCAAACTGGCTTTGAGGTTCAGAATTAAGCTACCAATGCTTTTCTATTTTTCTCCTTTCTCCAACTCCTATTATGTGTATTTTGTACTTGCTATGTACCACAAATTCTGCAGTAAGATGATTTTATTATTGTCTTTTTATATCAGCAGTTTAGAATGAGGCAGGGACAGTCACACAACATAAAAAGAAGCAGTTGCAGAAGAAGAAAGAAGTCTGCTGTCCTGTATTCAGCTGTGGGTTTTAAGAAGCACTAAGGGAAAAGCTAAGAATCTGAGAGTAACAGTACACACCCAAAGGAAAAACAAGTTCCAGTATTCTGGAATTGCCCTGTTGTACTTTGGCCAAAGGTTTCAGCTATGGTTTAGAGTTGATTACTTCAGAGAGAGAAGGCCCCCAGAATCCTTTATCTTGCACTGGTGGGCTCTCTCTGCACCAGGGGCTCTAATTTTGTGGCAAATCACCTGTTGCTCACGCACAGCATGAGCCGCTCAAACTCTGACTTTGCAACATCTGAGAGACATTTTTTTCACCTGAGTCAAAGCCACTTTACTGAGGAGCAAGCTCATGGCAAGACAGAAGTTCTAAGAGAATCTATTTCTGAGTTATCTGAGTGCATACATAGCTCCTGAAGATTTTTTTTTTAAAGAATGGGGAAAAAAAAAAAATTCTTAAAAGAAATAAAAAGAGGATTTTTATGCTTCGGATCAATGAAAACTGGACAAACAGAATTTCACAGAATGCAGCAAAAAGAAAAAAAAACAAACTAGAACAAGATCTTTCTTTGAAGAAAAAGTAATAGAATTCAGATAAAGTACTTTAGAAACTGTTAGTGTGCTACTAAACTAATTCATTTGAAAGGAAACTTCTTACTCACACTCCAGTAGTAGAAATTAGGGAAAATCTTTTTCCCTGAAAAGGGTTTTGGCATAGGAAGCTTTGTCTGTACTTTCATTAAAATTATCAGCAAGGAAAATCCTCCATTTTTCAAGGCTCTGGACTTGCTTAAGGAGCTCAGATTCAAGAGCCACCTTTATATCACAAATTCTGCAAGTTTTTTCTCAGCCTGATAACTGAAGCTACACCATAAAATATCAATAAGTATCTAGTCACTTTGGTACCCATGCTTACATACAGTGTATTTTTAGTGCCAAAAAATAGCTCAAGCTGAATTAGGAAACATTATTCAGTTGCAGTCTATCACTGAAAGCCTGTATTTCTTTTTCATGTAGTACTCAGAGTACCTTGAACAGAAAAACAAAATGCTAGAAAGAATCCTTATTCCAGATACAAAACAAAGCCCTCAGACAGCATCCTCTAACTCCCTGCCTGGTGTGTGTTTTCCCCAGTCTCTCTTATCAAGACACATCCTCAAAAGTTATTTGGAGCTGTTTTGAAGAGGGCACACTAGCAGCAAGTCTGTCATAACAAGGGCAACACCTGAGCTTCCCTGGCTATCTGGAATCCCAAATCCAGTCTATATCTTTTTGTGGTTTAGGAGTGAGACCAAGGATTTCAGTTGTCACTTGACAATGAAACACGACAGGATATGATTATCTGAATATTGAATCAGATTTCTGGGGAAGCTGCCTGTCTGAAATCATTGCATTTTTATTAAATTTGACACTACATGTAGAGATAAAATAGTCAGTGACTCCATTTCATTACTGTGGTAAAAAAAAGACTGCTTTAATATAAAGCCTCCAGACTGTCTAAGGGTTCAGGCTGCATTAACAAAACTCACTACACTGCTTTGGTCCTTGGGAAAACCTTCTGCAGTGAATTCATGTGGGCAAAGAGATACCACTCAGCACAGGCTGTAGCAGCACTGTTTGTCAAAGAACAATTCAGCAAACCCAGCCTTTATTTGGTGTGAATAGAAAAAGCAGAGTTGAGTCTGAGTGTCCTGGGAATGGTGTATGAGCCAGGCGATGGATGGCACACATTGGTGGGGTTTGTATCACATATCCTGTGGCACCCATCCACGAGGGCAGATAGCTACACACCAATTTTCAGTGTTACAGCCATCAAAGGAATTGTAGCTCACTGACCCCACCAGTTATAACATGCACAGACAGGGTGTATATATCACAAAACACACAACGCTTCCATTTCTATAGTCCCAGTAGCAAAGTTCTAGCAAACCATGCCAGACAGTTCTTGTCTGGAGAGGCACTTCAGGTGGATATTTATTTCCAGCATTATTGCTAGCAGATAGTTCCCAGGCATTATTAAATTCCTACTCCCTAACAACCAATTCCCTATTATTAACATGCATTGACAGCCACTCACTACCTGTAAATGTACAATGTATTTGGCACAAATCAAGCTTCATTTGCTGCCTGGGAGTATGGATTCAGTTTGATGGACACTATCAAAAACAAACCACAGAACTGCTTGGGGCCAGACAGCACAGATAAGCCAGAGCAAGTGAAATTTCATCTAACAGCTGGGGAAGTCAACTGGATGCTATCACTCAGTGCTGCACAGTATAAAAGGACAGAAGTAATTCCCTGCATTTCTAGCAAATTAGAGTGCATTTTCCAGGCTCACAAAAATTTTCCACTCCATTATCAAACAAATAAAAACCATGATAGTGAAAATTGAGAAGCATGTCTCTTATTTTTAAGAACATTACAAATACACCCATTAAGTTGTTTATTGATGCATTAATGCACTGAAGCATTAAACTGAGAGGTCTTTTCAGCTACCCAGGAATACATATGTCAATTTGTTTATCTAGCTACCAAATTTCAAAGTAGACTCTTCTGACAGTCCTGGGACCATTCTGCTCCCATGTGGGGCTAGAACTGCCCTGGTTGGTAATATCACAGACCTTCCTCCTCCACTCTGGGAAAAGAGGTTTTGAGCACTTACAGAGGTGCAGTCAGGAAAGCAGAGAGACCAAAATATCTGCAAAAAAAGTTTATCCTAATTTAGTCATTGAGGAGTTAGGTCTAAACCAGAGAAGAGTAGAGATTCCCTAAGTTCCGAGGAAAAAACAAAACTCTTAAACTCTGTATTGCACTGATGGTTTTCTCTCTCCTTGATGGAGCCTATTGGAGAGAACGAGCCCTCTCTTATTCACTTTCCCATATTATTTGCCATCCATGAAGGGAGTTTATAACAGGCAGCAAAACTGGCTAGTGATGATTAGGCAGAAAAAGTAATTAGCAGGAGACAGTCTGATCAGGGAGCATGAACTGAAACTCAGGGAACTGTCAAGTTCCTTGGTCAAGAGAAGCATGGGTGATAAACCTTACACTTAAACATGATTGGGTTTGAAGGGGAAATGTTTTGGAATGGAGGAACTGAGAGAGAAAATTTCATATTGGTACTGGGATTATTATAATAATAAAGGGAGCGGTTGCAAATGGAGCTCTTAAAACCTCTTGAGAAAAAATCATTATTCTTTATTTTTAATTTTGTTTGCAGAATAGAGAAAATTGTCCTAACTTTTCAGCCATGGAAAAAGCCCACAACGTTTTGCTCAAATTTCCAGTAATGTGAACAATCAGTGAGTGACCAGTTTTAATGAGACTTCCAAGAGTCATTAGAAAGCTAATGGTTTCTCAGATTATTTCACTTTGTCAGTTGATTACCTTGCTTTGTGTTGGGAGTGCATGTGATTGCTGCCTTGCAGGGATCAGCAGCAACACCTCTTACACCCAAAACAATGGGAAGTGCTGAAAAGTTGGATTTTCCTGCTTGGCTTTGCCCTCAGCAGCCAGCAGAGCTGGTGCCCAGCTTGGCTCTCATCCCATCTCTGCCTCACACTTGTCCCCACTGCATATCCCAAGCAGTAAATGCATTGGGTGGGGCTGGCTCAGAGACCTCATTTCACAGAGCACCTGAGCCCCAAGAGGAGAATAAACAAAGTATTAAAGCTGAATTTCTTTCCAGAAATATATTTCCATGTGCTGATCAGCATCTCCTGTGGTGTTTAACCCGTGCAATACAGCACTGGTATGTACTCAGTAAGAGAATTAATTATTCAGAGTATGTACAACCAATTCTCCCTGAAATTCCACTCCTTATAAAAATTCTGAAAACAAGAGAAAAATCTTGGAAGTCACACTCACACCATCTCCAGGGGAGGATTCCTGGATGTGGCTGTCCCTAGGCAATGCCACTTATTGTTCAAAGGGTGAAGATGGACCTTTGCCAAAGGCAAAACAAGATTATTTTGAAGATGATTATGGTCCAGTTACACTAAATCCCTCTGGAAATAGCTGCATTGTCTTGAAGGCCTTCCAGGTTAAATGCTGTCACATTTATCATGGCAAATGCAGAGTAACCTCAAGAGATGTGTTTGCAGATCTTGGCTAACACCTAAAAACTGAATCAGCTCTATTATTGCCGACATCTGTTTCTCCCTAAAGATGTGTAAATAACTGCAGCCAACACAGCTGACAGGGAGGGAAGAGACACAAATCAAAATGGAAAAGCACCTCTGGGACATTTTCAGGCCCCCTGACAACAAATTTCAAAGGCTGCTACTTTCTTGTGGCATGCAGTTAGACCCTAGGCTGTGCTAGACCCACTGCTGTAGGATGAATCCCTCTATGACACAATTCTTATTTTTTTACTACAGTAGGGTCAACATTCCCAGTATTCCTCATGCTAAGGAAGTGAAAGAATACATGTTTATCCATGAGAGCTATAATGATTAAGGGTAAGAAAGTTAAGAACAGGAGACACAGTAAAAAGAATTATCCTTCCAATCACTTGTGCTTTGAAGAGAAGGACAGCCCTGAATTGAGGGTTATACTACTTTTAACAGTGCCAGTGAAGCCTCCTCTGAACATAATTTATTGTGTACATTTGGATATCCCATCTGGCTCTTTTTTTATAGAGAAGGATTTAAAGGTAGTAAAGAACACATTCTTCACTCAGATCTATCTTCATGTAGTACAAATGGAGAAGTGACAGTGAAAAAGAAAGCTCAGCCAAGTGGAAGGAAGTGGATAAGTTATTTTGTTTATTGTATCTATTACAGTCATGCCCAGGGACAGGATGAGTCTAGGGCCCTGTTATGCAAAAATCACTGTGTGCAGCACAGAGTAAGAGCTGGGGTGAGCTCTGAAGAGCTCACAGCCAAACAGGCAAGAAAAAGCCACTGCAGCACCAAGCACACAGAAAAGTTGGGAACACAGCTGTCCTGCAGAACATCTTTCAGGGCCACAGATTTATTATTTTCTCTTTGCCAAGACTGATTTGGGTTGGGTGAAGGCACGAGTTACTGGTGGCAAAGAATGAGCAAAGTGGGAAAGCAGAGTGGCAAGACAGTGAGGAAAGGAGGAGAAAGCAGGAGCAGCAGAAGGCACTGAACCACACAAGGTCCTGCAAGGCAGCAAAATATTGCCAAAATATTTACAAAAACTGCAAAAGAACAAATTTCATATTCCAGATGTCATACACTAATTAAAATGAGGGATATCAATTCCACATTGAAACTAGATGCTAACAAAAGTCATGGCTGCATTGCCCTCTCTTTTGCCATGTGTATAATTTTCCTGTTCACTAGTACACACCAGAGATGTGAATTAAAAAATCCAAGCTCTAGGTTAAGAATTCCATTCCTGAAAGGAAAGAGTTTGGGGTTTTCCTGCAGTTTCATCCTATGCTGTAATACAGAGCACAGACAGGTACTTTTAGAAGAAAACCATCAGGTGTTACAGGTGAACTACAAAACATCAGTTGCCAACAAAATCCTTAGAGTGTATTTTGAGCATTGATCTAGACACTTTGGAGAAAATACTATTGAAAAATCATTAGACAACATTAAATAGCCTCATTTAACATTACCAAGCTGATACCATTCAGTTAGCAAAATTGATCAGATATGTTTGCCAGACCTGTAGGAGCAGCAGTGGCACTCCCAGTCATTGAGGCTGAAGGTGGAGCTGCCACAGAGTGTGGCTTTCTGCAATGGGGACAACATGACTCTTTAAATGGCTCCAGAACTGTCTTAAAACTGCACAGGAATGATTCTAGAACAATTGGCAATAAAATGATGAGCCTTTAATCATTTAGATCTTGGGGGGAAACAAGAACCAGTTCTGCACACAATTTCTGGTAGCTTTCCAATTCTTAGAGACAAATTACCATAGCTTAGCAGCAAACAAACATTATTTTCTTGTTTATACCAAAACCAAAAAAAGAATATAAAGATACATGTACAGGAAATAATCTTCACTGCCAAACCCTCTATAGCTTCTCCTGAAGTTACAGAGCTGCAGCCTCAGCAAGGAGAGCATTTCAGGCTCACCTGGATGCCAAGGGTGACCTCTGTGTCTGCTCACACCTGCTCTGGGCTTCCCTGTGAGCAGAGCAGCTGCCTGTGCCCTCAAGCAGCACCACTGGGACCAGCCCCTCCACTACCCCCATTTCAGGGCAGCCCTGCCTTGAGACCCAACTGAAACCAAGGTCTGCTCTCCAAAAAAATCTCAAGTGAGGTTGTATTTGTTTTTGTACTTAGCTTTTTAACATATTTTCACTTTTTAAAGTTTGAAGTTATGCTTATTCTTCCTTTTTCATTAATGTGCATTTGAACTAAGTGAAAACTTCTAAGGAGAGGCTCGAAGCTGAAAAGAGGACAAAAGGTGATTTCAACTTTGGGAATTTGCTAATACATCACCCTTTAAAAATTACAGATAATTGTTATATTGCTAAATGTACTTTTGTTTTCTCAGGAAGCCCTTTTTCTTTGTGGAACACATAACATAAGTGAGAGAATAGAAATTTTGGTTACTTCCCCTCCTGTCAGCACAGTAATGAAGACAACTGAAGCAAACCCCAATGTTCTGCATTATCAGGAGCAAAGCAGTTTCTTTTTTTTTTTCAGCCATAAATCTTGGTGCCAGTGTCCCTGGAGGTTTCATCATTCTTCACTCTATCCAGAAATATTTACCTTAGCTTTCAAAGTGTTTGAATTTGGGAAGAAAAGAGCTCATCATTTTGTGTGTAATTTCAGCTGAAACTAATTCCAAAAAGCTCTGGTGATGCACACTGAGCATTCCAGTTGCACAGTACAGCAAAGCCTCACAAATTTCTGCCCAAGGTACTGACAGAAATTGGTTGCTCTGTGGAGGTAGTTTGTCAATAGGAGTGAATCAGACCCAGACTCAGTGAGGTGCTCTGGGGAATACCAAAAGAGGAGTCTGTAGCCTGGAGCAGCTTGTTATTGTGGTCTTATACAAGCTTTAGTATTTGTACCATATAAAATATTCCTCTATTCATAAAGAGGCAGCAAGAATGAACTAATTTTGCTAGATTCTACCAGATAAGAGTTCAAGGTGTTAATTAAACTGTTACTTCCAAAAGACAGAAATTCTATATAAGACTCTCTTTTAGCTAATTAAAGCAAATGGTCACTATTTTCCCCATCAGGGAAAATACATTCATTTGTTCCTAAATCCACAGGAGATGGGCAATCCTGACTTAGTTTTAATTCTGCTTAGAATTATTTTTTTTTTCTGCCACTCAAACATTAAGTTCATATTAATAAAAAAAACCCCAAACTTTAGAAAGCCATGTTTGCTTCCCTTTCTGTAGCCTGAAGTGGGATCTGGCTGCTCAGATGTCTCTTGAACTGCCTACAAGTCTGGTAGAACAGTAGTGACAGAGTAAGAGGAGCAGCAGTTAAAGGATTTTCCCTCCTAAAATAGTGGGAGACAGCATTGTTAGATCAAAACAGGAACAGGGAAGAGAAGGAGCTGCAGATACACTTCTGCTTCAGCCCTGATATCAGCAAGGAGACTTGCCCAGGGAAACTGAGCGAATATGGAGCAGTGCTGGCCAGCGGCCATGGACCAGCTGCACAGAGTCATTCCCCTCGTGGTGGCCTGGCTGCTCTGACCTGACACCCACTTGCCCGTCTCTAGAACCACCCAGGCACGCTTAACCCTGCAGGCAGCAGCCAGAGTTTAGGCTGGGAAGCACAGAGCAGCCAGGAGGGGCTGGCAGGGCAGCTGGCAGTGGGAAGGGCTTGCTGATGCTGTGTTTGGCTTGCACATGAGATCGGGCACCCACCTCGCTCAGAGCACACAGCTCCAGAAGAGGAAGAGCACGAAGCTGAGTAAAAACCAACCCGAATATCGGGCTTTGTGCATATTTCCATTTTCTCCAAGAGAGGCAGCAGCACTGCCTGCATTTGTCGGCACCTCTGGACGGCCCACAGCAGCACAATCCTCCCTCTGCCCAGCCTGCCCACTGTCCTGCTGTGGCACGGAAATCACTCCCTAAAGCAGCAGATAGGGTTAACAGGGACGAGAATCCTTTAAGGACGGGATAGTTCAGCATCCCTGCGCTGAGCGCATCCCCCCGGCACTGAGCGCATCCTCCCGGCTCTGGCTGCGGGGGCTGTAGAGTACCGAGCTCATCCTGTTCCAGGAGCACAGGCTCACTCCTGCCTTTGTTACTGCCCATGAATGTTAATCACCAGCACCTCGCTCTCCAGTGACGCTCAGTGCCGCATGAGTCAGCCGCAAGGCGTTTGTAATGCGAACCAGCGCAACAGAACCTCGATTGTCTCGCTTTCGTGTGTTTCTTTCGGGTTATCATATGTCTGATTCCGCTTCCCCAAAGTCGCAGAGATGGAAGCAGCGTTCCTCCCTGCAGCAGCCAGTAACTATGGTGACCAACGCCAGTGCCACGAACGCACCTTCTGTTCCAGCAGGAGCCCAGAAGCACTGGAGTTAGGAAATGACGTAAATAAAAATAGGAAAACCAAAGCGCTGGGAAAAGTTTTTATGGGTTTTAGACACAACACTATAGAATATGTTGTTAAGTGATGCCTGTGAATGTGTATCTCTCAAAGTCTTGTGACCCTTCACCAGTTAAAAACCAGCAAAGTACATTCTTTTATGTTTAGATGGGAAGAACAGAACAGATTTATCACTGCCCCTGTCACACAAATGAACACACTTTGGAGCAGCGAGTGGCTGCTTCCTCCCTTACAGGGTATTCCTGTAAGTTGTAGATCCAGGCATGCCTGGTCTGTGGCACAAATGTGATAGCAGACAGATGCAGGCCTGCAGGACTCAACAGATCTGCTGCAAAGACAAGCAAGGAATGCCCTGATCTGCACTAGGCAGGTATTGTGGGTCCCAAGACAAGGTGAGAGATGAGAATCTGACTCTAAGTTCTCAGAAGGCTGATTTATTATTTTATGATATTTATATTATATTAAAAGAAATTATATACTAAAACTATACTAAAGAAAGAAAAAGGATACATCAGAAGGCTAGACAAGAATGAATAATAAAAACCTGGGACTGACCAGAAAGTCTGACACAGCTGGACTGGGATTGGTCATTAAGTAAAAACAATTCACATGCTAGGTAAACAATTCTCCAAACCACATTCTAGAGGAGCAAAACATGGAGAAGCTGAGGCTTCTCATCTTCGCAGGAGAAAAAAATCCTTGCGAAGGGATTTTTCATAAAATATCCCGGTGACAGGCAGGGAGCTGTTCTGCCAGGGAAGGGAACACAGGGTTTGCAGAATGGGTGAAGTGCTGCCCTAGCCCTACTCCTTAAGCATGTTTTCAGCTGCTGAAAACAGCTCTGGAGTAGCTGGGACCTTCTTCTGCCAGCAAAGGCAGCAGCTTGAAGAACGAGGGGCCAGGCCTGAGCATCTTGCTGGTCACTTGGAGGTGACTTTGCTACCTGGGATAGAAATGTGTGCTGGGTGTTGCCTCATGTCCTCATTGAGCAGCTTGAGCTGGAAGGGAACTGAAGGATCAGCTCGTTCCAGCCTCCCTGCCAAGAGCTGGGGCTTCATCTGAATTCTGTCTTTTCTGCTCCCCATTGACACTAAAGGGTAAACTGGAAGGGAGTGATTTACCAAAAGCCTGCATAATAAAGGCTTTGCCAGAATTAAGAGCCAAGTTTCTTTGTCTCTAGTTAAGCAATGAGCTATCATACATAATTCAAAAGCTTTTTTCAGAATATTTCACACATTAATTAGTAGTAGTACTATGAAAATTCTTCTAATTTTAATCACTGATAGTTTTTTGCTGCTTCCTAACTCTAAAAGAACTTCTTTAATCTCTGGGATTTATACAATACATTACATTACTTCTACCTTTATTCACTTTTTTTAAAAATGTATTCTGTTTACCCTAAGTCTGCAAGAAAGTAATTTGCTATGTAGCTGGCAGCTGGTTTGGTGTACCACAGAGTTTCACTGGTTGTATTCCAGCCAGAAACAGGGGCAGAGGACAAAGGAGGGCTGATTACAGTGATATTTCAAAGAACAGTGTGCTGCTTTATTCCCAATTAAAGGGTGGAAAGGAAAAGCTATGGGTTTCAAGAGTTAAACAAGGAAGAAATCCTAATTTTTCTACATGTCTTTGCTCGCAGTCAGCAGGTTTCAAGGCACTTGTGTATCCAAACTAATCAAATAGTGGTTTCTGTGTGACAGTCTCTCCACCCCACTTGACACCCCTCAAGGCTGTTTTCAACTTGCTGAAAGTATTCAGACACAAAGTCTGGACACCCTGAGCCAGGCATGAATTTGTGTTGGTGAGGAGGTAGAGCAAACCCTAGGGCACATTTCATGTTCCTTTTCATGTACTATCTCAAAGCCCCTTCTTCCTCCCCCATCCCCCAGTGCTGTCCCTTCTGAGTAAACACAAATACAAAACAAAGAGCCCTTCTTTCCTCTCTGGGAAAAAAAAAAAGAAATTAAAAAAAGACTAAAAACCACAGCAACTTTGAACAGCCCCTGTACTTCTGAGTACTCAACTCTGCCAACATCTGTTTCCCCTGTCTGTAGTTAAAATGCAAATGCCATCTTCTTCACTCCCTTCTGCTTTCCCTAGACAACTGTGAGACCTGCTGCCCGTTTTTGGGCAAAGTAAAAGAGCTTTTCCTTGTTGGCTCTCCCCAAGAACAGCAGGGCACAAAGCAGTTGTTATTTTTAGATCCCATGGTTCCACTCAGTGCAGGAGGCTCTCCGCCCTGGAAAGATGAAGATTCTCATCTGTAGCTTGAAAAAGTATTTATTGCACTGCCGGATTAACCACTTGTTTTCAGAGTGCTGCATTGAAAAGCTGCTAATGGAAAAAGCCAAAAGCTATTAGAAATTTCTGCTTGTCCAAGCACTCAAAGCTGAAATGTATATCCAAGCCTTCTCTGTCACATCAGGCTCATCTTTTCTTATTCTTGTAACCCCATTATTTCCAGCCTGACAGCTTTCCCCTCTGTGCCCTGGAGCCATCTCCCATTCCCTAAGCCACACTACATAAGTCCCCCCAGGTTAAATCTTTTTTATTTTGTGTTATCCCTACAGGATCCCACAGCTCTCTGTGATTCTCATGCCCCATATGCTCTGTGAGGGTGATTTCCACATCCCAGTCACCATGAGATAAGCAAGAAGTGACATCCAATGTCACCTCCTGGTGAAGGTGAGCAGCAGGATGCCATCCAGCAAGAGCTTGGAAAACACAAGGTCCCTGGCCAGCTTGGCTCCTTAGAGAGGGCTGAGGAGCCCAGAGAGATGTAGAGTGAAAGTCTGGAGAGGGGAATGCAGAGTTTAATACCTTTGAGGAGAAGGGGAGGCTGAGAAACACCATGGTCCCCTGTGTGTGTGGCCCTCCTGAGCACAAACTGCAGCACTAATGGGTGTTTGGGGGAAATGGTGCTCACAGGAGCACACAACCATCACTCTGGGGGTTTTCTCCCTGACAATGCAAACAACCAAAATTACTTGGAGAGTTACTAACTGGGGACTAGATTGGAGAGAGAGGCCCAAATTAGTGGTTGCTGGAAGACATTTTTAGAATAGGCCTTAAACCAAGAAACCTAAACCAAGTATTTGACATGAGTTACACTTGTGAGTAGGGGTTCACTTGTGGGCTGAAAGCATGAGCAAAAAACTGAGCTGTTGGACCAAAACCATCATCTCTGCAATGTGGGGCCTCTTCCAAAAGAGATCTGAGCACATTTAACTCCCTGTGTGGGCAGTTTGTAGTTGAAACCAATTATATTACATATGGGATCATCTATATGACATGAGGTTTGTCAAGCAGTTGGCACTAGAGAGCACAGGCACATGAAAATACATTATTCAAGTAATTAAGATCTGCATTTTCACCTTTTTTCAGATATTGTGAAATATGCTTACATATGCTCCCACCCCAGAAAGTGTCTTACTTTTTAAAGAATCTGACTTTATAGCCCAATATTTTTAATCACTAGTACTTATAACTATGAGCTATAAAGCAATTTACACACATTGGAAGAAATATACATAAAAAACCAAAAAAGATTTTTTCTAATGATACTTCTCCCTCCTAAGAGCAGTAGTCATTAGTAGAAAGTTGATTATTTAAGCAATAAACCCTCAGCTTTCTCCCACAATAGCTAGAAAACAACTCAGTGGTCTCTGGTTAATAAATTGATATTTTATTGATATTTTAACCAACTACTTAATTTTGTAGAGAAAACCTGTATTATTTATATTCTGTTAGACTCCAAGCACAATTAAGTTATTCTTTTATGATATACTTCACCATTAGCATTTTCAAACACCAATAAAATGGAGACATATAACAAAGAAACTTTTTCTTAATTACTCTTTTAGATATCAAAACATATTTCGTTTGAGTTGAGAGTATATGCTAGAGGCAAGTGTGACCTGTTCAGAGCTGTTTCTGTGTTCAAAAATAATTAGCTGTATTCTTTTGATAGTAACCCAGAAATAAGGAGGAACAACATTAAATTAATGAAGCTACACCAGCATGGCGTGAAGTAGAACACAGCTGCATTTTTAAAGAGATTTTCTCTAAAGTCATAATTTGAAGGGGAAATAAGAAAAACCAACTGCAACAAAAAATATTAGTAATCTCAGTTCCTGCATGGCATTTCTGTCACATCTAAAACTCAGACTGATTTGATCAAGAAATGAACACCAGCATTTGGGGATGATAAATAGCAGCTTTGTCAGGATGGTTAAGGGAGAGGCTTGGAACATCCCTGCTTGACTCGATGTGTTGTCACAGCAGTTTGAACTGATGGCAGTTCTGAAATCTGAACAAAACTTTGTACCCTGACACTACCTGGAAAGTCAACATGCAGTCAGAACAGCTTCATCCAACACTCACAACCGCTCAGATTAAATTGGTTCCCATCCATTACCTTCTATCCTCCAGGTTATCCTCTAACATTATGTTCAAAAAATAAGGTCAGGGGTGAGGTGGGGTGTTTCCTAAAGGAAGGTGATGCCCAGAACAGCTCTCAAATGGCACCATTGAGACAGTGTTAGTGATCCAGCACAGCTAGGCAGGATGCTGGTGCATCCATTCACCTCATGGGCTGCATGCTCGTATGTCTTGAGATCTGTCTCATCCATTTCCTTTCTCTCTTTCCTTCTCTTTTTTTGTTTTTGTCTATCTCCAGGTACTGAAAATAAATATATGTGCAGAATAAAAGAAAAAGGAAAGAAAACCAACCAACCAAAACCAACAAAATGACTCAAGGAACACCATGAAGGCTTTGCTTTTGAGAAAGGAGTGAAATATATACTGAATGATCACTACATCCTAAAGTTTCAATTTCATCCCTAAATTTTATATGGCATATTATTCCAAAGTATGAAGCTATGGAGAAAAATTTAACCCAAAGAATAATCTAACCTTAAGGATTTCACAAGATGACAATTCAACCTCCATGACAGGCCTGAGAATCTCTTTTCCTTTTTGGGGGAGAACGGAGGAGCAGAAAAGGAAATGGTGCCATAGTTAAATACACCAGACTAGCCACTGTATCCAAGGGAATACATATCATGATTAAATTCAATGTTTGATTCTCCATTGCACAAAGCAGACTACACAGAAAAATAAGAAAATGCCATTTCCTATGAGCTGAAATAGCTATTGCAATGCAGAGCTCCTCTGAAGGTAAGGAGCAGCATCAGCCAGTAATGACAAGATCATTCCCAGTGGCAGAGGGAGGATGCACCTGATGGGAGCTGGCCATGGCCCTCCTGGAATGACATGGAGCTGTTTCCAGAGGAGTGCAGGCACACGACCACACACCCTTTCAGACTGGTATTGACTCCCTGAGAAAAAACCACAACTTCCTTTTTGTGCTTTGATTCTGACTGCTCTGGTTTCACTCTGTTCTTGCAGCCCCTTGGAGTTTTTGACTCTGTGGCACCAGTTCATTGTCTCTCCTGTCTGCTGGGGTTGGAAGAGGCTCCCCAGATCTCCCCAGCACACACCTGAGTGATCACACACACAGTTAGATGAGGCTGCATGTTTTGACAATTGTGCTGTTTGCAGCCACAGCTTCCCAGCACAGAAAAGCAGAGCTTCATTTCTGTGAAAATGCAGCGTCTGGGTCCTTGAATCACACTGGGCACTTTTGTTTTGTCTTATCTATTTCTCTGCATGTCTACAAGTGCCCACTGACTCTGACATCCACTCCTAGCAGCCCAGACCCCTGTTTTCAGCTTTCTATTGAAGAGGATGTCAGCAGATGACAACCCATGCTCCATTGATGCCATTTGGTAATTTAACAACATTAAATATGGGTCAGAGTCTGACCTCCATCACCATTTTAGTAGACACTTTATTATTTTGTTTTCAATCAACAAGTTAGACTGAGGATAATGGGGATATGCTGTGCCATAATTCATTGCAATGGCTTAAGCATATGCCCATAAAATGGCAGCTTGTTGTCTGACACAATTATGTCAGACTTACATGGCTAGCAAAAGCAGATTTAGTACAAACTATCAGCAGCTGAAGTCTACAATCTTCTAATATAACTATTCCAAGAGACATAGTCAAATACTAGCTGATGATAAATAAGCTGATGGGATTTGTTCCCCCATGTCTGTGTGAATAAATCTGTATTATTTTGTCCAGTATACCAGGGTTCTCCTCTCTGACATTCTGACTTGGAAAATTCATTCTTTTCTTTTTTTTTTTTTTTTTTACTGGGCTATATGACAAAACTTAATCTTTTCTGAAGGTGACTCTTTAGGGGAGGCCAGCACAAAATTCATATGGTCTCTGCAATAGTTCCCACTCATTTACTGACCTCCCTGCCCACTTTATTGAGACACTTGCTTGTAACACCTTTAGAACAACCACTCCTGTGCCAGCACAGAGCTTACTCTGGAAAAGGTTAAAGGGGCTATAAATGCTTCTTATAAGGTCCAGCTGCCCATAGCTACTACAGATTTAATCTGCCAATTGCTACTAAAAGGCAGGGTTACCTTCCTCTTATTTCATGGATTCTTGTGGGTCCCTTCCCACTCAGGATCTTCTGTCATTCTGTGACCCTGTGAAATTCCCTGAAGTATCCTGGAAGGCATTTCACCTCACAGATTCAAGCTGGGAAGGCCCAACACCTGCTTCCTGAGTTCAAGAGGAACAATTTGTTGTGTAAATTCTTGGGACAGTGATGAGGGGCAGCCTTAGACTCTCCACTGCAGCTAGTGAAGTAAGCAGAGGAAAGATTGCTCTCTCAGAGAGACAAACTCAGGACTGCTAAGGGAGACCATAATACATCTATTCACTGGTTAATTTGTACTGGGTCTCCTTGTGAATTATCTCATTTCTTCTATGTGGAAAAAACCTGCCATTTGTTGTCACCAGTGTCCTCCTTCCCTTGCCAAACCTGCGACCTCCAGTGACCCCTGCTGTAGCTTAAACCCAGCAATATCAATAATTATTGATACTGATTCTCCACACCACCTTTTTAGAAAGCTGTGAAAAAAACCCTTTAGTCTTGAAAGATAAAGAGCAGAGGAATATGACAATTTGGGATGCTGGCAGCAGCAGGTGGGAGCTGGTGACAGAGCTGCTGGATGCTGCTGGGTCCCCCATTCCAGCAGCAGTGGCAGACACTGCTGCAGATGCTGCACCCATAATCTGCTCTCATTTCATGTCCTATGTCCTTTGAGCTAACAGAGGAGGGGTGTGTGAGGTGCCATCCTTCAGGAGGCCTTCTGCAGTCTCCAAGGGCTCCCCCTCAGCCAGTACTTCAGAGGCTGTAAATACAGCTGTTAATTTCCCTGATAAATAACAGAAGGACAAGCAACAGAGAGGAATTTGCACTGCTGTGCCAGTTTCATTACTTAGGAAATTGTCCTTTTACTCTCCAGAACACAGAATAGAGATTTGCATCCTAAGCACTGCAGGTTTAATTTGTAGCCTCCCTTACTGCCCTGACTCTGAGCTGAAGTACCAAACCACTAACAAACAAAAACTTAGGAAAAATCAGTGCTGCTTTTTTTACCTGTCCTTTTCTGCCTGCTACTTTGAAGAAATATGTTCTGAATTTACACTTTATTATCACTAGCCTTGCTTGAGATCCTGTATTAAATGGTTCACACACAAAAGTAAAGATCTGTAGATGCATTTTTGTCCTCATGTCAGCCCTATATCTACAAAAATACTCTCCAATATCTTATTTTCCTTTAATTTATTTTCTAACTTCAGTTTCCTTTTTCTCCATTAGCACTCTCTGCTTTTAAAGCTGTAGGAGCATTCTTCTGATTGTATCCATTTGAAAAACATCAGCTTATATCAGAATCTGTTAATGAAGAACCCCTCTTTTCTGATCTGACAACACCTTTATTACAAGTACTCTGTAGCTAAAAACCTGTTTTATTTGTATGGCAAAAAAATATTATACTGGCACCAGAGCTGCAAGGTTTTTTTTTACTGTAGCAATTGAGGAGCTCTTTGAGACAAGAATTCTACAGTCTTTAACAATAGTGTTGCAAATCTGTCAGTGTATTTATTATTCTACTCTGAAAGAAATCAGTGAGAAATGATTTCTTCTTTCCAACAAGATATTGAAAGAGAAAAAGAAAATATTTTTTTTTACAATTTTTTTTAAAATACTTGTTTTAGTGTTTCAGTTATAATTAAATTTTACTTCTTTGAGGATAACATAAACTGTGATACACCATAAACCCAGAGCACCAAATTAAATTCTACCAGGGTTTCTTTAATATAATACCACACAAATCAAGTAACTGGCAGCACAACTGTTTTCCTACCATACTTGGAAGGTTTTGTAGAACAGAATATATTTACGTTCTACTTCTTAAATATAATTTGCACTAATGACTAGATCACCCAGTGTGAATTACCAAAGGCTGCAAATTAACAAAGATGAGAAGATATCCAATTACTTTTAAAGGGCTAATGGATTCTAAAATGCACCAGTTCTGTCCTTCAGAGATGCTGTGATGTTTTAGCCATCCATAATAAGAGTGTAGTAGCAGACAACACCTCAGCACATCTGAGCAGGTCATGCTCACCCCCAGAGCCATGGCTGTGCTGCTGATGCTGGCACAGCAAGGATGGGACAGGGAGGGCCCTCTGGAGTGTCACCTGCCAGGGGGACAAGTCATCACAAGGCAGAAAAAGGCCCTTCCATCTCATGACAAGGACAGTGAGAAGGGACTCAAAGCTACTGCTTGGGCAGTGCCTGTGCTGGAGACAAAGGAGCCAGAGTCTCCAGAGCTGCCATTCACTCCTTGTGCTGCTGCTGAGACTTGTGCAGTACCAGACACTCTCTCTGCAGGGAAAGTGTTCCAATACTCCACAATGCACTCCCAGCAGTATCTCCAAGACACCAGCTCATCTTCTCTGCAACCACCAAAACGTGATTTTCTGCCAGACATGACTCCAATAATTCACAGACAAACACCAATCCAGTCCCAGCCCCTTGCTGCCATTGACTCACCAGGGCTGTCCCACAAGCAGCACTGCAAACAATATTTACTTAAACATGGAATGACTGAGCTGGATGGAAATGGCAAAGATACACACATGAGTTGGCATGAATGAATCTTTGAAGTCATATTTATTAAAAATTACTGCTTAGAAAGGAAAAAATTCAACGCTACCCTAAAGTCTCCTTGCTCAAACTGCAGCAACTGTTCAGACCATGCTCAAGGTTTGCTGGAGCTCCTTGAGCACTCACTTTCAGCTTGGCTACTGCTACTGCCAGCCCTCCTCATTTTCAACAAAGTCAGACACCAGCACCTTTAATGCATTTCCAGCCGCGTTGGAGTGCATTCCTAAAACAACTCCAGTTCCTCAAATTGCTCCCATTAAAGTAAAAACTGCCATTTTTTATTCCTTTGGCAAGCACTGCATCTTATTGTGAGAATAACCCTTTTGACAAGCAGAGAAAAAGCCTGATATTACCGGGCAGCAGCAGCTCTGGGTCTCTTTCAGACCACACATGTCTATTAGCAGCAGTTGGGAAGTGGCAGTTGTCTCCTTACAAAACATGAACCCCAAGCTAAAACCTCTCCAGGAAGATTTGTGCTGGCTTCACACTCTGAGCCATGCAGGACAACCTCTTGAGGCTTCTGAGACCTCACAGAACACTGAGTAAAGCCATGGCTTTGGCACAAACAAGGAACTGCAGTTTGCCAACAGGTTTTAGAAATCCTGCTGATTGCACTGCAAGTGCTGCAACCTATTCAGCCCAAGGGTTGGTTTGCATATTTGCATTTTTACTTAAAATACTTGTTGCTGGACAAGTCTCTTGGGCTGTCAGGGGTTTATTGAAGATTTTCCCACAGTTCAATTGAAGATACCTGGAAAACACATCACAGCTGATCTAGATACTGCTTTGATTAAACAAAAGACTAGTGCAGACTACTCAGCAAGTCATTTCTCTGGTGTGAAGAAATTAATTTTTTTTCTTGTATTTTTTTGCAACTTATAAAATTTTACCTTTTTTTTATCCTAAAGAGACAATGCTTATGCAAAATAGCTGGCAGAGACTCAGTCCCCAAACCTGGAAACCAATTTAGATCATGTTTGAAATAAAGCAGAACTCTCAAACATTTCACTGCTGTCATGAATGGTGTTTGGCTGGATGAGAGGGCCCAGGGCAGGAAGCACTTGGCTGCTGTCTGTCCCCAGGCTGCTTGGTGGCACCCAGAGAGCCAGGCTGAGCCTCCAGGCCAGCAAGGGCACAGAGTGGCTCTTTCCAGTGGGCATCTCTGACTACATCAAGGGGCAAGAAGGAATCCTTCCTCAGTCTGATGAAAATCCTCATGCCCTGACACTTCAGTCCCACAGGTTCTTCATCTCAGCCCTTCCCTGCTCTGGGCTGGCTGCTGTTCCTGCACTGGGATCTCCTCTGTGAGGATGCTAGCCCTCTACTCAGCTTTTATGTTCTGGTAATTAATGTTGGGCCTCAGCTTTTCCAGCTTTCTTTCAACATGTCCATGCCAATCATCCTTAACCTTGTGTCTTATTTATACTTGGTTCATTTTCTACCTTGTTCATTCTTTTGCATCATTGTACAGTTTTTACCTAAACTCCTGATGGAGACATAGTACTTACTACTGTTCAGTTTCCCTCTGATCAGAGAATTTGCTGATTTCTCTTCCTGCCCAATCCCTCAGAACAACTTTTGGGATTTTGTTTGGTTTAACATTTTATGCATTTCAATCCCCAAAATGACCTCAGAAACCCAAGTTATTAACCATTTTCTAAAATTTTCTCTCTGAGGACTTTTACATCTAATCCTGCCATTCTCACTCGTTCCTTTCCCACTCATCTTGTAATCACTGTCACCCAAATGATTCCTCACCACTGAAACCAATCAAACAGTGACTTCCTGCTGATGAGAGGGAACCCTAAATGAGTTCCTGCTTTGGAATCCCAAATTCTGACACGCAGAGTTGTCTCTGACACAATACAAGATCTTGGTAGGCCATCAGTAACCTGTCACATTCTATCTCTAACTGCTACCCTCTTAATTAACCTCATTATCTGGGGTTAATTAACCCCAGAATCCCATTAGCATCCTATTCTGCCTCTGGGAAGCTTCTATCAGCTGCACAGAAAGCCCCAGCCTGATCTCCTCCAAGGCAGTGCCTCCTCAGCAGCATCACTCAGCCCTGGAGCTGTTAAACTCTGGTTAACTCAGGTTATTGTGCCATGTGCCACAAGCTCTGCATCACAGCCCCTTGTACAAGGGGCTTGTGGCTCTCTCTGCTTGGGAAGGCCAAGGAGAGATGGAAAAGCTTTGCTTCAGAAGCAGGGTGTAACTGCCTGGCAGCTGGGGGGATGGATGGAGGGTGGCAGCAAAATAAGGAAAAGGGAAATAAGAAGGGAGAGCAAAGTAATCTATTCCTCCCCAGTGACCTGTCCCCTACTCCTCCCCAGTGACCTGTCCCCTACTCCTCCCCAGTGACCTGTTGATGCTGGGGCGTGTTAGGGTGGATCCCTTCCTTACATCCACCTGCATCCCACGCACTGCTCCCCATTCCCATTTCAGCCATCCTAACTCCTGCATTTCTGCAGACAAAGCCAGCCTGAAGAATTTCAAAATATACCGTAGGAACATTTTTTTATAGAAATTAAAAGTGATGTGTCATATGACAATCCCATTTCTGCAATCCTGTTCTTTAATGAGTACAAAATCGTTCTATATTTTCATTTAACAGCAATTTTGTTCTCTTCCCTATTATGATATGGACAACAATTTAAGAACATAATTGTATATGAGAAGTGTTTTTTGAAAATAATTCTAGGAAGCTTAAAATTTCATTGGAAATACTATTTTAAATTGATCTCAGTAGTGTTTTTAAAAAGTCCTGCAGAGAATGCTGATTGAAATTTATACATGCAAGTTACCCGAAAAATCTTTGCAAGAAAGGCAGATTGAGTATTAAAACACAGCAATTCTGATACTTGAGAGTGAGCTGACACTCAGGGGGATTTTGAACAAAGTGAACTGGAAATATTTCCATAAACCATATCCTCAGCCTAACCCAATTTATGATACTGAGGGATTTTTAATTGTTTGTTTGCATTTAAAATGCTAAGAAATTAAATACTTCCATATTTCTTAGCAATTTTTAGTATCTTCTTTCAAGCCAAATGTAATCCTTTAAAATCCGCAGGACAGTCTGAAATACTGGCAGTTTTTGGCAGGAGATCTCATCGCCCTGTCAGTGGTGATCCTGCCACCCTGCTCCTGCCCATTTTCTTGTGCTATTTATTCTGTGTGTTCTTTGGGGCAGGGACCTGAGGGATCTTTCCTTCCTTCCCCTGTATCCAACCAAGCCAGAACACAAACCCTCCCAAGCTTCTGAAGCCCCCATGGCAGCCGCAGTTGTTTGGCACAGATTTGGTGCAGTGACATTGATGGGAGCTGTGATCTGACTCCACCTGACACTGGGGCAGCCCCTACATGAGGCCAGGTCC
The DNA here is from genome assembly GCF_037042795.1 of Molothrus aeneus. NCBI lineage: Eukaryota > Metazoa > Chordata > Aves > Passeriformes > Icteridae > Molothrus > Molothrus aeneus. Next base: position 16,736,091 of record NC_089653.1, read on the forward strand.
CAGCCACAGCAGTTTAGGGCAAGTTGTATAATCCTGTGCTGTTTCACTGTAGTTAATGAGCACAGCTCAGAGACAATGCAGCAGAAGATTAACTAAATCTGTTATGGATCTATCATGCTATTAGAGAATTATGCCTGTTAGCACATTCATACAGAAATTTCTGCAGCCATAACAAAATTACAGTCTATTGTTGGGAGAAAAATTATTACCTGCAATAGATTCAAAAAGAAAGTAAAGAATAATGAGGTTTCTAAGTTTACTTCTCATAACCTCTCTAAAAGACTACAAAAATGAATGTCTGTGTTGCAAATATTATGGCATGTTTGATGATGATTGTATTAGAGCTCTGTCTCAGCATGAGAAAAGGTTGCACAGGAGTTTTTCCTTCATTCAGAATTCTTAGCTCAGTTACACAGGGGTAAAGCAAAGCTTCTGCACTGGACACTCTGATACTTCACTGCTTCATGAAGAACAACAAAATCGTGAAATACTTGAATTTCCATTTTAGTCCAATCCAAATTTAGCAGTGACCAGCTGATAACCCTTTTTGACTGAATTTATTTCTGTGTGTTCATCTTGTCCGTGATTAGCCTGTGTTGTTAGTCCTAGAGCATGTCCTAAGATGATACAAGGAAAAAATAAAAGCAGATCTAATGATGTTTTGAAAACACCCAGATGTAAGATTTCATCTATTTTACTGAAAAATAAATGCTAAAAACCAGATTGTTGGTTGAATGATCAAAAGTGCATTATTCTCCATAGTATTTAAGAATAAATTACTGATTCTACCAAATACTTTCACCCAATTCTCATGAAAAGGTTTTATGATGTCACCTCCTACCTACAAAAACTGCTGTATGTTCTTAAGAACATTATTTTGCCAGAGTTATACAGTGAAACAAAAACATACTCTCTTATAAATATTCTATAAGACTTTTTGCTGCATTTGCAGATGGTGACAATCTCTTCCCAGAAGACTGACAAACCCAAAACTGAACCACTCTTGAGAGGTGCCCCCCTAGTCAAAGATTAAAATCTATCAGAAATGCAACATGGGCAGTTTTCTGTTCAACAATAGTTTCTTCCCAATTTTAATTCCAGTTTTTCTGCCCTGGAAGAATCTGTGTATGTTTTTACAGGACAGACAGAAGGCTTTCACACACAGAGACCAAAGAGAACTAGTTAGTTTTTCCCTGATTTTATGAGTAGATTAAGTTTAATGTTTTGGTTTTATTCTAGTAGCACAGACCACTCCATTGCCTTTTGTGGAGCTACCAGGGTATGAAATCACATGAGATCTCAATGAAATACCTTAATATCCACTAAAGGACTGTTTAATTCTGGGGGAATTATCAGTTTTCACTGATAATTCAACACCAGCATCTACACACACACAGAGGTTTATTGTCAGACACTTATCCATCGTTCCTGATCCACAAATAACATTTTCAGCACTGCATCCATGCAGCATTATTACTGAAGAAAAGTTGTATGTGTTTAGTAAAGCTAAACACACATTAGGCACACACCCTGTGAGCACAGGAATGGCTCTCCCACATAACATCTCCAGATTGTACACTTAACCTTGAAATGCCAACACTCTCTGGATCAGTGGGCTCAGTGTCTGGTAGCAGGTGAGGTCTGCCCTGCTGGGATGCCCTTGCCAGCTGCTGCTGAGCAGCTCCTTCTGTTTGTGCCAACAGCTGGGCTGCTGTGGTGCCCCAGAAACCTGTCTGGCATGCACAGGGCAGGGCATGGCCCACATCTGCCCAGATGGCAGAGATGCTCCTGGCAGCTGCAGCGAAGTCTCCCGGGGATGATTCACTAAGGGCCTCCCAAGGGAATTTCTCTGCCAAGAGGAAATATTCCCTCTAACAAGTCTGCACCCCACCATGAGCTCATCATCAGCCAGCAGCACCCAGCGTTTTAAAGGCTGGCAGTGCAGGGATTTCCTGCAGCTCTCCCTGTGCCAGGTCCAGATATCACTGAAGTTCATGTCAACCAGCTCTGCTCCTCTCAGAGCCACAGTCAGAGGAGTTAGAGCTGTTTTTATTGTGAGTGGAACCCAGCCATACCAGAGATCCAGGAGGTAATCCATGAGGGAAGCAGTGCTGCCTAAACACATGGAACAATAAATGCTGAGGTCATTTACCTTCTTCTGTTACACACATTGAACCCCAGTTTCACCAGAAAGTGGAATATTTTATATTATATATTTAATTCCCAGGATTTTATATAATCACTAGCCAGGGTTTTGCAGTCTGGGTGATGTCTCATTGGATCCTTGCCCTGAATTATACAGCATCTTCTTTCCCAGTGGGGGCCTGGGGATTTCATGGTGCAAAAGGTAACTCTTTGCAATTTTTCAGTGGACTTCTGGTAACAAACAGTGTTCTTGAACAACTGCCCTTCAGAGAGACACGTACACAATTCACTTTAGCATACCAAGATAAAAAAAAGAAAGATCATTTTTTCTTTGCACTTTCTACAGACTGGAAGAATGCGATTGTTTTTGTACCACATGCCTTGGGGTAGCAGTACTGGTCTTCATGGTAATGAAAAAAAAGTCACCAAAAGTAAATTTCTCCATTTTTCAGTCATCTGCCAATAAAACCACACGTTATGAGATGTACAACCAATGGCCTAACTGTGATTTCATTCATTGTATGGGCCTAGAAATGCCCAGCTTTGTCTCATTGTTCTTTCACCCATGGTCCTGAAAAGGCCACAAAGTTTCGTGCTGTAACAAAATTTACAGTTTGAAGCATGGCAGACAATACCAGAATGGAAAGTTTTCCTGCTCACTATTGCAGCCAAGAGGCCCAAATCCTGAACTGTTCATAACCTCTAAGGGATCCAGCAAATTCTTCACTGCTGCAGCTTGGAGCAGACTAGATATTAATAAAGGAAACAATACCTAGAAGTATTTATCCTCTGTGGCTTAGTCAATCACAAAAAATCTGATCAGACCTCAAGAGTCTGAGTTCATGTTCATTCATTAAGTGTAAATATCAGGCCAGAAATCTAGAGAAATATGCAGATACCAACAAAGGCTAGAAACAGCACATTCTTTGAAATGTCAAGGTTCTTACAGATTAATTATGCAACTATGGAAAACAGGATAGCTTCATTTGCTTGAACCTAAGAATAGCTGTTTAAATGACTGAAATAATAAAGAAACAGACAGAAGTGGTTACAGGTTATTTTTCTGCACCCCAAAACCTTTAGTAAAACAGGAATTTAAATATATCTGATCTTCTCCAATAACTTTCTCTGAGATGAGAAAATTCATAGGGTGGGGGAACATAAACTCTAATTTGAATCCAGATCAAGGAAATTTTAATGCTGTAAATATCTGTGAAAGCTGGGTGAGCATTAGGCAAACCCAGGAATCTGTGTGGTTTCATTAATTGACCACATTGCATCATTACATGGATTTTAATTTTTGTTTGCTTGGTTTGTCAGGTGTTATGCTTGCATACCTGGCTTCTTGGTGAGAAAGGCAGTCATTTTCTTTCACTGTAGGATGGGCATTAGTAAATGAGAGTACATGGAACAATTTTGGGTGGCTCTTGTGCACACGACAAGAGCAAATGCAGCCCTGTCCCGAGTTCTGCCAAGCCCCCTGATAGCTAGAGCAAGAACAGGCTGGTGTCACCCTGGCACATATCCACAAGGCTCATCATCACTTATATTCTACATAAATACCATCCTTCACACAGAGATTATGCCTCAGGCACGCCCAAGCTTTGCTTTAAGACAGTAAGAGCTGCTGCCCCAGGACCAGGGAGTAGCTGGGGCTGATCTGGTCTCTCCTTGCAGCTAACCTGCTCCTGGCATAAATTCAGACATACAACTGCTGCCTGTTAGCAGTGCCAGACTGCCCCAGGGAGTGCAGCATGGAATACTCCACATTCCGATGTGGGACACACCAGGAGGACGTTTTACTTGGGACCCAAATCATATCTCATTTTCAGGAGCTCTGAAATTCATCCCATTCCATTTGGATTAGTGCAAAGGAAAACAATGCACATGCCCCAGCCACCAGGCACCACCCTTTCCCAGTTCCAGCCTATTAGACCAGTTTCTACCAGCTGACTCAAAAGGAAGCTGACATTTGATAGTTAGATTTTCAGGGTAATATGAGATAGGCAAGTTGGACAAGTTGTGCTTTAGAAAGCAAAAATAAAAGGCAAGAGACAAACAAGAGCAAAGGTGTTCAGCCTTTGAGGAAGGCACAAATTCCTACATGTGCTTTTTTACAGGTATTTCACCTGCAGAAGGAGTATTTAAACAGCAAATTGTTGAAATAACAAGCTGGACAGCAGTGCAAGTATTTAAATATGTGGTAGTACATCACTTAAGCAGCAAGCAAGGTGGATTATTTCATCCCTGTTGTAGATTTCAGGGGATTCTGATAAGCATCAAACAAGTCAGAAAGAGGAAAGATTACAGTTTTCCAGGCACTGGAAGCACACAGTTTGGCTAAAAAAGAAAGGGACAAATTCTGCCTTCTATCACACTGATTTGTACCTGGAGCAACTCAGCTGAAGTCAGTTTTCTCAATGGAAATGGAACAAGGGATCTGAGACCAAAAAAGCTGTGCAGCCACTATTTAATGGACAGCTGACTTTCTGGAAATTGGATCTCCAGCAATGGAAACACTTAAGGGCAAGCACTTCACAGGAATTTGTCGCAGAGAACAGTAGCAACAGTAGCTGAGTGAAGATGCTAGATCCCCAAACACACTCCAAGCTGTCTGAAACCTAAGGCTCAGCTCAGAGTCTCTGGGGACAGTGCTCTGAGCAATGGCGAATGAGGGAGGCTCCAGTTCCACACAGGCACAAAAGCACAACCGCTTGTTCTCAGGGCAAGGACAAGAAAAATACAAAAGTACAATGCAAGACAGCAGAATGTCAGAAACAACAGCACTGCACACTCAGCAGCTGAGTTGGAAGCAGCCAATGTATTCAACACTTGCTGTTTTTCTTGCTACAATTGCACTTATTCACATGCCAGGAATTCCTGAAAGGTCAACATTCCAGCACACAAACTCAGGAGGAAGCAGGAGCTCCCCCACACAAAGACAAAGTGATGGCAGTGATCCTGGAGGCAAAGCCCTGTCTCATGTCAGGATTCACTGGCAGTGCTGCAAAGCAGTGTGACAGATGCTGGACGTGGCACCCACCCCACAGCACCCAAAATGAGCTGGGGAATGGCTCATAGTGGGCAGACCTGGAGCTCTGCTCTGTCTGTCTGTCCTGAGGCAAATGACACCTCCTGCCTCCACAGCCAGCTATTATTTAAAATATTACACATCTTGCAGGACATTAATTCACAGGTTTATGCAGTAATGACAAAAACTTTCATTACTATGAAAGATGAATTATAGATACATATACATGTCATTATTTTCCTGTTTGAGGACTTGAGATTTGGCAGAAGGAAAAAAAATAAAATAAAAAAAACAAGGAAATAGAAACCCCCAAAATTACCTACATCAGTGGAACATTCTGAACACACCACATTGATTAGTACATTTGCAGTGAATTTAATGCCAAGCGGAGAAAACAGAGTGCCCAGAGACCACAGGGCAAGAAGAATATAACTCCTTTGACACTTGGTATCTCCTCATCATCTGTGCTGAATGAATTACATGGGCAAAAACAGCAGGGAAATTGGCCTATTTCATGGTCTACTTAAATCTTCTAACAGGCACATTTTCTGAAATCTGAACAAAATGCTTAGATCTACTAAACATCTGAGTGTGTTTTTGCTTTAAATGGCAGCTGTGGTGTTATGCAAATGTAGCTCCCCATGTAATTAATGTATATTGTGAAAAAGCTGCCAGTTATTAATAAAGTCCTAAATAGAACCAGAAAACTTTCTTTTTTAGTGTGCTGTGATTTTCTATGTATGATCAGGCCTCGCATGTATATTCTTAGCTGGAACTTTAAATAGCATTTAATAAATGGGACAGGAAGCATTGTCTTAGTCTGTGCTCTATTCTTTGGCTGTCCTCTCCTCCTTTTTTATGTGTTTCCCCAATTTTGGGATTTTCACATTAGTTCTAGAACAATCAGCTCTGACACAGGGAAAATATTGTCTCCCTCCTGCTTCATCCTTAGAAAACAAATGAAGGTCATTTTTCTGCAGGACTGAACCTCAGTGACCCTCTTTATCACTCATGTTGCACATTTTCCATTACAAGTGCTTCCTGCTTTCCCAAAGAAGATCACAGCAACAGAAGCATTTCCCCTGTGTGTGAAATTCCAGTGAATCCAGATCTAGGGTGGAGGCAGGGATTCCTGCTGCTGCGCTGAGGGAGCAGACCAAGCCAGGCACAGGATGTGTCTGCTGCTCCTTACACTGCATGCAAATCCAGCTTCCTCAAAACAGCAGTGCATGGGAGTCCTCAGACCATCCTACCCCGTTTCTGAGGATTTTCCCCTTCCTATCTGGCTTTTTCTGTTTTACCCTTCCTTTCCTTCATTTCATATTGTCCCTCTGTTTTTTACTCTAGAAAAGCCAGACATTCCTCCCACAACCATCCTTCTATTAGCTGCCTGTCATATAAACCCTTCATCTCCTAATGTTGGCCCCGAGTCTGCAATAAGGAGAATCTCTCTAGAGTCCAGGGAAGCTCATTGATGTCAACCAGCAAAAAATGTCACCTTTTTTGTTTTCCATCAAAACCTTTCCTGGTTCTATCAGGAAGAAAACTCAGATTTCAAACAAAACATTCACCATTATTACAGCAGATTTTTTAAATCCCACTTGTAAATGCCACTGATTCATTGATAATAGACATCTCTGTTTGTTGTTGTTGTTATTGTTTCAGACACACATACTGTGAACTTTACGCTAAATGAAGGAAAGTGGAAGAATTAAGAAAGCCTGGGACAACAGTGAAAATAATATTAACAGATAAAGTTTTCTTTTTGTAATGGAATGTATGTATTTGTTGTGACATGCTGCATCAGGGATCATTTTGCAATTAGAGATTTCCATTTAAATCAAGAAGCATTTGTTAAATAAAAAGGTAGAACTACAGACAAGTAAATGAACTCCCACATATATTGAGCTCTCCACAGCATCTCAGTTAATCATGGTGAAATGTGTAAACTCCCTTAATTAGCATAACCAAAGGGAACAGAATTTTGTTTCACATCGACTTTCTCTGAGCCTTACTTTTTCTGCAGCTCTTTTTATCAAAGCTCTGCAGTATTCTAGCAGTCAAGTCTGTTCCACAGAGAATGTTCTTGATTACTCATTTGCAAGCTTGTTTCAAAATAAATCATTCTAATGGATGAAATCTAAACATGCATCAGACCTGTTAACACCTGCATTTATCAGTTTGGCTCTGTGGACAGCAGCAGACTCCACTGGTCCATGGCTGAGCAGCACACTACATTGCCACACCATTTGCTTCTCCAGCTGTTCAGTGTGGCCATGCTAACTAAACCCAGTGCTAAAAGACCAGGGCTGTTACTAAATATTACTTTATTTACTGTACAAAACCCCAAGCTCCTTCTCACAGGCCTCATATACCCGATGCACACAGGCCATGATACACCCACTGCACCTCTGCAACCTTTCTCACAGCTCCCAGAGCAGGAAAAAATCACAGAAAACCCAAAGAATGCTTATTGAAAAACAAAGCAGCTGATGTCTGTGCACCTTTCCACATAAACCTCTGCTTTAATTAAAATGTACTTACAGTGGAAGATCTCAGCCTCATTCAGGGTATCCCTGATGTCCCCAACTCATCCAGCTCCTCCAGACAGATACAAACTCCAACAGAGTGAAGAAAACTGCTCTCCAGCTTCTGGAAAAGTATGCTATATTTTTGCCATCTGAAAAAAACCAGACATTTTTTCAGAGACAGCAAGAGGGAAACTGTTGGAGGTGAGGCTATTCCCAGCTCTTGGAGCTGCCTAAGGAAGGGGAGGTAAGGAGAGCACATGTTGGTGTCTCAGCTCCCCAAAGCCTTGTGGGATTGTTTTTCAGGATGATGCTCATGGAGAGTAGAACATCTGCTAGCAAATATCCCAGTCCCAGGAATGGCAGACAGCAGGACACACACACATGTCACAGTGGTGTGGTGACACCCTCTCTCACATCGGTGCCATACTACCTTAGAATGAAAATAAACCCAGCAGGCCTTACATCTGCTGCTGCCATGTTATAGCCACTGCATTATGGCATCACATAATGCATATGCATGTTTATAACGGGCTTCCTCTCAATAATCAGGAATTATCATGCACCTTGTGGATCAGAGTGCTGAATTCCCTTTTGCAGCCCCTCACGTACCAGATTCCTGTGGGGACAACCAGCACCAAAGAAGGCTTCAAGCATCTGCAGCTCTTTCTTGTTCTTCAGCCCAACCTTTTATACCCTCATGGTGAATGCATTGCACCTGTGTGCCCTCTGCTCCCTTTGGTGATTGGTCAGTGCCCCTGGGCACTCCATGGCTCATTACCTTCAATGCTGTTCACCTGCTTCTCACAGCTGTGGCCCATTGGGGACCAGGCTCAGCTGCAGCCCCACCCCAGTCACCACCAACTCTGTGCCTACAATAGATGCCTACACTTGGCCTCTGTGGCTGTGTCAAGCTATGCTTGTTTGCCTCCAGGGCTCTTCACTAGGCTTGGGAACTCTGCATTTTCCTACAACACCCCCTGGAAGTCATAATGTGAGAGCACTCAGTCAAATGACAGCAACCCCTTGCACAGGTTTTAGGTTTGGGGGATTGGCTGTTGGAGGAACTCATTATCCTTCAGGACTTTGCCTAGCAGTGCCTGGCAGGTACAGCCATCTGCACATCCTCTGGTGTGCCCTTGCACCCAATGATCCCTGAAAACTGTTTGGGTTTAGTCCCCCCCACCCCATTCTCAGCTCTGTTTCCTGGGGGCTGAGGAGGGGAGAGGATCTGACATTCCCTGTGGCTTTTTGCCTTTTGAGCAGCCAGCAACCAGCAGTGTACAGATGAGACTGAGGCTACTGCAGGACATCCAGCTGGCCCTTCATTTGAAAGTCTCTAAAATATGAACTGCATTTCAAATTGTTTATGATCTGTCATCAGCAAGATCTTCCTCTCCCAGCCCTTTCCCTCTCCTTAGGCAGCCAGTGTGGAAGCTCCAAAGCCCAAACAGGAACCACAGTCACTGCTGCAAGATCAAGCGAGAAATAGAGCCCTGTGCAGAAAGCAGTTCCACTCACAAATTTATATTTTACATCACATCAGGAGAACAAAAAAAGAGAGAAAAAAGGAAATGGAGAGGACTGCAGTTAGAGCTATTAATGTTTCATGAAACCTCTCACATCCTTGCTACAACTGACAGGATAAAAAAGATACAGTCATTAAAATTCAGATAACAGGATACTGCCTTGGTGTTCTTTATATTAAAATTCTAGGCTGAATTATTGCTTTGTAGAAATATGTGTCTCTCTCTCTGTTCTCTTGCATCAGTGTCTCAGGCAAGACTTAATACTTCAGCATCAGCAACGAGAGCCTGTATTGCTCATGTGGTGCTGTTTGTTCCTTATGGGGAAAGGTTTTTGTTATATTACAGGAAGGTGTCTGTGGAACAAGATGTACATGTATATTTCAAGGTCATTTTTTTCCCTTGGTGTTTACATTTGTTAACAAAAAGTTAAAGAAAAATACTGAAATACTCATAGGTAAAATTTCCCTATACCTCTGCAAGTTCTGGGAGATGTTTTGCAAAGGAGAATTTTAAGAACTGCAATTGGGACCCACATTTCCACTGAGCTGTTCTGCACAGAACAGTGTTTCCAAGGTGACAAAAAGGCAATGTAAATAAAAATCAGAATTTCTGAGCAGAACTCAAAACTTTTGAAGCTTTAATTTAATCTAGCTTTTATGAAAATATAAAGGTTTGATTTGGGTTTGTTTTTATACTATTCCCTTATGAAGTCTAGGAGAAAAAAAAAAAAAGCTTTCTCACCATATTAAAAAAGCTTTACATAGCATTTATATTTAGAAGTGAAAAAGATCATGAACCAAGAAAAGGTTTTGCAAAACTTACCTGGTGAAAATAGTTTTCAGACTTTGCTGAAAGCAAAACAACATTAAGTTTTCCCATCCCTACTTTCTGGAGATTATGAAAATCTCTCTCTTTCTTAAGCACAGGGTTTTGGTAGAATGCTGTAAAACAGAACAACACACTATTTACATGCAGCTGGAGCCCCTGATTTATCCCACAGATGCAAACCCAGGCAGATCCATTACCCTCCTGCTACTCATCACACAACCCAGGCTCTCACTCCTGCCACTGATGGCTTTTCTAGTCAGGCATGAGCACTAATGAAGAAAGGAAAATTTGTTTCATGAAGAATCAAGTGCACTTTTCAAAAAGATGTAGAAGAAAATAATGGGGTACAACCCCCAGATTTTTTCAGAAATTTGCCTTGCTTGATAAAAAGTGTAATTATTTGTTAGCCTGGGCAGTCTGCTTTGTTTTAGATATGGGATAGATACAATTTTACTTGGCACCAGTGGAAACCCTGAGCAGACATCAAAAGGAAAAGACTTTCAGTTAGGTTTCCATATACAACTCCTTAATTGTATGTTGTCAGCACTAAAGAAGGACATGTGTAATTTTTAAGGGCACTCTGTAGCAAAAAGCATTTGGAACAAAGTGTGCACCTTTGAGTTGTCTGCATTTCCTCCACTGATAGCTCAAACAACACAGCTTGTTTGTAGTGCAAACAGCAAATCCTATAAATAAACTCCAAAACAACAACAGAAACAAACCACTTGAGTGACTTCTGGCTGTTTCCTGATGATGAACACAGCACATGTCACAGGTTCAGAAAGCCTGTGAAAACCACTGCCAGCTTCAGAGCATGAAGTTCAGGTGGAGTGATGAGGAAAGTCTCTCTGCTGAAACCATTTCCCACCCTCAGAAAACACCACACCTTCCTCCCAGCCCTCATTTCTCTGGGCAGGCAACTCTTTGCTCTCACTCCTTGTTCAGAGGCTGCTTATCAGAAATTTATTTCCTTCTTTTAAGTATGGTGCAATCTAGCATTAGGACCATCCTAAAAAATAGCTGGAATGAAAAATGTGGGCTCAAACTCATGAAAACCAATAGGAACACAAACACTTGCAAACACTTAGTCTGATTTAAGGTTCAGTACGGAGTACAACATTTTTTCTATGTACCTTCCCCTCCCTTTAAGGGTTTAAATGAGTTCTGAGTTGTAATCAGGGAAATTTATATTCTGTGCAATTCATATTTCCCTGAAAAGTGTACTTGAAAACATTTAAAAGTGTGTCTTGGAATATATGAGAGTAAAAAATATTTTCCCTTATACTATGCATGTTATGTAGTTCATGCTATTAAAATGGAAAATAAAATTTGACAGGACATTAAATGCTTGAATTATTGAGAATGAAAAGCCTATTATTAAAATATAAAGTTTATTTTTTTTAAAGAAGTGTGGCATAAATACACATTGCAAATAAACTTTAACTTCTTGTTTACAGAAACCTGACATTTCTAGGTGCCTGTCCCTACTCCATAGCCAGGCTCATGCACCAATGCACACTTGGAGGAAGTTGGCATTACCTTGAAAAACACTTTCTGAGCCTACCAGAGTCTTCCCTTATCTTTGGAAAACACTCGTGCTAAGTGGGTGACAATGGCAGTGCCTTTCTATTAACTCCTGTAAGATGTGTGAAGAGACACAAAAACACACTCGGACTCTTCCACGCTTTGTCTCTCAAGACTGCTCTCATCCTCTGGATTTTTCTTCAAATCTCAGCTCACCCTCTATTTTTGCCAATGCAATCTTCCAAGACTAAATAATAAAGCTTATTGCTGTGAACTTTTAAAAACCAGAAACTAAAAATGGTATATCTGAAGATCCCAGCAACTTCCAAATTGACCTATGTTAAAATGATAAATTTAAGTCTACACATAGGGACCAAAGAGAGTTTGAATTATCATAATTTCCCTGGAAGTTGTATGGAAATAATAGATTGATTTCTTGTGCCAAAATCAAAGATCTGGAGAGGTCTTCAGGAGTCCCAGGGCTGCACAGCTGCACACTGGCCCCAGGGACAGCATTGGAACTGTCAGCAGGATGTGACAAACCAATCACTAGCAAGGGGCTGAGACAACTGCTTCTCACAAAAGCAGGTTTTATCAGGGAAATGAAGTCAATAAATCCATAGGTACTAATTTCGCTTTCGGATATTTGACAGGCACGAGTTGAGTCGTTGCTATCCTTTTATCCTTAGAAGGATAACCAAACTCCAAAGGGTAGCAAAGGGATTTTGAAGGGATAACCCTTTAAAATTAATTTACTTTTAGAACATGAATTGTTTTTAACAAGCTGTGCATATTTGGCTAGCCCTGAAGTAATGCTTAATTAATAATAATAATAAAAAATTTCTCTCTGATCATGGGCTACAGATCCCCAACAGGACTCATTGTGTTCTTTGTTTTAGAAACAACAAATGATACTTATTAAACATATTTATATGGATCTCAACCTGCACAGAGATGCCACATCCTGCACAGGGGGACACATCCCTCAAGAGATGTCAGGAGACTGCATGGTGTCTGTCCCAGGTGTCTTTCCATGCCCAAACTCCCTGGGCATTTCTTCTGCTCAGGCCAAAGCCTGACCGAAGTCCAAAGCAGACATAAAATTAAGAATATATTTTAGCCTTACATATCTATCTCTTTCTTTCAGTTCAATTTCTACTGATTTCTCCTTTTTATCAATTTAAGGGTTTCATTATGTGGCAGGGAAAAATATCAAATAAATCTAACCCTCTGCCTATTCTTATGGAACACTCACTGTGAAACTCAGGAGTGGTCACTTCACTGAGTTAAACTTTTCCCTTTGCTTTTCTGTGCCCTAAGAAAGTCACTGAGAACTGCCTCAGGATTTGGCACAGCTTAAGAAATACAGGGTGCCTTTTTTTAAATAAGCATGTGCCTGTCAGGACTGATGCAGGCAAGGAGAAGATGGAAAAGTCCAACATTTGTGTCTGGCCATGGATCCTGCTGCTGGTGGGGGAAACAGGGAACTTCAAAGCAAAGAAATTGGAGCTGAGCAGGAAGGGAGGGAAATGCAGTCCAGTCCACAAAAGAGGTTTACAGTGGAAGACTTGAGATTATACAAATCCTATTTTAAAATTTCAGAAGAGAAATCTTCCTGCTTTGCATTTTTTTCAAATTGAAACATCACAAGAGACCACCATGTGGGAAACAAGCAAGGACTAACACAATGATGCACATCCCAAGTAGGTATTTTCTGACTTCCCTCATTTTATAACAATGCTGTAGAAGAGACACAGCTCTGTTAAAAGCATTCCCATCATATCCCCTTGTATTGCCATGACTTATTCATGGAAAAGAAAAACTAAATATCTGTACAAGTGATTTCCAATCCTCTATCTTCCTAAAAGAAGGTTATAAAACTGCTTGATTACAACAACTACCAAGGAACATATATGATGTTTCTGAAAGTGGCAGTTTGTAAGGGACATATAAAACACTGTTAAAGAACAGAGACATATCCTTGTGTGCTCTGAAAATATGAGCTTTTTCATGTTGGCTGACTTCTGCAAAGCTTGAGGGTAAATTACTTAATTTCTTTTTTGGATGTCAACTCTTTCCTGTTCAATAACATGCACTAAATCCTCAGCTTTGGTAAAAATAACATTTCCTGAGCCCTGCCACTAGGCATTGGTGGGAAGCAGAATTAAAAGAACCAGACCAGCAAATTGGTCCCCTGCTCATCTGCAGGCTTTCCTGGGAGGCCAGTGTCAGCAAGGACCGTGTGTGCAGGTGTGTCAGTGTGTTTGTGGAACAGACACAGCCACAGCCCTCACTGCCGACACTGAGGAGCGAGGGAAAGGCAAAGGGCTCCCACCTCTAGCCCTGGGATAGCTAATCCTTCTTCTCATTTTCCTTTCAAGTCTAAAGGACAGCAAGTGGTGACATTTAAATGCCATTCTGCCTGTTTGTGGGATATTTTCCTTGCACACAAGAAGGAAGAAAACATAAATGTGAATGGGCAGGAATAGGCAGAGTGTGTTTGAAAGCAGGATATCTCTGTCTCCTAAGCCCCTGACTGCTCCCTGGCGCTTTCAGATTCCATGGCTTGCTTTTGCAGGGCTGTGACCAGAGCTCTGGTGGGCCAGCCTGCTCTGTGCCACCCCACAGAGCCCACTGTCCCCCAGCAGTGACTCAGGCACCTGAGGCCACCCCTCCATTCACCCAACAGCATCATCTGATCCCTCCTCCCCTCAGATGCCCAGCAGTGTGTGCTTACTTCAGAGACCCCCTCATCAACTCTCCCCAGTCACCCAGCAGATAAAGAGATTTATCCTCCTGCCTCAGGTCCCCAAAGTGCAGCCTGTCCATCTGTGACTCTCACTATTAGCTCGTTCACACAGCCACTTATTTGGAAAAAATACATCAAGGCACTAGAGACTGGGAAAGAGAAATGTATCTTAAAAGAAAAAAAATAACCAAGCAATGTGTAAATTCGACTGAGGTCAACAGCAAAGAGAAAATGCGAGCTTCACATTGCTTTCCCCGGAGAAAACTGGAAAAAGGAAAAAGAAGCATAATCTATTACAGCAACTATCTAATATCCTCACCTCCTTCAGTGGTAGGAAGGATCCAGCATTATCTGTCACAAGGAAAAAAATGAAATAAGACCAGCTATTCATTTTTTCTCTAGAGTTTGAAATATCAGCTCTCTTTCACCAGCTAAACATTCACCACTGCTGGTTTTCTACCACTGAAGGAGGTTTTCTACCTCTAATGGAGCATTACCTCAAAACCTCATTAGAGGTTTTCTACCTCTAATGGAGCATTAAGGGTAACACAGTCACCTGAACCACCTACTGCTTTTAATCTTTTCTATTCTCCTCTGTTTTAATATTTGATTCTTTGTTGTACCTCTTTCCATAAAAGCTTTGATTCCCCCCCCCACAATTTATTTTACACACAAATTTCCATTTTGAAAATGTTATAGAAGTTAACATTGATTATTAGAATAATTTTGATCATAGGTAGATTTATTATTTTGTGGTTATTGATAAAGAGGTGTGGATTCCAAGAAGCATCCTGGTGCTTTCCTGCTATGGATAACAGTCTTGTTATGGAGTGGACTTCTGTGGGCAGAAAGGGAGTGGGAGAGTAAAAGCAACCCATGCTCTAGGCCATCTTGCTTCTGCATATGGATTCAGAAAAAAAATAGTTTTTTATTGAAAAATTATTAAAATGCAAATTTTTCATCGACAATTACACAGTCATCATTGTGTTTCAGAGCCAGAGATGAAGTGAGGCCATTCTTTCTGCCTTTCCAAAACTTATTTCATTGAATGTCACTTCATTTTGGACACCACCTCTGCATCCACAAAAGCTGGGCACCCCTACCATACTTGGCATCAGACACAGTGTGTATATACATGTTTTTATGTAAGGTATAAAAGTATTTTTAATCTGGAATATTTTTCTAGATCTGTGTTTTAATTCTGTGACTACAACATAGATTTTCCTCATGGATTTTCTCTTCAGTTTTTTTTTCCCAGTGATCTCAGAATTACATAAACCCAACATTTTGTGTGGCATTTGGCCTTTTTACCTCTTAGCATCATTCAAAAGAAGGAATTTAAACTGCATGTGATGGAAAGGTGAACACCTGAGAAAATGTTCTGCTGCTGCCCCACAGAGGTTCCTACACTGCTGCTCCATTCTTTTAACTCTGAAGGAATGGCTGAGCTAGATCTCACTGACATTTTCTTCTAATATTACCATTCAAGATTAGGTCTAACACTGATTTTAATTTGGGAGAAAATTGTACCTCTGGCACCAAGTTCTCAATTCAGAACATCTGTGCAGAGGCTTATGAGCTCTGCAGGGGCATCTGAGTTATTTGTAATCACCATTTAAGCGTCCAACAGTTTTTCATTACAGCTGTTTTCTCTAAACACCTGAGCTGACCATGGGGTTTCCAGGGAACTAGATACTGACAGATTACTTTTTTTTCCCTCTAATAATAGTTTGTAATGCTTCTGGAGTCAGGAAACTTGGCTGCTTACACACTCAGGTGACAGATTTCTTTTTCAAAGGGTGTGGTCACTGTGAGGCTCAAAAAAAAAAAAAAGGATGAAAAATTTCTTCAATATGGAGATAAAGCAGAGCTCAGGGACAGAGAACAGCTTTGCCTGCTGTCAGATGGGAGAATGGGCACCTCCCTGGAAACAATGCTCTGCTCAGTGCTGGATGGGACACAGCCCATGGCCAGCAGGTAGAGAAACAAAGGGAACAGACTGACTGGGGTATGGGCAGGTGTGAGGGTGCCATCCCTGTTCTCCTGCCTCCCAGTCCCTCATGCCTCAGCTAGATACAGAGGAGAGAGCTGTAATAGCTCAGATAATCTCAAAATGCCTTTGTGCCAGCAAAAAGCACTCAGGTATGTACTTACACTAAAAAGACAGACCCCCCCATTGCTCCTCCCCACAATATCAGAAGGACTTTTAAGCCTTTTTTTTCCACTCATGTGCTGCTATTTTGGTAATTAATGTATCTACCATAGCAACACATTTCAAGCTTGAATACATATAGTACATTTATTGTTTTTGGAAACACTCTCAGATACACAGTTCAGCTACTTATCTTTCCTATATCATATTCCCAACAGATGTTTTTCCCCTTGTACAATAATTACTTGTACTCCATTCCCATTAGGTATGCACAGAGTGAAAAATGATATGATTACTATTTAGTCACTTTTAGCATGAGTAGCCTGGAGGGTTATATTTTATGATACATTTCTAATCACTGTACCATGATAAAATGATATAGAACAAGTCTAGAGTTGCACCTGACCATCTACCTATGGATAGAGTTTTTCAGGGATGACCCTGATGTTCAATTACTGCTCTGGGAGTCTGCATTGATATCCTCGTCCCTTGCTTGCTGCAGGGATAAGTCAAATCATAACTGAGCTATTTTAGGCTATTAAAAAAGTCTCAGGAGGAATTAAAACCACAAAATGGTCTGTCAAAAACAAATTCTGTAAAATTGGTGTCAGTCAACTTTTCCTGAGCTCCTCATTGCCCTGTCAGCAGTCAGAAGGGCTGCACAGCGTTTCCTAACAGCTGCAGTGCTCTCAGACACTGAACCCTCCCTCTCCAGCTCTCCCCAGCTCCTCTAGCTGGGCACATTTATGCCAAATTTTTGCCACCTGTTTCCCTGTAAGAGCCTACATGCCAGGTGCAGCTGTTTAGGCTGGGATCTCTTGTCATGTGTCTGTGGTGTGCATCCTGGAGTGGCCCTGCAGTGCCAGAGCTTCACTAGAAATCAAACTCAGCTAAAGCCCCATAACAGACCCACTCACACCTTGGCCAGGTTTTCTGTCAGGACACTCACTGCATCCCACATGATACAAAAACTTCCAGGGAATGCTTTTACCTCAGCCTTGTTGTGTAGAGGTGTTTCTGCAGTAACATATGCATGAGTCATATCTTGCTTTTATCATGAGGGACCTGCATCAGCATAAAAAGGGAAGACCTTACTTGACATTGGTGATTTCTAGGAGAGAAAAGAATGAAAGCTAAAAGGTTTCTTTCCTTGCAGAAAAAAATATAATAAACACAAGCACACTTTTGACATGTGTCAGAAAGAGCAAATAAAATGAAAACATGTTATTTTTCCCTAGAATATCTAAGAGAAGGGTGATTAATATGTTGGAACTTATGGCACAGAGGAGAGGATTTGAAGGGTTGCTAATGTTAGAACAAGTTATAGCAATTCAGAGTCCCTGAATGCATGGAAGAAAAATAGCAGTGACATCATTCAAATGTGTTGAAAGTTCTTCAGGAAACTTAACTTAGCCTTTCACCCTGGGATGAAAACCTCCAGCTTCAGCTAAAAGCTTGGCCATGCACTGTGTGGGGAGTACATCCTGTGCAAGTGTGCAGTTCTGGATAACATACCCTCCTCTGGGGGCTGGAACCCATGGGACACATCCACCCTCACTTCAGAGACAGAACATGGATGAGAAAGATGCTCCAACTCATGAAATAGTGCAGACTCCAAAGGAATACCTGTGGATGTCAGAAAATGCCAAGAAAGGAGGCAGACTCAGACTCTGAAAGTCATTTTGGCAGTTTGAGAGCTCTTAACTTCTACAGACTGCTCCTGAATCCTGTTCTCCTCATGCAGAGCAGGGGAGGTCATAGACTGGAAATCACCTGACACTTTTCCAACACTTTGGAAATGAACATATCTTCTGATACCACTCAAATAAATCAGAAGGTGTTTAGCAAGGACCTGGCTGCTAGAAAGTATGGTCAGAGGAACAGAAAACCTCTTGAAAATTGGGTGTTGGTTCAGAAAATGCAGACTGGTAGGGGGAAATAAAGATGTAAAATTTCCCTATACCTGCATGCCTCACTCTTTGCAAAGAAAGATCAGCCCACAGATTCATCCATTCTAGGGCTACTATCTATGGCTACATTGCAAAAGTTCACCATTGATTTCCAGAAATTTTACACACCTGGCTCCTGTGGCACAGCCTCCTCCATAGCATAAATAATGATGTTTGTGCCCTGAAGCTAAGAACCCGACTGATAAAGGATATTTGATGGCCACCACACTGGGGACATTGTGTCAGTGTGCAAACCTGGCAGTGTCCAGGCCAGCAGTGTGTAATTCAGAGCTCCTCTCTCTCCCTTGTTCAGTGGAAGAGAGCAGAGAGTGACAAAGGGGACAAGAAAAGAGCTCTTGTGTCACTGCAGGGAGACACAGGTGGCTTTAGCCATCCTGTGCTGCTTGCCACAGCTCAGCTACCATGTCCTTTTTAAGGACAGGAGGTGAGTGCTTGCAAGGCCACCAAGGCCAGGTGGCAGGCTGACCTCTGTGCTGCCACCAAGAGAAGAGCTCAGGTGGTGGCCCTGGTGTCAGCTTCTGCAGCTGTACACTGAATATATCCCCTGAGTCTGAGCCCTTTTAGTGGTAGTAATTCCAAAAAGGAAGTGTGCTAATGGATACTTAAAGTACTGCCAAGTTCTTCAAGCACATACTTGGAATACTGGCCAACATGGGCAGAAAATGCTTCTTTTCCCCAGTTTCAGACATGCTGCTTTCATTTTGAGCATCTTGTATGGGATGTCTTACTCTCTCTCACCTCTGTTTTCTCCAAAATTTCAAAATCATAGATTCAAACCAGTCCAGCTCCAAAAAACTCCAGGGCTGTTTATGCAAGGATTTCCCAGATGAAACTCCTGCCACCTTTACCAAGTGCACGAGGAGCAGACAGGCACTCCCTGGGAGAGACCGGCCTCCCAGTCTGCCCTGTCACTTCACATCCTAAAAAAATATTGTGATGTGACACAGAGAACTTGAAATAACAACTAATTCCATTTAGAAATAACTGCATTACTCATCACACATTTTCTGGCGTTTGTCCTTTTGTTTTTAATACTGAGGATAGTTGCATAAATATTGCAATGTTTGTTTCTCGATTAATTCTTTTCTTGCCAGTTTATCCCTAATATATACTGATGTAACTAAAACTATCAATTAATTTATTAGATCTGTTTAGCTTTTTTCCTTGAAAAAAAATTAATGTTGGGGGATATGCTTGTTTATCAGGAAGATTTGCTAATATTTTCTGTTTGCAATTTTCTTCACACAGCTTTAATAAGCTTTTATGTGTAAAATGGAAACTATACTAAGCCTATTTCATTTCAAAGCATAGGGTAACCAGATAATTTTTTTCTTTCAATCCAATGGGATGGAAGAAATTCAGTTCTCAAATTGTTGCTTTTTAAGAGGAAAATTAGGGCATAAGAATAAAAACTTTAAAAAACATACAAACTTGAAAAAAAAACAAACAGAAGAAGTCCTACCCTACCTACAAAGGAGGGAGAGAAATAAAAGTAATAGCATGATGAGCAAGAGAACCTCTAGAAACAAAGTTTTCCTTCACATTGCTTTGATGCCCCAGTCTTGGCTCCCACTGATTTTAGTCAGCAGGCTTTGAGTCACTTTAAAGATTTCTGAAATAGCTCCACTTGTCATCCTTCCTATTTACCCTGTAAAGTTTATTTTGACCTTTGTGTTATAGATCATCTTGGTGTTGGTTTAGCACCTTCAGCGTCCTTGTCACAAGTCTGCTGCCAGGGCCTGGTGCAGGGGAGTTTACTTCCTCAGACTGGAGTAGGTGACATTTTCAGCCAAACAAACTAAAACACCACAAAAGTAAAGAGAAATATTCTCTCCAAGTTCTGATCCATCATGTTAAGGTTTGTTTTCATTTCCAGACACAGAAGCACCTTGCTCTGGCAGCCAGGGGAAGGAGGAAGCACAGACCTAATGAAAACATCTTATTACAGCATTGTCACAACAAATTTGTCACCAGCATCTCCCCCAGCCCCCTTGATCTTTCACTGAGTGCTACTTCTGCTAAAACTGATTCACTTTTTCATGATATCTATTATTTCTCAAACACAACACTTTCATATCAGGAACTCCATTAGCCTTTAGAAAAGTTGACCTTTTTTTTTTCTTTACAGTGCTGTAATTGTCAATTTTATTTTGTGTGGTCTAGATAGTGGGATTTTACTTTGTTGAAAAGACAATATATTTTTACAGAGTTAATGCTTGTGAAGAATTCCACATTCCCTCAAAGGTTTGCTCTAGGAAGTAGGTATAGATCCTTTTATTTTCAGTGTTAGCAGTGAAGCAAAATATATGATGATTAAATAGCAACAGTTTATTTCTATGTCTATCATTAAGGAAAAACAATCTCTAATGAAGTCAGCAAAACATTTGATTGGGTTCAATAGGGTCCAAGTCTAAACACCTGGCCACCTCTGATGCTCAATACCACATTTAATACATTTTACTGTGGCAGGTGCCTGCTGTATACAAAAAGCTGCTACATCATGGGTTTTTTAAAGACATGTGCAACACAAAATAAATCTGACCTAATTTACTGCTGTAAAAGCAGTAAATTATATAGAGAGATTCATAAATTTGATTGTTGATTTGGGGTTTTTTTAATTAATCCATGTGGTGATTTAAAAAGTAAGAATTAGAAACTATAACCCACTTGCAGGTGACTAAATCATGATTTCTCCTTGAAAATTAAAGCTCCTCCCATTCTCCATCTACTGAATCCATAAAGTCAAGCAAATGCCACCCCATAGGCACAAAAATTCATGGATGTGCACGTGGATGAAACTTCTATTGACACAAACAAAACTTCAGACACCTCCAGGCAGGATTTAGCCCAGAGTACTCAGCGTGTGTGACAGCTCATTCATTCTCATGGCAATGAGCTGATGAAGGAGAAAGGCTCTTAATGTGGCACAGCAAGCTTAAAGAGCAGAAATGGGAATTCAGGAGGCCATTCAATTGCTTTTTTGAAGATACTCCTACATTTCCAGTCTGTGCTCAGCATGGTGGTCCCTGCTCCCTCCGGTGTCCAGTAAGAGCTGATTTGTCCTTCAACTACAACTGCAGATGATGCAGGACCTGTTTTTAGGCTATTAAACTCTGCAATTCACAAGCTGTCTATGCAGACTTGTTAAAAAAAAAGGAGAAATAATCCAGAAGAGGAGGTAGAGAAGAGTCAATAGAAGAAAAGATGAGAGACCAGGCAAGCCTTGACTTCTCAGACCCACATCAAATGATAAATTGCAGAAAAGTACCTTCACTATCACATTCTATGTTTCTTCAAAATTTCATGTTAAATGAAATAGTTCAGTTAATATATTGTCCATTTTGAATTTTAAATTATGGAGTCTTTCTTCTTTAAAGTACAGTGCTTGTGCAGCATGCCAGGCAACCTCAGCTTTAGAGACAGAGTGTTCTTGCAAGAATATGGGGAGGAAGCTTTCAACCATAATCCCAACAGAAGAGACACACCACAATCCTTTGCATCTTGTTTCATTTCTTCTCTTTCCTTGTCTATACATGCACAGAACAGGTTGACAACCTGGGTCAGATTAGTCAAATGAAACAGAGATAAAACAGGTGATCTGTGGACTTCACCTGATTAACAGCTTGAACCCTACAAGGGCTAATCCCTAACATCACTCCTCTAAGTTGCAAACTCTGCTGTCTTTCCTGCAAATTTCAAAGCACTGCACCACCACAAACTGGTTAACATGAGCAAAGAATACAGTCCCTACTCTCAGTACAACACAGATGTCTCTCCAGAGTATTGGTCATAGATTGAGCCTCACCCATATTTTCTGGGAAAATTTAGCCTGGGAATAAAATGAAGATTAAAAATATAAAATTCAAAGCAGATGCAGTGGAAAAGAACAAGAGAGAGGAAAGGAAGAGAAGAGGAAGGAAGAGCGGCCCAAAACTTTTCCATTTTTTTCCTACTTAGCAACAAGTAGACACCGTATTCTGGTAGAGTCCCATGTACTTTGACAATAAATTGACAAAACATACTGAAGAAATTGAGGAAGGGTTGAATTACCAAAACCCCCAAACCTCCCAGTCCAGTCTTGATACTGAAAAAATGACAAAAATTTAATTACTAAAATTTAATTAGTAAATAAAATAGTAAATAGTAAATAAATTAGTAAATAAAACATGAACACCTTCCTTTTACTTTCTCTGGTGGCAATTCAGACCTTAGCAGAACAGTTCAGAAAGCTAATAAATATCTTGGAATTATATTTTTTTAAGATCTTCCCATTACAGAAAAAAAATCTCATCTTTTTCCAGAAAAAAAAAAAAAGACTTAACTAGACTGGACTTAATTAGACTGTATCACTAGTTAGTTTTCATGCAAGTCTCTAGGATGGAGTGAAGAAAGTGAGCTACTCCAGAAAGTAATCTGTGGGGAAATTACAGAATTTCCTAAAAAAAGGAGTGGCTGTAGCTTCCAAAACACAATCACAGCTGACAGAAATTCTCACCTCTATTTGCAATCTCACCAGAGACCAAGGACTGAGAAACCCCCACAGGAAACTGCTTAATGCCCTGTGCCAAAGTGATCTCTTAAGATTCAGAATGAGCAGAAAGGCTGAACTCATGTGAGGACACTTCCACTAGCACTGCTCAGTGTTTCAGGTGGTGTTCTGGGAGAGTTGGGAGGTTTTGGTCTCACTCCCAGAATGGCATTTTTCACAAAAAAAAAAAAAAAAAAAAAAAAAAAAAAAAAAGTCACGGACAATAAAATCAATGCACTAAAGCATTTCCTGAAAATGCTCAAATATCTACATCAACTCAAAGACATGCACAGTGAAGAGAGAACTTTTATTTGATAGCTGATCAGCAGGGAAAAACCAAATGGCCAAATAAAGGATAAATATCATTCAAGAGCCCAGTTGTTAGGGCAGGCATCATATGGGCCACAATGTGCAACACTGATTTTTTTGAAGCCTACAGAGAAAGGGAAGTTGAAAGATTTGTCAGGAAGAAAGGAAAATAAAGAATGGGTCAAAGTGTTGTGTAAAGGCAGGAGGTTGGAGAACATCAGAAATGTGGCACAGAACAAAGTTGTCAGGATGATGCTGGGAGTCAAAGACCCAGTGGCACTCTGAAGAACACCCCCATCTGGAGGAATTTTAACCTAATAGTCAAAAATGGAAGTTCAGGGACATCCTTAGCTCTTCAGCAACACCTTAAGAAGCCAAACAACAGAGAGGCAGAACAAAAACAGAAAAGCAAAAAGTGAACTGCTCTGGTTTTATTTCTGGAAGGAATTCAAGATCCCTAGTCATACTGCCAGTTATATCAACACAACTAATGACAGTTCTGCATAAGACCTGATGCCCTTTTCTTGTCTTTCTCTCTCTCTCATTCTATTTCTGTTTTTTTTTTTTTTTTTTGTTTTTTTTTGTTTTTTTAATTGAAAGATGTTCTGGACCTGACACCAAATGTTTCATGCATCAGGAAAACATGAATAATGCAGTGGAGTGCTATGGTAACATTAACTGTTAGAGAATTCACAGCTGCTGGTCTTAACTGCTTGTCTAAACCAAAATTAGGTCTTGGGGACATTCTTGATGGCAACCAGAGGCTTTAGGACAGGTAATGAAATGTGGATTTCACATGCCATGTTAGTTCTGTCAGCACATGTTAGACAACCCTGTGTCCCCCATTCCTTCCCCCCCACCATTTGTTTATCCTTCATCTGTTCAAACTCCTACCACATTGACATTTTCTCCTAGAATATTTCCTCCAGAGAGCTGAAACTAAAACATAGAGCAACAGTGGCTATTGTAGCTATCAAGCTATTTTGATAATAAAACCAGAATCTCATATATCAAATAATTGCCAATGAACATTCATTTCTCCTTTGTTTTGCTTGCTTTGCCTTCCAGTACTGTTGTCCAGGGATAGGGCCTTTAGACATGAGTCATCTTTTCTGATTTTCAAACAAATAGTAAATCCTAGGTGTGTCTAAGACTAAATTTTATTTTTCCTTCCTCCTCACTTACTAGCTTTGCCTTTTGAAGCAATGCTTAGCTGCTATTCCAGCAAAAGCATCCTCCAGCTCCCAGGCACAGCACCATAAGAAGCTCACCAGCATTCTCTCTGTGAGGCCACAGCCCATTCCTGGATCCTAATTTCTGGTATCTGAAACAGACAAGCCCATCATCCTCTGAAAGAAGGGAAATTAAAGAATCTGAGGCTACTGTATCAGAAAGGTCCTACAAGTTAAAAGGTCAAGTATTAGGGGAATTGCCAGGTGAATTCCTATAACTCAGTTTCAGCCCTGCATTCTGAACTGTTTCAGTGATTCTGTTCTCATCCTACCACAGAGGAATACATCCTGCAGTTCTTAGCTACACTCAAATCTGAATTCAGGAATAGGGAGAGATGTGTTGAAGAGAAGGGGCTGAGATGCAGAGAGCAGCAAGGAGGGTATGAAGATGCTCTCACATCTATGCTGTCAGTTCTGTCTCAATTGCAGGAGGTGCATCCCAAATAAAATCACACACAGTCAGCTAAGCCATCACTTAGGGAATAAGTGTCACCACCAGATGGGACTGGCAATTCTCCATCAACCCTGAGTCATTTTTCATTGGGTTTGGAGTGACATTGACTTCACATCACATTGATCTGAACCAGGAGCCTCTGCCCCCACCCAGCTAATCCTCATCATTACACAGGAGAAAGTTCACAGGAAAAAAAAAGACAAAAGTGAAAATGCTAAGGCGAAAATTTGTTTTGTAACAGAATAATATTAAGCTTCTGATGGGGCACTTCTCTTATTTTATGAAGGAGTTTAAGAACAATAAATAAATGGGCTACTTGAAAGCATTCTCAAGTTAATATTGCTTTTCTCCTGCTAAGTCTGCCAATTATGGCATTTTTCCATTAACTGAGAACATCAAGTCCTCAAAACCAACACTGAGTCAGTTCTCTGAACTGCAGTAGCCCCTCAGAAGGGCAGCACTATCAGAGTGTTTTCACTTTGCAGTGAGCACACTGGCAGAGGGCAGGATTTCTGCGTCTGACTCTGAATTCCTTCCCTGACAAAATGTTTTCAGGAGTGACCCAGCCTCTGCCACCCATTTTCTGCTTAAAAAGGATCAACCTGGGCATTTCAATTTCCACAAGAGCTCTGCAAGTAGCATGTAAAGGTGCGATAATGGATCATTAGCCAGCTACCAGCAGTTATGGCTTATTCTAGGTTTCATCTTAGGAGTATTTGAAGCAGCAAAATTCAGAAGTAACTTATCTAAAGAAGCTACACAAGCAAAGTAAAATACATTATCTGTTAATCCCTAGTGAGAAAGCTGCCCTGTACCATCACATCAAATATTTAAAGCCACCTCCCCATGGTAAATTTGCACCAGGTCCAATGTATGACACGTCACTCCTGAGAGTTTGTCAGCAAAGCCCAACAAACGGGTTTGCACTTTCCCACCTATTCTTAGCCCTCTTGTTTATTTATTCTTACATGTACAAAGATGTCTACAAATCTGAACCCACTCTGTCAACCAGGCTTGCATCTACAGGATACATGTAAAGCTAACTTCAAAATGAATTTTTAATCATTTCTTTTTAAGGCTGAGAACGGAATGGATCAAACATTGAATATGCTGTAATTTTCCAAGTTCTTCTGATAGGTTTCTTGACTCTGAAGTGAAGAAATAAGATATTTCTCAGCCCTTAGTTTTTCATCTTCAAAAATAAGAAATTCTCCTTGAGAGAAGAGTTGTTTTGCTTCTGGGTTAAAAAAAAATTATATCCCCCCATAAAAACAACCCAAGTGCAGTTATTTTCTCTTTTCAGAAATACAAAATATGATACACTATGATCATTACTTTCTGCTGATCTTGAAGCAGCATATGTGCTGCCATTTTCATTTCAGGAATGGGGTAAAGAGACAGACCAGTTTCTCCTGATTTAGTTTATTTACTTCCTTTAGAAAACATGGTGACCACCAGAAGACATATTGGAGACTCCCAATGATTCCTTGAAACCATGAAATTCTAGGGATGGGAAAATGGTCCCTTCCCTTTCATCAGGTTAAGAACACACAACAGAGAACCAGCAAATATCTCCTGACAATTCTTTTCCTGGCAGAGTGTGCAAGACTGACTTTGTGTTGCCAAAACTTCCTGTTCTGGGGTGATATTTAGATTATAAGAATGTGCACTAATAATAAATTGTTTTTCACCTCCTTCCTTAGAGATACAGCACAGCTCTGAAAGTACTCACAGACACAGAGTCGGCCACTTATGAATATTTAAATAAGACATTACCTTGCTTGTTTATTTTATATTTTAATATTAAATGATGTGCAAAGAAATCCCTAATATAGCATAACTTAAAAATATATATCTTCTAAAGTAAACCAAAACAAAGTCTAAATTGTGCCTGTGATAAGACTATTTCAGTTTACTTTCCCTTCAGGTTACTCAACCTGCTTGTTTATATAAATCTAATATTTATTTTCAATGTATTTAAATTATTTGCAATAGGATACCCTATTAAATAAATTGTATTGAGTTTGAGGGGAGAAGCTGCTCTATTCTGGTATTTTATTTCTAAACTAACAAAAAAGAGAAATATGGGGCTTTTTCAGCCTTCTGAGATTTCTGATAGATTATTGAATGTGTGGTTTTGGGGTTTTTTTCTTTTCCTTGCTAAGAAGTACACAGAAACACAGAAAAATATCCCGCAGGAACAGTTGATTGAACTGGCCAAACACTGATGATAAAAATGAATCTACCTACAGGAAATTGGTGAATTTGAAAATGAGGGGTTATCAGTGTAGCAATTATGATTTCAAGGAAAATAAACAAAGAACAATTTCCTCATGTCTTGGAACCCAGAAGTAAAATATATATATATTTAGATAATATAGATTCAAATAAATGTTTCCAGTTCTACTGTCACTGTAAATTTCTGCTTTTTTGGTCTGAAGACACTTCAGTGGAACTTGAATACAATAAGGAATAAGAAATTGAGGACTTTCTTAGAGGGGAAACCATGATTTTGTATCTCCAATATGAGATGGAAAAGATAAAAGAACACTTTGAAATAATATATGGAATGCAATCAGCTCAGAAGGACTCTGACTTAGGACTATGGTTAGGAAAGGCCAGAGAATGAGAGCAATACCTCTGTCTATGCAAATTCAGATATTCTAGTTCCTTACATTTGAATTCCTTTTTCCAACTCCCCATGAAAGATAGCAAATGTTAATGCTAGGATTTAATGAAATAAGCCAAAGCCCAGAGCAGCACTCTACAGAATTGCTGATATTTAGATGCTCTAGGCTCCCAGGCAGAGGTAGCCCAAACGATATCTGACAAACAATGGAGGTAGAACAAACAATATCCCACATCAGCAGGGCAATGGGCAGTGATGCTTTCTCCAGATTGAGGTTCTGCAGCTTTGGCACAGGATGCCAAAAAATTCCAGTGACACAGAGCCCTCAGGTCAGTGGCCAGGGGGGAATCCCATGGTGGGGCTGCCTGCCCTCCCTTCAGAAACAATTCTTCATGGGGCCAGCCACAGAAGGGCCCTCAAACCACCAGCAACCTTTCCCTTTCTAAACTGAACTGCTCCAGCAAACATCTGGGACGGGCATTCTCACAGCTATCCCAGGCTGGGAATTATGACCTTTGCAAGATTGATGATCCTAAAAGGATTTGTGGGAACTTTGCTGAGCTCCCACATCCAGCGATGCCTGGGGCAATGCTCTGCTGCTGAGGCACCCCTGAGATGGGGTTTGCCATGGTGAACGGAGGTCTCACCATTCCCGCAGGAAATTATTTCATTCCCATTACTGACACTGACAGTATAGCTCTAGGAAATTATTCATTTTGGGGTTGCAGCTATGGGAGAGAATGTAAATCCCCATCTGCCAAGGAAGCAGTGGATTGGTGCACTCCTCACACCCCCTGTCAGCAGCCAGCCTCCCTCCCAGTGCACCAGGGAAACCCAAGGGCTGAATTCATGGAACCCTTCCAGTGCTGCTTTCACTCCTGCTGGAGTGCCTCTCCTCACACAGATGTACAGGAGCGAAAGGAAAACTGCAGAAATTCCTAGTACTAGAACCAGAGGAAAATAATCACAGAGAGTCACACTTTTGTCACTGTCTGGTGGCAAAGCCCCTTACCTTCTGGCCAAGACTTGCCACAGCATGTGGCAGTAAACAAGTCTGAATGTGAAAATGCTGATTCATGTGTTCCCCACATATGTCTTCTCCCATCAAGCTGAGCTCTGAACAAAACATCTGTGAGAGAATTTTTGTTTCGAGAAGTGTGAAAGAACGTAAAAAAAGAAGTGATTTTTTCATTGCCAATGTGTGAAGGAAACAGATCTCAAGCTCCTCTCCTCTTCTGATAATATACTGCTAGTTAGTGGTCTGAAATAATACCTGTATATTACCCAAGCCAGAACTTAAGTTTTGAGAGATCTGATGGCTCTGTTGATAAGCCAAGATTCATATTCTCCCATCTATAGCTGACAGGTTCAGCCAAGGAGCCTCTCCCCCTCCAGTGTTTGTTACTGTCTGAGGAAATAAAAGGACTTGAAAAAATATATATGGTATTCTTGTCTGAAATGTCTTTATAATGAGGCAGCAGTCTATGTGAGAAAATTTAAGATTTTGGCTAGTCTAGTCATTTATTTAAAATCAGTGGTGACAGGCCCAGTATGGTATAGAAAAAGACTCCAATTAAATATTACTCATTTTTACTTGAATTTTAAATGCTAAAGTTGCATAAAGTTTGCACAGCCACTCAGACAAATAAGTAATAAAATCCTAGGGATGCTGGTCTATGGGAAAAGCCCTACTAAAGTAATGCTCTTGCCTTATTTGTCCTTATACTTCTTGCAGAACCAAGTATCTTTGTGAGTGGTACACTGAAAGTCTGATACCCTGGGTCTGTAATGAGTCTTGAAAGGTGTAATGCTTTCTCAATCATTGACTGTTGTTGGTTTTGTTGCTTTTTTTACCCCAATCTGAAAAGATTTTAGCAGGTGGATTTTCAGATATAATTGTTTCCTGAGAACAAGCAGCAATTAGGATATTTTCTTTACAGGTTGACTCCCTGACCTCTCCTGGAAGAGAAGGAAAAGGAGTGGCCCTGTTGAGCTGTTGAAAGCTTCCAAACCACCAGCTTGCATTCATACAAATTCCTTCATCAGCCCCACAAGAGTAATTCCTTTATTCTTTGGGAGTTGGGAGGCTCGGGAGCATGGCTGGAATACATTGGGAATGTTTACAATGGCAATTCACAGACTCTGTGCACTGCCTGGAATGAGGAATTCCACACATCTCCCTTGCCAAGGTTGGACTGGATGATCTTAAAAGGTCTTTCCCAACCTAGCTAATTCTGTATTACTCATTCCATCACCTTCCTGCTGTCTCCAACTTGGTGCAACATACAGTAAAAACACCCTGCTCAGGACTGAAGAGCCACAGATCACCCAGAATATAAGAACTGCCCCTTCAAACATCATGCATGGGTGTGCAGAGATGGATCTCCTCACCATTTATCCTCTATTCAGCTGCAAGGACCATGGGTGTGCAGAGATGGATCTCCTCACCATTTAACCTCTATTCAGCTGCAAGGACCATGGGTGTGCAGAGATGGATCTCCTCACCATTTAACCTCTATTCAGCTGCAAGGACCATGGGTGTGCAGAGATGGATCTCCTCACCATTTAACCTCTATTCAGCTGCAAGGACCATGGGTGTGCAGAGATGGATCTCCTCACCATTTAACCTCTATTCAGCTGCAAGGACCATGGGTCTGCAGGGATGGATCTCCTCACCATTTATCCTCTCATTCAGCTGCAAGGACACCACGTGGAAAGCAGTGACCTGCAGAATCCTGGCCACTTGATGCAGGTGACAAAGGTGCAGAAAGCAGGAGCTGCCTCCTGGATGTTTGGGATGTGCAAACAACAAACAGCAGAACTGCAGGATCAGAGACAGACTTTGCAATTCCCAACCTGCTGAATACATGAGGTAGAACAAGAGTCCAGCTACTCCCATAAGCTACAGGGCTTTTCTGAGCCACCACAGAACTAATTCATGTATTCATCCCCAGTGTTGGTCCTCCCTGACTGCCCAGTGGGGAATGCTGTGTTTATTGTATTGCAGACTGATCCCAGGAAAGCCAGGCTTCAGCTGGGAGCCCCACAGGCTGGACTGACATAAAGGATTGGAGATCATGAGCCCAAACAGAGCCCAACAGCACACAGTTCCAGCACAGGTTTTAGCACATATATTTTTAAGGTCCCTCTATGAAGGCTTGATCAATCCTGCCTTTGGCTGAAATGGAGCCCTGCCTAAAGCTCTAGCTTCAAATGGAAAAATTGTTTATAAAGGATCACACTCTAAGTTCTTTTAATGAACTGTTTGTCTCAAAAAAAGGTCCTCACTACTGAACTTTCATAAAGTTTAAATCATGGGGATAAAAGTGCTTTCTTCTATATAATTCCAAATAAAACCTCCAAGTGGGATACTGGTCAAAAAACTGCTATCTTGTCACAGGAAGAGCATTTTGGCTAACAAGTGGCATAAGGGAAGTAGCTTATTCTGGGGTCTCAGGCTTTTCAGGAGTCCAGAGGAGAGCAGAATGAATGGTTTCGTGGTGTTTTTCTTGTGAGCACATGGAAAAACAGGTTTCCACTTTTCTCAAAGCTTTCTCTAAAGCCAGGTGTAGAAGATAGATTCTGCAAATCTCCTAGGCAATTACAATATTTCAATGTGAAATTAAAAAAAAAAAAGAAGAAAAACAAACCCCCCAAAATCAAATAAAAAAAAAACAAAAAATAAAAAACAAAAACCCCAAAACCAAACAAAAATCCAAACCACAAACCAAACAAAAACAAACAAAGAAAATTTGATTAAAACAAATAACACCTCTGTTTTTAGTTAATCAGTAAGTACCAGAAGTGAAGCAAACTTTCCTGATACACCTTCATCAACTGTGGATTACTCATAAGGTCAAACATTTGCAAAGGAGGTTATTTTGAAACCTTGGATTACTGCAGAAGCATAGCCTTATCTAAATTAGTTCTGCCCACACTCTCAGCCAATAAATTTCTCCATGTGTTTACATATTGATTTTTTCCCATCTTTTATTTATTTCAGCTTTGAAAAGAAAAAAAAGTCTATTAAGAAGCTAACAGGAAGTATGTGTTGAAAAAGGTTATTTTTTTGGTTGTTGCCAAATGTCTCTTGAGCTGGATCACCTTACAAATGTAAATTAAAAGGTTTAAAATGATGTAATCCAGGGTAGAATTCTAATTTGACTTATACAACACATTTTCTCATTCAAAACACAATGTTTTATTTCTGTGTTGTAACACCCTGCTGATCTGGATCCAAACCCATGAGCCCTCAGCCCTCTCCTGGGATGCAGAAAAAGAATTGCCTCAAGGATCTTTATTCTATTTTTCTAGTCCATCCATTTTGCTTCCCTTTTTCTGAAACAAATAAAGCAGTGCAACATATATTTAGCAGCCCCATGAACACCCACAAGTAAGTGTGAGAGTTAATAATCAGCAGCAGCTTGTGAGATTTCACAGATGGATCATTAAAAAGTCTGTGTTTAATACTTGGTGTTCTCTGTGGTTTAAGCTGTGGACAGATTTTCACTCCTGGGACACTCATAGGGCACTCAGCCTCTGATAGCACAGTGATACCACAGTGCCACATTTCTGCTTCTTGATGCTTCTCAGATGCTCACAAATTGCCTCAACTGATTTCACCTTGAGCATTTGATCTCATCCAAAGGAGTGGCTTTTCTGAGAGATCAACAGTGTTTTACAATCAAATGAACACTTAGGTAGGAATACTCAGTAGGTCATTTATCAGCTCATTTACAGCATTTGTGGTTAGATTTATTTCTGATCAAGCTGTTGTCTGACAGAAGTTTTCAGAACAAAAATATCAGAGCATTTACTGTTCCTTGGAGATTCAGTTCTCCTGAACCAGCTCTGGAGAACCAGCTGGGAGACCCAGATCTGCCTAAAAGCACAAGGCAGACAATTCTTCGTGTGGAATTAATGATTGTTGGGCAAATTCCTGCTTAGGAGCAAGGGCTGGGCGATCTGTGCAGCAACAAGAGTGCAGCCAGCACCCCTGGCTCCTTGGGAAAGGCAGAACCCCTCAGCACAGACACCTACTCAATCCTACTGTGCTCCTTCTCTCCTGGGTGTGTGAATTTAGGCACAAGCACTGAGGACAGCGTGGTCCATAGCTGAGGCACAGCAGCTTTAGAACATGAGCACGTAAAAATAGTCAATTCCAAAAATGCTTACCAAGGAACAGATACCTTCCAGGGGTAAGAAAATAGGCAGATACTATAAAAAAAAAAAAAATCCCATCCCAAATCTCTTGTAGTGGCTGCTCTGCAACAAATGTGTTGGTTTTGATTGACCTATTCAAAAGCAGTGTTTTTTCCAAATATCCTTTCTTTGGGGACCTCCTCCCACCACAACAGGCAGGGAGAAATGTGACAGACTCAGAGAAAAAGGTTAGCATAGAGACCTGCATTTAACCCACTGCTCCAGTGGTTAGGCTCTGAGGCAAATTATATGGTTTTGTTTTCTCATGTTCAATAAACATTTTCAACAGCCTGTGTAGTTTTAGGACTTTGCAAATAGCTGCAAATGCACTAATAGTAAGTGAGAAATATGAGAAACCCTTCCAGTTGTCTTCCACTACCTTGTGTGCAAAAATTAGGCGAAACTAGAGTAGCTTTATATCTTGTAGGTGTCTTTTGGAAGCAAAATTTTCTAAAATTGACTTTACATTGTATCACTGATTGCAAGGCTCTGGATAATAAGTTCTGCTACAGGTTTAATTCAGTGACCTGATAAGGCTCATTGGCTGTCACAGAGCTCTGAAGTGCTGCTTCAATGTGTTTTCTGGGTAGAGATTTCATTTTAGACAGGACAGGATCAAGGATCAAGAAACTTAGGTCAAAGCATTTAAGCCACTGAATAATGAAGTCAGAGCAGTAGCATCTTACACCTGCAATGAATATCATTATTGGCTACCAAAGAAAAATAACCAGCAAAGAGCTCAGTGAGTTCCCTGTTGTATTAGGCAATTGGATCAGGCCATGCTATCATACCTCCTTTTGGGATGACTGAACTATCCAGCAGCAAGCTTATTGTTTTTGGTCTAGTGGCCACTGCTCCAGCACAGCACCCTTGGCTCTGAGGGCTCAGTGCTTTGAGACAACAGCTCTCATTTCTAACAAACCCAGGCAGCAGCTCCAGGCACACCCAGCCTCTCCCATCCTGGCACTCAGCTGCAAGTCTGAGCTCATTGCCCTCCTTCACAGCTGGTTTCTAACACATGACCAAGTCATGGCAGAAATTCCCTGCCTTCTTTGCTGTGATTTGTTCTGGGTTTTCTTCTACCTTGAATCCATCAGCTCCCCAGTTTTGTTCTCATGATCAATAATCTCTTCCTTGCTGAAAACAGGAATTTTATTTTGGGGCCATGAGTAACATCTGCAGCCCCCTCTTCTTTTCCATATATGTCACCAACAAGGTTTTTGCTCTGCTTTAGCCACACTGGTGTCCAGATCAATGTGATGAAGTAATTAGCACCTTGTCCTAACTTTTTGTGCTTAGTTTTCTGGTTAGATTCTTCTGCACTACTTTAACTCGTAACCCCCAATTTCATTTCAGTGATTTCATAACCCTCTTGAACACACAGCCCTTTGCCTTGAAGGCTTTTTCTGTTGTTCCTAAAATAAACTCCAGATGACTTTTCTACCTGTAACTTGAGGACACTGCTAGTATTTAAATGCTTTGGAGTAGCTGACATCTTTTCAAAGCTATTTTGAACTCAAGCCCTAATGCAATGGGCACTGCCCTAGGCTTATTAATCATTCCTCTACTCCCCAGCAGTAATGCCACAGAGCCTCAATAACAGAGCAGCCCCAAAGGGCTCTCAAACACCCTTCTTAATCCTCTTAATTTATTGTTCTTAACCCATGACTAAGGCAGGCACTTGACTGTGTCCAGGCACATCCAGCGCTGCACAAGCTGAGCTATTTCTGCAACACAAAATTCCCTCCTTAGCTCTTTGACAGTGTCTCTGCCATTTCCTCACTGCCCTTCCAGCCAGCCCAATTTTTTCCTCAGTCAGCTCTTACAATGGCCTCTAAAATATTTTCCTCTCATCCCAAAATACTTGGCTCCTATCTTTGAGCTGCCAAATCCCCATCTCCCACAGAGGCTGATCCTGCTCCCAGCCATCCCTGTTTACCTGCTGCCTTGGCAGAGAGAGCAGGGCAGCCCCATTTCAAGATCCTTTTCTCAGCCCTCTAGTGCAGGGTTTCCAATTCAATCACACTTATTTACAGACCTATTTCTATCCTGCTCTTTTAATTCTCCTTAACTGGTAGTTGATAGCAATTTTAGTGTAGTTTGTACCTGAAAACTGCTTCACCATTCTCACCCTTAGCAGTCTGAGCCCAGAAGTGTCCATTTCAGCCATGCTTTGCCATCTAGCTTTCATCCCATTACAAGTGCTTTCTCTTTCTCCTGATTTGCACAGGTCCTCCAATTTTGAAGTTGCAATTAAATCCTTTATTCCACTGTCTTTTTTGCCATCCTGGATATCCACCCTCAGGTTCTGCCCCAGAAGCTCCCATTTCTCCACTTTTTCCCACATCCCTGCCCCTTGCACAATTGGCATGGCAGTGCTGGCTCATTAATCACACGCATTCTCTTGTCAGTCTTTGGGACCACACTCTCATCAGCTGCATCCCTTATCTTACTAAATTCTCACTAGTTTTATCACCTCATTCCTTGTTTTCTACCACAGAATCCTTTATTTCTGCCTTTTTTTTTTTTCCATTTGCTTGTGTATTGAAAAAAAAAGCCCTGGAGGGCATTAATGTTTCATGCACAACTAATATAGAAGTTCCCTCTTACATCATTTGTGCTGATTGCTGTACTCAGGAGGTTAAATATGGGCTTCAGGTGGTAATAAAAGTAATACATGATTCAAAAATTCATCAGTGCTTTGCCACTATTTTAAATGCTCCTCTCTTAAACAGGTGTCTTAATTAGAATAAATTAAGTCTACTTTTTTTTTTAATAATAAAGTGTATTTTTGACAGTAATAGTAAAACTACTTGCTATTTTTTTCTGTGACTCACTTAAGCATACACTTTACAGCCACTGCCAGGGCCAATGTTAATTGTGCCTTGCACTGTATCTTGAACTACCCTTGAAGCAGTGCAAGTGATTAAGTAGGCAAGATTTTCTTTTTAACTTCCTTTCCAGCTTCAAAAAAATTTAAAAAGTTCACCTAAAAGAGACAATGAGGTGTAGCTTTCCTCTCTCATGCTTTTTGAAAGAGATTATTAAATTTCCTTTCCTTCCACCACAAAATAGATGCAAGTGTATCTCTTTTCCACCTTGTCTCAAAACCAGGAGCTGTTCCACATCTGCAGTAGAGCAAGAGCAACGTGAGATAGACCCAGAGGCCATGTAGGCTGGGCAACAGCAGTGGAGAGCCTGATGGTTTGCTGCTCAAATCATGATCAAACCAATTGTTACAAAAAAAACCCCAAAAACAAAAAACAAAACAAAAAAAAAAAAAGAAAAAAAAGAAAAATAGCATTTCACAGGAAATTGTTATCTATAGATTTAGCAGAGCTGTAAAACACAGTTTCAGAAATTGTATAGCACAAAACTGCTGAGGAAATTCCCCATGATTTTTGAAGCTCTTAGTGAGATTTCTACTCTCACGTAAACATCAAAAGAAAAACGGGAACACTAAATATTTGTTCTGGAAAGTCCTCAGAGACTCTTCCAGCTGAAAAAGTTTTCTCTGTGCCTATTACTACTATATTTAGAGATAAGCAGTGGACACAAAAACATGCCCATGAACCTTACCTTTTGCTGATTTTGAGATTTCTGGAAATATATGCTGTGATGACATTTCCTTCCTTTGAGAATCACAGTCAGAACTAACAAAAGACAAAGAGAATAGAGTCACCTTTCTCAAACCAGTTTTGATTTTTAAATTCTCACCCTTTTCCAGGTGTGTTTCCTTTCGGCTAATGCAGGTGATCTGCTGACACCCCTCAATCTCCATGTTACTGGAAATTGCCAGTTGATAAAATCACCAAATCATGAAGATGGAGTAGGGACCCATTTTCCATGAGCACAGAGTGTTTTACCTCCCAAAGCCAAAAAACCCTCATTATTTTCTCACAGGTTTTGTTGTTAATCCAAGATAGTTGCAGAAATGCAGAGTGTAGGGACCACAGTGAGAGCACAACCAACACCAAAGAAGATTTCAAGCGCCTGCAGCTCTTTATTAGGCTACAGTACAACCTTTTATACCCTTCAGCCTACATGCCTTACACCTGTGTGCCCTCTGTTCCCTTTTGGGGTTGGTCAGTGCCCCTGGGCACTCCATGGCTCATTGCTTTCAATGCTGTTCAGCTGCTTCTCACAGCTGTGGCCCATTGGGGTGAAGCTCACAGCCCCACTCCCAATCACCACAAACTGTCTATCTACAACAGTAAAGATCTGTGGAAAAGCAGGTTACAGGGTTTTTGGACAAAGGCTTGAAAGAAGTGTTCCAAAGGTGTCAGATGTATTACTTGGAAAACACCTAGGCCAGATTAAAAATTTTTCACCTAAATTATTTTTCAAAGGTAAACTGGGTTTTGTCTGAACTCAATGAGCAGAACTGCAGAAATGTTTGATACCAGTTTGAAATTCATCAGTGGTTAATTACTTGGTAAGAATATGGAAAGGCTGCAGGGATGAGGAAAAAAGAATTTTCTTTTTCTATTCTAACAACTGGAAAAACCTGTGAAAGGTTAGAGATATTTCATCTTCATTTTGTATATATCCAAGCAAGCTGAACAAAATTATTTATGTAGGTGAGAAACTGGTTTTGTCCTAGGATGGTATCCCAAAAGACATTTTAATATAAAAAGGAATAAATTTGGTATATCAACTGATTTTATTCTTTTTTGTAAAGGTGATGTGGGTATTGCCAGGAGTCTATACCCCATTAAAAAAGAGCAGCAAAAGCATTAGTGATTGTCTGTATATAACAACATTTCACCATATCAGCCCTTTGCAGAGATTCAAATAAGTATTCATATAATTGTCTTTTTGCCCTTGTGTCAGAAATAGTCAAAATTTTGCTCAGCCTTTCCCAGCTTTGATTTTAATGCATTCTGCAGCTTCTCCAGGAACAGAATCATAGTTCAGTCTGACAGTGTGAGTTCACACTGCAGGAAGGCTCCTGTGCCAGGGCTGCTTCAGCCACAATGCAGCATCTTCCTCCCTGAAGACCTCATATCTATGAGCTCAAATTGGATAGATAAACTCCTTACCATGGCCACGGCAAAATTGACAAATGCCTAAGGATGGACTGCCTGCCACAACACACAACACACACACACCCCAGCCTGCCACAGCTGCTCTGTTACCTGGGGAATCCTTGGTGCAGGGAACACTCTGCACCTGACACTTCCCCAGGAAGGACAGACTTGCTTCCATTCCATCCATGCTTTACATGCAAAGCAGGAATGTTTGATTTGTACCACATAATGTCCTGCAAGTGGCAACAGAAAAAGAGTGAAGCAGCTTTCATTGGCACCGTGCTGAGAGAGAGTGGAAGCAGCCACAGGCTGCTTTCTACAGCAAGAGGAGATATCTGGAAGGAAATGCAAGTGAGCATGGATCCTTTATTAGGAAAGAATTTCATTCAGGATCTATGGCTTATCTATTTACTCAAGAGTGTGTGTTTCATAAACCAGCTTGTTGCTCTGTGACCAATTACTCTGGAATTTTTATTAGTACTGCAAAAGGAAAATATTTTAGAATTGAATTATACTCATCTCTTTCAGGAAACATTTTTATTTAGAAATATATCTTGGCCTTTTCTACAGGGATTAGTTATAAAACAAAAATATTTT
This sequence comes from Molothrus aeneus, assembly GCF_037042795.1. Classification (NCBI taxonomy): domain Eukaryota; kingdom Metazoa; phylum Chordata; class Aves; order Passeriformes; family Icteridae; genus Molothrus; species Molothrus aeneus. Next base: position 16,774,528 of record NC_089653.1, read on the forward strand.
ATGTACCTATTTAGGTGTGGATCAATAAAACTTATTTTCATGGCCATTGTGTTGATGCAGTAGTGACTGCTGAATTTGCTTCACTCTGTCTGCAATCCTTAACACTTAATTCAGAAAGCTCCATCCTGCTGTAAACTGTAATGCTACAAGTTTGGGATTTAAGTGGACATAGAAAATAAAGTGAACCCAACACACAGAAAGCTGTACTCTGAATGCAGGATTTGTTTGATTTAAAATCAAATTATCAAATAAAAAAAAAAAGGTACTCCATTTCTCAAGCTGCTTTGTATTATGTTGGCCCCATTGTTAGTAACCATTCTGAACAAAAAATAAGTTTGGTGTGGATGATGGGAATTTTTAATTAGCTCAACTCTGCTTTACAAATTCACTCATCAGCTCAGTGTCACAACCTTCAATCTAGCAGCAGAGTGGGTACTGATACTGAGCCTGCAGGAAAAGTGTTAGTGGTGGGGAGATTTGTCAAGCCCCATGGAAATGCTCATCTCTGTTTCTCATTGTGAAAGAGCAACTTGAGGATCAAAATCTGTGAAGATTAGAACTTTGATAAATGAACGTCCAGTTAGCCAGAAATGGAGCTCCCAGAACTGAGAAACATCAGAGCTAAATTTGCACAAAATTAACACTGCCCTCTGGGGAGGTCCACGATAATTTGGCCTTTAATTAGTCCCAATAATTGATATTAGGGACTTCCATGGGACTCCACAATCGATCTAGCAGCAGTGACGAAGCAGATGCCACAGTCAGTGAACTGTAAATTTTAGTTAAGTAATAAAGGTGAGTGATACTAAAAAAGAAAAAAAAATAGCATCAGCAAAGGCAAAACCAACAGAAAAACCCCTGAAGCATCTCATCTTTCCTGTAGATGATTGTGCTAATAAAGGATGCTGAGAGAATAAAATAGGAGGAAATAGAACACTCAAGTCAGAAACATTTCTAGATATTCACTAATGTGTTTGAAAACTTTCCAGAAGATGCCAGTGACTGCTGGAGCAGGGAAAATCTATGTGCATGTTTCTAGTGCAGAGGCAGTCATGTTCATGGCAGATGTTTGTCAGTCACACTTTACATGCCCCAAGAGAGATATATTGCCCAATTACACAAAAAAATGCATTTAGGGCAACTCTTGGTCACATCTGGCTAAGAGCAGCTGTGTTGGAACAAGGGTAGACAAATTCCCCCTGTTATGTAAGAAGCATCAACCTCCCATGAAACATTAGGACGAAAAATTTATTAAATTAATTGTGGTTTGGTTTCATCTCTCTTCTCCTTGGAAAGATATTAATTCACTTATAAAGTAAGAATTGTCTTCAGGTTGGTTTAGGGATTTTTCCCTTCCTGATTTAGCCTAATGTAAGAGTAAGGACTGGATTATAAAAGTAAAATGAACATTTCAGTTGCCTACAAAGGTGACAAAGGACAGAAAAAAAGAAACAATGGTATGAAGCTAAAACTGGGACAGAGAAAGCAGCCAGGTTAAAAATGAATATGATCATTACATTTCCTAAAAAACTTCAGAAAATAAGTTTTAGTTAGCTGCTAGTATTAAACTGAGAATGACAAGCAAGTGCTAGAGTTAAAAGGGCAAGTCATAGTCCAATATTTACAAACAGAGACTTTTGAGCATTGCACACACCAAAGCTCCATTTCTGCAGTGAGTGAACGCAGGGCTCTGGAGTCAGAACACCAGGGCAAGCAAGGGATGCTCCAGGTGTCATGGACTTACCTCTCTGTTCACTGAAGAATTCATTACAGAAGGGCTGCAACAGACAGAGGTTTTATTACAAAGCATGAAGCTCTGGCAGCACTGGCTGTTTGGACTAAACCAACCTCTCCATCTCTGACAGCCAAAGGATGAGAAAGAATTCAAAGCTTCTACCCCAGCTCCTCTCTTGGGCTTGTGTATGAAAAATCCAGGACTAGAGGAAGAATAGGGGTGGTTTTTTCCATCTCCTAGCTGCCTAGTATCACTGAATTCCTCCTATCCCATTTAGGAGAGGAATGGAATAGTTGTCTTCATGTAATTGTTCTAATTGCAGAAGGTCCCCACCTCAAATGTAAAGCGGCTGTGAAACGGGTCACACCTTTCCATATTCTGAAGATTTAGATTGGAAAAGAGTGCAAAAAATCAATTTCTCTAACTAGGAGTCTGACAGCAGATGAGGAGGTCAAATGACTGGTCAGAGAGGGTTCAGGGAGTGCCTCAAGGATTGCTTTAATTGACAGATGTATTGGGTTCTGAAAATGCACAATTTGCTTTTACCGACACGCAGTTGTCTTTTCCCGCTGTAAACAGCTCCTTAAAAAGAGGCTGAATACAACAGATGAACTTGTTAGTGTTTCTTAATTAAATGCCTGCAGTCACTTCATTTACCACGTTTAAAAGTTTAGAAACACAAAGGCAAAACATAAAACTGATGGACAAGGCTAAGTCAGAGGACTGAAATCATAAAGTACAACAGAAGCCAAGACTTCAACCTTTGCTGCTCAAGAGCTGCTTCAGGTTGTGGCCAGGAAGAAGAAACCAGAGTGCCCTCTGACAAAGGGATGTGAGTCAGGGGTTTCAAAAAGTCCCCACAAACTGCTTCCTTTCTTCCTTAAACTTGCCATCAGCTGCTTCCTTCCTCCTACACTCAACTGCAAATCTCATCCCCTAAGTACAAAGAAAAGAACAGAAATCTGTGTTTGTATTTTGCCTTTGGCTGGAATGAGAAAAACTCCTGATACAGAAACCCCCTAATTTTTAATCATTATAATTTGTAATTATTATGGCCACATGCTAATGTATCCATAAACATCTAAATGAAAGAAAAATGATTTGAAAAAGACTGGAAGGCAGATGCCACCAGCCTAGCAGGTCAATGAAATCAGCTAGTAATTAAAGTTTTCTAAAGAACTCATCCTTTCTGATTTCTTTTCAGCAACTTGAAAAGACAACTCAGAGGGGGTCCTTGCCTTAAATGCAATGACATTCATCAAATCCATTTGTAAATATTGGTTCAGTTAAAACAACACATAAGATATAAAATGTAATTAAGTTCTGTATAGATTTCACTTTCACGGAAGACTAAGAACAGCAAGGAAGAAATGATGCTATTCTCTTTCTAGAGCTCACAGGAACCACTAATGATTTCAAAAGCCCACGACTCATCAGCTGCAATTAAAACAATTGCAATGACAGTGACCTCAGCAGAAGACAAAATATAATTGCATAGGCAGCAAACAATACAGAGGGATGGAACTGGAATACAGATGTTACTGATTCATAAGATGCCTAAAAGAATAATTCTCCTGCTGGTATATTTGTGAGCAGTTCCTAACACAGGGGTACAGCAGGGATGGCCAGAAAACAGCAGCTCCAACGCACTGCACATCTCTGGTGGAGGATTTGCCTTCTGCTTTGGAAAAAGACATCCGTGTAGACTGTAACTGGAGGGAAATAAACACAGCCCAGAAGCACAGACCCTGCCAGCAGGTGAGCCATGTGCTGCACACAGCCAGCCTTGGGCTTTGCAACATCCCACATGTAGTTGTTTATGTACTTATTATTTTTAGTAATAATGAGCAAGGACACGCTAGCTTCAATACAACATCTTCAAAAAAAAAAACCAAAAAAAACCAAACAGCTGGAAAAAACAGCTTTGTATAATTTTCTTAATTGTAGCCCTGATGGGCAGCTACTTTGATTAACTGGCAAGATGAGCAAAAGTTTCAATATTAAAGAACACCAGGATTAAAAAAAGAAGTTCCTATGTCACTATCTGGCCATTATTCTCAGCTAAACCTCCTTTCCCATTTTTTCCCTCAAAATCTTTGCTCTCAATATCATCTTGTGCAGGTCCATTGTCCTCTCTTTACTTGCTGACTGATCACAGCACAGACTTTGATACTCTCACACATTATTTTTTTCATAGGTTGGACAGGTTATCTGCATTTGCATTGCTCTCCTTTCCTCTTCAGGCTCTTGTTTGTAGCTTCTTTTCTCAGAGCCCTGAGAGCATCACTGCTGTCTTCCCCAATGGCATGTTTAGACCACATGGGCATTTTCTCTCTTCCAGCTAGGCCTCCAATGAAAGTGACTGCCTCTTTAATACACAGAAAGAGCAGAAAAGCCATACAAAATAGCTACATCCCACTTAGGGTGTTACTTATGAACAACAACAACAACAAAAAAATCACCCAGTTAAATAGCTTTGTGCCCAAAAGAGCTGGGAAAAATGCCTTCTAAAAGTCACTGTCCCTTGTATCTGGCTGCTAAGTTGCCAGCATAACCATCCCCTCAGCAGTCTCATTTCAAATGAGCCATGTTTGCAAAACCCTACTGTTTCAGCAAACTTGACTTATCCAACCAGAGCAAGTCAGCTGGCAGAGCTGGTCCTCCTTTGGGATGCAGTGCTGGGCAGCTCACAACTCAGAGAGGACCTGTGATCCGAAACCCAAACCTATCATCCAAAACCTGCTCTCTCTGATCCTCTCCTTTGTCCTTCAGCAGTAAGACTTGAGCCCAGCTGAGCCTGTGTTTGCAGGTAAACCTGGCTTGATCAGAACATTCTCTTCATTACATGTCTCCCCTCCTATTTACTTGCCATGATTTCTAAGTGCCAGAGTGCACTGGCTTGTACTGGGAGTGAAATTAGCAGGCACATTTAAAGCATAGAATATGAGAGAATCTCTAATGTTCAGGGGTTTTTTTGTTTTGTTTTGTTCTCCTTCTCTGTTATATTTGATTCTTGTCTTTCTAGTTTGGCCTGAATAATCTTTACCGCTGGTGGTAACCAAGCAAAGGAAAGGAAAAAAAACCTTAAGCTCATAAGCTTGTTTTAAAGATTCTAGACTGGAAATTAGGAAACAAATAAAATCCAATAGTCACACACTATGGACATCTGATATGAAAAATAGTGAGAGATAAACCATTTTCTGAGCACAGCGCTAGACAGTAGATCACAAGTAATACAAAGACTTCACCAAGAGAAATTCTGGGAAAGAAACATTGCATTTTGCCCCGTTGATATTTTTTGTGGTTTGGACCTTTCTTTGAAATCTGGTTGCTACCTCATGAAAGGTTTCTTCCCTGACACCATCTAAATAATCTAATAGCTGGATGTCTAAAGGGGTATTTTCAAAGGATGCTTCTAAATTCCTTACTCTCTAAAAGTTTTAAAATCTCAAACTAGACCAGAGAAACTGAAAGCTTCTCTGACACTTATAAAAAATATTTTTCAACCAGGCCAAACTTTTTGTAAGCAGAAAGAGAGCTGATGAGTCAAACACCCCTGAGATTCACAATAGTCTTTGTTCTCCTAGTCTGTTTTATACAGCAGATGTACAGATACTGGAGTGATGAGTGGCAAAGAAAACCCCTAAAAGAGATAATCCCACAGTTCCTCGATACCTCAAGGCAGCTCTGAAAAGCCACAACTAACCCCTACTTCCACAAATACTTTTTTGTGTACACATGAGCCCAGCAGTCTATCAGCAGGAAGACAATCCCATTTTCAAGCCTGTGTTCTGTTCATCAGCAGCAAAGGAAAAAAAAATACAGTTAGGTTTGTCTTCACAAACCTAGGCTTTCATTTGGGACACACATTCCAGTCCCTCGCCAGAACTGGTGCTCTGGCTAAAGCTGAGAAGGGAACTGAGGGAATGAACAAGGAGATTGCACAAGAAGAGGAGGGTTATAATTGTGTCCATCCCCTGCCAGATGCTGTGCCAGAATTTGGCATTCTGCTGCTCAAGTTTAAAATTCTCCCTGCTTGGTGCCTGATGACACATCCTGGATATCCAGCATACAAAAACATGAAAAAGTTCTTCTAGATTATAATGGTTACAAGGGAAAAACAAGAAAGCTCATGGCACACACACAGGAAGGCCATGAATTCTTTACTGTGTTTTGATAAAGAAGGAAAAAAACAACTAAAGCAGAAAGACTCAGCTTCTTTGAAGCTGGCCATTTTGTTAGCTTTTGCCTCTAGCTGTATTTCCTAGTCAGGAATGACAACAGAAACTTTAGATTGTATTTATGTACTTACCTGCAGGAAAAGGCCCCACAGTTATTTGTATAATGAAAGAGATGTCACCCTTAGATCCAATTAGATAAATTTATCCTGTGAATGAATGGACCTTCTAAATGCACAATAAAAACAAAAAGGCTGATTGTGGTGGTAGTATTTTAATCCATGAAGGGAAAAATCGAACAAGGTTCCTAACTAGAAAGAAATTATATGTTTCTTGACTTTGGATTATAAAACACACATAGTTTTGGTTTTGTTTTTTTTGTTACCTATGGATTAATCTTCCATCTTTAAGAATTAATTGTGAAGGGAATTTTGGAGCACCTTGAGAAGCAAATGTAGTACAGCTTTCCTTCAATTATGGTTTTATCTAAAATGTTCCTATTTATTTGAGTTGGCTTCAGATCACAGTCTTAAACTGGGAAAGACAGCGCTGTGCACTGTGAGATGGAGAACTGTGCTCAGGGTACAGAAAGACAGGTGGTACAGGACTATTGAAATCTGCTGGCTCCTCTTTCTTCACTGGGGTGGATTACGCAGCAGCATCCTCTACAGCCTGTGCTGAGCATGGTGTCTGTACATTCCCCATGTGGCTGTCACCCTGCTGACCTGGGGGGCTCCCTGTCCTCTGGCCCAGAGGACCAGCACTCCCTCAATTACCTGAAGGGTTCCTAAATGGTGCAAAAATCCCCTGGCTCTTTGTGACCCCAGTGCAGGACCCTGGTGGAAATCACCCGATACCACCCAGGCACAACCAGGCTCTCCTTGGGCAAGTCCAGCACCACAGCAGCTCTTCCTAGCTCCTAATTAACCTCATTTGATGGCTGACACTGAAGCAGACCAGATGAGTTGTCTCTGGAGGGGGTTTGGGAGCAGATAAGCAGCTTTCTAGCACTAGGTGAGGTGATTGCTGCCCCAGCCCCTGGTCTAACTTCAGACCCCTATTCTTGCTATAGTTATCATCCTCTGCAACATTCTCATATATTTTTGCTGCAGATGCCTCCTCCCCTCCCTCCTCCTTCTCCTCTTTTTGAGAGAAGCTGCAGTGGTGTCCTAGAGTTCAAACAACCTGCAGTGCCTTGGACACATCTTTCCAAAACCAACATTTACAATTCATCAGTTTGCCCTGCCCTAGCAGTACACCCAATTTGAAGCAAAGCTGCCTTGCTCAAATCATCTATCAGCTCAGCACTGTATAAAAGAGGAGGAAAAGAATACCTCCCTCCTGATACAGCAGGTAGAAAGTAGGTAAAGGATGAGAGCAGTGAACACAGCACTGGCATATTAAAACTCACAAAAGGGCAGACCTGGATGGCCTTGCTGTAGAGGCAGTGCTGATACAGGAAACTTTTGGTTTTCCCAAGGCAGACACATTAAATATGACAAGGAATATTGGCTTTTCTGTTTGACTTCAGAACAGCAAGAAACATATCCTGAATGTTAGCCAAGTGTCTGGCACAATAGAACAGCTGGCTAAATTATTTTGGCCTGCAAAGCTTTCACATTAAAAATTCTACTTCAATTGAGGAAAAATTCATATCAGCAAAGAAAATTTTGCACACTGCTTGAATTTCCAGGGCTCATTTCACTTCTGTGCCCTGGTTCATGTTATGATGACCCTGGCACTAGCCAGAACGGGAGCACACAAGGCTGAGCCAGTGCCCTGCTGGTGCTCCTTCAAGCATTTTGGCACAGAAAGGATGCTGCCAGCCACTTGCTGGATCACTTGCTGTGGACCACCAATGGGGCAGAGCTAAAAGCTCTCATCCAGCAGAATCCTTAGGACAGCTCTCATTTACAGCACAGGAGTAACTTTTCCCCAGGAGAGAGCCTGCCCAGGCCCAGGTAACCATGGGGGAACATCTTCCCTTCAAGGGCAGGTGTGACTGCACCCTGGTTTAGAAGATAGAAGACCCAATTTACAGTTAATGGTGATGTGAGACTTTTCTTCTTTTTCTTCTGCAGCATTTCTAGATGGTCACCCAGTGTTACAAAGTCTGTGCATCCTGTCCTTTGTGTCACTAACTTGGCCCTTCAAACCCTCCTTTCAGTGACTAGTGTGAGTTTTATAGCACACTCCGTAGTTGAAAACCTCACAAATATGGCCTCTTTAAGCTGCATGGCTCACATTTCAGGGTAAATCATTACTATTATCCTCATTTTAGAACCCAAGGACATAAAATTCACAGAAACAGTGAGACAGGCTGCAGAGCAAGTCACTGTCATTCCTCCCCCAGGCTCACATGGACAGAGTGACACACAACAGCCTGAGCACACGTGTGGCTCTGCACAGGAGCCCCGCTCTGCAGTCACTGGGGGGACATGAAATGTGCATTTATTTACATTACTTCTCCCACTGAACTCAGCAGCATTGCAAGTTCAGGCAGAAAAGTACATTTTAAGAAACGAGCACATGTGCCATTTTCACTGACTCAGAGAGCCAAAATTACTCCATCAATTCATTTCGTATTTGGCAAGTGAGATAAAGGTTTTCATTCCCCTAAACAGCCTCCCAACACCCCTGCAGTTAATTCATCCTAAGAGTCTGGCTACTATCAGAGCTAAAAACTCTCTTTGGAAACCTACAACATTCTGAGCACACTTCAAATCCCACCCACTCAACCATAGCCTTGGCTGTGGACACAACCCTGCATTCATATCACACACACACACGTTCCCTGCCAGCATCTCCAACCAAAAAAGGACCCACAATGCAACAAGCAATAAAAATACCCTCTGAGTACTTTTCAGGTTTTCTGTTTGCTTACACAAACACGCAGTTATTGTTTCCATAGCTTTTCCCAGAAATATTTAATGCAATGTTAAATAATTAAGAGGAAATCTTATTTGCACAATGATATTATGACTAACTGGAAATATTTATCAAAGCAGTTGCCTTAAGAAAAAGAAAGAAGAGCAATCTGTTACAACTACAACATTTCAAAATGTTTGCTTTCTTAGCATTCTATTATAAAAGCCAGATAAAGAAATTAATTTAATGTCCTTTTTAATTAAGAATTTTCTTTAGAGTGATTTTTCAACAGAGGTTTACTTATTATACTAAGAAAAGCTACAAATATTTAGTAGAAAATGCATGTCTTTGCTGATGAAACATTTTCAGTCCATTGTTTCATATTTGGACAATTCAAGAAAATAATTAATGCAGATGGGCTTGCAGAACTCAGCACATGAAATGTAAATGAAAAGTGGCTTAAGAATAGGTGGAAAATATTCCCAAGAATGGATGAACTGACCTAATGAAAGCCAGAAAATGAGCCATTAAACCCCTAGTCTCTCCCACTGTATCTTTTTAGATTTGAGGAAATGTGCAGGACTTCCCTGATGGGCAGTAAAACCTTTCTAGGATCTTTATTGCTCTGGCTGATGCCTGATAAATTCTGACTGAAACTCCCTGCTCAGGGTATCCTTTCCCTTTTCTCCCATTCTGAGACCACTGACTCCTCATTCTCCACACTGAGGGACTTCACCTGGGCTTGGGCAGCTGAGTCAGATGTGCCATTCCTGTGTGCCAGGAGAAGAAACCCACTGGGCCTGGCCTCAAGGGGTTATTATCCCACTTCCACCCTCAGTGGGATGCTAAGGGATAAAGTAGGCAAAAAAAAGCATAATCCAGGCTCAGGTTCAATCCCCAGGCTGAGGTTTGAGGGAATGTTTATTCAAGCAGCTGGAACAGCAAGCCCATGCATAGAAGGCAGTGTTTGCCATTTACTGTAGCTGTCACTTCACACTGGCACAGTCCTGAGCACAGAACACTGCACAGGCCTTGCAAGCCAAAGCTGGCCTCACTTCCCAGCTCCCATGCATGATGCAAGAAGTGTGCACTGCCTCAAACTTCTGACACATTTGCTTAAAAGGGTTGACCCAGACCAAGAAATGCATTCAGTGGAAACTGTTTCTTTGCTTGCCTTGTGTTTAATCCTTCCTCTGTTTGTTTTCCCCATCTGTTTGTCTACTACAGATGTAGCAGCCTTCCAGTCATCTTTTTCAACCTGCTCCATTTTTCATGCTTTTGAGAAAAAGACATAGTGATAAAAGGTTTTCCTTCTCCCTTCAGCAAGGCTTTAAGGGAATCTGCTGCCCAAGGGTTAATTAAATACACTTTGGTGCAGTTATGGGAGCAGGTCTGACTTGTGCAATGAGCACTGACCAAGAGCTGCAGTGTTACACTCATTACCCATCCACGAGTGCAGGTGACTGAAGGAAGAATAGCAATTTCCCTTTGTATAAAAGCCACAGATAAAAGCCACACTGGCCATTGCCATAGGCATGGTCTCAGACACTCCCCACAGGCTCTTGCCTGGCACAGCTGCAGCTGAGCACTGCTTGGACAGCCAGGCAAGCACAGGGGCAGCTCAGCCGAAGAGGAAAGGAGGGGAAAGTGCAGAAGATTTACAAAGAAGCCAAGAAAGAAAATAAAGAAAAGAAGAGTCCCCCTTCCCCTCTGTGCCTCACAGTACCCCTTGCCAACTCAGAGTCAGGACCATCTTCTGGCCCTGGTGCTACCACTGGGGCTGGAGGGACCCTCACTCCCCTACAAAAGGTTCTGGAGTGGAGCTCAGCTTGGAAATGTGCTTTACCTTATCATCTCTCAACAGACACCTCTTTCAGAAAAATTAGATGCTTCTTTAACACCCACTAGTGAGCTGTTTTAATTTACTTCCCACATGATTACACACATTTTCCTCTCCAAATCCAAATTAAGTAATAAATAAATAAATAAATAAATAAATAAATAAATAAGAAACAACCTAGAACTGACAAACCCCTTCATTTCTCCCACTTCCCCATTTATTTTTCTGCTGGCATTTCACACCACTGACCATGGTGTGTTATCAAATTCTACAAGCAAGAGCTGGTTTGAAAAACAAGGAAGCTGTACAGTTGGAAAGTGAAGCACAATTGGCATACCAATAAATGCCTTGATAGCAACTTCAATACAACTGCACTGATGTGTCTTGTTTGCAGAGCTTCTCTGTCTCATTTTTTGAAAACCCTTGGGCCCTGCACAGAGGATGAACCAGGAGTGGCCCCCAGTGTTACAAAAGAGCTGGTTAAAAGGGCAAAGCAATCGCTGATGTTGGAGATACCTTAACTGGTATTCTGGACTATGAATGTGCCTAATCCTCTTAAAACAGGGTAAATATCACCTGCCAAATGAGTGTTAAATACTGTGCTCCCAAGGGATTATCCCTACTGACCCCTTTCCTTTTTTGTTGGATCAGAGAAATGGCATCAGGAAGGAAAAATCAAAAGTTGTCTCATCAGTCCATGAAGCATGTAGTGGGGAAGAGTTTATGTCTGTATTTCCAAAAGTTGTGGGTTTATTATACAAGCAGAGAAATCTCTGTGAAATATCTTAATTGCAGACACTTGAGCCTGTGCCTCTGCCAGCTCACATCCTGGTTTTGCTGCTCTTGGCCAAGAAGGAGAGGAGCTGGAGCTGTTCTTGCCATTCACAGCTCATCCTGTGGGGAAGAGTTCCCCACCACGCTGCTTTGGGAGCTCCAGGCAGCACAGGCACTGCAGCCACTTTTCTGTACATCTTCTGAAGCACAGCCCATACCACATGTCCACACTACCCCAGCAGCTTGTTCCCTGTCACACAGCTCAGCCTCTCAGAAAAATCACATCTGCTCTGGGTCAAGCAACATGGAGGCTACCAGGGGATGCCCTAGCATGATGTCCCCTCTCCACAGCCAGGTGAATACAAAAAAGGAACAAACCAGCTCTTTTCATTTCTTCTAAATTCTCCCTGGTATGATGCAGCTTTGGTGGCAGTGACAAATACATGAATTCTAACCAGGCATTCTCAGAGAGAAAACTAGAGAGAAAGCAATAGTATTGCTTTTTTTTTTTCTTGGAAATAGAGAACCAAGTCTAAAAGTCTGGACACAGACACTCATCCCTTGTTGTAATCCAAGCCATAAATCCCTGGTCACATGTTCCTGTTGTCCAAACATTACCAGGTCATCAAATGGAGCAGGTATGGAGAGATGGAACATCTCCCAGGATGATGTTTAGTATAGAGGAGTATTACAAGGAGTTGTAATGTATTTTCTTAAACAAAGGAGAATGGATGAAAAGGACTTATTCTATTGAAGAGAAGGGAAAAAAAAAGTCACTGAAAAGTATTATATTCTGTGGGAGACAAAAAAACAGGTTTCTGCTCTATGTGGAGTTGAGGTAGAGAAGGATTTAAACTGACCTGCAAATTTCCTGTTGCGTGACTGTATATTTTAATTCTGACTTTTAAGGTTCCAACTTTTCTTTAAAAAGTAGAATTTCAGGGAAAAATATCTTCAAGAAAGACCTTGAAACCATAGGCAATTTGACCAAGCCCACGAGGATAAAGCCTTGACTCTTGAAGCCGGGTGAAGCCAGCTGAAGGGTTTAAAGCTGTTCCCATACCCTGCTGACCTCCCTGCTCCTTGGCCGACCCCCTCACACTCGAAGAAAAGCAGCAGAAGGGAATGTGTGCAAACATCTCAGCCATTCCCACTCACAGGCTCTTTCACCAGTGTGATCTCACCTCTCTAATTAGCCTGAGGAATCAATGACAACATGTTTGGGATGGTGCAGGAGCTGCTGCAGTCCCTCCCTGCCGAGGTGCTGCATGTGCTCCTCCACTGACCCTGCCACAGACCTGGCAACTCCTCACCACGGGGCAGGGAGGGCACAGGGCTGGGGACAGACCGAGCTGCTCCAGCCAGACTCAGCACTCAGGTCTCTGGTCCCTAGTCCTGTACTTATTAACTCACAGAAAAACTGTCAGCAAGTACAGCTGATGCACAAGAAATTGAACTCGTCTGAATGACCCTCCCAGCCATAGTGCTGGTCATGCTCGCCCTGCCGTCCTTACAAGTCCTCTACAGGTCTGAACCACATGGGCATGACAGATTGTAACACCAAGAGAAAACACACAGAGGAGGAGTGGGACATTTTGCAGAACGAAATTGCCTTTTGCCTTGTTGCAGATCCACAATCATTTGTGCACTGACCGCTCATTGTTATTTGCTGGGAAGAGAGAGAATCCTAGAGTGTGACTGGAATCCCTGGGCTCCTTCACTCCAAACACTGCCCTTGCAGTGAGTGGTGCATTGCTCTGACAGACAAAGGAAGTACCTTTGGAGGCCAAAAGGACAAGCCCTCACTGTCCACTAGAAATGGCAAATTCCTCCCTGACCCAGCACACAGCCCCTGCTCTCTCTGCTGGAGCAGGATGTGCTCAGGCATCCACCGAGGCAGAAGGCAAAGGAGAGCATCTCTGCAGCCCGTGGGGCTCAGCTGGGAGAGCACAGCAGGAGGGAAAGCTGGGATGCTCTGCAGGGCAGCCAGCCAGCCTGACTCTGTGACATCACACAGGCAAAACTCAGGGGCTGCCCTGGGTACTTCCACTGCCCTTTCTAGAAGGAAATTTATGTAACCTGTACAGCTGTCTCAATGGTCAGAAACGCTGCTTAAATGACTTAATGATTGCTTGGCTAAGGGCTAAAACTGCAAGCTTTTCTCAGAAGCACCGGCGCCTGCCTGGGTGCAGCATTGAAGGACACACATTGATATTGGGCAGCTGCTGGCCAGATGCAGTAAATAGAACTCTCCACAGTTTATCTGCACAGAAAGTGTTTCCTCTCTTTTAAATCCACAGGTGTCTTTCAATTCCTTGGGGTTTAATACCTCTGTTAGCATTAGATCAATCTTTTTCTTTACAATAGACTTTTCAGCAGTAACTCTATCTTCCTTAAGTTAAGACTCAGAAAAATTGACAGATCAAGAGATACTGTGCTGGGTGAATGCTGAAACCAAAAGAAAAAAGGGCAGAAAATCTGTACCTGTATCCAGAACTAATTAGATCTGAGGGAATCATTAATTTTTTTTATCTTTTGCTTTTACTTTGGTGGATGAACATAAATTTTAAAAAAGTTTAGATCAAATGCAAATCACTTTACTTATTTTAATGGCTGTGAGTTTTAATTAAGAATGACAGAAGCCTCTCACTATACAATGATTTTGGTAGTATTCATTTTCTGAAAGGTTTTGAGGCTTTTTCTTATTAGACCATCTTTTAAATGAAATTGTAATGCCTTATTGTAATTGGGAAACAATAACTTTTGTGCAAAGATGTGGAAATGAGAAGTTCCTGCATTTCTGGAAGACAATGCAATTTTGAAAACAGCAAAGTAAATTTTAAAGATGTTTTTGCTTTTCCCTGTTCAAATTGGCCTAAGTTCCTGAAGTTGTCACACAGCAGTTTTCCTTGGGTGAGCTGTAGCAGTAGGTTACTTTCTCTCACTTTGCAGAGCTTTGAGTGTGCCTTAAAGTAGTTCAGGGCCCACATTCTAACCTTGTCACAATCCTGACAAATCCTACTCTGTCCAGAATCAGAGGCTGTGATCCACTTCAAAATGAGCTGTTCATTCCATTTTTCAGCCCCATTACCCATAATCCCCATCCTGGAGGAGACATGATGAAAACCTAACCTCTACTTTTCCAAGTTTTATTTTTGTGCTGGTTTCTCATTTTTTACATTCCTTCTGCTTCTGAGAGATCATTTCCAGAAGTTTTCTGGGTCCCTGCTGATGACCAGGAGCTGTATGTCCCCCAGTTTCTGGCCCTGCTTTCCTCTCTTCTGGTGTAACTCACATTTCCATTATTTGATTCAACCTGTGGCCTTGCCCTCACCTTTCACAGCCCACATTTCCAGTCTCATGTATGTTCTACTGCACTCCTACTCTTCATTCCCCCAACTTTTAAACTTAAGAAGTGGCAAACAGTATGCATCATTCTGTAGAAAAACAAGGCAGGGGTTCCACATGGCATAAATCCAATACAGGACTTGTAAAACCTATCACCAGACCCCCAATAACCAAATAATAACTTTCTGTCTAGAAAATATTATCCAAATATAATTTGAAGATGAGCTGGCAATAAATATTCCCCAGAATTAAAATCCTCAGGGAAGCTGCATCTCCAGTGAGGTTCTGGCTTCTTTACAGGGTGCTAAGAGGGTTTCCCTGAGTAGTTCCACATCACTGGATTCATATGGAAAGGAATCATCTCACAGGCTGGTTAGGGGATTATCAAATGCTTTTGTTTTTCCACAAAGTACTATTCCTGGGTTTCATCATGTTAGCTATTTTATATGTAATCAGTTGCATTAATCAAGTCACAGGTCAGTCAAAGCCCTAAGTCAGCCTAACAATCTGATTGCCCTAAAACAAGTGTAGCTCATCATCCTTTAGACAAGACCTCCATGCCTCGTCTTGCCATTTCAGAGTTTGAGTTTTCTACAACACAGCCATTTATCAGGCACATAAGTATTCTGTGCTCCCTGCTCTGCTTCTTTCAGGGCTCCAAGGGAACAGCACTTTGTTCCCTTTTTTTCTTCTTTTTTAAAAAATTTATTCCTTCTTCTGGAGGAGTGTTAAGGGACCTGAAATCCCCCCAAAAAGGCAAAAAGAGAAAGGAAAAAATATATATATACTTTTTCTGGAATTTTTCCTCAAAGGTTTTATGATCACAACTCTATCTGGTTTTATCAAAAGTAACACAGCCTGAGAATGCTGGGGTTAAGGCCCAGAAGTCCCTGTGGAGGACTGCTTATCAAAAGGTACAAATATTAGCCTGACACCAAAAGAGGAGAGAGAAAAGGCAAAGAATATCATCACTTGGGAAAATCAAATTGTGACACTCCATCAAGGGACTGCAGGTGCTCGAACCTCGTCCTCCAGGCTGTTATTTAAACAAAGGCCCAAACCCAAAAAGCTCCTCATTCAGAGACCTAATTGCCTTTATTCAAGAAGACATGAAGAAAAGAAAGCAGAAAAGCTGGAAACAGATTTTTTTGGTATTGCTGATCTGTTGAAAAGAAAGTGAATCTCCAAGAAAGGGTCAGAAAGACAGAAAGTTCTCTGTGGTAAAAATGCAGTCTGAAGTTCATTAGATTATTTCTGAAATACTCTGAATTCACTGAAGTCCACTGAAAGGGATGGCTATGGCTGCTGAGTTTGAAATTAAAGATGCATCTGGTTGTGATTCAGGAGTACCTATGTGCACACCACAGCATTGCTCTGCTCTGTGCACAGATTGTCTCCTGGGGTGCACCACAAGGCACACTGCCTTCCTCCTGATCCCTAAGAAAGATAAGGAGTGATGTAACCATGCTACTAGTGGTGGAAAAAACCTAAATGATCTCCAGGAAGTTTCCCAACAAGTAGATGGCATCCCAAAGATGTTACTGGAGTAATTGCTGTTCTAGCTATCAGGAATCTTAGTGCTCACAGGAAAAACTCAGATCAAATAAATCTTGACTGTATCTTGCACGAATCACTCAAACATGCTGAGATGGCCTTTCATGCTCAAGTGCTATTTTTCAGGATGATTTTATTCACTTCATGGCGTTAGGTGTGAAACTTCATGCCACGGAGAATTTTTCCAAACAGCATTACTGTCACTTTGGCTTGACAACTTTGAAGCTTTCCTTTAAAAGGAGGAGGAAAGCATTTCATGTAAAGATAAAGGACATAAAGTACTTCTTTTGGGGGCTAAATGCAAATCAGTGACTATTTGGGTTATTAAAAAACATGCTGTTGATTTCCTGCAAACTTCTAGGAGGAACAAGTCTCACCCCAGCTTACTTTAAGTTTACTACTCAGCCTTTCTCCTAAATTAAACTGCAGCTATACTTGAACACACTTCTGCTTAGAATACCAGTTATAAGCAGCATTCAGGACTATGGGTATTCATACAAGTCAGTGCAACTCTACACAAGAATTCCAGATCATTCTCCAGGTTTTAACAAGTTTCAGATCCACCCAAACCTGAATCCTCACAGAAATTTAGCTCAGCTGTTGTAGTAATTTCTTCAGACTATTGACCTGAATATTGACCTAAACTGATTTACACAAGATTGTCTCTATCCTTGCCAAATTTGCATGTTTTGACATCTGTAACAGACCCTGACAAGCCAGAACGGTTTTGGCCCAGCATTATTAGAATAAGAAATAAAAGATGCAAATAAATGATCATCAGTAATTCCCAAAAATTCTTTTATCCATCCAATTGTACTTATAAACTGTACCTGAAATCAGGTTTACAATGTCTGTATTTAGTCAGCTGTCCCATAGGCATTGCTGGTGAGGTGACTGTGAGATTAACAGAGCTTCAATAGCATTTAAAAACTTCCTGGGACCTCTGTAGGGCAGCATTGCTGAGAGTCTTAGGCTGAGCACTCCCAGCAGTGGTGAAATGCAGTGAGGTAGGTGTTCACTGGCATGAGCACTGCTGATATTGCTGATATCATCTGCCCTGGGTTATCTGGGCAATTACACTGGACAGCTCTTCAACACAGCACTTCCATTTTTCCATAATCTCTCTTTGGGCATTGTTGGGCATTATTAATAACCTTATTATTAATAATAAGGTTATTAATAATAATAACAACCTTTATATTTGTTTACAGTAATTAGTTTTCAGTGTCCCATTTCAAGCAGCATATTTATAAATACACCAACACTCCAAAATTCTGCTGCCAAAGATGTGGACATTCTCTTCATCTGCATGACACTCAGGCTGCATTGTTTGCCACATTAGAATACTGCAGATCTGAAATGCATCAGTGCTGGAAACAAACGTGACACAGGCAGGCAAACAGCGAGGATGCACAGCGTGGATCATCTGTCATCCCTTGTCCAGGGAAGCATGACCTGCTCATTTCATCATGTAGCTGTGCCTCTGCTCCCACACTCACTAGCACTGATCTCAGAGCTGCTGCCTCACCTGGCAGGACCAACAGTGTCAGGCAGGCAGAGGCCCACGGCCACATTTCTTTAGAAGCAGACTGAGATGTGGAAGGACAAGCAGCAGCTGACATCATATCTATAGTCCAAAGCTAGCCCTGAAAGGAGCATGTGTGTGTTTTTAATAACCAGGTTCCACTGAGCAAAGGGAGATGGTTCAAATTTGGGAGCAAAACTTTTTCAGAGCTTTCAACTTCTGGATTTGCAGCCTGGGAGAGGTGGGGTGGGTGGGTACTTGGTCAAAGAAGATTTGGGGTTTTTTCCTGTTTCCAGAGTAGCTGGGAAAATGGGTTTGAAGAGGAACAGCAAACTGAAGGGAAAAAGCAGCAATACAAGCCTCTTGACAAAGATTTTCTCTGAACCCCAGCCTTCTGCAAAGGACACCTTCCCAAAAGCACAAAGGATGACAGCAGATTTTGTGCTGGCTGTGATGTATATGAGAGCAACATGAAGGACAAAGGGGTTTCTAAGTCTATGGTCAAATATACAGGGATCATCTGTCACTGAACAACAATACAACCTGATGGTAATTAGGACATCAATGAAGTAATTGCCTCCATTCACACCAAAAGGTGACAGGATAGTGTGGTGAACCAAAGTACATTAATACAAAAGGAAGAGAAACAGAGATCCATTCATATTAATACAAAAGGAGGAGAAACAGAGATCCATTCATGCCTCTGCCAGATAAATGCATTGCAGGAAGCTATCTCTATGTGTTCTTGGAGGTGCATCAGCACTCCCAGCCTTTCATGCCTGGATTTATCAATAGATACTAATCACTAAGCACGAAACACATACTTCAGTTTAGCATTCTCAAATGAGCCCTTAAAAGTAACTAAATTTTTTTTCTTATCTACCATATGATTAGAAGATTCCTTGCATTTTTCTTTGGGGTGATAGCAATATGTAATTGCTGCACTTAAGTGAAATCAAAGCACAGCTTTTAAAGTCGGTGTAGTGCACACATCTGACAGAAGTGAAAAGAATGTTACCTCAAGCCAAGCTGTTTGATTTTCCTTTCTCCTAGCTCAATTTGCTACAAGATGCTTCACCAACACCAGATTGTCCTTAACCAGTACATAAAGAGAAACAACCTTAAAATATTGTCAAGAATATTTGCCAGCCCAAAATTTACTCACCCATCTCCACTACCACAACGAAGATAACAAAGCAGGCTAATTATTCTTAATTCCTCTACCTAAGGCATAATACTTTGGCTGAGCAGACTGGTAATAATTTAACAAGCTGTAATAAAAATCAGCGTATCTATCCACATGCATCTGCTGTATCTACAATAATGAAGACTTAGCACTTTGTATTCTCACCACAAAAAGTCCAAATATATCTGTGTTTGAAAAGCCCACAATGTAAAGAGGGACATTTTATGTTCATAAAATCAGAGAAAGAGAAGAGGAGAACTGATGAGTGCCATAGTTCATCTAAAGTATTATCTTTGTGAGTTTTCATGTATTGATTTTGGCAGAAATAGGATCAAACCTCGCTGTCACTTACAATAGTAAGAAAGTGTTTAGGTAATGCCTGATTAAGTTTTAGTGTGCAAAACAAAATTGCCTGGGTATTCTGATGGTTATATCCTACCATAGCATAGATCTAATAAAAAAAGGAATGAGTAACATAGTGATAAAACAAGTTTTATCAGGTCATCATTTTGTCACCGAACCAGTGGTTTTTACCAAAACATCAAAGCCAAGAGCTCAGCACTTACCCTGCAACACTCAGTAGCTGCTGGCTTGCACAGTCACAGAGATTAAAAGAGCTTGAGCAAGTCTGGACTTAGTGCCACTATTATCTGCTCTGACCTTTTTTGTAATTTTCATCAATGAAAATAAACTGTACTTTTGTGAAATACACTGAAATCACATTTCAGTGATGTTCAAAAATCATTTCTGTCATTTAGATTGCTTTGCTTTGGATAAGACTGGTAGCTCTGCATGAAGTGCTGCTTCAAACTTTATTTAAGAGAAGTGCTGTAGTTTCTGTTACCCCCAGTTCAGATTTCCCAAGCAGTTTCAAAAACCACAACACTGAGAGACCTGTTTAAGCAGAATACACATTTGGTGAGAAAATATGAGTTAGAGAAAGGCATGTCATTATGTCTGGTCAGTACAGACGAGTTCAGTCTTTGCCCTGGAGGGACAGAGATGGGTTAGCAGTTCCCACAGAGTCCTCTCCCAGCCATGGCTCCCATTTCCCAGTTCTCAGTGATTTCCACAACCTGTCCTCATGGACAAACAGCCTGGAAAATGGCAATTCAAAAAAGGACAAATTTAAAGAGGCACAAACTGAAAATGGTGGCCAAGCGTTGGATTCTAAGTTCTCAGCTCTTCAAATCTGTGGCACCAGCTTTAGCTTCAGTCCATAAGAGAGACAGGGAGTATTTTGGAAGTACCTGAGCCAAACAGATCCCAAACACAGATGTCTGAGTCTCAGAGTGGTGCTCAGTCACAACTTTAGCTCCAGGCCACAACTGTGCTAACAGCTCTGTACTAATGAAGGGAAACTTTCCCAAAGATTAGCACTGCACTTCATCTTCTTTAATAAAATATGTTCTGGAATTATTCATCTGGCACATCATAAAATAGCTGGTTTCCTTTAATTATTTTTTAAAAATCTGATAGCTGACAATGAGTCCATGATTTGCAATTTCTCTCTCATTTCTGTAATCGCCCATACTGTGCCTGAACAAATCTGAACTGGAAGAGGAAACCATGTAAGGAAAACTAGGCAAATCCAAAAGAGATACCACCTCTGAGGGAAAAGGGAAGAGAACAAATAAGTGAGTGAGGGAATGGGCTAGTTTGTACACTTGGTTAAACTTCAGGAATCAGGCCCAGACATCTCTGCACTGTTCCAGTGTCATTTTTTCTGGGTTCCTCTGTTGTCACAGTTGGGGGTACAGATACATACAGGGAAGGAGCAAGTGTTCCTTTTGCACCCAGACACAGCCACTCCTGGAGAAACACAGTTCCAGTGTGCTGAGATGTCTTTAACAAGCAGCTATGTTGCTCAGTATTGGTCTCATACTATACTTCCTAGAAATAGAAAACAGGGAAAACAAACAACATAACCAAGCTTTTGGAGGTGTCTCTTTAGCTATTATCAATCTCAGATATTTGGAAAGAGATTTTATTTAGTAGTCACCCTGAGGACAATGCAAGGAACTGTTCTTCTTTCACTTGCTTTTTCTCACCCCTGTTCAACAATGCTCCCCCACAGTATCAAGAATTACTACTTCATACAAAGTAATGGAGTAAGATCTGTGAAACAGTGCACACTTCTCCTGAGTGCCAGTGAGTAGTGACCAACAGGTTGGGTGTGACGGAGGGAGCTGGGCAGGCCCAGAGGACTGTGCTGCACAGGCAAAGGGGAGCTGCACTGCCCAGCTCCTGCAGACACACTCAGCCCTTCACCTCCATCCATACCCAGCCCTCCAAGTGCCTGCTCCTGCCTTCCCTGGCTGCATCCCGTGCTCCAGGCTCAGCTCCCCATCCCATGGGCCATCTCCTGAGCTCTGGGCCTCCCTCTGAGGTTGGAGCCTTTCACCGGCAGGACAGTGCAAGGGGGCTGCACAAACCCGCTTGCCATTGCCTCATGTTTGGTGCTACACTGACATCTTGTGGCCCCTAACCCTGTGAGGCTGTAAACAAGGCCAGCAGATTTCCGAATGTTCCTGCAAGGATGCAGGAATGTCGAGTTTGGGAAAGCAGCACTGATTTACCTCTCGATCCCTATCAGCCTCAATTCCTGTTCCAACCTTTGTGTGTCTCGTCTGGTAACAAACTTTTATGTTAAATCTCTCCAATTAAGCAATAATGAAGTCAAAAGTAGTAACAAACAGACTGTAAAGCTAAACCAGAATTACAGCAAGTGAACCTCTGTGCATTTGGAAGCAACTTCTCAGTCTGAGGAGAAAGCAGAGTCCACAGATTGCTATTGCTTTCATACTCTGTTAGGAGGCCCTGTCCTTGGTTTTAGAAAGCTGAGGTTTTAAATTGCTGTCACTTTTTACACATTACTTCAGCTGTTACTCAAGGAAATTTCCAAGAACAAAACAATATGGGTGATATGGTGCTATTCAGCCACCATGTTTAATGATCAACAGTAAGAATAAAAGCAAGAAAATGTATTTGGAAACATTGCCAGTAGTTGTCTCCATATATTAAAGCTATCTGAAATTAAATCACATGCCTGTTAAGAGACAGATTCTCATACTATCATGGTAGATCCAAATGGAGACTTTCTTTGCCTTTATCCTTATGGGGAGTGGAGAAATAAAACCAGACACTATAGAGCTGGGCATAACTCCTTAACCCTAAACAGGTTTTCATACAGCTACAAACAAAATATGAAAAGGTCTGGAGCTGAAATGCAGCATGGATGATACAGCAGGTAAAAGGAATTTTAGTATTGAAAACATGAGAGACCACACTTCAATCCAGACTCACCCTCTAAGTACTCATCCAGCTCAGCTAAAACAGGATTTCTGCTGCTGCAGGGTAGGTCAGTGCAGAAACAGATCCTTCTGCAGGATGACTGGAGGTGCTGCTTGGATGCACTGAGCTCTGGAGGCATTGATCTTTCCCATCACTAATTACTGTGTTATCTAACCAGCAGATTAAAAGTTAAAAGCTGAAGTGTTTCAGAGAAGCATCTAGAACTAAGGTCCCTTGCCTTATTTATAAGCAAAGTACTACAGCTAAAATGAATGGGATACAATATCACAGCTAAAATAAATGAGATACTTGATTTAGGGTAAGGAAGAGGATCTTTACATGCACAGTCAAATTCCTAAATCCAAGTCAATCAATTTAATTTCATATTCCTAACACTACACCAGGTAAAGTTCCTTTTTTTTAAATCTGGTAAATTATCAGTGTACAACATTAGACAATTAGATCATCTCAGAAGCAATGTGGGAGGCACACAAAGAGTCATAACTGCTAAAAGGGCTTCCCCATACAGAAAATAAAGATCTCACTGGAAAACATAGCCTAAGGGATTCAACTTCTTTTCTTAAAAAAATACTAAAAGAAAACAAAATGTTTTGCACGTTCACCATGGGGTCTGCTGTAATCACTGGCAAAAAGGGACATTGCAAGGGGACATCTTCCCCTCCTGAAGGTGTCACTGGCTGTAGGAGGGTACAGATCCCTGCACAGGAGACTCCTGCGAGTGGGAGCAGAATGAGAAGAAGGTAAAGAGAAAGGAGACTGACTTGACTGGTGGGCTGCAACTCACAGCAAGCCCAGGACAGGGACAGAAGAATAGAATAGAATAGAATAGAATAGAATAGAATAGAATAGAATAGAATAGAATAGAATAGAATAGAATAGAATAGAATAGAATAGAATAGAATAGAATAGAATAGAATAGAATAGAATAGAATATTGGGCCTGATCCACTGGCTATTATAGACAACCTATGAAACAAACTGTCCCATAAAACAGTCACATTCCTCCCCAAAAGCTGTGTTCTGTCTCTGTCATGTCAAACTTCCATTCTTTATGGATCAGAATGTGGCACAGCCTGTGTTTATTCATAGGCACCAGACCTGCTCTTGGCTTTTGTGCCAGCACACTCCTCTCACCCACACAGCTCTTGTCTCTCCTGGTGTATTTATAGGCTGTTCTCATATTGTCTCTCACCCTTCATTAGGCTCAAGGGAGCAGACAAAGCCCTTCTAATCTCCTCTCATGAGGGCTGTCAGTGCAGCAGACTGTGCCTGAGGTGCTTCAGAGCCCTCTGGTTTGCTGAGAGCTGCAGTCCATCCCAGATGATCTCTCCAGTGGTGGCAACACCTCATTCTCTGCACAGACAACACTTGTCCCCTCTCAGGCTAGGGCTCCACTCACCCTAAGAGCTGTAAAGGACAGGCAAACCCAGGGCCCTCCTTTTCTTTTAAGCTGCTTGTTTTCACTCTCTGTTTCATCTTGAACTTTTATTCCAGACCTCTAGATAACTCTGTGGGCAGATGTGCCTTCTATATAATTTTTTCCCCAGCATGTTCACTACTTGTCATGGGCAGACCTTTTCCTCTGGCAGGTCCAGCAGCCTGTCACACTCCGTCACAGGGAGCAAACCTGGCTCACCACAGCAGTCAGGAAAGAATTCCTGCTCCTGAGACCCTGCACATCTAAGGCACGACTTCTTCCTGATGAGCACCACCAGCAAAAGCAGCTCAGGCAAAGCAAGCATGGCATCCTGAGTGACTGGGATTTGCAATGATAAAATCAGTGGGAACATGGGTGTGAGTGTTTGGGTTTGAGTCAAATATCCCATACCCCAAATTTCAGCATCAAACAGAAAGACATGCTGTACTAATACTATCCTCTGGATTGAAAGCCCTTTAAGCAATCAGAAATATGGGTGGTGAAAGTTGCCACATGTCATATTAAAAGAAAAAGTGTCAAGGACTTCCCACACAAAGTTATTCATCGTTGTGTTTTAGCTTTGTAGCAGAAATGGCAGAAACTTCATTTGAATTTGTTTTAAAAACCATAAGTTGAAGATTAATTGTAACTAAAAAGGTATTTTCTGGGAGAAAACTTTCATTGGCAGACATATGAAATGAGAATTTGATCTAGTTTAGCTTTTTTTACCTATCATGTCTACGATAGGCAGAAATAAGGGAAAGAAAATAAAATGTCAGCAGATTGGAGCATTTTCAAGAGTGGAATTGGAACCCCTTCAACACTTCCAGAACTGGAAAGATGACTTCTTTCCCTTCACTTGTTCTGTGAGGTCAGCAGACTTTTGTGGAGCTAAAATACTAATGAATTTACTGAGCAACTGACCATGGGGTCAAGTTGGCAACTAGAACAAGACTTCAGATACACCAAAAAATCACTGCCATGCTGTCACACTGTGCTCCTTTTATACTACTCAGTAAACTCTGGCAAACTCCTCTGTTGGATATAATCTTAACACAGACATTTGCAGCAGGTTCATGGCAGCTGGAGCTGCCCTCTCCAGTGACACTCAGCCACAGGGAATGCACTGGGAGGGTGTAAACCCATTCCTTTTCCAGGCTGGAAACCCTTGAAATCTGCCATCAGCAGACAGCAGTTAGAACAAGCTCTCTTCTTGTTAGATAGGAGCTATAAAGAAAACAGAGGTTCTGAGAAGCAAATCTCACTCTGTTGGAGACGTCCACTTCTCCTCTGCATTCCAGGAAAGAAACAGACCAGTAGAACTGGCAGTGTGCATAAAAATAGCCCCAGTACTACACTAATTAAAGGATTGGTGGCAGAAGTTACAGAAAGAAAATAATTGGGCTTGATCTCCAAGTGTAACGTTATCTGCAATAGGGATTTAACTGTCAGCAATCCTGCTCTTTAAGAAGCTGCTGGACTGGCACCTGTGAGATGCTGTTATCTGACACCCACCAAGTGAACACAGCACAATCAGAGGCAAAGCCCACTCCACTCGGTCCCCCTTGCCCTCCCCCCTGGCCTGACCCAGGGCAGGGGAGCAGTGCAGGAAGCAGAGAGCTCTGCCTCCCACACAGCCAGCCCTTGGCCCCCAGCACAGCCATGGTGATGGAGCACACCTGAAAATGGGAATTCTGGTCCCTGGGCCCAGACACTTGCAAAGAGAAAGCATCATCCCAGCGAGAGAAAGAAAGGTGTGAAAAGAAAGACAGGCACAAAAAAAGGCTAAATAGTGAATCCCAGGCTCCCAGGGAAAAACATGGTGGGGTACAGCCATCAGAACAGCACAGATGAAGACAAGCACTTCATTGGGAGGGACAGACTCCCAGCATGGGCCACAGCCAGAAACAGAAAAAGCGAAGTCAGATTCTGGGACTTCAATGCTTTTCAGCTTTGTGACTGTCAAAAAAAGCCAGACTAGAAGAAGAGCCCCAGCATGAGAATATTTTGAGTCAGGGATGTCAGCACTGTCTGAAGTGCTACTGTTTGCAAACCTCTCCTCAGTGGCCTGTAATGAATAATGAACAGAAACATCACTGAATGAACTCATTTGTCACATACATTTAAACCCATCTCTCTATTCTTTTGGAGGGAATTAAAAATATTTTGATGAGCACTGTGCCTGTTCAAAACCAGTTCAACTCAGGGAGAAACTAATTGCCAAAAATAGCTCTTGTGGCTGAAGTAGGATGCTTTGGAGAAGCCCTCTGCATGGCTTCACCCCTCAAAAAAATCCTTAGCATTTACCAGGGTAAAAATATTTATAGCTGTGACTCTTTTACCCTACTCAGTGTGATATTCTGTGGCCCAGTCCCTGGATCAGGTGTATGAACTCTTATGCCATGTCTTAACAATACAACTAAAATATCTCTTTAAAAACATTTTCTTTTGAAATTTCCCTTATCAACTTTTCTCCTGCAGAGACTTTCTTACATTTGCATTACTTTTTTAGCTTAATGGCAGCAAACTTCCGTGAACATTTTTGGTAATGCATCCATATTAACCTTCCTGCATATCATTCAGTGATGTCGAACTGTACCCTTACAGAACACGAACCATTTTCTAGTCTGACCTTATGTATGCTATTATAGCAAAATAGTAGTTTTAAATACAAGAAATCTCAACTCTGAGATAAAATAAAGCTTCAGAGTGAAAGGGAATATCAGTCTTTTATCAATCAGTCTTTTATCAGTGGTTATCCAATCAGGATATTGGAAAGCTGCTACAGGTGACTAGCAGCATTTCCAAATTTCAAAATCCTCAAGTGATTTTGAGGCTGGTACAGTGCTCTCCCTGCAGTTATGAGACGATGTAATGAAGATGAATGCTGCCTGCCAGCCCTGTGTCCTGGGCAGCCCCCAGCCAGTGCTACAACATGCACTGTGCTCTGGGAAATACACTGTGAAGCAGCAGGCTGAGTTTGAGAGACCCCAGCTATGCTCCTTCAGAGAAAAAATTTGGAGGCATTTCATTTTACATGGAGAAAGCCTTGAGAGGTTTGTTTCTTCTGAAATGCTCAGCTCCAGCCACAAAGCTGCTTGGAGCAGCCCACTCTGCTTGTGCCATGCACAGCCCTGCACACAGGCAGCACAGAGGAACCTCTCAGGACCTGAGCAGGATGATCACACCATTTCTTTTGCTTTTTCTTCCATTTATTTATAATACATGCTGGAACAAGGCTGTCTCCACACCTTGTGGCTGCTGCTCTTCTACTGTCTTGAAGTCAAAATGGGCACATGCAGGGTGCACTCATTGTCACAAAGCCACTTGATCTTCTTTAATCCAGATTAATCTCTTTCCTATTAATATTCCTACTACTTTGATTTGATACCATATTGGTTCTAATTGTTCCCCAGCTCCCAGAAAGATCCAAAGACTGACTGAGCTGGAAGAGAAAATGCTCCTCCTTCTGCCACAGCTGGATCTGCCTCTGGGCAGGGTGGCACCAGTGAGTCAGGCTCTGCCACTGTGCCTGCTGCCTCTGCCATGGATATTCAGCTGCTGCCCCTCTAGCTGGCAGTTTCTGGCACTCCTGAATAAACCAGGGCCAGCTAAAATGAAACTACACAGCTTTTCACTCAGTCCATCACTCACCTGGTTGAATTAGTATTTAAAGCTTGTTCTAGGAGAAATTTAACCAGGATAAAGTTGGGTAGAGGATAAATGACATCACAGAGGTAGCAAAGGATTTATTACATTTCTGCCACAGTCATTTTTTAGTCAGAAAATAAGCTAGGAGGTACCTTGAGCACCCAATATGGCTTGCTCACTTTATTTTTTTTTTCCAGAGGATATTCTCTAATAATAAAGGCAGTTAATTTTGGTTTTTTGAAAAAGGGTGACCACTGCCCTGATCCACAGACTCTCATGTTTCAAAAATCAGGTTTAGCATAATATCCTCAGCATTACAACCAGACAAAACCACCAAGCACTTCGTTTATGGAGGAAATTCTAACCAAAGTAGGAAATCTTTACAATTTTTTTTTTCATTATAGCACAAATGTTTCCTTTTTATACTTTAATATTTCCCCACTTATTTCTTTTTCATAGAGTCAGCCCCAGAAAGCTCCTAATGATCACTCTAGACATTGTCACAGACACAGTGACCAGGAGCTCAGGAGGTTCAGGTGGCTGCTGTACAAACACCTAAATCTGTGCTAATGAGCAGAAACTCCCTGGGAGTCAGCAGAAGGAAAGGGTTGTTTTAGAACAGAATTGACTTTTGTGAAAATACTTCAGGAGAGAGGACACAGACCCTGGAAGTGCTTATTTCTTTATGGTGGTTCTTAAGTGAGAGTTTGTGTCTGTGTTTGCTCACCTAAATCCAGCCCCTATGGCACTAATCAAAACCATGGACTGCGGTGGAGGAAGAGAACTTGGGGAGTGCCAGAGGAGTTCCCAAGAATAAAAGATTACTCCTAGTTCCAAATGACTGCAGTGGATGAGAAAATTATATTTACATTCAAAAGAAAAGTTTTCTATTGCCTGAATCTCATGTAGCACTTCTCCCTGGTTTTCAACTCAAAGTTAAGTATAGATTTTCTAAGCTAAAATTAATTTCCCTGGCACTAGCTATTCAGTGACTTACTCTAGAGTATTTTAGGATTAATCACCACTGTTTTCACATGATGTCAATATTCTGCAATGGAATATGTATGAGGGCAGCTTGACTCTTCTAGAAGTAGCTGCTTTGACCCAGAAAGTCTTAACCAGAGAACTATGTTGTTTGAAAAAGTAAAAGGGACAAAAAACCCTTCTTTTAAAAGTTGCATAAGGTCATTTAAAAAATTTAGATTTTAACTTAGACCTGTTCCTAAAAGATCCATAAAGAAAATCCACCCATAACAATTAACTTAATCTTTTCCTTCTCAAGTTATTAATTTAATGACAAAAATAAATGGCTCAAATCAGAATTGTACCTCAGCTGACTATATCCCTACCAATTAAACATGCAATGAACTTACTCTCTTGACTTCTGTCTCTTATTCTTGCATCTTGGAACCCATAAAACAACAAGCAGCAAATTTAGGGCTGTGGCTTTCCACCCCTTGAGCATATGACCTGCACTTTGTTTTTTTAGAACCTCTGCAGCTTGGGGCACATCATGTTATGCTGTCTCAGGAAAACAAAACCAAAAAAGGAATCAAAAATCAAACAAACAAGACCACCAAGAACTTGCTTTTGAGTGACCAGCTTGTGAGCCAGGAGAAATATTAAGAATGTGCATAGATGTTTGAATGAATCAATGCACTCATCTCTGTTTTTCTCAGAGCTGGAGTGCAGCCATCACCTTCCACAGCTAAAAATAGTGTCAGTAGGCAGCTCAGAACGATGCAAATCACCTTCCTTGGTTTTACTTAATATCTCCTGAGTGGGACAATTCATTCCTTTGAGATGGCACAGAAAATTAGTGGAGTTATACCAGCAGAGAGTAGATAAAAATCCAAGAAAATTACAAAGGATTAAGTATCATTAGTTTGAAAGAAAGCCACTTACATGACCTTTACCTCCAGCCTTTCTTAACCCTACAATTTTAAGAACATGAAAAAGTTCTCCTGGTTATTGACCATAAAACCCTTAGCCCCACATTTTAGGATAATTTCTGTTTTCTCTACAAAGCAATGATTTCTGTAAAAATTCTGTGTGTCTGATCATACCCAAGGTTGGCAGCAAAATCTCAAAAAGCTGTCAACATACTAATAAAATCCCCAAACTTTGCTTTCTCCTTTGTAATCACCAAGGGCTCATCTCCACATGCAGTCAGCAAGATAATTGAATATCATGGGTGAAAGAACACAGCCCTGCCAAGCTTCTGGGCTGACCTTGAACTCTTTGGCCGGCTCACCACGTGCAATGCCTCTGTGTGCAATTCCCTGAAGAGCAAACTCTGAGTAAGCAGATCAATTTCCAGCCATGTTTCTCAAGCATTGCATAGAAACATTCAACAATCTGAGCTACACACTGCAGTAAAACTGGCCCAAAATGAGAAGAGTTTGAGTTTGAAGTCAATTTTGATGTTAAGTTTGTTGAAGCTGAAGTATGCCATGATCTAATGCCTGGACTTGGATTGTACTAAGTATGTATGATAATATATATATATATACAATTTTTTTTAAGATAGTACAATAGATGCATGCCTCAGGCAATATGTTACTCTATGACCCAGTTCTCAGATTTTCTTTATATTTCTGTGAAAGTGTTATGGGCCTACAGAGTAAACATCATTATGCTTTCATCCACTTTACACTGTCAAAATGGCAGCTAATATAACTATGATGGTCTCATTTATTAAGCAAGATTACACACAAGGCAGTTCATCATCCAGGAGGAAATTAGTAGCCAGTTGTTTTCACATTACTGTGCACAGTGATGAGTCTACAGCTGTGGGTCATGCAAGATTAAAACAAGGCAGGCAGAGGAATGTGGTGCCCTCTGTTTCACACTGAGTGCTCCTGAGACACCCTCTGCAATGGTTAACATCAAGAGCCAAAGGGTCAGCATTCTTTGGAGAAAACAATGCAAGCAACTTATTCCCAGTGCTTTTTTTAAATTCTTTTTTAATGGGAAATTGCATTGTTTCCTACCATCAGCCAGCTCAAGATGCTCAAGATTGTCTGTTGTCATTTGCTTCTGTTTGGGTTCCTCCCAGGACAGGGTGACAGCAAGGACTAGTAATCACAAGAACAGAAGCCTTATTATTTTTCAAAACACAGCAGTCAGGGTTCAAAAGGCAAGAGGCCCTTTTAAGATACCCAGGCATAATCTGAGTGCTCCCCTTGCAAACAAAATTTGTAATTAAAGCTGGCATTTGTGAGCAGCCTGCTAGTGCTGGTCATGCTGCTAACAAGCAGAGGGGACATGCCTTGTGACACTGGCACACAATCCAGGCTGCTCCTGCAGGAAGCACACACCAGGCATGAGAGGATCTCAGATGGCCTAGAGGGAACCCAGCTGAAAGATGTTTGGGAAACAAAATGGTTATGTAGTCACAGTAGGGAAATAGGAGATGAAACAAGGGATTTAAGATCACTGCTTTGCTTTCCCACAAGGTTTTCCTGTCGCTTTGCCTTCCTCCCATCTCCTTCTATATAACGCAGAGGAGTCAATTTTTATTTTTTTAATATTCTGAAATTGAGAACTTGGAAAGCAAGATAACAAAAGAGTGACAGGATTGAATATTCAGAGCAAAACTCCTGCATGGGAGATAGAAAATAATTTGGTTCTCCAAAACCCTGTAATCAAGAATTAAGTAGTAAAATGCATCTGATTGTTATGCAGGTCATTTTCTCAGATAGAAGGATGGAGCAAACCCAGCTTACTTTTCCTTTTTTAATTTTTTTTTTTTTTTTGTAATTTAAATAGGTTTTAAGTAGCATGGATATTATGGCTTTGGAGATCACAGACATATTTCAGGTCTCACATTTTTATTACTTACACTGGGATGTAGGAAAAAGGACCTTGGGTAATCCAGTCACGTAAATTATTTCATGTTTTATTGAAAACCTCACCATCACCAGGAGAAGATCTTAAAACAGTCAAAAGGCATATACCATACAGAATCAAATTTATATACAGTTAATTGCTTTGAAGAAGGAAGAACAAGTGGAACCCTTGAGACTGAGAAGTGTGTTAGCACTAAATGTGTTAATCTGTTCCGCTTGGCTTCTCAACAGGGGAAAGCATCCCCAGCTCTGTCCTCTCAGAGAGGCTTTTCAGAGCAGATTACAGCTCTGCACCTTGTTCCAAGCATTTGTCTGCAAACAAGCAGGAGGAAAGCAGCACTGCAATTATCGGGATCAGATAGGCTGAAAAGGGGAACACCCCTGGTATAGGAAATGCATTTGGTGGCAGTCTGAAACATGCCATGACTCACTCACATCCATCCCTTCTTATCTTCAAAGGGCAATGGAATAAAGGCAGGGTAGACGATGAGAAAGTCCTTCTCTATTCAAAGAGACATTTCTGCTAAGCATTTCTTACCAAGGCCACGTAGCTAATTAATAAAAAATTAAAAAATAGATGAAGCCAAAACAGAGAGAAGACATTTCATAGTATGGAGCATTTGCTTGGAAAGAGGTGATATGGTAAAGACAAGCCTGAGGTTCTTCTGTCTTCAGTGAGGTCTCTGAATGGATACCATGACTCAGGAATGATGGATAAGGTGGCAAACAAAAGCATAATGATGAGTGTGGACTTGAAGGTAATCAGATCCCCTTTAAGAGCTTTCCCTGAACAATAATTTTTGCACCACCGGGTTTCCAGAGGCAAATCAAATGCTTAAACAGAAAAAAAGGAAGACACAGCATTTTGAAAGGGGTGACATACAACAAACCCAGGGAAGAGAAACAGCAGAAAAACACAGGAATATGGATGAAAGAAAAAACCATCAGTGTTCAAATCTCAGTACTGATAATATTGCTGTGACAAGCAAAGTACTTCTGAAAAAGAATCAGTTTAGATCCAGCCAGGAGGGAGGCTCAGACACACATTCCTCTGCTGTTCCACCTGGTGAGCAGAAACAGGGAGCCAGCTCCCCCAGCAGCCAGGCAGAGAAGGCAGAAATCACAGGGTTCCAGAGAGCAAACTCGTGCCTCTGTGCTTGCTCATAACCTATTAATCTGACAGAGATGCTGATTTAAACCCAGCTCTGCTGAGAGCAATCCTCCACAGGTCCACTGGCATAAGGAGCCAGAGACAACTATAGCAGTAGCATGGCACAGTGTAAATTGTTAGAAGCTGCAACAAATAACAAAATAAATACAAATGAATGCAGTGATGGGGAATTAGCAGCTTCTCTAAAGACAAGCAGTGTCACAAAGATGTGTTGCACTTTTGTTTTAAAGAGTCAGCGTACATCAAGAAGTTTCAGTGATTTTATACAGTTTGAAAAAGTCCTCAACACAGAGCATTCCTGCTGCAAATAAGGGACAAAGCCCCTATACAGACAACTGCAAGTTGTGATTCTGGCTTCTGAACAAGGCTGAGCAGGATTACACACTCAATTCTCATGCTGTCAAAGGGTTGATGCATTCTCTCCAACTTGCTTTTCTTAGTTATTGCTATTTCCCTAGAACACCACATCCCCGAGGGACAAGCCCACGTGAAGCAGTGCTGTACAAGAGAATAAAACCCCAAAGTTGCCTACATTAGCACACCACACCTTCATTCTTTCACCCAAAGCAGGACTACTTCTGTGGCTGATTTCAAATTTCATTTTAAAAAATCTCACTCAATATTACATCTCCTCTTGCCCCTGAAAGCTCATTTCACCATTTATTAATGCCTTTCAAAAACTTTTTCTGGCAGATCATCTCCCTGCTCTCTATGATAAAACTTGTTGTACTAATTTCTCTTCCCCAGTGATGTTTATTCCCTCAAATATTTGCAGAACATTGCCAAGTCACCTTGCAATGCCTGCTTGGAGCCCTCCTATCTCATCTGCAGCCCTTCTGCACACAGCCAGCCGCTTCCCCCTGCCTCCTTTATCATTTGTCTTGTTCATCTTGTCAGTTAGTTTCCCTGACCTCTCCTTTCCCTTTGTTTTGTTGGTTTTTCAGCCCAGCCCTGTGAGGCAGGTGCAGATGAGCAGCTTCCCCACAGTGCAGCCATGGTGGGACCAGGAGGGGCTGATCCCCTTGGTCCCATGTGAAGGGAATGTTTAATTTAATTCAATTCCAGGGGAATGAAACGGTGCATGACAGCACCCAGCAGCCCCTCACACAGCACCTGTGCTCACATCCAGGGAGCTCCTCCTGTCACTGCAGAGCTTCACTGTGGGCTTGGAAGGTTGGAATTGCTGCCAAAACTTCTCCCTGTGAGGGTCCAGGGCAAGCACAGCCCCAGCTGCTCCCCAGGATGGGACACTGAGCTCATTCCCGTCCTTGCTTTCCTGTGTTCCTTGTGCTAGGCTGGGAGAGGTTATTGCACATCCCCATACACACACTTTTTCCTGAACATAGGTGTTATTTATGGTTGAGTGGAAGATAATGGAGTTTTCTGTCTGTGTGGGTATGGCATACTCACTGCAGTGATTTTCTGTTTCATTCATACACTCTGCAGCTTCCTTCCTAGTCCTGCAAGAAAATAAAACACATCTGTATTGAGAGATACAGATATATCTGGGGTTTTGACAGACCTGGATGCTGCTGGCCCATATAAGATTACATTCATCCCAATTTATCAGAGCAGTGGTTACACATGCGTACTGAGGAACTCTATTATCCTGTCTTTAATTTACTCTCAAGGAGTTCATCTCTCAAAAATCCATATCAGAGCCCCTTTCTCAATTATTTTAGCCAGGGAGGGGAGAGGTCTTTATCTGATCTGATAATGGAGCTATTTGGCTCAGCCCAGCCATTAATCCACCTGACAGCTTTCCTATGAAAAAGCAGAATTTTCATCCTACACTCCAATTTATTTCATCATCTGCACTTTCCTTCTCCAACCCTGGTTGGTAGTAATAATGAGAACTGTCTAGAAAAATATATAAATATGGCACATGTGTATAAATACAGATAAAGCAAGCTGGCACAAGTGTGAGAAGAAGTGAATACTGCCTCTACAAGAATTTTTAGCTCAAGCATTTGCCTTATGGAAACTTAAACTAGTCACCTTAATTGAAAATATCCCAACACAAATTCCTATAAACATTCTCAATAAACAAGCTCTTTGCTTTGTTGTGTGTGGAAGGATTGTTTCCTGAGCAGGGGGACATTGATTTTGTTTTATTCTGGTTTTGTGTAACTCCCTATCACAGCAGTTCTCTGCTCTTGGTGAAAAACGGTGTATTGTAATTCCAAAGTAAGATTTACTCATTGCGGTAACACTCCAGGTATCATGGAGCAAATCTGGAAAAGAGACAAGCCTGCAATGTGGATGTTGAGCTCTCCTGCCTGACCAGCTCCTCTGCAGTTATCTTTTGCTGACAGCATCTGACAAGGCTTAGAGTTGGACAAGCAGAAATCCCAGTGAAGAAGGAGTTTTCTTGTTGTTTTTTTTAAGTAAAAAAAACTCTGATATATAAGGCAGCTGCTAAAAGAAATTACATTTTACCCAGTATTAATAATATTTACAAAGTATTTTTTATTTAAAAATGCCAAACTTGTGAAACATTTAGCCAAAATGTATTTTAAACAGAAAGAATGTTTTGAAATTATTTCCAAACTCTCTGTTTCTTTTCAAAACTTTGGAAGCAGAAGATAACGTTTTTCAGGTTCAAAAGAGCATTTCCAAAGTTAGAAGAATTCTACTAATAAATGTGGGGAACACTCAGTCACTCTCACCTCCTGCCACCTCCCTGTTCTTACAGGTGGCAGTTCAGAAACATTTCAAACGAGGTCAGGAGAGGAAAAGAAAAAAGGATTTTCCCCATAAGGACATGCTGAGGAAAAGACAAATCAGAATTTTTACTTTTCCTGCTTCTATATCTACATTTTAGCTCCAAAGTCACTTAAAGATAATTTCCATCCATGCAATTGAACACTTTCATTTTCATCACTTCAAGTGCTTAGTTGAAAATGAAAGCATGAAAAAGGAACACAGCCATGCTGGAGCATCTCCTCTGGGTTTTTGGGAATGCTGTATTTTCTGGTTAGATTTTTGGTCCTGCAGATGATGAGAGCTCAGTGTGCAGTGGGTGTGTCAATGGCATAACCATGCCATGGCAAACCAGCCACAGTTTGAGACACCTCAGTGGCCATGCCTGAATATTTAAATAAACCACCCCTTTCCACCTCCTGCCAAAGCAGCACTGCTGCCACTGGCACCTCTGCTGTTCCCACCTCTGCTGTCAGTACAGTTCCCCAGGGGAGAACTGGCTTGAGATACAAGTACAGAAATAAAAATGCAACTATAAACTGCCAAATAGCCTGAATATTCTGTTACTGGTCACGATGGTTTAGCCATTTTATATTTTTTATTTTTGAGGCATCCTTTTCTTCTTTGTGCTAGTTCTATAACAAAAAAATGGTACCATGTATGGATTTTTTTTTTGAAGGCCTTCAACAAGGATGTCTGTCTGCCCCCCACCACACTCTCAGCCTTTTGAACTGACTCAAGTCCTGCTGTGACTGAGCTGCCCTGAAAGTTTGCCACACAATTTACACTGCTTCCTGTGCAAAACTTAAAGTCTTTACGGGTCTAGAAATGAGAATGGACTTCTGTTCTATAAGAGGGGCTATATATCAGTTTATCAGCAATTTTGTAAAGGCAAACATTAATGGAGATGAAAAATAAAGATACATTTTCAATTACGTCTCCTAAGCCCAGCAAACACTCATAGCAAACTCTGGCCTCCTCAGGTTCATCTGCCCATGTCTCTCTCATCTATGTTTCTTCTGCACCCCTAACCTGGAAAAGGAGAACAATTGATGATGTGCAAAAAGAGGGACTTCCATTTATTTATTTCTACAAACACTGCCTAAGTGCATTTCAAACTTAAGGCAGCTCACAGAAATCATTGGTGGCATAAAAATTGAGCTAAAAGGATTTATATGGCTTGGATAAATTTTAAACTACTTTAAACATTTCCCTGAAGTAAATTTTCTTCCTTCTACAGAGCAGTATTAAAAGAGGGAGACAAGAAAAAGCAATTTAATTAACCATTCCAAGGAGTTTCCAGGACAAATTCTTAACTAGCTCTGAGATTTCCTACTTGTAACTCAACCCTCTGATTAAGCTTCTTTGGGTAAACATGCTTACATTTATGTAAAATATTTTGAAATCAAATGATGAAAATTTGCCTTAACAGTTCTTTTACAGCAGGGCACGATTCTTGCAGTGCCTGTTTGTTTCTTCTTGGCCCTGACAGGATGTGCTTTCTAAGAAGTGAGCCTTGCACACCCTGCTCAGCAAAATGGGTGACTAGGAGCACCACTGGACCATGGAAAGGAGTGAAATGAAGATTTCACTCACAGAGAGAGCATCACACAGGCAGTGACTGGTACAGTCACAAAGGTTCCATCAATGCAGGTCTCACATTCCTGGCTCTGGCAAGGGCTGCATGGACTATCCCTCTATAACAGACATTTTATCTAATAGCAACATTCATTCTTTTTTTTTTTATTATTTTTTCATATTCTCCCAACAGCTCCACAGTCCTGAGGGAATAAAGCCAAACAACAAAACCGTAAGTACATAAATACCAAACTATTTTCAAGGCAAATATTTTAAAAGCAATTTGGATGTTCAGAAACATAAGTCTGTATGCAAATGAGTTATAAACATTAAGAGACTTTAAATGTGTTAGTTATTTATAAAATACTTCCTCTTGACATAGTTACTGCTTTCTTTCATGACTTTGTTCATCAGGCACCTATGCCCTGCAACAAACATACTTTTTTATACACTTAGCTCAAATCAAAGATAGCACTATCTGTTATCTAAAGAGATTGTATGACAAGCAGGGATCACAACTAATGGTCCATAACAGATTTTGTCTTTAATCACTAAAGTATATCTCTAGTTTACAGAATAAAAACTAAGTGGGGAAGATTGTGCTGGTGCCAAAACCAGCCTGTCCTGCTGGGATGCCCCTCACTTTGCATCTCCACCAGGGCCAAAAGAACTGTGAGCTTTCACAGCTTTTGGCACACTCCATTTTCTCTCCACTTTGTGGCCTGGACCCTGCAGCACTAAACTCATACCTAACATAAATGCTGCACCAACCACTACAACTGCCTGTAAGTCCTCACAAGCATAAAACCTAAAAGCAGGAATTTTTTTTTCTTTTTCCCAGTCTGAAAATTCTTTTTGCTTCTTGGAAACAATTTCCTTCAAAAATCACAACCACCCTCAAGGGGACTTTCTGGTAGTTACCTCATTTTTGAGCTGCTCTTTTACTCATCCTTCCTTTTTGCCTCCCCACTCACACTGCCTCCCCTTCCCATATCATGCATCATCAAATTTATAGAATGGAAACCATTTAAGACACCAAATTATTGCTGAAGGTGAACAGGACATGAAAGTCAAGCAGCATGCTGTGCCTGCCTCTTGGGATTCCTCACATATTGCATTCTGTACTTTACTCATCAAAATGTCATGCTCAGAAAGTTACACAGCCAGAAGAATGGGGGAAACAACAGAAAGGAGAAGGGAAGAAGAGGCTTGACCCTCATACTATTGCTCATGTTTGCCTATAAAAAAAATGGAAAAAGATTCCCGAGTCTGACAGCAATCCCAGCCATCTCCACAGTGCCTAACACATGAATAATGTGTTGTCAGCTCAAAAAAGAGCCCAAACCTGCTTGTCTCCAAAGGCCATTTTACAGCTGGCTTTTATATCTGACATGAGGGAAAGAGAGATTGCATCATCTCAGATCTATGGCACTCGCTGGGAATGCAGCTGCTTGCTGGAGTCACTTCCATGATAAACATGTCACTTCTGCAGGAAATTGATGGCAGCCAGAACTGTCACTTCTCTAATTCATTTTTCCCAGTCACTTTGTCCTCCTGGTTCCAACGTGCTTTGTAGACTGAGAGTCAACACATCTATTGATTTCCTTGGTGCATAAAGGTAAAAATATTTTTAAAGTTTCTGACTGAACTGGGTCCAAACATTTTAATACTTTGATGTTGTCCATTTCAATAAAATGAATTAAAGTTGAAGAAAGAAAGATGGAGACATGTAAACTTTAGAGAAAAAAAGCCTGATTTTGATCAAATCAAGT
The DNA here is from genome assembly GCF_037042795.1 of Molothrus aeneus. NCBI lineage: Eukaryota > Metazoa > Chordata > Aves > Passeriformes > Icteridae > Molothrus > Molothrus aeneus. The sequence goes on from NC_089653.1 coordinate 16,812,993, forward strand.
ACCTTTGAGAATAGCAGGTCCTGTTAACGTGCAGTTTAATACTACTTGGTTATAGCAGTATTTTGTTTGTTCTTGCCTTTAAACAGAAACATAACCCAGTCTGTGCATACAGATTCCTCTTCAGATGCTTGGGAGTAGATAAAGTTTCTAACAATGCCCAAACATGATCCTCATAACTCACAACAGTACTTACATCTTTACAAAATGAAGGGATTTTTTCACAGGGTTATAGATAATTTGGGTCAGTATAGTGTATTCTGGGCTATGAATGTGCCAGAATATCTCCTTTGATTGCTCCCATATGGAGTCACACTCTGTGCCTACCAGGGCAATGCATCTCCTTATGAATTTCTGCCTTTTCACCAGCCACCCCTGGTAACTACTCAATATATCTGATTGATTGAAGGTTGGCATTTAGAAAGAAAGGGGAAAAAACCCAAACAAACAAAACACACATACACAGAACACTCCTTTTTTTGTGCTTGTCTGCTAGATCAGTGGATCTCTGCTGCTCTGTTTACAACATTGCTGACACTTCTGTGGCACAAAACAGATTTTGCAGAACCCCACTTTTGTGTTTCTGGCTTCCCTGCAGGAGAAGGCAGCAGCACAGAAGGGATGAGGAGAGGAGAGCTGTCTTTGTGGCAGTCTGTCCCAGCCACAGCAGCAGTTTGGGAGGGAGCAGGGGCAGCCTGCAGAGTGCCACACATGCAGCTCTGCAAATCTCCCCGGGCTGAGGAGAGGTGCAGAGCAGCAGCTCTGCCCACAGGATGCCTTGTCAAGTCAGATCAGTGCAGAGCTCTGGGCTGGACCTCCACCAGTTGTATAAAACTGTCCATGAGAGCTCCTGGCCAGAGCTCTACAGACACGAGCTGGGCTCAGAGCTGACCACAGATCCCCCAGTGCTGTGGGGACAGAGATGTACTGCACCCTCTGATCACTCCCTGGCTTTCCCCAGGTCATTGCCAGAGCAAAACCCTCCTCTTTGCTGCATGCTAGTGGGGCAAGCACTGGATAGAAATTGCCACTGTGACACAAAGCATGTCCTTTCACTCTTTTCTTCCCATTTTTCTTCCTGTGCTTGCCCCAGAGTGCGAGTCCTGTTTTCCTTTCCATGACATTACATCTGTCAAACCTGTCACATCTTGCATTTATTCACACAAGATGCAAAAGTTAAAGCAGGTGCTACAGATGCTTCCTTGATTAGTGCAATGTGTTGATATTGTTTCTTGATATTTCACAAAGGAAGAGAGAGAATGAAAGATAAAAAGAGAAAGGGAGAGCAGGGGTAGCATCAGATGAGAAAAACGGCTTTAGAGTACCTTGTTCTGCTGTGATGGCTTCCATCAGACATGCCCAGCAAGGTAAAAGAAGCATTTTTTCAAACAGATGGTCTCAAAGTCTTTAGAGCATTACAGCTCCGAGCAGCAGCATAGCTCACTGCCACCCACCGGGGAGAGCTGTGCCAGGAAGGAGACACACTCAATTTACCTGCCTGCCTCAACAGCCCCTCAATGCCTGCTCTGCTGAGGTGTTCAAGTGCACCTCATCAAAGGCAGCTGCTACAGGGACACAGCTGAGACAATGGACAAGAAATAAAAGCCTTTTGTTAAGGCAATGAATTTGCATTCTGAGAACAGAGGAACAAACCACAAAATCTCTGTGACAAGGTTTATGTCACAGCACAGCTTGTGGACAGTGTGACATTAGATCCAGCCACCTTCTCTTCCTAAAAATGCAATGGAGGCAGTCAGCACATGGTGGAAATTCACATTGCAGTAAGCTGGTTGCATCCAAAGTTGTGCTAATAGTCTACAGGTTATATAGAACATAGTGCTGGTGCCATGCAGAGCCAGGCTGCCAGGCACTGGTGGGCATGCATATTGCACACACTGGAGAGGATCCTTTAGTCAGCACAAGAGACTCATTTCCAGCTGTCTAGACAGACAGTAACTCTGAGTTTGCAGCTTGCAGTAGGTCTGTCTGCTTTGCAAAAGATGGAGTAAATACAGCCCAGGTTTCTGTTCACTGTATGCAGAATGGATATAATTAAAGCATTCTCTTTTCCTTTCTTGTCTACTAAACTTGTAGGGCTTTAGAACAAAAAAGAAATGTCTCACCAAAATGGATTTTTATTTTAAATGGCCAGCTGGAGTCCAGACTCTTTAGGTTCCTTTCTCCAGAAGCAGAAATCAGTGCCTCTGTTGGATATGATTTGGGCTGGTGCAGAGCATCCTGAGACAACAGATCTCCTGCAATAATGACCCTCAGACACCCTCAGCAGGCTTTGCTACCCAAAGATTTATTTTGCTTAAAGAAAGGGCTATACCTCTGTACCAGTGCATCAGAAATGAGCCTTCAAATCAGGTTCACCCCAGGCCATGAAAACAGAAAAAAAATACTTTCTCTGAAATTTGCCTAAATTGGCATGTTCTTTTCCAGCTGCTGCCCCCTACTTGAGTGGAGCTGGCAGATTTATGCATTCAGTATGTATTCACTAAAACTACTTCTACCTAATGATAAAGAAAATATTAGTTCATAAATAACCCTAGGCAGTGGCAGGCCTGAAATGTATACATTAGTAACTTATATCTGTGTGCAGCAAACTGAAAAATGACAGAGTGCCCCAGCAGTGCAACCAGGCAGAGCAGAAAGGCCACCCCTGCTCCCAGCACAGGCTCAGCTGGCAAGTGCTGAGTCTGGTCCTGCTGCAGATTTGCTGTTGCATGAGCTGCCAGTGCCTGAGTCAGACAGAAAGGGCAGAGACAGCCTCCAACCACACCTGGGTGCAGGGGGCTGCCACAGAGAGCTGGCAGGGGGTGGCCCCTGATCAGACACTGCTGGGTGCTGCTTCTCACCCACCACCTCAGATATTTCCCCTGCTCTCCTGCTGCAGGAGACAGAATTTCTTATTTTTCATGCAGGCATTTAACAGATCGATTTTTGTTATTCTTCCTTTTGAAGGTAAATCCCAGAGCTGCTGGGCTGGACCACCTCCAAGTTTTGCAGTCAGGGATTTCCACAGAAAGAGCTGACAATGCAAATGGCTCCAGCAAAGGCTTTTTTCATGACCCTAGTGACCTTTTTATTTTGAGCAGATAGCAGCTTTTATCTCTTTGCACCATTTGGTTCTCATATTTTTATATCACTGAGTGATATAAATATCTCTGATGCTGCTACCTGGGGAGAACTGGCACAAGAAATTCCTTCATGTGGATCTGTAAAACACCTCCTTGCTGAGGCCCAGCACCCCAGCTGCCCCAGGCTGGGGCACTCACTTTGAGCACTTCACTCTCACACTGCTCTGTCCCCTTTTAGTCCGTTACTGAATGAACAGAGCTCCTCTCCCTATAAAAACCTGTCACACTTCAGTTGTGTTTCAACGACCACAGATGAACACATCAGCTAATCAAAACACAGCCATGCCAGTCCATTTTCCTCTCAGTGAGCCCATCCTCACTTCAACTCCAGCCTGGCACAGGTAACAGTCTGAGAGAAAAAAGTTAGCCACAATCCTTTTTCTTACCTCACTCCTATTCAAACTCTTTCCTTAAAAGAGACCAGCCTAGCAATTATTAGAGTTCACAACCTCTTTCTTAATTACCTACATAAAAATCAAAGCTCTGCAAAACACAGGAAGACTATGAATAAACTGCCTCATGTTTTCCAGAAACCTAATTGCCTAATTATTAGTGTTTTTAAAATATGATTACACATGAATAATGAAGAGAAAATTCCTTTGCATTTTTGTATTTCCTCTATACTGTATATGGGCAAGCCTCCACTAATCAGATATTCCCTTCAGCAACAATGCAACCCATTATTTCTGAACTTTTAGTACTTTCATCCTGTAAGCTCTGGAGCGGTGTGACCAAGGAGACAATCAGCTTAAAGGCATTTGGATGCTAATGAACTACAGATGTGCTGTTCAATAAGCTGAGAATGACAGCGCCTTTAACTCCACCTTCACTCACTCTGCAGCGAGCACCAGAGCTGGGGAAAGACAAGGAAGAAAACAGAAACACAGGACATAGTGTACACTAATCTCTGGCATCAATGTTTTGCATTTCTCTCTTCCAGGCAGGAGAAGAGAATGCCTAAGTCCAGGGTCTGGATCCTAAATGAAAGGATTGGTATTTCTCTGAGGTTACAGCCTCCCATCAGTACCTCCAACTTCTATACAGCAGCACTAAACACATACTCTCATGTACCCTAACCTCAGGATTACCCTGGCAGAGGGATGGATGAACAAAGGATCAAGAATGGCATGCCCAGAGGGTGTGTGGTGGCCAGAAAGCCGCTCAGGCCAGCAGGGAATGGCAACAGGGGCTGCGACCAGGCTGCTGGTGGAGGCAGCCCTGCGGGCTCCTGGCTGGGAGTGCTGCCCCAGCTGCCATGGAACCGGCCCGTGGAGGGGCACACAGGGCAGCACACGGGTACATGAGAGGTGTGTATCAGAGTTGAGTAAAGAATAGTTCATTTGAAAAGTCCCCAGCTGAAGGAACAGTGTTCAGTTGTGAAAATTTTGCCAGAAATCTTCTAAGGGATATATCTTGTAAGGTCACAGAAGGGCAGTGGGTACCTCAAATTCAAGTGGAAGGTAAATATTTAACAAAAAATGACAAGGTTCAACTCATTACTTCAGCTTAGATTTTGAGACATGCTGTCTTTCACCATTATTCATGTATTATTTTCCCAGACAGATGATGTCAGCACTGCAATTATTGATGCTGGTGCCAGCACTCATCTTCTGGGCTGGCCCAGCACCCTCACAAGATTGAGACTGTGGTAAGTGTTGTGCTGACTGACCCTTCAGGAACAGGAAAAGGGACAAAAGGCAGAGCCACAGCACTTGGCCAAGCTGCAAATTTTGCAAGTTTATCTTCTCATTCCCCCTGCCAGCCTGAAACTGCTGTAAGCAACACCATGGACAAATGAAAGGCTGCTTGCAGTTCATCTCTGACAAACACAAACATCATATTACACCAGTGGAATCCAACTTTAATTTCACATCCAGATAGCCTTTAAACCAGCCAGCTGGTAATGTGCTTTGATGAGTTATTAACACTTTTGAGAAGACTGATGTCCTGTCAATAGCATCGATTTAACAGTAATGGCTTTTTAGAACATCACCTCTTTCCAAACGAAGGTGCAGGGAATTTGTTTAGGTTGCAAAAGGCCAGGCAGGTAATGGGAACTGCACCACTGCTGCTGCAGGATTTGTGTTGTTCCCTGTCTCCCTGACACCTGTGTCTGCTAATTGATAAAGATTTGAGACCACACCAAAGTGCTTGTCTCTCTCCACTTCACCTAGCAGCTAATAAATGTTTCCAGCATTCCATCCTTTCATTACTGAGTCAATTGAGGGGAAAATAGGTTTGCTCCTTGAGTCAAAACATCCCTGGAGAATTTGAGGTGCTGTTTGCATCTCCTTAAAGATTGCAGTCTCCTTGCATTTTTAAAAGAGGACTGTGAAAACCTCTGAGAGAAACTTCCCCGGCTATTCATTTGCCTAAAGACAACGGTGTGAGATGTGCAGAGCAATTCTGAGACACAACAGGAGAAAACCACAGCTAGATTTAGGGGGGGAAATACCCTTCTAAAATTCAATGGAGAAACACCACTTTTATGTAAGCTTGTATTTCTGGTAAAAAAAAAAAAAGCAGAAAATTGCTTAAAAGCAAATAAAGAGGATTATCATATTTCCATATGACTAATGTTTGTTGCTTTTTCTTCCAAAACCCCCAATCAGTTTTGTTTGTTTCTCTTTGAACAAGGATGCTTTTCCACAACCATACAGATGTAGCAACACTTTGCGGTAATTTACACTTGTTTCGGACACCTGAATAATCTTAATGACTTAGAGTTTAGCTCGTTTGCCTTTGTTTATGCTCTCACTTTTTACTGATCTGGAGACACTCGGGTGTCTCTCATTCACAGATCTCATGTCAGTATGATTCCATACTTACATGGTGATTTCTCTAAAAACTAAAGTAGCTATTTGCCCCCTATCATTAAAAAAAAAAAAAACAAAAAAAAAACCAGAATTTGGAGTTCAACATCCAGGGACTGCAAAGCTGTTACTCTTCAAAGCTGAGACTGAAAGTGTCTTACATCACTTGCCCTGATCAGCTTTCCTCCCATGACTCAGTGAGGAATTGCCACAGACAGGTATACATCCATCAAGTTGACCAAAAAAGCAAAAGAAAAGAGATTATTAAAAAAAGAAAAAAAATTGAAAGCATGCAGCTGATGCTTTAAATTCTTCTTTTTTTCTAATTTTCAAAAGATGGTTATAGGATTGCTGCTTTCTTTATGGATATTTTAACTTCTTAGCAAAAGAAATCACAGATTTCAGAAATAAAGTGAATAAGCAGGGGAAAACATGCACATTGTAAAGTAAAACTCACGTCCCTCTGGACTTCTGAGGGGAGGAAAAACACAGAAGACAAGGATACTGATGTCTGAAACAGGGAAGCCAGAAGAAAAGTAGATGAATTTTGGTTTCACTGACCAGGACATGTACACGAGGTTAAAAAGGAAGAAGACAAACTCAGGAGAAATACCCAGAGCCTCAGGAAGGAGGAAGATGAAGCACATAGCCACCATTATGTGATCTGGCAGGCACTGGGAAGTAAATAAATGGAAAATTGTAAAAATGAGAGTGCTGCCTTTGAATCAGAGTTTTGGACACTGACAGAGATTTCCTCTGGCATGGAGCAAGGGGATTGCTAGGATTTTAATAAACAATTTTGGAGACAAAAAAACAAATTTTTCCCATTAAAATAATCTTTTTGGGGGCCTTTTGAGATTTCTGCTGTGAGCATTATTAATGTTTGAGAGCTCTGATCCTTTTTTAAAGTCTTTCTCCCTGCTTCTCCTATCCATAAGGGAGAGGTGGAAAAGGTTTCTTAAAAATGAAGGAGGCAGGTAGAAAGAGAGAGCTTTTCCCATGGGATATTACAGCATTCATGCATTCCCATGAAGAACTTTTTCTTGATTTTTTCTCCTCCTAAAAGTAGCAGTGGAATAAAAGATTTCACCAGAGATTACAAATTAAACTCAGTGCAGCATTTGAGGAAGTCTCTAATGTTTGTGCAAGCTGGGACTTCTAACAATGAGTGGCACAGGCAAGATCTGGACTGTTTTCCTGCAGCTCCCTGAATCTATCTCTGCTGATCATCCCCGCCTCAGGCTGCTCTTCTTGGGTCAGATCCAAAGCCTGTTCCAAACAGAAAGGTCCTCTAAAGCTAATTGGGTTTAGGAGGAAACTCCAGGCACTCCAGGCTTGCTTTGTGCCACCCTCCTCTCCTCCCACCACTGCAGTAGGAGATGCTTTGTGGCTACCATTGCTGTGCAATTGATGCCAGGCTGGTTTTGTGATGTACACTGATAGGAAATACAATGAAGTAGGCACCTCCTTTTCCCTTGGGAATTCAGCCAGGACAACGCGTTTCCTAATGGACATATGCCAAGGGCTGACAGAAGATGTGGATCAGAGTCAAGCATACATTGTTTCCATTGTTTGCTTTGCTGCCTAGGAGGGATGAACAATCACCAAGGAACATCGCTCTATCAAGCAGCCTCTCTGCAAAAGCCACCACTGCACTTCACCCAGCCCTGCTCCCAGCAGCTCCAGCCACAGCAATACTGGCACCAGCTCACAGAAAGGCCCCTAAAACTCCTGCAAGAGACAGGAAACACTAAGCAGGCACCCAGAGTTAGTCTTTCATTTTGAGCACACAGTAAGCAGAAAGAAGCCTATGAGCCAGTCAGTTTGAAGGAGCCCCCATTTCCTCTGCCCTTGGAAATAAGGAGCCTTTTTAGAGGTGCCTACTAGCCAGAAACCACCTGACTCCTTCTCTTAGACACCTGGGAAGCCACCAGCACCCACAGAACTTGTTCCACTTCCCCCAAAAAGTCCTAATTACTCCAAGTAGCCTGTTCCAAGCTTAGATACACGAGTAGAGGTAGCCCAGCTACCACAGACACCACTTTACTTTGCTGCTCTTCTGCTGACACTCCCCAATTCTTCCATAAATTAATGGCAGTTGTGTGTTTCCAGCTCCATCTTCCAAGTCTCCCAGCAAAATTTTTCTCCCAATTTTAATTGTATTAACTGTTGGTTTTCAAAATCCTACAGTAGATTGCCTTCTTCTCTGCCCTTTCATTTAAGTTTTCCAATACAGTACCCTTGTACTGCACAGAATACCATGTGAGCAACTTTTATATGTGTGAAAAACGCGTATTTTATGATTGACTTTTTGCAAACATTAAAATAAATATTATATGTGTTATGTTAGAAAGTAATGCTGCATTAATTCTCTTAAGTAGTGTGTTAAATATAGTTTTAGGTTATAACATAAGGTTAAAATTGAAACGATGCTATGCAAGACACTTTTTTTAAAGAGAGGTACTTGCATCAGATAGCAGCCACAGGACACCTAAATCTTTCAGAGAAAAAGAATTTATTGCTCCCTTATCAGAATAAAGGAACTTCATCCTGCCTCACTCAGCCTGAAGATGCCGTCAGGATTCAGAGGAAGAAGCTGACACTGCCCAGACAGAATCCTGTGTTTGAATGGAATTTATGCATCATGGATGTATGAGGTGTATGAATATGCAACAGGCTATTGCTTTTAAGGGTTAATCCTCTGTTAACAGGTGTCCTTTTTCGGGCTTATTTTGCCCAGAAAGAGGTACCTGGACTGTCTGTAACTCTTTGTTTCCATTGTCTTGTATTGTCCTAGTCCTAATTGTCCAAATTTTTATTACTCTAAATTTATTACTATCTTTACAAACATTTTATTACTATTAAACTTTTAAAATTTTAAAAACAAGTGATTGACGTTTTCACATATGGAAGAAACTCTAAAGCTATTTAAATCCTAAACTCTAAGAAGAGAAGGAGAACTGCCTCTGTTTTCCACAAAGCTCTGCAGCTTTCAGAGAACAAGGAGACATGGCTGCAATATTTCAGTATTTCTGGAAAGCTTGCTGGTGCAGAAGAGGCTTTTCCCCTAGTTAACCTTCACAGGGAGAGTCAAACTACACAAAAAAGAAGGAACCAAAAGCCCAGCCCCGAGGGCTCCCATGGTTATTAGTCATTTCCATCTCACGCTGCTTTTCTATCCCCTTTCTCTAATAAAGCAGTGCAATGCCTTCTGGCATGCCAGAGACCTCATGACTGCAGGGAAATCTATTTTCCTACTTGTTCCTGACAGAAAAGCCCTGTGTCCTGAGCAAAGACCCTCTCTCAGGCAGCAGAGCTACCAGACCCCGCTTTCCTCAGCTGTGAGTGGCACCCACTTGCACTAGAAAGGAGAAATCACACCCTGAGGCAAGAAGGCTCTTGGCAGTGCTCTTGGACATGCCATTTGCTGTTATCCACGTCCCCCTGAAATATCCTTTTGCACGAGTATGGGTTTGTTTCAGGTTTTGCACCACTCAGCACTGTATCTGGCAAGTGAAACTCCCGTTAGCAGCAGAAGCAATTAGCAGAGTTTGGGTCATTAGGTAAGGATTCTTGGCAGGGCTTTTTTCCTGTAGTGGAGTTTCACTCCTAAGCTAACGAGGCATCTGCCAGCAATTACAGCCAAAGCCAGGCAACCCATCTAGTGTATACAGACTAATAAAAAAAAAGTAACTAAAATGCTTTCAAGGGTGCCTAAAAGGCAAATCTCCATGAGAAGAGAGAATTGAACTGACAGGGTGAAAGGTGTTAATTGTGGGAACAGCTACCAAAGCTTTTTGGTAACAGCCATGGTAACTTATTTCTATATATTTGCTCTCCAGTTTTGCATCTGGGAGTTCTCAGAAGGAAGTACAGGGGCAGAGTGGGTCACATTCACTGACAGCAAGTGGAGAGTCAGTCCTTTAAGACATTTTTCCAGGTACAACTTGCTTGTTTCTATATCTAGACTTGTTCACCAAGCTCACACATGACCTCAGATTTTCTCTCTCCTACAGCCTGGACAGTGTTCACACAGGGAGAAAAGAATGTTTAAAAGTGTTAACTTGCCACTGATTCACTGGAGAGTGAAAGAGCTGGAGTCAGGGGGGATGCTGATGTCAAGAAAGAGAGATGTCTCCTGTAATTCACAAATGGTTTATGCCAACAAAAACAACTAACAACTGCTAATTTTCTCTAAATCACAAAATTATAATCCATGTGCATAAAGGTCTCTTATTCAACAAGGCAGCTCATGCCCTCCTGCTCTCTGTGCTGCCTTCAATGCTGTAAGTCACTAAAGCAAACCCCACTCTGATGGCACATGCCTGGAGAATATTTCCACACACACCCCAAAACCTATCCCCATTCATATGTGTTTGAGCACAAAAGAACACATTTTTAACTAAAAAAAGTTTTGAAAGGCTGTCAGGGTGCCCTTGTGCAGGAAATGAAAGCAAATGCCATTGCTTAGGTTCCATTCCTTGTGTATCTGTGTATTATATGTCCTACCTAATCCTGCAGTGTCCCTTCCCATGCGAGTGATGGCTGCTGAAATGAGGGAAGAAACAAAAGTATCAGGCAGAGCCATGCAGGCAGCCTTTGTGCAGCTCCAGTTGCCAGGGAGATGCTGTCCACTCTGTGTCCAAATGGGAACAGCTGTCTCATTTGCAAACTGACTTGCAGGCAACAGTGAGCATGCTGTGGCCAGCAGTGAAAAAATGAGCAAAACCAGGGAAAAATAATTATGGGCACCAATAAAAATGCAAAAATAACTCAACCCCCTACCTTGCTGCTAAAATAAAATTTTTGAGCTAGCAAGGCACTTCTAATGTAAGCTAATGAAGGACATGGTTCCTTCTTAAAAAGTGTGGTTACCATAATTTCTACTTTGTACGTTAAAAAATGTCCATCCAAGACTGCTACAGCTAAGTGACTTTTTGGAGGAGGCTTATTAAAAAATCAAGGCAGTGTTTGAGAGTGATATTGTGCAACAAGCTGCTGGACCTGTGCAGATACAAGACTGAATTCCTGCCCAGGGCTCCTCTGTGACAAATCCAGGCAAGCCAGAGCTGCCCCCAGCCCTGGGCTGCTCGCACAGGTTATGGCTCTTCCTGCCCCTGTTCCCCTGGCATCACTTGCAAAGTCTAACAGGGACCAGCGCTGATGTTTAAGCTAAACATTGGTGTCACTGGGGAGAGACCACCACATCTGATTTGGGTTCAATATTTTAAAAAGTGATAAAGTGAGTTAAGGATAAATCACTGTACATGTGAAAGGCAGAATGTTTATGTAGTAAAATTTAGCTGTCCCTATTCATTTCGGGAGTCACTGTAAGATGGAAATAGCACCTTACAAGAACTCCTAACATCATTTTAAAACTAATGCTCCTTTTGTTTTCTTCTTTCAGTAAAACAAGTCAATGCACTTGCCCTTAGATCTCCTGCACCCTTTGTCTGACAGACATGCAAACCTGATCCAGTCTGAGCTTCCTTCTTTGTCACCAGTCAAATTAAAGCTCTTCTACCATTTCAGATATAAATATCTGCACGCACTGGGCAAGATTTCAATACATGCGTTTCTGAACTTCCCATTACTAGGCATGCACAAAAACAAAGAGAAGCAGTTGTTTTGAAAATGACATTGCACCCTTCTACGTATTGTTGATAATGTCTAAGTTAAAGAAGCTTTTTCATATGGCATCCTTGAAGCTGCACTCAGAATTAGTCAGCCAGATTCTTTTTTCCCCTGACAGGTAATATGTTCTGACTGCAGGGAAGGAGTTTGGGAGGGAGCCTGCCAATTTCAGTGAAGCCAGAAGAGAAATTTCAAAGACTAAAGAGGACATTTTGTTCCAGCTTTCTCAGGTTCTGTTAGGTGGATTACTTCATGAGAGCGCAGGCACACAAACTGTACAAGTGCACACAGTGCATACTGGCAGCATGTGTTGGATTAATACCAGAAAGGAATATTTTGATGAATTCACTTATGTGCTTGCATATTAAAAAAAATAAATCAGGATTTACATAGTATAATATATATATATATATTATATAAGTATATGTAAAACATGTAATTTTTCCAATTCTCCATCATTTTTAAACAGGATTTCACATTCTTTGTTTCTCCAGGTTTTCCTTTCAAACTTATTGTTAAGAATTCCTTTATCATCTATCACACTAAAACAAGAGTGATGATTTCTGTATTACCCTGCAATAAACAAATTGACTACATTTAACAGAGAGAAGTAACCATTTAAAAATAATTTTAAAAATCCAAAAAAAAAGTCACAACAGATTTGAATTTCAAGATCCTTAGGGTATTGTTATATAACAAACAGCCTGAGGGGAGATGTTTTACAGATGATGGGAAAGTATCTTGACAGATTCCTTTAAACTGAGATCTTGTTTTAAATTTATCTTTATCCTTAACAATCTGAATTTTAAGGGTCAAAAGCCAAGCAATTTACTAGCAAGTATTACACCTTTCTATGCTTTTATTTAAACTCCCAAACTGTAATCATAAGGGTTTAGATGTTATAAAATATTACAAATGTGCTAAAGAGGCCAATGCCTTGGGGGTTTTTGTTTTGGTTGGGTTTTTTGGGGGGGAGGCTGCTTTATTTTTTTTAAGCACCCCTTTCCTTCACTAGTTCACTGGACTGACACAACAAAGTGGATTATTAATACTGTGTAATCCCAAAGAGTCTAAAAAAATCTCTTGACCCCTGAAACTCACTGGTTTGTGATTCTGCAACTCAGATTCATCAGACAGGAGCAGAAGCAGAGGTGTAGGAGAGAGGAAAGGAGGCTGGCAGGATCCTACACATGTAGGTCTTTTCTGGTGCTTTCTAGTACCACAGCATCCTGAGGGTCTCTGCATTTGGGCTTAGCTAGAAATTTACTCTCTGGAATGATGCTCCTAGCATCTCTCTTGGCCTTATTTGCTGTTTTAATTTAATATTGTTATCACTTTCAATATTAGCTAAAGAGCTTCAGTTATTTCTTAAAAGAAGGCAAAGCTTTATCCATGTGTACATCCTGCTTTCAAAAATACCTGCTGTCTCTCTGAAACACTTTTCCTCTCCCACCAAACAGGGAAAAGGTTAGTGACCTCCACAAATCTTGATTATTAATCAAGCAAAATGCTCTTTATAACTACACAAGCCATTAGTAGCATCCAAGAGTGGTTTGGATTGGAAGGACCACACAAAGTGCATCTGTCACTTACTGTCACATCTGTCACTTACTGTCACATCTGTCACTATGTTTAGACAGCCTCTTTCTGGCCAAATATTATAAACATCTCTGCATACCTGAAAAACTTATGCTTTTAATTTATATTTACCTTATGAATTAGAAAAAGCAGCAGCTAGGTGAGTAATTTCTGCCCTAAATAAATACTGCCAAACAAAATAAGGGTACAAGAATCCAGAAAGCAGTACAGGATGAAATGCTTAAGTCTATTTCTGGAAGTTTTGCCAAAAGTCAAGTTTAAATTGTTTCTTAAATGTACAGTTGTGCACCCTTGTGAACAATGAGATAAAAAGAAGAGAAACTGGTGGGCCTGGATAAATGGGAATCAGCAGTGCTGTAACTTTGAATTATGGCAGGATTTCTCAAACTAACTTTCAGTGTCTAGTGAGCACAAAGCAAGCTGACTATGGGCTGTACATTCAAATAAGAAATAACATTCCTCACACACTGATCACTACACAGTGTGGCACTAAAGGCAGTCTTGCAGCATTTTTGACTGTCTGCTGGCTGGACAATGGAGAATTGAGAGGCTGGGCAAACCTCATTGCTAAAGGCATTCCAGAATACTTGACTTAAGTGGCAGCAGCAGTTGAACAGAACATAATAAAACCCATTAGGTCCATTTAGACCCCAAAGGTGGAGTTGCTGATGTGCTGGAGAGTGGCCTGCAGTGTGACAGAGCAGGTACATGTCCCAGGTACATGTCCCAGTCAGCAGAGCTTTCTGCAGCACCAGTAACTCCAGCAGAGGCACAGCCCAGAGCAGAAGCTGTTTCAGCTGTTCAACAGTCCAATACATGCCAGTATTTTCAACAATTCCTCAAGAAAGAAGTGTCTTCCTTTTCAGCTTAGCTTAGAAGAGAATCCCCAAAGGTCTGGATAGCAGAAGGTTTCTTTGAAAAAAAGAGACTTTGAAGCTAATGCTGCATACTCACAAACTCCTATGAAAATAATTCTCAGTAAAAAGGAGACAGTCACTGCAGGTGATGGACACAGTGACTGTGTAGAGTACACCAAGTAATGACAACTCAAGACTGAAACTGACTGACCCCTGGCCTTGTCTAGGTCACTTTAAAGATATTTCTCAGCCAGAAGTCTTTTGACCACCATTTGACAGTCAGCCTTCCTGGCATGTCACACCTCCCTATCTAGAGCTGACAGCACAAGGCAGGGAGAATGCTTTTAAGGCTGTGAGTTACAGACTCTGGAAAAGTCACATTTACAACTAGCAAGGTGTCACTGTAGAAAGCAAATAAAGATTTTTTTATTATTTTTTTGCCCATGTAGAGGAGTCAAAGGACAACATCTCCTCTGGAGATATTTCAAATTGCTGTTTGATGGAGTTGTCAGATTGCACCAAGGAGCCATTCTCTGCAAAGGCACATCCTGGGGATTTCACAGCCTGCCTGTCACTCCACAGGACAGCATGTTCCCATGTGTTTAGGTTTCTGTATAAATCACTGCCTTATCTCAAAATGAATGCTCAGGTTGGTAGATTTAGGAGGCAGAGACAGCAAGAGTGCATCACCCCCTGTATTCCATCCAGCTCTACCACACATGATGGAGAATATACTGAGTTTTTTCATTTGCTGTGGATCAGAACCATTTCTTGCTAATCCAATGGCATTCTTCAGAGGCATAAAAAAGTAAGGGAGAGGGGTGTAGCATGAAGGGAAACAATCCCCCTCTCTTTTACTGCCAATGCACACAGCACATGTGTTTGCTGGGTGAACTGTACCTCAATGAGCTGCTCTCCTACTATGCTCAATGACTTGTAGGGTTTTGAGTCTGTTTTTGTTCTCACTCTTTTTAGACCTTGATTTGATAAACTCTTCTTACATTGATGTAAATCAAGGCTCTTTGCAAGCTCCCTGGCACTCCAGCATTTCCACTGTCTGCCCGGGCAGAGAAAAACAGCCAAAGCCTGGGGGCAGCCTTGTGCTTACACCAGCAATAATGCATATTATGAAGAGGATGTGTGTATTCCCTTGTGACCAACACACCTTGTGTGAGTGTTAGTTCACTCTTCCTGTTACATTGGATTCATTTTAGGCACCAGCCCAAGGTATTCCACACCTTTGAGACAATCAGACAGGGTGAGACGTCAGATGAAAAGGTGCACGTGCATCCCTGGCTACAAAGCTGAACCTTCCATTTAAAGAAATCAGCAAGTGCTGTAAATAAAGAAAAATAGACACAATTTCATTGCAAATATCTTCTGAAAACACACTTTTTTTTCAGGCCATTTACACTTTTTCCCTTGCTTTTGACTGTGTGACCAGAATGGGTCAAAGTCCTGAGATACCTGTTCAGATGAGGTGGTGGGAAGCTCCTGGCACACATACAGCGAGTTCAGTTGACAAAAACCATTAAATACATGAGTGGGAATATTCTAATACCTCCTCTGAGGATATTCTGATACCTCTATCACAACTTCATTCCCATCCAAATCTCCTGGAGCTTTCATTTCCTGCCAGAGACCAAAAAGGTCCATTTACAATAGCCTCCAGACCTATTTTCTGTTTCTCTAGAGTCCAACTAGAAAATCTTCACCCACGCCATCTCAGCAAGGACCTCAATGTTCTTCCAACAGCAGCTTCTACAGATACATGTTCATCTCCAGGGGGAAGGCAGGCTGACATTCTGGCTCCCCTGCTACATGGCTAAATAACTATTTCAACCCTGCAAATCCACTTATATGGTTAAAACATTGAATTATAGCACTTGCCCTTCACAAGCAGTGAAGCCTAGAGTAGTCCTGGAGGGAATCAGTACTAGCAAGGGGCTGAGGAGAACTCCTGAACACTCAGAACTCCTGAACACACAGGAGTTCTGCCCTCCACCTCTGCACCCTTTGTGCCCCATCTGTCTTCATGAGCATTCCCAGGATTGCTTGCAGAGGACACTTTCTCATCAAGATAAAGCAAAATGATGCTGTCAGAATAGCTGTGACAGTACACTAAGCTCTGCTGGCTGGAGACACAAATCAGTGTTTATTAAACAGGAAAAAGGATAACTTGGAGGAGAGGAAAGCTGTCAAGCACTTTGTAACTCACAGCAGAATGCCAATAAAAGCACTGTAAACATGACTTGATTGTGCTTTCTGAATAGCTCATTACGGTGTCAAAGCTGTGAGAAATTTCATATGAATATGAATTTAAATATTGCAATCTATTCAGCATCTGAAGAACCCTCCTTGTAAACCAATTTTTAGGAAAGGGTGCAGAACATGACAAAAATATTTGGGGGTAATTAAGCTACTTGTGCTTTCACCTCAGCAATGTCTAGACTTACCCCCTCTATATAACCAGGACATCCTTCTTCCTATAAATGAATGTGGAGTTTTGCATAAACTGTGCAAATAGCACCCACCTTACATGTGGAGGACAAACCCCCTGCCTACCTATAATGGTATTACATTAAATCCCCATATGGTGGACTGGGAGATCAAACTGCTGTTTCTACCCTTCCACACACTCAGCAGACTTTTACTTACTAGAATGAGAAATTCTTCATAGAATAGCTGGATCTGGCTCTCTTTAGCTATATTGTGTAGCAAAGGGCTTTTAGTCAGACTGAAACTCAGAGTTTGGAGTGGTTCCTACAGACAAAACACAGCAAAGCTGGCTAGCCTGGGATATAGTATAAAGGATATATTCGTATACTATTAATGATTTTTTTATATATAGGCTCTTTTTCCTTCTCCCCTCAAGATCAATGATGGTGACTATTGTTTTGACTGCCCAAAAATAGCACCAAAAATAAAATGTATTACAGCCATTTTAAGAAAAATTGTGGAGTGCAGCTAAGTGCTTCTGCAACTGTCTGACTTATCCTGTATCATTTCAGCCTGAATTTCTCTTCAGAAAAAAAAATCGTAGTTTCTTTCAAATTCTTGACATACAATGGCACAAATTCTCTCACTTATTTCGTATTAATTATGGAACACCACTAATTGAACTTAGCACCTTTTCAGTGACAATTATCTTTGGAACACCCTGCACAGCAGGGGTGTGGCAGTTACAGACATGAACAACTCATAAAAGCAACACTCCCCCCCTTCAGAATCTCTAGATTTACACATTATTGAAGCCACATCATCTTAAAACTGGCTATAATGAGAACAGCCTCTGAAATGATATGCAAGTTTGAAGAAGATAATTAATGTGTGAAACTTTGCCTTTTTTTTTCTTCTCCCCTTGTGAGGAGGTGGCTTGAAGGGGATTTTGAAGCTTTGAAAAATTGGAAAAAATTGTGAGCAAATTCTTTTTATAATACTGTAACAGAGGTGCGTGCCAAGAAAAATGGCTTTTTGTCTTACCACATCCTCCTCACTCCCAATTTTAATTACCAGAGTTTGGCACCTGGTCCTGCACAGAGCCATACAAAAGCCACACAGGCCAGCTCTTTCCAGACAGAGATAAAATAGAGGGAGGGAGGAATTAATTAAATCCTTTTCAAATCTTTTCAGTGAGTTTCCTTCTAAAGTCACTGTCCTGGTTTCTGCATAGCTCGTACAATGACATATGGTCATAAATAACAAACAGTTCCTGCCTCCTCCTGTTGTCTCTCTTTTCCCACCCTCTGCAGAATCAAAACAAAACAGCCTTATGATTCTGGTATTATAAGCAAGCCAGTCAGCATCCAGAGCAAACAGGCAGCTGAGCATGTTTTTGATTCACAGCACAGTGCAGAGCTTCTAAATGAGCTGGTTTATTCAGCCTTGCAGGTCCCTGCTTCCAGGGGCTGCTCACTGATTGCATCTCAGGCCCAGAACTATGACACATAGGGTAAGATACAACAAACCAAACAAAAATTTGGTAACCCTAGTTACTAAAACATAGTTTCTCTCTTTTTCTTTTTTTTTTTTTTTAATGGCTGCAGTCTTGTGAATCTCCTCTACTCTCAAAAGGAGAGTGTCACTTGTTTGTGGGATCCTGAGGAATAAGGAGAAGGTTTTGCTGTTCAGCTCCTGGCCCTTCACCATGGTCTGTTCCTGCTGTGCATTGATCAGGAATGACTGGGCTGACCTTCCCTCTGCTGGCTTTGGATCTGGTGGCATTTAGCACCATGAGCACAAGCAGATCTCTTGAGACACCATGGTGGGGATGCCTCCCTTCTGCACTGAACGACCAACTCTGGCCAGTGTCAAACACAGCAAAGAGGAAAGGCTGGGTGGCAGCAGCCCCCATGGTGACCAGCTGCACCAGGGTTTTCCATGTGAACAGAAGGGATTCTGAGAAAAGCAGGAGATAACACCATCAGGGCATACGTGAGAAATGCTGTGGTGTGCAACCAGTATGTCAGGACAGGGATGAAAGACACATCCCCTTCCAAGGTGTTTGTTTTCCATTTGAACACACTATTACCACAGCTCTCCATGTCCCATGGTACCTGTGTCTGCCCACCTCAGCCAAAAAAAGCACACTACAGCATGAGGGCCAAAACATCAGTCCAGGGATCAACATTTTTTGATTGTTTACTACCCATTTGCTGATTTTTCATACATAGAATAGAGCAGAGAGCACAGACTGTTACAAGATGCTTTTTCTCTGGAAAAAAAATAATAGAAGAAAAAAAAAATCACAATTTAAGTTTCTTTTTGCAAGTTTAACCCCAGATGCTCAGGAGAATCTGTAATCCCATTAAAATGAGTAAAGTCTTTTCTTTCCTGTCTCCTTTGTTGACACTGGGAAGCTTCTGAAGGAAACTGTAAATTAATTATTTTTTTTTAGCTTGTCAAACTTCCATTCTCTTTATTAAAAATTATGATGAACTTCTGTATATGATTACTTCAGCTGAAAACAGCCTGGCTGCATTTGCAAGACAGAAGCTGCCTGAGCACTGAGCAGAGCTATCAATGTTCCAAATGGGGAGCAGAGTTACAGGGATAATCCTGCAGCACCCACAGAACACACCAAGCCACAGATGCTCTCTGCATCACAATTAATCAATACTCAGACCTTCAGCTCCCCAGAAAACTCTAACATTTTGAAATGTGTTTGGGTTTCAAAACACAATGAAAATACACAAGCAAACTATTACATACTATTTCCAAATTATTCTGTTTGGATGTGTTGAGCTGTCCAGCCTCAATACCATGAAAATATTGAGCCAGGAACTCAGCTTACATTACAACATAAGAGAAAAATCACTGATTTTTCTGTTAGGATGACAGAAAATGTTTCAAAACAGGCCAAGAGTGGAGAAACCTGAGTCAGCTACAAAGCTCTTGGCATCTGCTTTATCCACCTGAGCTCCTCTGAGCATTGTGCTGCACCCAGCAGGAGAGGCTGATTCCTCCAGGAGCAGCACAGAACACTAAAAGCAAGGCTCCTGGTGAGAATCATGGTATTGATGCATTGGAAAACCTATGACATTTGACTAATCACCTCTTAAAGAGCCTTTTAATCATTTAGTAAGTCCTTCATAAAAATTGTGCTGGTGAAACCTTCCATGTAAACAGGACTTTCATAAGAATTAATCAGTTTTCAGCTATCAAATTGAAAATTGAGGAAGTATGAAAGGTTTTTAAGGCGCCAGGAAATCCAGAGATTAGGTTTAGGTCCACCATTAACAAGGGGAACCTACATTAGATCCCAAACAAGAGCAGCAGGAAGGAGAACATGCTTTTCTCTAGGGTACCAAGTTCTCTCACTCAGTGTGGAGGAACTCAGAGCAAGAGGTCTAAAATTTCCTTAGAGAACACTAGGAATTTCCTAGAAAGCAACAGGGAGAGAGGTTTGCCACACAGCCAGCCCAGAGGATTTTCAAGGGAAGATGATTTGCCCCACCTACCCTTTTATCTCCCTACACACCCTCTCAGCAGCTGCAGTTGTCAGTGTGGAATGAACCCCAAAGGAGCAAAATAAATGGGAAGCCAAATTTTGTATTTTGCCAAGTCAGTCCAGATCAACAAAAAGAGCTGAGGTGTTCCAAGACGCTGAAGAAACAATTTTGATTCCACAAAAATAACCACAATGCTTATTAAGAAGAAATTAAAAATTATCTGAGCATTTTGGATAAAGAAGCAAGGGTTTCTGTCAGCCCACAACACTTTCCATCTATTGTGTTCACATTTGACCCTGCCTCAGGCTTCCTGGGCTCTCTAACATTCTGACATAGCCCAGCTCTTCATTGTGACAGAGATTTCAAATAGTAAAATACCACCACTAAACAATCAATGTGACTGATGCATAAATCCCAATTGGACTGGAGAGGGTTTTCTTTGTTTTTATTTTATTTTTGTGTGTGATAATAGACATCTAGCTTGCTGGAAAGTATCTTTATAAATTGCTCTGCAGTCTTTAAGTTGATTATATTATGGGGAAGGATATTATGTGTGGCATGAGGATAGTAGAAACAATAAGCACAGATGTAGAATGTTCTTCTTTTGATTACAAGAATTCCAAATTGGGGAAAAAAAAATCAATACACAGAACAAGCCCTGGTGCTGGGAGAATGTTTTACTACTGACAAAATTGTGTTTCCACCAAGCCACACAGCAGATTTTGAAAGAGAACATGAACTCTGTGCCAGTCTGGCTAGAGCTCACAGCCAAATTTGAAGCCTCTGATAAGCAGAATAAGCAGGGTCTAATAAGCCAGTGCTGCTGCTCAGGCTCTCTGCACATGCTTGAAAAGGAGCCTCTGGAGAAGGGAGACAGAAGAGAAAGAAACTGAGGAGTAATGTGGAAAAGCTGCTTAGAAACAACCTCACCTAGCCATGGCTCCAGAGCATGGGACCTGTTTGCAGCACAAACACCACAGGGATGTTAGCACTGCCCACATGGTGTTCAGGGGTGCAGCAAGGCAAAGTTCCCAAGCTCTGCTGGGATGCAGATGTGTGAAATCAAATGTTTCAAGTTCACTCAAGGTGGTGAGTGCAGGAAAAGAGGGTAAGAGAAAGCTCCAGGAAGCCAGGGCTCCCTCTGAGAGGCAGAGAGCAGGGTGAATCAGCTTTTACACCTTGGCCCTAACACTCCCAACCAGTCAAACTAACTGCAAGCAGGAAGAAGACACTGTAAAAGCAGAATGTCACCTTGAACCCCAAATAATCCTTTAAAGTTACTTCTACAAGACTTAGCTAAATATTGCTGAGAAAACTGCTAGGTAAAATGACAGGGACCATTCATCACTAGACTCTGCAGCACTGGCAACATCAGAGCTCTGTTGTCATAAAAATGCACCAGAATTTTCTAACAAGATTGGGAGAGGCAGAAAATCCAAGAATATTTGGAATCCTCCTGGCTTTACAGACCAGAGGAAGTATTTGTTTTTTAAGAAATCAGCCCTCATTCCTTACTGTTTTGAATCAAATCTGTTGTTCATCTTCTTTAGGGTTTTTTTCAACATTCTGATTATAAATACAAAAGGGAGAAATCTCCAAAGAAGTGAAACACTCTGGGAAATGGACAGACTTGGACTGAGCTTCATCAGTTTTTATCAGCACAACATTTGGTCTTCTCTGTTGACTATTTTTGAGAGCATACATTGAGCCTGCAAACAGCATAACAAAACATACAAATAACTTCTAAATTGTCAGTTACCTCAGATTTATCTTTTAATTAACAGGATTTCATCCCAGTTCCAGAAAAGCTGCAGACTTTAGGCTGTAATTATTCTGTTTAGTAAAAATGTGGGTGCATGCAATATCATGCAATATTGTAAAGTGCCTTCTGGACTGACCACTGATCCATGGTCAGGGAAATCCTGTTTCCTTTGAAGTTATAGCTGTATTTCAGGTGGAAAAAATAAAAAATATTTACTATTGGAATGCACATGACAAAAATCAGAAACAGCATAAATCTGTTTGGGAATAGGGGACTGCTGATTGTTGGCCCCTTGTTAGGTGTTCCTCTGGATGAGGAGCCTGCTGGAGGTGATTATTAACTGGATTTGGTAGTGTGCCCAATATATATATATTTATATCCACAGATACATGCACAATCACAATCCCTACTAAGCTTTGATCAGGAGTTTTCTAACAGATATTGGTAATGGAAGCTGTTTGTGTCTTACCCAAAAAGAGTTACCACCAATATCCTGACATTTGGTCTCAGTCAGCACCAATGAAACAGAAAAATTTGATCCAATGTACAAAAGTTGTGGTTTGCTCCATGCTGGATCCCATGTTTGGAATTTAAAAAATCCTCTTCCTTATCTTGGAAAGAGACAGCTTATTGCTCATGCTTTACCCCAGCATAAACACAAGGTACCTAAAGTATTGAAACTGTTTACAAGCACCAGTCCACATTTTCATGCTTACCTAATAGCCTGGGCAAATTCACAGTGATAACTTGTAAAAACAACTGTCTAATGCATGCAGCTGAATGGAGATGCAACCTGCAGCTAAAATAACTTTGTCTCTCTATCTGAATACTGACAGGACAGGACAGAAAAGTGCTGAAGAGCTGAGGAATCTGTTATATATCACCCTTGTGAATTCATTTGGACAAAGTTCCATTTATTCCAGATGAAAGATTTTATCTGCATTCTTGAGCTATCTTTAACATAGAAGAGCTGTAGGCCTAGAGCTTTATGATGGAAAAGATCTACCTTAAACATAGACTGGCCCATTGTTACCAGTGAGTTGCCATTAGCATTTTGTTTGGCTTGGAAAGAAAGAAGTGTGTGTCCAGAGATAATGCTCCAGCATCTGAACTGAAGGCTACAATGACTTGCCCAGCTCATTTATCCTCTTAAAGCAAGAAAAGAAACACGCTCAAATTAGGTGCCTAGCATGAGGCATCTGTTCCTAATCTAAATGTTTTGCTTTACTCTCTAATTAGATTTCTGAATGCCTAGTTTGATATTTGGGTACAGATTGGCTACTTTAGAACTAACATATTTGGAAATGTAAGCAATTATTAAAAGTCAAGCAGATGTCTGTTCAGCCCTCCTTCATTTGCTCTGCAAACACATTGTCTGCTCACACAAATACAGGCCCTGCAGATTAAGAATTTAAGAGCTACATAGAGGATGGCTGTGTTCTGAGAAGGCAGCACAAAAAAATCCCTGTTCTGAGTATAAAAGCATGGCCCAGCACTTCTGGCTATGGGGTCCCTATGAACCAGCCATGGGAAAAAGTTAGAAGGGAGTGAGAGCTCCTTGAAGCTCTTTGCCTGCTTGTTCTCTTTATGGAGAGGTACATGACAAAGGTTTTGAAAGCTGAGCCTAAATAAAAGAGGCATTTGCTTTGCTAAACCCTCCAGCACACTGCCAGCATCACTGAGGAGGGCTGACTTCTGTCATCTGGGGCCAGGTGAGAAATTGCTCTTGAATTCAAATACTGCCAGTGTTTTAGGACAGGCTATGCACAAAACTGTTATTCCTGTGCTGGAATCACAACAGCATTTCAGTGTAACATTTTTCATTGATGATTATAACTATTCCTCATATACAATATCTACAACATTTTTTAAAATAGTCTTTATGACTGGCTTCATCCCTTCCCAGCAAACATATTAATTCCTCCTCTATTGTCTTTTAAAGTATTATAGATTATGAGGTCCTTTATGGAAAGCACTTATAACAATGATGGCTGCATGTAAATTACAGAAATTTCCATGTTTTCCCTATTAGAATTTCTTAGATTTCCTGAGAAATGTAGATCTACTGGCATTTCCTTTGTAAGGGGAAATAATCACATTTGAAGGATAAAGCATATATTCCTTGAGACAGATCCATAATAGCTCAGCTGTGGACTGACAGGTTCCTCTGAGTGATGCAGGCATGAAAAGCCAGGTTATAATATATGCTCTCTCTTTGCATCTGTTTATCATCTGGGTTATTTTCCATTTATGAAATTTCTCCAAGGATATTTCTGTTCTCTAAAAACCATTATACCAGTGCCCAAAGCCTTGTGGGAGACCCTCCTATAAATAGCAACAAAATAAACAAACCGTAGTGCATACAGAATGGAAGATTATATATAAGAGAACACGTGCTGTCAGGTGCCAAATGGCTATTAAAACAAACATGGGAATAACAGCACTTCAAAAATCATGAGGCAAGAGAAGTCCCTGACAGAATATTTTAACATAAGGAAATATCTGAAAAAAATAAGCAAGAAAAATTGCAGACACTGAAATGAGCTGGTGCTAGTTGGGCATTGATAGTTGCATCCTGACTGCAGACAGTATTTGAAAACAAATCCACTTTCATCTCTGAGAATATCATCTGCAAGCCAGAGGGATGTGGGTTGTTTTCTTCCCCTTTTCAGGGCTTGTTGAGGTCTAAATTATGTTCCATTGATGCGTTAGTGCACCTGGTGACACACACTCTTACCAAGAGCTGCCACACTGGTAATTCTCAGACAAGTACCAGATCCAGGCATTCAGAGAAATCTCACTGCCTAATGTTGCTGTCAAAAAAATCCTGTTTCATGAAAGCACTTCTTATGTGCCAGCTATTCTAAACTTTCATCAGGCACCTCCAATTTATAGCCAAATCACAGAGACCACCAAAGCAATCCCCTTCCAGCTGACAAACCCAGGTTGGACTCTGCTTGGGAGGGACTGTGTCAATGAGCTACGTTTTGAAGAACTGGTTCATTCACATGGGAATGCAAAAACAAATATTCCCTATGCACACCTGAGACAAGGCACAAAACAGAGAAGGTGCCACAAAGCACAAAGTATGGATGAATGCCATGAAATTGTACATGAACTGCAGGGAAATCAATGGTTTTTTGACAAGTCACAAATCATGGCAGATATATTTTGTCCTGTGGCTCCTGCTGCTGCAAAGGCACAGCCAGAAATGCTATCAAGTCTCCACACTGTTTATAGACATGCAGTGCAAAATCATCTTAGCTAGGCCCAGTGGGTGTTTACAACAGCTGTAAATTCCCTTCTAACTTGCACAGCTACAATGACTTTTACATCCCTTCCCTAAAAATGAAAGGAATTGTCCACTGCTGAGAAGATGCTCAGTTTGTTCTCTCTCCAGCTCTACTTGCTTCCAGGAAACTGGAGCCTATCCCTTCTTGGACAGAAATCCACTCTTCTTGGTTTTGACATTTTTTCCTGCTCTAGAGCTGTTTGCTCTTAAAACACAGTTCACAATTAATTTCTTTTCCTATCCTCACCAGTGATCAGGATCCAATTATCTTTCCAAGTAAGTCCTTCTCTTCAGAAAATACTGATTTTGTCCCTCTCCTGGGGCTTCCTTCACTGTCATGGAGAAGATGAACAAAGGATATGTCCCACATGTGGAAGAGTTTTACCAGTTTTGTCTGTGACTGATGTTCTACTGACGGTGTTCCTACCTCACTGAGGGTCACCCAAGTGTACAGACCTCATTAGCCCCTACCTCACCCCAAATAAGGTGCCTTAACCCATGTGGCCATAGAGCAGCTCTCTTCCTACAGTAAGTTCATGATCTGCCAACCAGGACAGCAGCATCCTACTCTCAGAGCAAGCAGGATCTGGCACATTGGAGTCTAAGACAGAAAAAAGGACCTTTCATAGTTATGCCATTCTTGAAACACAAGTCAATCACACAAACAAGCTCCTCACATGTAATTCAAGACTGTCTTTCACTGGGAGAGCCTCTCATAGAAGGCTTTTTAGGGGGATGCTGCATTATCTTCCATGTGTGACTGATGGGCATAATGCATTGGCCAAAATGCTGGGCCTAAAAGTCACAGCATCACAGATGAATGCTCATCATCAAAGAACAGCAAAGGACTTCCAGGACATCTGGAGCTATAATGCTATCCAAGAGAGCCAACAGCACAATTCCAAGCAATTACAAACTAAGACACAATCATTACAGTCCTGCTCACTGA
This sequence comes from Molothrus aeneus, assembly GCF_037042795.1. Lineage (NCBI taxonomy): Eukaryota > Metazoa > Chordata > Aves > Passeriformes > Icteridae > Molothrus > Molothrus aeneus. The sequence continues at coordinate 16,838,990 of NC_089653.1, forward strand.
TTGACTTTCTTCCTTTTGGGGGAGCAGGTCATGGGCTTTAGAGGGGATCAGGACATGTTTTTATAACCAGCTGTTGGCACTGCAGTATTTAATGTCTAGGCAAGTCCAGCTGCTGTTCTCTGTTAACAGCAATCATAAAGCCTGACCCTCTGTTGGCCTCTAAGTAGAAGTTTAAATGTCCCACAGGGCTTCTTTGAAAAGAGGAGTGAATGACCCTTATGTCTAGACTAACATTAGTTTCATCTATAAAATTCAGGTTGTAATGTAAAAAGCTGTGTGTGAACTATTGCTGAGAGCATAATGACAAAGTTAATTGCCTATATAATCATTCTCCAATCCAACAAAGTACCCTGAGATAGTCTGAATGGGAAAAGTACCATTAAAAAATCCTTAGGCTAGACTAAACGTTAATTACATGACACCTGCAAATGATAAACTGAGAAACAACTCAGTAAGACACACACATTGTAAAAAAAAAAAAAAAAAAGTGCTCTGCTTGTGCCATTAATGGATAAAGGATCAGTTCCTAAGGAGTTCATTCTGAAAGCTGCAAATAGGTAGAAAGTGGCAGATTAATACAGGAAGATCCTTGGGACATTCACCTGTCAACCTTCCTCTTCCCCTAACACAGTGATAATTTCACACAAGTACAACTCACAGCTTCTTAGTTCATGATGGACCAAGGCAGGGTCTGGACATGCTGACAGCTGCAATACCCTGGAGAAGAGCTGGATGGCAAAATAATTCTAATTTTTTTAAGAAGTAATATCAAACTCAAGTGTGTTTTGCTAAGACAGAGGAAGGTTGGCAAACCAGATGAACTTGCAATCCTGTTTTATTCATGACGGATGCAGGAGACAGCTGTGAAGGTTATGACATTTTCTTTTATAACAGCTCAAGTTGGGCTAAAACAAGTAGCAGTAGCTGCAGCACTAATTGACTTAGCCAGTGCATTTTCTATTAAACCTTAAACATTAAGAATTCATAGGCAGAACCAGAAATAAACTGTGTGTGGGTGTGAAGGTACATGTAACGGTAAAAAGCTAAGCCTGCATGAAATTATATTAACTTCAGCTGAATGGAAAGATCCATAGTCAGATTAGAAAACTGTTGTTTTATTTGTTGGCTTTCAAGGAAGTTATTGTTAGCCTGTTTGGCTTTGTCGTTACTGTTCTAGCTTTTAATGCAACAAGGTTTTATCACATGCAACATGATGCCATTTCACATCATGTACCCAACAGGATAATGTCAGGCAGGATAACATCAGGCCATGGCAAAGACATCAGGATCACACTGTACTCATCAGACATTGTCCCTGGCAGACTGCAGAGCTCCTCCTGTGATTTAATCCAGAGGTCTCTCCCTTTGACTTTGACTTGACATGCTGTTTTGAGCAGTAAGTAGAGCCAAACACCAGCTCTTAAAGCTAGGCCATGGTTTCAGGGTCCTGTTCTAGTACTTGTCAGCTGGAAAAAGGCTAGCAAAGTGGGCAAGGATAGAGGCAATTACCATAAATTGCACTTGCAATATGCAAAGAGAAAATTTTATATATAAAGTAGTCCTCAAAGGAAATTCTGCTTGCATATAACTGGCCCAAATACATGAAGCTGACCTCAGGGATGACCCTAGAAAGTATGTGCCTGTGTTCCAAACCTGCCACAGATACCATCTACACAGTGAGCTATTTCCCTAGGATGCAGATAGCTACAGGAGCATCAATCCTACTTTTCTAGTGAGGCAAAAAACCCAAATCAACAGACTTGCCAGGTTGCTTGTCATATCACAGAAGTAAAATCAAGTTAAAGCTCATGATTCCCTGAACCCCACATCTCATCTATTCAGTCACAGAGCACAGTGGACACAAGACTTGGTCATCTTCCCTTGTAATGGGATTGATCTGCACTGAATGAAAAAGTTTACGTAGCCTAATTAATAAGATTTTAATCTTATTCATCTCCCTGTCAGGAGGCAAATACCATAACTTTTACAGGAGACTAAAGATCCAGCTCACTTAAAAACATACAACACAAATGTTCTAGGCACGTTACAAAAAATTAAGGCATTGCTTCTGCCCCAAGAATGTGATGGAAAATTCTTCTACTGAATTGTTCATGCAGCAATCCCAATCAGGTGTTTACAGTTTTACTCCACTAAACTTTCTCCAAATGTTCACCCTTGGCCTTAAAATATCAGTCCTGCCTTTCTGAATGATTACTAAGAAGTGAGATAGCTTGTAGATATTTTATTTCTCAGCCTTATAGCAAACAGACTGTACCTTTGATGGAAGATGTTCTCCTCTTACCTTCCTGGAAAAAAAAAATCAGCCTTCACACTGATGATAAAAAAGAAACCTTTAAAGTGTTTGTAAACTGTATATCAAGTAAGAATGAAAAATGTTGTCAAAATATTTTGTAGGTTAAAAAAAACTTTGTATTCATAGAATTTTTAGAGACTAAATAGAAAAGTCATTTAAGAAAAAGTTTAGAGTGAAATAAAATCCTTTGTAAATAATTTTCCCCAGTTTCTACTTATAACCTCTCCATATAAACTTAGCACTTTATTTCCATTTTCTTTCCTAGAGGGAAAGAATACAGAGAAGGATTTTTCATTCCTGACTGGCTTGTCTGTCATTAATGAACAGAGTAAGCATGTTAACCATCCAAGCATACTCACTTCCTCTGACTCCAGCTCAACCTCAGCAGTCTCCCAGCACTTCACATGATTGCAGTCAGTGTGAGGAGAGGGGAAAACATTGTTCAAGTGCCCTTACAATGCATCTTCCACTCTGAACATCCTCTGCATATTTCCCTTGGAATATACAGCCAGGAAGAGATGGTCCTTGGACCATAGTGACAAAAGAAAACTAGATCAAAACAACCACATTCATTTTAATTCACTGCCAAATAGACCTGAATTTGGGCTTGAAAATAATCATTTAATTACCTTCATTTAATGATATCTCAATCAAAAAAGTAATTAAATTAATACTTTTAAAGTACTTAAAACTTTTTACTGCAATTACTCTGATACAGAATGATGCCCCTCCCCTGCCTATCTTATGATATAAAGGATGTTAAAACAGCCAAAGATTATTAATACTAGCAGTTTATAATACCAAAAGCACAGACAAAACCTCACTGGTGATCAGCTCTCCAGTTAAAAATATTTTTACAGCAGCTGACAGAGCTGACATTGACATGAAGCAAATGAATGATTAGGAACAAAAATACACTGAATATTCAGTCACTAGCTAGCCAAGCACACTATCTCATCTCTGCCATGCAGGGAAAACTACCTGGCCCTTCCAGCTGCAGTTTGCAAAGCCCACAGCTCCTGACTGTCTCTATGAAGTTTTCATCCATACAATTCACCCCATCTTTTATGTGCTGCTTCACACAAGACGTAGGGTCTGTCCCACGCCTTTCGCTTCTGCTGCTCCAAAGCACATTAGTGTTTTTATGAGACCGTAAACCACTGTCTGGATCTAATGATCTAATCTTACACTTTCACATTTGGCATCCCACTGAAGAGTGTTGAGGTCTCGTGGTTTTTATCTTACTTCGTCTCTTGGAGTGGAGCGCCACATTTCTTCAGGAACCCCTGACTTGTTTTGATTGAAATTCTCCTTTAGCAAGTAACAGGTAACAAATCCCACAAATCTCAGCACCTGCTGGTTCAGTTGTACCAACACCATAAAAATTCCATAAAAGGGTCCCAATCACACTCAGCAGCTGCTGGCAGGGAGCCAAGTGCAGCCTCATTTCCCTCAGTTTTGGCTCAGAGTGAGTTGTTACCATTCTATTCCCCTGCAGGCTCAGGGCAGGTGCCACTGAATGGAGGTTCAGGAGTTCCTGCTCACCCTGCACAGCCCCAGTGCTCACAGAAAGGCACAAACTGGCACAGCCTCGCACCATCTCTTCACCAGCTGCACCACTTGCTTGCTACAGGGGAGCTTTGGTGTGACTGAATGAGCTCTGGATATGTTTTTGTGTTTCATTTTTCACCACTGCTCTGAAGCCTTCAGTAACACACATGACATAAAGACTCATGGTGCATTATTTGCCATTACTGACATGCTGTGAAATGACTCAACTGTAACCTTCTTACTTCAGTAGCAAAACTCAGCAGAAAAAAATGCAACTTATATTATGTGAGTTATAAACTCATATTATGAGCTAATAAAATATTATAAAATCATATCATAAACTCATATAATAAACTCAATGCTTTCATATATATACTTATAGGTGCTTGCTGTTCCAAATTTTGAGGCTAGCCTGCTTAAAATCTACTCAGCATTCCTTCCTCCTCTCTCTCCACCCACCTTCCTTTTAATCCCATTGTGTCCATACAGCAGAGATGAGACTTGAATCATTAAAGAAATCTCAGTCAAAAGGACAATTGTAAAACTGCCTTGTCTCCATCCTTCCTCTCATTTCTCCTTCGACCAAATGGACAAACATTCGCTCATTGCTGCCTTTCCCTTGAGTGTTCTGGCAAAAATTTCTCTCCTGTGAAAGGGTCTCCACTGCACCCTCTGCTGTTCCTGAGCACCTCTCTGGAGTCTGCAGAGCTGGCCCCATGAGCTTCTGCATAACCTCGCTGACCAGGCTCATCAGGTGGGAAACTTGACACAAGAGTGTCCTGTGCCTCAAGCCCAGAGCAGAGTCCAAATCTATTGCATGAACAGTAGCACCACACAGGTTCTTGGGTCTCTACCACCCCTGTTCTTGACTTCAGTGCAAAGGGAGCATAATACACAGTGAAATCTAAATGCATTTGCCACCTCATCACCAGTGGCACATATAAACTCCTCACAAAGGTGGGAAGCAATCACAGCCTGAGCAAATTTCCCTTCCTCCCAGGTTTGTTTTTTTTTTCTCTCACAGCTAGAGATTGGAGAGTCTTGAGAGACACACAGCTAAGAGGAGCTGCCTTTAATACTCTGACATTTCACACAGGCTGGAGATCTGCTCCTCAAATATTTACCCAACATGCATAGGCTGGAAAATTCCATTGCTCCACAGCAGGCTCAGGATTTTTTCCATTTACTGGAATGATCATAGAAGATAGTTTAAACAGGTGATGAGCTCAGTCTTTAAAGATTTCCTAATGAATTGAAACAAAAGGTTTGGGGCTTTTTGCACTCAAGACTGTTACTCAGTGGCAATGATCCTGGTCTGATCACCACAACCCTTCCTTGGAACTACAGCTATGGAGCTCTGCCCGCTCACAATGTGACTTCAAGGCACAGCTCAGGAGCGACTGCTGTGCTGTAAACTGGTTTGTGTTTCACTGTGGGGCCACAGATACATGAGACAAAGCTGGAAATAAACCAGTTGCAATACAAGCATATTAAGAAACCTCCATTGTAACAGATTAAATAGAAGCAATTGGATTCATTAAGACTTAATATCAACATATGGATTAATTTAGGCACCTGCATGCTTAACCAGCTCCGAAGTACACACAAGGATGGGTAAATGATCTTTCCCAGTACCTCTGGGTTTCAGATGACAAGCTGGTGCTGCCAGGAGCTGTGTCCTGGCAGCTTTACCATGCTGAGATGGCCAGCACAGGACTTGCAGCTTTCATTTTGAGAACAGCACTTGTAACAGCACTTTGTCTTCCATCTCCACTCACTGACACTGCCATAAATCTATTTCTATTCTGTTCTCTCCTAGTCTGTTTCTAACTTTCAAATGCATTTTCCCCTACTTACTTCACAAGGTCATAGGGAAAACTCTTTAAGATGCATTGGCAGAATCTACCCCAGTTCACTCCAAACAGCAGCTGTACAAGACTTGTACTTGCCTATTTCTACACCTGGCCTTTTTCTTTTGACATCCACGGGACAAATAACAGATGGATCAATTCTAAGAGCAGCCTGTGTACTGAACTTACTGCTGGGAGGAGCAGGAACATCTCTGTCTGCAGAAGGACAAGAATTGGTCATAACAGGAAGAATCATCTCAAAATGGAAGTCAGCCCTTGGAATAACTCTTACAGCAAGGAGCCACCCCACTGAATCCAGGGACAGGTGATAGAGGAGCTCAACACTTTTTTCCACAGGTCAGGTTTAGGTTTAGGAGCTCCCTGTGAACTGCAGCACTTCTTTTTCCAGATGGCTTGGAGCAAACAGGAACAGCATCTGAGAAGGAGCTGTACTAAAGAAATCCCAGCTCTGCAAGATCCTGGCTTTGACTTCACCATCACTGCAGGGAGGGGACAGTGCTGTCCTGCTGCACCATGATTTCAGTGCTTGCTAGGTGGGCAGGGTCATTTTGGAGGTGAAGAAGCAGTAGAGAAAGGAGAAAGAAAAATCTCTTAAAATAGGCAGCAATATACATCTGCTTCAACCAAACAGAAAACACGTAGCTTCACTTTGTCTTTAAAATTAGTAATTAGGAGCACAACTGCAAGAGAAGCATTAACAAGCTTCCCATTTAGCTGGCTATTATTTTCTGCACATCTGTGCTTTTTTTAACATAACCTCAGCTCCAAAAGGTCATATCCTGTTGTTAATTTACAGAAACTAAGCAGAGGCTCTGTAACAGAGGTTAATTTGGGTTTAAAACAAATGAAGTGCCACAGAATCACATACTGCTGATTAAGCTGACTAAAACCAGTGCCTGGAACAAAGCCTAATTTTTTCTGACAAATTTTTTCATCACTGGACATAGCCTTTTGTGAACTGGGATTATGCCTCTTCTAAGATCTGTCATGCAGGTCCCCAGTGTCAGGAGGTCCCTGTGACACGTGTGAGACACAGGACAAGCTCTCAGGATTAATTCCAACATGTCTATATTGCAGCTGCCTGCCTTGGAGATGGCTCAATCCCAAAGGACTCAGTGCCTAACTCTGCCACTGGGTGCTGCAAACCCAAATTATCAGTAAATATTAGAATTATTGAGATTTCACTGTATGCATGCAGATCTTACTGATAAAAAATAAGTAAGTCTCTGACAAATGATTCTACCACACCTTTAGTCCAAGCAGTGACATGTAAAAATTACTCTCATGTCTTGCTTTTTTAACCTGAAAATCCACACAATTTCTATCCTTATTCAAGGACTGAAGCATGGGGCATGGAGTTGTTCTGTCTAAATTAAGTTCACTGAGTTTTAGCACAAACTTTGTTTCAGGGGAACGTGAGACAGAGAAGATTGAAGCATTCAGTTCCTTCTCTGCAATAATGGTGAAGGCTGACACATAAAATACTTTATTAGCAGCATCATTACAACAGACTTAGCTGTGAACCACAGAAGTGCAGAACAATTACCCTTAACCCTTGTAAAATATATTTAGATCATTAGAACCCCTATACTAATTCAGTAACTATTTCCACCATGAGAAACAATTTATTCTTTACCTATACTACATAGAATCCATACTACATAAGCCTCCTATTCTAATCACCAAAAATCTCTCATTTTAACACCAAAAATGATAGGATTACCACTTTATTGTAAAAAAAAAAACCAAAAACAAAACAAACCAAAAAACAACAACAAAACCCACAAACAAAAAAATTAAAATTAGGAAAAAAAACCCCCAAAACAACACAGAACTCAATGATAAATATAAAAAGACATTTGACAGAATAGAATTCACTAGTTAGCCAATCTTTCCTCTTCCTGGACTCAGTCCTCTTTTGAGGACTGATGTGCTCATACTGCAGAATTGTAGCACTGACCAAAACATTGGAATTTATGTGGGTCATGCCTGAGGAGCACTCAGAGCACTATTAAAAATATCTAATTTCCCATGAGGCAGAGAGCTCTTTTTGCAAATACAGTCAATAACACCATAAGAGATATTTCTTTAAAACCCTACTAAAATATACTTAAATGATTGAAATTTCGTGGACCAAGGTGTGCATTTCACAGAGCCTGTATCCATACTCACTTACAGCTAAAGGAAAAAGGAGCTATAACTGAATGCAACAGTGCTCAGCACCACTGACCATGATGAGAATTAGTGACATGTCCTGTGTGCCTCCTGTGTCTGGATATCCCAGCTGTATTTCTTCTACAATTCCTCAGGGTGTGCCTCACCAGATCTGCACAAAAAAGGCATTTCCTACATCTCAGCACCTCTGCTGCCCTTCTCAGTATCTGCTTTCCCTCTGCCATTTTCCAAGGAGTGACCAGAGCTGCCTGCTGAGTTCACTGTGCAGGGAAAGCCTGGATTTATAGATGGCATAAAGATGTTTTCTATTTTGTTCTCCTTTTTTCCCCCTAATAATTTTTATGAGTCTGTTTGCCTTTTCTGTGTGACTGAGCACATAGATGATATTTGCAGTGAACTGCACTCAGTGACCTTAAAGAAGGTCCTTCTGAATGGGAGTAGCTAAGGTAAAACTTACCATGGCATGGCATATGCCTTAGAAGTTATTTTTCCTGGTATCATTATTTTACATTTATCAGCACTGGATTTCATCTGCCATTTTATCACCTAGTGATTCAGCACTGAATAATCATTTTGCAATTCATCCTAAGCATACTTATGCTGAACTACCCTGATCTTTTTCTCCAATTGTAAATATTTTTGGTTTATTCCTCAACCCCATTTTTTACTAAGTTACAAATGCATGGAATGACATCATTCCCACAACATATTTTCATAAGGTCCTTCTGGTAACTTTACGCCTTGGCCAAAATAACCATTTATCACTGCCTTTTTTTTTTTCCCGTCTTTTAATAATTAATTTTTTTTTAAAGTATAAGACCAGTAACCTAAGGGGAAAAAAAGGAGAATGGGTGATAAATTAATGCCATCTGTTACTCCTAGATTTACCTTGGCTGGATTTAACTTTACTGCCTCACTATCCTGAAGCTACACAACAACTGCCTAGGTAATAATTTAGTACATAACACTCCTGAGGATTACAGTGAAGATGACCAACTGCAAATGTACTCAAGTCCCTTTAAATAAATGAATGCCATAATTCCTTTAGGAATTCATTAGCAATTGGCCCATTTTTAAATGCCTTAGGGTGACTTTCTTGGTCCTGTCCCTGTGGATTTAGACCATTCTTTAATATTACATATATTTGACCTGCTTTGACTTCTAGCTTCTCATTAATCCCATTTTTATTAAATACATATCCAATATAAGTAGGAATGACTTAAATGAAAACAGAAGGAATGTTTCATAATTTTTTAGTATATATTTATTTTCTATTTCTTTCCTTCTTACTTAGAGCATATTAATAAAATCTTATTAGGGTTGTTTACATTTGTTTGGTTTTTAATTCTCTTTAGTCTTGGCTTTCTGGCTGTCTCCCTCAGATTTTGCTTCTGAGTACTTTTAGTTATGCATTCTTCTTTTCATTGGGGTGTGATTCCAATGCAACTTCCATGTTTAGGGCACATCTCCAGGACCATATGCATGTCCTGACTCCCTGCTCTACTTCTGACTCTTTTTTGGATAATTCTTCACTCACAGAATTCTTATTCCCTTTTTTCTTTTTCCTCTACAGTAAAAATAGTATCTTTATATATTTGAAAAATTATAAAGTCAGCATGAAATATGGAAAATTAATTGCTTTGCATTTAAAATACGAGTGTAGAGACATGAGTGAGAGAAGGAAAGAAACTCTGAACCCTTTTCTGCATTATTTTTTCTGATGCTTCATTGCTTTTTCACTTTATTTCATCCTTACAAATTGTTGTCTGCAAATCTTATTGTGAGGACATGAGAACTCTCATTTTAAAGAGAACAAAATGGTAAACCAGTTACTGAAACTGCATGGAGACACAAAGAAAGCATCTCCTCAATTTCTATGAGGCTGATGAGTGACCTGCTTTGGTATTAACACTCATCCTTGTACTGGAAAAAAAATTACAGTGTTACCATATGCAAGCTCATTAGTTATGTATTTTTAATAAAAATAATTATTTAGTATTTGCACTGGTAAAAACTATTTTTTTTTCCAAGGAAAACAGATTGCAAACTCAGTCTCAATTAATTCCATTCTGTCAGACATTTGCCCATTTTTGGTATTTCATTCCAGGTCATGCTGATGCAAAATTCAGAGATGCCAACTGTCCTGCATGAGAGCTGTCAGACAGATTAGCACTCCTGCCCTGACACAGTTCCTGCTTTGTCAGGACTGGGAACCAGTGTGTTGAAAAATGAAGCCTCAGCTGATGTGCCTATGGGAACAGGGCAACTGGCACTATATGGGGTTTGGTCCTGTGGGGAGCCTTGGTGCCCAAAACCATGCTGCCCAAATTACATTCCCACTATTCTCAAGATTTGTCAGCGCTATAACTCTGCTGAATTCCCTGAGATCAGTTCATTCCTTCCCTCTGTTAAAGAGGACTACAGGCATCCCTTTGCTTTCTTCCCTCCTACAATATTTATGGAGTCTCTTTTTGCTTGCTCAGTTGAAACTGATTGTGACCCTTTCTTTTTCCAAGTGCTCCCTCCCCTCTGAATGGAGACTGCACTCCAGCAATCTCAGTCACAGGCTGCTGCCTCACCTATTGTTTTTGTCACATCCCTGTGCTGACACAGTGTCAGTGCTTTCCCAGCTTTACCCACATCACTGAGTGCTCTCCAAGAACTGCCACAGTTAGACCTGATGGATCCAGAGCAATTCAGACTCTGCAGCTCTACCACAAAGGATAAGATCCCAAAGTTCCTTAAATCTTTCTTGGGAGTGATGGAATTCAAGGACTGTTATTCTGTACGTAAAATGAGGAAGAAGTAAAATCTATATGTTGTAGGTATTCCCCAGTCACAAGTTCCCCAGTCATTCTGATTATGAGGTGCAAATAATTTAAACAGTATCTTGTGAAAATTGTTCTGATTATTTTGCTTTTTTTTTCTTCAAGTTTGGGTCTCAATTAAATACTTGGGCCTGGAGTTTCTAATGTACATAGCAGAAATGAGAGGCCCAGTTCACTAGGACATAATTTTTAGCTCTCAGAGCTTCTTTCCTCATGCCGTTTTAACTTTTCAACAGACTCAAAAATTCAGACTGCTGAGGAACTGTGACCCTTGTTTATCCCACCTCAGATCTGGAAATAAAACTAAAACCCAGAGGATATACTTACAATGGGCCAGTTATTTTTGATTGGTGTCAGAGTATGCAGACACTACCACAGGACTCAAAATCAAGACCCATTTCTTTGAGAGACTCTCTATGTGGAGAACGTTACAGCACACCACTAATATCTGCTGTAGAATTCAGGGAGAAAAACAAATCCTTTTTCCTAATAGTATTTGTATTCCAGTCCAAAAATCTATTTTTAAACCATTAGCATTTTGGGGCACAGAAACAGAACTTCTAAGAGGAAATGGGAACTATAGCTACTACACAAGCAAATTAGGCTACCAGCTGTATCTGTTTGCAAGTGTTACTTGCCTTAAACGTGGCTTTGAGGAAATGTTCCCTAGAAGAAATTAAGGATGCCATTTCACCACAAGAAATATGCAGCATTCCTGGATTAATTATGCTTTATAGCATAGCTGCTTGGATCTAGTGGGTTTGGTTTTTTTTTTGTTCAGACCACTGTTTCTGTGTTGCTTTGTGTAGATATGGCTGTTACTATGAAATTGTTGGTACTGCTGCTGTTGTGAAGCCCAAAGGGTTCCAGCATCAGATGAAATTTCCCTAGATAATCTCCTGGGCTACATGAATTGCTTTACATGGATTGCATTTTAAATCTCATTTGATAACGAGTGTTTTAGAGAGGAAAAAAGTGCTTTCTGCTTTAATCACAAACCAGGACAAGTTAAGTGTGCATAACAAGATTTGTCCACTTATCCAGTGTGAATAGCTGGAAAGAATTGTTCTGTTCTGCACTGACAGCTTTAGATGCAAGAAATGAGAATGGAAAATCCATTACAAATCATTCACATTCTTAATGCTCACCAGTTATGGTGAAAATAGCAACTTTTGGGGTCCTTGCCCTGAATCAGGGTATTTTGGTAGACTACTTCTATGCTGATTAAAGAGTCCTAATTTCTGCTTGTGCACAGATGTAGCTCTCACTCTGGTTAAAGTTCTGCTTCAACTAAACCCAGGAAAAACTCAGCACTAAAAGTTCACTGTGCACAGACTGAAATTTTCAGAATTCTGTCCTGTTTTACCTGGAGCTTTGTACCTGTGAGTCAGGTTCAAGAGGGCATTATGCAAATATCTCAGGCACACAACTCTGCCCACCCACCCCTCCCCAGTCTGCCCTTAGCAGCCACACACAAAGGCAGGACGCAACAAAATGCGACAATTCCTGTGGCAGATCAGAAGTGGCTATTCTACAGTGCTAATGACAGCAGCAAGGGAAACACAAAGCCCATAAATGAATGAAAGCACAGTGCACAAGCCTTAGAGTTTTCACCAGGGCAATTTTTCTAGGTACCACCCCACCCTGGGCCTACCAGGTAGCAACTGGATAAAAAAGACAAACAAGATGTTCCAGCTTTAGCACTTACAGGATGCTCACCCTTCCTGCAGTAGGCATGCTGTGACTTCCTGGAATGGTTTCAATATGACTGAGCAGAAACACATTTACTACAAATTCTAAGTGCTTAATGACCGCTCTTTAACCTCAGCCTAAACTGAGAATTACTTAAAAATGAAAGTGAACATAAACCTGGAAGATTATGACAAAGATTAACAAAGCAACAATGAAAACATTGGGTTGGCTAAGGACACAACCCTTCTGTGGAACAAGGTGTCTTGTCAGCCCACAGAATGAGAAGGCTTCAGTTCTCCTACTGCCCCAGGGAGTCCTGCAGGCACTGCTCAGATCCTGCTTTCACTAAAACGTAGGAAATGGTGAGGCAGTTTGACAAAATGCCTCTGCCAGAAGTATTCACCGTTTACATAATTAGCAGAGCTCAATTTTCTGTCCCCAAATTCATCATGAGCAGAAAACATTGCTAATAAATTTGATACTGAGAGTTAATCCACTAACAACCAATTCAGACAAAGATTTGCAGAAACAATCCACTGAAACTAATATGTCAAACAACATCTATTAATGCTATTTCTAATCCATTTTCAGACTGGTCACCTGAGCTGCCACTGCTTCTGTTTCCTAACTGGCTGGCTGTGGCTCTCTAAACAGAAGCAGCACAACCAACAGGCTGCAAACATCTCCTTCCTTCCCCAGGCACTCTCACAAGCACTCACTTCTCCTAGTTTTAAAGACCTTCACTTTGCTGTGAACATTCTTCCACACTTGGAAATTATGTATTTCTGTTCCTGGCTACTCAGCAGAAGAAAACATCAACAAAACTGAATTAAGTTCACTGGTATTATGTCAATGAATGCCTGACAATATTTCACTGAAGAAGGCACCCAGGGCTGTATGCTGGGTAGGCTGCTTTATCTCAGCTCACTCCCAACATTAAAAAAATTGAAAGAGAAGCCTTAACTCTGCTTCAGATGCAACTATGAGAAGTATTAAACAGGTAGATATCTAGGCCAAATTCCCATTATTCATAAAGTACACTCCATGGAAATGTTAAAATACTTCCAGAAGTGCAAGAAGAGCCATACATGTCTGTAAAACAAGGACCTGCATCACTCCAAAGCCCTGAACACAGGAACACGACACTCCCTGCCCTCCTCCTGCCTTTTTCCTTCCATCACTGGTCCCCACAGGTAGCCAGAGCTGTGCAGACTCTGGGACAGGGTTTACTCCTGTCTCACCATCATGTGTTATCCACAACCTCTTCCCAGGCAGGTCCTTGCTCCCTGCTACATCCTCAGTGATAAGGGGAGGATTTTATTTGTGTCACATACTGTTAGACAGTCCCATTCTCTTCATTCCAGTGATCAGAAAAGAAAACAAACAAAACCTCAGCCCTAAGGTAATGCAGCACACTCTCTTGGGCAGCCCTGAGAGGCCAGCTCAGAGGATAAAGTCAATTGTGCTTTCTGGGGACCAGGAATCAACAGCAGGTTTTAGTTCAGTGTAGCACAGCACTAGATTGTGATTTTCAATTATATTTGCATTTTTCTATCCTGTTTTCATAAACACAAACCAGTACAAGCACATCCCCCCTTCTCTCAGACTAAGCTCTTTCTCCCACCAAGCAGGTTCTTTCATGACTGATTGTCTCTATGGGTCAAGGCTATACTTAAAAAAGCCCTAAACAATCCTGACTAAATAAAGCACTATTTCTTGCACTTTTGATGCTAATGGCAACAGCAAAAGGAATTAAAGAGCATCTATGAGGATGGAGGAACATGTTCCTGATGCAATAATTTTAGTTCCCTGAAATTAGGATTGGAAGAGATCACACACTCCCTGTTCACTGGCCTGATCTAAAATTAACACAGTGGACTTCACTCCTTTTAAATTTTTATGGATGCTTGAGAATTGAATTTCCCAGTGTGTAAAAATACAATTGTTTAATAATTGAAGGCTTCAGACTCAATCAGTATTTTGAGCCAGCAAAGCTGTATTAGTTTATACCAACAAAAATCCTCTCTGAAAGGACAGATCCAAGGGTGTTTGAGCACTGTCAATATCACCAGCTGTTATCAATGAGCTGTGGAGGAGCACTCAAGTGCAGTACAGTTATTGCCATCCAAAGGAAATCACAGGGCTGTGAATGGTGTTACTGGTGTTACAGTTATGCCTGCCTCTGTGGGACCTTCACACTACAGAGGAACGAGAACCAGGAACAAAACACCTGGTAAGACCCAGACACATTCACCTATCATCAAAGATGATTAAAATATGTTTAACCCTTCTTTCATGGAGTTCCATTACATGGAGTCTGAATTCTTTGTGCTACAGTTCTGACACTCAGCAGTCAGTATGAAATTACATAACCAAAATGCACCAGAAGTGAACACCTTTATCTTTAGTGCTTCATCTCATATCTCAGTCCTGACTCTGACACAGCACTGGTGACCTTCTCATTGTGTTCTGCTTGTGCATGTCTGAGTGTGACACAAAGGGTGAACAATAAAAAAAATATTGCTCAGTGAAACAAAATTAGTGTCCACACACACCAGGAAGGGTAAGGGCAATAGCAGTTTTAATTGGGTCCCTGTTCAGGGAATGCAGTAGTGCAGAGAATGTATCACAAGCAGCTTAGAGTAAAACATTTCATTCTCTGTCAAGATAAAGGTGAGTGCTAATGACTGTGACTAAATCTTGACAGGAAAATGATCTCTTCTCCTTGTAAGAGTCTGTTGTGTAATGAGCAATCAGAGCACTGAGCAGTAATTACACACATTCACTTCACTAAAAGCATTTCTGGTGGACTGAAGGGTACTGAAGCAGAAACATGATATAATTATTTTCCTTATCTTTACTTTGGACATGAAATGATGATGTTTCCTGTTTGGTTTTATTTTTTAGGGGGGTGCTTCTGGTTTTGGTTTTTTGTTGTTGTGGTTTTTTTACTTTTTGGGTATTTTTGGTTTTCGTTAATTAAACCAAAATGCAGAAGACCTTAAAAGCTTTTATTCTTTCTTTTAACTTAAGGTGCTCTTTCGTGCTGTTAATTAACACTAATATAGCTTGAGACAGAAGACAGGCATTACATAACAGATATTTCTTGTGTATTTTTAGGGCAAGCCCTGGAAGCATGGGGAATGATGCAGCTTCCATGTGATCAGGATCTGATGTGGAAGAGCAACCAAGTGCCAGAACACACAGCACTGTCAAAAGCTTTTGATTAAGCTAAACGAGACAAAGTGCAAGAAATCTTCATGTTGTTCCAACATGTTCTCTGAAAATTTCTGAGAGGAGGGAAAGAAAAAAATTTCCAAGGTGGGACAGGGATTTGGACATTTATTCAAGCTGATAATTTTTTGAATTTCCAATGAATGAAGTGAGGGGCAGAACAAGATTGTTGAAGCATAGATAATGTTCAGTTTCCAGACTGTCTGATCTTTCCAGATCAACAAGTCTTTCTAATACTACTGATGTGCTGATCTATTGATGTCCACAAATCCAGTTTTAAATTCTACTAAATTAATACAAAAAGATAATGCTTCAGTGTCAATTAAGATGCTATTTTACATAAGAAGATTGATTTATCTAAACCATGCTCAAAAATAACACAAGAGAAGGTGGTTTATAAGTCCTTTGCATCTGCTACTTTAATGCTGTCTATATATTCTATTTTTTTTACCACAATGAAAAATTCCAAAAGCCCACCTGAGCACTTCAAGCTGCACTTGACATCAGCAACCTATTGCTCTTGATTAAAAATGTATGCTATATTCACATAGAAAGTTTAAAAATATGTAACACTCCTACATAAGTCCAGTTCCTGAATTCCAGCCCTGAAATACCACAGCAGAACTTAAAACAATAGATGAGGTGAACAGAGCCATCACATCCTCAGGTTTCCTGTAGCTGTAATGTGCTTCTCTGGCATGTGATTAATTCAAGTTCTCTAAAGGTTTGGGAAGGCTCTCTGGAATCATTACAAACCCCAATTTGTGCTGCCCAGCATTGCCAAATATCATAACTTTATATCATGGATATCTATTTCCATGCAGTGCTCTCACTCCTGAAAAAATACTCCCTGTCCTCTCTAATTCTTTAATTAGAGAGGACCTTGCTAATTATCCTACATCTCACCTCACAGAAGCTGCTTCCCTGAGCATTACAGGATTTGGAAAGGAATTAAGAGGTTTATTTTTTATTTCAGCACATACTTTTGTTCACATCATTTCTGATCTTTCACTTCTTGAGGGAAGCATTCATAAAAATCAAATCTGCTACTTTTCATCATGAGTGCATAGATTGTGCACAAAGTTATGGGTGGTAAACACTTCAGCGTCTAAAATTTTAATATAATGCAAATACAGACATCTGTCTACATCTAAAAATCCCATAACTGCATGTGGTTTTTCCATCTTTCCTTTTATTCTACAGAATTACATCTGTATATTTGTTTTATGAAATGATAAAAGTGTATTTTGCAACAAGAGCAGCTGCAAGTCTACCAGCTCTGTGATAACTTGACTGCTGGTCAATTTATATGGTTCCATCTTTATTTTCCTGGACTTGGAAATCTCTGTCTGTTATGGAGGCTAAAACTGATGGTGGGAAAGGTAAAGAGGAGAACTTAATCTCTAGCCTTCCATGGAAGAGCAGCTGGGAGAGGATTATCCATCAAACAGTAAAACCCTACAGAGGCTGTCAAGTTCCAAAAGGATAACTCAGATTGGCAAGTAATGGATGCCTCTCCCTGTACATATTCTTCAAAATCAAAGCTTTGACAATTTCATAAAAATTTTGCACCTTTAATCTAGGAAAAAAAGTTTTCTTGGGGTGTTATTTTGTTTTGTTTTTAAATAGACAGAGTTTTCAAGCATTGAACTGAATTGCCACCATAGCACATAATTAAACAGGTTAAAAAATAGGGACAAAGATGAATTAAGTAAGTTTCTCCAAAGCTGAAAATACAAGTTCTATTGTTTTAACAAATTCACTTTTGCCTTCCTCTGAACTCCTGTACTACAATTACATGGGTTTTTCTGTAGGACATTGTTTAAAAAAAATTAAAAATTAGGTATTCAAGCACAGTTTTACATGTTTCTGTAAAACATAAAATGCTAATTACATTAATTTCTGTAAAACATGAAATGCTACAACTAGAGCACTACTTCTCTGAACTGATGAAATGAACCACAGAATTAATTGGGACCACTTTACTAATCTTTCTTCCATCAGATAAAGATTATTTGACCCAAACAATTTTTACCTGCCAATTAGAGCACTTCTCTGTATTTAGATTTCACTGCTATTAAAGTCAAGAGGATTCATAGCATTTTCCTGCAATATGATTAAGCCATTTTTTAATCTTTTCAGAGTAACACAATCACTTGTGCACATCAGAAAGAGAAAAGGAAATTGAGACAATGACAAGAAGAAGAGGCAAAGGGAAAAAGTACTGTGATCCAATATGGCACCAAAGCAGATTTGATACTAATTAATAAGGCTTTATCTGTAATCTATTTAACTCCCTATTCTGGCAAATTGCCCAAGTAATTTGTTTTGATCTCTAATTCCATGCTTACTAAGTAGTTTTTTTTATTTCTTCTGGTCTCCAAAATTAACAATCTATATTGCAGGAGAGAGTAGTTTTTGAAGAAAAGGATAGAGGCCACTATTGCAAACAGCAAAGAACCCAGGAATACTTCCCAGTTTGGGGTCTTAATTTCCTGTCCAAAGGTGGTTTTTGGTTTAATAATCTTTGCAAAGGTAACATCTGCAGTAACATCTGCAAACCAGAACATCTGGTTTGCACTGGAAAACTTGGGCAGGGAAGCAGAGTCCTCCAGAGATCAATGTGAGCATGGGGCAGGACAAAGGGTATGCAGGGAACTGTCTGCGTCCCCAGAATTCCCATGGCCTCACTTCACCAGATCTGAAGAGCAGGGGCTCTCCAAGGCTCTTAGAAAGGCACAACAGCCTAAGACAGAAGATAAAATAGGGTCTAAGGAGCCATCAAAGCTGGCCTAGTTTTATTCCATTACCAGAAACAAGAAGGCAAGAAAAGTAAAAAAAAAAAAAAAAAAAATCAGCTCTTGTTCTCTCTCCTGTTTGTTTTTGGCACAATTTTTTTCAGCTCTTCCAATAAGGCTGAGTCAGCCCAGTCAGAGGGAAAAACAGCCCACCTCCAAAAATGGAAAAAAAAAAAAAAAACAAAAAACCCACATATCATCCATCCAGATGGGTCCTCCACCAGAGACAAGACTCCTCTAACTCAGGGCAGAAGTCTATTTAGCAAACTTGTCTTGCTGATATCAGACAGGGACCCTCTTCTAAAATAAAAGAGAAATGCAGTCATTTCCACTTCAAGTTCTCATGGCAGACTCATGGTCAGTCAGTATTTAGCTCTGCACACACACACAGGAGAGCATCCTCCCTCTCCAGACCTCTCAGCTCCTCCTTAGCTGTCCAGTTCATACATAAGGGGCTGATAAAATCTATCAGTGATGGAGTGACTTTTTGAGAGCCAGGAAGGAAAGAGGCGCGCATCTTCCCAAACACGTGTGGGGCAATTTGACAGTACAGACAGACAGACACTGCACTGCACTGCCTTGAAACAACAGGCAAAGAGATCCCAGCTCTAAACAGCACAAACCAGAGGATTTAAGGGACACTTGGAGTGTGGTGGTATTTCTGCAGGGAGATAAAGATGCAGGCTCCTGTAGAGCACCATCAATCTGAATTTTGGATGGGAAGCATGAATTAGAGGGTGTGAATCACATTTCTACTGACACACACCCAATGAACAATCAAAACATTTAACACAAAACATGGGCCTGATAATCTAGAGATCTCCTTGTGTGCAGGCTGTGAGTAATAATCCATACAGTTAGTAGATAGCTGCTTCCTTCTCCCACATCCTTCACACGGTGCTCCTGGCTATTGCAGTCTCTAAATCCAACTCTCCTGCACTAAATAACCATAATTGCTTCCCTCAGTGGTAACAGGCAGCTCAGGCACCAAAGCTTTTGTTGCTGGAACTTTGCCACAGGTGCCATATAAGAACTGCACAATACATTACTTATGAGTGCCAATGTTCTTTTATCTCTTCTGGTGTATTTCTTTTTTGTACTTAGAGCATTAGCTCCAAGGAACAGATGATTAAATCTTGGTTATAGTGAAGGACTGTTTACAATATACAAGCCAACTTTGTAGTAGTAAAACTAGCCCCAAAATGTCTTTATTGAAAATTGTGTTTAATAATGCATTTAGCTACCTGCTATCTCATCAGTTCCAAACAGGTTTTAGCAGGTATATCTCTAATTTTTTCCCCTTCTGATCAATGCTGTTCTTGTACCAACATAAACAGTGGTCATCAATACTTTCAGTGAAGCAGAAGCAAACACCTCTCCCCTGCTGTTGCTTTGCTTTCTATACCACTCACATACCATTCACAGTTAAGCAAATCATCGATGCAAACTTTGAGCAGCTCTTTACTGCAAACTTTGAGCAGCTCTTTACTGCAAACTTTGCTGACAATTAGAATACAGCAAGGCTTGCAGCAGTGCTGGGTCTGACTGATTTGTGCTGAAGCACAGAACAGCAAGCAGCGATCACAGGAAGAGAAAGCAGCTGAACTTCAATGTTTCCTGTTGGAAGTCTGAGGAGCTTTTAGTCTTGGGCTTGATTCATTTATGGTTGCCTAGTACAGATGGCTTTCCACCTTTCAGAGAATTGTCTGGTTCCAGATGCTCTCTTGCTTGCTAAGGATCCAGACTTCATATGCAACATGTCATGCTAAATAGCACCTTGCATAATGTTCACCCTTTAGTTTTGGAAGGCTCAAAATGAGATAATGATTTGGAATTAAACCCACAATATTTCCCTTCACTGTTCCAAGTAGGCAGTTCGGGAAACAATTTGACAGGAAGGAGGTTGGCTAAGGAATCCAGGAGTTGTGGCAGCTCAGGTGTGACCACAGGGAGGGGAGCACAGCAATTCTCCAGCCAGCAGGGAGACCCCCTGGCTTTGTTCCCCCTGGCCTGAAGACAGGCACAGCAAAGCAGAGAGGTGACTGACCCACTGTCACATTAGCTGGCCCTCAGCCACCCACTCACACCTTGTGCTGAGCCTTCATTTACCAGAAACAAGAGGTACAAAGTGGGAAAGAGGTGTAATTTGAGGGTCTCGTTTTTATGTGGCCTCTACTACTACAGTAGATGTCAAAAGTAGGTTTAACTAGAACAGTAAAAATCAGTTTAGGAGAAGATGTAAACTGTTTAAGCACTACACTCACTTAAACAAAGTTCTACATATGTTTTTAAATAATATAAAGGTTGGTTTTTTTTTTTTTAATAGAGAGAAACAATCTTAGGCCTGAAAGTTGACAGTGAATAGTTAAAACCTATTAGCTGTGTGGCTCCTCTCTTTAAAGGGCTATAGAACCAGAAAGGGAAATGCCCAATACTTTTGAGAAATGTAAAATACACCACAGTATTAAAATATAATGCCAAAATTTCCTTTTCCAC
Organism: Molothrus aeneus; assembly: GCF_037042795.1. Classification (NCBI taxonomy): domain Eukaryota; kingdom Metazoa; phylum Chordata; class Aves; order Passeriformes; family Icteridae; genus Molothrus; species Molothrus aeneus. The sequence goes on from NC_089653.1 coordinate 16,859,949, forward strand.
ATTTTTTTTCCTCCTCAGCAGCTAATATATACTGCTCATTCTATTTACTATTGCACACAGAGGATTAGTTCTGCATTTGATTGTCCTATTCAGTGTAAAGATAATAGATTTATATTTCATTATATCTTGGCTATCTGGCTCTACAGAGGGTAGTTCTGCTAAATTCTATTACATTTACAGTTTAATGGCTTTAATAAAAAAAAAAAGCAAGCTAAGTAGTCTTATTTACTTTCTTTGGGCAGCAAGGCCTAGAACCAAATTTCCTCCTTCTGGCACCAACTTAACACAGATAATTCATCCATTTTTTGGTATTTCCAGCCTTTTAGAAATCAGCACCTATTTCCAGCTTCTTTCCTTGTTAAAACAAGTGAAAAGAACCTTGGCACATGGCTGAATAAAGACAATCACTACTCTAAGAGCTTCCTTCCTGTGCCCAGGGAAAACTTGCTGGCAAATTTGGATCATTGCAGAATCTCTTCACAGAAAGAGACTGAAGCTCCAGCACCAGCCAACAGAACACTCTTCTGCCACAGAAAACTGACCCAGTCTGGGGTCAGTCAAATTTCAAGAAGTTTTCAGATGTCCTCAATACTTGCATCTTTTTCAAGCTCATTCCTGGAGATTGCTGTTAGGCCTCACCCTCAGTGTAAATCCACACATCTCCTCTCAGATGAGTTGTTTAGCTCACAACTCAGCCAACATCATTTGGCAAAAAATGAACAAAAAAAGCATTTGCCTTCCATTAGACACAGCAAAATCACCAACCCTGCAGTCAGCTAATGCACTGATGGGCCAGGAAGGTGAAATAGGTTATAAAATACAAATAATATTACTGAGCCACATACAATAAATATAAGTATACAGGACCTAAGAAACAGAAAACCCCAGAAAAATAGACATTTCATATAAATTCTTTAGTGACACCATGAAAGACACTGAGAAATTGCAGCAACTCTAACAGTCATTAGAAGCAGCATCATGTAGAAGCATCACTATTTTATTATTGCACCAGCAAGCACACCATTTAAATATTTGCCATTTATACAATGCCACATCACAACAGTGCTGCTGTTCAATTCACAGAAATATATAATGCAGAAACAACTTTTTCCTTCATTTCAATATTGTCAACATAATGTCAAACACTTCCTGCAGCCCCCACTGAGCAGCAAACACACACAAAAGCCTCACACACTAAGTTGAGTGTGACTCTAAATATCACTTGGAATTTTTTTTCATAGTATTCAAGCCATGAAGACTGATCACACTCCATTTCTTTTAAATTATTTCTACAAAGCACCTTCTTTTTTTTAAAGAAACAGTCAAAAACCCCACATTTATTATTCACTGCAGCACACTACCCAACTTAATGTCTATCTATTATGACAATCAGAGTGCCTCTGAACCTAAGGTTAAGAAAAAAAAGAATCTGACATTTTTAAATATACGTCAGTTCTCAAGCATGTGTATCACAAATTCCATTTCTATTACATAACTAGAAAGCAAATAGTTAATAAACATTTCCACACAGACCTGGATATTACCTTTGAAAGAATAAATAATTACATTAAATATCCCATAATTGTTTTCAAAAGTGTCTAAATATTGTCATTATAATTTTGAAGTCACAACATTTAACAAAGAGCTAAAAGCCCTGAAGCTTTATCCCTGTGAGGACAGGGTGTACAGAAGTTTCTCACCATGGGTTTCACATGCCAGTGTTCAAATGCCTGACACAACTTCCCAGAGGGCTCCTCTGCCCTCACCTGGGATAAAAAGCTGCCTCTGAAAATGAGTCACTTCAAGTGAGCTCCATTGCTCCCTTCGCTGCAAGAGCACTGCACTGACAAGGTATTCCCAGCATTTCATGGAAAGGAACTGTTTCACCCTGAAACATTTTCTGGATGTGAGGTTCCAGAAGGGAGGTTGCTCACATATTGAGGAGCAGCAGTCTGAAGCACTCCTGGGAGAGCTGAGGAGCTGCCCTGGCAAATGCCAGCCAGCCAAGGGGCTGACTTCACAAAACACTTGCAATAACTTTGTGAAATGCCAGATTTGAAAGAGGACCATAACAATGAGTACATATAGCCCAAGGCTCACCTTCTCTCAAGTCCTGTTTCAGCAAGGGCTATTGATGTTCTGTCACACTCAAGGCAGGGCCATAAAATTACCTGCAGCAGTGGGGGATTGTTTTATGAGCAGTTTTAGTGCTCACTGACAGGGTACCTGGGCTGAAGTGCAGGTTACACTGCACAGCTCAGTGAGCACAGCCACTCATCCTCCTCCCTGTGCTGAGCTTTAACAGCAAAGGCAGCCCCTGCTCCAGTGTTTGTCTCAAACAGGGGCCTCCTCCAAGTTCTCTGGGAAGGCAGCTTGTGGCTTTAAAAACAAGAAAATGCATTATGTCATCCTGAAAAGGTGGGCCTGTGGGTATGCCTCTGCTTTTTGTTTCCAGACACCTGGAAATATTAGACAGCTATTTTGTCTGCAAACAGGTCTGACTAATATTCCAGCCACCCTCTGCCTTTAGGCTGCTGCTTGCTGCTCATTGGATAAAACAATGACACCTGGCAGAGCTTTTAGTGCTCGCACCAGCCTTCAGGATTCCTAACCTCTTTTCACAAGGACAAAAGCTTAATGTTACCAATGTTCCTCCTATTCCTTTCCAACTACTCCTACTTCTTCACCAACAGATGAAATATCCCGATGAACTCATTCTCATCTCCACTTATGGACAATATAAGCTTTGCTTAAACATGCAGTCAGAAGTCTGTTACAAGGATTACAATGCACACTGCCAATATCAGTAGAATAATAGAGTAAAAAAAAAACAAAAACAAGCACCAAACAAAAATAAGAAATTCTTTTATTGCAGACAATAGCAGAGAAACCTCAAGCCTGCAACCACAATTTTTCCCCCAACTATTTAAGTGATTTTATTTCAGCATACTTCTCTGTCCTTCCCACTGTCACTCAGTAAGAATGAAGTGCACTCGCAGAACTAAAACCAGTCTCAAGTAGCAAACCCAAATATTTACAAGCCTCTTCCTTTTATACAATTTGAAGGATTGAAAGAAAAGAGCAGCTCTCATTCAGTCTGGAGGTCTTAAACACAATTCTAACTGGATGTTTTAGAGGACATCTAAAGGGTCCCCCTCTCACACCTTGGAGAGATGAAACAGTTGGAAAACTATAAATATGGCAGGTCACAGCCCATGGACCACAGAGCTGAATAGGCAGAGTACCTCTATTTTCTGAAACAAAAGTATAATAGAAACAAAACATTTATTCTGAAATCTTTGGAAAGCAGTGTCAACCTTTTCTACATAAATTGAAAAACAGTAAGGATTTTCTTTTTATTCAAGATATCTTCCCTTGGAGTTAGCTAAGATCTCTGGCAAAACATTAGATGAATAAATCATTATCCAATAGAAAGCCTGCTTATGGAAATTAGATAACTTTATAGAAATTTTTATGACAGCAGATTTGCATTTCAACAGAAGCATCCTGACTTTGATTTATTTAGGTAATCTGTATTTATTAGTTTCTTCTGTTTGCCATTTAAATGAAACAACAGTTCTAGCCACTTACACTCTCTTTATGAGGGAGGGTTTTTCAGAAGCCCTTGACATAAGCCCACTTTTCTTTGGCTGCACCTAATATAAACTTTGCTCTATATTCTAAGAGTTGTTGAATAGAGCTAGAAGCCAGGATTCTGTCAAAGAGTATGTGACTGGCCATAAATCCATTTAAATCCATCCAATTGTAGAGCTCTCAAAATAAATTTTTAACTGTAAATTAGTATTGTTAAGAGACTGTTTCAAGTGTGAATGCCAAAGTGATTGTTTAATAAACATCTATTTTAAAATGTTGTCAATAAGTTGTTGTCAATAAAAGTGTTACTGTGAAGACTACAGGTGACTAAAAAGTGGAGTGGTAAATAATGAATTGTCACAGAGAGGCTGCAGTCAATCAGCCTCTGACCCACGAGTGGCAGGGGACAGGGGCACAACTCAACACAGACACCCAGGGAGGGCAGGGAGGAAGTTTAACCTCAAACATGGACAAAATGGGCTTTTTCATGCCTCATCTCTGGCCTTGCAATCATTAATCTGCCACCAAAGAGAAGAACAAGACTGAAAGGTGCAAAATTCACCCTCAAAGCTACTGAGCTGCTATCTAGTGCTGCCTCCAAGTCCACTGGAATATCAAGCTGTCACTGATCCCAAGAGGATGCAATCAAATGGAGACAGAGAGAACAGATGGCATCACAATCCCCATGGTGCTTTGCCAAACTTTAATCACTGTATGAAACTCACATCCCTGCCACCAACTTTTTTCACATCTTCCTCCCTTGAGCTCCCTCTTTGCCTGCTTTCAAAAGGCTCTACCCAAGATTGCATCTTTTGAAATTCTGTTGTGGACCTGTAACCAAAACCACAGATACAGCAAATCTTTAAATCCCTCAGATGGTGATACAGGTTTCCAAAGTCCTGAAGTTTTCTGATAACAGCAGTGATTTGTGCTGTCTTTAGCAGTGAAGGTGCAGCTAAGGGCAGAATTTTCATAGCCAATTTACATCTATCAGACATTCAAGAATGGAAAACTGAGCACAGACTGCAACAGCTTGAAAGAGCCACACACTCTAAAGCAAAGAAACACTGAGATGTAAAGAAATATTTCCATCTTGCACTTGTCTACAGAAAAAGGAATGCCACATACAGCTCTGACACCCAGCTTTAAATAAGAATATGGAAAAATCGCAAATATTTATAAAGCAATAACAACAAGACAATTAGTTAAGATTTTGAACTAAAAGTTCCAAAAGTTGTTTATCCTTGAGGTGTGGTCAGGGGAGGATTTCATTGTGGTGTAATAGGGATCTGGAGGCAGAGCAGCATTTAATGGCAGGGAAAGCTCTTCGGTGTCCTAATTAAAGAGAGAACAAGGCTGCAATAGCTGAGCCTGAAGATAGGCATATTCAGATAAGAAATCTGAATATCATAATCTGAGGGTTATAATATTATATTGTAATATATTATATATAACACATATAATATATATAAAATATATATTATATATTAATATAATATTATAATCTGAGGATTTCATTGTGGGGTAATAGAGATCTGGAGGCAGAGCAGAATTTGATGGCAGGGAAAGAGCCCTTCAGTGTCCTAATTAAAGACAGAACAAGGCTGCAATAGCTGAACCTGAAGACAGGCATATTCAGATAAGAAACAAGAGATACATTTGTTATGGTAAGGTTCATTAATAGCTTACCCAGGATTCTCCTTCTCTGCACACCTTGAAATCACAATTGCATAGGTTTAAACACAGCACCTGGTCTAACTCAAGCAAAGGTGCTGGATTGAAAAACCAGCATGCAGAAGTCAATGCTCACTAAATAATCACAGTAGTCATTTACAGCCTTAATTTATATAAATCTGTGACTTATTTCTCACCTTCATTCTGAGACATGGTCAGAAGAGTTACAAACTAAATTAGCTCTTTTCCATTCAATCACATGGCCATATGTCCCTATGCTTTCCATGCCAAAAATGCAGCCATTTGCCCAAAAATCTGATTTCTAACTGTACACACAAACTAAACTATCCTTCCTGCTGTATGTGCTTATTCTAATTAACACCATAGCACATAAATTATGCCTATAAGAAAGGCACAGATATCAAGTCAAAAGAAAATAAAGGTAAAATTTAAAAAGGGACATAACAGTGTTTTGTAAAGGCCATTTTTCATTAACCTGAAAAACAAAACAAAAAAAAACCAATAAAAAAGCCAAAATAACTGACAGACACAGCTTTCCATAATTTTTTGAGACTTATAAAAGTTCATCTTAATATCCTATTTTGTGGTGAACACTTAGGGAGTCTTTTGCATTCAGAAACAAAAGAATCCTGTGAAAGAGATGAATAATGGAATAAGGAAATACATCCACTGACTGTTACCCTGGACTGTGCCTACAGATTTGCATCTCAATTTTGGAATAGATTATAAAAGGAATATCAACTATGATTTTTTTATTCTTTTTTAACTCCCAGCACTGTACTTGTTCTGAGCACCACAGACTGAATTAAATTAAGCCTCCCTTCATACCCACCCACACTGAATTGCAGCCTTTTCTTTGTCTACATGCAGACAAGGTCAGTGTAGACTAAGATCCACTTCAACCCACTACTGTCCAAAATCAGGTGAAAAAGCCCAAAATGACAAAAGGAGCAGACATATTTAGTCATTTTCAGGTTCATAAGAATTGAAGATAAATTTGAAGTATGAAAAGGCTTAACTTAGTCACTATTTTGGACCTCAAAACCTAAACCATGCTTGAAACCTACTGAGCCAGGGAAAGTCCTGAGGATGAGAACAGAGCCAGGAAGAGGATTCTGAACACTATCACAGCAATGTCTTCAGCAAGCAGGCAGGAAAAACTGACTTGCCAATCAGTACATTCACACAGGCCAGTTCTGAAATTCAGCTCCTACTGCAGGAGCCAAAGAACACAAGACATTCACTGCATTAACAGAGAATAAATAATTGCTTGGACCATCAGCAAGAAGAAACAAAAATAAAAACCAGACTTCACAAGCCAGTAACAGCCAATAATACAGAGCAGTTTTTGGCAAACACAGCTGGGAGAAAGGGGTGTCAATCCTCACATGCAGGAGTAAAATTTTCACTATGACCTTTTTGTAAAAGTTTTCAAGCATCTCACATTGTTCTTGCCCATCTGCAACTTTTGCTGAAATTATTTGCTGCTTTGGAAAGAATACTCTGAGACCAAGCTTCTCTTGTTTCACCAGAAGTGAGGACTTTCAAATTCCTGTATTCCTTGTGGAGATTTCTCTCCTGTCCCTGTAACTTTCCTGAAAAGTCCAGAGACCTGCCAACACACTATTTTATACTCTGGCACAGCTAATAATTGCAGAGTAGCTTTAGAACATGAAATACATTTTTCTGACACCAGAATTCTGTTCATACAGAATAGGGACACAGCTTCACATTTTTAATTTGAGCAAACAGATACAGATATCTTGGAACCAGCAGCAGCCTCAACTCTCAAATTCCAGAAGAAACTAGAATGAGCTTGCAACAGGCAGATTCTTTGAGCTGAGCTGATTGCATTACTATTTTTATTGACAAACAAGATTAGTAGGTAGGAGACCTTTAGCAGATTTAAAAGATGTGGCTTTTAGAGATTTAAAAGTGCATTGCATAAGTTTCCTCTCAATTAATTCTTATCATGTTGGAGGTGAAACCTACCCTACAAAATAGCTTAAATTATGCAAGCAAAAGATAATACTAAATTACAAATGACTGAGGCTTGGAGGCATCATTGCTAGTCCTATTTAATACTTATAACAATGATCAGGAAACAGCATGTAATGAAAACTCCAGATTTAGAGGGATTAGAAACATGAGCAGAAATTACCAGCAAAATGCAATTTGCAAAGTCATAAGCTAAGACATCTGGAACAAAATAATCCAAAAAGCTGGTCTACACATCTTCTGTAGCAAGGAAAGCTGGAACTTGATAGCAGAATAAACCAGTATGTGTTTGGGTATGTTTGTATGCCTATATAGAGAGACATAATGTGCATTTGCATAAATGGACCAGATACAGGCAGAAATTCTCTGACTATGAGGAACCTCATAGGACTGTCAGAAAACTACTGTTTCCTGACTGAAAAACATGACCATTTTCAAGAAAGCATTGTGAAATTTTTCAAAAGTGATTTTGTTCCTCAACAAGAACTTTATTTAATATTAGGATTGCCTTTAATATGAAAGGAAAGTAACATTGTGCACTCAGTTTTGCAATACAGCCCAACCTTTATCCCTGAGTTGATGCCACATGTGCCAGTTTGTGTGAGAACTCAGATTTGCAGGCTCAGGCAGTGAAGCCACATGGTTATTAGTGAGCTAATGTTTAGGAGTATGACTAGAAAGATAGCAATGATTATGAGTGCAGAGGAAAACACTGAAAATGATAAAAACTCCCACAGCAGTTTACTGGATTAAAAGAAGCTGGACACATTTATGACAGCTACAGGATAGCCCAAAGGGAGGACCAGCTTTTGGCTGCATTAAAGGATGCCCAGTACCAGAACGTGATAAAACAACTATTTCCCAAGACAAATTAAACATGAGGAAATTAAAAAAAAATAAAACTATATCACTGTTTGATATTCTTGACTAAAAAACACTGTCTCAAGTGAAGCTGCAGCATTTCCAAGGCATGAGTCAGCCAACATAGAGTGAATGTGGAAGACAGGATGTCTGTCACCAGCACTTTAGCTGATTGATTTCATAGCTCTGTCCATTAATAAATGAGCTCTTGCAAAGGAATTCATTTACTTATTGACTTCTATCTCTTTAATAAAAAAAAAAATTGTCTGCCCAGTGAAACATCTTGGCTCTTTGATCCTTTAAAATACACATAAGTCCCATTAGCACTCTAAAGTAACGAGGAACAGTAAAACCTAATTTATTCCTAAATGCCAAGACAGAAATAGACATACAAGAGTTATAAATAACCTAAGAAGGATATAAGATAAACACAGAGCAGTTTCAAGCATTGCATATATGCAGAGACACCAACATAAAACTTGCACTGCCTTCAAGCATCTGAGTACAAGCACCTTTTTCTCTCCCCATCCCTGCTGTAGTTCTTGAAGCTCAATTTTAAAAATTTCACACCTCCTCCTTTTTTATTCACGTATTATAAACACAACTGAGAAGGTGAATGGAGTCAAAAACAGGAATCCTGCAAGTTAGAGCAGACTCCAATTCATTGACCCACTGGCATGGTGATAAAATCAGAGGCAAAGTATTTTAACTCCATAGCCTAAGCAACAGTAAAATCTCCCAACTAAAATACAGTCAAATAGGAAAGAAAATTTGAAACAAGGACTGCTATCCAGGTCTGTCAGGTTTTTCAGTTGAAGCAACACAGAGGTCACACAGCTTTTCAGAGAATAGTCCATCTAAAAAAAGAAGAAGCCAAATCACATGGAATCATCTTTAGATATCAAAACAAAGCACTATTTATACCCAGCCAGTTGTCCTTCCTTCTGGAACGTGGCTCTGCACCTGACTGCAGGGACAGGCTCCAGTTCCCCTCCAGGGAGCTCTGGCTGAGATCAAGGTTGTTGGTGCAGCTGGGGATCACTCAGCACCAGCCCCCGCAGTGCCAAGCCTCTCAAATTCTCACCCTTAATTCCCCCTCACTGTTTCAGTTATTTGCCATGAGCTCATGCTTAATCAAGGAAGAGTAATAAGTTCCATAGGACAAGACATCCTGCTGCTCTAGAGCCACTGCAAGCAAATTCTTCATGTGCCTAAAGGCACATGTAGGAAAAAGTTAATATCTCAGGAGGTAAAATACAGAGTTCTGGTTCAAACAGTATTTTATGCTGAAGAAAAGAGCACAAGAAGGGATTTCTGTACTTGTAAATGACACGATTTAAACTGACAAAACACAAATATCTAAGAGAAGCAACACTAACTCAAGAAACAAAACTATCTGTAAGCAGTATTCAGGCAATGAATCCCTGAATCCCTGTTCAGATGGGGGTCACTTGAGTTACTGCAGCATGAAAGCACAACTCCTGTAAGAGTTTGGGGGAAAAAACAAAATTTAAGAAAATTAATCATAGAAACCTGTTGGTTGTGGTGCATTACAGAATCTGAGAGTGCAATGCTCGATTCAGAAAGGAATCCAGCTCTAAGTTGCACGTGCTGGAAACACAAGCAAATCTGAGGAGATAAAAGGCTGGCCAAGAGAGACTGCTCAGACTCAGATAATTAGCAGTAAACAGGTACTCTCATCATGTTCTAACATCCTTTCAATAGAGGGGAAATAAAAAACAAACCCCAATTTGGGACTGTAGAGATCGCATTTCAGATTATAAAAACTCTGCATTTATCAGGATCATTGGTAGCACCAGTGATAATCATTGTATTTTCTCTTTCCCTCTCCTTCTTCTGTTGTTAGTTTATCAGTAGAGCTTTAGCTACAGTGCCAAATCTTTTAGAGACCCTGGCCTCTAGTCATCTACTGGACCTGAGGTTCCTAAATGGTCTCAGCTGAAATCCTTGGAGAAATCCAGGCCAGGAACTAAACATTAAAATCACAGTGGGAGATAAACTTCTGCAAACTCAAAGGTTGCATTCATACAAAAATTAAAAACCATATTAGAAACCAAATTGAAGATCTATTTTCTGTGACTTTGTGGATTTTTGTCTCCTGAATAAAAAGTTACAGGTAAAAAAAATATTTACTTTTCATGCATGTCCTCTGGTAAGTGCATTGCAAAGGGACCCAAGTCCAGGGCTCAAAATCAAGCAGCAACCTGTACTGAAGCCCATACTCTACATATGTTCCAGTTTTAAAGTACATCAAGTTATGCTTTGCAGCTTGCACACTTCCCTGTGTATCTTTCATCCTATTTTAAATCACTTCCACAGCGAATCAAGGGCACAGCATTGTCCCATCTTTTCATAAGCACAGTCCTTTTTCCTTTAAGAAAAAAGTGAGTATGTGTCAAAGCCACATGGCTTCTCACCTACAGCCAAGTGATTTCTTTCCTCAGGAAAAATGGAGCAGACAGGAAAGGATGATCTATGGCAGTGTGCTCCTGCAAGCTGCTCCAGCAGTGCCCCCAGCAGCACTGACCTGCACTTGTCACAGCAGCTCTGGTGTCCCTGCCCTCAGCAAAGAGCCCCACAAAGAGCATTCCAGGGATGCAGGAGGCCCTCTGACACAGAGGGGACAGGGGGTGCACCTGCTGCTCCTGCCCATCTGCAGGGCAGAGAGCTGGACCAGCTAAACCCCAGTGAGATAAAGCTGGCATTGCAGTACAACACCTCTGACCTGAGATGCTCCAAGCCTGGGAGGAGCACTGGCTGCTTGCTTTCCAGCAGGAGAGGGTCTCTCAGGCTTGAACCTTACCCAAAAACTTGAAAGTAGTTTCTGAATTATGCGGAAATCCCTCTATAGGAGTTAAGATGACCAGATGAGATGTGAAGACACATCTAACATCTGAATACAAGATATTTTACCTAATCCATGTGTGACTTGTAGCTGTAAAATTGCTCCCCTGCCATAAAAGATGAGGTTCCACAGAAAACATCCAGAGGCTAGATCTTTGTCCCTTGCAATAATTCACACATGACTATCCAGATTCTCCAAGGAGATCAGTCAAAAAAACCTATTATCTCTCTTTTCCCAGAAATTCCTTCCACTGCACTGATTGCAGGGGGGTTCCCTCCCACTCCTTTAGTTTTACTGTAGAAGTAACACAAAGACTAAACTGAAGAGAGCAGGTGAGAGGATAAGTTGTGGCAATGACAGGCAGGTGCACATCATCTCCAGCAAGCTCAGCACAAACAGCCTGCTAAGAGCTGCTCACCATAGCATTGATAATCTGTCAAAACAGGTATCTGTGCCACAGTAACCAGGAAAAGTTTTATGAATGAGATGTGTCTGTAAGGCCTTGCACAGAGGCCCCTCTGTAGCTCTTCTGTGCACAGAGATTTATGAGTGCAGATTTGTGACTATTGATTTACTGCAACCTCTTGGTCCTGGGCTGTGATCCCATTAGCTCTCAGAGAGGCAGGAGTGAGGCCCTGCTGCCAGCTGCACGTGGGGCTTTCAACCATCTCTCTCCATTGCAGGCAGGGGCAAGGGGATGACACAGCAGATGGAGATGTCTTGAGCCCTATGCTGAGCAAAGAAGTGCAAGATTGTCATGGAGTAGATTTACAAAGAGGGATGGAAGTGGTTGATACCTATAGTCTCTATGTATTTTGGTAAAAAAAAACAAAACAAAAAACAAAACAAAAAACAAAACAAAAAACAAAACAAAAAACAAAACAAAAAACAAAACAAAAAACAAAACAAAAAACAAAACAAAAAACAAAACAAAAAACAAAACAAAAAACAAAACAAAAAACAAAACAAAAAACAAAACAAAAAACAAAACAAAAAACAAAACAAAAAACAAAACAAAAAACAAAACAAAAAACAAAACAAAAAACAAAACAAAAAACAAAACAAAAAACAAAACAAAAAACAAAACAAAAAACAAAACAAAAAACAAAACAAAAAACAAAACAAAAAACAAAACAAAAAACAAAACAAAAAACAAAACAAAAAACAAAACAAAAAACAAAACAAAAAACAAAACAAAAAACAAAACAAAAAACAAAACAAAAAACAAAACAAAAAACAAAACAAAAAACAAAACAAAAAACAAAACAAAAAACAAAACAAAAAACAAAACAAAAAACAAAACAAAAAACAAAACAAAAAACAAAACAAAAAACAAAACAAAAAACAAAACAAAAAACAAAACAAAAATCTCTGTTCTACTCAAATTCCAGAAGAGAAATTCTGCCTAAGAAAAATATCCATTTCAATACAAGTGAAGTTTCCTGCCTAGTGTGTTGCAGGATAAAGCTGAAGAGCTCCTATGACTCAGGTGAATAAATCTCAGGCCATAATTACACAGCATTACCAGGCATGGGCGCTACAGCAGGCTGGGGTGAGGAATGGGGAAAAGAAGTTAAACTACAAATGCTTTTTTGGGCACACTCCATTTTGTAAATTGAAAAAATTGGCAGAGATCAAGCTGTGTTGAGAAGTAATGCTTGGTTTCCTAACTCAGAGCAGAGCTGTAATCCTTCCCCTGCAAGGAAAGTAAGTGCTGTATTATGAGGGCACCACCAGTCACTCAGAGACATCCTGCTTGAATCACACAGCAGCAGATGACACATCTAGCCAGGAACTCCCTGAACTCATCGCATCACTCCTTCAAAAAGTTCAGACCTCTGTCTGCTAAGTGACTCAGCATCTTTCAGAATCAAAGAGGCTGCAGGAAGTCACCTGGAGCCAATTCCCCAGGAACAGCCCCTTACAAGACACCTAGCAGCTTTCTGTGACAAGAACAACTTAACCTTGAGCAGCACACGCTTTGTTTGTGACATTAGAGCTATGGAAGTATTTCTGGTTCCCCACAAGGAGGAAGCAGGTCTGACAGACATTCATCCATATATTCATGAGGCTTTCAGCTACCTGACAAAGCACCCACAAGTTGACCAAGTTCACCTCAGTGAATTTTACCCACAGGTAAAATTATACAGATATTCTTTATAATTTATGTTTATAATTCTATAATTATGCAGGTTTTCAGCTGTGACTGACTATCACTGTTTGTTCCACTCCCATTCTTCCCTTCATTGTGTATCAGACACAAGGCAGTTGTAAGACAATGTACAGCTGGTACTTGACAAAGAGGGACACATTCTCACAAGTGTAAACTGGCATAGCAGGCTCATTGGAGAGCTCCCATGAATGCAGGCAAGCTCGAAACCTGGCCTAGAGCCTCCAAAGCAATTGAAGTACAGGAGGGTTCTTGGAAATGAAAGGTAGTTTCCAGAGAAAATAAAGCATTTTCTTACATACTAGGGCACAGCAAGCTCTGAACTAATGATGTCCTTTATTCCCAGGGATTTAGCAGCTCCTTGACTCACCTTCCTTTTAATGTTTATGGGTACCCTCCCAGCCACAGTGGGCACTTGTGAGCAGTAGCAATGAGGCAGTGCTAATCTACAGAGCAGCAAAAAGTCAGGGAGGTTGCACTTGAATCTTCTGCAGCTCCATCTGCTGCAACATTAAATCAAAATATATAGATTATCTTTGTGTTCTGTGGGATTACCAATCGTTTATTCTTTGTCTGTAAGGCATTATTAACTACCAATTGACCCACATTAATATTTCCTGAGTCTTTTTTGGTCTTTAAGAAGAGTTTCTATGTTTTCCCCATTCTCTTAATCCAGTATCCCTCCAGCTTTCCATGAACTCTTAGAAAGGAGTTTCTACTCACAAGAAAATAAAGCAGAAGGAGAAAAAAATAATGATATTGAGATTGATTAGGCCAATGAGTTCCACAGACTTCTCCCTGCCTGGGCAGAGAAAGATGGTAGAATTTCAGGGTCTCAGCTTTGGGTCACAAAGATGGGTATAGAGGCCTGGAATAGCTGAAGGTAAAAAATATGAGGAATATTTATTGGAGAAGACCCTGCATGGTGGCCTATGGATTTTTCTAAGTATCACTGTCAGAAAAACATGCTGTAGTAATCAGCTACGAATCTCTGGTCCAAGACTGGAAAAACCAGGCACTTAATCATCAGCAGAAACGAGTTTCCTGCCCAGCTAGGAAAGCACACACCCTCCTGTGCAAGTTGCTCTTTGCATCTTCCTGCCAGCCCTGCTAATTACCAGCTGAGAGCAGACCCTGCCAGTGGGGGATGTACAGCAATTACCAGAGGTTGGGCTCCTCTGAGCTTCCTATTACCCTGCCTTTCTTCCTTTATTTCATCCTACCAACTACCCTGCTCTAATTTATAGCTTTGCAGTAGCAACACTGTAGTTAAAACTGAAATGGCACTTCCACTCTAAACCTCTATTTTATTCCTTTCATTTGAGTTCATTACTTCAGTTATCATAAAAAAAAGGTTTTCTGGCAGTCTCTGTCCTCTGCCTCCTCTTCAGCAAAAAATATTTGTCATTCCCCAAGGACACAGAATGGCTGATCCTGTGCTCTCTCCTTCATAGCCTGCAGATTTGTCTTCAGTGACAGCTTCTGGAGGTAAAACCCCACAAGGATAGTGCTGCACTGTCTGCCTAGAAGAGAATTTGAGTTTTCAAAGAATGTAAAAGAACATGCACTTGCCCTATATACATGGAAGGAGGAAAGAGGAGGGGCTTTGACCTCTGCCCTGACAGCACTTTACTTCTCTGCTTCTATTCTGAGGTTTCTTTGTTCCCCAGAGGACCTGTCTGCAAATTTTACAAGAGATATGCATCAAAAGCCAGCATGTGTGACCATCACATGGGAAGTCACACAGCCAACAATCTAGGGCTGTGCAGGCTGCTCAGAGGGCACCAGGGCACCCCCACCACACCGGAGAAAGCCAAACCCATCTGAGAGCTGCAAGCTCCTCCAGTCCATTCATCCATCTGATTAATGAGCATTGAAGGACCAAGGCAAGGCAGAGCAAGCTTTATTTCTATAGAACCCCATGCTCTGTCAAGAGGCTTGTGGGAGCAATAAAGCAAGGGCTGTTGAAACCACAGAGGATAATTGCCCCGCCACAGGTTGTGGTGATGGGAATGTGTCAATTTTATTAAAGGGTTTTGTTTTTCATAAGCATTAAATCCTATTTCATAGCTTCCCCAGTATCATTTTAGATACCAAACCCACATTTTCTTTTTAACCTAAGATTTCCAGAAGGGAACAGAAGCTTACTTTGAGCCAACAATCCATAAAATTATTCCTTACATTTGTGTGCATGCAGACACACATGAAATACTGCAAACTATCCTGCCCAGGGGAGAAAAACCTGTTCCACTAACACCTTCAAATTAAAAATAAATAATAAAAAAATAGGCAGAATATGCCAGCTCTTCAAATATTTCCCGAAGTTTTTTGTTTGGTTGGGGTTTTTTCTGTTTTGTTTTTTTGGGTGGTTTTTGTTTGATTTTTTTTTTTGTTTGATTTTTTTACTGTGAAGCAAGAATGGGTCTAAATCTTGGGGTCAAACCCTACTGGTGAATACAAGGCATTCAGCCAGTGGCGACCCCACAAACTAATGGGTAAAACAGCTCTTTCCTTTTCCAAGCTGCATTTCACATTCAGTCTGAAGGACTAAAAAATAAATTCTGTTTCTCACTGTTAGCTGATTATCTCCATCACTGATTTTGAATTATCCTCTGATGCATCTGGTAATGGCCATCCTGTGGGATAGAATGCCAGATTATACTGGATACTGGGAATATGAAGCAAGTGTAAAGAAACAGAAATACCATGAAATCTTTTTGGCTTGGGCTTGGCTCACACTTGCTTTTTCAGAGTGTGAGGGAAAAACAACAACATGTTCTACCAATTATTTCTGCCCACTCCTCCTCTTACTTTTATTTTCATTTATGACAACTTAGAATCTCATTGTTATACAACTGGCTTAAGCTGATAAAAGTGGGTCAGATAAGAGTATTTTAAAATTTGCTGACTACTGCATCCATTCTGAGTGCTGTGAATAAAATGGTTATACTATGTCAAAATCAATAAAAATTACAGCATACTGGAGATGCCCATTGATGACTTAAATCATAGATTGTATTTTGCATCTCTTAACTGGTGTCTTTGGGCCACCTTTTTCTTGTTGTTCTTAGGATTTTGAAGGGCAAAAGTAAACATGAAGGCAGTTATGTAAATCACATATTTTGCAATCAGAGCTTCCCAGACCATTCTTTGTCCAGCCCATATGATGGAGCCTCTGGCATCTATGAATTAAAAGGAGACCCTGCTTTTCTTCAGCTTTAGCAGGGTGTACAAGGCAGCTTTAACCAACTCTGTCTTTTGGCTGTAAGAATGGAAGTGGGACATTGATCTTCCTATCCTCTTCAGTAGAGGAAATAATCTATCCACAGGGACTTGATTAAAACACATTTCAATCACAGAAAGTCCTGTGAAGTTGAAGAAATATTTCAGAGCATATGTTTAGGATCTTGTGTAAAAATAGCCTCCTCTTACAAATCCATTTTAAAAAAACCCAACAAAACTCTTCTTTCCACTACACCCCAAGGAAAGTTTCAGAGATTTGTAGGTTGGGTAAGACACAGGAGAAGCAGCAGCTCTCTCACTGCTGCCTGTCCTGATGTAGCTGTGACATTGCAGTGACAGGAACATTCTGTCAGCCCAGAATCTCTGCAGTTCAGAGGTGTCTGGGTTTTGTTCTAAAACAAGTTGTAACAACTGGAAGAAAGGGGCAGACTCAGGAACTATTAAAAACCTGCAGAGAAATATCCATCAAGGAAAAAAAAAAAATCACATTTATATCCCTTAGTGAAACTACACAAAATACCCCTAATTCTAGTGAGAATCTATTACTTCTGCTACTAGAATGGCTCAGTCACAGATTAGTTTATCATCTCTGATAGAAGCAGAACACAACATGACAGCAAAAACAGAGTAGAAAAACATTTCTGATTGGATTCCCTGCAAGTGGTATCTTTGCCAGGTAAGAATCAGCATAAAACAGTCCCATTTACTGAATGCAATTGGACTGCAATAAATGATTTTTCAGCTCCAAGAGAATATTAAGGTTCTCACACCCTGAATGTCTGAACTGGATCTTCACTAGAAAGCACAATACCAATTTATCTCTGCTGCAAGATACTGAGAAGGCACCAGAAGCAAAGAAATAACATGGAAAATGAAGAAAAATAGGAATAATTCTATCTGTACCCTGAAATAGCAGGGTATAATATATAATATTATATTATAATATTATAATATATAATATTATAATATTATATATATAATATATATAATATATAATATTATAATACTATATATATTATATATATAATATATAATATTATAATATTATATTATAATATATATAATTAATAATTATCTATGAGAGGAACCCAAGAGCCAACCTGAAACCTGTGAAGGTTCAAAGGTCCTTGGCATAAAAGGCAAACCCACTGTGGGCAAGCATGAGGCAGCACCAGGCACCTTGGGTGTTTAACAAGCCCTCCTGCAGCAGACACAGGCAGGAAACCTATGGATCATGTCAGTCCTGGAGCTGTGCTGCCCAGGAGTTTTATTAACTGCTTTCCTAACAGAGATTTTAACACTCTCCTGGGGGACACCACATTTATGGACAAGTTTCTCTCGCTTCAGATTTGACTTGACCTGTTCATATTTACAAGCTTCTTTTATTCCCATCTCTGCACTGCAGCCCACTGTTGCTAAATTACCAAGGTAACAAGATCCTTTAATATTCACAGTTTTGTTCCACCAGTTGTTACAGTCTGCTTTTCATGCCTGCTGTCAGTCTCTTGGCTTTCTCACTAACACTCATATTTCCATCTTCTCACCTGTAGCAGATATTATCTTTTTTTAATAAATATCAAACAGGGAAAAAATGCAAGAAAAATTTTATCATGCACCCAGCAAAAGCCTCTCATGATTTATAGTGTTAGCACAAGAATCCCAGAGGTGTAGCTAAGAGTGCTTTTTCATAAAGCATATTCTGTCCAGCTTCAAAGGCAGAGGTAGCAATGCTGGATGGCTGAAGAAAGCAGACCCCAATGTTGTGATAATGTTGTTATCCTCCAATCTCCTGAAGAACAAGTCTCACAGGAGGCTGCAGCCCAACAAAGCCCCTTCCTGCCCAGTCCAAAATCTGCTGGAACAGCACCAGGCAAGGAGAATTAGCTCCAGACCAAGCTGTCACCAAAACCTCCATGGGCACCCACTGACAGACTCCTGCCACTTGGCTGAATTTTACATCAGTTTCCAAGGATCTCCACCAACAGGAAAGAGGAAATCACACCCAAACCCACTAGAAAATTCATGTTTTGGCTCCAGTAAATAACCATGTTCCAAGTGACTTTGGTATGCAGGCAACAGGGCTGTCACCCTGTGAGCCAGGGCGTTCCTTCCCTGCTCCTCCCTGGGTTTGCTCAGAGAAGAAACCTCAGACACTCCAAGGAAACAATCCTGCAGGATTGGAGGAAACTCTCAGCTCAGCACTGGTTTTGTTAATGCAATTGCAGCAAAGTCTGGGAGATCCTCTGACAAGCTCTGCTATCAGAGCTCACAAAGGAGCTTTCCATGAAGGGAAAAAAGGAAAAAAAAGACAACTTCCTTCTCTGAAACCAAACACCCTTTTCTGATCCTTTGATCAAAGGCCTCGCACTTTTCACTTGAAACCCCTGGTAAAACAACACTAAATATCAAGAAAAGAATAGAAAAATGGTATCTACAGCTTTTCACTGAATATAAAGTTAAAAATAAATCATTCTAGCCTTTTCCCTTCCTTGCCAATACCATTTATAATGCTAATGTGTCCCTGTTTCCTGACTGAGTTTTTTAAGGGAGGAAAAAACAAGGAATGTACACATTCAAGTAATAGGATGCCTTTGTCAGTTCATCCAAAATCTGCATTTCTATTAAACAGCCAGGCCTTTTCCTTCATGCCACTGAAATGTCTGATTTTACTCTAACTGCTGCTGTCTACACTCACACACAAATCAGTGATAATTCCCCTCCCTTTGAGGAGCTGTGCCTAGTGGCTCACAAGGGACTTGGTTAGTGGCAAGAGCAGTAATGTGACAATGTTCTAATGTATGCCAGGTCGCTATTCAGAGTGCTGCAGATAATTCCCCCATCATTTCCATGTTCCTATGGAAGCATGCTGTAATCTTTCTCCTCCTACATAAAGCTGTAAAGCAAGAAAAGATTACTGTAATCCTTTTCTTCCCATGTCACACAAACAACGTAATCTCCTGGCTGTGTCAGAAGCAAATTTCTATCTGTAAACATCAAATCAAACTTGAGAAAGAGCTGCTGCAGCCTTCCTTGCATTGGTAAACAGTAGTGTAAGCAAGTTGTATGTATTTAAGCACATTGATGCAAGATTGGAGTTCTAGGCTGCAATTCAACCTTGATTTCTTGCATTTATCAGTGACACAGAAGCACACTCCCTTCTCATGAAATTTAGCAATTCATTAAGTCTGGTACACCACTGCCTGACACACTTGAGTGTCTGAGCAGCTCTCAACATCAGAGGGGTCTGAGCACTTGAATACTTTCAGAGCCCCTTGAGAAGATATTTAAATTACCTGAATGTACAGAAGCAAGCAGCAAATCAAGTAAATGGGGGAACAGGAGGCTGCCCAGCACCCTGTAAGCACCACAGGTGGAAAACACTCTGGCTGGAATTGGAGACACAACATGGGTCAGCAGGCAGCACAGGCCCTCAGCTGGGCTACAGACCTGAGTGTGGCCTCAGAGAAGGCTGAACCTTTGGCCTTGGACCATTTTTTTCCCTTTAAATGGAGCCAGGACATCTCAGAACCATTATTATGAATGAAACTCAAGGCTGCAGGGATGGTTCAAATGTCAGGCTGTGACAAGAGGAGGTGGTTACATGACACAGGGAATTACAGGTCCTCATTCATGACCGCAGAACCCAAAGTGGAGTAAGAGACACTCACTTTCAGGGCAATGGTAAGATTGGAGTTCAAGACACAGAAAGGTTTGTGAGAAGCCATCTCAGGCTTTGCAAAGCAAAGGAGTGGCCTCCATAAACATGTGTGAGCCAAGCCCAAGCCAAAAAGATTTCATGGTATTTCTATTTCTTTACAATTGCTTCATTTTCCCAATATCCAGTATAATCTGGCATTCTATCCCACAGGATGGCCCTTACCAGATGCATCAGAGGATAATTCACAATCAGTGATGGAGATAATCAGCTAACATTGAGAAGCAGAATTTCTTTTTAGTCCTACAAGGCTGAATGTGAAATGCATTGCAGAAACTTTGGGTATTCTGCCCAGGTACCTTCACCCTGAGAGCATCAACCTCAGGGAACCAAAGTACTAACAGAAATAGAAAAATCAAAGTGTTTCCCTGCTTTCTCGTTTGACATTGTTATATTATTTGTCTTGTATTAGTAAAAACACCAGCTAGTGCAAAGAGCTATGGAAGTTGGGAACTGGGACAGAGAGGCTGTCAGAACAAAGGCTTTTGTTGGGTCTGAGGAAGTTCCTGTGCCTTGGAGACATTTGTGGGGGACAGGTGCATTTGCCAACTCCTCATGTTGTAATTAGGATTATTGGAAGGTGAAAATCTGCAGAGAGCCTCCATCTTTCTCTACTCTTCTGCTTCATTGTGACTAATCTTGAAGAAATACAAACACCTGCCTTAGGGACTTTCTCTGGTAAAAATGACTTTCAAGTTTCAACAGAGGTTTTGCAGTCTAAGTGCACTTCTCACATCAGAGTGGAGGCAGAGAGTCAAGGAGAGAAACAAATCAGCTGAATGGAGGACACCTTCCAAAGCACAGCAGAGGAAGAAATAGTGGCTCAAATGAAAAGCCAGGGCCTAGAAATAATAAATATAGGCCTAATAAATGTACACATAAATTCCATGTCCCACCAACCCCTGCAGCCTCACTCTATTCATTAATAGAGGTGAGAATTATCTGTATAAAACTCCATTTCAACAATGGGCACACGTTAGACTCTATGAACCCCACTTGTAAAGGTAACAAGCGAGAACAACTATCTTACAACCACTGAAAGAATGGAGAACTGTCTGTATGCAAAGGACACTGCAAGTTGATATTCTCACAATATATAGGATGTGGGGAATGAAAGCAGAGAAAATGCACCTGGATTTCAGCAAGTAGCACTAAATCCCATAAATAACAAACAATCTGACATGTGGAATTCATTTCTATTAGCAAAAGAGGCACAGGAGGAGGGCCCACACAGGAAACTGGGACTACTACAGGAAATAATTCCCAGACAATGGACCATTTCCAGCTAGTGTGAGAGTTTTAAATGCCATCTAGTGTCAGTAAAATGCAGAATCAGCAGGCAATTGATCATGACCCAATAAAATAGTAGGTGTTTTTGCTATTAGCTTCAACAAGGTAAGAGATTTTATCTGTGGAATGATGATGTCTATTAGGACTGCACTACAAGATATAAATATTTTCAGAAGAGAACTGAAAATACTAATATGCAGTCAGCAAAGATAAACCCCAGACTCTGCACACTGAAGCTCTGGTTGAACTTCTAAAGCAGCTTTACCTCTAGGATTGTAACTAATTTTTTTAATACAGCTTCTTCCTTAGGTATCATCATATATCATGTAAAGAAAAGATCTGAATTTGCACCAGAGTTCTCCTTCTTCACCCAGACCAATACCATGGATCCCAAGGGAAGATCCAGCAGTGGGGTCACAAGGTATTCAATGAGTCCCCATGCTGTGGTGGGCATTGAAAGCAATTAAATGTAACAGAATCAGACAACTCCATCTAAAAAAATAAGACTTCATAAATCTGGTCCAGTACTCACTGAAAGGTACTGGTGACCCAGTTTTTGTGGCTGCTTCTGGACTGTGATTTCCAGGTTTTTGAAAGCTGGGGTTTTAGTTTCTTCAAGCAATCCTTGCCTATATTTATAGTGCAGCTGCCTGCACTTCACCTCCCCAGGAGAAGGTGAGGGAATACAAACAGTAGATCCATGTGCTTGTGGGTCAGAGTTCCTCAAGATGACAGGTTCAAGCCACTTACCTATAATCAGTGAACTGAAACAGAGCATGGGGAACAGTGAGCTCATCTTCTGTCCTAGAGCTGTCATCACTGGCACAGAATAGTGTTTATTTTTTGCTGGTTTGTTTTCAGGAATTTACACTTTATTAATTTTTTCAAAAGTTTATCTTCAAATGCTTCAAACTGAAAAGCTCTCCTTTATGCAATTCATCATCCTTACTCTCCAGCTCAAGGGCAAGCTTCTTTAAACAGGCTGCTGCTGACTGGGTTTGAGACAACTGATTTTAAAAGAAGATGATCATTCATTATTCAGATACACTTTTCAGGTGGCAAGGTTTCTGATCCTTTCCTCTGGCTCTGTACAGCCATTTATTCCTGGGCTGGAATACCCAGCTGCAGAGGATGCAAGACAAGCACCTGAGCTGTTTTGCTCTAGGGAAAGAGAACAAAATTGCTGGTGTTGAAGAGATGCTTCTTACATGCTTATCAGAATATAATGCTGTGTTAGACAGATGCTAACTAGCTAATGCTACTGAACTTCAGTACAACTACAGCAACAAGAAGCATGACAATTCTGGAAGTGAAGTTTTGTTTGCTCTGTAAGGTGGCACACAGATAGTGAAGAGACAAACAATTGAACAGTTTTGATGAAATTTGCTCTTTTGGCAGCAGTTTTTATAGGGGGAAAATTTTTAAAATGCTACTTTCAGGTAAAACAATCCTGCCCATTTCTTACCAAAGTGTTTTCATTTTCCCTCCTGGAAGATCTGTGTAATGTGTTTCATAGCGTTAGTCCATACCATTCAAACAAATCTAGGGAAGTAAATGATATTTCCACCTTTATTTTTATGATCCAAAGAAGATTAATGAGCCTGTCTCCATCCTTGCTCCCCTATTCTCTCTGTCTTTCAGCCTCTGAGTTTAAGAAGCTTGTGTAAAAAGATCTTTCCTGGTAGGTACTTTCCAGCACCTCAGCTTATTACATTTAATTGGAGTTTTCTAATGAGCATTCTCTGTTCAGACAGAGCACTCTAACAGTCTGCTATGACACAACACCACCATGTCTTTTCTTACTTCCCAGGTTATTTCTGAGGTATTGCTGCTAGTACTGAGCAGAAAGAACATGAACACAGAGTTTCACTTGTGATCTAAGAGGCACAGGAGTTCACAGGAGCCCACAGACACTTTGAAAGGTGCAGGTTTGCTTTTCCCACTGTTCACAGCTCTTTGTTTCCCCTGTGCAATGCACCAGCAGCCTCTTTCTTGCGAGCAGACCTGGGCAAAGGAGTGTTTGAAACCTCTGCCAGGAAGAAAGGGGGTTTCTGTTGAGGGTAAGTCATCTGTAATGGGAGGAGGGTCACATCTGTCCTACTGAGAGCAGGAACACAAGCTTCACATGCCCCTCAAAGTACAAGCTGAGAAACTGGGGGCTCCTAATGCCACCACACCATCTCCACTCCATGCTTTACATCAAGAAATGTACTTCTTTTAAAGCAGTATGTCCTACACAGCCAATTTACAGTGCAGCTAGAGCAGAGCAGACAGCCAGGTGGTAACACTCCTTAAATTCTCCAAAAGTGACATCTGATAAAGCAGAATGATCAACAGTTGAACTATTCAAGAGCTACTGCTCTTTCCCCACGTCAGAACAGCTCTGTTTCAGTGATTTTGAGAACTGCACTGCTATTTCATTGTCATATATCATGTACCATAAGGAAAAAAGCTAACTGAAAACACAAACTCACTCACTGGCAAATTGCATTTCTGTACAAGTTCCTTGTGGAAAGAGAGCACTTTAGGAAACAAATTGAAACAAGAGAAAATCCAAGATGCCAACAGAATCCAGCTGTGTCCACCTCAGCTAATGCAGTGGGAAAAGGGCTCCTTTCCTGCTGATCAGGATGTGACAGCTTAGGGAGAATGATGAAGTGGAAGGCTCTTTAAACCCCTCCGTTTGTTCTCATCATCCCCTCTCACATCAGAGGGAGTGTGTGAGCACAGTGACTGCTGTGAGGCTGTCTGTCTGTCTGGCAGCAGGCAATGGGAAGTGGCATGGCCTCTGTCACCTCACCTCCAGCCTCAGACTGGCACCAAATGTGATCTGAATGGGCTCAGAAATTCACCCCCAACACCACCTCCCCTCTCCATCTGAGAATTACCACCCCTGTCACATTTTAATCACCTCCAGCAGCTCACAACAGGATCTCTCCCCTCCCCAAGCATTCCTGCCAAGCCACAAGTGGAACTCGAGATTCTCTGATGGGCACAGAAGTTACCCCAGCAATGCAAGCATGAGATTGATTGCTCAAAGCTACAATTAAGCTAATTAACTGGAGAAATTAAGTGTTTGGAGAAGCACTCCTGCTTTCAGCAAAGTCTTCTGAGGGGAAGGTTTTTTCCTAGGATAGTGAAGAGACAGTGAGATGCTGTGACAACTTCACTTCATTTGGGGTGGCTCCTTGGTCCAAAGGACTCCCAGTAACATCTTTCAAGTACTGGGGAAACTCACCACGAGGGAGGGGTGTGTGTGAAAATCTGCTCTGCAAGAGGAGAGGGAGAAACAAAAAAATTTCTTACCTACTGCAGTGCAGTGAGCTGACAGAGCAACACACTGCCCTGACTCTCTTACAGTACATGCTGTGCTCAGTTGTCAAATTAACAGCAATTATGTATTTATTTTATGTATATTTGTGGAGCACAAAGTACTCAATATGAAAAGGCACAGATCAGAGAAGCACAGCTGAGGCAATGCAGAAAGCACCAGAAAGGCAACAGAAGTTCTGATTCAACTCTCTTGCTTCATCTAATATAGAAAAAAACCCTTAAAGTTTAGATATTTTGAAGACAAATTGTAGGTGGAAAGGCAAGGAGGGATTATTTCTACTCATTTTTGACTAATCAAAACACTTTTGCAGTGGAATTGTAAAAGTGTTATTTTGATTTTTACTTCTCCAGTCTGTATCAATATATCTAAAGACAAAACATTCAAATTACAGCCAAAAGAAAATAAAGCACCATTTGGGAAACATTGAAATAGAATGTTCCAACATCAGATTGGTTTATTTCTTCTCTTCTAAAATGATATACCAGTGAATCATCACAATCTCATATAATGCATTTCACTGTAGACACGTCTTCACAGACTGAGCCCAGATTCCATATGAGTTTCTCTAACAAAAATACAAGTCACAGAATTCCTGTCTGTCTGGACTTCTTTCTTGCCATAAAGCACAGAGAAAACAAAAAAAAAAAAAACCAAAAAAACCAAAACAGTAACAACCAACAAATAACAGCAAAAACCCACAAAACCCAACCAAAAAACAAACCCACAACAACAATAAAAACCAACCAAAGAAAACCACCACACAACGGAGAAAACTCAACAAACTACACAAAACAAAAGCCATCAAACACAACAACTTTGTAATGCTCCATCTGGTACATTTCTCTCCCCAGAAGCAACATTTTGCACAGAAGAGCTGGAAGCCTGCATATTTAGCATCTGGAAGAGGAAAGGAGTAACCTTTCTATTCAATACTCTAACAGAAAGTGGGATCGCTATTGGCTCCAGTAGCACTTAGAATATTTCATTTATCAGCAATTCTTTTAGTGAAAACTTTTCAAAAAACTCCCAACTTATTCAAAAATACACTTCTACTCATCCTCCCAGCAAGCTTGTTTTAAACAAATGGCAATAACCCAGCTGAGCAAACAGTAGCCAAGAGCTACCTCTCTGCTGTTCAGGTTGCAGCACATAATTATCCATCCTCTCTCTGCTGAAAGCACCACAATGATTACAGAGCACTCATTTAAGGTATTTGAATTACAGCAAGATGTTATACATCAAAGTAATCAAAGACAGTTTAGGTAATGAAGTTGACACAGAATGGATCATTTCCCAAAGAAACATTTCATTTGCATGTAATAGAGCTATTTTAAGTTAATTTTGACATTACATCATGATAAAAACACTTGTTGACATTTACAACATTTCAGTGACAAGCTTTCTTGCATTGTGATGAATTAATTTTTTTCATAGGCAATAAATGTAATTTCATTTCATACAGGGAAAAAAGCACAAAAACACTACCCACACAGCTATTCTCAGTGCTCTGTGCAAGATGCATTGGTTGTCTGAGCAAATATGCCATAGGACACAACCTTCAGGAGCACGAGAAGTTAATAAGGTGGTGTTTTGAAATATAGTTCTACACAGCTGCACATGCAGGGAAAGTGAATTCAGACAAACACCACCATCATCTGTCATCTCACAGAAATGCTTCCTTTGTTCCTTCTGAGTTAACTCAAAAGGAAATTTATAAACCATTTATATTGTTTCATGCAGATGCAAAGACCAAAAAGTCAGAGTCACTGAAGGGTAGCAAATACAAAAGAGGAGAGGCACCCAAATCAGCTGTATCAGGAAAGCCCAGGCAGTAAGAGTGAGAAGGGGAAGGGGAAAAGGGAAACTGGTCCATCTGGATCTTTGGCACCTCCTCTTGTCCTGGCCAGCATCACCTGGCTGAACACAGAAGAAAAGCTGCCAAGTGTCAGTCACAGGACTGAGAGCGTCTGCCTTTGCCTTCAGTGCAACAGCATGGGACAGCCAGAGGAAATCTGTACTGAAACTTGACTGGAAATGTTCCTTTTCCCCTTGGGGTTTCATTTAGAATAGGAAAGGTCTGCTGGCTGTGTTTGTAAGCACAACTACAGAGAGCAAGGCATTGTAGCTTCCAATGAGATTTCCAGGAGCACCCATCCCTTCCCTTCCTGTGCTGCAAACACTGAACCAAATAAGCCCTGGGCTGAAACATAACTCCAGAAATATTTTCATTTATACAAGTTAATGAGGAGCCTTATCGAGGTTTATGCCCATAGATTTCTCTGCTTCCCTCAGAAGTTCCCTTTCCTATATGTTCATTGATTTAGTTTTTATATTAAACTCTTGTCACAGTTACAACATGCACTGAGTACAGTGCAAAAGTACAAACAGTACAAAGGTACTTCGTTTCAAGGTTGAAACAAAACCCTTGTTCTACAGAGCATGTGGGAAAATAACACCCTGATTGCATAGCAAAAGAAAATTATTCTCCCCTCCAAGACTTTCAGTTGTACTCTGTCTTAAAGCTCTAGTCAACTTAACAAAGGAAGAAACCTTAATTTACATGGAGAAATGTAAATGAAGGTGTAGGCAGATATGTATATAGATATACATAGATTAAACCATGACAAGGAACAACTTTCAGACAAGATGTCTGCTGGCAAAATTGGGTAAGAAGATCTTGTGAATTATCTGGTTTGACTGTGTTTAACCCAATTCAGTAAATATTTATACCTCCATTTCAACAAATTAATTCGCTAGAGAGGAATAGCATAACTTCAGGAATTGGGTATTTGGTTATCCAAAATGTCTATGCTAAACAGTCCCAGTCTGTGAGAAAATGTCCAAGATCCCACACACAGGCAGAACGCCCCATGTTTATAGATCACTTGACAAGCTGCCAAACATGTGAGTGATTTTAGAATGATTTACAATTCTATTTAGACATTTAATTGGCACGACAAAAGCAAGCTATCACTCACCATTGCTTATCAAATGTCAGCTTGTGCCTTGTTGCAATTGATATCCAATCAACAGACAATCACATGTTGTTTGATACCAATTAAATGTCTCAACAATTCTTTCAACATTATTACCCTAATAAGATGGTAATTGCATGCTCAACATTTCAGCAACATTTGAGATAACACCCTGCAGACCATATCTGTCTCCTTTATCCTCACAGAAGTTTAGTAGCTGTTAGATATCAATATTTAATTACTAATAAATTCTTTAATACATCTAAGCAAGCCACTTATGAAATGATTGTTAAAATATAACAAACAAGATGAGTTTGCTTTAAAACCTTCTAATTTACACGTTAGGAAATGGAACTTACAACGAAATATACAATGGTTAGCTTTGGCTGACAATTTCCTTCCCAAATAAGAGAAGGGTGTTCATAAAAAGACAAAATTTGTGCAAGTCTACAGCACTTGCTTTCAGTGTAAATATGAAGAAACAATGGAAAGAAATTTTGTCATGAAGGAATGAAAAAAAAAAACTTCACAGATGTCATGGTATCAAGAGGAACAAGGTGCACAAGTCCCCTAAGGGAGAGCTGTCTCTTCCCTACCCTGGATGAAATGCCTCACCCAGAGCTATTTACTGTTCTTTCACAATGCCTCCCTCCCCACTAACTTCTCAGCATGTACCATTTTGCATCCACATCAAAATGAAAGTAAAATGCAGCTACTGAATGTCATGTTTTGGGTTTTTTTAACAAGCCCCAGAAACTCCTTCCCCACCACACAGGTCTACAGTCTTTAATATAAGATATGAAGTCATAAGAACTTGGGAGGAACTCTTCAGGCCCAGATTTCTCTCAGCTCAACCTAGCTGCTTGCTTTTTCTGTTATCTGGCTAATATTCAGCAGTGATTAGTATTGGAATAGCAGCAAGGCTCATTATGGATCACAGAAAATATCTTCAACAGAGTGTGATAGGACATCAGGAAAGAAGCCAAGTATTGATCTAATTTAATGGAAATTCCAAACACAAAGTGAAGGAACAGGTCTGAATATCTGCACTAGAAGGCCTTAGTGCAATTGTTCCTTGTCCTATATTTAAGTCTGAAATGCAAGCTTTCTGTAAGCCCCTCTCCCCCAGACAAGAGAGTCTGCTTTGAAGTGCAGCCTGCATCTTTTGAAATGGCTTGTTCAGATGAATAGATGGAGTTTTCTAGGAGGAGAAAGGTTTAGCAGCTCTCAACTTTGAAGGAGTCTTCCTGCACTTTCAAGGCTCAAGTGTCCAAAGAGCAAAGCAGAGTAACCTCTCCCGCTTCATAACTGCAATGGTTTGAAAAATATACAACCAAAAAAAGTGCTTAGACTGAGAGGGAAGGGGAAGCAAAATCATAACACCTTTGAATTAGAAACTCACTGTTTTGACTAGGAAACAGTGGGACATGCATTTTTACAGAATGCATTTTTACACCTCCTTGCAGGGCTGAGCAATTCTGTGTCAGAGGTTTTTCTAAGGAGAAAAAAATTGTGGCCAAACTGCTTTCTCAAGAATGCATTTCCTCTCTGCCTCATAAAAAAATTTTCAAAATTCTGTTTGTTCATATCCTTTCCCATTTGGTGTCATTAATAGCACCTGAAGAGCCACATGATGAATTGCCATTTCAGTAGAGTGCTACAGTTCAGATCCTTGACTTAGTCCAGCAAGACTATTAGGAGGTGATCAATGGACCATTTACTTGAAAGACAGGAGGAAAAATGGTAGATTTATCCTCATCCCAGCTGGCCACCTATTTCCTCAAGCAATCATGAAATGACTACAGCCACGAAGGCAGCAGCCACTGTTTCTTTTACAGGAATTTTAATTGAGAAGGGGACTCTCAGTGCTGTTGGGAGACTTGAAGGAAAGCAGTGAGCACCATAGGCTCTTTGATAAATGACTCCACAAGTCACCTGAAACAGCTGAACAGAGCCCAGCTCCCTCACCAATCACAACTGACCCAAAGGCACAAAAAGTGTTTTTAGGAATGAAAAAGATGATAGGACCCAGGACCACATGGTGGACTAAGTGCAGCAAAGCCAGCTTTGGCTTAGAGACATGACATAGAGCTCATTACCAACCCTTAAAAAAGGGCTGAAACATCTCTGATAGCTGTGAAGAGATTTTGCCTGGGAGGTCATGCAAAGGCACTTTTGACTGAATGCATTTTAGCATATGGTTGCTACCAATGTGATTAGTGAACACATGCTCTCTTGCAATAAATGTGCATGCTGAAGTCTCTTTTGTACAAAATCTGGTGGAAAGCAAATGTGAAAATAGGATCCAAGGAATGGTCTCATGTCCAAGCTGCTTCTCAGAAGCTGGAAATTCAAGCCATAATGCTGTGATGGCTTCTTAATAGCTCAATACTGCTATAGAAATTCCTGACTAACTCTAAAAATCTAAATCCAGCATTAACATTTTATATTAACTGCCCAGGCAGAGGGCAAGCATGAACTAACCCCTCTCCACCGATAACAATCTTTGTAGCTGCTGGAGAACTCCATTTGGAAAAAGCAGACCCTGGTTCAGTTCTCCACTCTGCCTGAGGGACTGCAAACCCACATCTCACAGCAGGCTTGCCTTAATCCCAGAACAAGAGTTTGCCAGAAGAGTTAAGCTGGAGCAACTGAGCAGATTCGCTTCCTGTTGAAGCCATTCCAGGAAAGAATTTGGTAACCTGAGTGTTGGAAGACGCAGGATATGCAAAAAACTACTCCGAGCACTCAGCTATGAAAATTGCCCATTTTTTTATTATCAACAAATAGTTGACAGTGAAGTCAGGCAGCAGATCCCTGAAATGGGACAAAATTTCAGCTAAATCCTCCTCACCACCACGTTCTACCTGTTGGTGGTAGGTTCTCACTTCTCAGCAGATCTGTGCAGGCTCACCTCCCCAGAGCCATGTGTTCAGGCACTCAGCTCTCCCTCAACCCTGTCCTAGGAGCCACAGAGCACAGGAGCTCGTCCCTGAGAACCAAGTGCTGCAAGCCTAGACCAGCAA
Source organism: Molothrus aeneus (assembly GCF_037042795.1). Lineage (NCBI taxonomy): Eukaryota > Metazoa > Chordata > Aves > Passeriformes > Icteridae > Molothrus > Molothrus aeneus. Next base: position 16,890,716 of record NC_089653.1, read on the forward strand.
GCCCTGTTTCTGGACACCTCAGCTGCCTCTGGTCCTCAGCAGCACGTTTCAAATCACTGGGCATGCTTTAGGAAATAAGACTTTCACTTACTACTATCCACACTTGAACCAGTGACTTCGGGTGAAAAGCTGATGAATTTTCCTGTCACTCAGAGCCATTCAGACCCAAAGGGAGAACATTTCTCAAATGAAAAGACTGAAAGATTTTGCTGGAGGCTGAAACCTAAGTTATTTTAAAACAGTCAGTGTATATCTCCCTGTTAATTATGCTAATTAATTTCTGACACTTCTACTTAAATCTGTGTGATTTGTCTAAAACAATAAAAGCAATTAAAATTATTTTTGTACACAAGATTGAAATTAAAGATAAGCTTTAATAACAAGTGAGTTTTGATGCTGTACACTTCACAGGGTTAATAGGAAATATCTAAGTTATGAAAACACAGCTTTCTTTTTAAAAGCAAGTAGCCGCCATAGATTAAAGTCTTATCACCTCCATGTCTATAATCGAGACAACTGAGCTCTTGTCATTCCCTTTGTTTCCTAAACATACCATTGAACTGCTTCCTGAGGCCCTGGGAGTGGTTTAAAGATGGTTATAGAATGCTAGAGCTAGCATTAAATGTTTCATAAACACAAGAGATCCTTACTCTACTATTAAAAATATTTAGGGCTTTTCTTCCCTTTTTTCTAAAGCCACACTGCCAATTGTTGAGGCCCATCCCATGTGGAAGGAAGAGCACAAACACCAACTTAGACTTTGAGCACATCACTCCTTAATCAGTTCTGTGGTCCATCAAATCACTGCAGCATATCTTTAACCAGCAGAGGAGTCCCAAGAAGAAATCAACATGAAGGAAACATTTATTTACCAAAGTGAGACCTATGCCTCAGTTGTACTGCAATCTCCCATCTCCCCTGCCTTTGTAAAGGCTTCACCTTCCAGTCCCTCACCCTTCCCTGGCACAGGTTTGACAGATAGTTTAGATGGTGCTTGTGTAGAACTGAATTTTCCTTTCACCACACTCATTCACAACAGGAATTCACCATCAGGTGGCATAAAGCAGATAATCCCTTGGGACACAGCACACAAAAGGCAGGAGTGTCTGCAGCTTTTCAGACTCAGGACTGGACAAATTGCTGTGGCTCAACACCACAGCCCTCTGCAGTGTAAACCAGGTTTGTGTGCCCATTCAGCTGAGCAGCATTCCTGGATTGCCTCCAGCTCATTAATCCCATCCAGTGTATCTGCTCACTTCTCACAATGCTCTGTGCAATTGCCAGCACAAAATGGTCCTGGAAACAGCTGAAGCTGTTTTAGGCTTCTTGTTGGGTGGGGGGATTTGAGGTTTTGGTGTCTGCAGTTTGATTTGGGGGTTTTGCCTGAGTTAGTTTCATTCTAAGTATTTTAGAAACAAGAACAACAAAGCAAATCCATCTTTTTGTTTCCCCCCTAGCCCCAGGCCATGCCAGCAGCAGCTATCTCTGCAGGACAGAAGATGTGCACCCACCCTAGGAGAAGCAGGCTGCACTTGGAAAGAACCCGGCTGCTTTTACACCAGCAACTTCCACTTTTGTGGAAGGAGAAGCAGGACACAGACTGGAATGGCCTTTCCAGACAGGAACAGACAATGCAGCAGGCTGCTCTGTCCTTGCCACTGCAGCACTCCAGCCAGCATTTCATTATGCCTAATTGTGACAAGTGACATTGTACAGCTGCCATATCCCAAGATCTTCACAAAAACCAAAAGTATCTCTATAAGCTCTCCCAGCAGACAAAATTGAAAGCTGTTAAATTGTACCAGAATAATGCAGCATGTAGGGATTGTGTAGGGAACAATAAGCTACATCTTACTATATATTTCCCTCCATATGCAGGACTTGGAAGAGGTCATTGAAAAATTTGCTTAAAATGGAGCCTGTTATTTTTGGCACCTTAAGTCATCTGTTGCAGGATAGTGCTGTGAATATTAGAGCCGTTTAGCTAGTCACAGAAAATAAAACAAAACAAAAAACAAAACAAACATCTATCAGGTATTTTCAGCCATTCTATAGCAAGACCAAGGGACAGGACATTCCCTGAATCCAATGACTAATTTCAGTTAAATCTGACAACAAGGTCTGACAAGGTTAAATACTTAAACATTTAATGGAACTACAGCCAACAAAGGAGGTAATTCCTAATAATTGCTTCCTGAAATGCTGTAATGTGAGCTCAATTCACGATAGGCAGATCTTGGAGCCCATGCAAAAGAAAGCCATTACTGCAACTCCAAACAAAAAATGTTTTAGTTCCTACTAGAAAATTTTAACCACAATATATATTCAGTATGGAAATCTTTCTTTAGTTCTGCTGAGAGTAGAGCTGCTTTATCAGTTGTGTCTGCAGCACACTGATTAACTTTTTCTTCTTTACCTCCTATATTTCATATATCCTTCCAGATAAAAATACCGCCTTGAAATACAATATTTTTCTGTACTATTTTTTTTCCTCCTTCAACAAAAGTGCAGCATTGGTAAGGTGAAATTTTCAAATTTAACAGGATTTGATTTGTAGTCAGCCTTTTTTTCCACTAACAACTGGAAGACCAAATAGGGAGAAGAAGGAAGCTCCCTTATCCTATTTCCCAAGTCATATGCTTGGTAGAACAGCCAAGCTTGCATCTGCCCATCTTATAACCTGTTGTTAGGTGTGTAAAACCTCTAATTTTATCAATCCTGAGAGAATCTGGCTGGAGCTGATTTCTCTCTTCCTGTGATAGGCCAGAAAACTTGCTAAATGGTGGCACAAAGAGTTCATAGCCTGTGCCAGCCATGAGAGGAAACATCTGAATCAAACTGAGCTCAGTTTTGTTTCTTTGGGTTTTGTGTTTTGTTTTGGTTGTGGTTTTTTAGGAACAGCCACCCAAAGCTGTGCCCAAACTATCAGTCACCTGCATTACTGCATTGTGCTTGTGAACAATACAATGTGAACATGGAATCTGCAGCAGGGAAAAGGTCTTCATTTATTGCTGTATCCATGAGCAATATCCCAGCCACACAGTGAGTGTACATACATGTGGACATACTGGCATACATTGGCATTTCCAGGTTTCCAACAGAAACCATTATTATTACTTCCTTCTCAGGAATGCATGATGATACACTGACTCTTCATTCTTAAATCTGTTTTCAAAATACTGGAGCAGTTACAACCTTTTTAGAGGAAATTTGTCTCAAAGAAAGTTCACTCAAAGACCAAAGTGAATTCCACACTTCCCTGACAGTTTCAGTCCTTGGACTACTCACTGCCATTTAAAGAATAAAAGGCTTCCACATCAAAAAGCAAATAAAAAGAAAAGTAGTAACAAGAAGGAAAGAGACAACTACAGGTGTGAAAAGTAACCCATCAAAGTTAAAACAGGAAGATTTTATTATATCCAATGGTGAAAACCTAGTATTCCAACCACAATCCATCCTCCTTTTCCTCCTCTGGAAATTCCTCTGGCAGACTGACCACACAGCTTTCTCATATTATTGGATATTTTACTTTTAACTGAATAAACCTTTTGACTTCCTCCTTCAAACTCCTCCCAAAAGTCACCTTCAGTGTTAGCACCCAGTTTGTTTTTCCTTCTCTCCTCTGCACACAGCTCTAAGCCCAAGAGAACAACAAAGATCCAGATCAATCCTTACAACCCCACAGCTTGCTAACAAATAAAAGGAGTTTGCCAAACCTTTAATGACCCATCACACAATTTGAAAACATAACACCACTAATGAAATTTGCTTGTGTTTGTAGAAGTGCTAAGGACCAGTGGTTTCTCCAAATATCTGGCAATTTCCCTTCTGAAGCCCCACTACCGGAGCATAGCTGTTTCTGTACAACATTGCTTCCTATGTATAAAATATTTCTTCATATAAATGAATTTCTTCTTGCATTGCTCTTTCCACACTGAGCTTTCACTCTCACAATCTTGCTTTTCCATCTTGCATATTAATGAGACTGAAGTGCTCATTCTGTAAGTGCTCATACATGTGCTGCACTGCACTTGCCAAGCCATTCTATTGTTTTTGAAGGGACTCTTGAGCACAAAAAGGAGCAGAAAACGTTTGGAAGACAGTGGCCTGACTTTACACACTGATTGAACAATCCCAGAGAATAACACAGCAGCAATAATAGCAGCATCTGATTGTCACTGATGATCTCAACACCAAGATGCAGGACTTCTTTTGAAGGGTGTAGGGAAGAGAGGCAGATGGAAATCTGCCAAGGACTGATGTAGACTTTCCAAGGATTTTCAACACATTCACGTTCTCAAAAGGCCCTTAGAAACAATTGTGGCTCAATAACCAAAACAGACAATGTTGTCCTTGCCTTTTCTGCCACCAAATTCTAAAATAATAGCCTGAGTACAACAGGGTGCACCTGTTGCACACACACTTTTATCCAAGATGAAAGGGATGGTTTGGTTCTATCTTGCATCAGCACAGGTAGGTGAGCATGCATGGGAGAAGCTTGAACACCATAGGAGCCATTTTCTTTCAAACCACAAAACAAAATTACTGAGGCAAAGCAGCAGCTCTTGCAATGGACTGCATCACTGACACAGAATCCAAACCAGGGTGATTGGATGAATGGTAACAGAGAAGCATGACCTAAACAACACAAGGCTCATTTAAAAAAACTCCACTTCTTCCAAAATGAAGTTTTACCTTTTCACCTTAGATTCCCAGAGCCCACAGTGCTACTGATCATTTCCCCACAGTTTGACAAGAGGTCACTGACTCTGTCATTTGTTAGAAATGTAAGTTGAAGTGTCTGCCCAACAATCATCTCTCAAACCTTAACTAGAACATCCTCACTACACTTAAAACTCTACAGTCATGACAGAGAAGAGGAGCATCAAAAGCATCCTGTGACTAACCTTGAATTCTTAAACAGCTCTGAGATATTCCTGAAATGTAATTGTGTTTGCCTTCTGATGCATGACAGACATCAAACATCAAAATGATGATATGAGTGTCACAGTGGTTTCAGCAGTACTGAGAATAACTGTTTATGATCCTAAACAGCTTGAGTTACAGAAGAGGAATTTCTAGGGCTGTAAAGTTCAAAGCAGTATTTTTTCTGACACTTGATGCCACCCTTTTATATTTTCAGAGCTTCATGTTCCAATCCTGTCACAGAAACTGTTATTTCCTGGTATTTTGTACTGCTCCTGTGCCTTGCAGCAGCTCATGACTGACTTCCTCTGCAGCATCTGAGCAAGCCTGTAAGTAAATGTTAGCTGAGGGAAATAACAGAAGGAACTGCTTCAACCAGTTCAGATTCAAAAGCAGCTGCACTCTGTGGCAGGACTCAAAGACCACCTGCCCCGGCCCTGCTGTCCCCTCTCACCTCACAGAATATTCAGTTTGGAAAACCCCTCTAAGATCAAGTCCAACCATTAACTTAAGGCTGCCAGGATGAACCATTTCCCTGAGCACCACACCTACACTTTGAACACTTCCAGGGATGATGATTCCACCATTCTCTGGGCAGCCTGTCCCAGTGCTTGGCCACCCTTTCAGTGAAGAAAAGAGTGGAATAATGCCCCAGAGCTGGACTCCAGTCTGGCACTTCTGATCCCACAGGTGGGGACAGCTCCATCTCCCCATTGCTCCAGGTGTTCCCACAGTGCCCTGACACACTGTTCCACCAGTGCCACAAACCACAGGGACAGCAGGCACCCTCTGCACTGCAAAAACAAACCAAAACTCACACACACACTCCCCTCTGCCCCCCTTGCCCAGCTCCTCTCATGTGCAGGTCCCCAGCACCTCTCAGGGAGGTCACCCTGGCAGGAGCTGCTGAGACATCAGAGGGTGGCACCTCTGCCCCCACAGTCACACAGGGATGGACACAGGTCAGGAGGTGGCCCTGGCCACAGACATCAGCTGACCAGAGCAGCAGGCTCTGATCCCAAGCAAGATGTATAAAAAAATGCAAAAAAAGTGGTTTTATTTTGTCTGCTTTTAGGGCCCACAAGGCACTGACTTCCCATCTGCCTCCCTTCTCTCTCCTGATTATAAACACAGAGTTCAGAAAAATTCCTTACTCTTGGTTCATTTTTATCAGGGTCCCAAAACAGTGCTGCTGTTTGGAGAGTGCACTGTCAGAAAGTACACCCACTTCAATCCTAATTACATAAATCAAATATACACTAGCAACACTAAATAAAGTACCTCAAAACACCATCTAATTAAGAGCTCTGTATGTATGTGGTTTGATTAAAACTATCAATCTCCTTTGCTTAGGATCTTCCTGACAAAAAGAACTTGAGAATTGTATTTGATGTCATTCCAGGACTTTAGGACAGTACCCTTCCTTGGTCCTGCAATGCAACACCCAGTACATAACCAAGTAAATCATCCCAAATCCTGCAGGTAGCCACTAACCCTCCATCACAAAACTTCAGATTTAAGCTACAAAAAACCAAAATAACATCAAACTTTACACAGATGGAAACAGATGTAATCTGCCCCATCACGAGTCTGTTAAAATGCAGATTTTGGGTATCTGCTACTGTTAACTATCCTTATACTTTTATACAGTGGACTTTCTGGGAAGCAAATACTTGGTCTTGGCTGCACCCAAACTCATATTTTGTTCTTGTTAAGAACTACCACTTAAGTCTGAGCTTAAGTCACAGAACTTTATTTTTGAGAATAGTACTGGAAAGAAAGTAATATAAAAGAGCTTCCATTTAAATTCTACAGAATTTAACAAGCACTTGGGGAAAGGAAACACAGCAAAAAGGAAATAAGTGCTATGCCTCTCTAAGAAAAATGAGTGTCTGATTTATTTTAAAATAAGATCTTCATGAAAACTACATCCCAAGTACTGCAACTATGCTTCAGCATCTCAGACTTTTACCTAGAAATGTAGTTTAATGTTGCACTTTGAGTGCATTTCCCCACCTCACACACACACACGTGTCCAAGGCCACTGAAATTAGAAGTGTGCCCAGTTCTGTGAGAATCTGCCAAGACAGAGATCCTGACAGCATGGTGACTCAGAAATTATCAGAAGCCATTAGAAATCTCTTTAGTCCAAATATCCTGATACCAAGGAACTGTCCAAAAACATTTGCATGATTCCCAGAGTAAATCTACACCAAAATCTCACCCTCCACTGCATTTCTTTCTTCTCTATATTTCCTAGTATTATTAACATGACCATAGAGCATTGGCTGCTGGTAGGCACTAAATCTCATCATTGTTCCTATTAGGGAATTTACTATCAGTAAAATATTATCAATGACACATAAGAATTGAATGCTGACAAAATTAACTTTTACTGCTAACATTCATCTCTGTTACAGGGACCACATCTTCCACTATTAAGGCCATGTCCATTTACAGAAATATATGGGCACACAGCAACACTTAAACCCTGAACAAGCCATCTTGAGCCCTTATAGCTGCTTCAAGACCTCCAAATGTACCAATGAAGACTATTTCCAATTTCATTCCCCAAGAAATTAGCAGAAGAAGGAAAAAAAGGAAAACCCAGCATTTTTATATGCATTATTTCTGTGCAGTGCTAATTTGTGGGAAGAGACATTGACTTGATAGCACCTCACATTTTTCATGTATATGTTAACAGTTTGTAATTTCCTCTATTCATTTTAGCTTCATGGAAGATGCCTTGATATTCCTAGTAAAACTATATGGAAATGTCTCTTGACTCTGCCATGGAGCCATGAGTAATATTGTATTGTTTCCACCACTCACGCAAAAGTCATTCACTTCATTATTATTCAACCTTAAAGTGATATCTTTGTGTGACAGTCATAATTTTCACTTCTTTCCAACTTTATAGCTATGTGTGCCATTACTTAAATACCAGCATTTAAAATGTTTCCCTGCACTGCTTCAGTTGCATTACCTGGTGTCATTCTGCAAAGGCAGATCTGCCTGCAGCTTCTGTTGGGTAGTCGCAATTTTTAATCAAGTTTTGGAGAGTTGTGGTATTTTTTAATGAGGAAACAGCAATCAGGAAAGGTATTCCCACTGCCAAGAGCATGCTATTTTCAGGCTGTTTTTTAGAATGCTTCCACAACACCGGCAGGGTTGTAACCAGATGACTTTTAAGGTCCCTTCCAAACCAAAGCATTCAATGATTCCATGAAATGCTTGTGTCTAAGCATCTGTCCACAGGATTTTGAAAGTTTAGCTTAGTAGAGATAACACACATAGAAACACAAAACATGTCCTTTCTAAAGAGACTACTGCAGGATGAAAGGTAAAGGATTCCACCTCCTTTTGGAGTAACCCTTTCCTTCTTTAATTCACATCCACATCACCTAAGGGAAGGAGCTAATACAGGACCAGGATGGGGCATCAAGCTGGCAAGTCATCATCCCTTTTCTCTCCACAGAGCCACAATCAGTGCTGATCTGGCAGTGATTTCCCTCAGTGTTCAGAGAGCAGGAAAGCACCTGTGCCTTGTGCCTGTCCACGCATTTCTGGGAGCCCTCAGGCTGCTAACAGAGGCTCCCAGCCCCTGAGCCATGGATAGACTGTCCAGTTCTCAGGGCTCTGTCCTGAAATGCAGTGCACTTGTTTCAGAGCAGGCACCCCTGCAGGTTTCCTCCACAGTCCTCATGGCAGGAGAATTACTGTGCAAGTCCCCTGTCCTGTCCATTAGGGACAGGACACCTTCCCAGGACTGAGGCAGAAACTCGAATTGACTTCTCCATCCCCACCTTCAGGCCCCAAGTTTCCTATTCTAGCACCATTATGCTCAGTTATTACCTGCCTGAGTTAGGCTATCTCACACCATTGCTGCCTAAGGGATGCTAAGGCACTAGGAACAAACATAGAGAGGTGTGTGTGTGTAAATATAAATATATACACCTCTCATCACTCTAAGAGTCACAGAAAGGGCCCGCATCCAAAACTCCACCTCCAACTGAGTTTTACTTTATTGGCTTCCTGTTCCTTCTTCTCCCATTGCCTCAAGCCCCTGCCTCTCTTATACTTTCTTAAAATCTCCTCTTGTTCATTTAATAACCAGCTGCTAATAAATCACCTCTAAAGAAAAAGCCCAGAAGGTCAGATCTGCCTTTCCAAAGTGTCAATAGGTAATGCAATCAAAGCAGTGCAGGGAAACATTTTAAATGCTCATAGTTAAAAAATGGCACATATAGTTATAAAGTTAAAAAGAAATTAAATATTCTTACATAGAAAAAGCCCTATATCTCTGAAGTTGAATTTTCTCCACCTGATCACAGGACAAGATAAAATTACTGCTTCACTACCAGGAGAGCAACTAAAACCATGGAAATCAACCTATTCAACACAAAAATCATCCTGCAAAAAGTGAGGTGATACAGTGACTTCAGACTTAATATTTCTTTCAATTTTTGCTACACTGCCTGCTTAAATGTTTCTATTGTGATGTGCACCAAGGGAACATTTAATGGACCTGCACCTGGATGGATGTAGGTTTTCTTCTACCTTCAAGATTATTTTCATAAAAGCATCACATTTCCCCCTTTTATCACAAAGCTGCAGAGTACTTCAAGTCCTTCATCTGCAACTTATGAGTTACAATACAATTGCCAATACAGGAAATGATAGACCATGTCTAGTTAGGAACATCATCCTCCCCTCCCCTCCTTGCACTTGAGGAATATTACAAATGAGTCATTATGGAAAGTGCTCAGCAGGCCAAGTACTGCAATACATGCAATTTGGGAGCTTATTTTCCTCTCAGAGTAATAAATTTGTGACAACCCATAGTTCTTCAGTTTAATCTGAACAATTGTATTTCTATTAGATAGAAATGCCAATTTCCTTGTATCTCGCTTCTTAACTTCTTGTAATTATCTCCAATGCTATGCTTCCTAAATCTCCATGCAGAAAAGTGCACTCATATGCAATCTTGTTCATGTGCTAGCAGTCCAGGATGCTTGGGAATGCTGTGATGCAGAGCTCCAAAGGGGCAGCATTTTCCATCTACTGAGGCAGACCCCGCTCCCCACAAGAGTCTGCCAAAATATGTTCTCAAACATGAGCAGAAGCTTAAAGTGTTCTAAGAAACCAAACAAAGAACGGCTGATGGGATCACAGCTAACACTCTATTTCTTTTCTCTCGCCCCAGCAGCCCTGGAAAGGGCAGTGGTTTGGGGCTGAGAGGCCCAACAGGGTCACTGCTGACAGGGAGAACTCCAGGAGAACAGAACGGCTACTGTGGAAGAGGAGGGAGGGACCACAACTTCATAGCACACAGAAGGGGCAGGCATAAAACTCGCTTGCATTTTTTCACAGTAAAAAGGCAAAACAAAGGCTCCCAGACCTTCCTGAAAGCAGGCACGCTCCCTTTGTATGGACACCTGCAACATTTAGCATTTAGATCCTCCAGTTACGGGAGGAGACAACATTCTCATCAGAGGAAAGAAAAATAGGCCCGAGACTCTCAGCCCTCTCACAGTGATACTTTCCACTTGGTAAAAATCTCCAGCTTTTTACTTAAACATTATTAAAAAAGCAAACAATCAAAAAACCCAGACAGAAAAACTCCAAGAATATTAAAAAGAAAAAAAAATTTAAAAAAAGTACTCACACTTCCCCAGCCTCCTACAGCTCCTGCCCTCTGTGAGGCGTTCTATTGGCTTTTTACCTCCTCCCTAATCATCACCTGCTTATTACTTAACGACTTGCAGCTGTGTACCCTCCACCCTGCCCTTTCCCCCAAAGGACCCAGCAGGTTCCCAATGGCTGACACCATCAGGAGAATGGATCGCACCTGTGGTGTCAGTGCTGCACTCTCCTCAATGCACCTTTAATATTCCTGCATGGAGACAGGCATGAAGTGTGGCGCCAGGCATATTTCTTAAAAATACACTAATAACCCCAGTGTATTGCCTCAGACCCTAATTGCAGAGCCCTCAGTAACAGAGTGACCTGTCTAAATTCAGTGTAATTTGGAGCCAGCTATAATGAATCTCTACTGATTAGGAAGAACCTTGAAGTGTAGCAAGTTTTTCCCCCTCTTCACTGATCACTTCATCTAATTATTGTCAGTCTAGGAAACGACATCTTTATTATCACTTTTAACCCCGTACTTAAGGCAAATCCTGCTTTCAGCATTGTTAATTCTTGCTATTTTGTCTGTGTCTCAGTTACGGGCTGTTAATGCCCTTAAGGCCCCAAATTTCTCTTTCCTGTATTTGACAGGGGCTGACTATTAACCCTCCCAAGGAATTGGTTTGGTGACACCTCTTTCAGCAAGGCTTTTCTAGAATGCAAAGCCCTTTCCAGAGCTCAGCAGTGAGAAGTGGGTGGCTGCAGTACTGACCTTCAGATGGAACCAGTGCTCAGTCTCTCTCAGGAACAGCTCAATCTAAGAAATTTTATTGGTAAAATTGCTTTTAAAACACCACGATCAGCACATGGTTGAGAACTGCAATTCTAGTTTTCAATCAAGATTTTATTCTGCTCAGCACTGGGCTTGATCCAGCAACCTGTGGATTCTTGTTCTAAGCAATCCTTCTGTTAAACAGAATGTGAGCTCAAAAAACCCTTTTTCTTTTCAGCATTTTATTCAGATTTGCTGTCCTGCACAAACAGGGGGGTAAACAGCAATTACACTGTATTATTTTGAACAGAACCTCACCAGTCCAACATCATCATAATGAGGGTCATGATATAGCCCTTCTGGCAATTGGTAGCTCAGCTAAAGTTATTGCTGTCACTCATGATAATTATCCATAAGAACTTGAAAAGGAAACAATTACTGCTGAGTACCAAACCACTCAGTGGCTCCCTGATTTTAAATTCCACTGCAGTTACATTATTTTGACATATGTCAATTGACACACGGGAACAGAAAAAGCACATTTAAAGCTGAAAAATACCTTTTCATTCTTTGTATCTGATTTCTGTATCACTGAAGAAAATTAAAGCTTTTCCCTTGATTTCTAGCAGTTACATTAAAACAATCAGAGTAATCCAGTTTGCTTTCTGCTTTTTCAACTGCAGCTACACATAGCCTTGAGTCAGAGGATACATTCAGTTAAAAGGACAAAACTACTGAGTTTGAGGTATTATGCCACTAACCAGCATCCATAATTATATGATTCTTATTCTTGCAAAGATTTTTGCAAAGAAATCAGACAAATGGATAACTTTAAATGAATATATGTGTGTTTGATAAAGTGTTCAATGAAAAAGTTGGGAAAGAAGGAATGGCAAGTAAAGGTATTAAAAAAAAAATCAGCTTATTATAAGACTGTGGTTTGGTTGGTTGTTTTCTTTACCTCAAGTTGCCTTCTGGAGGAGAATAGCATTATCTCAGATTTTGCTTGCATAAACTGGCTTCTAGAGAGATACTTTTTACTTATCCATCTACCATTCAGACAGGGAAAGCAGATCCAAGATGAACTCAGGCATAGGATATGGATCTGAATTATTTCTGTAAGGAATAACCTCTGGAGTTCCTCTGCCTTCCCCTGCTCATCAGAGACCTCTCTGGTGCTCGATGGAACTGTCAGAGTTGCAGCATCAGAGGGGAAAGGACAGAAACCCCCACAATTGTTCCGTGGGGCTCCAGAGTCCCACTGCATCCTTCAGGCCCCCAGGGAGCAGGAGTGTGGAATCAGCTGGGAGCTGGTTAGAATGGTGCCACTGCAGCCACACACATCTCTGCTGAACAATAAAACTGCTGTGTGCACTCAGCAGCCTGCACACCCATATGGCCCCTTCACACTGCTCACACAGCAGATTTCTGGAATAACAGCCAAAACATTCAGCATCAGATTCAAATGTTGACAACAAAACAGGTCACAAGACCACCAAATCCACTGGCTGGAGCTGAATCTGGTGCAAGGTGTTTGCTATGCAATCTCTTGATTTTCATCTCAGCACTTTTGTATCTGCACATAAGCAATGGATTCCTGGCTCTTGAGATATTTGCTGCTTAATCAACAACTTAACTTTTTTCTTTTTTTTGTGCTGAGACCCTCTGTGGTTTTTATCTTATTTCTCTTTAATATAACTCTCTATTTTCCTTATTACATATAGAAAGCAGAAAAACAGAAACCAAGTACATTGTTTTTTCACCTGGAAGAGGGTGAGCTACTAAAGCTCCCAGGACTCTGAAGGAGGCCATGTTCGCATGAAAACTGTCTCTCAGAATTCAGCCTCTACAAAGGCTTCAATGAGTAATCAACTTCTGGCAACTCTCAAAACTTACTGTCCTCTGACTTTCAGTCTGAATAATTTATTTTCTGTTTGAGCCGATGCCTGGAATGAAGCATACACAGTACTGATGGGGCTAGGATGGTACACTGAAGCTGTGGTTTGATGATTCAGTCTTCAAAATGTTACATCTCAGGATGAATTTTCCCTTTGCTAGACATACTTGTATTTACAGAACAGCAAGGTAACCCTGTGGAGATGAAATCTAGATAAACAGTACATCAGCACAGAGTAAACCTGAGTAAACCAGGAAAGAAAAATGTTGCTTTAATGAAGAAATTCAAGGGAGGGAATTTACTTTGGTCTGATAAAAAAATCCTTGATAATCGTTTACCTGTCTTGTAAGCTCCATACTTTGAGGGGGATTAGTGTAATCAACTCCTCTCTGCTGCTGCCTAAAACAGAGATAGAGACAGTATGGTGATTACATCTTTTAGATTTATCTTCAAGTCAAACAAACAAACAAACAAACAAGCAACGCTCTCAAACCCTGGAGAGTTGGAGCTTTCTGGGATGCTGGGATGATGGCTGAGCCTGAGTGCAGCAGAGATAAGAGTGCTCTTAGATGCCTTTGTCTCTTGCATCCACCACTGAATTCCCAGTCACTCACCTGAGCCATTTCTTTCCTTGCCTGGAAGGAATGGTAGAACCAGGCTGACACACAGCAGTGTTTGCTGAGCTCTGCCAGTCCCCAGCTCTGCTCTGCTAAAGGTGCCTCAGCCCCAGCCAAGATGTCAAACAATTTTACACCTTGTCAAAGCCCCTATCTGCCTCCAGGCTGTATTTTAGCAATCCACCTCCCTTGCCCTACCTTTTTATAGTCCAGGGGCAGCACCAGCTCTGTGGCAGACCTGGATTTCAATGGGTGTTTTCCCAGCAAGGAAGGAGGAGGAGGAGCAGTGGCTCTGTGCCAGCTGCTCCCAGCAGGGCTGGGACATGACCCCTCCCGTGGGTATTTGCTGCAGGGCTTTGCCTCTGGGGCAGGAAAACCAACGGGAATCCACATGGAACACAGAGCAAAGGAATGCAAGGCTGCAGCAAGGGAAAAGGCATGAGCCTTTCATCCCCTCAGACTGATTCTCAGAACGAGGAAACCTGATTAAACCTCCCATTTCAGGGCTTGAATAGCATCTGACCAAACAGCTCCAGTACAGAGGAAGCTGTTCCTGTAAGATCTGTGTTTCTAATCATGCTAAGAAGATGCCAAATGACAGGGAGTCCTCCCAGGAGGCCTGAACTCTTTGCTAGGAGTTAAATATGTGGAGATGTGAGGGAAGCAATCTATTAGACAAACATTAGATTCAGAAGACTGATTTTAATGGGATATGTTTACTGCCTGAACCAAAGGCAATCCATCAAACCTCTCCCATGCTGCAAACAGTAGGGAGAGGATGCAATAGACTTATGGGCTGTGGACAGTGCTGCCATCTGAACCTTGTTCACTGCCCTGAACAGGGGTGCTGAGGCACTGAAAATCTGCCAACCAACCAAAACCACATACACAGGCCTGGGGACTTGGACAGGAATTGGTGCAGAGGATTTGATGCTGTGAATATTTTTTTCCTTGGGAGCATGCAGCCTCTGAGAGAAAATGAGCATTTGCTGAGCTCTCCCACAGGTGAAAAACAATAAATTCTTCCCCCTGCCATTTGGCAAGGTGTTGACAGGTGGTTAAGTGACCCATGGCCATGGACTCTCCATAGAATTAGGTGTCAGTAGCACTTTTCCCCTACTTTTTGTAGCACTCTCTCCTACATTAATCAGGAGAGGAATACCAGAAGTCTGAAACCCCTCAAAGAACCCCACTTTGCTTAAGTCACTCCATCAAAACTGATCCACAAGCCCTCAGCCCCTTGGATGGGACCATTGCTGTGGCCATTCTCCCTGCCAATTTGTGAACTAAAAAGTTCCTAAAACACTGGAAGCATTCATTACATAGGGCAGTCTTGATACCCTCAAGAACTAAACCACTGTACTAAAGTGTGATGAAGATAAAATTTCCAAGTGCAAAAACTTATCATGGAAGACAGTGATTTTTGAAAGAAATGACATTGTGAAAAACAATTCTCCAGAAACAAAGAAAAAAAAAGGAAAAAGGATACAAGGGTAAGGGAAACTACACTGCAAGTCCCATGAGTAATTGCTATCAATATTTGCATTATTTCTAGTCAGGGATAAGGACCTTTTGTGCTAACT
The DNA here is from genome assembly GCF_037042795.1 of Molothrus aeneus. Lineage (NCBI taxonomy): Eukaryota > Metazoa > Chordata > Aves > Passeriformes > Icteridae > Molothrus > Molothrus aeneus. The sequence goes on from NC_089653.1 coordinate 16,906,142, forward strand.
GCTAATATATTAATTCTGAGGCGTATCTGTGCAGTGTTTGACAGCATCTGTCATTAAAACATAAGGCACTTTGTAGCCTTGCCAAGGGACCAAACCTCTCCTTGTTCCCCTTCACTGGCCTGCCTGTGACAACTCCTTGCTCTCCAGGATGTCTCAGGCAGTGCTGTGTGTCCCACTGCTAAACCAGGAGCTGCATTTAAAAGGCCATGTAACAAATCCCTGTTATTCCTCATGGAATAACATCAGGTCCTGAGGAGAAGCCCATCTTGTACTCTGGCTTTCTCACATACCACTGCAAGTGATTTTTCTGCCTCTCTCGCACTTACTGTAAATAAGAATTCCCCTGAAGTCAGTTGACTTACACAGCTGTAAAACTTGCAAGAGGAAAGACTGTATAGCATAAAACAAGAAGGCAGATAGAGCAAAGATGTGCAAAGATAGAGCTTTTCACTTTTGACTACATCCAAGATTAAATCCAATTTCAGCCTCCATTAAAAACAGAGAAAAGGAAAGCTTGCCTTGCTATTTAATAAGAAGTTTAAATATTACAATGCTGCATTCTATGGATTACAAATTCAAGAAATAACCTAGGGTGATGTTTAGTTTCACCTCCTCCCTTTGTGCATGTGCTTATTTTCATCCTAAAATACATTTTTCCATTTAAAAAAGTTACTGTGGAGGTGCTTCAAAAAATGTTCAAAAGATGTTGATGGGTTTTTAAAACCTGGGACCCAAACACCCCCATAATGCCCCCGGATAGCATCAGGAAACAAAAAATGATATCCAAAATTAATTCTCTGTGCTGTTTCATAGCGTCATCCAGAGAGAGTGAAGTCCCTGATTCAAAACATGTCTCAGGCCATGCCCTCTCTGAGAAGTTGTCATCAGAAAGAACAAAGAAACAGCACATATTTCTTGAGCAGAAACTCCCTCAACACATTTCTGGAAGCATCAGGAATTATTTTAAAAGTTCAAGAAAGATTTTCCTGGTATCAGCCTTAATCTATATAACCCTGATGCCTCATAATGTTCTATTGATGTCTGAATATCTTATTCACATATCAACTTTTCCTTATGCTGTGTATCATTTTAGCTGCAGGGTAAAGAGCAGCTAAAGGCTTTGAGCTTTATATCCAGGAGATCCTGGGAAAAAAATGCTCCAGAATTGTGGGAGAGTTCTTCAATGAGAAAACAACCCTAGTTTGTTTCCTCTTGAGCATTTTCCAACCCTTTCCTGACCATGTTTGAGACATTAGTGCTGCCAAGACTGGAAAGTCATTGTAGCTGGGTTTGACTCACTGTAAGGTATTTACACCCACCACAGAGACAGGGGCACTGCTTCAAAGAGCACAGCAGATGTGCACAGCAGTATTAAACTAATTATCAGGATCATTGTTGACTTTCCCTTCCTACACAGTTTGTCTTTCTAATTACAACTACAAACACACAACCTAGGTGACCCTCTCCCCATTTATATGCACCAGCCACTGAGAAATCCCCTGTGCAATTCCACATGCAGTCAGGTGGTGGTGAACACCAGTCCTCTTTGGAGAATAGCCATCTACTCTGAACACATATTAATTAAATCCAAAGATACTTCTGGGAGGCATTTCATTTTCCTGAGTCAACATAACCTCCTCTAATGTCTGGGAGCATCACTTTTCCCCCTGTGACTTGCTGTGCTTAACGCAGCCCTGGGAAGCTGTTTAAGGGCAGAGAACACAGTTCTGTTTGCACTCACAAAACATGTGCTGCTCTTACTTACCTGTGCAACTTATTGCACCTGTCATGAGCTGCTTAAAGCTCAGGACAAAAGGGATTCTGCTTTGGAATTTGTACCCTTTCAAGCCAAAGAGACGAGAAGATATTCACTGGCCTCTAGATCCCTTCTGCCACAGCAGTGGGTGACATCTTTTAGGCCCTATCTGACACCCCCTGGGAAAAGTGTGCTTATTTAAAGCAGTCTGCTCAGTCTGAGTAGTGAATTGGGAGGCTAAAGGGTGTTTGCCTCTATATTTTGCTTGTTTGTTTGTTTGCCATTCTTAACTGCACACATTTGCATAAAAGAAGGAATGTTGTGTCATCTTCTCCCAGAGCTTATTCCCCATCTGAATCTGTTGATGACAGCTTAATCATTTCCACAGCAACCAAGATCATGACATCAAACAGGGTATAAGCAGCAGGGACAGATGATCTCTCAGGAAACAGAGGTCCTCTTTCCTGTACATAAATACTCTGAAAAACAAGAGAGAAAGAGAAATACAGAGAATATCTGCCACAAAAAATGTGATTGGTTTAAGAGGCTAGACACTGTCCATTTTTTCTTTCATTGTCCATCTGCTGCTGTTTAACAGTGCAAAGTTACATCATGTCCTGTGGTTTTAAACAGTTTCCAATGACAGAGCATGAGGGACAGACAGCTTCCTTGGTCAGAGCTGGAAAGGCAGATGTACATGCAGTTCCTCTGCCAGGCACAGCCCATGCTTTAGGTGGTTGCAAAGGAATCCTTCTTGGTCTGTTTGGCAACTTTTGCTAATTTTGTTCTAAAAAAGAAAAATAGAACTGTGACCTTAAGCCCTTCATTTCATTAATTTCAGGTGCTTTTACTTTGACAATATCCCTTTTTGTGATTAAACAAAAACCAAACCTATGTTCTTACTAGGGAGGCCTTTTTTAATTTAACCTTTCTGAATTAGGACCTCAAAATCTGACCTTTCAGGAAGAGTAACATGCTCCAGCAAGCAGAACTGCTGGGTTCAGCTCCTGCAGCTCCCTAACGTAACAGAGCTGTGCAGGTGGATGGAAACAGCTGCATTTGCTGAATGGTTTGGGATAAATCACAAATGACTGCTTAGTTCAGGGATGGCCAATTCCATGCAGCTCTGAATTATTTAATCTCACCTAGCATGCCAAGCTCTGCTGTGGCTCAGGGCCACACGGTGTGACACACCAGAGTTAGGGACAGGCCAGTGATTGTGCCAGACTGAATGGATGACATCAACCCGGCAGGTGGCAAAATTGCTGAGGAAACTAATACCTGACACAGGAATAAACTAAGTAAAGCTGCCAGAAGAATAGGTTATTGATCACCCTGCTTTCTGTTTGGAAATTAATGCTGCCGGGAGACAGAGAGCAGTTCCGCTCCCTTTCCGAGTGAATAAATGCGAGGGAGGCAGGAGCTGCTAAATTGGAGATGTGTGGCCCTCAAGTGAGAGCTGCCGGTAATGCGGGCAAGGCTGAGCTCACGCTGGGCAGGAGAACACATAAACCCTGCTCATGTAGCACTGACTGGGCACAGAAGGAATCCATCTCACTCTTCCCGGTCTGGATGGTCATAGACTTGTGGTAGATTTTGACTGAAAAGCCAATGGCAAGATTAGTACAGAAATATCTGCACTTGTCTTGGTCAAACACAACAGTGACACCTCCAACCTGTCTGGAGAGCTGAAGACTGTAGAGCAAACTTGAGGCAAAAGTGGAAAACATGAATGTCTTACTGATTAGAATAAGCCAAACTGCAAAAACTGGGAGTTGACCCCAGAGTTTAGGTATCCAATATCTATCTATATCTATCTATCTATCTATCTATCTATCTATCTATCTATCTATCTATCTATCTATCTATCTATATCTATATCTATATCCAAGGGAGCAGATAATTTATTCCCCAAAGTGTTGGAGAGGAACTTTGTCATGAGTTTCACCATGAGCACTCACAATTTCCAATCTTATTCTGGTGGAATGTGAGAGATGTGAGCCTCACGACGAACTGCAGGTGGCCAGTGCAAAACAAACAAACAAACAAACAAACAAACTGCAGTTATAAATAGTTTAAAGTATCAGAAAGCAAAGGATCACAACTTTTTTCCTAATCATTATTTGCACAAACTCCTCAATGATTTTTGGAATTCTGACTCAGGAATTCTGAAATGCTTTAGGCTGGACATATTCCTTGGTGACTGCTTGAGTGCTCATAAGAATGTCAATCTGCCAGTTTTTATTGCTGGCTACCCACAGCTTCAGGCCGTTCATCAGAGAGCACTGCACACTCTGAGCCAGGAGGCTGCCCTATCATCCCTCTGGCAGGATGGACTCAGGGAGCCTCACAAAACTCTGCATTCATACATTTATCCTGTTGCAAGGAGCTAGAACTCCTTTGTACCAATTGGTAGTATTTTTAAAAAGGAAAATTTGGCATGCCTGAAATTATACAAAGCCAAATACAAATATTTGATTTGAATGGACAAAACAAATCTGTGATTTTTTCCCCCCTACAATTGAGGTTGTAGCATGTTTTACACTGATTTTTTCCCTTGTGCAAAGGTTTTTCCTGTTAGAAGGTATCTTTTTGAATGACCTGTACACACCAGCATAAACTCTGTCAGGAGGGTTTTAGTAACGACAAATTATCCAAATTGCCCTTCCAGCAAGCTGTCAAAGGACTTTTCCTGTGTTTGTACAGACTTCAGGCAAGCACTGTGAACATTTTATGCAGAACCAATTACTTGGTAACCAAAAGGAAGATGTGATGTGCAGCACAATTTCCCAATTGTTGTTACACTTGTCACAGAATCTTAGAACTGTTTAGCTTAAAAAATACCCTTAAAGCCATCAAGTCCAACCACTAAACTGGCACTGCCAAGTGCAACCCCTAAATCCTGTCCCAAGGGCCACATCTACACATCTTTAAACACCTCCAGGGACGGTGACTCAACTGCTCCCCTGAGCAGCCTGTTCCAATGCTTGACAAGCCATTCAAAGAGGATTTTTTTCCCTTAATATCCATTGTTGTTACAGCTCCTCCCAACATACTTTTCATGTTGTCTCTAAATTTATAAAAATCAACATAATAAGCCCTACTGAACAAAGACCCTCTGACTTGTGTAAACAGACACAGCTATAAAGCTTTCTAGTTTCTTAATCAGTGTTGCATCTCTGCCAGGCAAAAGATTTAGTTAACCAAGACACATTTGTCTGCTGAGAAGCACATTTGCAAAGTTTCAGTGGTGGAGTAAGTGGTTTGCTGTAGCTCTTTGCTGAATAGCATGGCATTCCTTTGCCAAGACCTTTTTTTTTTTATATCTACACATTTAGAAGAAATAATGTCTTACTCTGCACTGCTGCATTGGAAGAACTGTAATACTCACAGCAAGCCTTGGGTGCGAAAAAGCTGTGGGCCAACATATCAAATATATCTCATTATTAGTAAACTGCCCAGTGTTTAGACATTTAAGATAATATTTTTTATCACTTTCCCAGCCATAGAAGTCTGTCCCTGAGAGAACTGACATTATATCTGTACCTGTGAGCAAACCCTTCAGAGCAGAATGCCCAAGTGGCAAATCCTGCAGCCTTTACACCCCTGTGTGGAATGCAGGAGGCACTCACTGCTGACTGGCAGGCAGCCCCAGCACAATCAGCTCATCCCCTCGCTGGCATGCAGCATCCTGGTGAGGAGCAGGGGTGCCTACACAGTCACAGGCCATGCCAGCAGCACAGCTCTGCCATGTTGCTCCCAGGAAGGCAGCAAAGCCAGCCCAGTGTATCTCACTGCAAGAACAGGAGGTTTTCAACGAGGCACATTTTGACAGCTGAATGAGGTGGGCACTGTGGAGTGATCAAACTGAAGCACTGAGGTAGGAAGATGAGCCAAGTGCTATCCTTGACAGTGAAAAAAAAAGAGGAGGAAAACAGTGAAAATTCTCACTGCTTCTTTTCCCAAAATGAACCAGAGAAATGTTTGTTGACCTCAGGGAAGGTAAGTGGAGTGTGTCAGTAGTCAGTATGTGAAAGCAGTAGAGACAAAGAGGATGGATAAACACCACTGAAGATCAGAACTCTCCAAAGATATTTTCTTCACCTTTAGTTTATCAGTGTGTGACTTCCCATTTAGTGCAACAGGAGCATCAAGGACACTCCTTTCCTCATTCCCGTTGCACTGGAGAAGTAATTCAGGTGTCAAAGAACTGCTTGGAAGAACTGCTTAAGAAAAGGGAAAAAAGAACCAGATTTCCCAGAGAAACAATGCCTTTACATAAGTTAACTTAAATTCACATAATAAATCTACTCCATCAGCCTTTATTGAGCATTCTGGTCTGAAGCTAGGGATCTATAAATAGCTTTATAGTGCTGTCACTTTGTTACAGCTCATGTAGCAAAATTCTTAGAAAAACAGTGGTTATTCTTCCTCTCTGGAAGATTCCTTTTTCAAGTGAAAAAGGCAGCCCATCCATGTTGCTGCAAATGAGGAGCTGAAATGTGTTTTCATTATTAAATGGCACCAGTTGAAAGATTTTTGCTTTTTACTGTCTCCGGAGTCTCCCTGAGGTCACCCATCTCGGAGAGCACCTGCACACAAAAAGATATTTCCTCAAAAAGATATTTCTCAAAAAGATATTTCCCATCTGCCAAGCCCCTGCTCTGCATGGCAGGGAGGGGGGTTTGCAACTCCTGGCCTGTCAGGCTCCTGTCTCTGCCAGGATAAGGCAGGAGTGAGGCCATGCAGGCTTGTGTGTGAGGGAAGGAGCATCAACAGGGATCCCCTGGCAGGGTCAGCCTTGCAGGGTGCTCTGAAAGTGAGCCAGGGCATGGTAGCTGCAAAAGGACTCTGTTTGTCATGGGACCCAAAACCATGCTGTGCAAACCCTCCCATGCTTCACATGGTGTGTTATACATCAATGTGGTATTGATCTATTTCCAAACCACGTTGTTTCTCAAAGCCAGTCTCATGGAGAGCTGGTGCTCCCAAAATACTGGCACCACACCTTGCAGTGGCTCAGTCTGATGCACTAGGGGTTTCCAAAAACAGAAACGCTGGCTCAAAGTGCCAGAGGAAAGAAAAAAGCATAGTATTTCCTCTCTATTAATCTCACAGTGATGAGGAACTATCAACACCCCAGGAAGATGTCAGCTGAGTTGCTGCAATGGTTTGAATTAGAATGAAACACTGACAGCAAGCAACAGATGCCTTTGTCCTTCTCAGATTGTCTTTAGTTTGAATTTCAGTCTCAAGTAAGCTGAAACTTCAATGAAGCTTAAACATAAAAAACATTACCTAAGACTTGTCCCTCCTCATGTCTTTCAGAAGCACTGTCACAAAATACTTGCATGACAACCTAAAGTAGGAAAGAAAACAGTGGATGCAATCAGTCAGACTCTGCCTTCTCCAAATGTTCTTAACACCCGAGGCTTCTGTGAAACAAGGAAAGACAGGATGCAATAACACATGCAAAAACCTTTCCTGTCACATCCAAGTCCTTTCTGTGAACTTCATGGGACACTAGCATGAAAAAACTGGGGACCAGAATTTTCTTAAGGATTTTTTCTTTAAAAAATCTGACTTTTCTTTGTATCCTGGGCAAATCAAGTACAAGCATTGCCAGAAAAGCTTGCTGAAGTGTACATTTGAATCTCACCAGTTTCCTTACCCCTGTTTAAATGCTGAGGAGGAAATCCTGCTGCAGAAAAGCCTCTGTAATCCCCATTGCTCCTGTGGAGTAGTGCCTGCACATCCTCAGGGCTTCTTCATCCACTCTCTCTGAGATCAGGCAAACAGCACATCAGAACTTTGGTACTGCTGAATCTGGAGCTTGGAGTGGTGACACCAGGACTGCTGTGAGATGATTTCTGACATAATGACAGATAAATATGAAGTAAAAAGTTAAAAACAGCTTGGGCAATAGCTAAAGTAGAACCATTTCAAATACATGAGATTCTTGCCATCCCAAGGAACCTCTGGTGCACTCTGAGCCTGGGCTCATATTCTCTTCACATAACACCAAGAGCAGCACTTGGATGGCTGACATTTGAGCAGGGATACCTCAGCCTGTTTGCTGCAGGATCTGTCCCCTGGAATCAGCCCTCAGTTACTACAAAATATCAAAACCAACCAACCAATCTACCAAAACCCAAATAAACAAACATACCCCCAAATAAACAAACAAACCCACAAAAACCCCAAAAAACAAAAAATTCCCCTTCATTTTACAAAACATTTTTGGAACTCTTACAGAGGCAGCTGAATTAATATTCATAGATTATTCTATTATCTATATAATATCTATATGATATTATATAATTATATAATATCTATATAATTATTATACTATCTATATATTATCTACATTATTATAGGTTATTATATTCTAATTATCTATATTATGATAGAGATTATCACATTAATATAACTATAAAAATATTCCCATACCTTTTTGCATAAACAGATTTAAGTGCCAGCAGTGGTGAAATCTCCACTGCTCTAGTGATGCCTATTGCTTGATCCTTGATATCTTTATCCATGTACTCCACATCAAGTTTAGTGGAAGGCTGATGCAGATAACAGATTTTTTTGAACTCTTTGTCATGATTTACTGCCAACTCTGGACATTCCTTAGCTCCTCTGATGATCACCATCTCCATCTGAGATTGCCACACACACACTCCCTGCACGTCTCTTACACACACCCACAGCTACAGCTGCAGACAAAGCTCCAGCCAACAGCAGCCCCTTGAAGAGGAGCTAAATACAAATTCTCCAGCCTTCTCCACCATCTTGCAAGGTATGAACTGGTACCAGACTCAGGCAAGCACACTGACCACCTGTACATGGGATCATATTCCCCATCAAGCCTGTCTCAGATTCCCTGGCTGGTTTGATTACCAGTGGCCAGAGGAAAAAAACAGGGAAGGATGGGAGAGCAGCAGGCACACAACAGGAATACAGACTCTTACTTTCTCTCCCTCAGAAGAAAAAGGATTTACTGGCCTGGATTTTCATCTCCTTCCCCTTTTCATTCAGAGTGACAGTTATTTGATCCTGTGTGTCATATCAATAGTTTGGACAAACGAATGTACACCCCCAGGCAATATTTAGAGCAGGAACATTGGCTAAACTATTACAAACCACTGCATTTTCTTATCAATAGTAACATCTATTTTTACTATTTTAGCTTGGAGGAGTTGCTTGGGTTTCTTTTTTGGTCAGCATCTGATTGCAAGTCCCTAGGAAAAGTTCTTGGTTAAGTGTCCATACAGCAGATAATTAACAACAAACTGCACTCTGCCAGTTCACAGACAACTCAAACATGGAAGGTATGGTGTAAGCATGGAAGAAAAAAAAGTTATAACATTAATACAATCATTTTCCATTACCTACTGAGTTTTATGCAACCCCCAAATGCCTCCAAGGAAGGGGCACTTGGTCCATACATTTCTCAGAGCACCAGAGAGCCAATGTCAGCCCCAGTTCCACACATCACACTGCAGCTGTGCCCATTGACCACCATCCATGAATGCCAGAATGCCATCCTTTAGACACTTTTCTGCCAGGAGCATGAAGAGAGCCCCCATCCCCCAAAGAGCACAAGGCAATAATCACTGCTGGGAGCAAATGTAGGAGGGAAAGGAGTTACAGACCATTGGCTCCTGAGCCATCCCTACAAAGATTTCTTTGTAGGAGGAACAATGGAGGAAACACAGATAAAACCAGTCAGGGAGTGCACTTGTCAGATTGAGGATGCAGATATGGACCAGGGCTTTCTCCTTTCACAGGGTGAGTGCAGACTGCTGGAGTTCTGAAAATATCTGCTGGAAAGGACAGAACTATTGATCTGTATTGAAGGGGAGGGCAATGCTGGTGGGAAGGGAAAGGGTGGCTATAAATATCACAGTAGTTCCATTTTTCAGTCAGAAAGGAAAAAGAGAAGATGTCTGTTCCTGTTTTACTCAGCAGGTCAAAGACTTTGTGATTTGTAATCAGAACAATAGAGCTAGCTCCTAATCTGCCCAATTCCTCTGTTGCTGTAAGCCTACACCTGATCTGTCAGCAGCAGGGGTGAACATGATTGATCTGTGACTTTGTTGGCATAATAAATGCCAGTGTACATAGGAGAGAATCACTGGCTACCAGCCTGGGCTATCAAATTATACCAGCTGTATATCTGACTATAAACACAGGTGTTTTGTTATTTTCTGTCTCCTGCTTGGAACCCCTGACTGTCTGCAAGGGGTTGTGAGGAAAATAAGAGGGGCTGTGAGTCTTGGTTAGAGGAAGAGAGGGAGAACAGCACACACACAAGTTTACCATTTGATATTCTTGGTGCTTTTCATTCCTTTTTTTCTGCAAAGGCTTTCAAGAGCTCTGCCATTCCCTTCTGTGCCTCTGCCACAAGTACACAATCAGCCTTAAATATAGAGGAATTTGATTTTCTTTGAGCAACAAAATATTTTCAATCTTAAGGAACAGCCTATATTCTTTCCTGAATCTTCAACAACCCCCCTTCTTTTTCACTGCTTTCCTCCTCTTTCTTTCCATCCTTTCCCTTTTGTGACCCTTTAACTCTCTGTCTTGGTCTGGAGCCTTTGAAAAAAAAAAGGAAAAAAAGACTGGACTCCTTTTAAAGGCCATTCTTAGACAGAAGAATATGCATTTCATCAAGACTCACTGCTGTTCATATTTCCACAAATGCTTCTAAATGCAATAAAGGCAGCACAAAAAAGGACACATTTACTGATGCTGTTTAAAAGATGAAAGCAGAAAACAGCTCAGAATTAACGCCCTGGTTCCCCTCAAAGATGAATGTTTTTAAAAAACCCAAAGTGTAACAGCAGTAATAACAGAGAGATGCCATTGTTTCAAACCTTTTCTTTCCCTTGTTCCTTTTATTCTTTTCTTTGTGTTTTGGCAGCTGTGAATAATTCTGCACCCTGGAATTGTTCTGCAGGCTATTAATGTCTGTGACCTTTTGCATCAACAACAGCTCTACTTTCCAGTCATTTCTGGAAGTGCTACCTAATATGAATTTAACATGACTGAGGCAGCCTCCTACACAGACACACACACACAGAGCCCTTTCTGAGACATGCAGGAGTGTGCTTCATCCCATCCACATGCAAGAAAATTAAATCCCTTCATCAGAGAGTTATCTGCCTTGCAAACAGCTGTGTTTCATGGCAACAACCACCTCTGTTACAACCCCCCAAGTGCTCCTGGGGAAATAAAAGGAGGTGGGATGATTTCATTATATAAGGAAAATAAGATCTCATTAAGTCTGAGCCATTATGGGGTTCTCCTTTGAGCAACTCTGCTGCTGCTTTTACTTTTTAAGAGTGTGTAAAGAACCCATATGTGATCAAACAGATATCAAGAGCATTCTCCAAATCTATGATCACATGCCTGCTACATCAAGAGGGCCTCTTGTTCTTGTTAGATTCATTTCACCAACTAGACTGGAGTCTGGTTCCCACTGGCACAGCAGTGCTGCAGGAGTCCCCCAGGATGAAAACAAGAAGCAGGTGTCCTCTTGCTAAATAAACTAAGTGGTAAGCAGATATGCAGGATGAAAGGGCTCAAAACACAGCTGCTTTTAAAACCACTCTAAAACGTCAAGGTATGTCTTTCTTCACTTAGAAGACAGAGATTGGTCAAAAGGATTTGCAGAAAGTTGGTTTTGTTTGGGTTTTTTGGATTTTTTAAACAGGTTAAATGAATTGCCTCAACAGAATTACCCAGACTAACTCCTGACTGTGGTTTATGCTTCTTAGAAACCAAAGTTAAGATCACAGGTGTTTCTCCTTCAGTTAAAGTTATGAGTGAGTGTTAAAACAGGCTGTAGAAATGTGCTGGACCCCAGCAATGCCTAAACCAGACATGCCTGTTGTAGAACAGTAAGTGCCTGTGAAAGCTTTCCTTGGAAAAGAAGAGATCTAGGAATCCCAGCCATGTTCCTTGCCAGCTGCCATCAGACATTAACTTCTCTGACAAAATTTTTTGTCTCTCTGTTTCTCCTGGTTCAGGCTTCTCATTTTTCCTGCAGTCACACAGACCAATGAGCAGGGCCTTCCGGAAAATTTCCCCTGAAATCCATTTGTCAGGGAAAAATGAGTTTCTGACAAAACAAAACATTTCATGAAATTTGTCTTTCTCATGGTCTATATTACATGTTCTTAAAAATCTGTTAAATTAAATTCTTTTTAGATGAAGCTCTTCACATTCTCTGATGAGGAGACGAATATTTGCAAGGCAAATTAAGATTTAAAAAAAGTGTTCTGGCCTGGTTTGTGTTTACATTTTCCTTGGAAAAAAATCCCTCATCACACAGCCCTGTAACAAACTGGCTGGCTGATCAGGGAACCACAGCACCAAGGAAAGCAGGCATGATGGAATAAACCAAAACTAAATTTCTCCTTCTTATAATAATGATTTTTGTAGCTGGGATTAAGGGGCAGGGGGGGTAACATTATAAATGTGGGGAAACATTTCAGGATTCCTGAGAAATCCCAAGTTCCTGGGAACGAGTGATCCTCTCAGAAACCCATCTCCCAGAGTGAAAGACAACTGTGATTTCTCAGACTGTCTGATAATACAACATTGCACAGTGATGAATCTTCATCTGGAAACCATTATAACACAAACTGTGACTAATACTACCAGAACTGTTGTTTTTAAATGACTCAGCCCCTTCTGATCACCCACTGCAGGAACACTTCACTGTGGAGTCAGTGATTTGAGATGAGCCCAGGGAAGGGGCTGCTCAAGAGCCCCATTCCAGCTCCTGGGAAGGAAGAGAGGAGTGATTCAAAGCAGCACCATGAATGGCTGCTCCTCTGTCGTGTTAGAGCTGACAGGGAAGGGCCTGGCTGCCTCTGGAGCTGGTACCTTGGAAATTTCAATCCATCTGCACAGCTCAGTGAGCACTGCTTGGGCAGAGCAACGTGGGGATAGCAGCACATCTGCTGCCTGGGGTGCACTTGGTTCAGAAAGAGAGGCACAACTCTCTGCTGATGTATTCATGAGAAAGAACGCACTGGGAAAAAAGAAGAAGAAAAAAAAAAGAACCTTAAAAAATGCAAATTTGTTTTGCTGTATCCAATATGTTCTTGTCTCTTGTCTAAAAGGCCCATCTGGTCTAAAAACATGCAGCACCTGTGTAAGTTTTTATGTATTCAAGCTTGAAGTGTTAAATATTCCTTGTTGTAAAAATAAGTCATGGGTAATAAAGGGATTTCTTTTCATATGCTTGCTTGTTGATGTACCCCTGACTTGAGTGTACCCACATTTGTTGGATTGTTCAATGCAAGAGTTTTCACACAAAGATAAGCTTGCTGGCCAGAGGACAAAAAACAAAAAGATCAAAAAATGGACCTACTTTTCATATCTCAGCAATAACTTTCTTTACAGCTGTCTCAGCTGAGCTCCTCCAGCCCTTTTCTGATGTAGAAAAACAATATACTCAATCTTTCTAAAAAAGGTAGCTAAGTCACAGAGCAAAGAAAGAAATCAAATACTGCAGAAGTTATCTCCATCTCAGACATACATCAGCAAATCCCAGTTAGTGTTGATGCTACATATGTATGTTTTCTATCCCAAACAACAATTAGACCCCTTGGGTTTTTTCAGTGCTGTACTTTTAGCTGTCAGAGAAGTGCAGTGGAACATTGAGCTCTAAGATTTGACTTCCACAATTCAGAATAAAAGAATGGGAAAGAATGAACTGGTTGAGGTCACTGGTATAACATCCTGGGCTGAAGAAACAAACTTGTAGCAGAAAAAGTTTTCTGTTCACTCCTGAGGTAACCCTGTGCAACGTCAGCCCAGCCAAGAGTAGGTGAAAGATCTAGAAAAAAGTTGGAAGAACAAGAGTAGAAATCATCCTCAGCATCCTGCTCAACTGAGCTATTACAGTGCTGCAGGAGGATTTAAATGAATCAACTTAACCACTCCTCCTATTATCCTTGCAATTAATTGCTGGATTTGTAAAGCAGCATCACTTTGTTACTCAGTATTTTTGTGACTCTTCACCTTCCTCATTCACTCATCTGGTGTAAATTAAATACAGCTTGAGGAGCTGCCTGTTCTTCAGCATTCTTTGTTATGCAGTCTTCATCATTTCAAGTTTTGAAATGTAAAGTACATGTTAGAATCCAATTAGAATGACAAATGAATCATGAGAAAATCTAATGGCATGAAACAAATTTGAAAGCTTAAACAATTTCCAATTTGCACTTATGTTGTATATGGCTGATGGAGCTCACCTTGCCAAATGGCACCATTAGCATTTAGACTTCTGGGGAACACCATGTGCAGTGAAAGGATATTGATTACTGCAGGCACCTGGAAGGAAAATAAAGGCTAAGAAAGGTGGGACAGTTCTGGATGAGGTGTGATTGCAATTGCCTTAATCCAGACTCAGGGATGAAGGAGGTCATCCCTGCATGGCTGGAGCTGCTCCCTCCCTGGTAAGGCATGTGCAAACCAACATTTCTCTGTAAATCCAGGACAGACAAGATAAGAAATGGCACCATTATCTCTCTTCACCTTTTCATCTCTGAACAGACTTTCCAGACTCAGCAGGACAAGCTGGGGAATCTTTTGGGTGCAGGTCTCAGATCAGAAAATGGAGAGCCATTGGTTTGCTGCCAAGAAGTCAAAAGTCTTTTTATTTCAAGAGATTTTTGAGAAGAGAACAAGGGAGGTGGTATAGGAGAAAGTAAAGTGGAAAGGTGAGAACAAAGGAAGCAGAGAAAAGGGTAATGATTGCACTAAAAAGAGAGATAAGCCTGTAAAAACATTAAACATTAGTTTAGTGCATAACAGAATTTAGTATTCAATCATCTGGGCAAAAGTATGGAAGAGGGAGGAGAAGCAAAGAGCAGAATAAACACAGAAAGGAGAACTGAAACATTAATGGGACTGGGCTGGGGAGGGAATGAATGCTAAAAAATAGTTCAAGGACAGCAACCAGGGACTGCAGTGCTGGGGTCAGACAGGCAAACATGGATTTAGCATAGTCTGAGGGGTTTTTTTGTGCTGCTGTAATTGAAAGCAGCTCTTTTTATCAGTTACATTACCAAGCTGTGGTAAAACATAAGTACCCACAGATATAAGCAGATACAACAGACACATGCATGAAACAAAGGACAGTTATGGTAATTTTTAAACTTTTAGGACACCTGAAAGCACCTGTCAAAGCAAATTTGCTCAGGGGTCAGCAGCAGTGATGAACAAACCTGGCCAAGTTTAGATACAATTTCTTAACTTTGATGGAGAGCAGAAAAATGATGCTATGTAATTTAGTGCTTGTGCAGCTCCTGTTCACTCACTTTCAAAAGGTTCTCCTGCTGGCAGAAACCTGCAAACATGCACAGAATTCACTTCTCCTCCAAAAGGGAAAGGACAGACAGGTATGAAATGCAACATGAAGAAATTATCTTAAAAAAAACAACAGAGGTATTTATTAATATGTTCCCTTGGCATAGCAGCATTGCACAAATACCCTGCAGGACAGTGTGCAAGCTTCTGGGAGCACATTTAACCTTGGTTCTCCAAACTTTGCAAGTAATTGCTTAAAGGCAATATCCCCATTAGCCAAGTGAGGCTGAACATCTGGGCAGTGGATGTTTGATTCCAAGGTGGAGCCTGAGGCCAGGGCTGCAGGACACTGGGGACATGGCAGATGACATTTTCATGCTCTGCTTCTGTACTGCTCCTTCCTGCCCTCGGAGGGGCTGCATGGTTGGCAGACCAGAAGGGCTGTGTCTGAATGGATTGTCTGGAAATGTTTTTCTGAATGAGGACTTCCAGATCAATACCAGACCATTAGCACTCCAATTGGTCCTGTGCATCTTCGGGAGCAAACAAACAAACAAAGAGAAAGCACAAGGGCAGTTTTTATACAGAGTTTAAATCTAACTGCCCTATAGAAAACAGACAGTAAAGTTGCACTCTGCTTTCCCTTTGTGTGACTTATTCAAACTGTAAACTACTTTTGGTAAATATCTCATGGCCACAAGTCCAAGACTGTCAGTGTAACACATAGAAATGCTTTGCCTCCGTTGTGCAACAGAGCTGTCTTTGAAGAATTGTGTGCAGGCTCAGAGTTTGGCAAGGAACCTGATATGTTGGTCTAGTGTTTGTGCCCACATAACTCTGTATCATTAGAAAGGATAATATTTTGCTGTAGAAATTGGAAAGCTGGACAAAGAAACCTCCTGCTCAAACCATGATTGCTAAATGAAAAATCAAACCCAATGGCCCTTCAGTTCCTAATGGCAGCTGCAGCAAAAACTTTGAAAAAATGAAGAATTTTTCCAACTTTTGCTACTGTGCTCATGTCTGTGTTAAGACCCTCTAAGGTTTATATGATGCTCTTGCCATAACAACAGTGCAAAATAACTGACTCATCTCCTGTACCCAATACATATTTGAGTCCATATCATCATTCTGCTGTTACACAAGCTCATTTCTTCCTAGTCATGACAGATGAGGATGGTGAAAAATATGATCAAACATGCAAATATTAATTTGGGAGTTGGCTATTTTTGTGATTTTTCTGCATTTTCTTTCAGTTTTTGTCATCAATTTTGTATAGTCTCTGTGGGGATGAGCATGAAAACTCTTACAATTGTCTTTTTAATTGCTGCTTTCTCTATCAGTTTCTACCACCTTTTTTCTCCCTCTGCTCTTATGTTTGGCTCTGTCACACAACTTTTGCAGAGAACTGAGAACAGCCAACCAGCCAATAAAATGGTGACACCCTGGCGAGCCTGCAGCCTTCCCTGGCAATTATATGAAAGGCAATTTGAAGATTCTCAGAGCCACATGAAAAACAGTGTATATCCTAGACATGACTTGTCTATTTGTTATTAAAAGCATTTCTGCATCTTTGTACCTTGCACCACTTAAATCTGTCATTTATACAGCAAGCACAAGTCAAAATCTCATAAATTTCACTTACAAAGCTTCAGACCCAAGAATGCAGATAATCTGAGATGTTCAAAAGGGGTTTGCTTTTATGAAAAATGAGATTGGAACAACATATTTATTCAAAGTTGGCATCATATGTCATTGCTGTAGTTCACTTTATATGAATTCCTGGAAATATGACTCTACCTGCATGCAAGATTTTTGTGCAAACGTGCATGTTTAGGGTTGTTATGGTTCTTTTCACATCTCTTTGCAAACGTCTCTTCCTGTTCTGCCCTCTGCAGCCTTCCAAACCTTACCCCCCTTAGGTTCCAGTTGCAGAAATCAGGTGATTTTTGAGAAACAATTTTTCTCCTGCCAGTTTTTATCCCTTGTGGTCTGGAACAGCCAGGGCACTTGATGACCAACCAAGAGGCTGGCATGAGCCAGGGCAAAGAAGGGAGGGCTGCCACTCATTTGGCCTCAAATGAGCTCTTGAAATCCTTCACTGCATGAGCAGAAAAGCAGGATTTTGTATAAAAGTTCTCAAAAGTAGGAGATGGAATTTCAACCGGGCTGATTCCATAGAGAGTAATAGATTTTGTCAGGTTTTGTGTTTCTGACAGGGATAGCTGTATCATATGGATTAGGAAGCTTTCAATCTGTGCTTGTTTTCTAGTAAATATCTGATTAAACTACTGGGAAAGCCGGGGGAAAGGATTAATAATGCTACTTAGTACTGTCAGCTTTCATAATGAGATAAAGGGAATTTCAAGGACCAATGAAAAAAAAAAGAAATGGAAGAAAGATAACATACAAATAGCAAAAGTAGCTGACTACATATTCACTCAAGCATTGAAGGTATCTTAGAGGTGAATTTTGCACTGTTGGTTGGCAAATTTAAGTGTCTGATTGACTGACTGGTGTTTGCTTGAATCTGAAGAATCTCAAGGCATTTGTTTGAGTTACTCAGAAAGTAAAACCTTTCCAAGCCCATTAAATAGCACAGAGCAGATCAGCATTTCCCCCTCTCCAATTCAGAGTTTCTGCTCATTGGTCAGCTACGAGGAGCAGGTCTCAGCAGGAGCCAAAATCTCTAAATAATCTTCTCATGTGTGACCCCAGTGATGACAGTACTACCTTTGAAAAGGAATTTGCACACTGTCTCTCCTGGTAATGGATTTGATCCTGCTGCCTGTGGCCTTGTTTTCAATGTTTTAACTCTTAATCCAAAGGAGTGTTACACACACCAAGTGAGTTTTACGTAGCTGATGCAACACTGTTCATGTTCTGAAAAGTTTTTCCCTCCGCACCCCCAGTATGAAAATCTGAATTAATTTACAGCTTCCAAATGAGCCTGATGGACTTTGCACTGCATTTTAGATTGAATTTTGCCAGCAGAAAGTTTGGCCTTCAGTGTTGAATTACTCCAATTTCAATCCAAATGGAAGTTCCAGTCTGTTGCTCTGAGTTTACCTTTTTTTCTTTTTTTAGGAGACTTCTTTCTACATTATCTTTATGTGAGTCATTATGAGATTAGTGGCATTTTCTGGGGTTTATGAGAAAATCCCTAGAAAGTTTAACTGCTCTTATATCTTCTGAATGAGATAAAGAACAGCCTGCCTATTATCTTTGTATTGTCTATTCCCTGGCATGACCTTATCTTGTGCTGCTACAAGAAAATATTTATTGACATTGGTTCCAAGTTTACTCTTTTCTCAGGCCCAAACAGTTCTCTAAGTTTCAAGAATCCACTGAAAGTGTGTAGGTAGTAAGAAATACTCTATATTATGAGATAAGCTGCTTGGTGAACCTTTCCAATAAACTAAGGTTTCCCAGGTGGGTTTTTGACGTGACAGACAGAAAGGGTTTGGCTTTCTGATCTGACTGGAAGACAAAACCAGGCTCCATTCCAGGGAACAGCCCTATTGTTTGCACTAGTCAGAAGCCTTTGCAGTCTGATCAACAAGTTTGGGCTGATGCAGACCTGCTGGTTCTCTGATGCAGTCTGCTCAACACTTCTGAATTTCATTTCACGCAACAGAGTGCATTTGGATGGGTGGGGTGATGTGCCATTTGATTTCCCATGTGTAGAAAAAGGCAGTTTTCCCTGTGGTCCCTCTCCTGTGCAGAGCAGGGCTGAGCCCTGTCCCAGCACGGCACAGAAATCACAGGGCTCAGCAGGGGAAGGGAGGAGGCTCTGGCAGAACACTGGCCCAGCCACACAGGACACCTTGGGACAAGATATCTGTATCATAGCCATTTTTGAGGCCAGCAGGGCCCAGGTGAATGGCAGGCGTGAGATTTAGAGGAACTCCTTGGAATCCTGCAGCAACAATCCCTCTGGAGAGCACAGCTGTGGAGGGGGAAGAGACAATGGGATGGAGGAAAGGAGAAAAGCTGAACAAAGAGCAGATGTGTCCCTTGTAGGAACAGCAGGGAAGGGGAGAAAAGAGAGCATTCTTTCTTTCATATGGGTTTATTCTTCATTCTAAATATGTTATACTTCCCTCCAGAAGTAATTCTCCACAGTTTCTTTAAATTTCAGCTAGGGAACTGCTCTTTCCACTGGTAGTTTTTCAGGCAAATGAAATCAAGTTGCAGCCTAGCTCAGCCCTAGGCTGTGTCTCCATCACCAATATTCTACTGTCAGAGCAACCAAACTATTCTTCAGAGGAATGTTCTTTTTGCAGCAAACTTTCCTTCTCCTCCTCTAAAGAATTCCCCAGCAGGGCAGGAGAACATATTTTCCCTGCTTCACATGACCCACACACAAAGGAAAAAGAGGCACAGAACAGTGAATTTCATTTGTGCCTGTTTTGCAGCCTCAATAAGCTGGCAACCCTTAGTTATTTTCAGGATGGAACAACCTACTTTTCTCAACTCCTTGTTATGAATTTTGTTTGGAAACCTTCCCAAAAGAATCTGGGCAGCAGAAGACTAAATGTGCCATCTTCACAAGTTCTCTATTTCACCTGTGGCAGTCTGACACATGAGAAAGGACCCCAAAACCACTGCAGAGAGTCACTGGAATTAAAAGGATCCTCACATGGACAGAAAGTTCACACACATATTTCTGACTTCAGGGCTGGGGCCATATTTTGTAAAAAGTCCTTCCAAACATGATGCAACACAATTGGAAATGGTAGGTAAAGAAATGTGAAAAAGGAAAAGAAATTACCTCCAGCAAAGAACACATCCCTTTGTCTCCACACTCTTCCCATGGATCTGTTATCTGGTGTTCAGGACTATTCTGTCTGTACCACTTCCAGAATATTCTTGGTAATGTCAGGGGCTCTAAAACAGGCAGGGTAAAACACTTTACAGGAGTCCTAGGCTAGAAAAAAAAGGAAAAATGTGTCCTGGAGTCTATAGCTCAAATATAAAAGCAGTTAAAACTGAAATAACTCTTGAAAGGAGGAGAAGGAAGTGCACAGGTTGTTGTGGCCATCAGCCAGAGCACCTTTTGCACTCACCCAGAATGGCCAGAGCAGTGAACTACACCTCCCCTCCAGCTGCAGATAAAGAGAATTGTTTTACTGCCTTTCTGGTAAGGCAGGTTCAGCCATGCAGGTGACAACAGAACTGTCCTGGACAGCAGAGACTGCTGGATCAGGCAGCTGCTTCTTGCTAAAAAGACACACAAGGAGTTCAGTTACAATTTAGATTGTAAAATTGCTTTTGTTCTTACTTTCCAGGACCTCTATTTACAGAGGAAATTTACAGTGGACTCTCTTCTGTCCTCTAAAGAACCTAAAAAGTTCCCAACACTTCAGTTCCACAGTTCATAGTTTGTGTGTGTCAGAAAAGGTAGTGGAGATGGAAGAATGAAAAAACTTTTCCTTGTGAGGTTATTCAAATAAGATCATAGGAACAGCAAGAAACATCTTGAAAATAGGCATGCCATTAAAACAACCCTAAGGTTCATTATGCAGCTTACACCTGAGTGAGCACCACTTCCTTTTTATAACTTCCCTGGTATTTGAAAAAAAACAACTGCACTATCCTGCAAAAACTAATGTGAAATACAGTACATTTTGTCCAGTAAACATGCAGAACAAAAGCATCATTGCAACAGCACCACTGTTTCCCAAGCCTGGAGCACAGATGAAGGTTCTTTATCATTCTATCTGTAGTGCTTACATCTGTGAGAAGCCTAACCTGATGAATAAGGATGTGATAATGTTACAGAAACCTGCTGATAGCAGAGCAGCTCCTCTGACTTCTAATTTATTCCATGTGGCTCAATCATTATTCCTTATTTCTCTGCTGCAAGATTTCAAAAAATATTCTGAGTTGGAAGGGACCCATAAGGATCATCAAATCCAACTCCAAAGTGAATGGTCTGTACAGGGATCAAACTTATGCCCTTGGTGTTATCAGCACCATGCTCTGACCTGCTGAGCTCTTCCCAGGGTTTTATTGAACACTGTACCACAGTTTGCAATTAAAATAAACCAATTATTACAAGCTGAAATCATTTGGCACAACAAAAAACAAATTCCAGATTTTGGAAAAGTTTCTGAGACCCTCTTTATCTCAACACAAAGTTCACAATTTCACTTTGACCTCCTGAAATTCAGTTCTCATGAGCAGCATCTCTGTATTTCCTGCTGTATCCTGTGCTGTTCCCTCCATGCACAGATGACCAACCATACCTGGTGTTTAGACAATCCCTGAATAACATTTCTCAGATTCTCTCAGTGCCTCTGAACAGTGTGAGGAAAGGTCCCCTCTTCCTTGGGTAGTAGGTAAAATTGCACACAAAAAAACTTAAACCTGGGTGGAAAATACAATTTTCTTCTTGTACAAAAGTTAAAGTTTTAAAAACTTATCCAACTCTGAAACATGAGTATCCCAAAAAATAGTTTGTACTCAATATACAAAGATAAGGAAATATGTTTCTGGGTCAATCAAATTATTTTGGACTCCTTCTGTTTGTGTGTTGCTTTCCCACATTTGACAAGCTTAGTGGGCAGGGTGACACTGATAGCTGGGCTCCTTCCCATGAGCAGGACAAAATCAAGCCTGGAACAATGAGGAGCAATTTATGTCTCTCTCTTTATGGACAGAAAGCTCTGAGAACATTTCTTTCTACTTCTTTTGAATTAACAAAATCACTGATGTACTTGTTCTGGTAAGGGAGGTAAATAAGGGGGAATAAGAGATGTAAAGAATTATATTGGACCTGAAATGTAATATGTACATATATATATATATTTTTTTTTTAATATATACACATATATATATTTAGGAATCAAGGCTGTTAATTTGCCTTCATAACATCTGTGTTTTGTTTTATGATATTTTAGTGCTCAATTCTTTAGCATTATGAGAGTTCATGTCAGCTGGTGATTGATTTGGTGCTGGAAGCATACACACACAAGAAATACTCTTCATAGTGAAAGGGCCATTAGAACACATTTTCTGAATGATACCTGGTAAGGAACTCCTCCCAGACACTCAAAGCCATTCCTGTAGGGTTGAAAATATTCAGGAAGTTGCCATTTCTTGTTCTAGCACCTAGACGAAGGGAAAAAAAATTAAATTATGTATGTATTCTATCCAAAAGTACCACTGTGCAAGTGATCCAACCATTGTCACTTCAGCAGCAATCACAGAGAAAATGAATGTGTCCTTTAATGAGGACCATTATAGCTTCTTTGAGTACTTCTTGGAGGCATCTAAGAAGCACAGAGAATTTCCAGTTAAAAGAACAGGACTAATGGAAGTGAAAGTGGGCATGGCTTCAAGGGAGACAGGAGAGATGAAGCATATCCAAGCTGCTGGGGAATACCTGTAGAATGGGTGCACAAAATTCATTACTCAAAGCAGAAATATGGGGATGTGACAGATATGCAGGTAAGTCACAGCAGTCCAGACTGCAGTCCTCAAGACTTTCCTCCCTTCAAAACTGCTTTGTTGCTAAGAGATCTGCAAGGCACTGCTGGGTTTAGCTACACTTCAGAACACTCACAGGTCTGACAGGTATTGAGATTGAACACTGAACAGATCACACCACCCTCCACATAACTCAACCTTGCACCGCAGACAGTTCAAGGCTGTGCCAAAGGCCTTCCCACCTCCTAAGGACATCTCAATTCATTGGCAGGGAGATTAATCTTGTTGACAGGAAAGGCTGTGACTGGAAAACATCTGGAAGTTTAACTTCCTAAGCTGTGATCCTTCTAAGGACCACAAAGCCCAGGAGAGAAAATCACGTTGAAAACTTTGTTCAACAGAGGCCTGAATCAGAAATAGTTCTGTGAGTCAAGGACTGATGGCCTCTGATGAACCCTGAAGAAGAGCTGAAGGTGAGTTTGTCATGATAACACTTTCTGACACTAGCAAAACAGAAAATTATTCATGTAAACTGTGTATGTGTTGTGTATATATATATTTATGCCGGTGCCTCTCTGCATGGATGGAAATCCCAATGACAGCTGGAGAGTTCCAGGACCTATTTTCTGGGATTTTGCAGGCAGCAGGTATTTTTTCTAAGCCCTGACACCGTTGGCAACAGACCTCATGACTCATCTTCTGGATAATTCCCTAAACTGGTGTCTCAACACTACTTTTCAATTCCATGTCAGTTCTGAGCAGGCTTCCCCTGGGGATCACAAGAAGCCAAACAGGATCACAGGACCTTGGAGAGGTCCTGCAAGAGGCATAAGAACATCTGCTCTGGTAGCCAGGGCCATACTCAGCAGTGACTAAAGAGGCAAAACTAGGAAAAAAGAAAATAAGTACGAAGCTGATGGGCAAGCTACAAAAATCAAACCAAAGCTACAAAGACAATTTGGTAAAAAAAAGGAACAAATTTATTCTGGAGATCTATTCTGGTGTCACACTGTATGAAGCACTGTAATTTTCTTCTCTTGGTGTCCCACAATACCAGGACTTTGGGGTTTTAATTTTAATTTAGCAGTATTTGTAGGCCCTGTGGACATGTTTTTCATTGATTGCTCTGGTACAGTCCCAGGGAGAAAGACCCTGTCATTCCTTCATTGAAATTCACTACATGTGTCTCTCTTCATGGTAGTTCACTTTTGCAGGAGGGAATTGAGCTATTCTGACTTGTCCCCAGGGCACACAATGGTGGATGGAAATAACACCCAGACTTTGTAAAAGTTCTTAATACAATCACTTTTTGCTTGAGGCAGAGGAAAAATCAATAAAAGGTGGGCATCTGGAGTGAAAACCTCACATTTCTTAACCTGTATCAGTCCTTGGATTTTCAGTTCACTGTGGAGGTGGAAAGAATTGGAGGAAGTCATGTGAAGCCCACACCAGGAAAAAAAAAGTCACAATTTGGCACAGAAGTACCAAGCCTGTGAGAAAAACAGAATTTTTAAACCAGGCTAGTGTGGAGCTACATATTCCAATCAACTATAATCAAATACAGGGGTCCCATATTCACAATTGACTTCCAGCATCAACCAAATATTTTAAGTCTTGTTTCATACTTTCTCCAAGACTAAAATCTTTCCATGGGTAGGGGAAAAGCCACTAGTTTTGGTGTGAAAATAAGAGTTTTCCTACTTTCCTTAAGATTAAAACATTAAATTAAAAAAAAAAAACAGAAAACTCAAACAAAAAAAAAAAAAGCAGACACATAGTTTCCCCATACATCAGCTTTGCAAAATTCTCAATTTTGCAGTTATAGAATTTTGGGTTTGGAAAGAGGAAATGGGTCCAGTGCTCAACAGAGATGGATTGAGATTCTTGCTTTCAGATCTTCTGCTTCTACAGGGAACAACAAATTCCAACAAACCTGTGGCAAATACAGATGGCCCTCAAATTTAAAACAGGAAGAATTTTTAGCCAAAGTTCTTAGGCTGCTCCTTGCAAGAAGAAAAGACAAAAGATCAAAGCTCTCTTTTGCAGCAGAACTGTGCAAGATGTCTGAGAGGAGGAAACACAAGTGAGATCAAGACCCTCCAGGCTCCCAGAAAGCCTCTGCACATCCCCAAAAGTTCTGTGGATTGTGTCACGAGATGAACTCAAACGTTATGAGTGCTAATCTATCAATCAAATGATACCCCTGCTGACCAAGGCTTGGTGCTCCCTCCCCAGAAATACAAGCCTGCCTTGGTTAACCTGGAAGTGCTCAGACCACAATCTCAGTGATGGTCTTGCCATCATCCTCTTGGGTCCAAGCTCCAAGGAAAAGAAACCTTAAGTACCCATTTCTTCTTGGTGCTGCTGGATGTTTTCATTCCTGGTTCCTTCACAAGGGTGAGTAACAAAAGCTGTGAGTTCACAGAGAAAGGAGGGAAGGTGGTTTCTTTACTAAATTTATTTTTTTTTCCCTTAATTAGGCAAAGACATCTTTTCCTGGATTTGGCTAAGACCCAATGTACTCCCCACTCTCTTTTCAACCCAGCACCTCCTCTGGTTATTTTTGCTGGCATTATCAGTTCATGAGAAAAAGAACTTACTATTAAATACACTAAGGGGCTGTAATTTCCCCTGACCTTGGTGATTATAGGGCTTCATCCTGAATAGATACACGTTTCTACTGCATCTTGCCTAACAGGATTTGATTGAATATTAATTGAGATTTCATACCAAACTGAACTGTACTAATTTGTTCATTATTTTTGTAAGACAGTTTTGGGCTGGGTCTTTGACATCTGACCAAAGTGACTCTTTAAATTATGGTCTTATATTTGTAGTACTCTTGTAACAGATAATTTGCAAATGTAATGTACAAGCCAGAGTGCCATGTCTACAGTTATTGTTGAAAACTTAGAATGAAAAATAAATTAGAATTCTAAGGTGCATCTCAGTAGCTCCATAATCACATTTGGGCATGATAATAAAGGTTGATATATTCTTTGACACTCGATGCTATTCCCCAGTGACAGGAAGCAGAAAATTCATGACATTTTGCTAATTAACTTGAGCACTTCATTCAATAATATGAGTAAGTAAAACATTAAGCATGGCACTAATATTCTCTGAGAATTCAATAGATTAAAATGACTAAAAGTGTTTCCAATCATACTTCACAGGCAAAGGCCAGTTTGTTGTAGCTCAGACTCTAAAAGTGTACCACACAACTGTACTGATGCATTTTGTACCAACACCTTGGACCAGAAATCCCCAGTGCAGGCAGGAGCTGTGGCTTCCAGCACCACTGTCACCCCCCCCTTGAAGAAATGGCTGTACTCATGGTAAGTCTGTACAAATGGTAAGGGGCTCTGTGACTGAGAGACCAGGTTTTTTAGTAATAGATATGGTTTCATGTGAACTTTCATTTGCCTCTTCTCAATTAGCTTGTTTATTTTACCACACATGCTAATTTGAAATTGCGGTTTAGACACATTTAAAAAGCATTTGCTAATTAGTAAATTAGAACCTGGCAAATCAGATGCAAATCACTGATTTATATACACAATGTGAATGCTCTTGGCTCCATTTTTCCAGCAGTTATTGAACTTTGGAAAACTGAAAGAGCACAGGGTGTAAAACCTCCCTTCAAAGCACAGCTGGGGCAGGGAGTTGCTTGGTTAGTCAGTTGTTTCAACAATTAAATGAGCCCCGCCATTTACACCAACAAATCAAAATCTTCCTTTAAGTTATATCTCTATTGAAGACTGAGAGAAGGAGCATTTGAAATTTCAGTATTATTTCTTTACATTTCCAATTACTTCTGCCACAGCCATCCTGTGTATTTTTTGCAAGGATAGGGAACCACTGGCACAGAAATATTTGTAAGAGCTGTGTGGCAATTTGAGACATCATGTGTCTTCCTTTTTTACTCTCAGGCCAAAGTAAGCCAATCATTTCACTTTTTTAATTGCTCACGTGTTACTCACACATGGATGAGTTCCCTGAAGAATATTCACTGAGCTTTTAGCTCTAAAATGCACAAGATACAGATCTCAGATTTAGCCTCGAGCCTTTTACCTCAATGGTTGTCAAAATAAAGTATAAAGGAATTCCATCTGAAATTGAGTGTGTTTCAGTGAAAGTCAAGACATTTCACACAACAAAGACAGCGTTGGAAAATCCCCTTGTTTCAGGATAAGGGTGGCCAGTTTCCCTTCTGTTTAGAAATTATGACTGCTTTTTTTTAGGCAGGATTCATGTTCAATTGTGTATATTATTTTAACAAATGGTCTTCACAGCAGGTGGGACCTTCTTGTTTTTAAGATAAATTGTTAACAGCTCCAATTGTGGCCACCTACAGACCAGATTTCATGCAAAACCCAGAGTCCCTGTTTGAAAGGTGAAACAGGGGAGCTGTTAAGAGAAATAACAAAGTGTAAGATGCCGGGGTGAAAATGTGCCCCATTTTGTTTACAAGGGAAACAAAAAGAGCTGATGAAAGGGAAGGAATTATTGGTATGCTGCTTTCAAACTAACAGAAAATACATTTACTAAAAGGGCTGCCTGTTGCTGGGACTCCCTGCAGCACCAGGAGCCTCCTTAAAAGTAGAAATGACTGTGAAAGGACTGGGGATGTTCCCCCAGGAAAGGAGGCAGTGCAGAGCTTCTTTTCCTCTTACCAAAGCAGAAGGAAGCACTGGGGTTTTTTGAAAATCTGTGTAATATGAGGCAGCTGAGCTAAACCCTCTGGCAAACCCCAGCTGAAATTTTAAATGTTGATTCTACACACTCTGCCCTTCTGCCTGCATCCTGGGAGTCCTGCCAAAGGCAGGGGGGCTGTACACACACCTCAGCTTTTCTAGGGCTGGAGCCTTACTGAAACACTGGGCAGACCCTGCTGCACACACCACTTCAGCATTTGAGGCCAGTCCTTGAAAGGGAACATCCAAACCAACAGGAAAATTTAGGTCAGATAATGTAATCTAAAACCAGGATTAAACTGCTAAACTTCAAAGAAAGAGATTATCTTTTAATCAGATGTATGAGGGCAGGCACTGAATTTGAAACCTGGGCTAAAAACCAACAGAAAAAGGTGAGATTTCTCCCTTGGTAGCTGAGTGGATTTAGTTTGTGCCAAAGCACCCCCAATCCTACGTGTATCCCATCCACTGCTGCCTTCCAGCTTCCAGGAACACACACAACACAAGCTCTGGAAGTTTAGACACAAATGTGGTGCAGGAAACAGCCCAAAACTCTTTTTCACCTTAAATGAGGTGAGCCTCAAAGCAAGCCCACGAGGACATGACAAGGATCCTGAGCACAGAAGCTGTCAATGCCATCCAGTTTGAATGTGGTGATCAAGGACCTTCAAACAAGTGAAATGTCTTTCAGTGAAAGGAATAAAAAGATGAAAGATATTTTTGTAAACAGAAAAAAACAAAGCTGTTGCATACCAAATTATTTCAGAGTGGAAGATGAATTTGGAGATGTTTTCCTAGTTTGATCTGGTATTCATCTAAACAAACTAATGGCACTACCTATATTCTATACTGCTAGGAAAAAACCCTCTCTAAGTTCTTCTATGGCATGTGGATTTAAGACCTGCATATTCACATGAAAAGACTTGCAAGGAGCTTTGCATTTTAGGTGGCCAGTTGAATCTTCCCTCTTTGAATCTGTAGGCAGGAAAAAGCTAGCACTGACTTTGCTGTCTTGTTTATTTAAAAAAATGGAGTTGAAAGGCACAGGGAAATAGCCCACATGAAACACACGAATAGTTTAATGACAGACATACAAACATAGGCAGCAGAGTGCTGCACAGCAGTATAAAAACCAGAAAACCTTCTATAGCACCTTCAACCAAGGGGAGAAAGCAGTGTGATGAAGGAAAGAAGATGAAAAATGGTCATAAAATACAAATCATTTGCAACTCTACAGTTGCTAGGTGAAGAGCAGAAGAAAGGAAAGTAATTACATTCATCATCAAGAACAGGTTCCTGAGGAGCTGATTCATGTTAAATCATGCATGCAATTGTTTTCTGAATTAAGGCCTAGAAATCAAAGGTCCAGGCTTGTGAATACCTTTGGGTGTCACAGTATTGAGGACAACCTTTGGCCAAGCAAGTATTCCAGGGGAGCCCCAGTGAGCTCCCCGGGGTGTGTGTGCTCCCTGTGAGGAGAACTGAAGGTGCAACAGCCCAGGAAAACCCTAAGGAGCCAAGGGAAAACCATGATTACCTGAGTCCCCTTGAGCAGGGAATCTGCTCTGACCAGAGCAATGGCATCCCAGGTGCAGGGTGAGGCTCTCTCCTGCCAGGACATGTGTTCAGTGTCATTGTCCCCAAACAGCTGCCTCCAGGCTCTTCCCCTGACTGCCATAATCCCAGAACTGAACCACAGAAGGCAGAAAACCAACTCAGCCAGCCAAGCAGAGAGGGATGTCTCAGAGCCAGCAGGGATTTCCTGAGGATAAACCTAAAATCTTATCTTTCCAAGAAATAGAAGCTAGAGGAATATACCTGCTTTGAGGAGCCTTCCCCCTCCACAAAACCACTCCTCTTAACCATCTTCTTCAAAGCTATGTAAAATCATCTCCTTCCTTTCAAAAACCACCACTATCCTCCCTTTTATTATCTGAAGGTTTAAAACACACACAAAAAGCATAGTGTCATTTACTGTCATCAGCTCACCCATCTGTAGTTTTGGTTTTGTTTTTTTTTAATGGAGGAGAGAAACAGTAATGACTTTTGAAAACATGCAAGAATCTGCTTCACCAGATTTTAAAATTACAGTCTGAAAATGGACTGCATGCTCTACTTGGAGACTTTTCCAGGGGAAAAAAAAATCAACATGTTTTAAGAGACTGCTTTGTAATCCTTGCATAGAGCAAGCTGCAGTCTATCATATCAAGTTTTCTTCTGGATTGATTCTCCCAGAAAGGTTTCATCAGCTTACAAGCAGCAGGGTTGTTGTTTCATTTCCCCTTAGGATTCTGCTGTGTGTCAAAGTAAGAAATTGAGACTATACAAGAAAACGTGGGGTAAAGTTTAAGTACTTCTGCTGTGAAAGCTGTTAAATGAGAAACAGGCATTGCAGGCTACAAGTGCCAATTAGGAGCTGGTTCCACT
Organism: Molothrus aeneus; assembly: GCF_037042795.1. Taxonomy (NCBI): domain Eukaryota; kingdom Metazoa; phylum Chordata; class Aves; order Passeriformes; family Icteridae; genus Molothrus; species Molothrus aeneus. The sequence goes on from NC_089653.1 coordinate 16,935,788, forward strand.
GGGAAATGACATTTTCACATTGTTTCTGCCTTCTGGTTTGTTGTTGACAAATCTGAGTTTAGGAAAGTTATCCTCTAGTTACACATATTCCTGACATCTTTCCTTTGCAGGCCTGTCAGAGGAGACATTTCACATGAAACTTATTTGCTGCTATTCTAATATTACAATAAAAATATTAGATTGCCTCCTCGCTCACTGCAAATCTGGGGTACTCAGTTGTCAGAATGAAGGAATGATTTTGGAAATCTCTGGGTTTTGGCACCCAAATGTAAGTATTTCAGTGAGATTTGATCTGTAATTGACAGGCAGGTGCAATGCAGCCCCAAAAGTCTCCTTTACAGATTGTAAATTGCATTGCATTTGTGAAGAAAGAAAAAAAAAAGGAAAAAAGTTAGAATGGCTGGGAGTACAACATCCAGTGAATGCTTTATGAATCCTGGTGAATTCCAAACACTGAACATTATCCCACAGTGTTCCAAAAGTGCTGTTTAACAGCTGAACTTGTTCTTAGGGGCACAGTTTGTCCTGTGTGGGGATGTAATTGCCAGGGCCAGTGTCACAGTCCTGCCTGTGAGCAATGACAAGGCCAGTGGAGAGTTACCACCCTGGCAAAGCTCTGCTGCAGGAACATCCCCAGCTTTTGGGATGGGAGATGGTCTGTTCCCAACCCCACAGCAGGAGTTAAAAGGTTTTGAGCCCAGCACAAAAGGCTTTGCAACAATAACGAATCAATCCATACAGAGCCCCAGCTTATGAAAAATGGCTGATTGACTCCTGAGTGGCTGAAAAGCCGTGGCTGAAATTGAAATTCCATCTTGTAATTCTGTCTCCATACGCTATTGTAATTCCATCAGTCTCCTTTCACCACTCACTCCTGGGCTCCTGAGATTTCAGGTATCACTTACCCCCACACTTATATCTGAAATCAGGGAAGAGACTTCATCTCCTAACATGTGGCATCATGCCATTGTGCTTCCCAAGGACCCAAAATTCCCTCCTGTGCTCCAGCACCAGGATAATTGGAATGCACTGCCATCAACACAAGAGTGGATGTTTTTGCTGCATCTGCATTCCACATGGACTGTGGATTTGACAAGCTCCCATAATAACAGAAAACATTTCCGACAACTTTCACAGCTAATATATTCTGATCCCCACAGAGCAAATTTTCTAAAAGAGAAGTGTATCAATTTACAGCCAAGGGTTGGTTAAGAAAGGCAGAGCTTTCCACAGAGAGGAATATAACAGTGAAGACACAAAGGCAAAGAAAAGTTTTTTCAAAACTTTCAAGCATGCATTGTGCCTAAAGCAAAGTTTGCATTTCCCCTTCTCAAAGGCCATTAAATTCCAGGGAAACTTGGGAACATGTGCTTGAATTAGAACCATCAAAGGCTTTGGCAGAGGGCCTGTTCAGTTACTGACAAATTGAAAACTGAGAGTTTCCCTGGAATATATGTCCCCCCCACCTAATAACACACAGAGAGGACAGGAACCCCTGACTGAAGTCTCACATAGAATAATGGCTGCTGGAAAGTAGCAAAACACTTGTGGGCTCAGAAGAGGCAAGTGGGCATGGACAGGTCCAGAGAAGAGCCATAGAAACTCACCAGGACTGCAATAAGCAGGCTGAGGACTGTGCAGGAATGATGGCCAGTGCTCTCCAGTAAGGCAGGCTGACACAGGAGTTCCCTTCCTGCTCACTTTGTAGGAATTTGGGTGTATCACTGTGGTAGAAATTCAAACACAGTTCTGTAATGGGATTTTCCCTCCTAAGGGCTGCCATTGTGCCAAACACAATCAAAATAAAGCTGGCAAGAGAATGGAAGTTCAATATACTGTGGGGCAAGCAGCCTCTCTTCTGCAGTCAGCAGCCTGTGCAGACTTCTTTGGTTAAATCCTTCAGCTGACTCTCATTTCTGTGCACTAACCAAAGTTTCTGCTCCTGGGGGCAGACAAATCCATGCCCTTGCAAATGTGGACAGACATCAAGAGCCTAGAAAAAGTATCCATATCCAGAGTGTGAATTTGAAATTTCCTTCTCATGTTAATCCAAAATAGCCCAAATGCTTTGGTCTCCAGATGTAGCACTCTGTCCATGTTTTTGGGGAACAGGACCTATTGACATTTTTGGATCTGGCTTGACCTAACACCATTCAAATTAATTCCCAGTCTGACAAGAAGAGCAATTTCTGCTTTTTGTCTTATTTAATAACATTTGAAGATATATCAAAGGTGCCTGCAGTCAGAATGGCCTTGATATTATGATAAGCAACACCAAATTAATATTTCCCAATAACACTGTTCATGAAGTTAAATGGCCAGCTGTTCACACCCTGGAACAAGATGTCCTCATTGTAAGGCTCAAACTTGACAGCAGGGCAGGACAAATATGATGCACAGCTATTCTGCATGTTTCTCACATTTCAGGCTGCCCATTGCAGCAATGTCTAGGAGGGTCTGTTCAGCTAGAGAAGAGATGCCATCCACAAAGTGATGCAAAAGCACAATGTCAATGTTTGGATTTTAAGCTATGAATGCACAAGTCCAAAGAAAAGACCTTCCCAGGACCATCTTTCTGGGAGAACATTTCTTTCCTTTCAACTGACCATTCACCCCTCATGAGGAATCCTTGAAAAGAAAAGTATTTAAGCCCACAGTCTTCTTGAACACAGATTTATGGACTTAAACATCATTATGCTACAAAGTTTACCTCAGCAGCCACTTTGATGCTACACTTGTCACCTAAAGGAGCAGATGGAAATAAAAAAAAATTTAAAAAAAAGCAACACTAGTAGTGAATTGTGTCCTATCAGTGTGTTTGGACAAGACACTAAACTTTGGGAACAATTCAAAGGTTCTCACCATATGCTGCATACAATCTGCAAATTTTGACCTTGAATCAGCACAATCAGTTCAGATACATTACTTAAAAATAAATCAAGCTGGCAGTCTTTAGAAATTTCATCCCTAGTATGAGCTATTGATTCTGGTTTTGCATAACAATTGTCAGCAGTCTATAGATTTTTACTTAAAAGAAGAAAACAGGCGTGGCAGAAAGCTTTTGCTTAATTTCACTCACCTTCTCTCCTCTAAATAAAACAGCCATGTTTTCTAGAATACTTCATCTCCACCCTTTTCTTGCTGTTAAGGCTGTCATTTTATTCATGCATGCAGACAACAAGGCAGCATATGGCCTATTTTTCTATGACAAAACTCTTGCAATTACAACAAAGAATTCCCAGCAGAAATTTGTGGAAGCAGCATCACAAAGCTTACACTGGAGTGCTACTCCAGGTAGCCCATCCCTCTCCCCTCCTTGCAGGCCTCTGCTCACAAGCCAGAGGGGAGTTATTGCCTTCCTGCTCTATTCAAAAGGACAGCTCTTGAAAACTGTGTCCTTTGCACAGCACAAAAATAGCATATAAACACAGTTACTAAGAAGATTAGGGCTTGCAGTCTTTGCAAGGCACAGACAGTAAGGCAAGTCATACTTCTCTGTTCTGATTGTTCCTCAGCTGCAAATAGTGCACAGAGCCAAAACATTAGCTTCCTTTTAAAAAGCCTCCCAGGGCTTGTAAAGCATGATGAAACGGACACAAACGTGAATTCAACACGCTGCCTCTGCCTTAAGGGCTGCCAGACTCATTAGCAAGTCTTTAAGTCACCTTATTGGGGCTGTTCTGTGGGATACAAGCACCTTCCTATTGCTGGAAACTTCTCCAAACAGCCTGATGCTAACTCTGCTCTCCCTGTCAATTCTGCTCACTTGACAACATTGATTTTTTGGTTTTCCTCTCCATGTTTCTGTTATGATGAAAAAGCCATGGCATTTGCATTGGCTCCTCTTTTTGTGCCCCAGGATCATCAGGAGGAACAGGCACCATAATTCCAGGGCAGTTACTGAGGGGAATAAAGAAGGACCAGAGAGACTGACTGGTGTCACACACAGAAAGGGCATCTCAAATATGTGGAAGGCAAACACAATGTTGTATATATCCTGTGGGTATATACACACATAAAACACTGGTAAAGAAGAGACAGCATTATTCCTTTCCATGTGAAAAGATTTCTTGCTTTATGAAAGAGATTGTACATTGAGCACATTCAGGCATGGCCACAGCAGGTCCTTATTGCATTTGCAGGGAAATGTCCCAACGAAGGCAGAAGTAATGAATCTGACTGCATGTTCTCAAAGGTTAATTTATTATTTTATAATATTATATTAAAGAATACTATGCTATACTAAAGAATACAGACAGGATACTTACTAAATGCTAAACAGATAATAATGACAACTCCTGACTCTTTCCAGAGTCTCCACACAGCTTGGCCCTGACCGGCCAAAGAGTGAAAACAACTCCCAGCAGAATCCAATGGAACAATCACCTGTGGGTGAACAATGTCCAAACACATTCCACATGAGCAAAACACAGGAGAAGCAAATGAGATAAGAATTGTTTTCCTTTTCCCTGAGGCCTCTCACCTTCCCAGGAGAAAAATCCTGGGCGAAGGGATTTTCCAGAGAATGTGAATGCTGCAGGTCCCAGCTGGTCTCTGGTGGCTTGTACCTAATGGATTGCACTCCAGCTGTTCCAGTCTCTGCCAAGGCCAGAACAAAGTCAGGCTCAAAGCAGGGAGCCATAAGTTCCCCTGCAGTCCTTTATTGGTACCCAGTGAATACAGAGGGCATCTGCAGATCTTGCCAGAAAACCTTGAGAAAGTTTCCTCTGGTTTTAAAAGAAGTCAAATAGGATTGTTATTTTCAAAAGGCTTCTGAAAAAGGTTCAGCCTATTCTGATGTGCCTCTATTGCCATTTTCAAGCTTTCTCCATTCACTGTCAGTGCTGGCACATGGGAAAGCATCATTGCCTCTCTATCCAGCTTTTGGAAAGGCAAGAATATTATCCCACTGTATTTTAGAGAGACTAGGTGTACAAGAATGAACAAATCATGAAAATTCCTAAATGCTGAAGTACAGCCTGGGCTCTAGGAAATGCAGTCACTGGGCCCAGTGCTCTCCCACCCTCTTCTGTGAATCAATTTGCTGCCTTCCAAAGCTTGCAATCCACTATTACAGTCACTGAACCCTTTGAACTCCCTGAAGCAACTACAAAATCTCACCAACTTTTTTAAAAGCTGCAGCAAAAATTCAATAGTCTTGACTTGTTCCAGCTCTAACAAAATTCCCACTGACCACAAAGAGAACACCAATATCCAGCCCTTCCTTTTCTTGGAGCACAGTCCTAGTACACCTCTAGGACCTATGGAACCATACTTTAAATTATCTCAGAGGAAACCCATGAAGAAGCTATTAAACAAGTGCTAACTGTGATGAAAATTGCTTTCCATTTAAAAGAGCTTCTTTAATTCTGTCTCTTAGGTGGCCAATACAAAGCTTGAGCACATGATTAACATTGTATAAGGCAAAGACCCTGTAAGCTGTTGTTTTTAAAATAGCAGTGCCTGTATCCTACTGATTCATAAACACATAATGCACTCTGGAAATGGGCATGATTTGATCTGGGGTCCTTTTTGTCCTTTTGCCTCTGGACAGTCAATCTCCCACCTTTACCTATCTCAAGATGCAATTTGATGCTGCATTTTCAGGTTGAACACACTAATATTCTCCAAGAGAAAACCTGCAAATGCCTTTCTGTATACCCTGTTTCCTAATTCCAGAAGTGCAGTCCCACAAATACATTCATTCCCATGTGGCATTCACATTCTCTGGAAAAATCCCTTTGCCCAGGATTTTTCTCCTGGGAAGCTGAGTGGCCTCAGAAAAAAAAAGGAAAACAATTCTTATCTCATGTGCTTCTCCTGTGTAGTGCTCACATGTGGAATGTGTTTGGAGATTGTTCACCCACAGGTGATTGTTTCATTGCATTCTGCTGTGAGTGGTTTTCACTCTTTGGCCAATCAGGGCCAAGCTGTGTGGAGACTCTGGAAAGCGTCAGGGGTTTTCATTATTATCTTTTTAGCATTTAGTAAGTCTCCTGTCTGTATTCTTTAGTATAGCATAGTATTCTTTAATATAATAGAGTATAATAAAGTAATAAATTAGTCTTCTGAGAACATGGAGTCAGATGCATCATTCCTGCCTTCATTGGGAATTCCCAGCAAATACAACATTCCCATGCCACTGCCAAGTGAAATGGTGCCTGGAGGTGCTCCCAGCCCTCCTGCCACTGAACTCTGAGCTTTGGGAAAGGGTTTCTGTAGTAATATCAGCGCTACAGAACTGACAGCACTACTGGCAGATGTTGGGGGAGAAACTGAATAGGGAAAAGCCTGAGTGAGCACATGAGAGGCAGGCATGCCCTCGGACCTACAACATCATTTCCCAAATTTCATACCCTAGGAGGTGTAAAGTAGATAGATCCTTTTTTTTCTCTTCCCCAGCAAAGAAGCAAAAGGTCCATGCTAAAAATATTCCACACAGCATTTTCAAAACTGCTTTTGCAAACAGAATAAAACCTGGTGCATCAAGTGGTATCAAGTTACTTTTCCATATTATATAAAAGCATATAATAGGTACAAAATACACACTGGCTAATCTCAAATTCATTCTTATTTACCTCAGCAGATCTTTACATTTCCTGTTCCTGCAGCAGTCTGAGCAGTGTGTGAGACACAGAGGTTACCTGGAAGGAGCACTGTTATTTTAGAGTGGCATTACCAGGCTATTAAAGCAGAAAGGTGAGTGTGCTGCAGCTGATGGAGACAGCTGATGTGCTGGGAGATGTTTGCTGAAGCAGGGACATTTTGTTCAGAAGTGACAACATCCTCCTTCCCTCAGGTGAACCCCTGAGTCCCTGCATGGCTGTCAGCACCTTCTCCTCAGTGAGTTAACCCAAATGCCAGAGCCCCCAGGAGGACACAGAGATGCCAATTCCTACTTGAAGGAGCTGGCTGGGGGATGCTGGGAGCCCCAGGGGCCAACACTCCTCCTTTTCCAATAGAATTTCAATGCTGCTGCCTATTGCAGTGGCTCTCTATTTTCTTCCCCCTCCCACTTTAACCTGATTAGCCCATTTGGGCAAATGAGACCAGATTTTAGTTGTTCTTCAAAGATTAAATGCCAAGAATACTCGAGAAGTTCTTACTCCTTTACTCCCTCTGAAATACACTTTAGGAAATTAAAAAAAAAATGTGCAGAACTAATGCAAAAATATTTCAATGACTTTTATCAGAATATTTTCTTTCAGTAAGGCCAGGGGCTTGTGTTCACTATTTACTTAACTAATGGTAAATAAAACAGGAGAAATATTTCAGCCTACAGAGGAGCTGGATTCCCAGGAAGTTTGAAACAACCCCTAGCACCTTTCTGCATCTTTGAAAATGTTCTTATTATCAAATAACAAGTGTCAATTACTGTAATCAATAATCTTTTGCTTTTCTTTGCTCTTGCTGATCCTCTGGTAGGACTGAGGGTGAACACTGCTATCTAAGGATAAGATCATTCTTGCTCTTTGGTTTTTTTACAGACACCTGCACACTGAGTAAGTAGCACACCTTTAAATATTTGAAAGCTACCATCTTGATATGCTTTGAAGACTAGACAGCAAAACCCCACCTCCTATGCTGAACTGCTTCTATTTTTAATAAACTGTGTCTTCTACCTCCCCATTACTTCTTTTTACTATTTGAAGGGAAAAATAAATTCCCCTTAAGCAACTAAATGCTAGGTAAAATAAAAAGAATCTTTATATTGTTATGACTCTGAAATGAAGAGATACATAGAGTTTTCAGCACAGCAAAAATAAGAATTATTTAGACAGAGAAATCCATATAGTAGAGGTGTTTGGAGATTACTTTCTTCTTTTAAATTTTGTTGAAGCAAAATATATTGAGATACATAGACAAATTCCAACCTCTAAAGAAAACAGACAGAAAGAATATATATTTCTGAAGTGTCTCTGAAAATTTATAAATTATGATATATTATGCACTTTCCTTTAAAAAAAGGAGAAAATGTACCCTGGAAGACATGGCACTTTGTATGTATGTGTTTTGGATAAGCAAGCCCAGGCTTTTTGTTGTACATCCATTGATTTTAAGCACAGATTTCATACAATGTGAGCACTTAGGATATTTCTCATTTTTAAAAATTCATTATAGGAAGCTGAGAGATAGATTTAGAAGAGAACACAACACATATTTGTAAAATAATTGCAGTTTATTGACCAAAGCCATTAAAGACACTGCAGACAATAGCATTACTTGGCAGCCTTCATCGAGTTATTGATTCACTTTTCTCTCCCAAAAGCACAGTTGCTCGGGCTTTGTTCAGTTTACTGAGCACCGGGCAGAAGGCAGGTTTTCATTGCCACTCTTTGGATGGTATTAAACACCACTCCCCTGTGCTGGTTTTGGCAGGGAAGTGTGGGTGTGCTGTGCCTGCTGCAGCAGAGACAGCACTCCTGACTCACAGGTGGGCCTGCACCTCTGGCCCCAGCAAACTGTGGAGTCTCCTCCAGATCCCTGCTTTGCCCTTGCACTCTCATCTTAAAAAAAGAAAAAAAAATATATAGGTAAGGCTTGAAACAACCTGTGTATGCAAAGGTGACATGTTGATGCTGCTTGCAAATGAGAAAACCCTGAAGTCTGAGCTTCCTGGTGGAACAGAATACATCCCCAGGTCTTTTCCAAAACAAAAGAATGGATCTTAATGCTGTGAAAAATCTGAAAGGTACCCAAAGTCAGCTGGGTAAAACCACAAAGTGTGCTCTGATGAAGCAGTGCTCACCAAGGAATTCAGTGGGGCAGGAGGGCCAGGCACACAGAGATCTAAACACAGGTGGGCACCCAACTCAAACTCTGGTCACATCAAGAGTGGAATCAAACCCCAGAGCTGTAAGAGATTTCAAGAATCAGGTACCTGTGCTGGCAGACAAGGAGCCCTTGGGTTTGTCCTGTCTGCTCACAGGAGCTACAGCCAGTTCTGCACATCCTCCTGGCTGCTGGGCAGGTTCTGATGTGGGGACCAATGCAGGTCCTCTCTGCCCCACACCTGCTCTCTCCAGGCAGCAGCAGATGCTGCTGAGCCTCTTCACAATGCTCTTTGCTTTGGAGTGACACCAGAGGCACCTGAGATCCAGAGAAACCTCCTGGGAATGTATTCTGTGGAAATGAAGCTCCTGCAGCTCACTGAAGCTGCTTCAGAAACAGCCCACCATGGCAGCCCGGTGATTACCCTGCAGATGGCCACAGCTGCTGCTGCTGCCCTTGGAGGAGAATTCAGTTTGTTGCTCCTTGCTCATCCTGAGCCTGTTTAACAGAGGAATTCCCTGAGAAGAGCCACACTTCCTAACCCGATGCCTTAACACAGAATGCACTATCCACAATTAAAAGCATGATTACAGACACTTATTCTTCAAATTCTCTTTCAAGTTGCAGATTAAATGGCAAAAGCATGAATGGGTTCATTTCAGAATGACTATCAGGAATGCAGTCAGGCTCTGATCTAATTTTCTTGACTTATCCATAGCATGTCTGTCCTTCTGGAAGGGTAGAACCACTTGGTCCCATCTCAGCATGTAAGCTGGAAAAGCACGGTTTAGGGATCTGTGTCTTTGCTGTGTGCTGTGAATGATGACACGTGCACAGGGAAAGCAGCAATACAGCCAGAGCAGGCCCCAGACCTACTCACAGTTGGCTTTTGATGGCTTGGTGTCAGCCTGAATTTCTTTCAATTCATTCTAAAAAGTTGCAGATAATGACAACATTAATCACTGTGCAGAGAGCAAGTCCAGAATGAAAAGCACTTGGTCTGAGTGGGGAATTGCATTCATAAAGTCAAACATTTGCCATCCCATATTTTACTGACTGGGCTGGCATTCTCCAGTGGCACCACATTCTCATCAGAATTCCCACTGCAGTGCTATTGCCTGATCCACTCCCATCCCCACAGCCATTCCCTGAGATGATCAGCATTGAATTGAACTCCTCTGTTGCTGGACAATCTTTTGATCTGGGTCAACTTCAATGGATGTGACCTGATTTAAAAAAAAAAAAAAAGTCTCCAGTCCTGTTCTGGTTAAAGAACTCCCAGTGACCAGCAGGAAATCAGTGCTGTGGAAATGTGTATCCCAGGAGAACTGACCCAGAATGCTGCTGCTGTCAGAAGTGAGAGACAGATAGCTCAGGCAATGGCAGAACTGTCTATTCCTGGACTGAGAGAAAAGTGTCAGCTGAGACACAGGATAAAAAAGCATCTAAACCAGGTGGCTTCATTCTCTCAAGGTCCAGAAATACCAAAGAGAAACAACCTTGCAATGACTCTAATTCATTATAGCACTAGGGAACCTGCCAAACAACTCAACCATGGAACAAAAACACAGCTTCTCTACTCACAGTGTCAGGGCAGAGGGATGAGAACATTTGGTTTCTTGTATGGAAAACAAGAGAAGAGAACAGGCTTCCAAGTCCAAAACTAAGTGTATAAGAAATAAAAGTAATAAGGTAATGGTGCTAGTTGCTTTAAAAGGCACCTGGGTCCTCATTTTACAAGTTCATGGTCACTGCTCACAACCTGCCAGGTACACCTGGAAGCAAACAGTTTGTCTGATATTGGCACACAGGCATTAGAAGAACCCCACTTCCCTTACTGGTTTACTTTGAGGAAGGAAAAACACAAACTGAAGGACAGCATCAGACTTCTGAGCAGACAATGTTAAAAAGGGGTGAAAGGAGCCAAAGGTTTCATGGCATGTGTGCAGAATAAACAAAGGTCTTGCAGCTCAGATAAAACAAGGAGCTGGGAAAGCCAAGACTTAAAAACCTATCAGTCACCAGCTGAGCAATGAGGGCTTTGACTTGTGATAGGAACTGGCTCCTATTCTCCCTTTGTATCAAATGACAATGTTTTTAGCCTTGGTGTGTATCTCCAGGGAACAATGGCTGAGAACTGACTGCATGGCAACAAACAGAACTGAGGGAATGCCACAAATGAACAGAAACAGTCACTTGAACCCCTTAGTGAATCCACATCAGCAGGATTTATACTCAATGCATGTTCTCCCCAGCTAAACACACCAGAGAATGTGACTGTTGGCAGGAGTCAGGCAAATGAACAGTGAATAATAAGCTCAAGTAGAGAATGTTCACAGGAACTGAATCTGGAATTTACATTCAGGTCAGAAATGCTGGTGACAGCAGGCTCTGCTCACCCAAGCAGAGACAGCCACAGTCTGTGGCTTCTCTTTTTCTGACTTTCAAAACATTCCCTCACATGGGTACAGACCCCACCTTACTCTGTTCCCTGAAATTAAAAGATGCAACAGTCTGAGCTGATTCAAGGAAATGATGAGAAGACACCTCTGTCAGAAAGATGATTTATTTTCAAATGGTTTCTACATCTGGTCCAGAGCCATCTGCAACATCCATTAGGAGTGGGTGACATTGCTTAGGATGGAGCTGCTAAGTCCACAATACAGATAGGCAAAAAGCAATTTTTATCCAGCCTCTTTAGCTTGCTGCTGCTCTAAAAGGAAGCTAGATCCTTTGTGCATGGCAAATCTTCATTTTTGTAACAGAAAACTTCATCAATTGGGTCTGCTTTATGTGATTTTACAATCCTGGAAGAAAAGAAACTGAGAGATTTCTTAACTTTCAACACCTCCTTAACGCTACAAAATTTAAAGAATAAAAAAAGTGCTTTGCAAAGCTCTCTCAGTCTCCCTTTGGCTTAAATCTCTGTGCTTTCCACTGTGGTAACTGTCTCTGCTACTGTTTTCAGGGACTAGAGAGAATTCCCTCAGTTAACTGCACTGTCAGGGGAGATTAATGCAAGGTGGGAGCTGGGAGAGAGGGAATTTAGCTTGCCTTTGTTCAAGGTCATTCAACCACTCCCTCCAAAGAGCCCTCTGGCACCTGAGCCTTCCCACCACAGGAATTATTCCCCAGCTATGTTAACCCAGAGGTGATACCAAGCCTTTCCTAGAAGCAGCCAAAATTGCAAGCTGTTTAGAGAGCCCTCAGCAAGACCTGACTGCTCCTTCTGTCCCTGCCTTTCACTGTGGCTGTTGTGACCCCTCCCAGCTCAGGAGCCTCTCTCTGCTCTGCCTGGGAGCTGCAAGGGGAAAAGTTTCACTCCTTGGAGGAAGCAGCTGTGGTCTTTTCTCTCCACAGAACCAGAGTTAATTCTCAGCTTGCCAAGAGTACAAGAGTACTGAGTTTGCTTGTTGGCTCAGACTTTTCAGTAATCACTGGGACTTTCAGGTGATCAGCATGTTTTTAAATTGGACTCTGCTGCATCCTACCACAAAAAAAAGGTTCAGGGCTACATTTAAGGAAAAAAAAATCTATTGTCATTGTTTTTGAAACAAGTTCCCTTTCATTTTAAAGCCACATTTGGAACAAAAGTAAATAGCTGCTTCACAGCATTATTTTTACTACAAAAGCAGCTGCAGCCCAGAAAAGGACTGTCTGACCTCATTTGGAGGGCTGTTACACTTATGCCTTAAGTAGAGAAGTTAGTTACTCTTTACAGCAAATTATTTCAACACAAGGCAATGTACTGGAGCCTTGGTGGAATGATCTGTGTGTGTGACACTTCCACAGCTGACAATCAAGTAACTCTCTGTGCCTAAACACACCCCAGCACACCCATGCAATCGTGAGCTGTCCATCACTGCCTTTTTCAGGACCTCCAGCAGCATGAGGTCCCTAAACCTCTCAAGTCTGTCTGAGGATGCTGGTTCTTCTCTCCACAGATGCATTCCTGTCATGGTTACCAATGCCCCCTCTCACTCCTGAGCTATTTACCACTTTTGTTTTCCCAGTAAGTGCTGGGATCTCTAATGCGATGTCTCAGCGTTGCAACCCCAAACAGAGGAAAGGTTTTGTCGTGCAAAAACATGACAAAAACCACCACAGGAGCACAGACTTTCCCTTCCTGCAAATACCCCATCCATCATTCTGACAAGCATGCTGACAAGAAAGGAGTGAGCTGTCACAGACATCCTCTAGCAGATTATGTCTAATTGACCATTTTGCATCCCCTTGAGGCAGGGCTGTATCTGAGGGGGTTCCTTTACTCATTGAAAATAATCAGAACAAAAACCACTCCCATGATGATGTTTTTCTCTCTTCCTTTAGTCACTGTACTTCTCTGCTGTTGACACACACACACTCATCTGGTCACATCCTCACAGTGTATCAATAACCACAACTTCACTGCAGAAGGAGAAAGGATGGCTTAGCTTGGAAGGGACCTTTAATATTATCCAGTTCCATGCCATGGGCAGGGACATCTTCCACCATCCCAGGCTACTCAGAGCCCCATCCAGCCTGGCCTTGGACACTCCCAGGGATGGGGCATCCACAGCTTCTCTGGGCAATGTGTTCCAGAGACTCACATCCTCACAAACAGTGAAGAATTCCTTCCTGACATCCAACCTAAACCTATCCCTGGGAATAAAGGTATAATATAAATGCCTTTATTAAATTATAAATATAAATTATATAATAAATATATATTCTATTATAAATATAATATAAATATATAAAATATAAAATATATTAATATATTATATGTTTATATATATTTATAAATATAACATAAATACCTTTATATTATTATAAATAATATAAAGGCACTTTCAGACACTGCACATGTGTGCTGAGACATTTGAGCAAATTACCTTCCTTAATACATTGGATTCATTAATCAGTGCATTGATAAATGGTGTAGACATTTCAAACTCCTTTAGGATTTATAAAACATTTAGAACTGTCAGGAACAAGTTATACCCAAGCAGTTCAGAGCAGGATGGGAATGAACAAAATGAACACCTACCAAGGGTCAGAGTCAGCCCATCTAACCCAGGAACTGGATTGTCCCAGGTGTCTGAGTTCTGCAGGTGTGATAGATGCTGCCCCTCTGAGCATCCACAACACCCTGAGAAGGTCATGTGCACACCAAAGCTCACAAATTCACTAATGCACTGATTTTTACACCCCAGCATGACTGTCTTCCAATCTTCTTCTCTTACCTCTTAGCACAGTGACTGGCAAATTTATCTAAAACGTGGCAGATTTACATTCAACATTCTCCTTTTGCAGGGACTATAAACAAGATCCCACTTAAATTCCCTAAAATTTAAACAAAAATGCTTTATCTAACCTCCCTGTTAAAGTTGTAAAATACTCCCTGAATCACAGAAAACAAAAAGAAAAAAGAAAAAAAAAAGAGAAAATTAATTGCCTGCTGACTGCAAGTTCCATCTGGGAGAGAAAGAAAAGAAATAAATAAGACTGAAGTCGAGGAATTTGCAGCTAAACTAAGGAGTTAACTACCACATTACCACATTACTTCTCACTCTTACTTACTGGGCTTCAATCAATATTTTGCTGTTCTCTGAAAATCAAAAAGCTCAGCAGACTGATGGCTGGGGCACTCCCCAGCCCATCCAACATGCAGGCAGTGGTCCTGTCAAGTTAAGAGCAGCAAAATTACATCTCTCACATCCTGGATATGAGCTCTTAACACTGATGCATTCACTAAAATCTGAAGAGTAGGAAGAAAATAGCTTAGCTCTTCTTTCACCTGCCTAGTAAGAAAGAGCTGTTTCAAGGACCTGTTCACAGCAAATTGCTCATGAATATAAATCCCAGGCTGACCTTAGAGCCAAGGACAAGAACCTGAGAAGGACTTGGTCAGCTCAGAGCAGGCACTGCACTGTCCTGCACTGAATTCCCCAGCTCTAGGGCAATTCCATTCTCTCCCAGCAGAGCACTCACAGCACACAGCTCAGCACCCTGCCTTCACACCTCACTCTGCTCCCAGAATGTCTCTCCTTCCCATTCCACAGCTCAAAAACCAATATTTTTTTTAAGCCCAGAGGTATTCAAACAACAGGAGAACTTTTGGGGGATGCTGTTCCATGCATAATTTAGCTTCTCTTGTTATTTGGATGTCCAGAAATAGAGAGGGCTAGGAGGAGTTCTCTTTGTGTTTGTATTAGTTATCATCTCAACTGAAACTGATTAAACACACCAGAACTTGGAGGAATGAGCTTCTCTCCAGCCTGGCTGGTGGAATATAGCCCCCTTCTGTGGAGACAGCAGGACACAGGCACAGACTGCCTCGTTTCCCCAGGAGCCTGGAAAGGTTAGAAGAAGGAAAAACACATTTCCTACCTATCTAACACAATGCAACAGAGAGAGAGAGAGATGAATTGCTTTGCTTCAGTCTATCATTACCTTGTCATGAAACACTATTAGCCTAATGCTTCATTCCATGGGAGCCTCTCAGCAGTGTACTCCCTTTTGGGGGACACGAGCAACTGGCTCCAAAATACATTCTGCAGTGCAGGAGTCCATGTTCAGGGCTTAAATTATTTTCCCATCTTTAATCTTAATCCAGGAAGCCATGGAGGATCTGCTGTTTATTTATAACTGGGCTGGGCTGAACTGCTGTGAGCAGGGTAATTGGAGCAGTATTTCAGGCTGTCTGCCACTGATTTGTGTAATGGCTGATGTTAGCTACGGCATAATCACAATGCTAAATGGAAAATAAGAAATAAAAATGCATTAAACATATGTTTTTATGCTCTGTTTTATGATCACATTTTTATTGCACTTTCAAATTCTGTTGTTCCTTCCTTTCTGAGATCAATTTACTTGCCTGGCAGCAGTTTTCTGTATTAAAGCTCGAGAAAGCTGATCTGCTTTCTCTTATTCTCTTGATTATGGGAGCTTTCAGCCTGAGAGCTACTAAATTCTAAAGACTGAGGTCAATGACCTCTTTTTAAAGTTGCTGCTACAAAAAAAGATCTGTTTATGCAAATTATTGTCCCTTGAAAAATAATATCTATTTCCCAGAAAGATGTTATTTTGTTCTTTCCTCCACAAATTTTTTCAGCATATACTGTTAATTCTTCAATCCATTACTTGTCATATATTATTTTTATTATTTGACAATAATTCCAGTTAAGTGATTTAATTCTGCCTCAAATCAGGAAAGACATGGCATGATTTATCATCATGTCCACTATTTCCTTTTTTTTTAAAGGAGAAAGTACTCCCAGACCTCATCTTTGCTTTCTTTTATGCCAAGGTGCCTTCAATGCCTCCAGGAAGCATCAAACACCCACTTGTGTCCCTAAGTCACCATCCAGCCTTGGGGACTTCTGGGTGGGTCACACCCATCTGGTTTTTGGGCAGGAATCTGCTTTCCCATCACCCCTCCTGCAGCTTGGTATCACAGGTCCCCTCTGGTTCACACTCTGCTCCCAGCACCCAAATCAACAGGAGCAGCACCCAAATGTCTCCTCTCAGTCCCTGGATGCCAAGCCACAGCCCTGTGACAGACAGCCTGCTCACCAGGTTACAGCAGGAGCCACCTGCAGGTGCTCTAAGGCTCCAGAATTCCCTGCTCCAGAGCCATGCTCCAGTTTTAATGGCAGCAAACCAGGTCCATTTCCAGCAATCCCTGTATGTGTTTTGTCAGAAGCTCCTCAAAACCAGAAAATTCCTGTGATATATGCTAGTCGTGACAAATATGCTTTTTCCCAAGAAATACACACTTTCTCAAAGAATTTCCAGCTTTCAGAATGTGGGGCAACCCCAGGCAATGCCAGATAAATTAAGGCAAGCCTAAACTGTCAAATACAAGCTGTGAATCTGCACATCTCAGCCAAGGAACCCCCTGCATTCCCAGCCCCCTCCAAGGTAAACTCCCAGGCTGCAATCCTCTTCCCCTCAGCCTCTGAATTTTAAACCCTTGTTCTTTCTTCCCCTTAAGAACCATTCAGCCTAGAGCCTCAAAGACTTTTCTCAGACTGAAGCCTAAGTCCATAAAATTAATTCCAGTCCAGTTCTGCCCTCTGACTTGCACACATATCTGGCAAGGAAGAACAATTCTCTTGCATAATCTCCTTTAGTATCATAGCACCATTACCAGATTGATAATGCTCTGAGAGAAAAGGATGAGCTCAACATAATAAAAATCTCTTGCAAACTGGCTGGACTTGATCTAGAGTATTCCACTTCAATGCCACCCCTGACAGGTGCAGAGAAGTGTCCTGCAAGAAGCATAACTATGACCTAATAAGTGTTAAATCTGCTGCAACTTACACAGGAGTGTAACAAATGGAGTGCAGCTGGACCACCCAGCAGGGTCACACCAGCTGCTGGCTGCAGGCACATATTTTACTCACTGCCCTTTGCCATGCTCCTTCTCATGCACATATAAACTGCCCAATCCTTTTTATTAAACACAAAGAAACTCTGGTATTTCCAGAGGGGAATTCAGGCAGTAAACACAGAAGTAGCACTGGGAAGAAGGGTTCAGCCAAATGCATCAAAGGGCCAGGAGAATGGGGAGAGCAACAGGGACTCTATCACAGATCAGTGAGTTGCCACCTTTCTCTCTCATGAGATGGTACCTGGATGTTTTCAACCCCCCACCAATAACCTTCTAAGAACAGAACAGAAAATTCTGTGGCTTGCTACAGGGAAAATATCATCATCTGCACAACCTTGCTGAGAAGAGGTCACTTGCTTCCTTGGAAAGATTACAGAAAAAGGAAGAAATCATAGCAAGGGAGCTCTGTGATACATGAGTACCTAGAAACCCACTGAGAAAACCTAATCCCCTATGGCTGCTGTCAGCAGCTGAAAAGCAGCCATTTAACCTTTGGGCTGCCACTGCTGCACAGCTACAAAAGCATCCATGTGAAACCTTTAACTGGTGGAAGCTACAGCTGGGAGAGACCTATCCTACTCCCATGAAGTCTGACCCACTCAGCCCCCAGCCAGGATTTATCAATTACAGCTAATAAATACTTTACCAATACAAAAAACTTTGCATATTTGTAAATCTGGAAATGCTACTTTTTCTCAGGCAGACAGTTCCTCATCTCAGCAGGCAGTACAAATGTATTTTTCTACTGTAGAGACACTCACTGCTCCTGGCATGGGTTCATGTTACTGAAGTAGCTTCTTTTTCACAGCAGAGACATGTTCTAGGAAGGCTGGGATATAATTGTACAGACATAGGCTCGGGTGAATCCTGCCTTAGGGATGGTGTTATCTAATGGTAAATATACTGTACATGCTACAGGGAGGGTGAAATGTTACTTTCCTTAATCTTAAAAATGTGTCTATGACAGAAGAGAGCTTTTAACATTAAAATCAGAGATAAGACTCACAGGAATGACAGGCACATAGGCTCTGAAAAGGCTCCCAACACAGTCAGGCAAATATAAGCACAATGCCCTCATGATTAACAAGACTATTTCCTGCCAAAATGGGTCTCTGGAGGGGCAAATCTGTGAAGGTGATGAGGCAGAACCTGTCTCAGATGGGTCATGTTTGGTTACTGTCCCTTTCATCAAGAATCAGGGAATATCCTGAGTTGGAAAGGGACCACAAGGTCCATCTAAATCCAATTCCCAGCCCTGCACAGAACACCCCAAGGATCACACCCTGTGCCTGAGAGCACTGTCCAAACCCTCCTTGAGCTCTGTCAGCCTTGGTGCTGTGATCAGTTCCCTGGGCACCCTGATCCAGTGCCTGCCCACCTCCTGGGGGAAGAACCTTTTCCTGACATCCAACCTAAACTACACTAAACCAGCTCTTAGCCATTCATGCTCTGGGTCACTTTTCTTTACCAGGATGTGCATTCCCCAGAGGGGAGCCTCAATACTCTGTGAGTGCTCCTCAATCCTCTGCTCCTTCTGTTCCTGGTGTGAAGCAGCTGAGCCTGGCCACTTGCCATCCCATCCTCCTGTTTTCTTGTATGCCAACAATTTTCTGGGCCATTTGCCATTAAAAAAAAAGAAAAAAGTAATTTATTATGCCTACCTTCCACAGAGCCTCACTGCCCCTGGCCCATCATTTAGCACCATGTCCATGTCCGTTCCTCACTGGATATTCCCAAGTTCATGCTGAGCAAGGCTCAGGCTCACTCAGACCTTGGTTTATGTCCATGCACAGCTCTGTGGGGAGTGCAGAGAGGAGAAACCACGACAACCCAGGCAGTGCTGATGGGTCAGAGCCTGGGGGAAGCTGGTAAAGAGCAGCCTGGCTTGCACACCAAACTGCTCAGGCAGCTGGTAGGAGAAATCTGCACCCAGAGAAAGGGTCACCCAAGTTCTCGCGTGTTGCAACAACTTGAGAAAATGTAAAAATAAGGAAGGGGTAGGAGGAAAGATATAGTGAAATACAAAGGCATTTTTTTCCTTCTAAAATGAAGGTGAAAAACATAAAAAAAATTATTGTGAAATCACAGAACAGCTGTGGCATCTGATAAGTCAGAGATGGGCTCCTGGATGTGTGCAGCACTCACATGCACACACATTCCCAATACTGTGAGGAGTTTTCCCACTCTTGGGCACTGTAACTCCTCAATAAAAATAGCTTGAGAGCTCTGCTGAGTACAGGTGGGCTTAAAATATGCTTTAAATTAAACACTTGCCTATATTCCTTGCTGAATTAGAATGAAAAGCCTGTGTGTTGGCACAGTCTCAGCTTCACAGATGCAAGAATTACACCAAGGAGAATGAAGTGAGTCTGTGTTTTCCAGCAAAATAACAGACCCACAAAGCTATCAAGGGCCACAAACACGAAGGAGAGAAACAAGGCCAAGATTTTTATCTGTCCTTGAATCATGGCAGAGCACAAAGGAAGACACAGAGGAAAATCTTTCTTTTCCCCCCTTTTCTCCTTGCTTGGCTGAATGAGTGTGTGTCTGCAGCTCCATTCAAATGGGATTATCTCACTTTCAGAAATGAATTTGCCAAGGAAACAGCTGCTTATCACGAGGCTGCAAATGGGATGCCCCCCAGACCACCAGCTCCCAGAAGCTGGGATGAGCAACCAGAAACGTGTAGGGCTAAAAGAATGTTTGCTCTTCATCACAGAAGACAAGTATTGATAAGTTTTCACTATGCCAGTTCCTTGCTGCTTTCTTTCTCACACTGCTTGCCCCAAGGTGAACTACTTAATTTGAAAATTATGATAGAGTCACATTCCTATTATTCCACTGAAAACATGTGAGGTTTTCTATAAGTACCTCTGGTCAAACTTTTTAACATTTCTCTTTAACAAGGGAAGAAAATCATGGTTCTAATTTCTAAACTGATGATTGAGATTTCCAATGTAGAGTGAAAAAAATAACCACAAAGTCCAACCAACCAACCAGAAAATAAAAGGAAAAACTGATAAACTAGGGCATATTTAATTTGGGTGACTTCTTATATACCTCCACAGCAATGACTAACCATATCAAGCAAAGGGTTCCTGAAGTGTTTTAGTCAACAGGATGGAACTGCATTTCCTTCTGCTCAAGAGCAGCACCAAGACTCCACTCAGTCAGCTTTGAGCACAGGTAGAAAATGTGCATGTCTGCCCCCAACCACACAGATATATCCATTATCCAGGGTTTAATCCTGTTATACATCTGACCACTGGCCCAGCCCTTGCATATGAGCCACTCTTTGCCAAACCGGCACTGCTCTAGAAAGTGCTTAGAGCTATTTACCTTTTAGCCCTTGGAACTAAACATGCAGAAGCTTATTTAAATATTTAAGTAAATTAGATTGTCTTGTTTTTCAGAAAAACTACATAAACTACACACTATTTTGGTGTGAATAGAAGCTAAAGAGACACAAAGAAAGTGCCTCAAACTTTCTTTAGTGCTTACTTTAAGCAATGCTGCCTCCCACAAAATCAGGCCATTCTGAGGCTTTCAAGTATATTGGAAATTTTTGCATAAAAACACATTTCAAATGACACACTAAGGACTGATTTTAAGTATAGAGCAATCACAGAACACAGACTTGAATGGTAGCTCCTAGTGAGCATAGCTTGAAGTTGCTCATGAAAGTGGCCTTAAAGAATAACTTCCTCCTGTCACGAGCAGGTCAAAAAGACAATGAAAAAGTGTAGTGACTTGGGGAGAAACGAACCTTAGAACTCCAGAAATGTCTTGTTCCTAGACCTGTACTTCAGTGCCAGGGACAGGCTTTGTTCCTGAGTTCTGACACAGTGAGGACATGGCACGGGGACTGCTTAGGTGACAGAACCTGTTGTGGAATTAGTGTGTTCTGGACCAGCAATGAACCCCTTTCCTCAGCCCAACACCTGGTATTCAGAGCATGGATTACACGACTTCTGTGCTCCTAAAAGAGCTGTGTGAGTCCTTCTGTCCCAGGCTGACAGGATTAAGGATTAATGAAGTCTGGAGAGGAGCTCCCACTGGTGAAATCAAGCAGCTGCCATCTCCCTTCCTCCCAGAATGAGTCAGGATTCTTTTTTGTTCATTTGTTTCACACAGTCAGACTCTGCAACACTGCTCAATACCACCAAGGAAAGGAAGAAAAAGAGAAATAACCAACAACAAAACAAACTTTGGATTTGCAACTTGAATACTGAAGGGAAACATGGGAAAAGCTAAAGGGAACAGCAGGCTTCAAGTGTGAAGCATTGCAGTTTGTCTCCCTGCAGAAGGGGTGGTACCAAACCATCCAAGAGGCTCAGTGGCTTGCCCCAGCCCCATCCTTGCTGAGCTCATGGCTGGATGCTGCCAGGTTTTGGTCCCCTGCCAAGGAGGGGGCATCCTGCCTCAGCATCCATGGCTTTTGGGGTGGCAGTTACCTTCCTGCCTTCTGGCAAGGCTGAAGGGAAACCAAAAAAGGACCAGACTAATTCCTGATGCTGTTGCACAGCTCAGAAAGCATGAAGTATTTACCAGTTTGAGCAAGCCAGTTACTTTGCCAGTCTCAACAGCAGCAGTGAGATGAGTGCTGCCACTCCCAGCTGCAGAAGGGTCACCCAGCTCCTGCTTTGTGGGATAACTGAGATAACTGGGCACACAGAGCCCAGAAGAAATCAGAGCAACACTCTGCTATGAGCTGTTTTCTTCAGACACACATGGCCGCCTTATTCCCAAATCACAGGGTTGAGGAAGACATGCCAAAGGATCTGAAGGTGAATCAGAACAGGGAGATTGATTTTGCAAACTGCTGAACTGAACTCTGGATTCAGTGTGAGCCCAGAGATAAGTAAAGTAGGCCTTAAAGCTGTAACACCCTACTGGCTCCTCCCTGTCTTCAATTTCTCTTTCTCTTCTGCTCTGCAACAGATTGATATGAATTACTCAAAAACCACCACATCCCCTGGGCTTCAGCCTTCAGCTGACAGAGAAGACCTCATCTCTGTCCTGGGAGTCAATTCTCCTAGGTTGTACTATTTTAGTTTTTCAACTACTTGCTCTGAACTTTAAGAAGAGAATATCAGACTCCTAATCCTAGTATGAAATGTTCTCTCATTTCATAATAATCAGGGGAAAATGTAGTAACCAATAATCATATTCAATAAGCTTTGTGTGTGTATAAGATTCTGCATTTAATTTTATATGTCACTGCATTTTTTATGCTTCTGTTCTCAATCTGTTCTAAGAAATTATAGTTCACTCTTTTTCTGCTTTTTTTGTTTAGTTAGACCTCAGCCACTTCAGCACAAGGTCCCTAAAGCAGCCCCCAAACCACAGTAGTGCCCAAAGATACATGAAATGATATATACATATATACACACACACCCATACACACAGGTACTTCAAACAAGAGTTATGATTAAATCTCTCATATTTTGGGAGGAGAAGAGGAATATTATTAAACTCAGAGGCACTAAATAATTGGTAAAGCATAAGTATATACCCTAAATAAACCAGGCTCTATCAGCTGTACTCTACCATTCCCTTTGAAAGAGCTGCCCCTCAGAACAACAAGAAAATGGCATTTCAGACTCCAACTCTTACTTCAGTTTAAAACAAGTCCTTATCAGTAGAAAATGAAAGAAATTATTTTAATAGATAATGAGTTTCAAGGTGAGCACCTTACCTCTGGCACTTTTCAATTAAGAGTGCAGGACTTGCATGCCTTGAGAATACTATTACTGACAGTGCTGTTGTAATATATATTTTAGAGGATTGCCCTCAGGGCTCCAGTTTCTTCAATCCACATCCTCCTCTCTTCCTTCTGAGGTTCCTGCTGAGTTTCTGACAACCCATAATATTTCAACCCCTCTCATCTTTTCCACCTTCCTCCCAGCTGAAACTGAACAAACATTTTTTAAAGCTATTCCATTGTTTCTCTCCCACTGAAGGCCCCCACGTGAAGGGGCTGTTTGAAGACGCTCAGGGAAGGTGCTGCTGCTGGGTGGGTGTTGGAGCCTGGCCTGAAGAGCTCTGTCTGTCTGTCTGTCTGGGGGGCTGCACCCAGATTGCTCTGCCCAAGCCTCAAGTGTGCTCACTGGGGGAAAACCAGCAAAAACCTGTGTGTGAGCAAACACCAGCCCTCCTCCCCCTGTTTTACACCAAATACAAAATCTGGGATTGCTAAAAGATGAATTTTGGTCTTGCTGCTGCTTACAACAACCAGCTTGAAGCCCAGACTGGATTTGGTCCAACAGAGGGCCCAAGGTTGTCAGTCCCTACCTGTTTCACATGCTCAAAATAAAGCCACTGCAATGCTCAGAGGAGAAGAATTCCTGTTTGCTATCCCATATGGATTCACACTGCTTTTCATTCCTTTACCATTTCCACAACAGAGAAATACAAACAAAACCAAAGCTTCTCTAATTAAATTCAACATCTTGTCCCAAGGATGAGAAGTTCCAGGTTGCAGACATTTCTGTAGCCACTGACAGCTGTGCTATGACGATTATTATTAATAACTGCTACAAGTGCACTTGAAGCAGCACAGGAGCACTGAGCAGGCAGCCCAAAGACATTATTTATTCCTTGGCTCATGTTAGATTCATTGTATTAAGGGTTGTTTTGTAATTAATCTACAGCTCCTGAAAACTCCACCACCTTTCTAACGTGGGGAGAATGTGGCTCCTATGAGCTGGGTGTGAAGGTTATGGAGTGGGCAATGGAGAGCCAGTGTGTACAAAGCACAGCAACAAGTGCCCTCTTCACCACAGGCCTGGCTCAATGGGCAGTTTACAAATCCCTGGATCTTTTTACAAGGACATAAGACCCAAGTTTTATTGCACATGTCACCTGCCATTGTTGGAAGGAGCCAGTGATGTGTCCAGACAGATAAATCACTCACATGAAATTAAGGAAAAATAGCACCTTTCCAGTTTCCATTAACACAGAACAGTGCTGCTTCACCAAAACCAACCCACCACGGGGGAGAAAAGACATTTCTCCAGGTCTGATTTACAAAACCATGAAGACAAAAGCTCAAACTTGCTGAAAAGGAAGGGAGAGAAACCTTCAAAGAGGGGATTGTCAGAACTGTGCTCTGATCCTCTCTTTTGATCTAGGTGGACTGAGAGATTTATATCAGGGGGCTACAGGATCTCAGAGTCCATGAAACACCTCAGCTCTTGCCCAGAATCCATCTGGATGGGCTGCTGCAGAGGGATGGTTTACTTTAACACCTTTCCCTCTGCATTCCAACAGTTTGGGTTTGCTGAAAGATCAGCTATACGTGAGTGTCTTTATGTAAAGTTCCTTCATTGTTTTATGTAGTTTTATGTAGTTATGCAGTTTTATATAAAGTTCCTTCATTGCCCAGGCCACCACAGGGGAAGAGAACCTCAAGATAAAGACAGTGGGAGTGAAGAAATCTTATGTGCTGTGAGGGGGAAATGAGGGAGGATCCAGTCTCACTCACTTTTAGGATGAGAGAGCACCATTTTTCATTATTCTAGCTCCTCCCTCTCACAAAAAAATCTAGAGGTTACTTAGTTATACACATTCTAAGGCTCAGTGTGCAACAGATGCAAAAAAGTCCTTTAAGCTGACCGAGATCACTAATGCCTTGTCAGGTATCAGAACTTTACAGGTCAATATCTAGGAAGACAATCATTGCATTTATGTGTGGCTTGTTAGAATACCAGAGAAAAATATATATAATTCCATAAGTTCATGTTTGTTTTTGCACACCTCAGTCTTTTACACAGATAATGCAAACTCAAACAAGTCCACACCATGAACTACTAGATTATAAATATGGTTTTTGGTTGTGATTTCTACTACACTGGATTATTCAAAATCATTCAGAAGAAAAGCAGAGTTTCACAAATCATAATTTCTAATGCTTGTCTCTTCTAAAAGGTAACAATTGTAAGAAAATACATTGAGATGTTTTTGATACATAAACCAGCTAAAAGCAGTTTCCTCACATGATTAAGATAGGAGTAGCCCCCAATGACATCCAGAGGTAACCTGGTGCCACAGACAGGAGGTGTCTGTGTCAAACATGGGAGTCTCTAATAGCTCACTGAATGCACAGGAGCTGCACATCCCTGGTTTTTGCAAATTAGCTGCCTCAGAATTTCAAAGGGAGCTCGAAAGATTCAAATGACAAGTATGCTCCCATCTGGTGAGAAATTCTCTTTCAAAGGAGAGGAGAATAGTGCTGTACTGACCAAAGTGCCTTGCCAGTAAGACTTTGAAATAGCAACACACGATTTTCTCCAGCTGAGAAGAAAACTGTTTGGGAAAAGCTTCCAGTCAGATTTGAAAACCTCTGCAGGCTCACTCAATGCAAAAACTCCAGAATTCATGAAAAAGCAATCCGTGTGACCTAAAAAAATCATACCCACCTATTAGCAAAATCCATATTTAATAGAAGTACCAGCTTGAAAAGAGTAACTAATAAACAGCAGGCTTCTCTTGTCTCAAATCCATCCAAATCCAGATCTTTTTCACAGAATAATTCTAAATTAATGTCTCCTAAGTATAAATTGAAGAAGCTTTTTTTTTTCTTTTTTTGCCTTGGCTCAACAAAAAATAATTCACTTCAAACAAGTCAATTTTGCTCAAGCATATGGAGACAAACTTTTATAAATTTTAAGCAAACATCAAATAAAAGTGAAAGCATGTGATAAATCTTTTTTGTTATTTATTACAAGCAGATCAAAAGGTATATCTGGATGCCCAGATGACATCCAATGTAGATAATTTCCATCAATAAGGTTTTTTAGTGTCAGAAATATTTATTACATGGTAGTTCCTATAAATCTGTTGGGAAATTACTCCTTCTAAGCTAATTAATAGGAAAGCTTACAGTGATGACATAATTGAAGCAGTGCATATGAAACAAATGGTCTGATCAACATCAATCCCTGCTCAATAACCTATTAATATTAATACATTATCCACACAAGCACCTCACCTACAACTGGCATCATTCTGCAGGAGGGAGAACAAGACACAAATACTGGCAAAAGAATCCCATCTGTTTTACTGACATGAACAGCAGTGATTCCTCTAGGTAAGTCTAAATTACAGCAGCCAGCTATGAGCTTCCTTTTCTTAGACATCCACATTTCCACCACCCAGCTGCATTAGAAAGAGATTTTGGAAATATAAATTCAGTGTTGGGGAACCAGAGAGGTCAGAGATGTAAGAATTTGTCCCACCAAGTTTTATTTCTCTTGTAGAAAGATCAGAAAGTTCTGATTTTAACTGAGAAGCTCAACTAATTGGTTAAGCTTGGAGATACCTTACCTGCCTCTCCAACAAAAAATGAATAGACAGAATAAAATATAATACCTCATTACACACAGCATGCTTTATCTTTTAATTTTAGCCTGAAATATATGAACAGGAGATGCTAACAATTTTTAATTTTAAGGGCAGGAAGAACAGTGGCAACCACCTCAGATCTGCTTGAGAGTATGTGAAATGCTCCCCAGCTTTTCCTATACCAAAAGGAATAAAATGTGGCTGAACTAAAAGCATTCCTCTCAGAAAACAAATTCTTATTTAAAGACTCTGAGTAGTGATCAACAAATCACTCTCCCCAATAAATTACTGTAGCAGTTAATTAAAACATGTCCCTTATGTTCAGTTTTCTTCAGCATCCAGCATGTGAAGAGCAGACTTTGTTTTATCTTGCGTTACATCCAGGCAAAGTTTGTAAGGCCTGGCAGTAATTTTTTCTCTACAAAAATGGATAGAAACTGGAGGCACCTTTCTGGTACACTGCCTGATGCTTCTACACCATAAAAAAAAGGCACAAACATTGCTTCTACTCCAGCTTCTGCTAGTGGCTGGTGCCTGGGAGGATTTTGTGCTGCAGCTACCACACGTGTCACAACTTGTGCCAACACCTCTTCAGTCACAGCCACCAGCTGCCCTGGCTAGGGTGCTCCAGTCCAGGAGTCCCAACACATGCTGCCATCACACCTTCATTCTGTGGTGCAGAGAGATCTTTCCGTAATAAGTACAAAATCTCTCTAATTTTCTTCAGTTTTCCCTCCACACTGCACATGCACTTGATGAAAGGTGCTTTGTTATTGTCTCCTTGCTACTCCAAACAGACTGAACTCTGGAAACTCTCCCAAAAGGATAAAGATTTCAAAAGATCTGTGGGAAGCAGGACAAAAGAATCCTTTTGGTTCCCAACAGCCCAGCTTCTCCTGTGGACTCCTTTTTCCTCCTCCCTGCCCTCAAGCTCCATAAGTTCACTCCCTTCACTCTCCCCTTTCACTGCAGAAAGGGGCAGAGCTGGCTGTGCTGTGTCCAGCTGTGCCATTTCCAGCTGTGGACAAGGGCAGGAGGAATGGCACTGCAGCAATGCCCCAGCCCACGTGGGGAGCCTTTCCTGAGCAGGGCTGGGCAGGGATGGCTGGCTCATATCCCTGTCCCACTCTCCGAGCCCTTCTCCCTGCCCCAGCTGAGGCAGGCAGGGCAGCCCAGTGCCCTGGGCAACTCCAGGCTTTGCTGGATCTAAAACCTGCCCTGAAGCCGTCCTCATGCACATCCTCTGATGTCAATGGAGCAGAGTTGTGTGTGTTGGGGTGAATCACATTAGAGCTACTTAGTACAGGGAATTTCTATATTTATAACATAACAGTGGCAACTTAAGTGCTCCAAGGTCCCTGGACTAACACATCTATCTTATGGAATTACTTGTCATTAAGGTGTCAAAGCCAGGAGCATCAGGATGACAGTTTGTTAAAATGGGCAAACTAAAAGATTCTGCTAAGTTAACACTTGAATGACTTATGAACCACTCATTTTAATATTTGATTCAAGTTTTAGGGAGTTGATTGCATGTGGAAGTGCAGGGCCTGACAATAAACAAAGGAGTCTTTCACAGGGCAAAAGCCTTTTGCTTCAAACCAAACTTGCAGAATCATGGCAGGCTGTCTCTTGTTCTGAACCTGTTTCTCCTACAGCTGGTTTGGACACACAGTGCTCCTGGGCATCTCCTGCACAGGAACAGTGGGAATATGCGGCAGCTCCATGATCCACATGTGCCCTTCATAAGCTAAAACACACTGTATACAAAAATCTGTCATCCCAGGTTTCATTTTGTGGTACAACATAATGAATCAAAAAAGGAAGAAATCATAGAAATGAGAAAGTTATAGTTAGGTCAGTTAACATTCCAAATAACTGGTTTGAAGGATTCTTTGAAAGGAGCCAGCTCCTGACAGTTGGGGTTTTTTTAACACAACAGGATTTCTCTAATAAAAAACTACTCTGTTTATTATTTTTTGACTGCTTGACTTCAAGTACAGATGATTTTAACCAGATTATATTGCAAGTAGATCTAACAACTTTTGGAAAGCGTGGATAAAGACCTACACCACTGAACTCTGAGGGAGAGAGATTTGCCTTGGACAAGTTAATGAATAAGTTTCAATGAGTCCATTCTCATTTGTGAGGAAGTGGCTGGTATTTCCTGCAATCAGACCCTGCATGACACTTAGCAAATAGAATGCAGGTAAAAGATTTGCCATTGTAGTGTAGATTTCTAAGCAACATTTTTCACTGTCATAATGCAAGCTCAGTGTCAACCCAAACACTCCAGGATGGGTTCAGTTAAGGGACTCTTATTTGACCATTTGGCTGTGGCTGCAGATCCTCCACTTGAACAGAGCATCAGGATGTCTGAGATCAGCACAGCAGCATGTCTGAGACCAACAGTGCCTCCATGCACAACCAAAATTCTGTAGGCAAGCTGGCCAACAGCACAGCCCCATTTTCTGCTGGCTGTATATTTCTGGTTGGGATCTTCCTGGAACTGCTAAAGCATTGGGCAGACTATTTTTTTGTTTCCCTAAAATGTATTTCACACCAGACACGCCATGTATAGCATAAGATGACAACATCCTTGAAGATATTGTTTTGCACAGAAGAATTTGTGACTCATCAAGAAGAAAGGTGAGTTCTGCTGAATAGATAATGCCAATTTTGACAGGAAATCTATGTTTCCTCCAAGAGGCAGAGTATCAAATTAGCAAAGACAGCACAGTTCCAGAAAACTGCAGCTCAGCAGTTGACTTATTCAAGTGGTGAATTTGGCATAAGTGACCTGAAAATTCCACCTCCTGAGAATCCCTCACATCTGTAATGAAAGCAGAGTGATTGCCATGCCTGCCTCTCCTGACTGTGCACCACTGGTGCTGGGGCAGATCCACCTGGCTCTGCTGGACCTGCTCTGGGTGTGCAGCCAAACGGGCTGGCACACCAAAAGAAGCTGGTGCAAATGCCCAGCACCTCTTGACCTCTGCTTTTAAATGTCAGCAAGGAGGGCAGTGCTGTGCCTCTGCATCCACCTTCACAATACAGCTGGAAACCCACAAATGACGGGAAAAAACCCCAAATGACGGGGAATTTCAGCAGATCCTTCTGTCTGTGTGAGCACCAAAGGAAGGGCTCTGGCAGCTCAGTGCTGGTATCCAGCCAGCAGGCACATTACCCCAAACCCCACAGATAGTTCCAGGAGTTCTGCAGCTAAAAAGTGACAGCTTTTCCCTTCCAGCCTGCAGTCTCTGAACAGACTAACTTACCTTTTTTAAGTATTAATGAAGTGCTCTGCTCACCTAATGAAAGCAAGTTTTCTCTGCTGAGTGAGCTGGGGCCTTGGCAAGCCAATTAGTACAAGATTTTACAACTCCTACCAATGCTATTTAGTGCTGTTCTGGAAAGTGCTCACTGACTGAGAGGTTTCTGGTGAGCTGGCAGAAACCAAATTGCCAAAAATAATTTTCATCCAAGGGCACAATCCACTTTGATACATTTTCTATTATGAAAACAAGTGTTTCAGAACTGCCACTGATTCTTAATCTGTTATTAAAGAACCAGCCTCAAATTTCAGCTTGACGTTTCTTGTTTAGAAATAATTTGCCTTGAAATGTAAAAAAGTGTATTACTTTAGTGAATAACAATGTAACACAACACAAGTATATACATACAGTATATATTAACCTCAAGATATTTCAAAATTCTCAACCAGCAAGATACAAGGGACAATGATAAGAATTACAGGATTTTTAGGAATGCAGAAAGAGGAAAGATAAGAAAATAAATAAAATAATTAAGTTTTAGGACAGCTCACAGAAGATGTGATTGACTTCATGCAGTAGAAATTGTCCCTGCTTTCAGCCATTAACATGAATGAACAAATACAGACCAGGGAAACAAACCCAAGGCACCTTCAAGAGGACTTGGGCAATCCATCCCTGTGGAGCAATGTCCCATCACGATGCCTCCCCACCTCTAAATCCTGCAGGCATGCCATGCTCCAGTGCCCAGTTAAGTCAGAGATTTGTGTGCTGCTTCTCCCTGCATTTCATCCTCAGCTCTCCATTTCCCAAAGGAAGAGCTCGTGGCTTCTTTAGCTGGGGTTGACCTGGGCTGTGATTCAGCCTGTGCTGATGGGATCTCTGAGGAAGACTTTCCACACAGTGGTGCTCCCCTGCTACAATCATTCCCAAGTTCCAATTTTCCTCATGCCCTGGCTGCTCAAGAGCAGTGAGTTATGATGTTTGGAGGCTGAGGAAGGACATGATCAGTCAATCCAGCAGGCTCCAGTGTCCCATTGGGGATGTTGGAGCACTTCAGAGCATTTAGGAGACTGGAAGAGTTGCTCAGTTCATGCCCAAGGAAACCTGAATGTGGCACTGATCAGTAATTTACAGTCACCCAGGCCCAGCCCTACCCAGTTGGTACTGTGAAGGTGTTTCTCTTTCTCAAACACTTCTCCAAGTTCTTGTGACCCACACTATGGTATAATTATGACTGCAAGGCAATTAAGACACCAGCTAACCCCAGCAACACTGAAAGCTTAATGAGTAAATACACAGTATGTTCTTACTTTCTTGCACTTCATGTGTTTTGTGCAGCTCAGCTGCACAAAGGACAAAACCCTAACAAACTTTATGTTTTCCAGCTAACAAACACCTGCCTGAACTTCAGTGTCCATAGCCTGGAACAAAGCAGTCATTGCATTGTATTTATTTATGTAAGTGTTTTTCCTGGATGCCAGAGAATGCCCTCTCCTTCCTCTGAGTTTTTCACTGTGTAACTCTTTGAATAATCTTTTATGCACTGGGAGTAATAAAATATTAAGCTCTGACAAAAAGAAGGTTTCATGGAAAAAAATCAAATTGGAACCACCCCTTTTTAATGAGCCAAATCTATGGCTGTTTCTCAGAGTTTTGTATAGACAAAGATCTGAGTTCTTGGGTGAGGTGAGAAGCAACCAGAAGTGTCAGCAAAAGGAGCATGCTTTCTCCTTGCTGTCATTTCAGTCTAAATCTGTGCTAGAAAATCATCTATTTCTCAGTATTATCAGTTAGCAAAAGAAACCCAGTAGATTATCAGCTAATGCTAGGGGATTGCTAACATTACCTCTCTATGCCAACATGGGAAAGGTCTCCCAATTCCAAAATGCTTGTATACCCAAGCACAAGGAAATATTTAAGAATAATGAAACCCTAGAGATTTCCTGGCTTTAGAACATCATCTAAAAGTGAGACATTGTATCATCATCAATAAAAAGAAGAATCAATCCCAGCAATGCCCTTTTCACCAATCAGGTGACAGATTCATCCTTTTCACTCATCCTCTCCTGCAGACTTCCTTTACATCATATTCAGTCTAACATGCATTTAAATAAAAGTCCACTCCCTTTGAATGTTACTGACATTCCACATTGAATGTGGACCTTTTTGCCCAAAGGTCAGCATCCTCTCTGAGTGTACTGCATGCCTATGGACAAAATACAGAGGTAAAAAACAAACTGAAATAAAATAACACAATCACAAACCATGTGTCAGCTAATACTGAGCAGTCTACCCTTTGCTCTACTTTTCATTAACAATTTGTACTCTGCCATTTCAGACCAAAAAAAAAGGAAGGAGTTGGAGAAAAATAAAAACAAACAGACACAAAAAAGAAAATAAAAAAATCCTAGAAAACCTCACTTGAAGTTGGCTAATATAAACTCCATAACCTGGAATTACTTGGCCAGACCATCCTGCCAGGGTGTGCTGCTCTGTGTGGAAGCCTGGAGAGGGGACTTGCTGTTGATGCAGACATCAAAGTGCAGAGCAGAGTGAAGCTGCTCTGAGGAACAGTGGGAAGTTTTTGTGAAACTCAGAGCAGGGCTGAGATGGAAGCACGGAGGGGGAGCCTGCAGGGCCCCAGCCTGCCTGCCAGGCAATCAGAGCCTGTCAATAAACCAATGCCCTGCCTGACTCATCCCTCCCTGTTCTCCATCTCTGCCTGCTTTGCACATACTTTGTATTCCTGAATTGCCTCGCTGCTTGAGCTGCTCAGGCCCAGAGTTAACAAAACTCAAACACGAGTTCATGCAGCTCTGTCTCTGTGAAGGGAAGGAAGGAGGAAGCAGAATGCAGAACACACAGATAATGCTGTTGCCTTACCATGGGCCTTTCTCAAAGCTATTGATTTTCTGTCACAGCTTTTTAGTGAAATCACAGCATGGCCTTCTGGCTGACTGAGATGCATTTTTGTGTACACATGCTCCCTGGTGTCTCTATATTATCACATTATCCTCACTTGCCAATTCTCAGCATCCCTGTCACCACTAGAAGCTGACACACAGGTTTCCTTTATAAAAACATAAAGCTGCAATAAATTCCAGTCTAGCTTAAACTAAACCCATTGCTGCTGATTCTTATTCATAGTACCTTATTCCCAGCATCAAAATTCTCCCTCTGCTTGTTTGTCTCTCTTTGAGGGAAAATGCTGTTTACTGAGAAGCTGTGCTAAAGCTCTAATTAACACATGTTGCACTGAGCAAAAAGCATACCAGCAAACAGGCTTGTTTTCAGCCTATTTTTAAATCATATTGCATTCAAGACATGCTCCCTCTGTTGTGTAGGCCCACACAGTCACTTAGGGCTCACTGCCTGCTTCCACTGCTGGCTGTTTCCCAAGTTTTCCCTCCCTTCTGTCTTATTCTCTGCCCATGGAGACAGCAAAAGAGCTATTTCCACAATCAAGAGAGGCTCCTTGCTGAGTCAAAAGAATTGAGCCCTAGTTAGAGGAAAATACTCTCAGACACAGGTATTGCAAGGACATCATAATTACAGCCAGAATAGATGGCCTGCAAATTGCCTGGCATTTGTAATTAACAGTGCTCTCTAATGAAGACCACTCTGTGTGCCATTACCACCTAATAATGCTTCATTGCTGCATGAACAAAGCTTTATTTCACTGAGAAAATGAGGATCAAATATTCACAGAAGTAATCTACTCTAGAGTGCAAGATCCTCAAGTCAGAGATGAAATTGTGGGTTATTTAGATATCAGTCAAAAGGAATTTGTTCTTGAACACTAGTTTACCACTGAGGTGCAAGCCAAGCTAATGGGAGCTGCATCATGGAAATCCTTTCTGGAATCTGGTGAGATGCATCTGCAGATCCTGAGGGAACTGGCAGAGGACGTGGCTAAGCTACAATCCATCATATTTGAGAAGTCATGGCAGTTCAGTGAAGTTCCCACTGACTGGAAAAGGGGAAATATAACCCTTATTCTTAAAAAGGAAATAAAGGAAAACATGGAGAACTATAGATTGGTCAGTCTCACCTTGGTGCCCAACAAGGGCATGCTAAGGCACATAGGGACATAACTGGTGACAGCCAACATGGCCTGACCAAGGGCAAGTGAAAAATTTGATGGCCAACTGTCACAGTTACAGAGTTAGTGGATAATGGAAAAGCAATTGATGGTATCTACTTGGGCTTGTGCAAAGCATTTGACACTGTCTTGTTTGATGTCTTTGTGTCTAAACCAGAGAGACATTGCTGAGAGAAAAGGATTAAACCTGGAAGATTTTGGTGAGCAGGGAGTGCTTTCACTCAAAGTGACCTAGCAGCTGGGAATGCTAAGAATATCAGTGTGGTATTTGCTAGGATGAGCTAGGGCTGAGAGATCCTGTGTCCCTGTGTCCCTCTGCCTCCTGGTGTCGTTGGCCAGACAAAGAAATAAATCTGTTCTTTGTACTGCAGCTGGGCCTCGATGCCTGCCCTGGTTGCCTCTGTGTGTTAATTCACACTCATGGATTTTATGTGTGGATGAGGAATTGGCTGGATTGTCACACTCAGAGAGCTGTGCTCAGTGACCCAAGTTCCAAGAGGAGAGCAGTGGTAAATCCATTTCTCAGAGACTGGCACTGGAACCTGCACTGATATCTTTTGTGGTATTTTCAGGGTCCCCCATCATGGGGAGGAAAGATGAATCTGACTCCATGTTCTTCGAAGGCTAATTTATTATCATATTATATAATGCTATAGTAAACTATACTAAAGAATAGAGAAAGGATACTAACTAAAGGCTTAACAAGATACTAATGAAAAACTCATGACTCTCTCCAGAGCCTCAGCACAAGTGGCTTTGATTGGTCATTAAGTTAAAACAATTCACATGAAATCAATCAAACAACGACCAGTTGGTAAACAATGTCCAAACCCCATTCCAAAGCAGCAAAACACAGGAAAAGCAAATCAGATAATTATTGTTTTCATTTTTCTCTGAGGCTTCTCAGCTTCCCAGGAGAAAAAATCCTGATGAAGGGATTTTTCAGAAAATATAACCGTGGAGTCAGTCCACCCTCAGCAGGTTTGCTGGTGACCAGAGCTGTGTGGTGTGGTGTGATGGGCACACTGGAGGGGAGAGATGCCATCCAGAGGGACCTGGACAAGTTTCAGGACTGGGTCTGTGTGAAACTCATGAAGACTGCTTATTCCTGAAGACAGGAAAGTTCTTCAGCAAGCTCCTCCTCTCCCTAACTCAGCTTGGACTTGATCTGAAGCTTAACTGATTCTGTGATCTGTGGCAGAAAGGACAAGAGGTCCAGCTGCAGCAGCTAGTGCAGTTTTATCCCAGACTTTATAAGTCACTTTGCAGAAAGCATAAAGCACCTTTAGATTCTGCTGGTGCCAGAGAATCACCATTAATACCAGGTTTTAATATATCCAGGGTTAATAGAATTGAGGAAATTCCAGTGTAAGGATGTTAGATATTTGCTCATTTCCAATTCAAATGTTATTCTGATGAGGTCAGGGCCTAATTGTACAAGGACCTACAGAATAATGATAAAAACATGCCCCCATTTCTTAAGAAAGAATGATAGCAGCAATTAGCATTAGCATCACACTTAGTGTCAAAGTCCCCCTGGGCACTTTCCAGAGCCCATCTCTGCCCCAGGGAGGTTATTCAGCAACCCTAGGGGTCACAGCAGCACCACTGCATCCTGCACCTGCCCTTCCTCCTCTTCCCCAGGCAGAGCCAGGCAGATCACACTGAGTGCTCAGTATTGCAGTACTCATGGGGCAAGCAAAATCCAACAGGCTCTGAAAGCTCCTGCAGATACCTGGCTCTCTCCAAGCCCCCTGCAGGACTGAATTCCTGCCCCCTGTCCCTTTGGCAGTACCCAAATGTCCCCACTGGAGCAACTCCAGCCAGCCAGGGCTGCACAATGCCCTGGACATAATCAGCTTTGCACAGCTCATTGTGAGAGAAGACAAAACATGACACAGATGGAGGAGAGAAAACCTGGCTTATCCGTACTGATTTTGGTGGTTTTCTGATAATTCATGCCAATCCAAATCTTAGCCAAAACAGTTTTAAATAGTAGTACAAAGTTAAAAGGAAAATGCAGTGTCTGGCCATACCAAGGGATTAGTTTTGTCAGGAGAAAACCTCCTATAGCTGACTTAATAACTTGGCAAAAGCCCTGTAAATAAAGGCAACACTGAATCTGCCAATTCCCAGCTTGTCGAGCTCCTCCACAACCAACAAACCACGAAAGTAATTACAGACAGTTAAAATGCAAAGAGCAGGAGGCCATTTCCTAAAAGGCACAATTGCTGTGCCCCTAGAGGCTGGGTTTAATTCTACACCCTGAATTAATTTCCATTCATTTCCATCTGAAATTTGCTTGGCTTCCCCAAAATGTAAGCTCGAGATGCTTCCAATTTATCTGAGATTCCATCATGAAGGAACTTGCAGTACACACTTCAGTGACATGTTTAAGTCCCTCATTCCCATGACATTTGGCAATAGCCAGCTTTCCGTGAGGCAGGCTTCTAAACAGCCCAGAATGAAGATCTTGTTTTCAGCATCTTAATTTAGAGTTTTCAGTATTAGTGAGTATTGCTTTGTTACAAAAAAAGAACTATTTGTTTTCAGGGACATGTCGATAATCCTACATGTCTGTGGGCTGCAGGGCCTAAAGATGCTCCTATGAACATCTAATCTTGTTTGCTGTGTAAAATGATATGAATTTCACCACAAGTGCTTGCATTTCTCAGAGCATTTCTTGTTTTTTTGAATAGAAGCACACATACACATGCAGCATAGAAACAAGCTTGAATCCAGCCACACAAATGTTGTAAGAACAGAGGGAAACAAATGAAATGTTACAGCCCTTTCACATTGCCCATGTAGTGGAAGAAGTGTAGAGCTCCTAGGAATACTCTTGCTCTCAGAAGAGAACAAGTTGATAATAATCCAAAAATTATAAGAAACATTGTCCTTGTGCTGCTCACTGATAGGTGTTCACACCATTTAACTTTAGACATTTTCAATTTGATACCTCCATGTACAGTTACTGAAAGCAGAGGCAGGTTCCTAAAATGGATTCTCTGTATCACCCTCCAGAAGTCTCATTTTCCTTCAGGGTAGCCAGGTTCTAAATAACTATTCTAACACCCTTAATTGTTTCATTTTCTGGCTCTTGGGCAGAATATGTATTGTTCTTTCACAGTAGGTAATTTATTCAGAGGCATTTTCCAAGTCAGAGGAGCGACTCCCAGCCCCAGCTGAGCTTCTTGGTAAATTTGCCCTGTGCAGAAGAGCAAACACAGAGAGGACAAAGCAGAGGAGGGTTCAGCTGCACAAGTAAAGCACACTCTGGGGCTACACAAACTCCCCAGCCTCCCCAGAACAAAAGGAGTTTAAATCTGAGGGGAGGGACTCTTTTATAAATCTGGAAACAGATGGTTCCTGTGGGTACTGTACTTTCATCTACATTCTTCCCAAGGCCACAGAGGAGGGGATTTGGAGAAGTCCAGACCATTTCTGCCACTTGTAACAGGAGCAGTGCTGAACAGGGGAGAAACCAAAGCTGAGCTCTTCCTACCTGCACCCAGGAATGCCCACAGCACACACCACTGCAGATCCCTATGGATTGTCTGCAGAAATAACCAGGCTGTTCCCAGCAATCACTGGGAATCCCACAGCTGCAGACCTTCACACCTAACCTGCTCTGGGGCCAGACAACACACAGATCACAAGCAAGGCCAGCAGAGCTTTGATCCTTTCCCATTCCCTATTTCAGTACACAAAGTAACCAAAGTTTCTCTAAGACCTGTTCTTTCCAGACATTCTCAAGACACAAAGAGAAACCAAAAATTTCCCCTTGCTCTTTAAGTCCTCCTGGTTAAATCCTGCTAGAGCATATCTGTACACTTCACTAAAAAGCCCCAATAAAGCAGAGTAGATTTATGTCAAACAAGCACGTGACACTGTTTCTTTCATCCCTTTATGCATCCTTGCCACAGACATACCAAGCACCTGATTGAGAAGCTTATGCTTTGCAGAACAGTTACAAAGAGCATTATTTTTAAAAAGCAGTTTTCATTATTCACAAAACCTTATATAAGTTACCAGGCCAGTATTTCAGTCATTCAGTGTTATTTTCTGCCAGGAATATACAAGTTAATGTGACCTTTTACACCATCTACCCTTAAGATACCTCCAAGCTATGACAGGATTACAAAATTTGAATCTGCTGAGGCACATGAAACATTTCCTATTATAATGACCTGAAAAACACAGGGTGTGCCCATATATTCCCTAGAAATTCTCATTCAGTGGGTTTCAGGGTGTTTTGCCTGCTCTGCTGATTTGTAGACCCTTAGGTATTTCCCTATGGATCCCCCAATGTCAGCATAATAATATTCTTGCCTTCCTTAATTACCTTTCTCAGACCTCTTAGCAGCAGCTAATAGACCAACAGGGATCCATAGAGAATAATCTGAAAATGATGAGTTAATCACTTCATAAGGACAGGCCTTCAAGTGATTGTCCTTCAAAGAAGGACGCACTTTAATAACAGTGTATATATTATATAGGAGTTTCCTGTTCTTCTATCTTGTATAACAGAAATAACAACTGCAACCTTTGCAATCCTTTGACACTGCATTTGTTCAAACTGTCACAAAACCTGCCCAGAGCCCACTGGTGCAGTCAGGGTCAGTAGAGCAGTGAATCCCAGGCTCAGGAATTACACCCAGCTACAGTATGCAAAACAGACTGGATGATAATGCTTATTTTCATGTGTCTGCCTCCGTGAGGAGGGTTACAAAATGCTCCATGCAGAGCCAATCATTCACTGTTCAAGCAAGCAGGGATGGCACTGAGGGAAACCTCATTTCAAAAGGAAAGTAATATAGTACTGGAAGTTTTAATGGTAATGCACACCAGAGAGAACTAGCACTTAAAAATGTACTAATGATACTGTCTTTTCAATAGAGACATCAGAGCAATGATTTCTATGGTGCTTTTGATCCTGGACTCTGAAGGTGAAATTTCCTGTTCAGGAGCTGATTCATAAGTTTTTATGAGGCTCTCATTAACCTTAGCTTGAAACTTTGAATGGCACACACACTTCTGCTAGACACTATGTAGAGGTAAATTTGAGGAACATGAATTCTATTAGAAAAAACAAACTTTGAAACCAACAATTGCACTCAGGAGTTTTTTATCTGAACTCTCCTTAGATGACTCACAACTATTCTCAAGCCCCAAGGAATACTCACCTGGAACGTCATGGGAAGGATGCTGCAGACAGACAGCTCTGGTTTGCAAAATCAAGCCAAGGCAATAAATTTGGTCAACAGACAAAATCCAGGGTAGCCTTCTCTACAGCACTGGGACACTGACCTGCAAGAAAGGAGAGGGGGGGAAAAAATTCAAGACCACTTAGGATTGTTCAGAGAAACAGATTCTCAGGTGTTAATCCTCAGCACCAGGTGCCCAATTCACAAGGCAGCAGCCTGGTTGTAACTTTCCTACCTCAGCAAGCAAGGAAGACAGTATCAATCCTTTTAAGTCATAGTCCTGCTTGTGAAAGATGAAATCTTTAAAAAACATAGTCATTGTTGACCAAGCAAATACACCATGTAATGTTGGCTATAAGCTGCAGCTGAA
The DNA here is from genome assembly GCF_037042795.1 of Molothrus aeneus. NCBI lineage: Eukaryota > Metazoa > Chordata > Aves > Passeriformes > Icteridae > Molothrus > Molothrus aeneus. Next base: position 16,975,239 of record NC_089653.1, read on the forward strand.
ATGTGTGTTTAAGTTATACACAGAGCAAATTCAAACGCCATCTGTGCTCCCAAGGGTGTTTGAGAAGGTATTTAACAATTTCTGTGAACAATTTGCCAAGTGAAAACATCCAAACCTGTTTCAAAAGTTCTTTGCCTCAAGCACCAGCTCTATCTCCACATTAAGTTTTCATACACAGAGCTAGAGAGCAGATGGCCACTGCAAGCAGGCAGTTTTCAACAGGGGTGTTTCTGTCTCTCAGTCATGAGTTTATCTGAGCAGACTGTTAACAGAAACATCTTGAAGCCCAAAGATCAGGATTGCTTAAGCATTCACATAAAAATATGAAGAATAAATGCAGACACTACAGGAGTTCATTAAATGATGCTGTTAATTGGCAAGTCATCTGCCAACCTGACACTGGGCTTCCAATGGCTTCTCTGGCTATTCAGACACCTGAAAAAGACCTGTTTTCAGAGTCCTGCTGTGAAAACCTGAGCCACATCTGTTCTAGAATGCACATCATGTTAGCTAAAATTAACATTTTTGTCTTTCAACTTTTTACATTGTCTAAATTCTGATTTCCCAAGCATCATTTCTCTTTGGAAGTTTAACTTGGTATGCTGTAGATGGAAATAGCACAGAATGTTTCCAGCTGCCTGGCTCTGAAGGAACAGAAAAGATGTAATCTTGGAGGTGGGAAAGGAGAGAAAAAGAATTGCTTTGTTGTAACACACTACTCCTTGTTCAAAAGGCTGTGTGACACCTCCGAGTTTTGACAACACAGCTGCATTTATATCTACTTGTGATGAGAGTTCCCATCTCAACCCTGCCATTATGCCTGACTGGCAATTCATCACTTACTGTAATTTAGGAGCACTTTTTGCATCATAGCAGCTCCTCTTTACTGTTGTCTCTCCCCTCTACCCTGAGCATGCCCAGGAGCTGGTGTGCCTGACTGGAGATGCCACCACTGAGCTCTGGGGCTGTGCTCCAGCTTTGCTGGTGCCAAGGAACAGCCTGTTTATTCCAAACAGGGCCTGAGAGTCATGCTCCAAATCACACTCTGAGGCTGCCTCTCCCCATCCACTACAGACATAGCCAAGATATGCGAAATGAGTAATGAAGGGGAAAATCATAAAGCAGGGCTCTGTTCAAGAATTAATGTGCTCATTTTAACTCAATAAGCTCAATCTTCCCTGTTTACAGCCTGGATTATCTCCTTTAACATTGAAACAATAGAGGGAGAACACTTGCACTGCTTTCCTCATGGTAAGCAGACAGGTGCATGCTGCTTGTTGGAGGAAAAAAAATGAGCCTCCTAATAGGATAATATAGTTTGGATTATATTAGTTACAGAAAAATTGAGATGAGAAAGCTGCAAGGGCATCATCATGATGAAACATGGGGCTGTTTACTGCAAAGTGCTGAGCTCCAGACAAAGTCATTGGGTGTTATATGTGCATTATAATATGATCACTACTGACTTTCCACAAATTATGGGCAAAAGGTAGATTTTCATATAGCTACACATCCAACTTTCCTTCACTAAGTATTTTTAGATATAAACTTTTAAAATATGCAGCTCATAATAGTGCCCATTTAAACCTCTGCAAGTGCACAGAACAGCAGCACAATTATTTATAATCCATATATAGAATGCAGAAATTGTATAGCACTCAATGAACATGCACTGCTGCACATTTATACAGAGGAACAATATCAGAGACATTTTCTGAATGAAGATCAATCCTCTTGACCAATGCAATGGAAAGAAAATTAGGGCTAATGAGAAGATCAATCAAAGAAAATTCAAAGACTTCCAGATATTAGTCCAAATAGAGATCAGAGGAAAAGTGCTTTCACATCACTGGGATTTTCCAGTGTGTCTGAGGGACTGAACCCTCCACAGGTTCACAGTACCTGTCCTGAATGTGGGCAGAGAAAGCCTCACACAGCACCAGCTGCACCTCCCAGTGGGCTGGGCAGCCTGAGCTCTTGTCCTATGGTGAAAATAAAGGTACTGCACTAAAGGAGCAAGATAAAAACTTGGCAATCAAGATCATTCTTGAAAATCCTTTGCACCTGTGCCAAGGGAACATCTCTGCTGGTATCATTCCAGACAGGAGCTCAGAGCAAACAGGAAGAAGGGCAAAAGGCAGAGGCTCTAGCAGAAAGTCCATCAATGATACTTTAGGAGACTTAGACTGTGAGCCAAGAAATTAATAAATTATGACATCAAAGTCTGCATTGATATAAGTGACAGGGTGCTCGTTTAATATTTACTTTTATGTTGGGGGAAAGTCATTACCTACAGAAATGTTTGTGTCTCTAGAAAAAAAAAAATCACTTTTTTCTTCTTAAATTACTGCTATTGGCATCCCTATTGACAGGGAGAAATACAGAACCACACAAAACTGCCCAAACCACAACATAACACTTCAATGTGCCCATCAGCTAATGCTAATCTATAATTGAACACCGTGTAGGAACTCAGGAAATCCATTAATCTATATAGATTGTTCCTTCAGGATGAGTGCTTCAGGTTACTTTACATAAGGAAAGGCATCCAAGGTCTAGGACACTGTCAAAAAACTCACAGATCTACAGAAATACTAACTAGGCATTTAAGGAGAGACATCTGACAGCTAGAATGCTCAATAACTTCAAAAAGAACACACTCAGTGAAGATGTCCACCACAGAAAATGCCTGCAAAGACATAAAAGGACTTAACTGGCTTTGAAAATCAGTCAAAACTTGTCCAAAATTGCGATCTCAAGGTTTGGCCCTTGCCATTTCTTTCCTTTACACAGATAGCTCTTCTGTTTGACTGAGAAAAAAAATTGGCAAAGAAGGCAAATACATTAATGTTTTAATAGTTTTTAATTCTATTTTCTAATTGTCTCTATTACCAAATCAAAGATGTGGGCCAATAAAACTGAGACAAATCCCATGAAAATCACAACTGAAATTAAAAAAAAAAAAAGTCTTATCCCCAGCTTTATCCAAAGGGCACATGACATTTCATGAGACTTCCTAATATTCTGCTATGTCTAACTAGCAGGAGATCTCTAGAATATCCTTTTTATAATAGGAATGCTAGTGTGCATCTGCCCCTTGTTCCTCTTCTGCTCTGCAGTGTTTTCAGGAACAGGCTATATCTGAATTTCATTTCCTGATTCCATTGGTCTCCTTAGTACTCAGAAGCCAAAGCCACGATGGAAATCTTGGCAGAGGCCAAGTTTTAATTCACCAGTAATACAATCCATTAGAATTACAGATAAACTGCTAAAGTGCAGTTTACATTTATGCCAGTTTTGTAGGAGATCTTGTCATTGATTTATCCTTTGCCAAACAGTTTAGCACTCTGGAACAAAACACAGACTTTCTGAAAGCTGCTCTCATTCCATTCAGCAACACAGCACCTGTGAGTAAGAGGAAATGCTACTTCTACAGGCATTCTTCCTTACCCTGAAAGGGAAAGGAATACAGATTATTGCCATGGTACAAAGAACTTTTATTATTTATTCACTTTTCTTTCATTTCTTGACTTCAAAAAAGCATTCATTAATTTTTTTTTTTAAAGTCAAAGCCGTTGATGACAGGAAATCATCCTTTACTGTACCATGAGGTGTTGCCTGCCACCCTCCAAAGGCACTGCTCCAAATTAAAACATGATTAGACTCTCTAGGGTGTCCTTGTGAAAAAGCAGGGATGTGTTTACTTTCTCTGCCTTCCAAATCGACCTTGCTAATTTAGAAGTAAAGAAAAGATGGTTTTCCTAATTGCCAACCCTGAAAACTCTTGGAGCTTTCTGAGACTCTGAGTATGTGATGTCTCAGTAACAGTAAAGACAAGGAAACAGTTAATGATTCTCAATGAAGAACACAAATAGTAAACGATCCTGGGAGCTACCTGCAAGCAGACTCCAGCTCACACATCCACAGCTGGGCTGAATCTGCCAAGGCTGACAAATAAAAAAGCAATAAATGTTTATTTTTTTCAACAAAACGTAAAGCCGTAATTTACAACACAAAGATTTTCAGAGCTGCTCTGCAACAAAGTGCCTTATCTGCCCCTTAATTCCATGCAGGAGTTAGCCAAAGGTTTTCTCTGCCTATTTGCTGAAACAACACCCATTATAGGAGATATATGTGAGCATGGACAGTAACACAAGAACTCCCTGGGATAGGGGAGGCCACAGCCCACTGGGGGCCACAGGACACAAACTTTGGCCCTTTTCCATGGGAAACAAAAGCCACCAGCCCTGTTCCCTGATGTCAGTTTGCAGGAGGTGCTTGGCACTGCCAGGGCAACCTGAGTTGTTGGTGGTGGCAGATTGGGTCTGGAGACATCCTGCACCATTTGGAATTTTAGGAGGCACAGCAGATTGGTTTTATTTTAGTGCATTATCCCAAAGAGCTGGCTTCAGTCACAGCCAGTGGATTTAACTCCATGTACTTGAGGAAAATCTGAAATTCCCCTGGACAGCAAAGGACTAAGCTGTGCTCCCAGTAGGCTCTCCAAGGATTACCAGGAATCAGCGTTCATCCAGCTGAGAAGCCAGAGCTTCAGAAGCAGGGCACTGGGTCACCAGGTAATCCCCTGCTGGAACAGGAGCAGAGGAAGTTGTCAAATCTGCTTTTCTGCCACTGAGGCTCCACGCTTTGGCCATCACAAAACTGACCCTTGGCTGAAACTGCTGAGCTGGAAGAGCAGCATTGATTGGATTGCACTCAAACCCTGTCAGCAACCAGGAGCAGCACTTGCTGGACAACTTGCAGCCTTTGAGTCAGCACTTATTGGACAATGGTAGCAGCCACTGTCCAGAATAAAACATTCCCAAATTACAGGCATTTTCTATCTACACAGCAAGAGGCACAGGACTATCTTTCCCACAACACCACTTACCTACTTTAGGCCCATGCTGCTCCTTGCAGCAGGGCACAAACTTCCCTTCATAGTTTAGAGGGAGACACTGGAAAAGTCTGCTGCTGAGTGGAAATTAAAACTGCAGCAGCCATTAAGCTGGGGAAAAGATGTTAACTCCAGGAGATAAATAGGGCAATGCTTATTCTGCCACCTTCTACATGAGACTCATTTAGGTGCTCCTGACAAAGTGCATGTTTCTTGCTCACACACAAACCCTTCCACCTTCAAAAAGAACTCCTGCCTGATCCCAAACTGGTGCTTGCATCAGGGGCCTAAGGTGAATTTGGAGACTGGTCTTCTTTAGCCCAGCCTTCTCAAGAGGGAACACACTCTACATTTCCCTGTGCTGGTGGAAAAACTTCCAATGAATCTCCTCTGGCTTTTTGCAAATGTCCAAAATGAAAGGTCACATGGAATGGGCCATGTGGAGTAAAATAAGATTTGCCAGCTCTATTTTCTCATGTTGGTATCTAGAAAAGTCCACACAAACTTCCTTGTGTGATTGTTTTAATGTAACTCCCAATCTGAGCAATTGTGGCAACCAACACGAACTAAATAGAACACTGCTGATTACTTTCACATGGCATCCCTTCAAGCCCAGGTGCAAGCCAGAAGCAGATGTGGACATTCATCTTCTCTTTATTTTCAGGCAAGCAGGCCTACCTGCCCAGCTTTAATCCCCACCCTTGGGAGGCATTCCTGCTGCCTTGGATTTACAATGCCAAAAGGCAACTTCTGTGAGGAGACTAACATCCCTGCAGATAAAGGAAAGAAAGGAGTTCTCCTGGAGGGTACTTCAGAGCAGGACCTGTAACCAGGCCCTCAGAGTATCACTTCTGATAAAGCCCTTTTATCCCCACTGAGGAACCAGGGAGAGGAGAAAGGCTGGCTTCTTACATTATGCCCCTTAAATCAAGATATTTCAGTATCTTCTTATGGAACATTTTGGGTTTGAAGCTTTTCCTGTTTGTTTTTTTTCTTTTAATACTTGAATTCAATCAAATCCAGTCTATTTTCATAAAAAGCCCATTTGAAAATAACTAGCTAGAAGTGCCAAATTGCCAGCCCAGGAGGTGAAGCATTTTTTATGAGCAGTATGTTGTTCTCATGAGCAGAAGGGTGCACTTTCAGTACCCTTCACAATGCCTGGCACAGAAAGACCACCAAAAGGTAGGAAGAATTCATTTCAACACTCTTTGATATGGTAGAAACTTTAGAAAAAATCCTAAATAGCTTTAAATGTGTATCAGCCTGTACTGTCTTTATTAGGAACTCATTAATTTTTTTTTTATTCATTTCCCATTGATTTTCAACTCATCGTTACCTCTGCAGAGACTACAAGATATATAATGTGTAATGCAACTCCTAACTATTTCCAACCTGAGATGCATCAGAAAAATGGGGAATTTAATGGCAGAAATTTCTTGTGACTCATGGTAGGTTTATGAGTTGTCAGAGTGAAGAATAAATGCAGTAACTTAATTGGAAAATAGAACAGCCATTGTCTACATGTCATAGCTCAGGTGCAGTTTCAGAGCTGAGAATATCCTTATCCAGCAAAAGCAATTAAATATATGCTTACCTTTAAGTAATCCCACAGGAATCTAAGCAGTAATGATAAGCAAAATTTTTACTCCTCACTTTGAAGGTATATTTATAAAACAATGTCCTAACTGAGGCAAAAGAATTTCATTGTGACTTCCTCACTGTTAAAATTATTTGCCTCAACTCTGAACTGTTATTTTCAATATATGTGTAAATATCTCCATGAAAAAGAACAAAAAATACTCTGTCTTCATTCTGGAACTCATTTTCCCCACATGTTGAAAACACCAGAGTTTCTGGAAAGGGAAGCATGAATTGCAACATACCTCTGAATGGCCACAAAATGAGTGGTCAAAGCATTTTGCAATTACCTTTCTCAAGTCCATTCCAAATTGTGATTATAAGTCCACTTTAAGTCTACTCCCTTGGACTTTTCTCATGCAGCAGCCCCTGGGCAAGCAGCTGTTTTGTTTGTCAGCACAAGCTCCTGCTCAGCTGTGCTTTGCAACAGCCCCTGCCTTTTCCCACAGCCAAGGAAAGCACCAAGCATCTCTTCTGCTCTGCTGGGAGAGAATTCCTGGAGAGATGGTGTGTGGAGATCTTGTTTAAACAGTGGCAGAGGGAAGAGCCCCGTGATGGATGAGGTGCTCAGTGGACTAGCTTCCCTAATAACTCACTAAACCCAACAGCTCATGAATTTCTCTTTCCTCACAGGGCTCAGAAATCCATGCAGGATTCTGTCTTTCAGCTGCTTAGAGAATGAACCACTGCAAGGGTGGATAAAGGGTGGGAAGTTTGCCTTTCTCTCAGGTGTTTTCTGATAATAGGGAGTGTAGAGAACACGCAGGATCACAGAAAGGTTTCTGGTCTCCTTATTCAAGGTGATTACAGCCAGAATTTTGCACACACTGAACAGGCCATTCACACAGGGCTGGGGCTGGGTGAGAAGATGAATGAAAGGGCATTCTCCTGTCTGCTGCTCAGGCACAGCTCATCCAGACCTGTGGCAGTGTCCACTTGGACAGCACAGTCAGATGCCCTCACACAGCTTAATCACAGCCTGTTCTGAACCCTTGCTGCTGTCCCCATGTGTCCAGGCAGCCCAAAACCCTCCCTTGAACAAAGAGGGACACCTGTCTGATAACTTGCTTAACATTTCAACTTCCTAAGAATCACTCATACTGCAAACAAACAAAAAAAAGACACAGGACAACCATCTTAAAGATCCTCACATGTGCAAGACCTGTTGTTCCACTCCCACCACAGCAACACACATCTTGAGGTCTTGTCCCCTCTCCCTTTTATCATATTTTAAAATGTAGCAAATCTGTTAATAAGTGTCAAAGAAACAATGCAAACTAGCTGAAAGCAGCTTTCCTGCCACTGATCACTGACAAGCTAATAGGCCTGACATTTCCTTCAGCACACTACTCCTTTGATTAATGCAGCTGCACAATTACTTTTTTTTTGAAAATTTGTGTAATACTCTCCCATAGCAGGAATTGATTTACAAATATAAGACAAAGAAGAGGAAGAGGTGGACTTTCAATATGGGGAAAAAAGTTATAATGAGGTTCACAGTCAGGGAGGCTGTTAAACTGAATCTTGGGCAGTTTATTACTGACTTAGGTAACAGCAAGGATCTCTTTAAAGGCAGAGAGGGGTCAGCAGCACTTCCCAGTGATGGGCCTCTGTTGCTAAAAATTATTGGAGGAGAATTCTCTTATGTGAGACTGCCAACACCTTTTCAAAAGACTTGCACAAAAACAAAACCCTTCTTTGGTATTTCAATCTAAATTATTGAAAAAAGTAGCTATTTTTTTGTTTATCTTGTTGTTCTTTGTCAAGTCAAGCTGCCTCCAGCTGTCTATCCCAAAGCTCAATGGCTGTTCCAGCATTTTTGAGCAAAACAGATTCTCTTGTCTTCAGGCTTACATATACCAAATGCAATAGTGACTTTACATCCAGTCTGAACTTCGTATTTTCTAGTCTGACAGAATTTGCCATGTGAAACACTCAACCTGAGAGGTTCAGTCTGGATTTTTATTTTCAGCTTTTCCTTGGCAAAAAGCCACCACCGTCTCTCCTTGTAAACATGATCCCTTGTCCAAGATCATCAGTGGAGTTAGTGGACTGAAAAGTGGAACATTTGGTTGGTTACTGTTTCCAAAGTTTTTTAGAAGAGTCATGGTAAAATCAATATCCCCTCTGATGACTTTGCCTGGGGTTCTTTCCTGAGGAAAATATCCTATGTGACCTTACAGTATGTTTGTGCCCATCTATCCTGTTCTCACGCCCTCCTTTCCTCCAAAACTTTCTGTTACCAAATTAGAAATATAAACACATTCCAAAATGGCAGCCACATAGAAGAGAGTTTTCTTGGTTGTAAATTTTTTAGCTGATTTTTTTTTTGTGTTCCCTACATACTAAAGATATGAAAGGTGTAAAATCCACTCACACCTTAACACACAGAAAATCCAATCCCCACCAAGAATCAACCATGGAAGCAGATTTGGGAAGACTGAAACCCTTCAGCAGACCCACTGCTGGCTGAGCTGTCTGAGAAAGGCTGTGCTGTGACCAGGGGGTGATGACCAAGCAGCATTCCACATCTACGGACAGGGATATTCCCTTGATAAGGACAGATTCAAACTTCTTTCCACCACAGTTCCAAAAGTGAAACCTCGCAGGTTTCCCCTGTCCACACCATGTCCTTGTCCCAGCTGGTCCTTGCTACAGCATGTGACATCATCCTCAGCTTCTGGAGATGCAGAGTTTCCTGGACACTAATGAATTTCCATGAAAGGTTTCAGTTTCAGTGAATCAGCTTTTCCTAATGAAAAATGACACTGACAGAAATTTCTCTGCCAGCTCTCTCACATTGAATAACCTTCAGAAACTCAATTCACCTCTGTGATTCTCCATCTTGAAACAGGGCAATAACACCAACCTCTTTTTTTATAACTTTCTCTGAGATGTATGGACAAAAGCACTGTGTAAGAGCAAAACATCCATATTATTTACTAATCTAATCTAATTACTGAGACAATAAGGGAAAAGCAAAACACTATGCTACTTACTGAGGTAACAAAATAAGGCCCTTCCTCTGGCATCACTTTTTAAAATGTTACAGCTCAGGCTTTCTTTTTATTTTTTTTTCTTTTGGTAGCTGTCTAAAGGGTTGATATAATTCTCCAGTATCAAAACTGAAAAAAAAGTTTCTCATCTCTTAAAGAAGGCAAAGCAAACAGGAATAAAAAAATCTATGAGCATACAAACAGCCTCTGATGGTTTTGTCTCAAAGCAAGATCTTTTTGTTGCTAGCATTTTCTTGAGCACAGAAAGAATCAGTCCTGAAAAACATATCCATATTGCAAAAGCCATATCCAGAATTTTACACTGCAGGGATAAAACTCTTCCATATCTCAGAATACAACTTAAATTCTAGTAATAAAAGCAGATTAAGCACTCAGTATCTTTCCACTCATATCATCAGCAAAAAAAAAATCCACACTGAACAATGTTTTATAGAATAAATCTCCATATCAACAAAGCATCTATATATTTAGATGCCATTCAGCAGAGATTACCACCCAAAGCTATTTCTCACCATATTTCAGTGAGATTATAAAATATTCATACAAGACACAGAAATGTACACGACATGCAAAAATCCACCCTCTTCTGCAGGGAGCTTTGGAAGTAAAAAAATGTAACCCAGGTTGGTAGGGGACTCTTCAACACCAGCTCAAGCTCACCCGCCATCCTGGACAATCTGGCTATAGGAACAAACTGGGACCTCTGGAAGAAAGGCAGTGGGAAAAGTCATGGGAGAGTGGTGATATCAACACAGATTAACCAGCTCAGACTAATGTTGAGGGCAGACAAGCCCATTAGCTTGAGATACCCAAGAAAGCACAAAAACACCATCCAATCTCCAGAGAAAAGACCTCCTTTAGTTCTTACAACCTGGAATTCCTCTGGAACAGGGCAAGACACCACCTTATATCGGTAGTTCATGTCTTATTTCCTTGCTCTTTCACAGTGATTTAAGCATATGAACTCTTTCTCATTCTACAACCTCTGCACACAGGTGCCAAAAAAGCCCCAGAAGTCCTTGCAAAAAAGAATGGGTAGCTACATATATCACAATACATTTTGTAAGGGCAAAGTTCCAGCCTACTGTCAATAAAATCAGAGAAAGCAAGCAAAGAACAGTTTGTATTCACTGACATTCACAGCCTGCTGCAGCAGGTTTTGTCCTGATCTTCCACCTCCCCACAGTTCCACTGTTTTTCAATTAATCAGGTACCAAAGTATAAAAACCCTTCTATAATCAAGGAAAAGACAAAAAATGATGTCTCCTTTTCTACCTACATCTTCTTTCCCTACCTCTTCCATTTCCAGAGAATTTTTCAATCAAGAGGCAATATAGCATGACCATAAAAATATTACAGGCTCTTAAAAGACCCTCTTGGCTTTGGAAAGAGTTTAAAATGTTAAGTAATTTCTGTCAGCTTTCAAGTCATTAAAAACCTCTGGAAAAGATTCAAACTGTGCCTGGGAGAGAGAATTATTTCTGTAATTGAAAGAAGAACAGCAAAACACAAGTCCTTTAATAGACACAGACTCGTGGGAGATTAAACAATCAGCTATCTTGTCAACTCAAAACGTACACCTGGGCTTCTTTTTCCTTCATTTGTTGGTTTCAAGGTGAGAACTTATTATTTCATAAAATACAATTAGAGCATTTTGCATAGGAAGTTCCAGATCCCTAAATTTACAAAAAAACAAATGTGTAGAAGTGGTGAGTCTTCACACAGAGATTAATCCACAGAGAGGGGAGATGGAAGCTAGCCTTCCTGCCAGCCCATAATGAGTTTCATACTACCTACAAACTGAATGCATCTACTTGTGAGGTACTCTGAGTTATTCTCATACCTCAGGCACAGAGCAGATCATTTAAAGTGACTTTTCTTATCTTCCTGGCATGGTTGAGTGGCTGCTGTGCAAAAAGCCATGCAAGGAAAGAAAGGTGTCAAACTGCAATGACCCTCCCAGCAGAGGACATTGAGCACAGAGACAAAATAGGAGCCTGATGAGCAGCGTGACTGGGCCATCTCTCTGGCCTTTCAATACCTTCAGGCACTTTGCTGAATTTATTTGTCAGAAAAGTCCCTTGGTTTCCATCTCTCAAGGCCAGCTCTGCTTCTCTCTAAAGGGTCAGTCTGTTTCATCACTTCCATTCCAGTCTGGGCAGGCAGCTACATAAACCATGAATGAAAAACTGAACTTTTACAATGTTCAGCAACAACTCATGGTCAATTCTAGCCATTTTAGGCCTGGGGAGGTTACTTGCTTCCTTATTTTGCTGAGATTTTGTTGTCATGTTTGATTTGGGGTTTTTGTTGGGTTTTTTTGGGTTGTGGTTTTTGTTGATTGGTTTAAAATCTTGTTTAAGTTGGTTTATACAGCCCTAAACAAATCACAAACCTTAATTTGTCTTTTCTAGAGGTCTTTCTAGTAAACATTCTCTTTCTTTGGTAACTTACTGCAGCCTCAGTCTCTAATCAGGTTTGCAGTCTGAGGTTTGCATGTATAAAAAGCTTCCATTGGCATTAACTGGAGCCACATTGCCAGAATCAAAGATTAAATGCAGCCATTAATGACTTGCCTGTTTTTGCTGGTCTTGCTCATTCACTGGTCATTGTCTGCAAGGCTGCTCTTGCATGATAGTGCTGATTCAGGGGATCAAAGCACTGCATCTTTTTATATATATAAAATTAAATTCAAGGTTTGTCTAGTGCTATTGCTCCACAGAGGTTTTTATCCTGCAGTAAATCCCTGCAAGACAGACACACAAATATTGGGAAGATTTATAGGGTACAAGTAACCAAATAAAACCAAATCCACTGGGCTGGGAGGTTTGGTGCCTTTTCTTCATTAACCAACAAATACAGGGAGAGATGAGTTAGTGCAGAGAGACAAGCACAGCAGAAGAATTAAAGCAAGCGCCTCATGGAGGACACTACACAATGTTCTAGCAGAACTTCAGAGGAGCTCAGAATTCCTGTTTTACCCAACTTTTTGATATAAATACCATCACAAGGCCCAAATACCTATCCAAACAAGAGCCTTAGACACAGCTGGCACAACCAGTGCCTCTCTGCCCATTTGGCTGATAAAGGACATTCACTCTATGCTGCTTCTCCTTTTTATCTTTATATCTCCTTCTCCTTTAGGCTATCAAGGCCACAATAACCATCAAGTACATTTTGCAAGCCTAATGACAGAGATTATTCAGCTTCTCACATTGGCAAGTGTCAGCCCCAGACAGAATGGATCGGTAGCTGAATCCTTTACCTTGTCCTAGGGCTTTATAGCATGTATGACTCACAACCTGGTGCTTGCAGAGCTGTTTCAGAATATTCAGGTCTCATGAGTGTATTTGAGCTGTTATGGTACTGCTGGATGACTAATTCTCAGGATATTAACCTTCCTGCAAAGGGCCATGCTCAGCTGCACTGCTCTGGTTGTCTTTCCTCCATCTAACAGTGATGGCCAGTGAGATCCAAACGTCTGATGAGAATTGAAAGAAGGAAAAAAAAAAAAAAAGAATCCTTACCAACATCTCTAAGCACCAGTGCTGCTTAGAGCAGCATTTTTTCTTTGAGAAAAGCAGCCTCACCTTTGAGAGCACTGAGTAGTGATGCATTTTGAGATGCTCCCAATTACATAAAATTGGTTTTAACATTGCTTTCAAAAGAAAGGAAGGGGTCTAAAATGCAAAAGGTTATTTGAGAAGAGGGAAAGTAACAATAGAAATGCAGACGGGATCTAATGAAATCTAAAATTAGAAATTAGAAGATGAAGTAGCAGCATAATACCTAAACTATTAGCAAATAATCTAAAGAGGATGGAAAAGAGGAATATAGTGAAGGAAAATTGGCAAAGAGATGGACAATTCAGGGTTAGTAAAATATTCAGAGAAGCTTCATTTTTATAATCAGTTTGGGATGATAAAACAGAGGTGAGCTAAAATGTAGAAATTCAGGTACATACACATGCAAAACACTGTCTGGCAGAACACATGCCAGGTAACAAATCATGCCAAGAGCAATCTAACTCTTGCTCACCCAGCACATGAACTACCCTATCTCTGTGCTGCACCAACACATCACATTTTGATTCTTCTGGCAGAAACCCAATACAAGCCAAGGCTTTATGAGGAACATTTCTCACAATTCTTGCTGCAGTAAGTTACCTTGGTGAGCTCCTGGTGGGTTTTATTTCTTCACCAAGACATGCATGGTACACAGGGATAGGACCTGCACTTCAGCACCTGCCTGCTCTCCTCCTGTCTCCATCAAGGATGGATGTGTCTCCACTGCTGCTCCCCACCAGCTCTGAGCCCAGAGCAGGGACACTTCCACTGACAAGCAGGACCTGCAGTTTCCTGCACGCCTTTCTTTTTCCCATGGCTCCAGCCTCCATCTTTCCAGGCACAAATGGCCTGGCTCCATATTCCTGACTTCCTGCCTACACACCTTTATGAGGTCCCCCTGAGCCATCTCTTCCCAGGATTTTCCTGGAGTTGTTATTGCTTACAATTCAAGTCAATTTTCTGAGTGCTGAGCTTTGATGAGAAAGGTTTACTATTTTCAGTGCTTTTCTGCACAAACTGAATTTTCTATGTAAGCCCAAGCCCTTTTCTTAAGTTTCATAATTAGAGGTCATGTACATTGTAGTGGAGCTGATAAGAACAGGTAGCATTATTTAGGATCCAGCTGCAAGTCTCTTCAGGCCTTACCACAGGCTATTTGACCTTTTGGATCTCTTACTGCCCAGGTGAAAGCCCTAATCACTGCTACAAACTGAACCAAACACCACAAACCCCCTCAAAGGAGCATGAAACCCAAGACAGTCTTACAGAAGCTCTCTCCTAACCCACTCTCACCAGCATCACCAAAGATCCTGTCTGACAGCTAATTGACATCGGTTACCATAACTACACTGCATGAATTACCTCGTGAAGGGAAAAGAATCCCCAGTTGTAAGTTACATTAAAACACAATAAATCCCCTATCAAAGTCATTATCTGAATCACTGATGCAGTCAAGTGCAAGAAGCATCTGATCTGTAAAGGGGATTTGTTTATCAAGCAGAATTTCAAGTCTTTAGGAAAACAGCATCAGCAGCCTCACAATTTAAATCTCAACACAGAACAATCTCAGATATCAAGTAAACATTTTGCCAGCAATTAGTTAAATTTGAAGAGGCAGGAATACTGAATGCAGAGAACTCTATTTTCCTGCCCTTTAATAGCACAGAGGGTTTTCAAAGATTTTTTTTTCATTGCACTACATTCAATCAAGTCATTTAATAGTTTAATTTTGACAGGGCCCATGAATGTACAGCTCCCATTCTCTCCCTCACCAGTCAAAGCAGCCCCAAGTTTCACTGCAGAGCTTTCTGAGGCACTGAGATGCACAGAGGGAAATGAGCTCAGCTTAAAAAGATAAATGCTTGTCAAAAGCAACTGCATTTCCTGCCCATTGTTTCCTCCCCTATTCATTAAACTTAGTGCTCATCTTTTATCAAAATAGAAATTCTGTCACAGCAAACATAGCCCTAAAGTCTACAGTTACCCGATGTGAAAATGTCAATATATTAAACCTGTGTGTACACAATGCAGAAACTCCAGCCAAGCCACCAGGCTTTGTGTTTCTTTACTCAGTCTTTCTCTGTAAAAATTGTGCTCTAGAAAACTGAAGTGTAAATAAGAATGCGAACTACCAACACCCTGAGAGATTTCCAATAAAGAGGGAAAATGAGACGTTCTCTCTTTACATTCAGCAAATTAACCAAATAAGAAGAAATCTGTTGTGATCCTAACAGAGCAGGGAGGTTTCTTTACAGATGCTTGCATCATAAAATGGTTAAAAAAAAAAAACAACAAAACAGAAAATTTTGCAGTTAAGTAGTTTGATTAAAATGCAAGGGTAAGCATCTTTTAAAAATACTTTATTATTTTTCAATTAGGATCCTTTAAATCAGGATACTTCTACACTGAAGATAAATGGATTTTCCAGGGAGCTTTGCTGCCTTCCAGGTACTTGCTTATTTACCAGTATCTGAAATACTGCATCCATCCCCATGAACCCAATCATGGAAATTTCTCCATTATCTCAAGTCAACCTGGGCTTAAAACTTAACCAATGTCAGATGTAATTCTGTGCAGAGCACAGGATACTCTGCCTTCCTCAAAACCCTGAAGAGCAGCATTTCAGCATCTGTTTTCATGGTCTCCAATTCAGGACTGCTCACTAACACACTCACTTGGAAATTTTCAAAATAATTTTCAGCTTTGGATTGAAACGTCAGTCTTATTTTTTTTTCCAAGTGAAAAACAATTGAAAGGTATTTGTTCAAGAGGGAGTTCAAGTCCTTTTCTCAGGGAACAGAAATTATCTGTGTGGCAAATGAAGAGGGTGGGTTGATTTTAGCAGAGTCAGGTGTAGGCCTGTGATTTGGCCAGGTTTCAGGCAAGACAGCAAAGTCTACACTTTGAAGAGAATTTTCTCCAGCAGCACATGTGGC
Source organism: Molothrus aeneus (assembly GCF_037042795.1). Lineage (NCBI taxonomy): Eukaryota > Metazoa > Chordata > Aves > Passeriformes > Icteridae > Molothrus > Molothrus aeneus. The sequence goes on from NC_089653.1 coordinate 16,991,296, forward strand.
ACCTCCATCTTTCAAGTTAGAACTTGACCTCCATATTTTTCAAAGTGAGTTTAAAATAAAGTATTTTTATTGATGCAATCCATGAGATAACCCTCTGAGAAATCCAATATGCTATTGAGAGATTACTATTGTTGAAGTTCCCAGAAGTTCAACTAGACACTTTTCAGAAGCGAATCTTGAAATTTCTCATCCTGTCCTTTTATTATGATAAGTGTCCATTGATTGAGACTATGATGTGCATCAAGCACAAAGGGTTAATTGCTGGGCATCACTTTTGCTTAAAATAACTCCAGTGGAAAAGGCAGCTGTAACAACCTATTGTGTACTTATTTTCAGGGAGTCTGAGCACATTTTCTGTGGAAACCATGGCAATTTGAATGTTCCTGGCAAACAAAGAAATAATTACCCTTGCAGTCATTGAAATCAACTATGTTCACATGATAGAAAAAAAAACCAAAAAAACTAGGGAAAAAAGTGTCCATTCCAATCTTCTTAGACTGCAACAAATTACCCAAACTTAAGGTAATCAGCTTCAGCAACAAAACGTGACAACCTTCTCTCTCATTCCTTTTTTTCTCGTTCTATTGACTCATTGCTGAAATACAGCTAAAAATTCTGTATAAAAGTAAGGCCTTTTAAGTACATACAGGTATTTTAAAATCTGCCTCTCTTGTGTGCTCTGGGAGTCAGAGACAGGTAAAGGAAAACACAAAAGGAATCTGGAAAAATGGAGAAAATGGAGGAAAACTGAAAGAGTAAGATCTTCAGAAAAAAGCCCCTTCACACTTAAAACTGTTGGTTGCTGGGTAGCTTGGAAAGCATTTCTGCTTGCTCACAGAAACAAGAAATCCCCCTGAAAGTGGGATCAATTCTAATGAAATTCATAAATCCCATGGAGCAGCTCAGAGAGGGCAGGGACAGGCTGTCCCTGTGGTAGGACAAATGTTTGCAGAGTCTGGAAAGCAAAGATAATAACAATAGCAATAAATTATAGCCATTCCTAGCCTTTCTTGAGCTTCTTCCTTTGCTCTGCAGACTTAGAAATACCAAACACAAATGTTGAGCTCTTTATTATTTCATTTGCAGTGATTCCTCCAGCCAAATCACAAAATATAAACTGAGAGCTAGAGAACAGCTGTCTCACAGAAATGCCAAGAAGCACAGGGAATTTGGGAAGTACCGCTGAAATCTAATGGAAAACCACGCTTCTCCCACCACTGCAAAACTTCTGTTCAGGCAGCACCTCTCTCTGAAGAGAATTTTCCCCAGCTGACCCAGAATACCTTCTTGGCTGAGGATGAAGAGGAACCACCCTGCCATATTAGCAACAACTCCCTGCCTAATGCTGACCCACCACAAGAAATTGCTGCTTGGTCCCCACAGGATCAGGGGGCAGCAAGGACAAACACACCTTGCTCATACTCAAGGTCACTGGCCAAGAGGGCTGGTACCTCTGGAGCTCAAATCCAGCATGTGCACAAGGCTTGAGGTACAGAGGAGAAAGGCTTGAAGAAATGATCAGGAAGACTAGAAATAATTTATTTTCTTGGGAGAAGCAATTGTGTGTAAATGATCTCCTTTGTACAAGTAAACTCTTTTTTCTTAGCCTGTTAAGAAATGTAAAAGGATAGACAGCCTAACAAAATGGTTAGCAGAGGGAATGGGAAATAATGCAGTTTATTGTATTTCAGATTAGCTATGCTTTCACAAAAAGACTGCTCCAGCAGGCTGAACAAAACCCCATTCCCCTGTGGGTTAGATAGGAGAAATTACCTTTTCAGGTTTTAATTTTAAGCTTAAATTTATGAAACACTAATCCACGATCCATTGAAGATAGCATTTGCCAGTATAGCCAGCAAAGCAGGAATGCTTACAAGCTTTCAGAAGTGTATATTTTAAAGGAGAAAAAGCATTGGACTCAGCCCTTTCCATTGTTCCCACAGTTCTCTGTTTGGCAACACTTCAAAAAGGAATTGGCATAAGAAGCTGTACAGTCTGTTCTCCTTAAACAAGCCAAAGATTTTGCTTTTTTTCCTTCATCTTTGATATATAGGGACTTTTTGCAAAGTGAAGGGATAAAGCAGAAGACAGAGATCTTTTGTTTCTTTTCCTTTTTTTTTTTCATATGCATCCAGATATAACCATTGAACAGATCAAACACCCCTCATGTCCAGCAGCCAGCCCAGCCTGACAGTGGGATAAGGCACACTACATGTTCAGGATAAATGTTGTGTTATTTCCCCCAAGCTCCCCTTTAATCTCCAGAAAACTGCAGTTAGGAGACTTCTGGAGCCAGAAACAATGTTTTTATATTTCCAAGCCCTCAGAGGAATTGCCCCATTGCTTTTCTGAACTCATGTCAACTTTTAGCATGGGGAGCACTCTGCAAGCTCTGTAATCAACTATTGCTTTTTATCAGTGCTGAACCTGCTGGTTTTATCTGCTATCCCTTAATTTTTCTATTGGAGGAGGGGAAAAAAAGAACAAACTCTTCCCTCTTTCTGCCTCTCTGTTATATTCCCTCTCAGCAACCTCTTTTCTACCCCAAAGGCTCTTCCCCTGTATCAATGATTGTGCTGAGGTTTCAGGACCTCCTTTACACCTTCCTATGTAATTTTTCCAGCTATACACAGAAGCAGAGGGAACCAGGAGTTTTTATGGGATTCTGAATGGTTTTGATTTGTTCTACTCTTTCCACAATATATCTAACACATTATACATATTTTTAGGAGAGTAATGAGAATTGAGTTAATATTTTTACCACACCATCCATCAGGGTGCTAAAATCTGATTCCTAACTGAAAGAAACAGCTCAGAATCCATTTTTTTAATATGCACAGATGGGATTATTTTTCTCTTATGTTCATCACTTTGCATTTATCTACACAAAAGTTACATCTGCCATTTCTTTCACTCAATGACTTCAGCTCAAATAATTTCTCTGCATTTCTTTCAAGTTGCCCTTGGTCATTAATATACTGACATTCTTAGAACTGTCAACAAACCATCACCTGTGTATTCAATCCACTTTCAGAAGTGGATTGTTTTTTCCACTTATTTTGACCATGATTATCTTGAAGATCATATGTTAATCAGCACTGACTCAAATACAAGCTTCTCTCTAATAACATCATTCTCCACTTGAAAACTGATCATCCATTTCTATGTTCTTTCCAATTTTTTATCCATGCAATAGCAAGGACATGCAACCTATGGCAAATCAGTGGACATCTTCATTCTTGAAGCTGCTTTAGTGAAGATAAATCTTCAATATTAAGGTAACCTGCATTATTGGGAATGCCCACATCCATTTCTTTCCCAGCTACTAAAAAAAATTAAAATTGACAAATCTGTGAAGCTTAAAAAAAAAATTAAAATTGACAAATCTGTGAAGCTTAACCTTATCAGAAAGAATGCTATTTCTGCCTCCTATTGAGCCCATTTCTGCACTGTGATCTCCTTTAGAGCCTTGTCAGTGATTCTGGTCACAGGGTCAATGGTTGACATGCTCTGATAGAGGCTCAGTTTGCACCTGAAACCCCAGCTAAAGAGCCACAAAACCAGGAGTTTGCAGAGCTTGCAGAAAACACTGCAAGCACTTAAAGGGAAAAAAAAAAAACAAACAGGAATTACAGAGTCTTCAATATACCATAGCAGGAATAAAAAAAGTAAATCATTAATGTTTTCTTTTATTCTATAGCTTTAACCCAGCTCCAGTTTTGTATACTAGACATTCATTAGCCATGACAAATCTTTGATCTTTAGTAATACACCAAGGCAGAATAGCAGAATTTGAAAGGATCCAGTTGCCTTCTCCATAGCAGTGGTGATGACATTTGCCCCTCTGTTTCCACAGGAACTGAGACAACAACAAGTAGAATCACACTCAAATACACTGTGGGCTCTATTTGCAAAATGTCTGATAATGAACACCATTCTGGACAATTTCACAGGAGCAAGAGATTGAAAAAATTTACTCCTTATAGGTTGGTACGTTAATGTTAAAATGATGCATTTATCAGGAAATGTATGTTTATTGTACACATCTAGAAACTCTCTCTGTATTTTTATGATGTGATTAAGCAGCCTCAGTTTGCTAGTACTTGCTCATCAGTCTTTGATGAAACACCTTTTAAAGAATGTTGAAAGATGCTATTTTTCCTATTTTTCTTCTAACTACTGTAGTAGAATGGAACTGGAATTGTATAATTAGTTAATTTTATTTATTCTGCCATTAGTTTAAGAACAATGCACGTTACCTCTCCCAAGCAGTACAATTCCAGTCAAAGATTAAATAAAATGAGAAGTATTCACTTCAAGATGCAACAGAAAAAGCAGAGAAGAGATTGTCTGTGTCCCCATTTAATTATTGTTAAGACTTTAAAATTAATACCTAACTCAGAATATTCAAGTCAGCATATCAAAATTCAGAGAATTAGACAATCCCAGACAAGAGATATGTGGTTTGGTTTTTCTGGGGTGCAGTAGCAGTCAGAGAAGGAAAGCTTTGGAAAATTGATTATTGTTCTTTTCCCAAAATATGAAAGAGAACATCTGAAGTCTCCCTTCTCTTTCCAATTCTGAATGCAATGTTTAAAATAAATGAGTCATCATTTTAATACCACCCCCTGAAAGATCCATATCAACTACTGCAGAAGAACCTTTGTGAAATAGATGCTGGAGAGCAAGTAGGCTACTGACAGTGGTCTCATCTTGATGGCTTTTAGTTGAGGCTGAGCTTTCAGCAGATCTTACCAGGCTGGGCAGATCACCCCATCCAGTGATCACCCCATCTTTGAGCTGCTGGACCAGCAGAGCTGCACTTGTCTTCTCTGTGCTGGACAGGAATGCCTTTGGCAACAGCACATTGCTAAACAAACTTGTCTGAGCTACAGCCATTAGAAAAAGTGTGTCTTCAGCTTAGTTCAACTGGCTTTGGAAGTGAATCAACACCAACTGAATTAAATTTCAGTTAATTAAGTTTGAGAGCACCAGCAGAAGGATTAGTGTGAAGTAACTATTCCACTACAAAACACAATTCAGATTATTCCCTTTTGCTTGTGTGCTCCCCACATGAAGAAGTTATTTCTAAATCAACCACCCAAACCCCACTCAGCTAAACCTGGAATAATATATGATTTAGAAACACAATAATTCCATCAATTCCAACAACTCTACCTATGTGCTTAAAGGTGCTCACCTCTAACTGAACTAAATTAGGCCTTATGCTTATTTTGCATACTTTTCTCTTCCCCACTGCACAAGAACTTCTGCATTAGTATTCAGAGGAACCAGAGCTCTCTATTTGGGTGTTCCACTCTAGGGAACACAATTCCTATCTTGTATTATTACCAGCACACTCAAAGTCTGCCTTTTTAAGAGAAATACTCTAGTCAAAACAGGAGTTTTGGTTTCCTGCAGAGATTATTAGGAGATAGCTTTTGGTCCGTGCTGTGAGACAGGTCTGATCACACCCTGATCACAGCCTTCCCTTCCAGCCTCAAACCTCCAGGAAATCACTGGAAAACAGTTATTGTTTTAATCACAAGTTTCAATAACCAGCCAAACTTAAGGCAGCTGCTGTACTAGAGTAAGAATAAAACCTTTCTTTAAATTCTTCCATTAATAAAATCTTTTAGAAACAAAAGGAGGAAAATCTGTGGCTTGTGCAAGATTAAATTAGAAGTACCACAACGTCGTCAGCTCCTTTTGTTTTTGCGGAGCTGGAGAGAAAATTGTGTCAAATATCTGTACCTTCAAAATGTATTTACCCTGTGAGGGGCATGAACCCAGGAAAGAAACGTTTCTAAATGCCAAGATCAATTCTTTTAGTGGAAGAGAAATCAACCTGTCCCAACCCTACTGGAAGCCACAGTCCTGTGGCACGAGGTTGAAGTCTAATGGATCTTCTGGTGCCCACGTGTCCAATCAGCCTGAATTCCCAAACTTTTAACTATCCCTCCTCTCTGGCCAGGCTGGTGCCTGTCCTACACTGGCAGGCTCTGGTTCCTCTGGAACTGAGGTGGCTGGAGTGCAGCTGTAACACTCGGATACTGTGCAGCCATCTGTGCAGTCTCACAGCAACTGTTCATCTAAATGTCTTCAGAATGCAGCACTGATGAGCCTTTTCACTTCTGCTCAGTAGGTGATAAGAGGGCATTTTACCCCAAGCTGTGGCCCAGATGTATTGGACACTAAATGCATTACTTCTGTTCTGTTTTCATTTTAGAATGAAAATTAATAAACACTGCTATTTGCAATGCATCAGCTCACTCATCTGCCGCAAGATTTCCTCTGTGGCTCCTTCCAGTCACTTCTCAACACTAAGCTACCACAGGGTCATTCATAGACCTTCAAAAAAATCTATTTTGCCCATTTTAAGAGTAAATTTTCTATCCTAATAGGAAAAGGCCTGTACAGATCCATGCTATCCTCTCTTCCCCTCCAAGCTTCTAAAGCTGACTTTAACATGCTATCCAACACAGAAGGCTCTCAGAGGAAGTCACTGCTTCACTAACAGACATCTCTCCTGATATTGCCCAAACAATTTTATTCTCATTTGCATACTTAGCTTATTGCTAAGTAATTGCGTGTAATTGTGTGTCTAAGTGGTTAATGCAAGTGTAATAATGCCAATTGCCAGCCTTTTAAAATTACTCCACTGACACGGGTCAGTGACTTACCTCCTCTTCACTGAGACTTTTGTTAGAAACTCACCCTGTTAAGCAGGAGGAGAGCAAAGGTAAACCAGGCAGCACCCAAAACAGGACCTACAGAGAGCAGAAACAGCTGGGAAGGCTGACAAAGTGATTTTACATCAAAACAAAGAGGTGATGGGTTACACAGAAAGACTCTGTGTCATGAAAAATCTCATTCCTTCGTGTTCACTCTACTCACTGCTCCTACTTAAAACCTCAGAGTTTGCTCTGCCTCATTAGTTTTCCTGTTAATTGCAGAGTAGAAGGTGAGAAAGTAGTACATTTCCTGTGCTACTAGAGATAACCTGTTTATCTACCTGAACACTTGAAATCTGCAGTTGAAGCAACAGCAAAACATGTTATATCTAGTTTCAGACTTTCTTCTTTGTCTAGGAAGGCAGTAGAGGAATGGTTTAGAGGAGTTGGCAGTAAAACCAAGAAAACTGGGCTAGAAGAGTATGAGGAATAGCACGTTTGTAGAGCTCAGCAGCATGTGAAAAACCTGCAGGAAGCATTTAGCTCATTTACATGATGTGCACCAACAGCTCGTGGCACTCAGGAACAGCCACGGTGACAGCTCCAATAACAGAGATAATTTTCAGGGCAGAGAGGAGCAACCATTGGCCAGTACACAGCCTGAAAGGCAGATGAGGTAAGGGCTCAGACTGAGCACAGGGAGCCTCATGAGACTTTCATTCAAAGGATTCCAAGGAATTCCCTCTGTAAAGGACGCCCAATGCCTTCTGACAAAACAACTGAGCAATTCCTTAACTTGTATAGAAGACAAAAAGGACTCTCCTCAACACAAAAGCTCATGAGGACAGGAGGTAAAATAGAACAGTGTAACAAGTGTGTGCACACATAGAAAGTGTCAGAGAAATTTCATTTATTTTCCTCAGACTAAGACAGGAGAGAAATACTTAGAGCTGTTTGTAGATCCCAGGTAAAACTGATAGCTGTGTGCAGGTTTAGTGGCCAACACCAGGTTACCAGAAGATCCTTGAGTCTATTCCCTTTCCAGTGAAGAATATCTAGGAAGGCATCATTATGTCATTTCATAGCTCATGGAAAGAAATAGATTTTTCTCCTCTTGAAATCCTGTTAATTCCCAACAACTAAGTAAACCTGATGGTAGAATTTAACCACAGGTGTGACAAAACCAGCTGGTCTTCAAGGCAGAATACCTTTAGGTGACAATCTGTTTCCAATTCCTGTTCAGATTTAACACGCACACTTTTCATTTTCCTATGTAAGATGCCACAGGAAAAAAAAAAGACATTTGTCTCCCACACTATTTGAATTTAGGAATTGGAAGCCTGCCACATTTTCATTTGCACTAAGAGAAGTAACAGCAAGATAAAATCTAGTGGTTTGAGCAATTTTGGAAGATGCAGCAGTAGGTAAGGAGATCTTTGGAAGCACAATGAAGATCATGTTTTTGAAGCAAAAGGTTTTGACTTTCACTTCCTACTGCTGAGAAGATACTGCTTTGGGAGAGACAATGTATCAGGAAAGGCAACTCTTGGATACCTGTTGGAAATACAAGAATACAGAGCAGCACAATAAGGTCAAGTGTGTGAAGTTTTCTCCCTTCTGAAGTCATGAATTGCATCACAACCCGTATTTTGGGATAGGCTCAAGGTTCTAAAGCCCTAAGGTCCATACCTCAACACATAACCACAATTCAGCCTAAGAAAAAGCTCAGAGACATCACTCAGATGCTCCTGCCCTGGCCCAAGGGGCAAAGCTGAACAAAGTTCCTCTGTCTGCTGCTCCCGCTTCTAGATAAGTAAAACTTAATGCTCTCTACATAGCCCCCACTTTTTGTCAAAACACACACTGCCATATTTTATCTGAGCTTGCACCTTCACCCAGGCACTGGCTGGGAGAATGCAGGAAAACACCTCAAGAGCTTCCTTTGAAACCAGAAATCCTGTTAACATCAGACACAATGGCCAACAGACAGCCCAGATCAGAGCACAGCACCTGTAATGTGCTTTCTTTCTCGAATAAACCCATAAGGATGAGGGCAACACTGCAGACAAGACCATGAGGAGCACAGTAAAGCCTGCTCCACCCTACAGATAGGCACAAATATAAAATAGCTACACAAATATAAAATAGCTACACTGACTCAGAAGAGTGACATTGTGCTGTGCCTTGCTGCATTCAAACAAAATGGCAGGAAAAACCTGCTGGAGGAAAAGTTATTCTCCTCTGCACTGATAAGGGCTTAGTGATTTAAAGGCTCATCAGAAGGACAACTGCTGAGGTTTTGAATTGCCTGTTAGAAATAACTCGAAGAAGCTGTGATTTACAAAGATCCCAAAACTTGCCTGGATGGGCTTTGTTTTATTGTTTTGGTGATTTGCTTTTTTTGTTTGTTTGGCTGTGGGTTGTTTGTTTCAAGACAGTAGGAATTTAATTTCATTAGTTATTTTAAAATGCTGCTTTGAGGGTGTTTTTTTTAAGTCTGATACTTGCAGCTGCGGATTTTTTTTGTCTGCTTCTTTGATTGGGTTTATCTCACCTCCAAAAAAAAAAAATAAAAACAAGCCAGCCATACTTTATGCTTTATACAGCCTTATCTTGCAACCTAGTATTTATAGCATTTACATCCTAACCTTTTATACCAGCAACTGTTGAGTTATCTCTCTGCCCTTTACTTGACTTTATTACACACGGTGAGAACAGGGTGGATCCCAGAGGTATTGCATGCTCAGTAAAAAAAAAAAAAAAAAACCACAGGTTTTAATCTGCCATGGGTCTCATCTCACATCACATGCAATGATTTGTACATTTCTTATTTTTTGATTCAAAACTGCCTAAAGTGAATAATCCACTGACTTTGCTCCCCACTCACCCATTACCCACCACCAGGTGATTATGGTCTAATGGTTCTGATCCACGGAGCGTGGCTGCTGAGCACACTGACATTCTTCACAGGCTAAAACTGTTTCTGTGAGGTTAAATCCTGCCAGTTTAGCTCTTGGAAGCGAGCCCCACTGCACATGTAGGACAAGATTACCACCTGAGGGAAGGGGGAAAAGCTGTGCATTAGGCCAGGTGTGTAATCAATCTGCACCTCTCACAACAGCTTTATTACAGACACGGGGCCTCAGGAAGGCTCCGCTGCACCTCCTGGAAGGGCTCAGTCACTGAACTCCAGCTTCCCCCTGCTGTGGCTCAATACAGCACTTTATCTTCCATCTGATGTGCTCACAGCCCTCAGGTGGAAGACAGCAAAGTGACCAAGCAGATACTCTGAGAAGTACAAATTCTGTGGTGGTCTGACCTTGCTTATCAGCAGAACTGCTTAGGCAGATTGTGCCTGCTTGATTCCAAATGCCACCTGAAGGGGAAACCAATGGGATCCAACAGTCCCAGCCCAGCAGTAAGATTACATCTGTACATAAGCTTGAGCAGGAAAGATAACTCAGTGGGGTTTTCTTTCCAGACTTCATATGAACTTTGATTAAGCACTATTATTTTATGTTTTATTATTTCAGACATTACCTTGAAAAACTGCTAGATGGTGCTAGAATATATACATATGCAATACTATGCTAATACAGGGGTTTAAGCTGCAATCCTGGCCCCTGGAATCAGCCTTTGATGCAATTGCCTTGTGACTGCTTGTTGTGTATGAACAGAGAGCTGTGCCCAGGATGGCAGAATCTTGCTTTCTCATGCTTTGCAGGAAGTGAACATAGAGAAACACTCAGCTGGACTCACATCAGAGCCCAGGTCAAGGAGATTGACTCATCCCCACGCTGCTCAGTGAGAAAGGGCACAGTTCTGCACACATTTAACAAATATGAAGCTCTATGGATTCTGTATTCCCAAAAACAAGCCATCCTGCATAAAAAGAACATCTTCCAGAGAACACTGTGTTTCTTTCTCAATGCAAATATTCTTGGAAAAAAGAGGCAAAAGAAGGGAAAAAGAGGAAACAAAGGCAACCAACCGAACAGAAAAATAAAAAAATCTGTTCCTAAGCATGTTTACAGCAAAGGAGAATTTGGTCAAGACACCAGTTGTCTGCAACTGGTAACTGTTTTATCAGTCTAGCTAATATTGATTTTTTGAGTGGTTTGTATGGGGAATTTTAAGCAGGACATGTCATAAATATATGGGATTATAAATGAGATATGCAGTTAAAAAGAAGTATGATAAAACAGAGGAAGTATCACTGGAGCAGTTAGGTTTACACAGTGCAGGCTTGATCCATCATTTACTAGAGTTTTCATATGGGGAAAAAACTATACAGACATTTTAAAATGGTATTAATAGACTTGATTCTTAGCATTAATGGCTAAGCATGTGGACACTGAGTGAAAAGACAGCCCCAAGCAGACTAAGACCAGCTTTAATTACTGTTAATCTACAGAGACATTCACATCAGAAATATCACCCTGGCATTTTCCTGTTTACCGGCTGTAGATCAAGCTCTGTAACATTTAATCTTTGTAAGTACTTGCCCTTTGAAAACCTCTCCTTCCCTCAGCTTTCCCCCAACAAATCACCTCCTGTTCCTGCCAGCTTCTCCTGGCTATTCCCTGCCTGGGCAGCTTTCCTTCCAAGCCCCTCTCTCTGCTCTGAACCTTTTCCTTCCTGGGAGGGGAGTATCAGCTTTCCCCTGACAAATTAAAGCCCCGGGAGCCCAGGGCATTTCTGGGCACTGGAACAGGAGCCAGAACTGACCCAGCAGAACTGCAGGGCTGCCATCAAAGACAAAGCAAGCTCACCTAAGGAGCTGTTGAGATTAAAACAACACCCGGGCCAGCCTAGAAGCACAAGAGCTACTTCAGGAGATCTAGAGCTGCTTTGTTCCTAGAAAAAGGCAACATTTGCACCACCTCGACCAACAAACCTACACTTCATCGTTGGCAAGCACCAATGACCACACTGGAGCAATGTTTACCCTTCAGGCCAGCAGCATCTGAGAAACCTAATACCTAATTCTGCCAAAATACTGCATCTAATAAGTTGTAGTGTCAATTGATTTGCTTTCAGCTTCTTATGTTTGTGTGGTTCTCCCATATGCAAGAGTTTTTCAGCAGAAAATTTCAGGCATTCCTGAAATCTTTGAGAATAAAATGTCAAATAAGAACTGAAATTCTTCAGTAAAGTGAATCCACTTCTCAGAAATCATAGTGCAAGGTTAATCCATTTGCTCCCAGAAAGTAAGTCTGTCATCACACATCCCATCTCTTGCACTCTTTCAGACCCCTAGATAACTGGACCCACTTCCAGGGGAGTGCTAGAAATTCCAGTTGTGCTTTGTGCTTTCCAAGAGGAAAATTACATGGAACCACTTTTGCTTGACCTTTCCTTTTCCAACATGTTATTTCTACATTTTTTGAAGGAGTCATGTATAATAATGGTAAGAACATCCATAAAGACTTCTTTCTATACGACTTTCAACTCAAGATTTTATAGTAGGTCTGTGTGACATTTCCAAGAAAGAAAATTACTGGCATTGAGGCACTGAATTTATCAAGTTCTTTTTGTACTTTCAACATGAAGCATAAGACAAAGTTTTCCTTTCCTGGAGGAAAAAAAATATCTTAGTTGCCATTTTGCTACTTCAGTTGAGGTAAGGATTTCTTCTTTGTACTGAATTGGAAAAAAAAAAAAGGGGGAGAAATAGTCTGTAAGATTAACACACTTTATCTAAAAATCACATTAACTTTCTTGACTCTGTGACACTATTATTATCTGCAAAACACCCATTAAGAAAGATTTTAATTATTTTTCCTCTGAAAAAATAAACCCCATTTGTTCAAACAAGCGAAATTGAAGATTCAGGCAAAGCATTCCAGCACATTTCCAGCTCCTGTTCCTTACCTGTAATTGTCTATGCAGTCATGCTGTACCCACCACACCAGGCAATGGATATTTCCCATTGGCACTTTTTAGATAAATGGCTGCACCTTAGAGAAATGATCCTTCTAAAGACACCAGAGAGCTCTCCAGTACAAATAAAACATCCAAATCTGGAGAACCACAGCCCTTGAATGGCTAACAGAACTTTCCAGCTTATAAATGCCCAGGCCACACAGTTGATGAAATTAGCACTTGATTACCTGGTGCTCCAAATCAGCAGATGAGGTTCAGGTGGCAGGTGGGAGAAAATCAAGATCACCTGATGCTCATCAAATGAAGCAGCTGATTACCCAAACAGTCTTCATGTGAGGTAATTTGCCATTAATGGCATTAATGACATTCACATGTCACTCATTTTGGTCAATTCTGCCCAAAGTTACCTCATCACCTCACCATTCACTAAGCACAACTTCTCTTGCTCCTACCCCTCTGCACACCCCATGGCTACACTTTTATTCCAGATAATTAAAAATAAAATTTAAAAATTCATTTTTCCACTGCAGTCTCCCTATTCTTCCTCACAGTTTCCCCTAGGAAAAAAAAAAAAAAAAACAACAAAAAAATCCAAATAAAAACCAAAAAACCAACTCTTTAACATGGATTTAACAGCATTATTAGGCTGCAAACATTATGCTCTGCAGGCATTACATTTCTGCTCTGGCTCTGCTGGCTCAGAAGCCTACTGCCTTAGAGAGGACATTTCCCAAAACAGCTCTCTCCAGATCCATCAGGAGCTGGGAGATGCTGGCTTGCAGGCAGCAGAGAACTGGCTGTATCCTGGGTGCCAGCAGTCAGTGCCTCAATGGAGCTGTGTTACCAAGAATGCTTCTCCCAGCAGCTCTGGGCCTCGCCAGAGGCTGGCACAGCCCTGTGCAAAGCAGTAATTTCCTTGTCTCTATGAACACATCAGGAGTCCTACTGATTCTGGATTCCTCCTCTTCCCCTATTCCACTTTTAATGCCACTCTCTTTTCCAGACCATGCAAAGAAACTTGCTTTCTCAGGTCACCACCTTCCAAATCCTGCCTCTCCACTGCCCCAGCAGACAGACTAGTAGCAATTACTTGTCACTGGGCAATATGTAACTACAGGTCTGTCAAATATCTGACAAAAGCTGAAATATCCACATATCAAGTTTGCTGCTCTCTTGTTTTCTTGCAAGGAAACATAATGTATTTTTCCCCTCTGACAGCAGTAAAAAGATGAGGCAAGACAGGATGTCATGTTATTTTCACTAAAATGTTCTTACCCTAGTGCTTATGCCATAAATGTTCTTACTGCCTCATCACTAAACTTTATCTTGCTGACAAAAGTTTCCATAACAGCCATAGGATTCCCAGTGGGAAGTACATGGTCTGAATGCCAGCAGCTCCCCGAGAGCTACTGAAAGGCCAAGTCACCTCCTTCAGGTACTGACTCAGAGACAAAACCTGAGCTGCAGGAGGAATGCCGGAGCAGTGGAGGAGCTCTGGGTATCAAAGGATGGCAGATGTGTGAGGGATACAGACTGAGAGACTGGAAGGGCTGAAAGCTGCTGCCAGTGACCAGGAATAATCTCCTTTGCACAGGAGGGGTCCCACAGGGGCTCTGGACTGCACCAAGGGGACAAGGCTGAGCTGCCATAGATCACCCCACCCTCAAGAGCAGGAAAACTGCCTGGGGACACAGGGACAGTGACTAGGGCAGCTGCAGGCTGGAGAGGGCCCCAGCCAGACATTCACATTCCTTTGGGTGTCTGCAGCTCCAGCCCTTTGGTTCTCTGGCAGGAGCTTTCACACAGTGCTGGCCTTGTGGCAGCGGTGTCACATCACCACCACAGAAAAGCACTGACTCACCATAAAGACCCCCTGCCACACACAGCCTCTCACTTGGGAAAGGGAAAAGAACTCATCAACACAGAAATTAATTTGACAGTAACCTTGAGAGAGTTTGGGGAATTCTGTGGCTTGCCTAATGGCTAGAGGAGGACTTTTTGCACTGGGATTTCATGTAATCTAACTGTTTGCTATTTAAACAAAAAATAATCTTTTAGAGCCTGCAGCTACCTCCGACTGAGTCCCCTTGCAATTACAAAAATGATTGTGTTTGAATAGCTGGCTTTCTCCTTCACTGCTCCGCTTCTCTCCACTCTGGTGACTTCTACAGGGAATTATTTCTTTGGACATGGTGGGTAGATGCTCCAGGCATTATTGGATTGCCCAAATCTCTCAATGCTAGTACTAGTCAGGCCAGAAGAGAATTGAGCTGTTGCAAAGCAGGGCAGTTGTTTAGACATCTCTTAGAATCTTTATGCACACTGGAAAAGTCTCTCCCTATTAGCACTCATAACTAGGAGTCACTTAACCTTTGACTGTATAACACAGTCAAATTCCATGATCTATTGGGTTACCACTGTAGAAATAATTAAGGAAGACAGTGCAGGAAATAATAATTTACACTGGCATGTCTGCAATCCCAAGTTCTCAGCTTGTTCTACAACTGTTAATGAAAAATAGGCAAAAGAGAATGGGTTATGTGATTAATGTTACAGTTCTTCCCCGTGCAAAAGTGTCATGGAGGGAGGGTAACACTGTTCAAACCTGACAGGAGAAGGGAGAATGCCTGGGGTAACAGAATGCACCTCTCCCCCTGCTTGGTCTCATTTTAAAAAGGTGTGGGGCTGTTATAAGTTCATGCAAGCTTGCAAAGTTGACTGTCCTTATAAAAGGAGCAATTATACACACACCTTAAGCACGAAGCAGCACAATAATTAAATTACTAATTACCTTCCCACTTTTAAGCTGTCATGCAATTAAACTTAATTAAACATTCTCTATACTTCACTAATCTTATACAAACAGAAGAAAGTAAGAAGGGTGTGGCAAAGAAAGGGCATTTGGCAGAAGGTTGAGCCTATTATTCTGTCTATAATAAAAAATAACACTCTACAGTCAGCTCTAGGTTCTCATGTTATTGCCTTGTTCCTGGCCAGAAGATAATCTGGTCTGAGCTGCAAGATGAGCAATACACTGAGGCAATTCCACACTGTTTATTTTGGGTGGCATTCTTCTACGTAACATTGCAAAATGCTCTTCAAAAGAAACAAGTACAAGGAAAGGGAAATGCTGGCGTTTTAGAGCAGAGGGAATAAAGAATTCCATACAGAAAAGCTGGTGCAAATGTGAAACAAAATCTTTAATGCAAACACAAGTCCAAGGTTTCTCTTTTCCCCAGCAGAGGAACTGTTGTAGGCACACAATAGAGGAAGGGCCAAGAAAAGACATGGGAATTTTGTTGACAAGGAGACAGAGCTATGGTGCTAGAAAAATTGTGAACTTGCTCCTAATCCTGGTCTGAAATACAAATAAGCTTTGTAGAAGCACAGCCCACATATTTCTGCTAATGACTTATTCATTCCCAGAAAGCTGTATCACATCTACTGTCTCTAGTTGCATGTTATTATGTTAAATGACAAAATTAAGACAAAACACTCATTCTCTCAAGTAGTAATGATTCTGTCTTCCATTGCTCCTTGAGGCAAAGGCAAAAACAGGCAGCAAAACAGGTACATCTAAAAGCAAAACCTGACCAAACTCTGTAAATATAATGTTTAACTCTAGGTGTCCTCAGATTTTGGCCCACCCTCACAGCCCACATGTGTGCACACACCTTTCTGCTCCTTTTCTTTGCTACTGAGCCCTGATCCCAAGTGCCACAGAAACAATTTGAGCACATCACAGCAAAACGTAGCTGGGAAAGTCAATTTTGCCCTTTTCCACCCTCATTTCTTCCAGCATGCAGAGCAGTTCCACAGAACTGAAATCTGCCATTAATATTAGCAGAGGGGTCTTCACATGATTTGAAACTCTCATCACAATGATGGGACAAAGGAGGCTTGAAGATAAGGTGCTATTATTAAAACAATGGAGAAAAACCCAATAACAATATTGAGCAGCTTTCCAAAATGCTGAGTGTGTCTGAATGCCAAGAAAGTGAAAAATGGATGAAAATCACCACGCTACACACCAACCCCTGCTGCCCCATACTATTTATTTACCATTGCCTGATGATAAACTGCAGCTGTGGTTAAAATGTGTCAAGAAAAGTTTTATGTTTGGTTCTCATTTCAACTCCCACAGCAAATAAAACATCACAGGCTGATAAAGTCTAAAACACAAATTGTCCAAAACACAGCTCTGTATCAGCTACTGAGAAGAAATTCACTCTATTCCAGCTGAAAACAAGACAGAAGCATTTCTTTCTGGAAGGTGATACTGGTTTTTATGCTTTGTAGACCCAAACAAATAAATGAACATGTTGAAAACATTGGCAGTGCAGTGTTTAGGAAAAGACTCTTACAGCCAGTCAGTGTCAGTTTGCAGACAGCCAGCAGCAACACTGGTTTTGGCTGCTTCGCTCCTGCTGTCAGCCCTCTGTGCCACCAGAGGTGGGCAGGGCCATGCAGCCCCTGCCAGGCACACAGTGACAGGGCCAGTGCTCCAGATCCCTTCCTCCATGGCTGATTTAGAAGCTGTGGACACTGAATCCAGTGCCAGCTACCTCACAGCTGCAGGGAGCCTTCAGGAGAGCCAGCCTCAGCTGTTCAACCCAACCTGGCAAGTTCCAAAGGATGTTTTATTTCTTGTCTGGGACATTCTATCTTTTTTGTTAACGGCCTAGAAGTCAACAGTCCTCTATAGGTGACAATGATTAAGTGCTCTGTGATTTGAATTCAGAATCAGCAACATAGAAACCATATTAAAATTATGGTTTCTGCCTTGTGATCCATTGCCCCACCCATACTAGCACGTCTAAAAAAGAAATTCCAGACCTGAACTTGTCCTCAACTAATCCTTTCTTTCCCGCTTTGATTTAGGCTCTGGTTCATAATTATTGATTTTCTCTTTCCTCCCCCCTCCTCTGCTTGTTTTGTTTCCACAAATCTTTCTGTTAGATTTGGTAGTATTACCTCAAGTCCTGCTGCTTTCTGACACAGAGACAGCACGCCTCCTTCCAGCCCCACGAGTGAGACTCTCACCTGCTGCTGAGGAGCTTTGTTCAGATGGACAACTTCCATGTTACCTTCACTGTGGGAACAAAGAAAACAGTCATATAAAACTCATTTCCCAATAGGAATGCTCAAGGAAAACAGTAATATAAAACTCATTTCCCACTCAAGTTCCCCCATAACTGTCAACTCACCCACACTATCCTGCTCTGGCTGACATACCCTGCCCAGGCTAGTTTTAGCAGATCCAGAAAGCATGTGATTGTTTCTGTGCCACAACTTTCTTTTTGCATGGTTTCCATGATGGTCCTAACATATTTTACTGCACATCTGAAAACAACAGAAAGCTCCCCTCTCCTGGATTTACAGTGTGCAGGGAGTGAGGGCACAGGCAGACAGGGTTGTGTTTAATGCTGGGGAAGTTGCCTCAGGGATGTGTTTAACTATGGAGGTGATTGTCTCTTACTGGTAGGGGCTAAAAATGCAGTGGGATTTGTTATTTGCTGGATTTCAAGGATTTATATCAGCCAAATTTGGAATATCACTGAAATACTTAAGGAATGAACAGCTGGGGCCTGTTCACACCAGACTCAGCATGAGGCCTCACTCTCCTGTTCCCTCAGGAGTGCTCAAAAGTCACAAGCAGCTTTCATTAAAGATATATGATTGTTTTCAACTGGGCTTTCACATTACTTCTCCAAAAGGCACAAGAACTCTCAAAATTAGAAGCAAAAAACATAGAAAAAGTAAGGACAGGAGGAATCTTGAGCTCCTCTAGGTGCAATCTCCCCCTCAACGCAAGGTGCTCTGAGGTCAGCTTAGAAGCTGAGCTTGCTCTCAGGATAATCTATTTCAACATTTCACCATCCTCATAATCCATTTTTCTTTCCCAATAACTAATGAGAATTTCCCCTACTGTAATTTGTCTCCATGCCTTTCATCCTTTCCTTAAACACTCCCAGGAAGATGTTGGCTCTGTCCTTTGTACACTCTCCCTGCCATTACATTGCAAAATGATCTTTTCATAACTGAGCCCACAGCAGGGCAGACTGAAAGAACCCTCAGTGCCACTTCCATCTTTACAGTGAGACGCCATCCTGCCCACCATCATCTTGTCTCTAATGCATCTCTTTTCCACTGCACATTTAGGCAAGGCCAGGTCCTTTTGACAGCTCAGACAACCTCAGGTCTTCAGGTCTAACCAGTAGAGCTACAGCTCTACATGTTATGTATGTGTGTGTGTGTGTGTGTATATATATATATATAATATATATATGTGTATGTGTGTATATATGTTATATATATATTTATATATATATATATATATATAAAGTTAAGTACAGGATATATATGTATATATGCATATATACATATATACATATATGTATATATATTATATACATATATGTATACAATATATATATATTTAATTTATATATATATATTTAATTTACATATATATATATATATATATATATATATATATATATATATAAAAAAATATACATGACCTACCTGACATTGCAACTTCACAATTAATAACTGCACTAAACATTGAGAAAATAGACAGATACGGATATGCCCTGCTGGAAACAGCCTCCCTGCCACTTTAACAAGCAGAAAAACAGAGTAATAATAACCCCCTCTAGCTTCACTCTGGTGCAGCAACAAGATTATTGGCTGTTCTCACAATCTTTGTTACTGCAACAATAAATATGGAACTGAAAATAAGAAGGAAAAAGAAAGCCACTTGGCTCAGAGGCTACTTCTTGGCAATCAATACATTTTGAATTGTGAACCAACAAAATTGTGGTCTAGAAGAGGTAGTCAAGTCTCACTGTCTACCTTCCTTTAAGCACTGATGTTCATAATGGTCCCTCATTTAAAAGTGTTCGTTTCCATCGCTGCTGGAGCTCAGCTCCATTCTCTTTGCCCAAAAGAGAAGAAAAAGGGAACAGACTGAGGCAGCCTTTGACTACACACTTTCACTTACCAGGCAGTTCTTAACCTTGCCTCTCTGACATCTCCTCTAAGCTGATTTGCAAAGATCCGGGGGTACAGAAAATGGAGCAAAACCTGTAGAATTACTCAGAGACTAACAGAGCTCAGTGAGGAGAAAAAATGTTTCACAGATCTTTCTTTTTTTTTTTTCTTTACACCTGTAAATTGCTATAGGGAAGAGTTCTTTCTTTGCAAGTCAATGCAACTGGATCGTGAACTTTCATACTTCAAACCCAGCTCAGGATATTAGGACAGAAAAGCACGAACCCAAAAATATTTCAGAATAAAACCTAGGGAGATTTACCTTTTATAAACATGCATCCAGAACTCTTTTGTTGGACAGTGTTTTTCCTGTGGAGAAAAAAATGCCCCCTTACTAGCCAAAACAAGGAGATGCAAGTGGGTAAAACACTGTCAGCACAGTCAGTCCTAGCACAGGTTAAGATATGCTCTAAACCTTCATGCAAAGCATGAGACAAGGCTTGTGAAAGCTGTTTCATACTACCCAGAAACAGAAAGCTCTGGTTTATATACTGCACTTCTAACTCCCCCCAAGTGCTCTCCTGTATAACATATTAGGCTGTAGGAGATAGTTTCAGACATGCTGAGGGTCACTCCCTTCCACACATTGAACCTGAACCTTCACTCCACAAGGCCAGCTCTCCCAGAGCACTCCCTCCAGTCCTCCAGCCATAGCCCTGGGCACAGATTTCTCATCTCTTTTGGCAGTGCCTCCCACAGAGCCCCATTACCAAAGCTATGAAAGAAAGCAGCTCTAAGCTCCTGCACAAAGCTCTCCAGCAAACTCAGAACTGCCCTGCAGAGTTCCTCACCAGGGCCATCAGCCTACAGCAGGAGTCAGAAAGCACCCCCAGGCACAGAGCGGCTTCAGAGCCTCTCAAAGCACCTCACAAACACAGAGGCCATTGCTGGATGTGTGCCCATGCCAGCTGAAAGTGCTTCAAGGAAGGCACAACAAAGGAATGCTGGAGAGTCAGCTCAAGGCAAGGAGAAAGAATACTTTGAGAAGCTTCCAACAAAAAGCTGTAGACAAGCAGAACTCCCTCATGCCTCCTGTGGCTGCTGGGATCTTAAGTGACTGTTCTCTCCACCCTTTGAAGGAGTGTGGGCGTCTGTGGACAATGAATGCTCATTAACATTGATTAATTAACTTAGAATTAAGGATGTTGTCCATCACAGCAGCATAAATGCTACAGACTGAGAGATGTTGTGCATTAGGCAGCAATTGTACTGATCAGAAAGACAGGTTTAAACTGCAAACACCTGTCCATGACAGGACTGGCACAGGTGATAGATCAGCATGTGGACTCAGGCCTCATGCAGCAAAACACATTCATGAGTGAGCCAGGCTCAGTTCATAACCACTTAGGGTAGGAATCTAAAGGTGGCAAGTTTGGTGTATCACATTCTAATCCTCTAAGGCAGCTAATCCACAGTTAAGATTTAAATTCAGGGGAATGGCCCAAAATGCTGTTAAGGCTTCTATTCAGTTGACAGCTTTTCACAATCAAAAACTAATTCACAAGCCTGGGTCCCTGAGCATGATTTGGTCAATTTAGTTTGCAGAAACAAAACTTGGGGGATATAGGGAGCACTGGCTGAGGGCTGGTGAAAGGAAAGGGAAAGTAGACCCAGGCATCTGAAGCCATTTCAGACATGGGTCTGACAATGCTGTCAGCCCTGAGACACAGATCAGCCATGCAAAAGCGGCAGCAGCTGAAAGCACAGAACAGCTACTTCCCAGAGCAGAGAACAACCAATTTATTGTTCATTGGTACATTGAACCAAATCCAGGACTAAAAGCAGAGGGAAGCATAGGTAGCAGCTCACACAGAGTAAGGTACACCCAATTGTTGCACAGAGTGGCAGAGTTGTAAAGTCCAATCCTCTTGTTTGGTTGGATGCTCAGCTCTGAGTCCCTCAAGGTCAATAGCAATTGCTTCTTGTGAATGAAAGAGTGTATCATCAGCTTGCTGTTAAGGGGTGATAAAAATTAACATTTCTTGTTTTGACCCTTTAACCTTCTTCAGTCATATTACTTTGGCACACTATTAAATCTCTATCTTATTTGTGCCCACTATCAAGCTTGTAAAAGCTAAACCCAGCAGCAATACATTTTTTCTTTAAAGAAATGTGCATGATTAAAACCTAAAGAAAGCTTCTATCTCCTGTCTTATCATTCTTTATGAAAGTTCTCTTTATGATTTCAAAATGGCAAGAAATATGCAATGAAACCCAGTGATAAAATATCTGAAAATGTCTGAAATACTGGTAGTAACTAAAGTGCTTCAGCATCCTCCTCCTTTAAATATCCCCATCTATGAGGGGATATATCATCATATTTCCACTGAATTCTGTGAAGTCCATGAACAGAACAAACTGTATACACATAAAAATAACACCAAATAAGATGGACTAAGATTCTAGCACTTCTTTTTACTCCAGAACTGAGAATAATAACAAAATCAAACAAAGACTTCACTGGAAGTACCCAAGTATTCAAAATCCAAAAGGAAATGGAGTAGCTTTTGGAGATAGGAAGGTCTCACAATGTCCATCACAAGATTTGACCTGCCAATACAGAACTGACCACTGATGACTTCTACACAAACTGAAAATATTCATAATATCAATCAGAGGGGGAATCCTTTAAACACCAACTAGCACTTTTCAGGCTGTTTTTATTGCCTTACATTGATAAGTACACCTCACACAGGCTTGAATTACTTATACTGCAATTAGGATGCTGAAAGCAGCCTCTGAAATGGGCATCTATTAACTCTTTCAATAGTCTAATTAGGACTGCAAAACAAGGAATACATCGCAAGGCAATACACATTTCAGCAAGTTAAAAGCAGTAAGTAGCTGAAATTGAGATAAAATTACTACTTGTAAAAACCTTGGAGAGAAATTCCACAGGAAGAGTAGAATTTAAAAGCAACTCTTTAAAAAAAAACACTTAGCAAATTAAAAAACTTAAAGACATAAATTCCTCACTAAAGTCATCTGTCTTACTTGACCCCTTACTTGACCCTTTCACATAAATTCCGAAGGGATTTATTCAAGTGCTTCTGCAATCAAGTCACTCCATGCTAATGAGGTCCAGCTTTAGCCTGTTAATATTCTTCCCCTAGTAAAGTTGTTTTCCAGCTTATACCACAAAACAGCGTCTCTGCCATTCATCCAGCAGCTGAGATCTCTCCAGTTCACCTCATATTTGGTTAAGACACTTTTCAATTAGAAAACTGACTGAAACCAAGTCCATATTCAGTTGTTTTCAGAAGGTGGTCCTTGCTAGGACCACGCCCCCCCTGATAAACTTGTGTTGAGCATTCTGTGCCCGCAGCAATGAGGTTGGGACTTTGAGCAGCACGATGACTGATGGCCCTGCTAATAGATCAGTGTCACACAGGCTTAAGGAAGGGCTCAGCAGAGGCAGCTTGTGCACTAAACACTGTCACCACTGCTCCTGCAGGCACAGGGACAACCTCGGAACACCACACACCTGGAATTTAACTGCCTTTGACCTTTTCAGGTTTTCAAGTTCAGGATTTAACTGCTTGGCTCCATTAGGAACAGCAGGAAGTGAGCAGTTAAAACCCCTAAAAAGGCTTTGAAAGCTACCTGCTAAATCTTCAGGTGTCTCTCTGCAATTCAGCAGCTGCAGGGGGGAAGGCAGGCTGAGGGATGAGGGAGCAGTTACCGTAGGAAAAGGGACAGGGGGAATAGATGAGCTAAGTTTGGCCATTGTAAAACCAGCAGCTCTAAAAAGACATTGAGGAAGAGTCTGGCAGCTCCCCCTTCATGCCTCATTACACAGGGCACTACTCTTCTGCAGGGCTTCCCAGATGTGGGAAAAGTTACTGAGGCTTCCGAAGCAGCAGTTTATTCTGCTCTTCCAAGGCAGCTTGATTTGGGCTTTTTGCAGTTTGGCTTGGGCTCTTTGCCCACTGCACCCTGCAATTTAACACTGAGCCTGTACAACTGCCCAAGCAGCTTCCAGGGCAGGCTGGATCCTCCAGGCATCTCTGGCAGGAAAGCAGCAGCTGGAAGGGCTGCAATGCATGGCATGGCTAAGGCCATCCTGTGAGCTGGGTCAGGGCCACTTAGAGCAAGGAGGATGCCTTCCAATGTCACAATTCTTAAATCCTAGAGAGATGGCATGTCATTTCAGTGGGGTAATTATCTCAGTTATAGACAAGTCTATCCACTCCCATACAGTACCTGCATTCCCCCTGCCACTGCCTTGGGGCCTGATTTGTCTCTGGCCAATACAGCTCAATTATTTTCTAAACCTATTTGTAAATCAATTCTCCTGATTGATGCAGAGTTCTGCATGCTGGGAACAACGTTGTAAAATTTACATTTGTTCAAGTACAAATTCAGGTTGTTGTTGCAGCAGCAGGTTCCTGGAAAGACCACAGAAGAGACCCCACCATGGCCACTCCTGATGAAAAGGTTGGCTACTCTCTCAGTTGTTCAAGGACCACTGAGAAGGCCAGGAATGATTCCCAACACAGGAGCCATTTGAACCTACAAGCTATGGCTCCTACAAATATGTAGAATTTGTTTGTGTCTGTTGCAAAAAAGGAAGAAAACCACCAAAATATGAAAAATTAGGCATAATTTTCATGGTTGTTTTACAGCTTTTGGGTGTTTTTTTACAGTGATTTCTAAAGACCCTTGGCTTAGGGTCACATATATGTACCCCTTTGAGAATACAAATGGATTTTATTTGAATTACTATTTTAGTAGCTTTTCTCATTGCTAAAGGAAATACACATGTGTTTAAACCAAGGATTCCCTCCCACAAACTATATGTTCTTATATCACTAGAGTGGCAGTCTCAGATACTTACAGGTAAATGAAATGTCTGGGATAGTTAAAACCCTTAACGAGTTCAGGTTGCTCCCCCTGGTATGCCAGACCCACTGGCTATTCACAGGCCCAGGTACAGCTGTGACCCATGAGAGCTGTAAAAGAAAACCAGCTACTTGGCTGAGTAAATCTTCACCACCAGAACAGAGCTCAAATTGACAGGTTCCAGTTGATTTCCCTCCCCAGTCCCCATTAATTAAAAACTCTTTTAATTACTACATGCATGCAAGGGGTGGAAACAACAAGATTTAATTACCAAGCTCCCACCAAGAGTGACCCAGCTTGGGCACTGCAGCAGGAGCTCTCACAAAATGCTGCTCAATGACAGGGCAGGTCTCCAGCATGGCAGCATCATCCTCTGGCACTCAACCCAGGATTGCAGCTGCTGCTGGAAGCAGAGAGGTCTCTTTTCTGCATGTTCCTCTTCCTGTTCAAGCAAGGGGGTGGCACAGCTGGTCACCCCACAGCTGGAACACTGCTGATGGCAAGGACAATCCTTGCAGCTTTCCAGATGGGCGATGTCCATATTGATTTTCTCTCCCCCAGTTCTCAGACTCTCTTTCCTAACTCCCCAAAAGGTAGGGTAGGAAGTTCAAACGTTCCAGGAGTGTGCTTTTCCCCTCCTGAAACACACCCATGGCTGCTGCCTGCAGGGAACTTGGGCAAGAGCAGAGACTCTGCAGGGAGCTGAGCACCCTGGAAGCATATTTGGGAGGGGGGCAGACAGGAACCCACACATCCCCAGCCATTTCACTGTAGGACATCATGCCCAGAGCCCTGAAGAAAAATGAATAGCCCTGGTGGGCCCACCTGCCCTGACTCAAAACAACCTGTAAGTATTAATAGTGGAGGAGAGGGACCATCTCAGTCCACATCAAACATAGCCAGGCATGCAGAAACCAGAAACAATGCAAACAGTGTTATTTTCACCTTTACACATGCACGTGCACACCCTGCACTCTGCAAGACCAGTCAGCAGTAACAACCCCCAAACAAAAGGCAGGATGGACTGAAACAGGACTGAAACAGGGACCCAGCACTGCTCAGCCCCTCTGAACGGTGCCTCCAGCCCAGCTGAGGTTGTGTTGAGAAAACTCTGCTGTGTAAGAGCTCCAAGTGAGCTTCAGGTAGCAGCTTTATGGGTCCCAAGCTGCAGCGTGATAAACAGCGTGTACAGAAGCAACCACAGACTATCAGGAAGGATATTAAGACCTTCTGGTAAAGAACTTCAGCACACACTTAGTCAGCTTGAATTTATGATCTGATCCTTCAATTCTTGGCTCCAGAAGTGACTCACCCTTGGCTCCTTCATACAAGATGTGCTCATTCCTGAGTATGGCTTCTGGAAAAGACAGACAGGAACTCAGCTGAGCACCAGCTCAAAACTTTCAGCTGCTGCTTTACTTAACTATTTTCTATTAATTCATTCTTTAAACAAGAAAAAAAAAAGTGCTAGCTTCCTGCATGAGCGAGGAGAAGAACCAGCAGTAAAGACTGATAAAAGAATAATTTAGAGCTGTGAACTCAAATCAATAAATAAATTGGAGATTGTTCAGTCACCACTTCCCAGAACTGAGGAGAATTAAAAACCAATTAAAAACTACACATCTGCCTCCAAATCAGTCAAATGGAAAGTGAAGGACTATTATAGGGCAATGATTGTCAAGAGAAAGTAGATCTTGCTGGACCACCTTTTATGGCTGATCACATAGCAATAAACTTACAAATAAAGTAACCCAATATTATAAACCAGTGGTTCCAGTTTTAGAAAGCAACACTCTTATTGATCAGCTCAGAACAGCTTGCATTTGATTCATGAAACTGTGCCTCAGGTTGCCAAGAACAGATCTGCTCCTTAATTAATAGTAATGAACACCAGCTCAGAAGCCTCACACTTACCAGACCCCAAAGGGGCAGCAGCTGAAGCAGGAATCTCAGTGGGCAGCTTTTATCCAGCCAGAAGCAGAAGCACAGAGATTAGTAAGAGACAGTGTTTACAAAAGATGCGTTAATGATCTTTGATGTTCTTTCATAACGTCTCTAGCACTGCCAAAAATAACATCTTTTTGGGCTTTAGCAAAGCACCACCCCTCATGAACCTGCTCAGAAGTGGCTGCATCCCTAATTTTCACAGCCACAACTCATTAATAAGATACCAGAGAGCAATGAGCAAGCTCATTGTACTTGAGAAATAAAATGCAGCTGTTTATCTGTGGCAGAACCTTCTGGAAAAAGAGGAAAAAACTGTGGCCATTCATGACTCATTAACATGATGCAAAAGCATTTACACAAATACAGACAGCAAATCCACTGCTCACATTAGGCAGGAATCATTCCACTTTGGTTTAGGACACCTAGCATCAGCTATTTGCATAGAGCAGATCACTTGCCTGCAGAATTAAATCCACTAAAGCACAAGTGGTGATGTCAGGTCAGAACTTTGTCCCCAGCTTCATCCTCGGGAGTACACCAGCTAAACTCCAGGTCTACCACCGAGTCTGACATTCAGCAGCTGCTTGGCTCAAAGTGCTGGCACCCAAAGAGGGAAAAGGAGCATCTTGTAGTCAGAGCACTCACGGCAGTGAGCTCCTTGAGAGCCCATAAGGTGCTGTTCAGCTGGCAGTGAGACAAATGGAAATGTCACCTGAATGACTGATGCTGTGCAAAGTAAACAGGGACTGAACCGGCTTCCATGGAGCACCTGAGGCACCAAGACAAAAAAAGGTAAAGCATTTCCTTTTTTCAAACTGAGCAACTCTTTTCTTCAATTGCCCTATTTAGGGGGGAAAAAGTAACAGCCATTTCAAAGTGCCAAGAAACCCTCTGTACCTTTCAAACCCCTCATGAATCACACCCACATACAGTAACACACATTGCTAATCCTTTCCATGAATCTGGCCCAACACCAGGTGCTCCAGCTGCAACCTTTTAGCTAAAAACCTCTGCACAGAGCACCATGCACCTCAAGACCCCAGGGCTACAGAACCTCTTCCAGAAATTTCCCCAGAGCTGTTATTCACAGCCTTGTCTGCAGTGCAATGCAGGGAGTTCTCCCATGCACTTGAGAATCCTGGCGCCTGCCCCTGGGGATCACACATGTGACATGGCCAAAGAGGAGGGAGTTGGGACCTGTCACCCACCAGTATGATGCCTGCCAATGGCAATTCCCCTTCCAGAAACCTCCAGAGATTTGGATTTTTGCACCAAAACAAGGCTGCCTTGACCTGGCTGCAATGTGCACTTCCCTCCTGGTCTAACACACTCCCAGGGCTCACAGAAATCTCAGGGCTGCCTTCAGGAAAGCCACAGCATCAGCCCCCAGACCACAAAATGAGCCAGAGAAGCACAAAATTAAGAGAGATGCTGGGCTGAGGAAGTGAGGGATTCCTTAATCCCTGGCACTGGTACTGCTGGCCACGTTGAGCATTGACACTCATCAGGTCAGTCATGACAAGTGGTCACTGTGGTCACCAGAGAGCCAAGGCACCAGTCTGCATCCAGCCCAAACTTTACAGCTGTTGAACAGGCAGGTAGCAAAATCTGCAGGACACCCAGCACTGGGCAAGTGGCCAGAGATTTCCATGTACCTTCCAGCATGGCAGGAAGGCACCTTAGCATTGTGCAGCTAAAAACCCAAACAAAACAACAAAAGAATCCAAGAAACCCCCAGAAAATCAACCACAGAGTCCATGTCAGAATAAATGGTCCATTCTGGGAAATTGTCTTGTTTGAGCCATGGCCATTACCTTCCAAAACAAAAGAAAAAGACAAGGCACAGCTCTGTACAGAGCTGCCAGCAGCTGGGCCAGCTGCTCTGGGAGTCAGGGCTGTGCATTTCCATCAGATCTCACTCAGGTGCCTGGCCATGGCAGCAGGCTTAGCTGCAGCCAGTCAGAACACAGGCAGGTGCCAAAGGTGTGCTGAGAGGTCAGGCATGTCTTGATGGAGCAAATTAAAGGAAGAAAACAGAGGAGGAATCCTTATCAAAGCTGCAGCTTCAAAAAGGCTTATAAAAATAGCATACTTAATATGAATCCATACAGTGTCTGCTTCATTTTTCCACATAGCCACCCAAACCTCAAAGCTGAGAATTAATTATTCCCACACTTTTGATAGCACAGAGGCTGACAATAGGGCTTTGGACAACAAAGAAACATCTCTGAGGAGCAGACTCAGGACACATCCTTGGTTCCACAAGTAAGAGGTTAATTCCCTGTCAGTCTGCTTTCTGCTGTTGAAAGGTTTGTGTTCTCTGTAGTTAGGCAATGAAAAGACAAACTCAGTAATGCCCATGGCTCACTGGGGAAGAGAGGAACAATGATGTAGCTACCAATAATCAAATCACAAAGTACAAAGACCAAATGTAATCTACAACTGACAGGAAAAGCAGACAAGGTGACATGGAGATCAAAAGCTGGCCTGAGTAAATTAGCTGCAGATTGATTTAAAACACAGAGGAAGGGAAAAGATTCAGAATTACTTAAGTTACTGGGCTGATACAATTACAAATAAAAGGAATCCACACATGTAAGCAGCTAGAATACTGTGCAGTTGCATGACAGGAGAGTGTGGACATGTATGAAAATATCCCAGGGAAATAAAAAGAAAATTGTGTGTTTGGGTTCAGCTACTATGCATTGTCATTGAGCTGGGACAGGGATAGTTATTAACATAGTTGCTCTGCTACTGGTTTAAAAGTTACTGCAGTCTCAGGTAAGTCTGCACTGGATCCTGCTACCGTGTCCTTCCTCCAAGAGATTTTACAGGATTTGATGTTACAGCTCCTCTTACACCTCCACTAATGTAGCATCCTCCTGCCCCTCAACAACCACTGCCAAACCTACACTGCCATAAGGCAGCAGCACCTTCCTGCTCTTCAGACTGGTGGGAGATACCAGCAATAACTCATATTATGGTATCTGTGGAACATAGGAGAAAAAGCCATCATTACTTTAAAAAATGTAAAAAATATGTAAAAAAAACCAAAACCCAAAAAAACTCCCTCTGGTGGATTCAGTATGCAAAAATAAATTATTTTACAGAATGGTACAGAGCTCAACTGCCCTGAAAGGTGACACAGATCCAGCTAAAATAAATAAAGCTCTGCTTGCTTCCTACTAAAATGAACATAAATCATCATTTAAGCATAATTTGCTTGCTATCGGTTAAAATAAGGGTTCCATCTGAATGTAGCGATGAGGAAAAATTTTCTAAATAAACATGGGAAATGGAAAATTGTATGTGAATATGGGGACAGGCTAATGTGGACTCAGTTTACCTGAAGGGTCAGAGAGATGTTTTTAAACAGTTAAACTTCAGGGGTTATTAAGAATCTTTTCATTGTGTACTGGAACAGAACAGCTAGAAAAATAAAAAAGGTTGAGTCCAAGGTTTCACAGAGCTACAGGTCAAACAAAGAAGAGCCTCCCAATGAAAAGATCCAGGTCTAATACATCACTAATTAAATTCCTGAAAAATTGCTTGCTTATATCTATCTCAATTCAGGTCAGTAATGTGCAATTGCTAAGTGCTTCTAACCTTAGTTCATACTTGCTCTACTTAAAGAAATCTTTTCTTTGAATTAAATCTGATCACAGCAGGCTTCATTTTTCATATGAATAAAATCCCAATAAAGTTTTGACCCCCAGCACAAGTGATCACTTCCATTGCTGAAGGTCTGAGGAGGAAGTTTTACCTACTGGATATGAAATTCAAGGAACCATATGAGCAAGTAATTATTTCTTTTTAAAAATGTAACAGAAGTATGCTCAAGAAATCAGGCTTATTTAAAACACAATGAAAACGGGACCCAATAGTGGGATTGATTTCTATTTATTTCATCTGTTTTATGTACAGGGAATTTTATACACAATTAAACATGAAAGTAAATACACAGAGGTTCTCCTTGAGTAATTTTCTAACAGTGACCATCAGCACAACAAATTGTGTTAGTGTAGTGAAATGATCATTTCTTCCCAGCAGGATTTGCTCTGCAGGGTTTGTGCACTGAAAGAGCAGTCAAAGATTTCTACAGGGGCTTGGAGTTGCCAACACATTTGAACATTTAGTCTTTATCTCCCATCTCTCTTGTGGACTTTCCACCTGAGCAGTCAGTGAGCTGAATGATAAGTACAGCAGGCTGGAACAAGACAAGCCTGCCACAGAGACCAAGCAGGGAAAACAACCAATTTATTCCCATTCAAATTACACAGATTCCTCAGCAGAGGTTTCCAATGTCTGCTTTACCCCTCCACCTCCTGACAGTGGATTGCTTCTCTGCACTGAGCACCAAACAATAAATCAGCAGTGCTTACTTTGAGGCTGGTCCATCAGAGCAAGGAGGAGAGGCTGAGGCTGCTCACACGGTTAGAGCTCCAGCTGTGGCTGGGAAGGCGTGTGACACAGGGGACAGGAGCTGGCAGGGCTGGCTGCTTGCGTTGCACTGCCCTCTGCTGTCACAGCAGCCTGGCAGGAGCCGACTGCTGCAAACACCCGCTCGCTTTGGGCTCACCTACAGGGAAAGGGAATGCACCGCAGGATTTCTCCACGGCGTTTTCCCCACACAAAGCATTTCATCTTGCTCACTGTTATCCACCTGCCTGCTATGAATTTACAGTTAAAGTAATAATCTTCATTCTTGTCTTCTTCTGTTAGTCGAGCTCCAAGTGCTTTATCTAAAAAAAGTATACTATTAGATTTTGGGGTTAACCCTTAACTGCCTAAAACATGTTTCCTAAGGCCTGGGCAGCTGGTACTGAGCTTAGAGCACTTAGCAGAACACAGAGACCCATGCCCCGACCTACTGTTTTCAGTAACAGCTGAAAAGCCCTTCTATAACATTCAATGTGTAGCCATTAGTGTGCTCCTAACACCCCTCCTCAAATTTGCTAGCTTGTTCCTGCACTAGCACACTGCAGGATGGGACACAAGAAATCATATAAAAAATTATGTTGTGTTCTTTTGTGTCAGTAATATAAGAAGTGTAATACAGTTCTGTGAAATAACCTCCATGACCCTTTTTTCCCTATAAAACAAATAAATTTCTATGAAATCAGACAATACTACTTGGCAGAATAATAACTCACCAAGATAATCCCTTGAGGAAATGAGCACCCTCAAAGCAGCTCAAAAAAGTGTCATTAGAAGAACATTTTAAAGGAAATATGTATTTTTCATGCCTAAATACAAACTCCAAATATACAGTATTTTTTCAGTGCCCTGCATGTGCCAGAAATGCCACACACACAGCTTTTAACAGCTGTGAATATAATGCTCATGCACAGATCTTAACTAATTCCTTTGAAGTTGGGAATTGAATGCTGGGGTGAAAAGCACAGGAGCACGATTGGCAGAGAGCTTGTGCATCATTAGGCTTCCTGCATGGGAACACCAGATCTGCAACAGCTTAGAAGCATATGGTTTGAACATCAGACTTGGTAGAAACATAAGCTCAGATGCTGGCAGATGAGCTCAGCCTGACACCCTTCTGTTGAGTCTTGTGGCAGTAACTGCTTCCCTGCTCCAGCAGGAGGCTGTTCCCTGTGACTGGGGGCTGCTGCCACCACCGGGGGACAGGAAACACAGCAACAACCCAGAGAAACCACACAGCAGAGAGCTGTAAACCAGGGCTGTGCTCAGAGCTGCCTGCAGCAGTCTCAGTGACATGGAATCACTTGGCCAAAGGTGGGTGGAATTAAAAAGGAAGGATCTCACAAACTCACAGCTGTTTGCATAAATGTGATGAACACCTTAAGGATCCTCCTGGAAGATGGGGCCACAGGTTCCTACCACTCCCTGAGACTGCCAGTGCTGCTTGGGATACAGATTTCTATAAGGACTTCCTTACAGAGCTTCAGAGAACTTTGCTGTGCTGCACGTAACTCACACAGAGAGACCATTCCCTCTCATTTACACTTCATGAATTCCTGCAAATAACTGCCATGGAACTCCTAAAAGATGGAAATTCACTGGATCTAATAAAAGAGTCTCAACAAGGTCCACAAAATCTGTATGCAAGGAATTTCTTAAAAAAAAATAAAATTAAAGACTCCTGAGCAAGCAAATGCAGGAAGATTAATAAAGAGTTCAAGAAAATAAGGGTGGATTCGTTACCTCAGGGAATTTTTTTCATGCTGTCAGCATAGAATCTTGCAAGCATTGACTTTGCTAACACCAGTACAACTCTGATTTTATTTATGAGGACACTAAGGCAGAGAGATTAAAGGTAGCGTGGGATAATTAGTACAGTTTGTCAAACTGAGTAGCAATTAAAATGGAATTGTGGGAATAGCTGGATTTTTGTATTACTAAGCATTGAAACCTATCACACCAAATGATCCAAGTCTTTAAAGGCTCATAGGTTTTATATACATATGCTTCTGATATAGCTAAATTAGTATATTTACCACCCCTAGATTGACCACTGTGTACACAAAGGGTGCTCTGGTATCATGAGCAAATGAGGGAATGCACAGGCTGCTTTTCTGTAGCACCCAAGATAATGATATTACCAGGTCTCTTCAAAATAAAATCTAAATAATTGTTTTGACTGGAGAGGTGCTGAGAACCCCATGTTGCCAGAATGTGAAGCTCCACTGAAATCTAAAT
Organism: Molothrus aeneus; assembly: GCF_037042795.1. Taxonomy (NCBI): domain Eukaryota; kingdom Metazoa; phylum Chordata; class Aves; order Passeriformes; family Icteridae; genus Molothrus; species Molothrus aeneus. Next base: position 17,024,376 of record NC_089653.1, read on the forward strand.
GCTTCTCCCAAATTGCTGCATTTCTATGGAATTTTCAGGAAAAACACTCAAACCAAACCAAAGTGAAGTAAGTGTTGGAATATCCCATGTCTACAGGTGGTTTTAAACACCTCTCATCTTGGACTATTTCAGGGGCTTGCACTGTAACAGGCTTTAAAAGCCAACCTGTGTCATGAAACACTTGAGGCAACTAAAGAGATTCTCAGAGCCTGTGATGGAGGGAAGCATTTTAAACAGCTCCGAAACTTTCAGATTGTGCTCTGGTTTGGAATAATCAAATTCAAAATCCTTCTTAAAACAGGCTTGCTGGTCAATTACTCCTGTCTTCAGCATCTTGCTAAGAACTCACTGGGTTTTCAGTGAGGACTTGGAACAAGTCTCCCCACATATTGTATGAGACTTAAGGGCCCTTACAGCCTGTGGCTTCAGAGAAATTGATCAGAAATCCTAACAGAAACCCACACTTTCAGCTTTCAGATTGACTGATTAGCACTAAATATCTGAGCAACTAATTCTTAGAGCTGGAGCATTTATGTTCAGTGCCTTCTACTACAAGCCAATTATTATTGAAACAGCAGCTAATGCCCATAACTCATAAGGGCAAGCTAATACCCATTACCCACAAGGGCAAGCAGCAACTGCACAAATCTGGTTGATGTTACAAATAGTTGGATATTAAACTTGTCTTGTGGTTCAGCTGTATTCAATGGTGCTCATGAAACCCCCAGACATTTCTGTCAAAAGGAAGGTGCCAGGGGTGTTCAGTCTGGGTTGCAGAGGAAGGGAAATGTCTGACATGCCCCACCCTCTCTCACCTTCTCCCCACATGTAACACTCTTGCCCAACAGCAATAAAGCAGCTCTGCTCCAGAGTCAGGAAACCACTGTTCTCAGTTTGGACAGCAGCAGATGGAGGAAGCCTTTGTCTCTGGAGGAGGAAGACAGGGAAGCTGTCAATCACAGCTTTTAGGGACACTATTTCCATAGTCATTGCACCAGGTGTTTAACACCTGATATCACACTGATAAGGATTAGACATCACAGTAACACAGTCTGGGCCACGAGAAACAAAGAGCACACTCACCCAGGAGGACCACAGGAGGAGGATTCATTCCCACTCCCTTTCTTCCTTCCCAGTTTGAACTTGGAAACCCTGTGCAGCTCTTTCCACCCCCAAAATCCATGCAAATTTTCAAAGGCCATCTTGAAGCTAACATCAGGTTAAAGATTACAGGTGCCCGCCTGCAGTATATTTTAAATGTTCTTACTTCAAACTACAGGATTTTCCTCCCTTTTTGAACATAATTTCAAACTTGAACTCCCATCCACTGAAATAGGTCAGATTAATTAATGGAGCAGATTTCCTTTCATCTCAAGAACAGCAAACCATTCAAACCATGGGCAAAATACTGACATGCAATTAGGACTTGCATATTTGCCCATGCTGTAGTCATTTGAACTTCTGTGGGGAAATAACTCTCTCAGAGTATCCTATGATAAAGATGTTAACTCATAAAATACTTAAGAAGAGTATTCAATAGTTCTCTTAACTGCATTATAGGTGCCAGAATACCTTTACCTTTAAGAATAACCATGTCAGTCCATGTTCATCTGCAATCAACACATTAAAATGTTTAGCTCTTCTAAGACTTTTTCCCCTCCTTTTCTTTCTCCTTTTAATAACAGTCTCATGCTAAAAGCCTACGATTTCTGTTGGAGAAAGACAATTCCAAGAAAAAAATCCATTGTAAGTGTAAACCTAATCTCCCTGTTCCCCCAGATTTTCTGCCTACAGTTCTGTCTGCATTTTGCACAATGACTTGAAAAAACATAGACATGAATAGTCAAGAGAAAGAGATACTTATTAGAATTATGACTTTTATTTTTATTCACTAGAGCAACATTGAGGAAAGAATTTTTACATACAGGTTTTTTAATCAACTTTACAAGCAAATTCCAATATACAGTATTTACTCTGGCCAGGGTTTAAAAAACCAAAAACAACAAAGCAGATAGTAAGGGTACCTCTTGTTTTAGCTAGGACTGAATTGAAGATTTTGCTACACGGGAATTATGTTGGTTTTATGGTGGTGCTTTTACAATCAGTAGGCAGTGAGCAGCTTTACCATAACAGTGACTGAATTTCCTTGAAAGCACAGTTGTAAGATGACTACACTGAGCCCTACCACCAGGGTCACATTAAATCCACTCTGCTCAGAAAAAGCCTCTGTAACAAGATAAGGAACAGCTACAGAAGCCCAATTCAAGAACTGATTTCCATTTGTACGGCAAGAAAATGTCCATATTAAGAGGATTATGTGCTGTGCAAAACCAGAAATACTTCCCCCCCCAACATGCAACCTACCCCAGTATGAGACTTTAGAATGTGCATATGGCTGTGACATGCAAACAAAGGAAATCACGCAAATGGTATTCAGTTTTCAGGCATCGCTACAGCAAATCAGCATGTAGATCAAGGCTGAAATGAACTGTACTGACCTATAATGCAGTCTGGTTGCTATGCCTACTCTCACTGCTGTAAAATGGAAAGTTGAGGAACCCCTTGGTTTTTTTCCAAACTGTATCAAAATTGTGCCATTTTGGATTTTCAGGGCCTTCGTAACTGTTTCGAGAAAGTTGGAGAGATAATATTGCACTTGTTTTCTCACAACCATATTCTGGGACCATTATTCTTTAAGAGCTAGGCTAGTCCTAGGGAAATTTTGCCACTGGCTTTGACTGGCAGTAGGAAGTGCTAGCTTCAGGGAAGGGAAGGGTAATAATGATCTGGCTGTTTCATCAGTGTTAGAATTCCACGGCTGAATTAAAGTCATTGCACAACAAAAACTCGGTACGCTACATGAATGCCTTTAAACATGCTAGAGTGCATATCGATCCTGTGAAAGTGATGTGAAAATACCTTGGAAACAGCAACACTACCGGGGAAATTTGTTTCAAACAAAAGCCACACACAGCAGGAGGCATCTAGATTATTTTAGGCACAACTCCAAGCAATAAAGCTCATTTAAAGTGCAATTCTGTTCTTTTCTTTTGTGTTTATTCACTTGTTAAAATGCGTAATTGCCTCTGTACACACATACTGAACAGTAGTTTAATACTTTTGTGAATATTGCACAAAAGAATGAGAAATCAAAACAAAAAAAATGGCAATAAATCAGTTTTATAAATCTAAAAAAAAAAAAAACCTGAAGATATCAAATACTTAAATGTACACATTTTGGATAATCTGCACCAGTACTGATGATATATCTGCACCTTCCATAAGGTAGATATGACACCTGAAAATACTCACTTAATCCCATTTGACAAGCACTCTCTCAGTGCCCTCTCATCCATCACTCCCCAAACCCCATCTTTCACTGAGGTGAAGCTTCAAGCCTCACTTCACCACTTCTCTCCCAGCTGCCCATCTCGTGACAGGCTTTGCCATACTCTGGACTTACTATACGTGCAACAGAGCCTTCCCTGGTATAGTCTGAAGAGCCCAAACATGCAGTTGTCCTAGAGGGATGCCAGGTTAGCAGCTGAACACAAACACAAGCCAGGCTAGCATCTGTTTCATCCATGATCAAATCCTGCTGGCTCCAGCTCAGTGTCTCACTAACCTGTCAGAACAAAATGGGGAAATGCTATAAAAAAGGACTATAATCTACTAATGTTCCTTTAATACATATATACATGCCCATATAAATATAAGATCTTCTTCTGGAAAGAAAAATTAGGAACTGTCTCTTTTATGAAAACCTTGATCATCTTGATATTCTTTGCTTAATTTGCTTTGATTATCTCCTTAATTTTCAGTAAAGGCGCAGATATGAATAAAGGTATAGATATCTATACTTTTAAATGTAAACATAAAAATTGAAACATCACTAAATCAGGCTGGCGATACCTCCAGAATATGAAGCAGAAGATGATGAATTTCTGTCAATAACATTAAGTGAAAACTGTATTTTTACACAAAACCATATACAACTAACAATAAAATCAGCTTCTCTTCAAGGAAAGTAAACTTAAAAAACACACCTTCCATAGAAATCTATATGGACCAGAAAATGAACCAGGAATCTGATCATTGCCTCAGCAGTCTTTAAACTCCTGAGAAACACAGTTAGCTGCCAGGAGCTAGTTTTGGGGAATATAAAAAGTGAGTTTTATTTTCTTATTGAAAGTAAATACGTACACTAAATACCACTAATTCAATGCTTTTCGTGGAAATAAATTATTACCAGAGCATAATTGTTACTGCAATCTCAAGTTGTGGTTTCTGATCCTATACCAACTATAACAACAGTATTTGTCTTTCTATGTCTTGCTTACATTGTCATCACCTCAGTTCACAGAAGGTCCTGCAGGTCCCTTATTTCAGACTGATCTAAGTTGCTCAGAAAAAGAATCTCCCCCTACCTATTTCCCTCTCCAAACTTTTCATTTTTCCGCTCTATCTTCAGTTAAATAAAATTACAGTGTAAGAAATGCAAAATAATTCTTGAATATCAGTGATGTACTGAAAACTCAGGTGAGATGACTCTTTTTTCCTTCACCCAACTGAGGTATCCACCAGGATACCCCGAGTTAAAGGGCTTATATTATAGAAGCTGAATATTGATTTCATTTATGAAATGTCTACTTCTACTCACTTTAATTCTCTCAAAGAAAATACTGTAATATGTCAATGTCCTACAGCCAGAGCCTAGAACAAACTAACACTGACATTTTACTGACATTATGTGCTCTTCAGGAACAGATTTTGGGCCAAATTGTTGCAGCAGCCTTCTACTGCTGATTTTAAAACCAACTTGAGAACAGGAAAAAAAACCAAAACCAGTAACATCCAAGAGAGTCATGGTAAAGATGGGAAGAATCGGAGATGGGACATAACAATGAATTTCTGGAAAGCTTCACTGGATACGCACACATGTAACTCGCATCATTCATGTCATCGTCCCAGAGTGCACCAAGACTACTTTCAGAAAGAATACTTCTCCTAGAGAGCACAAAAATGCAGATTTTTTTTCTGCTTAGTTTCCCCAAGAAGCTCCTTACCAGTTATGCACGTCTTCAGAAATTACAGAAAAGAAAAAAAAACAAAAAAACAAAAAACCCAAAATAACACATTTTTGAAAAACTCTTAAGAGTACCAGCTCTGGATTAGGACATAACAGGATTGCTCAAAGCAAATAAGAGGGATTAATTTTTTTCCTTTTTAAAAAATAGTTGCATTTTTAATATAAGTTTTATTCTGTAAAATAGTTTCAAATTCTTACACATATGGCAAAGTTTGTGCAAAATTTCAAGTCAGGTACTTCAGAGCCTTTCAATATTAAGCAGAAATCAATAAATACAAGCAGAACAATAAAAGTTTAAAATATTAATTAAAATGCATGTTGTGCAACCTCATCATAGGTGTTCTGGACCCCTTATTCCCAGAGGCTCCCTACTTACCAATTCCTAAGAGCCTGCATTGGAAGGTTTGGACAAACATCCTTAGCACTGCATTTCAAGAATCTACCCAGTAATGTGTCTATTCAACACAATAAAAACATACCACAATCATTTACCAAATGAGGATGTTTAAGCGAGAAGATTCATTTCACCCTGTGAAATCTGCCTAACGTCTGTGAACAGTGAAAACGGGATAAATAAAGAACAGAGCTACTTCAGATAACAGCAAAACAAAACAACACAACCCACCCAACCCATGAGATTAAATAACATTAAATATGTCAGTCTTGAGAGAATGATAAATACAAGGATTTTTGCATAGGCCTCTGGAATACAGAGTCAGAATTATGGCCAATAAAACATCTGCTAGTCAGTCTAATTTTCTACCACTCTGACCTAACGAGTACTCAGAACCAAGAAGTTCAACAGAACAGCAATTTCATTGTCTAATAACTCAAACAGAGGTAAGAAATAATTTCTGCCATCCTGAAATAAATAGTGCAGCATTCTGGCATTTGTGGTCATCACAGACTTCAGTATTTGCTTAACTACAAAGATTGCAATACTATCTTTATTACAGACCAACGATAAAATAAAGCACTCAAGAGAAACTGCACAGCTCGTAACATCAGCCTCAGAACACGGCAGGATGGAGAATGCAAACCCTAAAGAAGATGCAGTTTGGAACAGTGACAGGATTTGCAGGCTGCAGGTACAGCAGGCTCCAAGGCAGTCACAAGAGGGGAAGTGGGACACGGCGTGGCAGCGGGTGAGGTGTGGGACGGCCTCAGTGTGTCTTTGGTTTTGGGAGGCGGGACTGCCGAGCGGAGGGCATGCTGTCCCCGGAATGCGCACCAGCGGAGTGCGTCTGCACGCCCTCCTTCCTCTGGACTGGTGGCCTTGGGATGTTGGACTTTAGGGAGGTGTTCTGAGGCTCCGGAGGTACTGGTGTGGATTTCTGACTGCTCACTTGCTTGGATTTGACGAACGATGTAGTTGGTGGGCGAAGTTTAGACACTTTCTGACTCTGTTTACCCTTCAGGTTATCCTGCCCAGATGTTGGCTGTGGCTGAGTCGAACTCCTCAGTGGTAGAAGCTCACGTTCCTTGGAAGCAGCAGAGTGATCTGCAGATCGTACGGGAATGGCCATGGTAGGAGGCACTAAAGCAGTTGGGGGCTTCACTATTCTCAAAGTCTTTGGCTGGGAAGCCTGGTTTGTGAATGAGGGTTGAACTTTCACAGGTAATCCAGTCTGCACCTCTGGAGCATCAGCTCGTGTAGAGGTCTGATAGTGGGAACGAGGTGGTAATGTACCTTTCTTATTACTAGCCACCTCTCCAGGGTCTTCAGTGTTTTTGATTTTCAAATTGTCCAAATATGATGCATTTTCATCTTTTGTGTTTAACTGTACACTTGTTGATGAGTTTACGTCATTCAGGCTATTTGGGAGAGAGACATTTGCAGCATTTCGATTCTGATGATTTCTATTGTCATGCAGATCTGGTTTAGGATATTCACTGTGGGCCTCGATATGTGGAGTTTTTATTAGTTTTCCCTGGGCGAGGTCTGTGGAATTGGGAAGGCTGCTGGAAGGCTGTAGTACTTGAGGCTGTTAAAGAGAAAATAATACAAGAATGTATTAGGCACAGAAGACATCAGGTACACTCAGAATCCAACGTGAGCTGACTGGATGCTTGATAAGGGCTTGTATATCTGGGTTTTTAAATCAAAACTTTGACTTCGGCAAAACAGGATGAGTCATGGGACGCACACAAATGGAACTCATAACTGAAGTGGAAAAAAATATACCAGCACTGAAATAAACAATAACATAAAGACAAAAAGGAAACCGACCGGCTTAAAAAGGAAAGATGAAGAAGGCATGGTTGATTGATGGTTTCACCCGAATCTGCAGGACAGCGCAAGAAACAACATCGGTGCAGATCAGTTCTAACCAAGTGCTTAACCCAACACAACAGCTATGTCCAGCTTCAAGTACTGCTCACTGCTTACTGACCTCAACTACACCAACCCTTTTACTGCACAGGCAGGAAAGGAGTTGGATGGACCACAGGGACTTACAGACCATTTCCTTGCCTTACTGAGGCCAGAAAGTCTGGCAGAACTAAGAGCTTATCAGGCTAGTGGCTAAGCTTCAGTAACTGTTTTATCTTGAACTGATTTTAAATGGGCTGATAAAGAAGCAGAGTTCATGTGAAAGTAGAGAGCACACTCTACCACACCGATAGCCATGGGATAAAGAGAACTGTAGAAGATTTTACATTTTATCAGAAGATACAATCTAATCAGACACGCATCAGACAAGAGAATTGCCAGTACCTCTTCCGGTTAATTTCTATTCTCTTTGCTCTGCCCTGTAAAGAGACTTAAAAGATTAATGGTGTACTACTTTCACAATACATCCTAGACCTGCAACTTGGATACAGATCTTGGAAGCATTACTAAAAATTCTGCAATTTGTGGCAAGACCCAAAATCTATTAAAACCTAAACTACAGTTTTAGCAGGTTTGGATTATTTTTCTCATTTTCTTTACAAAGGAGGGGAACTGAACTCCTGCCAACTAGCCATCACTCAACTACCTGGATTCTTACCAGTTGACAGGTTGCATGTACACAGTAAACAGGCTTATTCTGTTTACTAGTGAAATTGAGTAAATAAAAAAGAAGCAATGTTTGTGTTTTGGAGATTTGACTAAAAGTGTCATTTTAGTCACTCTCCTGAATTATTCACAAATTCTAAAGAGAAAACCCATTATTTGTCTGGTCTTTTTAACTCTTCTTTGAATCAGTAGGAAGAATGCAATGATTGCTGTGTATGCCAGATTCCTGTTACACGTTTAGGGCCACAGCCCATCTCAGGACTCTTTAGGCTTTTCATCTTTTCCCTGGCAGGATTACTACTGAAAACAGAATCCTCAAAATCCTTCACCAAGAAGAAAAAATTTAAAGGTTAATGAGAGGAAAATCAAGGTTTCTCAGTCTATTTTTTTATTTACGCGCAGTTTTTCCCTCTAGAATAGAATAGTTATCTCATAAGGAAAGGCAAAATCTGGACCAGTGACATCCACTGTCACTGACAGACATGTAAGGCAAATATCCTGAGCAATCAGAACATGATTGTTTTTGAAAGAGGGAAAAGATTAAAAAAAAGGCAAAAAAGCTTCCAAAATTGTGTCAAATGAGTACAAAACCATTATTCCTTATGTTACCCAAAACTAGCTTAACTTTGTAAATCCTTCTTAACCATACAATCCTACAGGAAGGAAATGCTAAACACAAGGAGAAATTGCATACACTCAGAGAATTACAGCTTAAATAAAATTAGCCCTCCAGATATTTTTTCCATTTTCCAGTGTTTATTACAGATGTTATTATCCTTCCAGTCTAGGAGCTGACAGCCAGATGTTAGCCAAAATGATTTACTGTTTTGAGATCTCACCTGCAAAACCAAAACTGCTAATGAATGCAGAAACCAAAGCAATATGTACCCAATTCCCATGCAAATACTACAACAAATAAATCCTATTTTCTAATCCTACTTGAAGTAAAAAAAATTAAAACCTTTATAGCCCACAGGATTGTGTCAAATGTGGGAAAAATAATTGTCAGAAAATTTTTCTCCCTCTAGGAGCTAGAAAGTGTTTTTAAATGCTACTCTTCAAAAACACAGGTAAATATCAAATATAATCAATAAAAATTCTGACTTAATATCAAATAATTCTAGCAACACTAATCAGCAAAATTCAAAAATTGGTAAATTGCAGAAAAAGCTAAATTTGCATTGAAAGTAAAGTTAAACACATCTGAAGTACAACAAAGCCATCAAGGTTTCAATAATGCTATTTTGAATGCTTCTGACAAAGGCTAGGTAGTATTTGAGCTCTTCCCTTCAGGCAATTTTGCATTTTACATATAAAAATAGCCAAAATACATGTTTTCCTCATTATCCTTCATAACCTTAAAAGGTATAAGCAGCTTATTAGCCAGAAAGTTGGTGATACTAAGATAGAAAATGGCTACGTGCTCAGAATTATGAGGACACTAAAGCTCTGGTATCATCTTTGCCCTGTTGTTTTAAATACTGTACTGCTTTGTAATTGTGTATTTCTACCCAAGATCTGTCCAATTACCACAATGACAGATTTTAATATCATCAAATATCTACATGCATTAACATTCAAACTGACACTAAAAGCAGCAAAATGCCACTTGCAAAATATGCATGTAACATTTCACAAGGTATCCAACACTGACATTGTCACGCACAGCTCATATCTTTGTACTAAATACAAGGTCTCCTTTTACAAAGAAAGTCTTTGAAATTCTGACCCTGTTATTGGTAAAAACAATAAGCCAGCTGAAGAACTGAAGTACTTGGTGAATTCCATCACATGAAGGAGGAGAAATAGATAAAAAAGCATTCTGCCTTCCAGGCACAGTATTTTATTTCACACAAGTCCTAAAATAGGGTTTCATCTGCATTGTTTTGAGTGCACTTCTGGTAATATTTCTGGAGTGGGACACACCATGATTTGGAATTGACTGCTATGCTACCTAGACTTCTATTTATGTCCCATGAAGAAAATGTGCAGGCAGACAAACACCTGCACTCCTTTGCGATGCTCCTAAAATGCAAAGTTGGACTCAAACATTTCAAGTACAATGGAACTGAAGACACTCCTTCTCAAACTGGAAGTACATTTGACGAAGGGCTTTGTGCACGTGCTCCTTTCTGCACAAAGGAACTGATTTTTCTGTACTGGCAAGAGCTTGAAAGTCTTCCAAATACTGATGTACTAACCAAAATTACTCAATTCACTCCCTACTTCATTAGGCTAAGAGATTTTTCTATTATTTCTCTCCAGTACAACTGGCTGTTACATCATCCAGAGAAAGATGTCATCCACGGCAAGGATTACCACTATTGTACAGTTATCAAACTACAGAGGTTGTATTAGCTTCGTGCTGGAAAACTGAAACATCACGTTGTACTGTTAAAAAAGTCAAATGGACTGTTAAAGAAGCTAAAAATGTGGTCATGACCATGATATTCATTCAGTAGCTGAAAATTCCCTTCAGTTTTGCTTTGGTTTTCTTGATCCCCATCTCTATTCCCTTTACAATAACTCTGTAGAATGAAATAATTTTCTCCCTGCAGTGTCTTGAGGAAGGAGGGAAGCAATGCAATGGAAAATCTGAGAACTGCATGCACATCTCCCACAGACATGCATCATGCACAGGGCAAAGAAAAAACTCAACGGTGAAAATGCGTGAGGGGGAGATGGGAATAAATCTGAAGTTGTACTGTACCACGCTTTATCACAGAAGTAATGGACTAACTTCTCAACTCCTTGCCAATGGCATAATGGAAAGCAGAGACAAGAAAAAGACAAGGACAATGATGTCAGAGGACCAAGACAGAACAATGAGCAATTGCCATGACAAACTCCAACTTTTCACCATTTCAATTGCAATTACCGTGTCCCCCATTGGTTTTTAATCCTCCTTCAAGAAACAAAGGAAGCAACAGTATTTAAGTAATGCAGTACAAAAGCATTTACAGCAAGACCTGCATAGAATACCTTTGCTCTTACAACTTCAAGGTTTTTAGCAGTTAATCTCTCATACTCCAAATACTGCAACTAGAATTTGTCTGTATTATTAAAACTGTATAAAAGAAAAATCTTTGCATCCATGTATATGCATGTTCAATATCTAACCCTGAACAGCAAGGTCATTAAATTCACAGCATTGCATCCTTGGATTATATTGACCTCATTTTTCATACTTCAATCTTCCTAGCAACTCACTCACAAGTTGGAAGAGACAACTACCACAGGTTCTTTTTGGAAAGGGGTACAAGGGAAGGATCACAAACTCTGCTACATAATTCTTTCATTTCCTCATCAGTTCTACCATCCCTTCTCTCACTGCCTTGGACAGGATAAGCTGTCATTTCAAACCATGGCCTGTGCAGACAAAGCCCTGCTGAAAGGCTGCACCAGAGAGCTCTCATTTTCCACCTCTGGAAAACATCAACATTTCACACCTTAAATCTGTAGCATTTGCTAATACCTTCTTTTTGAACTTCTTTTTTTTTTTCTCTTTGATCTAGCTGGTTTATATCCATATTTCAGCATTAAATACAGGATTCTGCAGTACGGAGAATGACCTCAAATAATGACACAAAACAACTATTTTTAAGCATCATTCACCACAGCCATGAGGCTAGTAAAATAACTGGTAATGTGGCAAAGCATTGTTATTCTTTCTGCATAGTCTGTACAGAAACCCCAACTTGGAAAATTTTAGTTTTTCAAAGAAAAATGACTTTGAGTAATGCATAACTACATCAAGGCAAGTATTTCATCCACAAATATGGATATATGTGCAGCAAGCAGATAAATATGACCGTATACAAAATCAAGAGGTTTTTTGCAAACATAAACTTAGTTTAGTACAAGAGTCCTTTCTCTTGTAGTTGACTCTGCAAGTACTGAAGTTGGAAGGAAAGGCATTTTTCCTAAAAAACTCTTCTTCATATAGCTGAACACTCTTGGAGTAAAAATAATTACATAAAAAGGCAGTAATGTAATGATTCCAGGATGTTTTTAATAATTTGTCACAGAACTTCTCAGCTAATGCTCTGGAGCAACTTGTTTCTGCTAACACAAAACTTTGTACACCCTACAAAGCTGTAGCAGTCCATAAAGCTTTGGAAACATTTCAGCAACGTGTCTTTGTTTAAAAGAAAATGTGTGAAAAACCACAGCCTGGATCTGATTTATAGTCACTGGGCATAGAGCAGCTTTCTTCCTGGTGATAACAAGCTGTGTGTCACCTGCTAGCATTGCTTAGATTATCTCTACCTGTAATACTTACATGCAAAAAGTCTAAATACTTCTTCCAGGACATGCACAGTAAATGGAGATGCAACAACTGCAATGCTTGAATAACAAAGTGGTTTTGATCAGCATTTCTGTGTGGAGAAGCACTTGGGGTGAGGGGCCTAGAGAAGGTGGTGTAATATTCTTGTATTACAACATAAACTCATGATTGCTTCCTTACCAATGCGTTCTCTAAATCTACTTCTAGAGCCACAGAATTGGTTCATTTCCAGAACACAAACAGAAAGGGTTTAACTGCATTGAACAAAGTTTGAGATGTCATCAAAATAGATCCCGTGATCAAAAGAAAAATAAATGACCCTTACATAGGAGTTTAGTTCAAGACACATGGGAATTAGAGGAACAAAATTACTTGGATTTTTTTCCTAAAATGAAAGAATTAATGTACTGTTATCAAAGTGTTTATGAAATGCAAGCTGCTGAATTGTTTCCAAGGCTGGTGAAAAAACATGAAATTAATAAATGTGGAAGTATTAAAAATTAATTGTCATTAAAGTGAAAAACATACATCCAATGCTGAAGTGTGCTGCAGTGCAGTGATATGCTAAGGCAAGTTCAGCAGCAGGTGTGCTGACATTGTGACTGGTGTTTAGAGAGAGCCATAAACCTACACTAGTGTAATATTACCTAGCAGGGATATATTTCCTGTCCTGTACTGCAGGAGGGAAATTATTTTTAGTTGTTTACACACTGTAATATGAACAGTTTACAGATTTATACCCTCATAATCTACAGTGCCTGTAAATGATCTATGTATCCATCAGCTATCAACAGCACAGTGAAGAAACCTGCAGAATTCACATGCAGAGATAGGTTCAGGATCCAGAAGTTAAGAAAGAAGTGCTTGACTTCCAAGTCTATACTGAAAACACAACCAGACAAAACCTGAGACTACACTTCATGTTTCCATCATCTCCTCTGTATTAGTGCAGAAGCACACTGACATTGGTGTTTCAGGCTGTCCTACACTCAGTGGTGATGCTCAGCTCAGCATTTGACTTAAACCCCCATATTTGGCATTTCATATCAGCTGCAAAACCTGACCACTGAAACCACTGAACCAAATGGGAAAGAAGGAAAGAATTAGTGACTGTTTCAGTAATGTTTTACTTCACAGAACCGTTAACACAGGGATAAATCATTAACTTTTCAAGAATTTCATTAAAATGTCTCAGGAACCTCCTAATTTACACCCTATTTTTATTCCTGGTGTTGCTCTATAGAGTAAACCTGAGGCTTTAAGAAAAAAGCTAAAGAACACTCCACTAGTGGAAACTTACTTTCCTAACAATACATTAGTTATTTGGTTAACTAGTAAAGGGCCCATTTTCATTTACTTAGCTTCCTTTACTAGCAATTCATTGAATTCAATATATAAGATGCATACTAAAAATTCCAACCTGCTTTAGTAATAGAAGTTTACTACAGAATCTCAAATAAGAGACCACCCTTGTTAGTGAGGGATGAGGTGGAGGCTCAGAAAACCAGCAAGATTAGCAAGCAAAGTTTTCTTCTTCAGCTAAGCAGCCACTGTGAATGATGCGATACCAGAGGCTCACAGGGCAGCTGGGACACCATCCTCCCATTCTGACTGTCCAGTCAGTCTCCAGCTCCCAAAACCATAACATTTATATGATCCTCAGGTCAAAAACTGATCTCCTTGAAGTCAGTCTCTGTTGATAGGACAGTGAATCACTCAGGCTGTGCTACTGCTGGCTCCTCCATTCAGCAACAGAAGGCACAATCATCAGATTTTGGGGTTCTATGTTCATTACACACACAGAGTCCCACATCAAACACCACAGAAAAATGAAGCACATCCCTTATTGCACAGAGAAAAGCCCATGAAACAGGCTGTGCATTCCTGATGAGTTGTTTACATGAACATTGTCACAGAAGCATCAAGAGAGTATTTGAAGCACAGTTTACAGAATATTAGATTTTTTTCCTGGTGATTTATCTAAGTAAAGATTACTGCAGTGTGAAATATATTTAACTTTAGTTCTCCAAGGTGCAGCTTACTCTTCAGATCTGCATTGGCTCTGGAAATCTTACTTTCTTTCCATAATTTTACTTTGCCTTTATTTCTTGTCAAATACACTCTTGAGCTTTACTAGGCAAACACTGTAATTTGCAAATTACAGTACATTTAAAAAATATAACTTTAGCGTTATGAAGTAGTTATATTTCTTCAAACACTTATCTGTTCAAAATGCAATATCAAAGCACAAAATAAGACTTACCATTTCTCTATGTCTACGTAAGCACACAGTTTTAAAATCAGCAATTGTCTTTTGTTTTGCAGATCCAAGCCAAGTGAACAAATGCATCTCATATCAGCCCACATTGTAGCTAGCACATAAGGAACGTTAATAAATCATGCAAGTTGTGCAACGGCCACTTCAACGTAAGAGAAGCTTTTTTACAACAAATACCGAGAGATGGGAGGGTAAAATAATTAGTTTGAGGGAAGCCATTCTGAAAAGTTAAAACTTTTTGTGAGAGACAATGCAAGTGACACTTTCCCAGCAACACTTTTCTGCACAACCACGACGCGTTGACGTGAACGCGCGCACAAACGCGCGTGAGCAAACAGAACACGCACACACGGACAGGAGAGTGCATCACAGCCATGGAAAACAGGGAAATGCAGCAAGCACGACCGATGTTAAGACAGGACTGGAAACAAGGGCCTACTCGGGTTTGCCTGAAGAACTGCTGAGGTCTATTGGCGTTTAATGACTGTTACAAAGCTATAGTGGTAGCTGCTGGTAGGCTGGCCAGAGGAAGCGCTTTGTTAGGCACAGACTATGGTGTATGCCTGGAGATCTGCCTGAGAGAGGAGGAGACTACGAGATGAACGGTGCGTGCAAAGGGGAAGCTGCTACTGGAACACGGTGAGGGAGATGAGTGAGAGGGACAGACTCACTCTGTCTGCGGTGCGGTGGAACACTCCGAGGGATGCCCTGGAATGAGCCCTGCCAGGGAGAGAAGGAGGGAGCAGAATACCCACCCTGTGCAGAAAGAGAGAGGGGGAGAAGTATAATAAAAAAAGAGAACAGGGAAAAAACAAGACACCAAAAAGCCACACCATTCTTTTTCTTTTTTCCCCAGAAAGGTATCATATTTCCAGGTGTTCTACTTTGTAAAAGCAAATGTTACACACTACCAGAGCCCAGATGTCCTAAACTAGTTAGAAATCTTACAAAATACCTCCATTTTTATTCAATATATAAGCACACATTTCTATCCTAGGTAGTTTTAGGGGACGAGTACAGAAATGGAGCTTTACATGATTCAAAATACATGATAAAATTGTATTTATACAGCTTTCAAAAGTATTTTAGAAATGCCTCACCAAGTAGTAGCTTGCTCAGTTCTAATCTACTGGAAATCCAGTCAACTTTAGTTTAGAACAAAAATTTCTAATGCATAGAAACAAATTTTCCAGCAAGTCCTGGTGCCTCAGAGACCACTTTACTCCAATTTCATCAGTATTATTTATTGTGGAAGAGAAGAGCTGACATAGAACTGTTTTCCTTGCACCTTGCTCTTGGAGCTTGAGTCTTCCTTGAAATGATCATGGAACTGTGTAGATCCATGCAGTGCAGGTTTTGCCTGTCAGAGCTCTCAAATCACCACAAGTGTTACATACTGTGGTTGACACATCCTCAAGAGAAGTAATTTTCTCATTACTTTTCCTTTTTCCCACATCCTTACCTTTGCAAATCCAAGCTGCACTTTCCCTCTTAAACAACACAATCTTGTTTTCCTATTTCAGCAGGGCAGGTTTAAGCATTAACAATCCTTTTGCCATTTAAGCAGCTGAAAACTGCTTTTCTAAGTCCTGGAACACTGGTGCTACCATAATGACTGCCCCACTGCCTCCTGACCAACAGCAACTAACTGTGGCTACCCTGTGAGCCAGCAGGCTGAACAAACCTGAACAGCACCCACATCACAGAAAACAGGAACCCAGTTTGGCCCCCCTCCTCCAGATTCTCTGCTGCAGACCATACTTCCACAGCTGGGCAAATAATGGAGTATTTGACCTCCATTCTTCTTTTAAAACAATGTTAAACATCACATTATTTCTATAAATAAATATTATGTTTTTATTTGTCTTAGGAGAGTTTTAAAAACCTCCCTGATCTTCCAGTTATCCTTACCTAATCAGATTTTATCCAGCACTATTCCAGGTTTCAGTGCTGCTAAGATGAAACTTAACTTGCATTTAACCAAGCCTTAGAATCTGCTAGTCAGAACACTTTTCATCTAGAACAGGAAATAAAGAAAAAAGCCTGACAAGACTCCTTTATTGTTCTTCAGAAGCTGAGATAAAACAATTATTGCAGCATAATCTAAGGGGAAAAATGAAACAAGTTCTTCAGTCTGATTATCTCTAGATGGAGGTATTGATTACCTAATGTGTTCTTACAGTCCTCCATCAGCTGTCATTAAGATCACAATTTTAAGACTGCTGCATGAAAGTACTGGAAAAGTATTAGCTTCAGTCAAGCAATGTGACAAAATAATATAATGTGCTGCATCAGCTGAATAGGTACATACATTAAATACATAAATAATTCCATAAATTATCACTCAATGACTGATGAGAAAATTATCAAACACTTTGGATTTTGATAGCGTGGTACAAAAGAACACTACATTTTATAGGTTTGGTCACATTTCATCCAAAATTGTGTCAGGGTACTGGAACACCAAGAAAAACACTTTCCATTCCCTAAACATAACTGAATCTCCACATAGTAGAAAGCAAATTATCACCAGGCACAAGTCTGACTTTGCAGAGACTCATCTGAGTTGGCAATGGACTTTTTTCTTTGAAATTCTTAACACATTAAGAAGGGAGGTGAAAATTATATATCTCTCCCTTTTACTCTCTGAAAAGAGATTAAAAGAAATGCAAGCTATCTGAGCTACATAACAGTTAAGACACTATTGTAAAGGCAATGAAATATTTACATGTCTTGATACGTTCCAGAAACTTTTAAGCATCCATATTAGCACTTCAAAGCCCTGCACTAAGTACAGCCAATTCAATAATTCTTCATGCTACTTCATCATTGCTCTGACTAGAGAAGCAAATGAAGAAAGTGCAAGTAACTTCCTTCAATCTTTTGCCAGCTGAACTGGTCTCCAGGCATATTTTAATCCCCTTCTTCCAAATGCTGCAGTTGAAATTGTTCCATAGAGGTAAGTTTCAAATAAGTGCCAGATTTCTCTTTTTGTAATAGATGAATAAATTATTTTTTTTTTCTAAACATACTCCAAACCAGGGTTGTTTAATTGTACAACAAATAAGGTAATAAAATCAACATCAATTGAAAAAGTAAGAATCAGCAGATACAGCACTGGGAATGTATTAAGATGAGTGTTATGACTTAAACTGATTATAAAAATTATAAAGGATGTAGCAATCCCATTCATATAGCACATTAAGATTTAAGTGTCTGCATATATGCCTGGCTTACAAAAAGATTAATTTTCTTTTAATAGTAATTATTGTAGAAAATTCCAGCAAATTTATCAAGTTTTCTCCTTTAAACATCAACTCATATTCATCTCCTATTACTCAAATGTGCACTAAGGTTCCCAAAAAATTGAAAGACGAGGAAAAAAGAAACACACTAAAAACCACATCTCCTCAGATGATACTACATATTCAAAATGCACAGATAATGTGGCAGTTTCCTACTAAAACTAAGAAATAAAAAAAAAACTGAATCACCACTTATTTATTACAATGTCTATAAAACTCATAAGCAAGGAATTCTAGAATTGAAAGATGAGAACATGACTTACCTCAATTTAATTAAAAAAAACCCAAACCCAAACAAAAAATGTCTGATGGGATTCTTCTGGGTTCTGAAGCAACTTTTTCCTCCACAACTTTAATGTTAGATAGCAGTTTGAACAGTCCCTCCCCACAGCTATTATGTGTATCCAGCCACTACTCTTAAATCCCATTCCTCTTATTTTACAGACACTAGATTTGTGAAATAGCAAAGGCATCCCCAAAGAGAAGTGAATCAGAATTTTAAAACAACATGAGATTCAGGAGCGGAAAACTAAGAGCAGCTGGGATAGAGCAGACTACAAACCAGCAGGACAAATGTTCTTCTGAGCTGCTGATGAACTGTACTCCTGCTTTATGTTGTACCAAATGCTATATGAAGTTCTGACTCTAACTGCACTGGGAAAACCTGGTGGCTGTTTCTTCTTTTAAATGCTACTGTGAAGACTAAGGCCAGAGTTTTCCATTGCTAGTTATGAGCAAACTTCAAACTTAGAATAAGAAATCACATGAACAGAAGCAACTGCTTCTGCCAGAAAAGGAGAAGCAAAATATTTCTAAGCTATTGCCCCACAGTCATTTTAGCCCTACAGCCAGATACTCCAGTTCTTCTCCCAAGGATAGACCAAAATGCAAAACTGCTACTGCTTTAAAAAGTCTTTTCTGCTGCAGAAACAAATACAAATACAGCCAAGATCCTTTTTTTGCATGCATACAACTGGAGCCTCTGAGCACTTCAATGAGGAGGTGATTTTTGCTGCCTCTCACCAAGCACTGCCAGTTGTCTCATACACACTCAGAGCTCCACATCATCAACAAACCTAGAATGACAGACCTCACTACTGAGGCAACCAAAATGTTTCTGCAGCAGTCTTCTCTGACTGGCCTAGCACCCAGAAAGAGATCAGGAATAAGCAGTTCTGACATGCAAATAGTCTTTCTGAAAGTATTCACATGAAAAACTTCACCAACCCACTTTTATGTGCTGGTTTACACAAAACCAACATGAAATGCTTGTGAAGGGTTCAAGGACCTCTCCTCCATGTAGTCCCACATGTCATGCACAGTCAGCACAAGAGACAGGTGCACAATATGACCACCTAGCCCAGCTATGGTTTTGTTTCACCAAGTACATGTATAAGAACATGAAGCAAACAGCAGAGCATTGGACAGTGACAGAAACAGAGGCTGGCTGTGAAGATGAACATATACAGTGACTGGACCTCAAAAGCTGCAAGCCTAAATTAATGGTTGTGACACTGACACATACAGGATGTTTAAGGCTAAAGATAAGGAAGATACTAAAACCAGAAGGCCAACAGTACAGAAAGACAGACAAAGGATTACAAAGCTTTATCAAAACAAATTACATGGAAGGCTTTGGAATGACAAAGTGGAACAAAATTCAAAAGGAAGGCAAAGAATATCTCAGTGCAAAAGTAGAGAAAAGATGGAGCAAAGAACAAGACCATGCACGCTCCCATGCAAAGTGAGAGGTTCTTTTGTCATTTCAGCAGAAACAAGAATGAACTTGTATGCAAATTTAGGCAGCAAAGCTCATCTCACCACTGTGAGCTGTTACCAAGGGGAAATAGCCAGCTTTTACTGTACACACTATCTACTCTTGCAGAGAGTGGAAGAGTAGACTTCCACCAGCAATTAGGAGGAACCTGTCCTCACAGGCCAGAATCTTTTGCAGGTATCTTGGAACAAATTCAGGGCTTTGCAGTTTGCTTGCTTGTCATTTACTTCTCAGCATCTGCCAACATCCTTTCCAGTCCAAGAAACCAAATGATTTATCAACAAAAACTTGACTTCTAACCCCTGTACCCTCAAAGTCTTAAAAACATTAGTATTTACTATTAGAGAAAGAATCCTGCAAGTGTGGCAATGGATGTTCACATTTTTCTTTCTTGTAAGTCGTCCATTAACATTAATTTCTTCAGGTAATTTTTATCTTCTTCCATGATAGTAAAATCATAAGACACACTAACTGGAAGGAATTCTGTATAACAGACCTGTAAGAGATCCTTTCAGAAATGTCATGGTCTACCCTGCCAGCAAATATCTGTACCAGCCTTTACCCCAAGGATGGCTAACCAAACATAAAATACAAACCTAACCTAGAAGTTACCTACATTTTGAGCATTCTGCTGGGACACTTACAAGAATACCATGTCACAGACACAGTAGACAGACAATAGGTAGCTACCCATCAATTTTTAAGAAGCCAAGTTTCCCAAACATTTCTTTCCAGCCCCTAGTTTTTATTATGTGAGTACTAAGTTCCAAGGATTAAGTTAAAGTTTTACAACTTCTACTTATGTACATATTTACCTTTAAATATGAAAAAACCTAAAAGTATTTTGAAAAACTGTGGTCCTTGAAGAGAACACCAGACAAGTTTGTAATCACATCAGAATGGGCCATTTTCTGGAAATATTTAGTAACTAAGAAACTATGTGACCATGACTTTTAAAAATTAATATGTTTAATGATATCCATTTATTTACTTAGTAGCAGAACCACGAAGTGATCAGAAATACCAGCTATTTCAAATGGCCAGATGAATTGTTGCAATTCATATGGTATTAAATTCCTAACTGAAATAGCTGCTTTCCACTCTCACTGTTTCCTAGTTTATTCCAGCATCTATTCTTTATGACACACTACATTAACAATGTTTGTTAGACATGTTTCAGTAAGCATTTAAAGTACTCCTTGGAACACTAAGTCACTGTGTTCCCAGACTGGTACTAAGTCCTGAAGAATAAACACTTTGTATCAGTTCTGATTTGTATAGAATATATAGAATTTATAAACAGTCACATTAATTCTTAAAATTTTGACACCTGAAGTACCTAAAATCCACCATAACTTAAAATGACTGGCAGGTCAATGCTAATAGGTAAAACTGAAGTAGTTAAATATTCGTCAAAATTGAAAACAATTAAGAAGCTTAAAGAAGCAAAAAGCTAAGATGTCTCAAAGGAACCACTCTGTCATTACCAAGACTTCAACTACAATTTTGTTTAAAAAAAAACAAACAAAAAAAACCCCTAGTCTATATAAAAAAGCTAGTCTACATAAAAACCTGATAATTTCATAAACATCAACAATATTTCAAGACTAATACTGTATATAGGACCAAGAAACATGATTTTTCTTAGTCTTTATTCTTAGGTCAAGACCATTAAACTAAACTGAACAGGAATGTTAATAAACCAAAAGAATTTATTTAAGAGATTTTTGGGATTTGAGTAGTGAGAATACACTTTACTTAAATGTCTCCTTCTGTTTATTGTACTCTTACCTCAAGAAAATAAGAGCTGATTGTGTCTCCTTTCTATTACAAGATATGTTTTTTGTTATTAGATTCAAATCAAAAACTATTTTATACATTTATATGTCTATTAAGCCATGCAAGGAAACATCCAAATGCATGTTAGCAGAGGAAGCATGAAACCAGAAAGTTGAGGTCTGACCATTAGAACTGAAATTTGGCTGCACCAGCCAGACCACTGTCCTCCTTGGAGAAATCCCATTACAGAGTTCCTGCTTCTGTTGGCTGAAAGAAAGCCTGCAACTTACAAATATGCACATGAAGACATTGAAAAAAAAACTAAAAACATGCCCAAAACATTCTGCCCAAAACTTCCCAGCTATTAAAAGGTCCTGAAAAGCAGCACAGTTTCAAAATTTGTTAACACTTCATGAATTTTTCTAAGTCCTTTATCAGTTTCGTGAGAAACTTTGCACATGGATAAAAATACCAATAAGTTTGGATTGTGTGTGCAATGATCAGATACCTAGGAATATGTATGGGTATCATATACACATATCCACACACCCAACCATGAATACAGCAGAGGCTCCTTTAGTTCTTCTTAAAGGTACTGTCCCTTAACCCAAACTTCCTCCAAAAGTCTTTTTGAACAAAACTACAATATAACTTTAAATGTATACTGGCCAACCTGACCCAAACCAGACAACTGTGCTGACTGACTCCTTGCACTTGAGACAGCAACTCAAATTCCCCATCTTCTCCAGTATCTCTGTCTTATCAATTAACACCACAAGTTGCACAGACTAAAACTCCTGTAGGTAACAACTAACTTTCCATGACTATTAATCTTGACTCTGAAGCCATGTGATAAATGAGCTAGGAAAAAAGGAAGATGGAAACAAAAGCTACTAACCTTGTGACAGCATCAATGCACAAAGACATCCCATAAACAGCACACACAGGAAATTAAATTGGGAAAAAGAAACAATGCAAGGGCTCACAAGCTCCAAAGTAAAAGGAGAAGAAACACATGGGGTGAACCAAGAGGCTACATGTACATGGGGGAGCAGAGGCGTCAAAGCAAACCAAAAGCTACTTAAGTTATAACCTTTTGACAGCCTCTTATGACAGCAAGAAAGAGGATGGAAAACATGGGTAAAGCTGTTTGCCAGTAACTGGTGAACACAGTGTGGTGCTGCTTCTGCCCGATAGTGCCATATATTTAAAAGAGCAATTTTAGAAGGATAACAGGGGTGATTAATCTTTATTACAAGCTTACATCAAGTAATTCAATGTAGGATAGAAACAAAGAAACAAAAAAAAAATCAAACCCATTTTTAACCTTGAATAAAATGTCCTAGGTTTTCTAGCTAGAGCAGTAGCTTCAAGATCCAAATGCTATTTGGTGGTGACTAACAAAAGCTTTGTTTGGCAAAGGTAATTTCTTATGATTATATAATATCAAATATGTTGTCCCTCCCCCCATCTGAAATAGTCTATTGGTGTTTTATGAAGAACATAAATTTTACATAGTGAAAACAAATGTGATCCATGCAACAACATATGGGAATGAAGATGTCTTTTGTCAAAGTGATTTTCACACAATTATTTTTTAATGATTCAAGTTATTAACATGAATTATAAAAAAATAAACAATATTAACTTTTGTTTTTATACTTCTGCAGCAAAATTTAGAATATACTGTTTCTTTTCCTCAACAAATATGAAAACATCAACATTGAAAATGTGACCAGGAAAAAACCCAAAGAGATACTTTGAAGTCAGGATATAAGAAAATCTCTTAAGTATGACTAGATATACAGGATTGACTTGGATTTACTGTAACTTAAATACTGCAAAGGGTGATTATTTAAAGAGAAGATTTCTAGAGTTTAATTATTTATTTTGAAATAAATGTTTGTAATATTTGTTTACATAACAGGGCTGCAAAAGAATGCAAGGGTTGCACAGCAGGAAGGACTTCACTCACACACAGTACAGAATCTCTTGAACAGGGCTGAGTTGTGTGAGAGCCAAGGTTATAGAAGTGGGAAATGAAAGGCAGAAAGAGGTACCCGAGCATGAAGGGCCCACTTTACTCACAGAACTCCTCCTCCAGGAGGTTTGTGTGAATTTATCGGCACGCGCGCGCACTGCCCCTGGAGGCTTTTGACTGTCCTTCTGGCAGTTACATCTAGTGGCCTTAATCACCCCCAAAAAGAGAAAAACAAACAAGAATTAGTTAGAAATTAACCAAGTGAGCTGTTGAAAAGCACAGTCAAGGCCCAGTGTTCAAATATCAAGCATGACTTGACTGTAGAGCACAATATGATTAAACTGCAGAAACCGCTATTTACAGTGCTGCACAACTGCTGCTTTTCCCAAAGGATACTGAGAAGTAATCCAGAATAAATACTGACTTTCGGAAAAAGTTTTTCCACTTGAATTTCTGAAGCACTGAGTTCTTCAAGTCATCTTTCAGTCATTACAAATGTAAGTTTTACCCATCTCTACAGCAGAGTTCCTCAGCTGCAGCAGGTACAGGTTAGTCCAGCAATCCAGTACACGACCAAGCAGTGAAGGAGAAACTTCCTTCACGGAATTTTGGCTGACTGTTAAGAGTGAGACTAAGTGTACCCAAAACCCAACACTTACTGCTAAATGCTAACAAACAAGCTAATTTGGTTTGGTATTCTGTGATCTGGGATTCTGCTGTTTAAACAGCAGAGCAAAGGCCAAACCTTCATCTTTCAGTTTTGTTTTAGAGGGATCATTCCCAAGCCAGAGAGGGAGAGGATGAAGGCCACAGCTCAGTTTTACTGCACACACCTACAAAAGCACATGTTTAACATTTCATTAGAGCTTATGGTCACACAGGTACTGTCTCCACCTATGAAAAACATATATGGTGTGCACCTCTTGGCATCTCATCTACCCTGCCTGTGAGATCTTGATGTGGCTTAAAAATGTGTGCCTGTTTTACAAGAATGGTCACAGCAGGCGAATTTAACAAAACCAAATGCAAAGATATGCATGGAAATCCAAACTCAGAACAAGAGCAAAAATGTAAAAGGCACATGTAACTTTTGTTCAAGGCTTTGTGCTCCCCTGAACCTAATTTATGATGAAGTGACCCCATAACTTGTTCCTAGTTGGCAGATTTAATCTGAATATTCAACTTGTTTTGTATTGTTTCCTTAAAAAACAATCAACTTAGAATACTAAGCTTAATTCTAAGCTTAGCTTTCAATTCTATGGTGTAATTCTTTATTAAGTAGAGGAAGAAAAAAAAAAAACAGTAACAAAAACTTCAAGGAGAATGATAGGCCCAATACTCATGCATTTTTTAAATACTTCACGTGTAGCCTTATCTTTTCCTCACCGTTTTTTCTAAGCAGCTTCTAGAATTTTATGTTCAAAACTGTTTTGGAAATTAAATACTTTCAACAGCATTACAAACATCCTTGCTTAGTGCCACACAAAATCATGACCAGATTATGGAATTAAAGATCCCAGGAGTACAAGTGGGAATGCAAACCTACCTTTGTTACAGTGAAAGTGCAGGGAAAAAAAATAGCTAAGGTCTCTTAAAGCCTTCATCAGTACTGCCTATTGAAGTTGTACTCTGCAGTACACACCTGGGACTTGGCTAAACATTTTAGATTATACTTACAAGCTGCTGCTCTAGTTGGTTGATTGTTTCATCCTTTTTCCTCAGTTCATCTTTAAGCTGCCTGATCTCGTTCAGCAGATCATCCATCTGCAACAGAACAGTGGTTTTGTGTAAGGACTGCATGATCTAAGGAACACCTCTACAGGACATGAGAGATCAGACATGCCTGCAGGAATGGCAGTGACACATGCTTTCCTCCTCCTAGTCACACAGAGAGAGGGGCTGCAGGCTTAAAGAATGTTAAAGAATGAAGAAACTTGACTAAAAATCCCTTTAAGAGTCCAAATTCAGCTGACCCACTAAATTTCCAGGGTAAGTAGATCAGCTGCATTTTTGAAGCAGTAATTCATCTGTTGTGCAAACAAGTGACATTATGCAGATGAAAATGTCTAGTCAGCAAACACTACCTAGAGTCCTCTTTATCAACAACAGAAATTACTGAACTCAGAACAAACATTAGACTTTAAGTGTTCTTCAACTTTATGAAGTATTTATAGCCTTGTTATATTTCCAGTAAGCAATGTTTCCCTCCTATAAATACAGAATTAGTGATCTTTGTATAGTGATTTTACAGTAAGAGTCAAGTAATGCTACAAAACCTTACCAACACAGAAAACACAATATCACAAGTCTCCAACTAGAAAAGATTATTCTATTTGCAATACCTACTGTGACTTCTTTGGCCTTTAATACCCATTCTAAAAAAACAGTAAACTTGCCACTGACTTTGTGGGGTTCACCTAGGTTAGCATTTAAACAAAGAAAGAAGCAAGAAGCAGTACTTCAGTAACATACAAGCTTTGGGTGTGTTTTGCAAATATAAACAGGTTTGCATCTCCTATTCCTTAGAGTCAATCAATGTAATTTACCTTAAAAGTTGACTCAGGTTCTTGTGGTTCTGGACTTGATGGAACTGAGACTGTGATGTCCTGGAGTGACACATTTTCATCATTCTACCAGGGGACAAAGACAAGAGTACAAGTTTGAATCACTTGTTGAAACATCAAGTTTCCTTTTTTCCCTCCTCAGGAAAGCCACCCTTGCTGCAGCCTGTGTACAATGCCCAGGTGATGCCCAGGCTACAGACACCTGCATTTCATTTCTATAACTTGACAGAACTTATACCTCAGTTTTTGGTGCTGTTTTGGTTTGGATGCTTTTGGGGTTTTTTTGTTTCTTGGGCTTTTATATAAATTGACAGTTAATTTTGACAACAGTCAAGTTTACACTGTCCAGTACTCAGTTGTCATCTGTTTTCAAGTAGCTGCTTGTCCCTTCCAGGCCCATGGCCAGCAAATGAAAGACTGATGAAGCAGCAGTTTACACACTATGTTACAGAGAAGTTCTACCAGAGTGCTTTGAAATAATTTGCATAGTAATACCATAAAACACAAACATTAGTTCAAAACATTTGTAAAATGCTAGATGAAAAGTGAAGCAATTAGAATCCTAGGATTACTTTCAGTTTTACAAATTATTTTTTGCATAATTATATTGCATTTTATATTTATTGCATTTTATACACAATATTTATTTATATTTTAAATTTACATATTTTATTGTACTTTATATTTATCTTATATCCCCCAATTAAAAAGTTTCACCAACATTTTATTTTAAGCACTGATTCAAACAAATACACTCAGAAGTGAAGTCACAGATGGTCACAGTTACAACTGTGAAAGAGTCATCATGGGAATGGGAAAAAATAAAAAACAAGACAAACTATTTCAAGCAAAAGTATCTCACATGACTTTTCAAAGCTCTGTACCTCCAATATAGCTTTTACTGCTATTAAAACGCAGGGAAGTGGAGCAGTAAGACATTCCACAACAGCAGATTAAGGGCTGATTGCAAAGAAGGTTAGTATGTCACACACTCCCTGGTGATTTAAATCAGTACTCCAGGCCTGTGCTCCACCTGACCCATTCACCAGCAAAGCAGGGACAAAGGTCATTGCAGCAATTCCCTCAGTACATTGGGAGAGAACACAGCACAACTGGAAAAGAAACAGTTCTAACTCTATCACTAGGAACTCAAG
The DNA here is from genome assembly GCF_037042795.1 of Molothrus aeneus. NCBI lineage: Eukaryota > Metazoa > Chordata > Aves > Passeriformes > Icteridae > Molothrus > Molothrus aeneus. Next base: position 17,051,589 of record NC_089653.1, read on the forward strand.
CCTCCATTTGAACACATGCTAGGATTAATCTAAGAAATATGCCTTCTTGTGCTTTTTGTTTCTTTGTCATTACACTGCTAAAATGAAACAGGGGAAATCAGCAAAATAGAGCCATCCCTGTACAAAAAAAAGATATTAGAATTACCAAAAAGATGACAGAATTAGCAAAGAAAATGCACCTGGTTATATGCATACGCTATTTTTGGTAGGCTAGAAATAACACTAAGAAGTATACCAAGATACCATCAAATTTGGAAACTTGGAGAGAATATCTGCTTTCAATCTTTTGGTGAAGATGCAATAAACTTTATTAAGCTATCACCACATTGCATATCACACTACAACAGGAAATACAGAAAACTGCTACTGATAACATTCTTACAGTAACAGAACATATTATTTATTTTGGTAAATCACTTACCCAGAGCAGTGGCAAGTTTATGAGGGTCTACTGAATTTTTACCAAGGTCTAGGTTTTGATTCCCAATTCCAAGCTTTATTCAGTACAAATCACTGATCTGAACAGACTCCTTTGCTAAAGGCATTTCAATAATGATGTGAGCAGAAGCTGAGTTAAGTGTTCATCAAGCAGAGGGTGCTATTCACCTGCTGCCTGCCTGGCATTCTGAGTGCAGTTTATCCAGGCCCCGTCCATCTCACTGCCACTGTCAAACCCTGTCACAGCAACAGTCTGACAGTGAAACAACAGCTTAAACCTAAAATTTGCCAATTTGATTTGCTACAGTTTGTTCATCTCCTTTGGTTCTGTTTCTTTCAAGCACAATTAAGTCACTGAGGTGAACTATTTTGTGGCTAGTAAAAAATAATAATTGTAGAGGCAATTTATACAACTTAATGCATGACACAAAAACATCTTTTTATTTTGTAACTCTGTTTCTTTCTCAACTTCAGGCTTCTCATAAACAAAAATGAATCTCTCCTGTGGATCTCACCAGATACAAAAAAAAGAACACAATGAATATGTATTTCAAAGATATACAAGTGACTTACTGATCTAAAGCCTCAGCAAAATGTACTGATGCATTTAACAAATCTGCACTACATGGTTCACATTTTCATTCACACCTCTTCATACAAATGGGCCATATCTGATAAGCTACAGTGAAGAGCTGTGCTTGAAAAATAGAATTTCATTTCCATTCATGAAAGATAAGTTGAAATGAAACATTTTTTATAAAACCTGCCTCCCACAGAAAAAGAGAGCTTCACAGATCTCACAGTTCTGTGAACTACTTCGTGTTTCAGTCCTCCCTACAGGAACAGCAAGTGCAAGCGATGCAACCAAGTTGCATTGGGTTACTACAGAGGATGGTCAATCCTTGCAAAGATCAAAGGCCCAAGGGCAACAAAAACAGAAAGCCTTTATTTAAAACAGTATTAACACATTAGCCTCCACCCAGAGCAGCAAGTTTATGAAATTAATTGAGGAGGAGGAAGAAACTGTTAAGATTAGAAGAAAACTTATTTCTTAATAAGCATGCAAATGAAGTACCTTAGTCAATGTTTAAGAGGTATTAACATTTACATGTCAATTATTACTAGAATTAGACTTCCAAAACATTTTCTTCTTACAATACAAAGCTAGCACTCCAGTTAAGCGTTAAAGAGAGAACAGTCTCCAGCAGTACACCTCTCTGCAAATATGGCTGCATTTAGTACAAGAACAAGCCACATTTTTCACTCCATGTAGGTTGTTTTACATCACATTACTGAGAAGTCAGAGAAGGTTAGACTCACTACTGTGAAAATCTTCTAAGCTCTGTATGAGAGAGACTCCTATTGCTGATTTCACTGTCTGAAGGCACAGGAAGATGGCAGTGAGTGAGGAGTAAGCAGCCAGCACGTGTTCCTGCTCACACAGAGCTCAGCCAAGGCTCTGTTGCTCAAAGAACTATTTCTTTTTCCAAGCTGAACTGGGAATGCAGCACCAACCCCACACTGCTGCAGCTATGTTGCTAGCAATACTCCAGCTAATTTATACCCAGTCACAGCAATGAATCCATACAGCACATTAAATCTCCCCAGGAATCTGCTAGCTTTACATTCATTACGTGCTGTGCTCTACACTAAGTCATGCTACAGCTGATTAGATAATTGTATAAAACTGAATGTAATTGCTAACTCTTCCTATTTTACTGTAACTGTTCCTCTGGGACTTTGAGCCCAAGTCCTGACTACAGCTCTATTTATACCTATCCAAATTAAATTTTATTGCTGAATGTCACAACTGGAGAAAGGCAACACATACATTTAAACGTGTAATACTGGTTGGGCTAATAGAAGAACTTCTGATTTCATAATAAAACTGGAGTTTGAAAACAATTGACTTTGTACAATTTTTTATATTTTGCAAGAAGCTGCTTGTGATCCAGTCCTAGTTCAGAATGCTAAAGTTCACTATTGGTTTTCAAAACTGTATTTCTGTTCAAGAACTAAAGAAGAATTGTAGTATTTTTACTCATTCCTGTTAGTATGAAGCATGATGTTTACAGTAAAGGCTTAACACTTCAATATAATGAAAATATATTTCATACAAGTTCTGCCCTAATTGTTTAGCAATTTAGGTAGTAAAGGTCTGAAGTTTCCCCCTCTGTAGCAGACTAATTTACTTTTACATTATTATTCATGTTCTTTGATTAAAAGATTGGATTATACACAGGAGAGTAGAATAAACATTCAGAAGTCCAGTGATGAGTTTTGGAAGCAGTGAGTCAAAACAGGGTTGGTATAGGTCAGGAAAATACAGTCAAGTATGCCTGACAAAGTGTGAAGGGAAGAATAATACCTGTTACTCACTGTTACAGGGAAGAAGGATCAGGCACTTGTCAAGTCCAGGAGCAAATTTTGAAAAACCGACATATTAAGAGTAACTGCTTCATTCTGTGCATTTAAGTTCTTTTAAAAAAGTTAATCTGAGCTACTTGAGGCAAAGTTTTTATTCTGCAACCTGGCTATTATAAACTAGATCAAGATTTTACACATGATACTCTGCAGGGCCATACATTACTTGGCTATAATGTGCAGGCCTTTACACCCTGAACCACACACACAGTTCATCCGTCAAGCTGCCAAATTGTTAAAGACATTATGTTAATTATTGACAATTATGTTAAAGACATTAGAAGTCCTAGATAAAGGTTCCTTGCCACCTACGTATTAATGCCTGGGGCTGTTGGGGGTCACAGTTTATGCAGCCCACCACTCAGACATTAGTTCTAAGAACACACCTTCCCCTTCTGGCACTGCATCATTTTTGTTACAATTGTTTTTCCCCCTGACCAAATCAGGAATACATCTCAGCACAGGAAGAAAATGCTGTCATTTCTAAAAGGCACAATCACACCCATGAATTAGCCTCAAGGTTGATTTGCTTTTTGTTCTGTTGTTTTTTGTTTTAGTGCCTGACTTTTAATGTATTTTCATTACATTATCCTATTAGAAAAGAACAGCAATGAATCTGGTATTAAAAGACAATATCACACACTTTACAATGCTCATCTGTGTATGCCTCCAAAGAAAGCCTCATGGACTGTTCTTTATTATGGTAACAAAGAAATTTTTGTAGCTGAAATGCCACACTTCTGCTGAGTCATCCAGCAGTTTACCAACTCCCACAACTTGCCAAGTTTTGAGGTACATTAAAAAAGCTCCTTAAAAGCTTATGACAATTTCATAACATAGGAAGGGTAAATTTGAACACTTCCAATAGAGATGATGCAGCAGGATTTGTTAAGCTTCTTGTCAAAACATAAAGCTGAAAAGAATGAGGAAAACAAAGCCTTAAGAAAAAGCTAGTAACACTGACATGCTGAATGCAAGTTTGATCAGTGGGATCAATTTTAATATTTTATTTTTTTTAACTCCCAGATTTTTTGAATCTTATTGGATAAAAGCTGGCATTCACATGTGCTGATTTTTTTTTTAATTTGACATTTCCTCAGAGAAGAAAATCTGTGAATAAATTAGTAAATAAATATTACTTGTCAATAAAATGGTGAAGAAATATTAAAAATTTTAGTATCTAGCATGTTTTGTAGTCAGTAAAGTGCTGACAAGGCAGAAAAGGCACTACTGCAAACAGCAATAAAAGGTATAATCACTTTCTGGAACATAGTAACTCAATGTACAAATGAAATGCCAATATCCTAATAAGGCCAAAAAGTACATAAACCCACCTAGGCCCAGTGCCCAGTTAATTTAATGCCTTAGTCCCTGTGTGTAAGAGTCTTAATGAGACATGTGGGACTCTAGGAGGCTCTTCAAAATGCAGTTTATTACATCTAAGATGTTACAGCAGTCAAGGGTCGTGGGTGACAGAGCCTATGCCTACAGCTGTCAGCTCCAGCTGCAGGCAAGCTTACAGACTTTTAGTTTAAGTTACAAATACATTATATACTTTGCTGAGCATCTCAATACAGTAGAACTAATCTATACTTTAACTTTTCTCTATAGCTAATCATAACTACTGTAATTACTATATTCATATTATTCTCTAATCACTGAAAGTTAGTACATTACAATTTAAGCTAGAAGTTGTTTTTCAGTTTTCTCGCAGTAGAAAATTCTGAGAACTTTTTTCTTCTTGCAACATTTGCTGACTTGTTTGCCTGTGCTATCTTTCTGTTTAGTAAAAACATCTTGTTTGAAGTGAGTTTATCTTTTGCTCTAAGTCATAAAACCCCCTTCTAACTAATATACTCTTTGCCTGTTTAGTTATCCAGTAAGACTGGCTCAACAATTCTTTTCTTCTATATTAACACTTGCTTCTATCTCCATTCTTCATTCAGATTCTACGTTCAAAAACCTTTCTGCTAAGCACACCCATCTGTGAGACTTTCTTGCCAAACTCTGATGCTTCCCAGCAGCTGTGGAGAGCTCACCTGGTGCAGCAGCCTCTTGAGGCGGAGGAGCTGTGTTTTGACGGCGGTGCAGTCCTGCACCATGTGCCGCAGGGTCATCTCGTCCAGCATCACCGTGTTCTCCGCCAGCGCCCGCGGCGCCGCGCAGCCGCCGCCCGCCCCGCAGCTCTCCAGCACACCCACGCCAGGCTCCAGGTAGCTTGAACCCCTAAAAACCCAAAACAAACACACAGAGGTGACAAACTGGAGCTACACAGCGGTTGGTAAAAAGGAAAGTTATGCAATGTGGGCTATACTTACGTATTGTGGCACACAGCAGAAAATAAATTAATAAATCAGAAAATGTCAATGCTATTTCACTAAAATACAGAGTTTTCCTTTCCACTCCCAGAGTCCACTCAGACTATAAAGCACAGTGCCCTAAAACCAGTTACTTCAGCAGAATTTCTATAAACTGTCATTCAACCCTTTAAGGACTAAAAAGTTACATTGACTTTACCAAAAAATTAAACTGCAAAAAGCTGCTCAAAGTTTAGTAAAGTAGTAAAACATTGCAGTGGTTTTCCATGGAACACATAAGCTATTTTAATCAACATGTATAATATTGTATCAACATGAGCAACAAGTACTTGGACTGAAAACAGAAGCATAAGTTTTGAAAAGAATTTGTTACAACCCTCAGTGGTGCTTCCACTCAGACATACTATTCAGAAAATGTTGTACTTGTACTCAGTATCACTTGAGATCCCTTAGTGCCAAAAAGGAATTGCTCACTGGTGCTTTAAATGTTTGTGAGGATATAGAAAAGTGCTTTACCTGTTCAAATCATTTTTACCATGGATATAATGGTCAGTATGGCCAAGATGATAGTGCTCCTGTGTATTCCATCGCTGTTGTGGTGCTCTTTTCCAGAATCCCTCTTGATGCTGTCTCGCATTTCTGTCTTGTCTCTCATAGCGGCTCATATTTTCACATTCCTCTACAGAGAGCATAATGGTAAAAAAAAATCATAAGACTTGTTCCCAGGACATTGCAAATAAAATATTAACTATGTGCTGGTAACAGATGAAGTGTAAAGTCTGTGGGGCTTGTTTTGGTTTTTGTTAACTGATCCAAAACAGTATGCATTTTACAAGTGTCAAGTGGACTTCTGCAACAATGTCACATTTTTATTAAAACATAAACTTGTTACAAGAAAAAGAGCAACCTGTAGCAGAAACTGAAGAATCCAGCTTTAACAGTATTTCCACTCTTGACAGAAAATCATTTGAAGTAGGTAGAGATTATAGAAGAAAATAAATTTAAAAAATAACAATTTCTAGTCTCTCTTACTGATGGTATCTCCAGGCCTTTAACAAGTTCTAACAATGCACAAACACAGAAAGGCAACATTGCGAAAAAAGGCCAGGATTGCATTGCAAGAACAGCTTCATTACTTAAAATACAGATATACCTCCTTCTATTCACATGGCTTGGTTTTCAGATTCAGAGACATTAAATCTGTATTTAACTGGACAGCCAGCATGATTTAAAACAAGGAAACCAAACAAGCTCTTTAAAACACCAACTTCTGCAAAGCCACAGGAATTCCACAAACGTCTTAAGGGAACAAACGCTAAATTTGGCAACAGCCCGGAAACGACTGAGAGAAAGCCAAAACAACTTCTACCCAGGAGTCAGACCCGGCAAAAACAGTCCTAAAGTGCTATTGTGCCACCACACCTGGCCCTTCACTTACCCAAGGAGCTTTCCCTCACATTGTCAGTGCTTTCCTGGCAGCAGCTGCACGCAGGGGAGCAGCGTTTGCCCCCCGAGCCCTGCTGCGCACGCGGCTCCGAACGGGCCCTGCTTCCCGCTGGGTTCCCAGCCTGCGTGGGGCTGCGAGCCAGCCCGGCGTCACCCTGTGATTTACACGGCCCTCCTCACTCCCTGCATGCTTGTGCAGCTACCACTGCTGCTAAAAATAGTGGCCAAGCAGCATCCCAGGCTCCAAAGTGAAACCAGGAGAGTTTCTGAGGACCTGGAAAGTCTTAAAAGGCTGTTGTCAGTGAAGTCACACATAATTATGGAAAAAGTGTTGGCAAAAAGTGCTGTCAAACATTACTAGAACAAGTACTCACACCTCCAGTTTAGTTTTTATCACCTAGCAAATAACCAAAAAATTGCATAATAAAATAAACTTATTCACCTTAACTAACAACATTTATTTTCCTTTAGCAGTGTCTTTCTACAGCTCCTAACATATGAAAATTAATAACAAAATAAGCGCTCAGTAAGTTTACAAGCAATTATGATTTTCAGCTTAGGAAAAGTAAATACTGAGACACTGAGTAAAGACAGGTGGAGATTAACCAAGAAGTTGTTTTGCTTTTTGAAGTGGTCATGTTTACATAAGGGAAAACCTGGAGGTGGCTTTTGAATTCTTATTTTCAGATCCTCTTTGCTGAAAATACAGAATTTTCAAGATAAGAAGCAGAGATACCCTATTTATGCCAGGCTAATTTTACAGGGAAACCCAACCTCTAAAAAAATGTCAAAAGTGGCAGTAATTAGCTTTTAATGTTTTTGTGGTAAACATTTACCTTTATAAACATGCCCTTCTAGCAGTTTTCAAATTAATAATTTGTAATGGAATTACTGATGCAAATGCAGTGTGTGTTTCATATAAACAAGGAAACTTAGGAGAAACTGATCTACCCTTTAAAATTGTTTCTTAGTTTTTCCCCAACAGAATTAAATTACTCCCACTGAAAGAATATGCCTTAGGCTTGCATTGTTACCCATTCTGGAAAATGAGTAAAAAAGTAAAAATCTCCTACCTGTCAGGGTTGAAAAGTTGCATACTTGCAATGTTCTCAATCATTTCACACAAGCACTTTGAACAACTCATTCTGAGATTTATAAGATTATGTACTGCACTTCACACGTGCACAACATTAGAATACAATTTGTCACCATCATCATAGATGGAAAACTCTGCTTTATTTATTGCAAATTTGGCTTCATATCTAATATACACACAGGAGTCTTCATCCAGATAACTCAGAGGTGCTCTCAACAACCCCTGAATTTACTTCAGCAAGCAGGTGAATGTTACACAAAATAAGTAAAGCCCTCTTCCTTTCAGGGCCTGTTTGCACTGGGTAGGGCCTGACAGTGCTCCACATTCAGTGTTTCTGTATTTGAAGACAGACTGCCCTCCACTGAACTTGCAGGTAAAACTAATACCCATATTCACATAGCAACAGCTCATAATAACAAGGGTACTCATCAGTCCCGTGAGTAGCTCAAGAATAAACAAAGCCTCAAACCTTTCCAGTCTGAGATTTGGGAAAGTGCAGCCATAATTTTCTTTACCAAGTTCATTGTATTCTGAATTTGTCCTATTTCAGGGGCATCTAGGTACCTCTACCTTCTCTGTGAAAAGTCTGCCAGCACCCTCACTGAACACAAGAGTGCATAAAATACAATTTGAAAACATAGATCTTAAATTTTACATCTTCTGCTATCCTGAAGTGTATGTATATCTATTAGGAGATATTGTCATTTTGTAGAAGAAAACAATTATTTATCTCAAAGAATTACCCTGTCATTCACCAAAGCTAAAAAAAATAAAATACTGTCCCAGCATTTTCAAATATAGCTGAATGATGAGACTGAAGGGCTAACCTAAAAATTTGAAATTTATTCTATAGAAATAATCCTAAGGAAAAAAACAGTATGAAACAAGGTTGCATTTTTATTCAAGGTAGTACACTTCTATATTCAGAATTTTTCAAATATAAGAGTTGTATTTGGGAAAACAGAAATATCTCCCTTCCTGTATTTCACAAAAGAAAGAGTTGCTACTTTAAAAAAAACACCCCAACTTGAAGAGTGCATTAACTTATTAAGCCAAGAGTCAGAAGAAAGCAAGTCAAAAGTCTCTTAAGGCCATGATCCAGTTTCACAGTGAGAGTGCCTGGCTGCCTTACTCACCTTTGTCACGAGGTGGGTCCTCAGGCAGGTCCACATCAAGCATGAGATCATCATCTTCAAGATCACATGAATCAAGATTATTCAAGATATCCTGCAAGAAAGGAAAAGTGAGATATAGCTGGTTCCACAATACTTCATACACCCTACTGTCACAAAAAGCTTTGTTACACTTTTATTGTGCACACATTCAATGTTACCAGCAGCCTCCTCCCCTCAGGGAAGATCAGCCCTATTTGAGACCATCTATACAAAGAACAATCATCACACCTCTGCTAATACAACACAGTAACAGTGCTAGATGAAACAAAGATGTATTAAAACATTTTTCGGCCTGATGCCTATGGAACATTCCAAAGACTTTTTTATTCATTAATATCCTGCTTTCTCAGCAGTTGGGAGCATTTTGAAACTCAACAACTTTGTTTACTTGGAATTCAAAATCAGCTTTGTGAAGAGATGATGTTAATTCCTCTTATTTCAGCTCTCATATTATCACAAAATCATTGAAAGGAAGTGAGAGAAACCTATGTTATCTTGACTTTTTGGGACAACAAAGATTCAAACATTGTATTATGAGCACCAAACTCTGCTTCTTTTTGCCTTTCAGATTGTGGTTCATATAAAGCTGTTCCTGAAGGGACTAATAAACCATCACATTGCATGAGTATGCTAATGGCACAAGAAAAATGTTATTTAGTGCTAAATGAATTATACATACTAAATATAGCCAGGTATATTAAAGGACTGCAATGAGGGCAAGCCCAGTCAGTGTTTTAAAAACAGAGACTGACCTCTCTTGCTTTAAGAATACCAAGAGGAGGAGGAAGTGAGGAGGTCAGGGCCGTGGAACACCCAGCTCATGGCTCAGTCACACACTGCCAGTGCTGCTGGAAGCCACAGCAGCCTGGGCAGAGAGCCCAGACACCCTTTCACTCCAGCACTCCAAGGAAAATAAACCCATTAACACCAGGTGCCTGTCACACACGGCAGGCCTGAGCAAGCTCCTGAGTCCCAGTCAAAGTCATGCCTTTAAGGCCTGAGACCAGACTCAGGCACCACACATTGGCCTCTTTCCTAACAGCAGAAATACAGATTTTTCTTAGGTTTACTGGCTACTCCTAGACGTGATGCCTGGCACCAATACTGTATAATTTACCAAATATTAAATCAAATAAGTGTTTTATAATTATTTCTCATAGTAAATTGATCATGAACTACTTACATAAATACTGGCATACAAGCTATGAACACACTGCCCAACAATATTCCCTAGCAAAGCCACCACTTTGCTGGCTGTCATTTGTTAGATTTGCTTTGTCACAGATGCACAGGTGAAAAGGAAGAACATTAACAGGCATTTGTCTGAAATGTTGCTCCAGCTGTTCTTCAGCAGCCTTCCTACAGCACTCACAAAGCACTACTGTATTTTATTATAAATGCTGACAAGAGCTAAGTATATTTTAAGATTTTTGGGGGGATTTGGGTTGTGACACAGGACATTAAACATCTTGCATTTCTGCAGGGCAAGTTATTTACTGACTTAGGAGGGAGAGTGTGATATGAAAATAGTTACTATGCACTTTGTAAAACATGAGCAATACAAAAGAAAGATGAATACTTGAGACAAAACCACCTGCTTTTGTCATATTTCAAAGTCCTATCTGAATTGCTTTGTCCACAAATAACATTCTATGCATTTACAACAAAAATCAGGAAAACCCACACAGCAAGACATTGGAAATAATAATAAATCCAACTATGAAAAAGCTTCACAAAAAAATGGAAGCCATTTAAATGAAACATGGATTTAATATTTAGGACAACAAAATGCCTGTATATTTTGGCTAATTTTGCTTCCATTTATTCAGGAACCAGGAGTTTTTAAACTAATGCATATTTTTTCAAACAATTCTGCAAAATACAGGCATGCTTGAGAGGCAATTTCAGTTTGCTAGTTGATAAATTATTTCTATGCCATGCTTTCATCTTCCAAATTAGTGTGAACAAGCATTATTTTTTCCTACTGCAAGAACTTTAATGAGCATGACAAATAAAATGGAAATAGCGGCCACAAACACAAAAAGTGGAAAAGCTTTGCCATCAGTGTGCAAATGCATTTAAAAATGCACAATATAAAAGCACAATCTGCCAGAATTTTCACTAGTAAACCTAGATAAGCCACTTTACTATCTTTGAATGAGAACTTTGGAAGTGTAATGGTGTCATAGAAGGTCAGTATTTGAGATTCCAGACATACTTTCCTGTCAACAGCACTCTTCATTATGCTTCCCTAATTACACATTCTTCACCACACTGAGGAAAGGAAACTCCATGCTACAAAAAAAACCCCCACAACTGCAAATACCAAGACTTTGTAATCACTGGGCCATGTGTGAATGCACTTTGAGCATTTCCCCCTGTGAGCTACTTGGGAAACACAATATACAAGGAGGTGTCAGCAATGTCATCCTGAAATAGCCATAAGATAAAGTACAAGTTTCATCAGCACATTAGTGCATGTAAAAAAATAAAATTTAGATACTCCCACTATTATTCTTTCTACTGCATAAGAAACTGCAGGTAATTACATGGGAATAACATAGTTAATAATGTGTGCTTAACAGCAATTAGCATCATGAAGTGATTCAGGGCAATGAGCTCAAACAGAACAGGAAATAAAGAAATTCTTTCCAAGTGTATCAGCTCCAACCCTAGAGAATATTACATGTTCCAGCAATTATTACAAGTCACAGAAAAAGAATCATCCCATTCTATTTGTATAGGTGAAAAGAGTAATGTGTATTAAAAGGGGTATGATTTTCACAAGGCTGATTCAGCACTAGATTTTCAAGCTGGTACAACCTAGGAAGAGATTGAGTTTGGGACTGTGAAATCCCAGGTCCAGCTACAGTGCTGTCCCCAAGCTCTCTCTCCACAAAGCTTTTCCACTGGACACAGGCAGCAGTGCTTTGCTGGCTTCCTGCAATAGAACAGGGAAAGCAGGAGGTGAGACAGGTCAGCTGTGAGTCCTGCTGTAAGAGCTGAGGAACTCGAGCACCCCAGTGCAGGGAGCCCTCATACTGCACAAGGAGAAGGGAAAAGGCTAAAAGGGCAAGGCACACCACATGTGACATACCACTCTCAGCAAGTTCATTTCCATATTCTGCAAATCCTTTCTGGAGTGGTTGTCCTCAGATGCTGTGTTTTACCACAGGTTCAGCAAGCACACACAACACAACAGCTCACCCACCACAGCTTGGGATTTAACCCAATTTGTTGGAGGCATGGAGCCCAGCAGCCCTTTCTGGAGAGGCATACAACATCAAGACCTCTGCTTTGAAGGCTGGGGAACTCTATGCAGAAGAGCTGCTTTTGCTGATGCAAAACTTCCGACGTCATTATAAAGTTCACCATAATGAACTGGAGTGCAAAATATTCTTCTCAAAAAGTTCAGTTTCCAAAAATTCCTCATGCAACATACATCATAAGCTTTTTCTTAAACTGAAGAGTACTATTTTTCAGTCCACCAACCAATCTGAGTTCAATTTAGCTTAACAGCTGAACCTAGGTAAGAGGTCTGATTCTCAGCTTTCCCACTTCTTGCACTAAGTATTGTAAGATTATAATACAATCACAGTAAAGCACAAAGTGCCCAAAATAGAAGACAGATATATATCTGCATTTTCTCCCTATTTAACATAAAAATGTTGACAGTGAAAGTTTATAACACAATGTATATTACAGTGCAATTAAAAAAAAATGAAGTCAGGCATTGAGGTTAGTGCAGAAATGCAAAGCCTTCAACTAATTTCAGAGAGCATTACCAGAATTGAGAAGAGCCTGAGCTCCAAGTACCTATGCCAGTTTAGGATACTCTGCAGGAAAAGCAATTGCTTTGAGTGAGTGAGCATTAGGAACAACATTTTACCTGTTTCCATAACTCACAATCTCAGACCTCACTTGTTTAGGAAGCAGACAGCTAAGGAAAAATAACTAATTGTTTTTATTACTGATTTAGTGACTTAGGTCTTGCTTTTGATGATGCTGAAAAAAGACCACAGTAGAAGATAAGTGTGAGTAAAGGGAAAGAACTACAGGAGAATCAGGCCAAAAAACTCAAGTGAAGCATTTGAGAGCAGCACCAGCACTGAAACTAAGAAACCATCATTTCAGGTACTTGAGGACTGAAAAAAAGGAAGTGGCTTTTAAAAACAGACAGAAAACAGACTGAGTAAATCAGTCATCTGAAGGGCAGCTAAAGAATAACTGCCAAAGTCAAACACGAGGCAAGGCTGACACAAGAAAAGAAGGAAACCTCCAGGGTCTTTTTCAATGCTATTTTCAGCATTTGACAATATCTGAGATAGAGATAAAAAAAGAAATAGGAAGCCTCCAAAAAGGCAATGTTATATAGGAACTGAACAGAACTCTTAAGTGAAGGCAGAAAACACAGGCAGAGCACATAGTGTACTATAGGGCTGAAGAGAGAAACCCACTGTAAATGAAGGCCTGAAAACAAAGAAAACCACCCAGGGAAGAGGTGGGATAGAACTCTGCAGGTTACCAAAGACAGGATAGGAAAGGACTACACTGTACAAGTCACATTGAAGATAAGTAGGCCAAGCAGCCAAACAAGTACTTTGTAATTTTGTCCATGCTCTGTAACCGAAGGTTGCTGTGGCAACACATGTAACAACAACTTGGTTTGGAAAATCCAAAACATTTTTGGTTTAACTGTTAAGTAGAACGGTCTTAAAGATTTACTGTTCTTGAAAACATTTTTATAGAGACATTGTATGTTCTACTTAGGTACACTGAAGGTATAGAGGGATTCATTATTAGTTTAAATTATTACATGTTGTATCTAAAGCATCTGTACTTGCTGGGGTTTTAATTTTTTTTAAATATATAAAATGAGATGTCAGACTGTGTAAAAAAATCTGAAATTCAGTAACACAATGAAAGAAGAGAAAGAGGAAAACCAGAAATATTAGCCATTCTGTTGAGACTCGACCAATTCATAAGCAACAGCACTTTCAAGCACACAGCCCAAGCAACACCCACTGCCACATGCAGCATTCCTTGACTGCCATCTAGCCTCCAGCAATGAGGAAAGCTGAAAGGGGGAAGCATTGTAACCATCCTTCTATAGAATTCCAGCAAAATTTAAAAAGATTTTCTATTTTTGGGTTTCTATTGGTTGTTTTTGGTTTTTTTTAATAGGCTGGTGCTTTTAAATAGAGAGGTTTCTGTTTACTTTTAAACACAATCACAGAAAGCAGTCAGCAGTGAGCATAAATAGTGACAGAGGAAGAGCAGGGGAGGAGGAGAAGCAGTTCTTCCTACTCACTGCTTCCAGTCTGTTTGCACAAAAAGGCTACCAACACCAGAGGTTCAGCATTGCTTTTACAGTTTATCTAACCAACAATGGAGCATTTTACCCTATTAAGCAATGTGTAATTGCTACAGCTACTCTTAACTGGCAGAAATGATTGCGAATGATTGTCATTCCACTGACTTGCACTTGTATTAAATGTATAATGTTTGGTTTAAGGAAAATATAGATGCCTCAAATAATTCCCAGCTGAGAAAGGAACCAAACAACCTCAGAGGAACAGCATGGGCATGGCTGTACCAGGAGCTCAGTTGTTCCCTCTGAGCAAGAGTTTTAATTCTACCCTAAGAGACTTTGGGAGTAACCTGACTATGACACGTTACACAGCATTACTGGGTTCTATTCTTACACAGCCAGCTTAATATAGCTTAATATACTTGTTTCTAATTAAAACCAAAACAATCCTCAAATATCTGCAAGCTACTTTGGGTGATTCTATTTTGACCAATCTCTCCATGAGCTGCTCACAACATGGGAAGTGTTCCCTCACTTCCTGCACTACTGCAGAAGTGTGTTTATGCCACATCATCCTGATGCATTTCCACAGCGTCAGCCAAGGGCACAAAACTCAGAGCCAGCTCACACGTGGACATGCAGAGTTACCAGCTCATACACAAAACATCCCTTACAAGCCTAGGAAATGAACCCAGTGGTAACTTCTACCAGTGTTTGCCCTCATATTTCACACACCACCACAGCAGCTGCCACATTCTCTCCACAGCACAAACCCAAAGGTGTAATTAATGGATGCCACGAACAGAACATGTCAGTAAAAGTGAAGTTGCCTTCCTTGGTTTTTCCAGCCAAAACAGCCTGAGAAGATTTACTGTGTCAGCTCTGAAGGAAGCAGCTCTCAAAGGCATATAAGCTTTCCCAAAGGAAAAAAGGTAATTTGCCATAAAAGGATGTTCACCAAATGTCATGTCTCTCACACCAGCATCACAAGAGGTTTGTGCACTGTAATAAAGTCATATTACCTCCTAATAATGTTTGACAGAAGGGACACTATATAACACAGGACAGACACAAGTGCCATCTCATTAAGTTATTCTGTTTCTCACCACCTCTCCTTGCTGCTACAGTTAAACTAAGAAGTTAAAGACTGGAACAGAGGTAGGACAGTAGATGGTGGCTATTTTCCCTCTAAAATCAGTCTCTAATGTAATGACATTTCCTTCTCTGCCATCAGCAGAAAACTGCCTGCCAGCAAACCCCACCACAGGAATGGCTGAGGAGCTGTCAGAACACACTGAAATGAGTTTGTGCCCTTAGCTCTGTATTGACAAGCAACAATACAGACTGAATTCTTCATAGCAGTTGCAGTTTTCTACTAAAAACTTAACGGTGGAAATATTACTCAAGGATGTTCCCCCATTACTTCAGTATATTCACAAATATTACCTGTTCATAATGAAGATTAAAGACAAAAAGATGACACTGATTTTGAGGCTTTGAAATCAGAACCAAGCCGTCTAGTGGTTTTCCAAACATACATTTTTAGGCATAGGCTTCTTAGAAATTAAGAAGGTAAAAAACAATTGCCACAGATTTCTGTACTTATATTATTGGAAAAATGAAAACTATGAAGTTAGAACAGTACAATTTAAGTAAATCTGAATAATTTTTATCAGATTCTGGAACATGACATGAAGATATTGTAACAAAATAACCTGGAACTTAGACATGAATTTAGGAGCCTAAACAGAGGTTACCAACTACAGCAACTTCCAATAGGCAGCTTCCAATGAAAAACAGCTGTCAAGGCTGACATGTGTATTAGAATCCAATCCCACAATCACTATATATATATATATATACACACACACACACACACACACACCTGAGCAGGAAGTTTGATCACAGAAATGGCAGCTTCCCAGACAATGTATTTCCAATAAATGTTTCCGTATCCCAAGTAATAAATTCACACATTGTTTGCCATTCTCTAGAATGCATCAGTAAAAGCTAAAACCTCATGTGCTACTGTGATATCTCTTGCCAAGAGATAAGATTGGCCTAACCCAAAAGCCAGGCTTTCAGGTAAAGGAGGGTGAAGGACCAACAAATTCAATCTGTCAGCTACTTCAAAATCCAAATCACCCCAACATAAGTATATAACAAGATTTCCTAAGACTAGAACAATTACACTTCATTAAATAATTATACCACAAGAATAATGCCTTCTCTCTCTATCCAACTTCACAAACCTCACTAGAGTATTGAGCATCTTATAGTGTCATCAGTTCTCACTGTATCACATTCACTAGCAAAAAAAAAATTTAAAAATCTCTAACCATATACAAAACTGGAAGTGTGTATTTATTAATGCCATAATGAATTTTAGTCAAAATGCACTGACTGAGGTGAAATCATCCTTTGCTTTCAGGTACAGAACAAACTCAGACACTTCTTAAAGAAGTGCTAAACTGAAGTACACAAATTACTTTCAGGAAGCATCATGGAAGCACAAAATGCAATTAATTCTCTTTATTAACTTTACCTTTTGTATTCTAAGAGAGGAGGAAATGCATTAAGTCAACACTGTTCATTTGAGTACAGCCTGTCAAGAAATATTTTAATGCTCTTCTCTGCTTTGAGTAAGACCTTCGTTGTTCTTTGAAAGACGTAAGGAGAAAAAAGAACTGAATTTCAACCGGCTCATTAGATGAAAGGCTTTTAATGTGTGCTTCTTGTACCTAGCTTGCACCTGAAGGACTCATTTAATGACTACTCTTTTAGAAAGTTCTAGCAAAAAAAGAAAAGTTTGTGTTGAGAAAAGATTACATACTTTTTACATAGTCTTAAGCTTACTTGCACTTTTATTTTCATTATAGCTGTAACCAAACATCACAAAGTTTATAAAGCCCAGCTTCTCATAGAACAAGAATTAGTATTTTGGCATTAACCTCCCAAAAAGAAAGTTCAGCTAAAGAAAGGAAGATGGGTAGAAGGCAATATCAAGAAAGTATAATAAATGGAGATAAATAAAATAAAATAATAAAGGAAATAAATGTATTAGAACTACACACATTACAAGTCTGAATTCATGTTAATAAATTACTCATTCAAGAAATCAGACTGGCAATTTAAACCTTACTACAGAGTCATTTTGAGAAGTGAATTATTTAAAAAATTAAGGTAATCAGCACTAAATTACTTGTAAATAATTACTGAAATAAATTAATAACTGAACTAAACAACTCTATTTTAGCAAGTTCATTTTCTACTAAGAAGTAGAGCATATTCCACTGAGCACCAATGCTTCAGGAACCAGAAAGCATTTTGCCCAGTCTCAAAAACTAATTCAGAATTGCCCTTGCCCAAGTTACAGTCACAAAGGGGAAAAAATATAACAAAGAACAACAACAAAAATCTTACAAGATTTCAAAAAATTGCCTGGAAGAGAAATGGAAGAGAAAAATATAACTATTTTATACTGTGGCTAAAATTCTGGCCATGTGTCAAACTGATTCATTCCAGTGAGATCCAGATTTCATCCCAAGAGCAATTAAATTCTCAGCAAAGCAGTTAAAACCCATCTGTCTCCTCAAGCCAGATTTCAATTATTATTCCATAATCCTATGCCTTATAATTACATTGATGTTCACTCTGCACATACCCAAAAATACTGGCTTTATTTACTTCAGGAAAAATGAACCCAGTGCAAAGATTCACATTGCTACTGGAGCCTACAGGAAAAAGAGTCAATCTGACAGTACAGGGAACACTCTGAAAGCTTCCTGTCCAAACCTATTGGCCCAAATGAAATTGCTTGAAAAGAAATGAAAAAAAAACCCCAAATCACATTGCAAAAACCTCTCTCGAGAATATTACAGAAAGGAGCCAACATTATTGGAATGCTTTCAGTTTCAAGTTTTACTTCTTGCAGACTTTGAGCACTAGAATATTGTAGCAGCTTTATAACAAGCAGATACCTCAGAACAAGTGCAGCTGTACTACCTATCCTTCTCAATGTAAATCAGGACTTGCACTTGCCAAAAACATTCAAAGCTTCACTCTGAACAAACACACATTAAAGCTTCTGTTTCTCATGCGTCTACTTAATGTGCTGGAGATGAGAAAACACCTCAAACCTTGCTACAGCAAGAGAGGGCAAGCAAAGGAGCCATGAGACTCCAGTCAGGATGCCTGTTTGAGAACACATTGCTTACACGTATGGTGAACAGTATTTTCAGACAAAAATTAACAAAAACAAAAATTAATGGAAACAAAAATCTAGCAAAAGTAAACTGCAACCAGGAGTTGTACCTGGCACTGCTGAGCAGCTTTCTGCCATGAAGCAGCAAAGGAACTAGGCACTGCTGTCAGTGACTAAAACCCAGGACAGGAGCAAACAGCACAGCTAAAATCAAGTGAGAGCACCTATGGATAAATACTGCCCTTCCTGCTAAGCTACAGAGCCATCAACTGCTCAGCTAAGCATCAGTCTGCTCACACAGCACTCAACTTGGTGCTCAGCAGCAAAGACAAGCTGTTGAAAAACCTTAAAGGGCACCCACAAAATCAGTGCTTAGAAATTTAAAACCAGTCCAGCACAAGAAAGTTATCCAAAACAACCAAAATTTCCATTCAGAAGTGGAAATAAAACAACAACAGGGATAGTGGAATTAGTTACTTTCTGTTATGCAATTAGACAATAAAAATATTTTCATCCTTCCAAAAAATCCCACACATTCCTAACAAGCCCTAAGTCCTCCCTGTGATATTCTTTAGATTTGTATGATTCTTAAACCTCCAACACTGGATTACACACTTTCTCTGCAGCTGCTCACTCAGTTAGTAAAAAACAGGAGGACTGTACTAAAAGAGGCCAAATTTTCTTTTATTCTTCATCCCCATGTCTTTAAAATCAAGATGCACTGAGAATAGCAAAGATATTGGCTTTTCTTCTCCCCAGAAAGGAACAATGAGCTTGAGAGGCCAGCAAGCTCCTGCTGTTGCCTTCCTATGCTGGTTCTCATTTCAGAAGCCCAGTTAAAATCCCCTTTGCAAAAGCTGCCCTCCCAAAGATGGTCCAAACACTCCTGAACTACTATCACCCTAGTGGGGGCTGCACTGCCATCTATGGAAAAGCTTAGGAAAAGCATTTAGCATCTAGTGTTCGTTGATACTAAGAAGGATACAGCTTAAAAGACTACCAAAACAACAGTGGGATGGAAATGAGGAAGAAAAAAGCAAATTGTGCAGTAAACATGACCAATTACTCAGCACACAGTTCCCTGAACTGTCACTCAGCCACACTGCTTCTACTCACCCAGCCTGGTGCCACAGGAACTCCAGAACTACTGCCTTGGTGACTGCCCTGGAAATACTAAACCCAAAGGGCAGGCTGGCTGGCATTAGTCCAAGCACTCCAAATTCTTAAATCTGACTCTCATCAATTGGATTTTGACACACAGATATGAACTGCTTTCAACTCACCACACTAGAGGATAGAAACTGCATAATTTGATCACATATCTGCCAGCAATCAAAACATCTGACGTGTTGACTAATCACAATAATTATTCTCAATGCCTTCACTTTTTTGTCTTTCTACTCCCTGCTTGCAGAGAAAAGGAAAAACATGGAAGAAAAGCTTACAGTAACCTACTCAAGAGTACTATTTTTCAGAAAGAATGAAAAACTGCATCAGAAATTCTTCTGCATCTTCAGATTAGAAAAGATCACTGTTTAATCTTTAGACTAAAGATATCAAATATATCATAATTTCTACCAAAACCAACAACTACAGGGAAAAAAAAAACACTACTAAGAGTCAATTCAACACTTCAGAGCTCCATTTTTCCCCCTAAAAATCCAAGCTACTGTAAATACATTTCTGCCTTGCAAAAATAAAAGGTGCTATTGATGCTTTTTTCATTCAGATAAATGTCACAGTACAGCAGTAAGCACTGAATTCAGGAAAAGCAGTAGCAGGATAAAAAATCAAAATGGGTAGCAACAATACATGATCTTCTAGATTCAACATCAAGTCTTAAAATCTCCTTTCTCCACTTCCTCAAAAACTAGTAAATACATTCTTCCATTCTTAAGCCCTCTCTAAAAACTGTTTACTTTCAATAAACAAAGAAATAATCCAAAATAGTGAACAAGAATATCAAAGGCTCCTAATGTACCTCTCATCTGCTTACAACAGCTTCTGTCAATCAGCTCATTGATTCAGTAGGAACTCATACCCATGCACAAATTAATTCACAGGGGCTACATGTATCAAAACCTAGATATATACTCTGAAAGCACAGTAGAAGTGTCTTCCATTTGTTTGTTACTTTTCAGTGTATGTAATAAAATATCTATGTTTAAAACTTACCAAGGACAAAGTTTAAAAACTTCCCTCTTTTCTTGGCACATGCATTCATGTGTCTGCAACAAGGGTATTTGTCTTTGCAGTGGCCTCCATGAAACTTTTCCCTGTAAACACCAATAAAGCTACAAAACTCACACTACAAAAATCCCTAACAGCTTCTCCAAGCTGGCCACAATTGCCACAAAAATTGTTAACACAAAATTAACCACAAAATTTAACCACTGCTAAACTCTTTCAAGCACTAGATCCCAACATCATAATTTAAGACAGAGAGCAAACAATACCACAAGCAGCTGAAAATATATCAGGAATTGATATTAAGTTACACACAAAGAATGTAATTACCTATCTGTGCCCAAGTCTGAAAGTGGTATTTACATTACTGAATTGGCAGTGGTGACACAGTACCCAACACGCCTGAAACTCACGAAGCATGACACATCAATTAAACCAAACTGGTTTTGTCAAATGCTCTGATTGTTAGCATCATGTTAATAAAATCCAAGTTGCTTGATTCAGAAGTCTGTGCAGATAAAAAAGTATAAACAAGGGCAGATAGACAGAATTTTCTTCAGGCCCACTAAAAGTACAAGGTTGGCTCCCTGATTTCAGATGGGGGATCACCACATAGCAAAAACTCTCCATCCACCCTCCTCATACTTCATGATGCTTCTTGCACATCAGTTTGAGTTCAGCAGCAAGAAAAAGGTTGTGCTGCATTTGTGTATCCCACTGGAGATGCACAAAGAGCCCTGCTACAGTGAGCTACAGCCAGGTCTCCACCTCAAAGATGCTATGACCGACTGAAGAGAGAAATTAAATGTCGGCTTCAGCTCACAAGGGCCCTATGAGCACAGAACAACAAATGCAAGAAGCCACAGAGGCAACAGCTATTTTCTGGCTTTTTTACTCCTATCTTTAGAGATTGCTAGAAGGTGTTGAACCTATACTTTGCAGAAATCAAATTCCTTTACTCTTTGTGAGCACTGCTGTGAGACTGCATAAGGAAGGACCTGTTTTGTCCTGACTTTAGAATAAGGAAAGAAAAAATGTGTGCAAACAGCCTGATCAAGGCCACTTGGTCCAGAAACAATTATAGCTTTTTTTTAAAAAAATAACTAGTATTAAAAAATATACTTAATAAGCAATAAACTCAACACATTGTAATAATTCAAGTTATGAATACAGATACATACTATGCTGTTCATTTCTGACGAGTCGTAACTTCCACAGGGATGGACACTTCCTATAGGTTCCAGCCCTTCTTCATCCCACATGTATGTGCCATCAGAGCTGTCAGATGGAGAAAGCTCAAAGGAGGAGCCAGCTCTGTAGTTCATCTCTGAAGAGATGACATTCTCAGTAGTGTGTTTTGTGCTTTCACTGTTGTCATCCACTGCTTAAAGAGAACAGCATCAGTTAAGATTACCAAAACAATCCAATAATCAAAAAATAAACATTAAAATGCCTGTTACTGGTGTGCTACCTTTGCTGGAGCTGTACTGTAACAGAAATACCTGAAAGCTTTCTACAGTATTGTTCCCTGATCCAAGAAGGGGGAAAAGCTTAAGCTGGTTTGGCAGCTACAAGCAAGGAATCTTCCAACCTACATCATTGCTAACCTTTTACACTGCCCTAATTCACCCACTGTGGAAGCTATTTTCTAGAAATCTGCATCTCTTTAACATATTAGAAGGTGGGTCCAAAAATACATCCTTTGGATCCAGTCTTGCAATTGCAACATCCCTCAAACAAGCTTTTATCATGAGAAGCCCATCAAAGATTTGAAAATGTGACTTTCAAAAGTATATTCTTGTGTCTTCAACTAATTTTTAAAGAATTAATATGCATCAGAAAAAACAAAAAAAGACCCAGTAACAATCTTGTTTATAACTGAGCTAATTCAATTACACATCCTACACTTATTTCCACTACTTAGAAGCAGTTACAGCTGTTCTCTACCTACAGAGGTGGAGGGAGCATGAGGTGAAATTTTCTTAAAATATCACCAACCCAGAAAATGAATGGCATAGCAAGGATACAAGGAATCCCTCAACCACAACACAAATGTGTTCAAAGGAGGTCAGCTTCATTTTTATCACAAAGAGCTCCTCAAAGTAATGCTTGGGAAAAAACTATAATGCAGAAAAGGCAGAAGCAAACACATATGTCAGCATAGAGCAGTTCCATTCTGAAACAAATCATAAGCAATGAGCAATTACATTAAATAACTTAATTACCATTACAGAATTTTGATTTAGCATTTAAAATTTCAAACAGAACATAAAAATGTATTTACCAGACACATTTATATCAAGCCAGTCATCAGCATTACAGTGAGATCCTCCACCTTCCTTGAGAGACGTGAAGGGCTCGATGGACGTTCTGCCCCCATGCTCTAATTCCTGAAGGCAGCTCTCCTTCTGCTGGATTTGTACAGTTCTGTTTGCCTCTTCTATATCTATGAAATCGTCACTGAAGTCTTCACTCAAATCGTTTTTCTCAGAGGACGACAAAGAAGATATCGATATTTCATCTCCATCATCGCTCATGCACATCACTTTTGACCCATGTTTTCCCAGACTTTCATGCAGGGCCTCCCCAGGTTCTGTTCTTTGAGCCCTGCTCTCCAGAATGCTGTTTTTATCAACGGCTCTGTTGATGTTTGCTGAGATCTCTGCACTCTCCACCAGGCACGCGTCCGGAATCGCGCTTTTGCTGCCATCCACAACGGCATTCCCAGCAAAGCGCTGCCTGGTTGGCTTCAGCAGAGAAGGCCGACTTAATCTGTATCCATAGGAAGGTGCTGACCCAGATCCATTTGACAGTGGGG
Source organism: Molothrus aeneus (assembly GCF_037042795.1). NCBI lineage: Eukaryota > Metazoa > Chordata > Aves > Passeriformes > Icteridae > Molothrus > Molothrus aeneus. The sequence goes on from NC_089653.1 coordinate 17,075,006, forward strand.
GTTTCTTGGAACAGGGAGCTGACACAGCCGAGTACGGTCTGGTAAATCCATACTTCAGTGGCTCGTTTCCATTGGGTACATCCAACTGACACGCGTTCCTTGACAGCAGAGCAGACCTCTGAGACGTCCTGGCAGCGAGATTTTGACTATGATAAGGCCTTGTAAGATCCACAGCTTTGTTAAAGGAATGTGACCTGGTTAGAGATGCAGTGGGAAGGAAAGAATTCTGAACGGAATGTGAGAAACTTTGTGATCTTACCATTTTGTCACAGGAAAAAGCCTTGCTGGCATTGTCTGTAGATTGTGCCAGGCTTTCTCCTGAACTTGTCCTTGTGGCACCAGAATTAGCTCTAGGTCTCTGCAAACCTACCACCGGCCGATTTCCATAAAATCCATTTAAATTTGATCTTGGAGCATTGAGTCCAGAGTATGTCCTTCCTGACAGGGTACCTTTGGTGAATTTAGCTGAACTAGAGAGTCCAGGTATAGACTTTGGATTTAATTCCTCAGTAGAAGATACAAACATATTGGTTTGCTTTGCAGCTTTTGACACAACTGAAGCAGTACTGTTCAAACCCACCCTGAGCTCATCATTGCCCAATGCTCCTTGAGATTGAGGGTACTTCTCAGAATCAATTAATTTTTCATTAGAGTTGCGTCTGGTGTTGGCTTCTCTCCCATCCTGATCGTTAAGCTGATATTTATTTGATTTTTTCCAGCTGAAAGCAAAGGAAGACATTCCAACAGTGCCATTGTGCTTGTTGAAATTTTTGCCACCATTACTCCCTGCTAAGTTCACGGCCGTCCCGTTTGGCATCGGTTGCAAAACAGCCCCCAAAGTTTTCATTCCATATTTCGGTAGCCTGGAAACCAAGGATGTCCTGTTTTGATTTCTTTCTTCCATGAGCTATTGGGTACATTGGTCCTTAAAGGGTGCTTGAATCTAAGAAAGGAAAATAAAACAACATTAAACCTGAATCAACCACACATTAAACACAGTTTTCTACACATTTGCAGCTATACACTTCCTAGATTTCTGTGCCTAACTCCACTATGCTGATAAAAAGTAACCCAGACATTTTGTGAACTCCAGATTTCAAGCAGTTATCTGGCAGTAATATGTTCTTCAGATGACAGGTCCCTCCCCCAACTTTCATTCTCAACATAAACCATCTCTTGTTTTGTTTTCCTTTTGTAATCAATAAAATATACTTCAGAAGAGGTTGGATGATTTTTTCTTGGATTTTTTTTACCCATTCTCAGCAACAAACTGAGCTTTCAACTGTTACAATTATTAAGTCATAAACTTAAGATTTAGTCTTTTTAAAAAGCCACAAATATAACATAGCAAAAACCTGTGGTCAACAACACAAACCTGCAAAAAACAATAATGTAAAATCTGACTAAAAGCAAATTTTTTGAGATTATTTTCTGTTTCCCCAATGCCTAAAACACGGGAAATAACTACTCATCATCCATCTCACAACATTTTTTCTTCCCAGACCTTATGGATCTCCCCAAATCAAGATTCACATTCCTAGTCATTGTTTTCTCTTGGTATGGAGACTGTAGTCTATTTTTGAAATCATCTTATTCACACATAAACCTGAGGTACAGTGCAACAGTTGCATAAGGTCAGCGTTAGTAAGTGAATTCAAAAGTTCTACTTATTCAAAGGACACAGAATATCTTGTGTAACCACAGCAAGCATTACCCTAAAGTGACTCACTCCCCAAGCTGCAAGGCTCACTAAGAAACATTTAAATTCTTAGTGATACAGTTGAAGATAAAATCAAAGATAAGATCGAAGTGGCATTAAATTCATGCAAACTGCAATACCCTGAGGATTTGTCAGGGAATAGGATGCCCCAGAGCAGTACTTCTGGAAGCAGATCTACATTACAAAGATAGAAAGAGAAAGGTACTGCAGACAGGGCATTTCGGGGCTCCTAACTTGTTAGAACACCAGAATCCACATTCTGCAACTGGTGTGTGCACTTCCATTTCAAAATACACAAACCCTGACTTTTCAAAGACTCAGTGAATTCTTGCACAGCAGAGACACTGCCCTCACCCAGGTGTGCAAAGAAGGACACAAGTATTTTCTCCCTGGGACAAGCAGAACATCTCATTCACCAGGTATGACACCTGCCTGCATGTGGATTGAAGTGTCTAATGTTAGACTTCTTGCCTACCTGCATACCTTGCACAGGAAAATAATATCATCAGGCTTTATTAGCAACATCAAAGATCTTTACTTCATGTCAACTACATGCAATAAGGTACACCTTTTTTTTTAATAACTCTATGAATAAAAAATGGCCTTTAATATGCTGATGAATTCATTCCCAGCAAGCATCACAGTGCAGATCCCTCAGAAGATAACCTAACTCTAAAGAAAAGGCAAGTCTTGTGAAGAAATCTTCCAAACTGAAAAAGTTAAATTAGAAAGCTGCTAATTTAACTTGCATGCTTTATGGATAATTCCCTTTTCACATCTGTCTACCATCTCTTAGGTGACTGCAAAATTTAAATGAGGCCATTTAATTAGATTACTTTAATCCTCCACCAAGTGCTGCAAATTAAACTTGAAAAGGAGACCTCGTAGTTCTCTAGGAAGGGCTCTTGCTCATTTATCCTTGATTAGGAAAAGACAACACATTATCTTCAACAAAACCATACTGATAGCCCAGAACACTTCTGATAATTAAATTAAAAAACAAACAATACTTCTCTGTATTTTATTAGCTATGTAACTGTAACTACTGTGCCACTTCCTGAACTCCAAATGTTTCATTTGTTTCATTGAAACACAATGTCATCAAAAAAAACCCACTAAAACTTAACAGCACCATGTCTGGCAGATGTTTTCCAGAAAATGGGGAATTTTCTTATTAAGTTCTCTAAAACTTCCTTACTCTTTAGCTATGTTTACTAGGACAGATTAAACCAGCCTCACAATTAAACTCCCTTACCAAGCAGCACTGTTACCACTTAGAGTAAGATTTCTGCATCCCAGAAGATTCAAGTTCAATACAATTTAAATTGCAGCCTACTGTACTATAAAGAAATTCAAAGTATTTTTAGACTTAAGTAATCTATGGATTTTTAAAAAACTGACATTTGGGCAAACAAGTTTTATATTCTTTGCTTTGGGAAATACATTATCTAGTGCACACAAGCCTAACCAGGAATTAAGCTAATTATAAAGAGCCTAGCCTTAAATAATGATCCAGGGAAAAGGAGTTAAAATCCACAGACCCCCTCTGAAGTATAATCTGAATTAACTGAAAAGCTGCTACATCCTTACCTTCAAGGATATTCAAGATCCTGGTGATAAGCAAAAGGATATTAATTCTCACCCTCCTTGGTACCTCCTCTGTAGGATTATTTACACCTCAATAAAATCCTGCACTCTTAGTTTTAACTGGCAAGCACAATATTCACTGTAATTTCATTCACAGTTTGTTTCAGCACCACCAGGAAGACAGTTTCCTATACATTAGCTTCTCAGCAAAGTCCAGCTTTGCACCTGAGACTCTGCCCTACAGAAGAAGACAGCTTAAAGATTCACACATTTGAAAATGTATTCATACATTTTAAAATCCTGCAATCCATAGGATCCCTGCCACCAGGAAGATAACAGCATTTTCCAGTTCCAGATTCCTGAATGGGACTGAATTCCCCTCCTCTTGTCACAGCAGTGTGGAATACCCAGCTGAGGGATGGAACACATGTGACAGGCTGGTGACAGGCCAGAGAAATTCCCCTTGCAGTCCTACTGCCATGGCAGCAGTTTCAGATCTGTGTTTCACTCACAGGAATTGAAGTGCACATATATTTCAGCTGTGCCCTGTGCACAGCTTATAAAACCACCTCTTACACCTCTGGGTTATTAAAAATGCATTACATCAGTTATGTGAAAATATCTTATTTCCACCAATGTAGGGAGGCACTGAATGTCATCAGGGAAAAGTATGGGAGGTCCTTGCAACAGAAACAGCAAAAGGTTTCTTTAGCACTCACTTAAGAACATTCCAAGATGGGCAGCATGACTGCAAGTCAATTTTCAGCTTTAAAAGGACCATGGGAGCTTACTAGAATGGAAGAAACTGGCAAGAGATCCAGCTGGCAAACACCTGCTCTGAGCATGACAAGCCCTGGGGAATTCAAGATCGTGAATCCTGAGGAAATCATGCATGCTGTATGAACTAAAATGAATCAGAATGCAACCAGAAATTCTGATGGCTTCAAGATTGAACTTTGAGTATTTACAACTTTTTGTGTTGTTTACTCTGCACAGAGTGGTTTCAGTTCAGTCCAAAGTGCCACTTTCACTCCAAGATCCAGTAAGATTTATCAGCTCTGTAGTAAAAACCTCCAAGCCTGCTTTCCTTCTCCTGTCTTCCATTTCTCCAAAACACCTGTTCTTGATTCAATTCCCAATGTTTTATGAAGACATCTCTGAATTCAGCCACTCTCCTTTTCCTATGTCCAAACTGCAGAGATTAACACCAGCTTCCCTGACACTGGCTTCTGAAGGTACCATAGCCAGGAAGCACAGCAAGAAATTCCAAGACTGTAAGGGCTTCTTGTTCCATTTCTCTGAAATTGCCTTGCTTTTCTGTGTCCCAAATTGTGAGATTCTGTTTTCAGGTCTCAATGCAGCTTAGAGACACGCCCTTTTCTGTTTTTCAGCCCTAACACTAACGAGGTTCTACCCACTTTGAAGGGCTGATCCAGCAAACACCAACCAACCAGTTACCCAAGCTGCTCTTGTGCTCAATTTCCTGTCAAAATACACTAGGTCAAAGAACAGGAGCAGAACATGATAATGAATAAAGGGAGAAGGAAGCAAGAAATGCATCATAAAGAGTTTCAGTATTTTTAACATTAAGCAGCCTTTTTGGTCAATAAAGCAGAAAATGTGACATCCCTTGTCAACTCTAAAAGCATTCTTGCTATTCATCAGAATTCTTAATGTTTGATAAGGCAAGAGGACATAAGCACTTACTGGAGAAAAAGAAATTGGGAAATGCAGCTCTATTTTGTAGAAGAAAGCTACCACAATACTTCCAGAATCAAAAACTCCCTCTGCATCCCTCAGGGCCACACTGTCAGTTCACTGTGCCATTAATGCTGTTTACATGGAGCATCAGGCACCTCAAAGAAGCAAAAAAGGGCCAAGTGTTATCTGCCCAGACAAGGATACTTTGTAATTGTTGTCCACTTGTGCTTTTCATAATAGTCAAACAGAAACTATGCATTTTAAACTCCAAATTTTTACACCAAACCTAACCAAAACATTGAAACAAAACAGGGTACGAGTTATCAGAAGCCCCTTTAGATTTTATGGAAAAAAAGTCATGCAAATTTTATCTACAAGAAAAACTTTTGATAAAAATCTGTTTCTCAAACAAGTAAAGTTGCATTGATTTTTGGCATTCTTACACAACTGACAAGGTGGAAGGCAGTCAAGGTCCAGATGTTTAGCCAGCTGCAGCAAGGAACAGCTTCAGCACAAAGAAAAGAAGATGGAAGAGGATACCTGAGGGTACAGACCAATTACTCCCAGTAAAAGGGACTATCAGGGTCTCTTGTAAGGAAGAAGAAAGCCTTGACAGTGCCATTTCAGGTTCCTCATAAGTGTTAATGCAGGTTATTATGGTTTGCTGATAAATGAGACGTGAAGTGCAAGGACAGTTACTCTTTGCTGCCTTAGTGCTGACAGCCTACTGCTGTCAGGGACAGGTCAGCCAGAAATTGGAATAAAGCACTGGAGATGCACAACTCCTCTCTGAACCCGCTCTCCATCTGATGCATCCTCTTGCAGGAAGTCATCAATTCCTTTCTTCAGCAGACCCTGTTCAAACTGGATGAGCAATATCAAGCCTGTACCTGCAGATACAAACACCAGGCAGCCCTTGCATAACCAGCTCCCAAACACAAGACCCAGAGCACAGTGGCTCTCACTGGCATCCAAGGACCACAAGGCCCAGATGATAACAGATGATAACACCTAACACATTAGGGGTACTAACCCCAGGAACGCTGCAAGAGGTGGGAGGGATATATTGTCCTATATCAGAAAATTATCATCATCATGGCCAATACCTCTGGCTCCAGTGCAGAAACACCCCTGCCAGAAGGAATTAAATTATGTGGATTACTTCACTCCTTATGTTGTGCAAGGAACAGCCTCCTGTGGACTGAACCAATGCAGGAGATTCCACCCCAGTGAGCAAGTCAAGCTTCTTCATTAGGGTTGCTTAATAGCTCCTAAATAGCAAAAGATGCAGATGTTTTCAATATCTTTGTTGGAGAAACGAAAAGCCTTTACTTGTTTCTCTTGTTGATGATACTTTAAATTGTTACCAAATTTGCAGGGATAACAAACAGAAAGGGGAAAAACTGAAGTAAGAAAAGAGACATTGTCTGCCTGCCTTACAGATCCAATACTCTCTGCAACCTAGAGACAAAGTGACACACCTACAAAGAAGCCAAAATCTGTTAATCATTCACCAGCACCACCTCCCAAGCCCTTCCAAAAACAACCTCAAACAAATATACTGTGACTATAAAGCACATTTATATCTAGGTTCCTATGCTGTCTTAATACTTCCCTGCATTTAGCAATTTCTGTCCTGGAAGATAAGCCATAATTGTGTATATGCTTGTGTGCAAGTACATAGATTTTGGAAAGACTCTCCTCTTTCCCATCAGAGTCTTTTTTCCAAGGTTTCTCAAACATTTGTGGCATTCTTACATGAAGAATAAGGCAGAAGGTAATCAGAAACCTGCCTTTCAGAAGAGTTTTAAAGGTGGCATCACCAACATAAAGGCAATTTAAATTTTATGCTGTGGCTAAGATTGACTGGAAGAATCCCAAACATCAATTGCAGTCTAGAATTAAAGCTTTCTACCAGTGAAATGTCAGATCCTGATATCTCCTTAAAACATTTTGTGATTATGTCAGCATCAAAGCAACTGACAGCAGAAACAGGCCCCTGCTTCTGCTGATGGTATTAGTCCTTCAGCAACAGCATTTCACATGGGTAATTTAATCTGTCTTGTAAGAACAAATCCAGAAAGATTGCATCTGTCTCAAAAGCAATGTCCTACTGCAAACAGCAGGAATGACCTGCTGTTCTCTAGCAAATATTTCACTTAAGAACAGAGGAATAACCCTTTTTTCCTCAGCACTATCCACTGTTACCTAGTGATTCAAACACACTATTCCCATCTCTGACTCTTCTGGGAAAGATTTACTTCACCATTGACTCGGTAACAAACTCAAAGTGCTGGTCACCAGTTACTGTTTTCTACTTCTTACATACAAACATGTTAAGTGGAGCAGGATTTTCTTCTTGATAAGAACAGGCAGGCTGAAAGCCAAGTGGAACTTGGTATACAGCTAATTATAACTGGAAATATCCCTTTTTAGACTGCCATGTTGTCCATCCTACTCCTCTGGTTTGTTTATTCAACTGATGCATGTTCTCCATGTAAAAACACTGAGCTGTCTTGAACTAGAAGCCTCTCACACTGGCACTAACATATTTTTCAATATATATTTTGTAATGATTAAATAATGACTAATAACAGAAACAATACTTCCTGTCTGAACTGCTGCTGAACATTTTTCTATGTGGGATCCTAAGATTAAGAATTTCCATGGGTTTAAATCTTCAATGACGCTGAGCTTTCAACCAGTATGTAAGTTGGTTTTTTTCCCCCCTCTAGCCACATACACTCATTCTTTCTTTGTCTCCTGCTGCCTGAGTAAGAATTGCAGTTATAGGTTAAGCTGAATGGCAAGCAGAGATAATTGGAAGAGACTGCATGTAATTCATAGACTCACTGGCACTGGGATATCTTCAATAAGCCTGAAGAGGTTCACACGTGATAACTGAGCAAGATTAGACAAGATGAAGCAGAAAGAAGATAGAAAAAATAGTTTTGAGATTTTCTTTCCTACATACTGCAGTGCTATTTCAGCATAGTTCAGTTTTTCACAGAAGATCATGATCTTGAGACAAGAACACATCAGCATATTGCTACATATCTAAAAAAATCATATTGTTAAGTCAGCCACTGCTGGATTTCAAAAAATACTAGAAAAAGGACTGACAGAGAAAATCCTTAACACTGCTATCAGGAAAGACAGACAGTGAATCCTGCACAAGCTGGAAATATTATATAAATCATGGAATTTCACTGTGTGTGGATCATGGCACTTCAATGCCCAGTTCAATTCTCCAGTCAATTCTATTTTAGAGGCGAGGAATACAAAAATCCCATTAACTCCTGTGGTTGCCTTAAAACAAAAATGCACCAGGGAAGGGATGATTAGGGCAAAGACAAAATGAGACTTCCTCAACCTTCAACTGCTCTCAATTCATAGTATTTCTTAAATTTGATGCAGTTTGTTCAGGAACCCTACACAGATCTCTTGTCCACTGTTTTGTGTAACCTGTCCCTGAACCCCCAAACTTTCTGCATCCTTGACTGCCTTAAGCAAGGAGTTCCAGAGCCTCAATAACAATTCTTTCAAGGTTATTTCATTGTCTTGCACAGATTCTCAAAGAAAACTACTAAAACTGCTGCTTCTAAACCCCCTACATGGCCAGAAGAGGCAATGTGTCATACCTACTCTCCTTGCTACCAAACACACCAGTTTGTTTCACATTTACATGTTTTCATGAAGATACTGTATTATTTGAAGTCTGACTTCTTAACATTCATCCTTGATCAAAAATACTGCAGCCACACACCTGTGTATTACAGCTTTCAGCTGAAACTTGGTTATTTGTAAAACACATCTTCAAAGTATCATTTTCCTGCTATTGAGTTTCATTTCATTAGTACTGGACTCAATACAGCTTCTGTCTACAATTCCACTGATATAAATCAGTTTCCAGTCTCAAAACCAGTCTCCCTGAAAATGTCTGAGTAGCAAACAACTTTGCAAGTTTCCCACAGCATAACAAATACCAAGATGTTTTTGACAACAGACTGGCAGCCTCCAGGATTTTAATGTGTGTTTTGTGTTTTCCCACCAGCTTTCTGATACACCAGCAGCTATACTGGATTGTACTTCTCAAGGTCAGTTTCCTATAGCATGGAAGACACAGATATTTGTTATGTCCCCAGAGGTTTGAAACTGAAGGAGAAAAAAAAAAACAAAACAGATTATCTGAGAAACTGAGATGTAAGTTCAGTTAGGAATGACAGTTTGTCACAGGATCCCCTTCAGAGTTAGTCATCTATGCTGTGTTTTATTTAAATTTACAGGAAGCCAATACATATTGCTTGTTTTGCTTAATCAGTGCTCAATGGAGTCATAGTAAAGCTACACATATCCAAATTACCATTTCAGAAAGCTTCCATGATTAAAAGATTTACACAGAAATATTTTTTTTCTGTTTTTAACTCTGTTTACTGATGGATAAGGCTATGCAGGCTGACAGATTGTGCTCCTCCCCTCAAGTCTCCTGCTACCAACAGCAGCAGCCTGGGCCTTGCCAAGTTTCTACCTATGCAAGTTTGCCTTACTGAGATGAAGGTAACTCAAAAGCCACAGCAACCCTCAACTAATCAAAAATATTTATCAACATGACTATGTAATAATTTTAACATATAAGATCAGAAAAAATAGCATTTAAGTAAAGCCAATCTTTAAAACAACTTACAAAAAGAGTGTGAATGGAATTATCAACTAAATCCAGATTGTAGTGATAAACTGCATCTATCTAGAAGAGATCTGATCTGAATCTCCAGCTTAAAGTAGGCATATTATTGAGTCAAGAGGAGCTGGGACATTCAGTTCTCCCTGGATGCTTCCCTTGTGCTGTGTGTGTCACAAGCCATCTGGGCTGATTAGCCTAAAAGCACAGAATTTCTTAGGCTTCAGGGAATAATTGCAGAAATTATGTACAATTTAAGGGCTATTCCTGATCTGTAAGTTGCTCAGCCACCTCATCAAAGTAAATCCTTATCAGCCATTTCCTCTGGCAAAGAAGCCAAGCCTCCTTGCAGTGAGGACATTGCCAGCACTGCCAGTACCTCTTCAATAAAGGCCATTAAAATGCACTCTGCAGAGCAGGACCTCAGCTCAGCACAGACTAAGTGCTCATGAAAAACCCAACAATCTGCAGTGAATCAGGCAATTTAGCAAGAACTTGCGACACCAGTTCCCCATGTGACCAGGGATAAGCAAAACCACCACCCTGAGGAGACTTTCTTCAATTCCTATAGGATATTGTCAGCAGAACTGCTGCAGCTGAATCCTCCTTTCAGAACAGAGAATGACTACTGAGCAAAGTCCAGAACTCTGCAAATCCAGCTACTTTTGACTAAGGAGGAAACAACATTCTCAGAATATCTTCCAAAATGCACCTACTTGGTAGCAGTTCAAGAGTGAGCTGGGGTGTGTGTCCAAGAGCTGGGAAGAAATGCAGAGACCTTTCCTGACCAGCCAAACTTCAACTTTGGGATAACCATTTAATGCTCTTGGGTTTTACCGTAACATACATGTGTGCAGGTATCCAGAGATTGACATAATCTGTTTTTATTGCTCCAACTGAAACACAATACAGGATTTTCAACCTGATTATCAAAAGCACCATTAGTATTTTGATCTCCTTAGCATCCCTGTTGGCACGGGACTTAACCCTGCCTGAAAGCTTCTAATTAAGAAGATGGTGCTGCTGTTTACAGCGAATAGTGGCTGAAAGAGAACACCACAACCACTGTAGATATATTTCATCATATTAGTTTCTGTAACCTTTTATTCCTTCATCTCCTCTCCATTTTGAGAGATCCACACTTTCTAAGGATTCCAGGCAAGCAATGTTCATCTCAAGAGTGATGGCACGATGGCTTTTTATCTAAAGAGCCCGTGCCAACATTTCCTACTAACTGGTTTATTCCAAATAACCAATCCCTCTTAAAGGATGATCAGGTCCAAAAGTAAAGGATTTTACTCCAATGAGCTTCTACATGAACAGTTCCATTAAACAGGATTACTCATTAGTATAACAATACATTAAATGAGATCATTATGTTAATTGAGGCTATTTCTACCCTTTCAACAGCTTTACAGTTAAAAGACTATACTGGGCAGTTTTTGGAACCCAAACATTGATACTTTTATAATGAAAAATACTATCCATGAGCAGAAATTAAACCTGAACTTCAAAAACAACTTTTCTACTCTAAGTTGTATATTGACATAGATCCTTGGTTGACATTTAGGTTACTCATGTCCCATTTGTTAGGCCATCACCTCTTCAGCTTGGAGGCATGTGATTCAAAATGGGCCCATAGAATTTAGAGGCATGTGATCATTGCAAACACGATAAAAAGTCTTGCCAATTTCATTCATTATCAGCAAACAATGTGAATATTTACTGCCTCAGGCTAACCCAAGAGTTTTGTATATTTCTCTGGAAGAGAGAAATTTAGTAAAGTCTCAGTAACCCAAGAGTTTTGTATATTTCTCTGGAAGAGAGAAATTCACTAAAGTCGCAGTACATATGTGAAGTGGCTCTCAATTATAAAAATGTAACAAAACGAGAACTTAGATTCAACTTCATTTCACTTTTAACACCTTCGTTGCAAAAAATTCTATTCTGCACCAAACCAAGGCTCAAAGCCCAGACACCAAGATCAACCTGCTGTAGACATGAAGCTCTAACCCTGCAAGATGCACCAGTTCCCCTGAAAAGTGCTTTACATCTTCACACAGCATACCAGATGGACAATCCTTACCTTAATTTGATGTCTGGCCTGGACACTAACGCTCTGCTAGAGCACAAAGTTCCCATGCAGTTTTGCTTTCTTAAACTGAAGATAAACAGCTCGACCTCCTCCAGCTCAAAGTTAAAGGCTGAGGTTGCCTATGTTTCATTGTGTGCCAAAGTACATTTGACAGAACACGAAGTGAACAGCAGGCTCTGGGTGACGAAAACAAAGTCTCAGTGTCATTAAAGTGAAATCACCACAACGTACAGAACATCCCCTTGCTATAAATCTCAACAGATCACTGCTAAAGCAGAAATGCCACCATTATAATTCTTTTCCGCCGTCACTATTTTTTTTATCGTTATCGTTACACACACTGGGTGCTTTTGCTTCTTCCCCTTTTCGGAGATTAAAACCCTCGAGATACGACACCTCACGCTACAAGACGTCTGCGGCCGGAGCTCGCAGCAGCTGCTCCCAAGGCACCTGCAGGTGCGTCTGCCCGCACACCGCACACACAGGACGCGCCAAGCACCGCAGAGCCGGCACCGGGGCGCTCCCGGCGCCGGGCCCGCCGTGCCGGGCTGCCCCCGAGTCCGGCTGCCCCCGAGCCCGGGCACGGCGGGCGGCTCGCCCGTGACATTCAGCGGGCCCGGAGCTGAGCGCTAAGGCCGCCCCGCCCGCCCGGCCCCGGCCTCCCGCGGCCCGCGCGGCCCCCGCTGCCGCAGCATCCCCGGCCGAGCCGCGACCCCCGCCCCGGCGCAGGGCGGCGGCGCTGGGCGGAGGACAGCGGCCGCTCCCCGCGGGCACAGAGCCCCCGATGAGGGCGCGGGGGTGGCCGCTCCGCACTCACCGCCGGACGGCGCGGGCCGTGTCGCCTCCCGGGGCAGGCCCGCTCCGCGCCCTCGGGTCCCGCCGGCCGGCCCGGCCCGCGCAGGGAGGGGCGGAGGGCGGGAACACGCAGCCGCCCCGCGCCCCGCCGCCCGCCCTGACGTCAGCGCGGCCGCCCCGCCCTGCCCATGGCGGCGGCGCCGCCGGGAGGCATCGCCCTATCGCCCTCATCTCCCTCATCGCCCCCATCGCACCCTCAGCCGTGCCCCGGAACCCACCGGGAGCCTGGCCCAGCGCGGCCGCCGCAGCTCGGCCGTGTGGCGCTGCCGCCGCGGGCCGCCTCTGCCAGGCTGCCCCAGCTATGGTCGAGCTGGCTGGCAGAACCAAGGGCAAAGGGAGTTGTTAAAAGCATTGCAGGAATGGGCCTGCAGGTGTCCCGGCCCTGCGGCATGGAAAGGTGAAATCATGGCACCGTCAGGGGTGGAAGAGACTTTAACATCAGCCAGTGCGGTCGTCCGCCCAACACTGCACTCTGAGCCCTGAGCCAGCACCCAGCGCCAGATCCCCGTGACAAACCCATACCACCTCTGCACAACCTACTCCGGTGCCCAACCATCCAAACAGTGACAAAATTGTCTTCCAGGATCTAATCTGAACCTCTCCTGTTTAAGGCCATTTCCTCCTGTCCTCTCTCTGCAGGCATGGCAGAAGAGACCAGCCCCACCTCAGTCCAAGCTGCTTTCAGCAAGCTGCAGAGAGCAATGATGTCCCTCACACCGAGCCCCCTCAAGACTAAACAACCCCAGCTCCCTCAGCTGTTCCTCACAAGATGTATTTTCTAATCTTTCACAAGCCTTGTTGCCCCTCTCTGGACACTCTGCAGCTCCTCAATGTCCTTGGTAAAATGAGGGCCCAGAACTGAAGACACCACTCGAGGTGCAGCCCCAGCAGTGCCCAGCACGGGGATTGGGATGGTCCCTGCCTTGCTCCTGCTGCCCACACTACAACAGAGGCACTCAAAGGAGAAAGGTGGTGACCCTGCTATACAAAAATCCTGAAGGACTCACAGTCATCCACGGGAGACCAGGAATTCTCCATGCCAGTGCTCACAGTACTAATTGAGAGTTTAATTTCCTCAAATTTTCCACCTGTGCTAGGAATTAGAAGGCACTGACAGAAGGTTCAGGAAGTTCCTTGCCAGTGAGGTGAATCACTGAGTCATTATTTACACCTCAGTGTTCTGCCTTGGGGCTTGAGTTTCTGCATCTCCCCTGTTTTGGGGCCTTCATTGGCACAGCATTTCACCATCTCCCACTGCTGTGCTTCAACATCGGGTGTTCTAAGTTTCTTTTCTCTCACAAGTTTTGATAGCCAATTTTTCTAAGCTTTTGCCTGCCTGCTTTGCCAGGCCTCCCAGAGGGAGGAAGCTGTGCAGTCACCTCAGGCTATGTTTGTGTAGAAATAAAACCAACACTCTGTAATTGATAAGCCTTCTTCACCTCTTGACTAGGAGCTGGGTGTGCCCAGATGTCAGCCCAGGCACCGCAATGCCTCCTCATCTTTTTAGACACAGGGCATGAAGACTTTGGTACATTTGTCCCATAGGCAGGAGAAAGGTCTTTTTAGAAAAAGAAAAGAAGGAATGAGAACTGAAGCTTTTATATGGGGTTTTTTTCTACTTAAACTTAAATGTAATGGCCACATTAATGTATTTATTCTTAGAACAATCTGAAGTAAAATGACTCTCCTGTGGTAAAGGAAGGCAAAAAAAAAAAAGAAAAAAAAAGGCAAGCAGAGAGATTAAATCTCTTGCTCAAAGCTGAAGAGATAGCAAAGCCAGGAAATGAACTCAGATTTCCTCAGTCAGGCATGGGTGCTTTAACCACACAATCATCCTTTCTTGCCAGTCATTCATCAACTGCATTAGCATAGATTTGATTTTCCCCTTCTTTGTTCATCAAAACTTCCCCATTCCCCATTAAATTTCTTCCTAATAACTTTTTTCTCTGTTTCCTTCCCCAAAATTAAAGAAATTCTATTAGAGCCTCACTGGGAAAGTTATATTACCCACTGCCTTGCTGCAGGCACTGGTGGGTATTTCTTCCACGTCAATACTTGAAGTTCTCTCTCACAAAGCAATTGTGGAGCTCCCCTGGTGCATCTCTGAGGCACAGTGGGCAAGATCAAGGAATAAAGATCAGAGAAGCAGGAACACTTGTAACCAGCACAAAGGAGGCACATATGCTGTGTGTGCTGACCTGGAAGTGGTGGTATAACCACATTTTTTAACTCCAGCTCATGCTTTTATAATCTGGAAATAATTATGAAACAGAGCTCTGAAAGAAAGCTACACATGTAAAAGAAGAAGGCAACCTAGAGATATTTTAGGACAGATTTGAGAAGCTCCACTATCTGTTTAGGCAGTTAACAGATTTCCATATGCTTATATAGGCTAAAGATTAAGATCCAGTCTTGAAGAAGAATTCAGAGTTTTTGAAAAAGGAAGCTTTACATACAAAATTCCAGCTTCTGACTGCTTGCCTCAAGAATTGGTATTAACCCTCCTACAGACAGACTGCAGACTGAAGGCCAGCTATGATCAGCTGCACTATCTTTTCCTACCAGTTTATTATCAGATGTTTTCAGCTTGAGGTCTTCACCTTGAATTGATTTTCTATGAAATTGATTTAAATGGACATTATATTACTTTGGGAGATGGACTAAAAGCTTGTTATTATCCCCTTTGCTCACTGACCTGGCAGTGTGCTGCCTCCAAAGCCAGAGACACAGCAGTGGGTGACACCAATGACCCCAAGAAGAGCTGGATGTGCAGTCAGTGATATTCACACAAATATTCTCCCAGCCCCAAGAGTTCACATGCCAGGGACTCCACTCTAGTGGAAAAGGAGAGAAGGAGTTCTCAAATTTGGCCATGTAGCAGAGCCCTATACTCTAGAAAATATGTACTAGATATTCCTAATTCTCTTCATTACAATGAAGCTAGTGAGTCTGCTTGAGTTAAAATTATCCTCAAAGGACAGTCTGCTTCCTGCATCACTTCATAAAAATTATCTTTGCCATGATGTCCATTTAAAAAATCCTTGCTCCTTAGCCCATATGCTGTGACTGCTGCAAACTAATCTGTTCATAATAATTTCACTTTTACTTTGTGCATTCACTTTCTATCACTGCATTCAAACACGTTCTGCTTGAACTCAGATTCTATGCTGTCTGACAGATGAGATATATTTTCTTGGTTTGCATTCTTTCAAGTTCAAAAGGGCAAAGCACCCAGATGCCACCGTTTTTTTTCCCCACATATAAGTAATAATGTATTCATTGTGGGCATTTTACTTTTACAAAATACTGCAGCATGGATTCTCCCTAGCTCACCAACATTCAAGAAAAGGAAAACAGATGTTAACATTAGAAACCATATGCTTCTTGGGGTCTAGGTGCCCTTTTGATTAAATATATGACAGTACATGCAGTTGGATGGTTAGAGGTTGTAATTCTTCATTTCAAAATGTCTCATGATTCTGTAAAGTGCATCCATCAACAGGCATCAAAAATGAACTTTCAGCTGTCTTCAGAATCCAAGTCTCTACTTTTTTTTTTTCATTAAGGAATATATCCCTTATATTTTCCACATTTTCTTTTGACATTAAGGAGTCACTGTCTCCAAAATTACCTATTTACTTTTAAACTCCTTTTTAAACTATACAGGTAATTTTGGTTTTGTACTACCTTAAAAACATGTACTAAAATGATTACTTCAAGTTTATGAACTTTTAGTGAGTTAATAAGGAAAGCAATGGGCTAATGTCACATAGAGAAATACTTACCATGAGTGTGGTCATATGTGTATATATGTATTATTTCCATTTATAGTGTCCACAAGTATTGAAACTTCATAGCATTCTGCAATAAATAATTGCATAAGAATAAAAGAATTCAGTTTGGTGCAAGTTGAGGTCTTTATAGTGGTTCCCCATCAATTATCATCTTCCCTTTTTACTTAAGGGAAAACACAGAGGTGAGCTCAAACTCACTCTGCTGAAATACACGTTTACCTTGTCCCATTTAAGACTAAGTCCTTTGTTTTTCTTAGCTTTGAAAAAGAATCCAAATGAAGTAATTAAAGATTTGGTATCTTTTCAGGCCTTAGTGCTATCTACCAGTTTCTAAGTAATATTTAGTTAATAGGGTAATATTTAAATGAAGACCTGTTAATTGCAGTTTCGGCTGCTTTGTTATTTAAATAATTGTCTCAGATGTCTACCTTGCAAAGACAGTGTTGCTGTATTTATGGGTTTGGTGAGCTTTCATACCCTTCCTTCAGAAAAGTTTTTTTTGGTCAAACTTTTATTCTGAACATTGCTGAAAGAATACTCAAACATCAGTCCAGGATGTGTTTTTAAAACTCTGATGTGTTATTCTGTGGCCAGCTTTGCTGACGTTCAGAGATGCTCAGGATGCATTACACTGTCTGTTCATGTGGGGAAAAGCAGTGAATTTACACAGGCCTAAACTGCTCTTGTTTTTTAGTGGTGCTGGAGTAGAAGTAGCCTGGACCAGTTCAGTAAAATCTGCCATTGAAACGCACCTCAGGAATCTTTACACCTTGCTGCTGCTGTGTTCTTTCTTCTAAGGGCTGACCATGCATGATGTTTCAAAACACTACATTAGTCTAAATAATTTAGACCTACTTAGATCTAAATTATTTAATCAGACTAGTTAAACAATTTAGGAAGCCTGGTTAAAGCTGCTTCTAAAATACAGTCTTTGTTTTCTGCACCGTCTTTGGCAATCTCATTCCACCCATCCACCCATCCACACCACTTTTACAAACACAGGGAAGCTTTTCTGGGCAGCCATTAAAATGGTGTGGCACATTTCTAAAATCCAAGTGTGCTGTCTTTCATTTCTTCTTACAGAAGATACTTCTTCTCAGTGTCTGAATGCTAAAACACATTAGTGCATAATGTATTTCATTTAAGTCTGATACAGTTTCCTCCTTATTTTTCATTGCAACTTAATTTGTATTCATGTAGGCTGAAAGGCCAAAGGAATCCAAGTGCCTGTTGCTTCCATTATTCAGTAGGATTTTGGAGGATTCTGGAACATAAATAAAACTCCTTATTTCAGCTTGATGTACAGCTATGGAAATTATTTCCTTTTGTGTAATTAAAGTTTTTTTCTAAATCAGGACAGATTAATCTTTTTTGTTGCATTTTACAACTGAAAGGTTGACTGATAATCTCAGAACTCAAAAAATAGCCTTTTACTAGTGACATTGTTAGGGGACTTTATCTCATGTGTTTGGGATTCTTTCTTTAGCTGTGAAGGCATTCATTTACACAAGAGTCATGTTTCTAATAATGGCCTTCGAATTTAACAGAAGGAGAAAAGTTAACTGGAATTCAATGAAATCTCAGTAGAAATCAGTAATAAAGATGAAAATTTATTTGCAGTTGTATGGCTTATCTTTATGTAAACACTGTTACAAAGGAGCCTGCTTTAAATTAATGTTAATCCTGAACTGATTGATGTGGATAATTTGTGGGTTTGCTAATTTTGTAATGTAATAACATTTTAAATTCTACAATCCTTAAAATGCTTAATGAAGATGAAATGATAGCTTTTTTGTTTGTATAGGCAGTGTCCTGCATTTTATGGTATCATTACAGTTTTTAATCCTGAGATTTGCAGAAGTTGCAATCTATTTATAATCAGCACACAACACAGTGGATAATGGACCAACAGAGCTGTACACATTAAGAAATGTAAGAGGAAAGAAAGCCTCTAGGAGAAGAACAGAGCAAGAGCATCATATTTATGTGTTTTCATTTGACTGCTCAAATGCATGTTCCTGTTAACATGCATCCACAGGGAAGACTCACAGCTGGAAGTGAACTAAACATGATTCTTCTGGGTCTTGTTCAAAAAATATTTAGAAAGGACAAGACACCTGGGTGGTGTGGTGACCAAAGATTCCTACATGCTGATAGCACGCAGTTAAATGTGATACACAGAGAGCAGTTTGATTCTTGGCAAACTCACTGTCACCTTCTCTTCTAGGAGTGCCAGTCATCTCACCAGCCCTAACAATACCTTGATTATATGATGTTCTCTCAAATCTTTTTTAAAGTAAGATACCTGCATTGTCTCCCTATCTGTTTTACTGTAACCCTTGCTATTTTGCTAGAGGGGTTTAAGGAGTGCCCAGAATTACCTTTATGAGCTATAATTTTGTTTCTTTAGATACTGTACCAATGACAGATATTCTGTGATCAGTAAGAGACTACATAAGAATGACAGAGTGATATCACAGAATGGTTTGGATGGGAAGAGACCTTAAAGATCATCTCATTCCAGCCCCCCTGCCATGGGCAGGAACACTTTCCACTAGACCAGGTTGCTCCAAGCATCATCCAGCCCGGCCAAGAGCAGTCCCAGGACTGGAGCATTCTCTGGGCAGCCTGTTCAGTGCCTTACCATTCTCACAGTAAAGAACTTTTTCCCTATGTCTAAACTAAACCTGCCTTCTTTCAGTTTAAGAATCCTAAACCAGACAGATTTATAGATTAACCCCACCTTCCTTTCCTAGGGAAAATTCCCACCCACTGATTAGGGAATTATATGAGAAAACTATTACATGAGATGCTTTTGCAAATTGTAAGGAGGCACTAATGATTAAAATATGTCCTCTGATCAATTTAGTTACTTACTTCTCATTGCAGATAGATAAGAGAGCTCACAGGGAAGAAAACAGATCCTGCACTGTTGCTGTACTTCACAGGGATTCTGGCCACAGCAACCAGAAATGATGAGGCTACAAATCCTCCTGGAGAGCAAAGTCACAGCTCAGTCTCTGGCCTGACAGATGCAGATCATGTTCCACCTCCCTGAGCCTGGCTGCTCTCTCACTCCACTGAGGAGCCCCTGCTGCCTGTGCACCAGGCCAGTCCTTGCCTGAGCCCTCCCTGAGCCTGGCTCCCCTCTCACTCCACTGAGGAGCCCCTGCTGCCTGTGCACCAGGCCAGTCCTTGCCTGAGCCCTTGGTGTGTGAGCAGTCAGGCCCTGTGCAGAGCAGGATTGCAGCTTACCAGGAGCTGGCACAGGGAATACTTCCTGCCAGCTCAGATGAAACATGAAGATGTTTCATAAGGGTTCATATATTTTTCAAGTCTTGATTCATAGCTGAATCAGACTGCAGAAAGGAGTTGACTCTAAGTGATGTTGTTTCCATGAATACTACTCCAGTCCTGCTATTTTATTTTTTTATATGCAACTAATTAGTTTCAATTAACTTAAGGAAAAATACAAGTAGACTGCTCCAGTAGCACACAGAGGTTTCAAAATACAGGTCAGGACTTTAAAATTAGTTTTATTCTATGTATATATTTGATCCTAATCTTTCTTGTCTGAACATGTCAAAGCATCAGAAGATAAAAAATGAAAGCTGAAATTCCATTACATTTGCAGTATTAAATGGCAACGAAAACCAAAGATCAGATTAAAAGATGCAATTGCTTTTCCTCTGGGCACGTGGCAGTAGCATGTGCACTGAGGAGTGAGCTGACCTTAGCCCAAATCATGTGTGACCAAGCAGTAATTAACTGAATAACAGTGTTTCAGAGCTCCACAGGAACATCAACAACAGTCACACTACATGCCCAAAATCACCCTAGCTTGGAAAATCATGAGATCTCACAAAATGTTTTATAAAAATTCTCTTCTTCTTTGATGTTTACTCCATCCCTCCTATTTTATCAACCCTGGTTACTCAGGAAAACAGTGCTTATATCTGGACATGTATACAAATAAAAATATATTTCTATAAAACATAAATTTTACATATACCTTCCTTTAAATGTATGTGTATATGTCTGTATATACATACATCTGTGTGTGTACATACATAGAGATATAAAAATATAAAAATGATTTTTAGGTATTGGGAATCATCTGGAAAATGGTAGTGGATGTTTAGATGATTGATAAATAAGGACCCTGGGCAGCTGGAGATACAATTTACTGGATCATTAGTGGCTGTTCCTCCACGTGGGGCTGGGAAGCCCAGCTCAGCATGGGCCAGAGGATGAGCCCCAGTCTGTCTCCAGGGTCCTTCCTAAACACTGAATCTTTCTGGGCACTGTTTTCAAAGTCTGACGTAGTTCAGTTGCAGTGAGTGATAAGTGCTTGCTTTCCTGTCAAGAAAGCTGGATTCTCACAAAGACAAACCAGAAATTTTATTGCTATACCTGCCTCTGATACATGGACTTCTGAAGGAATTTATCTCCAGAGATTCTGACAGCTTCCTGAAATACTGGCACCAGAGAATCAGTCACTACTCTGTCTAGGAAGGCACGTAGCAAGGGTCTGCTGTGCTTTTAAATCAGGAGGTGTGGAAGGTGTTTTTCTCTGAGTTGATGATTTCTAACTGTAGATAGTGGCAAGCTGGAGAGAAACTGAACTATTTTACAAATGCATGCATTAAATAATAATGCTTTCCATGGTTGTCACAAGGCTCAAGGACAAATTCTTAACAGCGTGACTCTGGCATTTTAATGGCTAAAAACATGTTTTAGGATTAATAAAAATACATTTTATTTTATGCTTGGAAATAGAAAATGCTGGCAGGAAAAAGTTAAATGCAAAATCATGGGAAGAGCTGCTGCTCTTTCAGTCTCACTATCAAGACTGCTGTGAGAAATATTTTGCATTAAGATCTTTTGAAATCAAGGAATTCCTGGTGTACTACAAACTTGAATGTACCTTCAGAATTTGCTTTGACAGAGTTAGGGCTACTTCTAGTAAACTGTAAATAAAGTGAGGTGCAGAAAGGTGCCAGGATCAAGGTGGCAAGCTCGTGGCAGAGACAGAGGCAGAATGCACCATTCCTCCCTGCCAGATCCATACATTTAGGGCTGGCCCATGCAGACCCTGTATGGAACTATCCTGTGCCAAACTGGTGCAGAGAGAGAAAGAAAACCAAACCTGATACACTGGGTGCAAAACAGCTTTAACAGGAACAGCTGAGAGTAAAGAGAAGCAGTATTTGTGGATATTTGCCTAAATGTTGATGGTTAAATCCAAGGTTCCAGAAGTCCCAGGGGTGCTCCCAGAAGGAGAGGCCAATTCAAAGAAGCTGGGGGTTATCTCCTTACTGGGAGGGCAGTTGAAGTACAGAACTAACTCAGACTGCAATGATGGACATATTGAAAGGATTAGTAGATAAGCACGTAGAAAATTAAAAACCTACATAGGATGCCCAGATAAGTGGATAAACTTCTAGGGAATGCCTGGCTTTCTTCCATTTAATATCACTCTAAGCTGTTTATTTGATTGCAAACATGTTTTATATATTTGCTGGGGTTTTTTGTGCTGCATTTATTATAATCCATCACCATCCTTTTTCAAGACCAGGATGGTACTCTGGAAACCTGACTCTAAGTTGCAGGAAAAAGTGAGGACAAATATTTTAGAGGATGAAATCAGTAATACAATGACAGCTGCTGGGTTTGAATACAGCATCTATGGGAAAAGAAGGATCTTGGTGAAAGGGGCATGTTCTTCTGCATGATTCACTTTCCACAGTGAGAATGGAACTGCCTGAATCAAGGCTTTCCAGTGCACGCAGTGACACACATCACTGGATGCTTGGAGTATTTAATTTCTGCTAAGACTCATGATTTTGCTGCTGTGTGAGTGACACTCTGTGTTACAGACCTTGGCATGGAACATAATCTTCTTGTGCTCATCAGAAAGCAGTTTAGGGAAAAAAACTCTTTTTGGAGCCAGAAGGTCTAACCATAATTAGCTCAAGATGCACTGTGGTGTCCAGAGGGAAAAGGGGTTTGGAGCCATTTTCATTATAAAAGAGATACCTTATTAGTCCTGTGAAAATGGGCCAAGATGACAAACCTCACTGATGTGAAAATTCAGCTACTAAAGTTCTCCTACTGATTCCAAAATACATCACTAGAGAGTAATTGGATGGGAGAAAAAAAAAAAAAGAGTTTATGGTAATTTTCCTTAGGAAAGAATTCTTTACAGGTATAATCTCCTAAATAAGTAACTGCACCCTTCACACTGGCAGAGACAGTGTGACAGTGTGCATTTAAAGTGACTTATTTCAATATTAAGGAAATAGTAGCCTGTGCTGCTGGTGCACCTAAATCATGAGGAGTATTGCAGGCTTTAGCTAAGAAAAATGAGCCTTAGTTTTCCCTGGAGCTGTCTTTCTCCTGTAGTCCCAGTGAAAGAATTTTGCTTTGGAAAGCATTGAAGCAGCTGCAGATAGGATCATGAAGTGTCATTTCTCCAGATGCAGATGGCCCAGAGTGGTCCAAAGATGGGAGAAGACAGATCAGGAAGAAGGAGAATCAGAAAATTACAAAATGAGTCACAAAATAGTTTTTCAACCAGAAGAAGATGACCTTGTTAATAAGAGATCAGGTCTCATGAAATGTTGAAGAGAAGTTGAAATGTTGAAAAAACCAGTCCTGTCATTTTCCCCTGCAGTGGTGGGAGCCCCTACTTTGCACTTGCTCCATGTGCTTTTAATTCCTGAGGCTCCTACAGGGGCACACCCTAATGAGAGAGATACACAAGGGGATCACTGGGGAGACACAAGTTCAATCTGTAAAAGTTTACAGCTGAGCCAATTTCGAGTAATTAGCTAAATATACATTTTGCATATTGAGTGAGTGCAGTGAGTGAATTAAAATGTAAGCATGGGATAGAAGCATGATCATCCTTAGATCTGCTCTCTGAATCCGTGTTTATGTGACTCTGCCTTTGTCACTGAATGAATAAATGCCATCCCATGAGTTCTAAATGCAGAAATGCTTACCTGGCAATGTTGGTATGTCAGTAACCAAGGTTATTGGCTTTTTTTTTTTTTTTTTAAGCAAGAATCTGCAGTTCTATGGCACTTCTAGTTCTGTCCTGCTCCTCCAGGTACAAACTGTAGATCCAATATCAGCTTGGATAGTATTTTATTTCAAACATTTTCTTTTCAAATATTTTGAAAATAATTTATTCCAAATATGTATTTCCTGTAGGTGCATAATGGATATGCAAGCATTTCCTCATAAGCTTTTGACTTAGGCACAATGAACATACAGAATTATTGCTTAAAATAATGTGCCCTCATAAATTACTTTTAAACATTAGTATTTTAATTAAGGTTATATTGGAAGACACAACCATTTTTCCTGCATTTCAACAGCTCTTTATTTTAAAAGATATGTACACCTAATCTCTCACTACTGTTAGGGATCATGAAAATCACTGAGCTGTCTGCTTTCTTCCCCAAGATGTTGCCCAAAATTATGTTTATTCCAGCTTACTGTCACCAAGACTTACTACAGAGGTCCACAGCTGATGACAAATGTCAGCTCTTACAGTAAAAGTTAATTTGGAAGAAAAGCAACCCACAGATATTTTGATGGATCTTTTCAGATATTTCCATGATTAATAATTCAACAGAGGATGATTTCAGCTTCTTACAAATTTAGAAAGCTATGATGATAAATGTACCAGGTTAAGGAACTGGAAAACCATAATTCTCTATTTCTACATGACTTTGAAATAGCTTTAGGGAATATATGTTCCACTGCCAACGTGTCTCTCTTCAAAGCTAGGAAATCCTCTTCAGAGGAAAAGACACTTTGGAGCCCATGTCTAATTAATCTGTGGCCTTTTTGCCAAAATGCAAAACATTCAATCTTAGAGAACGAAGAGCACATGGTCACAAGACTGAAATGCTGATAACCACTGAGAAAACCATCCTTCAGTGGCACTTTGAGGACTAGCCTAGGACTACCACTTACTCTGTTGCTCTTTTAATAGCCATCAGACCATACTGTCTGTCAGAAATAATACACTGCCTGCACTGAGATGTGACCCACTTGGTGACAGCGAATTAAATCTCACTATGTTCCCTTTACAGCTCCTTTGAGATAAAGATCTTATTATCCATTACCTCTGTCTTTGTAGAGCATGTAATTTCATATGAAATTTACCATTTAAAGGCTAATAATATGCTTAAAGCTCTGTATTAGATGGTCTTTGGTCACTGCCAAGAAGGAATGAAGCTGGCACTGAAAGTTCATCCATGTGGATAGCAAACAGAAAGAGTAAAACCAGATCAGGGAGAATGGGGTTCATATTTGCTCTACAACACTGACTTCTGTAAAATAATACATACAAGTGAGAATATATTTCTGTATCAAAATGCAGACAGCAGCAGGAGACTGTATTTTAAAGAGTATAGTAAATTCTGTATTGTTTAGCTTGCAGATAAACTGGGGGGAAGATAAGAAGGGAGGAATATACTGGAGACCTGTCTACAAAAGTGTTTCTTTTCTTACTGAAGGGGCAAAATATCATTATGATACATCTGGTGCTTCCTTGTTTGTACTTAAGAATAAAAACTAAATACATATTTTATGCTTATTTTTAGCATTCATTTTCCTGTCTCCATTTTGTACATCTATTTATAACTGTAAGAATATACATCATCTATATGCATCTATATGATAGCCTTGGCAGCTTGTTCTCAGAGGAATGAACTCAAGCACTCAGTCCTGCTAGGAGACTTGGCAAAGGCACACCATTGCTGAACCATTTCAGGCATTGCTCTCAGATGCTTCTCAGCCCAGCAGCTCATGGAAATACTGAGACAGAGTCTCCCATGGCTTGCTAATGCCTAGTTTTTAAGAGAAAGAGCTGGAAGATGTAAAATAAGGCAGAAGACAAAGAAGAACGAGGCTGCAATCTCGGCATTCCTTATCTCTGCCTTATCTCATCGATGTACATCTCTGGGTCAGGCCCAATAAGGATGCAGTTTTGAGGAGGGTGTGGGGGAAGCAGGTGTGCTTCTCCAAATCCCAGGGATACTAAAGATGGCAGAGATGACAGCAGAATTCCTTCCATCCTCCCAGCCTTTCTCAACAGCCACTTCCCACAGTTTTTAATCACTTCAGAAAACATAAGGAGCAGAGTCACCCCCCCCACTGCCCTGCCTGCCAGTTAGTTTTAATTGCCAGCACATCAATTATGGTGCATTAATTTCTGGTTCCATTCCTCCCTTGTGTACCAGACATGATGTCAACCCAGTGCTTGGGTTGTACCAGTAGCTGGTTTTGTTTCCTGGCCTTCAGCAGGCACCCTGTCCACCCTCTCTCACAGACCATTCTTACAGGCCAATAGGACATTCTGTGAAATGCCTCTCACATAAAAATCCAGCTTACAGTCTGGCTCTAGTATGAGAGTGTCCCCTATGAACTGGCCATCTTTATTTAAATGTTAAAGTTAATGCCATTACAAAGTCAAATTAGTCTGCCCTCTAGACCTGTAATAACATTTAAGCAGGAAAACTATTATGCTCTGTGTTCACTCTGTCAACTCCCGAGTGCTCCTGGTACCAAGAGCATTTCCACAAGGGCAGGGTTAGTTTTATTCACCCACTATGTGCAGCATGCCATGTCACTCTTTTCACATTTTGCACGAATTAAAAAATAAGCATGTAGCATGACAAGTTAAGTTCAGAAATCTCTGAAGGACAGACCTGCATACAGCACATCAGCTGATACTCTGTGCCCTCAGCTATGACTTACCCTATTCTCTTAAATTACATTCGACTGGCTGATCAGTTCATAAAGTAAATGGACAGCTGCAGCAGAGAGCAGACATTTTAATAGCAGAGTGCTGTAGACATGGCTGCCTGCCAAAGAACACATTGTTAAAGCAAGCAGCATAAAATGAAAAATTAAGATATTGGCACCACGACCTACTGGTAAGAGCTTAGGGGCAGTAAAGGACACAGCTATAATCTAAAAGATTTCTTCCACTAGATTAAATTTAGGACAGGCAAAGCATCCTTGCTTTGGAGAAGTGTTCAGCAGTGCTGGGAACTGCAGCAAGTCTCCAAACAAACATAGAAGCCCCTGTTGCTGTCCTGGTCACCTCAGCTTCTCTGCTTGACAACTGGGAGGTCGGTACAATCTCCCTTTATAGCACAGCTGTCACAGCTGGACATAGCAGCACTCAGATCAGCTCTGAAATGTACATTCTCAGTAATCAATACTTATTTTAAAGTATGTGCTTCATTTCATACTCTGCTTTGGCTATTGTTTATTTATTTGAAAAAAACATCAACGGTTTCTTGAAATTGCCTTTTGACTGAAACAGATGCAGAATAACAGCAGAGAGAGAAAAGAATGTATTCTGATTCTGTGTCTGCCACTGTTATCACCAGTTAACACGCACTGCATAAAAAAAATGGTTTGGGGAAATTCTCTAGTTAAATGGCTCAGCTTTCATTATTCAGGAGCTCCAAGCATGAGTGCACATCCCTTCCTCTGGGTGCACAAACATTGTGCTCCAGTCTCTGCTTACTTCTCATCATGTGCCGCTAATAGAGTTGTGATTTTTTTATTGCTGTCCTATACAATGACTACAGTATAGCCTGTGATGTGTCTTTATTCCCCTCAGTAATTCTTCTGTCACTGTGACCTACTGCCTCTTCTTTGATTTCTTTGCAGAGTTGTGTTTTACCCCACAGACACGTTTAAATAGCTTGTCAGCATCTCTATGCCATCCCATTTATTTCTGTGCCTGAGAGTACTCTTTCCTTTGGAGCAAGTTGGACCTAAACAATTAAGCAAATTGCTAAAATTCAAATTATGAGACCCTTCAAAATGTCTTATAGGACCTGTGACAATATTACAGTATAAATTGAAATATTTTTTGCTTGTTTGTTTATATGGAGTCTGTCTAGGAGTATTTTCAGTGATCCCTGGAGAGCACAGCTAAAAACTGGAAATCTTCTTGACTTGTGGCTGTTCACAAGCAACAGGCAAAAGTATCTACAGATTTCATTATTTGCAATCACTTAGCCAAAACCAGAGCTATAAAATACAGCCTGTGTGTGCCAGGAAATCTTGTCAGCTCAGTACAGCAAGATTTTCCTCACAATGCAGAACAGCTTAGAAATTTCTAAGGTGAATCACCAAGAGTGAATTTTTACAATAAAGCAGGAGCATTACTAATGCTTTCAACATTTACAAGGTGTACAGGAGCTGAGCCTGAACATCTCCAGCACAATATTCATTATTCATCTGTGTAAGTGGAGCAGTGCTCAGCTTTCCCCACGCTGCACGGAGCAGGGAAGCAGTGTGTGATGATCCAGAACGGCAGAGCCAGCCCTGCCACGTGAGGTGGTGAGAACAGGAGAGGGAAAGGCAGCTCTGCTCAACCGCGTGGTGCCAAACACATCCCAGGACGTGGGAGTTCTTCTGCCACATCCCACTGTGCTCACATGGGAGACCAGCAGGTGTAGACCTCCCTTGGGATTTTTTCCTTCCTCTTCAGCCCACCTACATTCAGCACATTTACCTGTGGGTTCAGACCATCTTGTTACAATTCCTGCACTTGAGGGTTAGGATTTTAATGTGAGGTGTTTTTCTGACCTTGCCTCAGATTATTTTTACACACCAGGAATGAATTGCTGTTATAAATAATGGTGCTTTCAGATATTTTGGGTTAGGAAGCTATTCAGAAGACCTTGAGAAGCTGACTTGTTTTCAGTGGCTTAATAGAAGCAGATGAAAACAGGAAAAAAATAACCTTTTTCACATCATACATTTTAACAGGAAAGCATGTGATGTTTGTACCACGATCTAAATGTTCTGATGCAAATCATCTGAACAGGGTGTGAAATGAAGAGTTGTAGATTCATTCTCCTAAGCTTCCTCCATCAAAGTTTCAGCTTGGATAACCCAGAGTCTCCCACTCCAATCAAAGCATGTTTAAAAAGGCAAGTGTCTAACATACATAATCTATAATATGCATCTATAATATCTATAATACATCTATAATATACATCTATATTATATATATTATATATATATATACATCTATAATATAATCTACATATAAATCTATAAAAATAGATGTTTTATAACTCCATCCATAGGGATTTTTTGGGCTTATCCACACCAGCCCCAATTGATTGTGACTCTCCACTCACTTCATTTTAGAGCAGTCAGATAGGTTGGGTCAATTTCTTGAAAATTAAATTACATTTGCATTATGTTAACACCGGGTGACAAAACAGGCTGGATATAAGGAAAGGTGAAAATCTGGTACAGAAAATTCAGTCTGACCCTGCTTACACCCAACTTTGCTGTCCCAAGCTGTACCACTCAGCAGTACTACAAACACAGATACTAAGCTCCCTTCCACTTTAAGCAGCATTATTAGGAACTGGAAAAGTGGGACAACTGAGCAGCTTAATATCACTCTCACCATGTGCAGGCTAATCTCTCCTGTGTTTATTCAGGATGCTCCTTCCCAGGGTCTCTGCTGACACCTTGCCCTGTCTGGGCCAGGGAAGATCTGGGTCCTGCAGTGATTGAGGTCACTGGGGCAGCCACACAAGCACCAGGCTGCAAACCACAGGCACCTGACCCTGCAGACACAGCCACATGGGCACAGGGACACAGCCACAAGGGCTCCCAGCTGAGCCTCACATCCCAAAGGATGCCCCAGGGCCATGGAGCTTCTCACTGATCCTCAGCTCAGTGAGGGCAGGCAGTTTTTCAAGCACCACTTGTCACTAGGATCTGCATTAAATAGGCTACAACAACACATTCCTCACTGAGAGCTGTACAGAACAGGGAAAGTCTGATCAGGGGCTGAAGACCCAAGGCAAATATGAACAATCTTTATCCCAATGGCTCCTCCACAGCAGACTCCTATCAGCATTTCTGCTGATAAAATTGAGCTATGAATATGAAAGGCAATTTTAAGGAGAAAAACCTAAAGCACAGCTGTAAATTAGCGAGGTTGGAGTCAAATGTAACAGTAATGAGTGCAATTTAAAAATTGCCAATTTGTTGCATCTTCTAGAGATGAGAGTCTCAGAGTAATAAAAGTAATGTACATGCTAAGTATGATCAAGGTTAAAGTGACAGCAAGGCTCATTTGTTTCAGTTCCTCTGCCTTCTGAAATCCTCTCTTAAATCTTAAGGCTTCAGTGACATCTGCTGTTGAAGACCTATTTAATTAATTTAGTTGTAATTTAACAGATATTCCTTCTAAGTGAATTCTCCTTCCACAGAGTTTCCACTCTTTAACTATATTTGAAAAGATTCCTACCACAACCTTTTAATCTAATCAAAATGAGCTCTTTTGTTGTCCTGCTCATCCCACCAGGTGTTAAATCCCTTTTGCCTTTTTAAAGCAACAGAATTTTTCTCCATGCCTTGCTCCTGACTTCCTTCCCAATTTTAATACATGGAGATTGCATGAGCACATGTTTAACTGCCAACAAAGCTGTTGCCAATGTGTTCAAATCCATTGGTGGAATACCAAGATAGAGTTCATGATCAAAAAGCATCCATGACAAGAGGAAACATGATCCTAAAGCTTTGTAAACTAATGCTTCTGTGCTCTCACAGTAGCCTTTAAAGAGCAGAGAAGAGGAATTAATCTGTGGTTCCCTTTCATGTGTGACTTTAATGCTTCCAAGAGCATAACAGAAAGCCTTTAGTCCAAGCAGTTCAAGAAATGCTTAAAGTAAGGCTAAAAGTCAGTCTGATTCTTCACCTCAGGGCAGAGAGAGAGAAATATTCAGAATTAAACTCCCTGCACTGCAGGTCACACCTCCAGTAATGTGATATAGTGATTGCTATCCTGGATAAAAGGTGTTGTGTCAACATAATACTCCAAGAACAAAATATGGCCTAGCAGTAGACAGCATGCTGCTGTTTGATTGCATCTTTTCCTTGATACTCTGACAAAGAACCCTTTGTCACACCAAAATTGATGGCCTGTGATGCACTGGAGTTAAGGCCACAGAGTTGGGCACCAAAATTTTCCACCTTGCTTATTGGTGTTACAGAAACTGTTGGTATTGAGCTGTCAATAATACAAAGTAAAATGTGATGTAAAATCTGAACTACCACAGCCCAAAGCAGAAAGGGACTTTTAAATTTAATTTCATCAAAGTATTCCACAGGTTAGAAGTGACACTTGAAGGAGTGAAATCAAGCAGCCAAGGGGAAACCTGCCACTGCCCCACCAGGCTTTCAGTCCCCCACATCACTGTAAGCCACTGTAAGTAAACATAGGACTGTGTTATTTATTTCTGATCTTTTTTAAACTGTGGCTGTGACTAAAACATCCTTTCTCTTGAGCACTTTGACCTTGGATAGAGCTATAGTAAACAGAACTAGTTGAATTTAATGTTTTTCCCTCACTGGAAGGGATCCAGGTTGACCTTTAGCACCATTTGGAGATGCTTAAGACTTCCTGTACAGCTGCCTAGGCAGAGCAGGGTCCAAGGGTGTGAAAAAAATTGACTGAGGAAGAGAGACCTCTCTACCAAAGAGGTAAGCATCAGCAATCCATAAATTGAAACAACTGAACTAAGTGGGGTAGGGAATCTAAATTCCACTTTAGCTAATCCTTTTAGGAAAAAAATTGATGAACGGTGTAGAACTACATAGATTATTTTTATAAAAAGGGAAAAAAACTAAAAAGCCTCTGTCTTCCCAAACTGGTTTTACAATGTACTTTAAAGTTGGCTACATTATACATTGCTACACATTATTTCATTTAAAAGCTGTGTTTTTTGTAAGACTTTTTGCCAACGTTTATCAACTGAAAAAAGCTGCTTTAATATGGAAAGCTTAGTGCAAGGTTATTTCCCTATTTTTGGAATCAAAACCATGCAAGTGTTATACCAGTGTGCCAGTGTGAGGTTTCTCTTACACAAAATAAGCAAATATTGCTCAGTTTTTATTTTGGACCTTGTCCCTTCTTTTACTGATTGTATTTTTTACTTATTTGTATTTCTGTTAGGTTTCTTAAGCCAAAAAATACAAAAACTACAAACTAATATTTCAAAAAAGGATATTATTTCTTATTCTTTAGTTTAAAATTTATTTGTATTCTCAATTAAACATTATATTCTAATATAAAATGTCCAATTAGCAATATTCTATTAGCATTATTTAACATTCTGCTAAGTCATATGATGCACTATCCAAGAAATTCTCTTCCACATTTGGACTGTATGAAAAAGTCTTAACTAATTTATTTTTCCATTTCAACAGAAGAGGGATATGGACAATAAAATATACCTCTTCTAAAATTCCTGATACTCCAGAATAGCATATAGATCCCCCAAAAAACCATATTTCAGCTTATATGGCAGTAGATTTTCATTATCGAATAATTTACAGTGAGTTCAAGTCAGACTTTTCAACATATGTTCTTCCTTAAATAACTTTCATTAGCAATTAAAGACTTCATCCATAAGGGGAATGCTTAAACACGAAGTCTCTGACTATCACCAAGACCTTGACTGCTAATCACACATTTTCATAAAAGTGAAACATTCCAAGGTTGACTTGCAAAAGCCACTGCAAGACTGCCACACTTGCTTGCTTTCATTTTTTCAGGACCCCATGGAGCTCCAGCTGGGGGTACCTGGTGACAGTTCTTCATCTTCATCTTCAGCCCTGATTTCAGCCCCCACAGCCTCCCCAAAGGAACCCAGGCTGCTCCAGTCCTTGCAAGGAGCTCGGAGTGCAATGGGACACTGTCCCCTGAAAGCTGGGAAGGGGCTGAGTACAGAGGTGGGAAAAACTTGAAATACCCAGTTTTCTCAGGTTTGCTGTGAACCCTTGCACGTATTTACCCAGCTGGTTTAAACATTCCTGCCCCCTTTCTACATCTGCTCTAGTTGATGTGAAAAGCTTCCATTCACTTTTCCATTCCCTTGCAGTTGTGCCCCAAAGTTAGCATCTCCTTTGAAATAGCTTAAACACTCTTTTTCAGCCCTTTGACTTGTACAAATACGAGATCAGAGAGGAGGCTACTATGACTGTACGTGTTCAAGCCCAAGACCACCCAAACCAATCCATGAGTTTGAGCAATGAAGACTGGTGTTTTCATCTGAATGAACTGTTAGCTCCATCTATTACTTTCAAGTGAATATGAAATAATACTTAGCTGAAGTTTCCAGCTAATGCATTCATGATAATTCTGAGCTAAAATTTACCCAAACATTACAATGACCTAAAGGAGAATTAAAATCCTTGCCCTGCAGAAGCCCAGCTCATGCCCATTTGTGTGATAGACTGCAGTTTGAAACACCAGAGTCCTAGAAACACCCTTGAGCACACTTTTTTAAAAGGCAGGAAGGAGCAGATGGCTTTTGAACCCTGATGCTATTGGTGCTGTCGGCATGATGAAGCACTGTACCCTCATTTGTACTGATTGGGGTCAAATCAGCTCTAGCCTGTAATTTACCCTAACCACTGAGTCCTTTTTTCTAATTAGAATATCTGTCATTACCTATTCCTACAGCAATGATAACCTACTGAACTCTAATGATTCAACCCCATCTGCCTTGCTGTGCACATCCTCAGCCATTTCCCTGCTCAGAGCCAAAAGAATTCACTGTGGCCCACAAGCCAGCAATCACAAGTGCTGCTCCTTGTGTTGGGATGTAAATGGAGCACTTATCCTGGGTTGAGCTGTGATTTTCTGCAGGATTTTATTACTGGAGGGTTTCTAAGGTCATTCCTGTGAGAACCTTTGACAGTCTGCATAGCTAAACACAAAATACCAAAGCCCAGGTGCTGCTCTTCAGCTGAGAATTGATGTCTTGTGTGAAGGAGAGAGGTGAAGGGCACCCAACAGCTGCAGTTCATCTGACCCCAAACTCCAGACTCCAGCCAGTTCATCCATTACAGCTGGATTCCCCCAGCTTTGACACCTGGGTTAGATCAGAGGCATCTGAGCATCACCCAACAGGTACCAGATGTGATCCTGGCAGCTCCCACACAGTGATGCTCAGAGCCCTCACAGTGCAATCATGTCCTGGAACGCTGCTGGAATCATTTTATCCTACCAAAGATGCCTTCCAGGCAGGAAAGCTGTGGAAGGCCCACGTGCCATGTGTTAAGCTCAAAAACAATTTGCAAACTGCTGCTTATTTAAAGAGGATTTAACTACTGATTCCAGCTCATTCTGCCATAGACAGGAGCGTTTTGCAGGATAAAGAGGACAAAAGCAGTTGATTACTAACATGGCATCCAGTTTAAAAACAGTTTTTACAGGTCTACATTTTGGGGAAGAAGAGATTTGCTGTATTTTTTCTCCCTGTAATAGTGCATAGTCAATGTACTTTATTGCCTTACAATTTCTCCCTTCATGCTTTTCTTCTTGCTTTCATGCACAACTTGCTGTTTCTTTCTGTGTTGAAAAAGGCTCATGAATGAACCAATTGGATAAAAAAATTCCAGAAACCATTGTGTATTTGCTACCTGCACTGACTACAGTGCAGGAGGCTGCATTTTTCATCCCCATTGTTTTGCAATAGAACATTATCAACAGCCACCACGAGAGAGTTTTAGAGAATCTGGAGACCATGGCCATGGTTCTTGAACTCAAGCCAGTGGCCATGCATCTGCCTCCTGAAAGGATGGCAAAGAAAGCCCATGCACTTTTCTAAATGATGCCTTTATATTTTTCCTCATTAGCAGTGTTTTTCCCCATTGCAGCATTTTACTGTAAAACTGTACAGCAGCTGTAGTAGAGCAGGGAGGCAACTTGAACTGGGAAAATTTAGAAATAATCCTTATCCTTCACATTATCCATTAGCTCAGAAAAAAATCCTTATCCATTAACTCAGGGAAGATCCCAGGTGCCTGAATGAGTTACAACAGCACTGCAGAGCTGCACAGAAGTTGCTTACTTCTGCATATCAGCAGTGGCAGAAAAAATCTGCTTTGATCAGCCTCACAAGACCTTTATGGGAATATTCTCTTTCTTCATGAGGGTGTTCTGTGACACACAGCCTAGTTATGCTGGCAGGAAGATTTGAAGTCTCAAGATTGGCTGTTCTGCTCTGGCCTGCAATTACACTGGTGGCTGAAAGCGAGGATTGATTAAATTGTTGCAATTTCTGGCTAAAACACAGTTGGGCTGACTTTATGTGCAGCTCAAGAGTGAAAAGAGATGCTTCTTGCTTTTTAAGTTCATCAAAATTCACCCTAAATGAATCACCTCTATCATTTCCCAAGGGAAAGGCTTAGGAAAATTCAGCTTGACAGGTGAGACCTTTCCCAACCAACTCTGGACTGCTACATCTGGGCAAGAAACTCAAACTTAATTTCCAGGTCCAGATATTTGGTTCTGGAGCACAGAGAACAAAAGGCTTGTTTCTGGATTTCTCCACTGGCAATCAGTGATCTGCCAATACAATATAAATATATTTGTATTTTATTGCAACAGCTCCTAGATATTTTGTCAGGATCAGACTGATGAACGACTGGAATTCTGTAGTGACAGATTCCATACCTAGTTCTCCAGAAGGGAGATACATTTTTATAGGGAGGGATATTAGATTAGTGCTGTCCAGCTGGCCTGAGCCTCTCCTGGGTCCCACAAGCCCAATGGCAGCAGGAACACCAATATCCCATTAGTATTAATTATGAAAAGACCAAGTGGCTTTCTAACAGCTTGATAAACTATTTTTCTTTCTAATCTTTCTAGTGTAGAGTTAGCAAAGGAATGGATGGCAGCTACCAGCTCCAGTACAACAGGATGGCAGCTCCTGTCCAATCCTCAGGACAGGATTTGGTGAGGTCTGTTGGCTTCTTACACAACTGCACCAAGCAGCCAGAGCTCAGGAAGTGTTTGTACAATGATCTAAGGCACGGGGTGTGACTCTTGGGGCTGCCCTGTGCAGGCCAGGAGTTGGACTTGATGGTCCCTGTGGTTCCCTTCCAGCTCAGGGTATTCTGTGCTTCTCTGACATGAACAGCAGGCTTTGCCTGGGACTTGAATGCTGTGTTACCCTTTTTCATTTCCTGGCTTCTCTGAGATTCTAAAATTCAAAAGCTGTGCTTAACATGACTTATAATATAATCCAGTTCTATTTACTGTACTGTAAGGAAATACATTCATGGTCACAGAATAATTACCATATGACTTAAAATAAAGCTTGACCTATACTTAGTTAATCATATAATGGAAATCTCATTGTACTTGTACATCACTCCCATTTGTACTTGCAAACATCTACATAAAATCAATATTTTATGTGGGGCTGAACTATTTTACATATTGGCTATTTGATACCATAACTGGGACAAATTCAGGCAGAGAATTACCACACTGTACCCTCTAAAACAAACAAAAAACAACCCTAAAGAAAAAACTAACCAAAAAACCAAGACCTGAGTTTCTCTGATGGGTTGACCAAGGCTGGAGATGAGGTGCCCACCAAAGCCCTTATTTGAAAAATATTAATGAGTTATTTCACCATAACTGTTATTGCTATTATTACACATACTATTCTCCCTTTTTTATCAATGATAACTCATCTATGGTTATAATGTTTCTGCTTCACCTTGTCAGATACATAGATACTAACTTAATATTTTTGCATTCCATAATTTGCTTATTAATGTGGATCTTGTAATCACTAAACACTTTTCAGTCAATGGGCTGCTTGTCAGCAAAGCCAGATGGCATGGAGTAAATCCAATTCAGCCAGTCACTCTGGAGAAAAAGCTTCAGGTGGCTCCTGGCAAATACTCTGGCACCAGTGATGAGACAGGACAAATTCAGCATGGTCTGGAAGTACCCATTTGCACAATACACTGCTTCAAGCTGCCCAAGCA
Organism: Molothrus aeneus; assembly: GCF_037042795.1. Taxonomy (NCBI): domain Eukaryota; kingdom Metazoa; phylum Chordata; class Aves; order Passeriformes; family Icteridae; genus Molothrus; species Molothrus aeneus. The sequence continues at coordinate 17,111,302 of NC_089653.1, forward strand.
GAACTGGAATAGCTCTCAGGGTCTGTCTCCCTGGTGTGAGAATGGCAGTAACAGGAGTTGCTGTCATGTTTTATCTAAAGCTGCTGAGCTACAGTTTTCAAAGGAGCCTATGAAAACAAAGCATAGTGGAACACACCTATGGACACTTATTGAAATCTCTTGCAAAAGCAAAGCTTTAGAGAACAAATAAGATCAAGAAAACCCTCCTTCAAAAGCAAGAAATCCTATTCCAGCTCTTCCCCCACTAATCTCCAGGCAGTTTGATATATAACCTCACTATTAGAATGCTGTGGAGCTGCAAGTATTAGCAGTTACTTCCAGTAGGAGCATGGACAAACATTTTCCAAACAAACCCAAGGGCACACTTTGACTGCAAAAGCTTTTACCTCCCATCAGCTTCAGGAATACTCCTGATGTTTCCCACAATGCCAATTCCAGTAAGACTCTTTGTTTTCACACTTTTCAATTACCATAACAGCATATTTAAGTGCAGAACACAAACTTTTCTTTCTAGGCCATGGTAATGAATGTTTATGGAAGGTCTAAACTATTATTTACAGGACTATTTGCTTATGAATGTGAAAACAGAATTTAAGCACACCAAGTCAAGCTCTGCAGTGCAGCCTGTGTGTTGCTCACCACTGGTACATTCTGTCCTTAGCAGGGAGCTCCTCTTGTACCATTGCAAGGACAGGAAAAGCTTCTCCATGTGCTAAGGAGGTACCAGAGCCCTGTGGGTTAATGGAATGGGCCAGGGAATTGATTTGTCTGCAGTGATACAGCAGAATGATGCACCACAGGATGACACTGCAGAATGAGGCAGTTTCACCCCAAGGGATCAAAGAGGAATTTTTCTGGTACCTGAGCACTCTATATAACTATCTAAAATAGATTTTAATGTGTTTATGATACTGAAATGGACCTATATAAGAACATCCTGCAAATTCTGCATCAACAAAATGTTTGCCACACAGAAATGCTAATGCTACAGAATTCTTCTTATAGTTAATACAAGAGACAACAGCTACAGGACATTGATAGAAAATTAATTAAAGTTCTCCCCCACCCCAGACTGTAACAGCTCTACTGGCTGCAGGCTGGAATGCATTCAGCTCAAATACTGCCTGATCCAATTTCATAAACCAGCTTCTCTTTTTTTCTCTCTTTTCTCTTTTGTCCATTGTATGTAAATAGCTCAAAAATTCGAGAAGCTATCTCAAATTGGATCAATGGGCTAATCTCTTGGGCTTTTGGCTCTTACCATCACCATAATTATGGCAGTAATAACAACAATCAGATCAGTAATAACAGTCATTTCTGCAAAGCATTTACCCTGTGGCATCCTAAAACCTCTGCGGTCTCAAATGGGAGCACTCTCAAGGCCGACTGCAGAGAGGCAAGGACACAGCCATCTTCCAGGGACCTGGCCAGCTGCATCAGCGTCATTTGTTTTTTTGTCTTAGTCATTTGTTATCAGTCTGGGAGCTCCTGAGCCAGCAGAGAAACAGGCTGCTTGTGCTAGAAGCCTGACCCTAGCCACTCCAGAATATTACATGTGTTCATCTGGCCATGGGGGCTGTCATTTCTGAGACACCATGTTCAGGAAGAACACAGTGGATGCTGAAGCTCCCTCCTGACCACCCAAAGAAAGAAAGAGCAAGGAGGGCAGTTTGTGCCCAGCAGCCCTGGGAGCTGTGTGTACAGTGAGTATGTTGTTACCCTGTGAAGGCACTCAGCCTCCCAAAGGTCACTGCCCAAGGGCACAGTGCAGCTCTGGAGGAGAGCAGAGCATTAGTGCTGCTCACCCCAGGCTACAAAGCAGATTAAAGCTCCCTCTCTTTCTCCAAAGCACCCCTTATTAGTTTAAGCCTACATGCAGTATGAGGAACACATTGCAGCTTAACTCTTCCAAGTGTATGACAGCTCATGGGAACTGATTGAAAATACCCAAACACCAAATCCAGCCTAAACAAAAGGGAAGAGAAAATTTGAGGAGAAAAGGAAAAAAGTTTCAGCAGTTAGCACATGAACAGAGCATGCTGTCCATCTGCTCTTGAGTTACTGCAATGACATTTGTAGCTAAATTGCCAGATCTAAATGGTGATGCAGTAATTACAGTTTAGGAGTTTTTCTATTCAGAATAGTCATTTTCTTCCTTTTATAACTGTCTTGAGCTGTACAATAGCCTGAAGTAGATCATATAAGTTCTAGCCCAGAAATGCTAAATGAACAGCATAGCTATTTTTAATTAGGTGAGTAAAAAAAGGTTTAATTTTAAAGTATCCACATGCTCCTGTTGGTATGTCCATCTACCTAACCCAGCTCATAGGCCTGCTGATGGCAGTGCCTGGGCATGGGAGATTAATACTCCCCACTGCACCCAAGCCCTTTTCTCCTGTACAGAGGCAATCTTTAATGACCATCCTGATCACAAACAGCAGGAATCAGTGCAGGACATTTTTATGGACTGCCCCACCAACATGGGGAACTGGTGGAATGTGCAGGTTTTGGAGATTTCTGGGTGAGTCACTTCTTTCTATTCCAGTCACAAGCACCTCAAGGACAGAGTTTTTTTCCTCAGCTGACAGATAAGCTGCATCAATACCTGGTGCTGTGATGGGGTTTATGTACAGAGGGATGCTAGGATCTATAGCATCCTAGCATATGATGGATGGATGGACATAAATATAAATCCTTGGAACTCAGAAATTAGAGCACCAAAAAGAGCTCCTATAATCTGCATACCTGAGACAGAGACTGCACCTGCAGCAGAGGGGACACAGCCTGGGCTGCACTTGCTGCCATGTCCCAGTGATGAGGGTGCTTTTGCCCCACAAGAGCTGGGGAAGCGCTGGGGTCAGGCCAGCTGGCCCCAGAACAGCTCAGTGCCTGCCAGGTCCCTGCTCAGTCCAGCCCCACCCTGGCACTGCTGAGAGCTGTCACTGATAGCTGCTGCTGTCCAGGTCCAGTCACTGCCCTGCAGCTGGTGGTGAGCCCCAGGTCCCTGTGCTGGGGGCTCTGCAGAGCCAAGCCTGGTGTAACCCCTGTGCTGGAGGCTTGCAGAGGTGGTGGTGCAACCCCTGCATGGGGAGAACAACAGCTGGGGCCCATTCCCACAGCACCTCCAAGAAACTGAGACCTGCTCACTGATCTACTCCTTCCCTGCTTGCCTTCTTTCAGCCCTGCTAAAATCAAAGCCCTACCCAGCCCTTCTGAAGCCAATGGAAAACTCCCATTGAAGCAGTAACTTTGAAAGGTTTTCTCCTCATAGACCATTTATATTTTAATTAACGTTATGAATTTTCTACTGTATTAATTTAATCATTTAAGTCCTTTTATGAAGTTCAGTAATTAATTTCAATTCTCAGAAAGCACTTTCATTAAAGTATTTCTATTGTTGAAACCTTATTTCTACAAAAGAATGGGGTGTTCTCTGGCAAGATATTTAAATGGTTCCTCAATTTTAGATAAAGTTCCAGTGTGACTTCAATTACTCACTCTATACTATTCAATTGAAGTTTTATGATGTTTCCAGGCCCATATCTAAAAATAAAATGAAGACTGACTCCTTTCACAAGCACACACAGGAACTGTTTTGTTGCTGGCTCCTTAGTAGCCAGTTGTTTTGATTTGCATACACATTGCACACTATATTGCAGACATCTATAACAAAATAATTTAACAAACTGGTATGCCCTTCTTAATAATTTCACATTTTAAAATAAACAAAGTAAGAGTGAGCCAACATTTTTTTATATTGCCTCAGCAGCATGGGATTTAATTATCCTGTTGAGTTTTATAGATAATTGAAATCTTTTTTCTCCTTTTTATGTGCCTATGAGGCACTGACCAGCACTACAGCATTTTATGCACATGTATCAAAGGCTGTGAAAAGCCAGCGTGTGAGATCCCAATTCTCCAGGCTCCACACAGGGAAAGGAGCAGGGAAAAGAGGTTGCCCTGTAAAACCTTTGTGCTTTTGAAGTTGTTATAACAAACCTGGTCTTCACCCAGACTCTGCACAGCCACTACAAACTGGAACAAGCTTGGGGCCTCTCAGCATCCTCTGCTCCTGATGTGCTCTGAGGGGGTGAAGAACAGCAGTAGCTCAATGTGCTGACTTGCACCCTGCCTGCCCAGGGCCAGGCTCAGAGATGCTCACTCAGTGCCTTAATTGCAGCTCCAGGCTTCCTCTGTTCTCCCCAAATCCTCTGCTACCTCCTGTGAGATCAATGAGAGGGAGCCATCAGGAAAGGGAAGGGAGAGGGAGAGAGGGAAAGGGAGAAAAGAGAGAGAGAGAGAAAGAAAAGAGAGAACTCTACCCTAAGGTATGGAGCAGAGGAAAAGGGGCCCATTCCTAAGGACCATAGGAAACTGGGATAAATCTTAGTGCTTACTATTTAACTTCCTGTGTTGCTTTTCAGAAGCAAGCAATTACTTTTTTTTCCTAGAGAAAGAGTGGAACAGGTATTTATTCTGTAAGAACAAACATAATTTTTTCTTGTCTGTGTTTTGAGAACTAAAAGGGCAGCATTAAGCAGCAAAACTTCAGATTGAATAAGCTACTTAAAGCAGCTGTGCTGCTGCCTGCAGCCAGCAATGTGCTCATTCCAGCAGCTGCAGGCACAAACAGGAGCTGCTCCCTCTTCTCTCCCAGCTAAATCCAGACTATCTATGGGGTTTAACCCTGTAAAAATGCTGTACTGCCCCTTCAGGGGAGAGGATTGTTTCTTCCATCAAATGCCTCCAGCCACATAAACAAGACCCTAAATCACCAGAACTTGCACAGCTTCCTCTTCTGCACAGAGTGAGAGCCCCCAGGGTGGGCTGGGGGCTGGGAGAAGGGAGCCTGACCTGTTTATCCCAGAGTGGGATCCCCCAGCTGTGGAGCACAGGACAAGGAGGAATCAAAGGATGGCCGCAAGACAGAAAGGGGCTTTGCCCACAGAAGCCTCACATCAACAGAGCCAGACTTAGGGTCTGATGGAAAAGGACCATGGCTGGGTACTGCAGAAGCAGCTAAAGCTCCAGCATAAATTAGTTTAGACTCTTAAGCATTACACCAACAAAATAAAATGCAAAATGTTACTTCTAACACTTACCTATTAAAAGAAATAAGCAACATATTCCAGCAAAACAAAAAGTGTCCAGAAGAGTTTGCATTCCTTTATGCTAAATAAAATATTTTCAGACATAAGAAAAACGTTTTCTAAATATAATTTACACAGTCATCTCCCATGTCTCACATAAATTGCTTTCCAATTTTTGTTAAATGAGATACTTTATTGGATAGCCAAATCTTGAATGGTTTCTGAGAGTTTCCTAGAGAGGTGTACAGAAAAGCAATAAAATGTGGAATGACTATTGTGGAGTCATTTCAATTCCTGCCTGATGAAGGGAGCTGTGTACCAGCATGCACTGGGATAGGGGTTTATGGCCTGTATGAACAGGGGTGTCAAGTTCCACTTCAAGGGGACAGAATCTGCAGTGCACCTGGACGCTACATCCTCAATACAGGAATAAGGTTACCCTAATAATACAAAAAATACTTTGTAAGATGTAGAATTTTATGTGAGAAAAATGAAAATACAGCTGGGGGATCTTTCTTTCTCCTATCTGCTGAATTACTGATATTTCAGAGTATTGAACAATGCCTTACAATCAAAAGTTGATGCATAAACTGTGAAAGCTTCTTTTAATAGCAAAATCCCAAGGGACTGTTCACACATTCTCTTCTCTGTGCTGCAATCTATAGCTTTAAAATCTGACAGTGTTTTTCAAACTGGAAAATCATGGCAAAAATAGAGGTTAGAAGTATTTCCAGATGCAGCCTTGTAATTAGCATCAACAGCTACTCAGAGCATTTTGGTAATTATGTCACCCAAATACATGCAAATAATATGAAAAATGATGAGGGGGACACATGCTTAGCTGCCTTTACAGCACAGGGTGATTATCCAATTAGACTAAGAGATGCCTCTGGGCTAATCCCTTCTTGGATGCTCAAGACAGCCAGGCATTTTTAGAAACATTACTGATGGTCTGGAACTGTAATTTAGTTGTGAGGCTGCCTGGATTTTAAGCCCAGGGATGGGGAGAAGTCCCCATCCAGCCAGGATGTGAAAGCAGCCATTGCAGAAAAAGCTTTCCCAGTACAGAGAGCTGGTGAAACAGGAGCTTCAGGGGATTTTTAACAGGAGAGCAAGCTTTTTACCTCCATGTCACTGGTTCAAATCTGTCCAAATGGCAATTGAAAGTAACCAGAGGCCCTGACAGCTGGTTAAATGGGTTTGTATTCTCAGACCAGTGTTAATGGATGAAGCCTCACAGGCACCTGCTCAGAGCAGGAGTTCCTCCTGGTGCAGTGCAGTTGTGAGGCATTAGTTACTCTAATTACCAGTGCAAAGCCCTTTAAGAGACTGAAAAATGTTTTGCAGTGCCTGGCATGGATGCTCTATAAACCTCAGCACAGTAAGCAGCTCCTTGTGCTTCTCCTCACACGAGCTCAGGATGTGAAATCACAGCTGAGCCAAACTCACTAATTGCTGTCTGGGCCAGCATTCTGTTTGATTCTGATGTGAGCAGGACAAGGCTGCTTCATGTTTCAGCTCCTCCTCAGACAGCAGACTAGCTGTAAAGTCTAGCCCAAAGTGAAAAAACAAGCCTGGGGCAGCAGGATCAGTTACAGGGCTCTCTGTGATCATGTGGCCCTGTACAACACGATTCCTTCTCCTCCTGAGCTCCTGGCACATGAAAGCTCCCAGTGTTGGCAGCTGAACTTTGCTGACCTACCAGGCCCACAGCAGGGCCCTGGGAGGGGTTTACAATGAATCTTTATTTTGTGTGTAGCTGTGTTCCACACAAAACATGAAGGAAGGGTGCAGCTGGCAGGATTTATGGCACACTGTGTGCATGGCTTCGTGGGCTCTGTCCTCAGTGCACACACACACACAAGCAATTTCTGTCACAGCACAAGGAGATGTGGTCACCAGCCTTATTAATCCTGAATAAATAATGGTGATAATCACTCACTGAAAGCTCAGTTTATAGTTCAATTAACCTACAGCTGTTCCCAAGAATCGAAGGTAGAAAAATACTGTTGAAGTATTAAATGATAGCTGCAGTTAAATGATAGCTACAGTTGCTCTTTCAGGGCACTTACACAGAATTGAAGACACACAGCTTCTACTGATTTTAGAGAGAATTGTGTGGCTTAAATGCTAGAAGGCTTTGAAAAAAAATATGGGAATTAGAAAAATCCATCTGACTTGCTCAGCATGCTGAGCATCCAAGAGCAGAAGTGGGCACTTAGTGCAAGTAACTGAGGCAAAACAGGATTGAAAACTATTGGAATTCCTAAACTTCACTTAAAGATTTGAGTTGTATAGAGACCTCCAGACAAACCTCTGAAAGAGGCAAAAAAACCTAGGAAATTCAAGAATTAATCAAGCAGTACAAGGAGGTAATAGCAGTAGGATTGTGCCACAGCCTAATACATAATACAGCAGCCCTATTAGGTGATACCTAAACCCCTTCAATGACTCAAATCCCCCTCTGGAAGCAGATTTGTGCACCAGCTGAGCATCTGATCTCAGTCACAACGTGGCATTATGGTGCAATCTATAGCTTTAAAATCTGATAGCGTTTTGCAAACTGGAAAATCATGGCAAAAATAGAGGTTAAAAGTATTTCCAGATGCTTGTTTTCTAAATCAAGCACCCCACTTTTACTTTTCCCATTGCCAATCACCTTTCCAACACAGCAGGGCTGTTCTATCCCTGCAGTGGAGATCATCTTCCCAGCTCACACCTCAATGGAGTGTCTCCAGGGAGATTATGCTGCAAACAAACCAAGGCAGCTATGGAAATTAGGCTTATAAGTTAAACACCTATAGTTTTTGTTTAGGAGCTCATTTTAGGAATAGTAATGGGGTTCATTTTGTCCACTCATCTTTTGTTTTCTATCAGTTAGAAGGAGATACAACACAGAGAGAAAACCTGAAGCTGTCTGTTTGCCAGAGGCTCACATCTAGTTCAGAACAGGACAGGAGTGGCAGGGGAAAGCACAGGAGTGCAAACCCAATAAAGCAGCACTGGTCATTGTAACAGGCAGCAAGCCCAGCACTGTCTGACTCTTAAACCCCTCAGTTTGTAGTTGAGACACAGGACAGCTAGGAAAAGATTCAGATGGAAATTCATATACTTTTTTTTTCAGTAGAATTTTTGCTAATATTTGTTATGGAAAGCCCAGAGGAATTAAACAAATTTGTTGTACTGAAATCAAACATAACAAGAACTTTGCCATCACCAAAGGGCTGGTGAAAGCTGTTGTGGGTCAGTCAGAAGAAAGGTTTGGCATCTCACTGCCCAGGGGTCAGGGGCACTAGACTGTAAAAACAGCCAAAGGAGAGATCAATAACATCCCATGTGCTAGAAAAGAGCAGGGGGAAGGCAGGAAACTCAACCAGACTGAAATCAAGACCAAGTCCTTCCCTCAGCCTTCCATGAGTGTGCAGGAAGGTTTGCTAAAGATGGAAAGGAGCATAGTGCACTCAGAGAGATGGGGAAAGCAAGGACTGGATCCTTCCCAGCTTTCCCTCCAGGTCAGCTTGTGAAATAAAGGCCCTTTTTGTACATAATGACATCTACACACAGCAGACACCACCCTGAGTCACACCAGGACATGGTGGTGCCCATAGCAGCCAGAAAGGAAGAGCTCAAAAGCTGTGCTAAGGTGGACACTGAGATGGAGAACCTTCCAGCAGACTTTGCTGAAGGGCTGACAAAGGGCTGGACAGTGACAGGGTCACAGAGGCCAAAGGACAGACTGGGGGAGGAAGAGCACAGGGAGGGTGGTTGAAGGCAGCTGACTGACCCAGAAGGATGAAGAGGCTGTGCTTGATCAGAGCTCTGTGCTGTTCAAGAGGCTTTGGTGGCATGGGGAGAACCACTAGAGAAAAAGCCAAGCCCCAGGAGCAGGCTGGAGGAAAGGGGCTCCAGACAGCAGGGACAGACAGCAGGGACAGACAGCAGGGACATCACAGCACTGAGGAGGAGAGCAGGCAGAAATTGGAGAAGCAGGAAGAGATCATGAGAAGGTCTCTGAACATTCCTTCCCATTTTATGTTGCCAGCCAGCAGACACATGCTTCCCATCATCCAGGTCCAGTTCCAGCTTCCATCCTAACACCTCTTTCACACCCTCTCACTTTCTGATACAAAATCCTTAAAGGTTGTGGCTTTCCACGGGTTTTTTTTGGTTTTGTTTTTTTTTTTTTTTTTGCAGCTTAGGGGGTGAAAGGTGCAGAGTGCTGAGACTCAGCCAAGGGCTGTGGCTGTTCCACCCCCTGTGCTCCATTTCTGAGGGTGTCTCCACACAGCCATGGCTTGTCACGCTCCCTGTGCTGCTGGCTGTGTTTGTTTGACAATTAACATCCAATAGGGAGCTGGTGTCACAAGTCAGGGGAGAAGTGGGATTTGAACCTCACCTGGGATTTTTTTAAACCTCAGTTCTCCATTTCACTCCCATTTGATTAAAACCTTAAATTGCATTTCCTGATAAACACTTCGTTGTCACTTTTACTATTCATATTATTATACATACAAAACAGGAAGACAAAAGGATAAACACATTTATATATGAAATATACCTAAAAAGTACTGTTGAAACGCTAGATGAAAGAATTTCCCAGATGCAATATAAACTTGTATTAGAATTCAAGAGGGAAAATGTCACCATTATTTCTTTCTGGTCTGTTTTTCTAACAATGTATCCTGAAAGCCCTACCTTTTCCTGGCAAATGTTATATTTCATTCCTCCACATGTAGTTACTCCCAGATGGGAATACAAGGTTAGACTGGAGAAGGTAACAAAAGGGCAATAACACATTAAAAAAAATAAATTAATGCAGGTCACAACTTTGCAGTGAAATATTACAGCATTAACCTTTGTTTGGCAGAGGTGGCAGGGCAGGGGGAACTCAAACCCATGGAGATGCCACAGAATGAGCTAAAGCAGGGACACTTGTCTGCATCCCTGTGTCACCATGCTCCAGATGCCACCCAGGCTGCATCAGGTGTGGGGACACAGAGGGGACACAGAGCATCCTCCCAGGAGCTCCATTCTGCATTTCCTCCAGCCAGGAGGAAGCTGCATGCTGAACAGGGACTGACACAGTGCCTGGGGCTCCCAGAAATGGGCAGCAATGGGCAGGGAAAGGCAGAGCCTGATCCTGCTCCAAGCTTGTGCACAAAGCCTGGCTGGAAAGAGGCAGATAGGGGGGGTCTAATGCCCCTCCCAGTGCAGGACAGGCAACATCTGGCAATGAGAGATGGATTACACCAGCTCTGACCTAAGAGGAAGTGAAGTGGCAAGAGGATAAAAATATCAAGTGAAAATTCCATGTTAATCTTACAGGATAAACACTTCAGATTGATGCTTTCAAGCACTAGTTTGAAATATACATTCTTGAAAGTAAATTCTTCTTTCTTTCCCCCCAATGAAATGACTTAATGACTGCTTTTAAAGCTTCATTTTTACAAAAAGCCTTCTTATTATCATTTATTAATTTCTACAAAAGATGTCGTCAAGGACATGAAACAACATGCACTGGTAATGGAGTACTGAATAAAACCAGCATTTACATGACTAGAAATTTTTAAATTCAAATGTTTTAATCATAAACCAAAGCAAATTTGCATAGAAAGCCAATTTAAGGATATCAGCATTTCTAATTGGGTTTTGTCTGTTAGAAGGCTCTCCATTATCAGAAGCACAGCCTTTATTCTAAACTTTGAGCCCAGCCTGACAGCACAAGAAAACTTTTCCTGTATTAACCTTTCATTTAGTACCCTCTGCTGGCCAAAACAAGCACAGACAGGGAAGCCAAAACCCCAACCTCCAGCCCGGAGAAAGATGCTGGAAAGCCATCGGTGACCTTGAGCAGGGATGACCTCATCTGTCACGGGGGAGAAAGCTCCCAGGCACACTGATCCCGAAGGAGAAAAATCAATACAGCGCAGTGCAATGCATCTCCCCCAGCCTAGGCAGATTCTCCCTATGCAGGAAGTGACACAGGAGCTCTCAGATGTACCATCAGCTCTGTTCACTTGCCTAGCATTACCTTTTGTTAAAAATAAAATTGCTGCTTAGTCACCTGGAAAGAATAGTGAGAGCCTGAGGCGTTTGCTCCTTCCTCCTCCTTCCCAAGGAGAAACCTTTGTGAATCACATCACAACCTCCTCTTCCCTTCTTCCCCCTCCACAGCAAGCCTTTTAAGTGAGAAAATGCTCTGCAGCTCTTGTTTATGAAGATTTCTTGCCATGAGCTGCACTCCTAGAGCAGAAGATGAGTGAGCAGGCAGGAAGCACCTCCCACCCTGCAGGGTTTGGAGGGACAGAGGGACAGGCACCTCTGTCCACACTGACTGAGCAGACCCAAGGGCTGGCTCTAATTAAATGTACCACAAACATATGATCAAGGTGAAGTCCAAGCTGTTGCCCTCTGTCCTAGACTTCACCTGTCCCTTCAAACTGCCAGGACAGCTGGCTTGACTCATGAGAGAGTCACAGCCAAGCAGAGCAAAACATTCACCAGGCTCAGCTCCTGATCCAGGGCTCCAGGGCAGCCTCCCTGCTGGCTCTGGCAGCTGATGATGCACAAGTGTCTGCTTGCCCTTGAAATACCCATCCCTGGCACGAGTGGGTGAAGGTAAAAGCAGGACCCCTCCCCTGGCATTCTCCCTCCCATTTCAGGAGAAGCTCTGCAGGCTCACAGAAAGCAGCCAAGCTGTTGGACAGTCGTGTCAAATACAGACAAGGAGAGATCTGAAGTGAATATGTGCATTCCCAAGCTTGCCCCAGGCCAGGGTGTGACACACAATCCAAACACTCTGGGGACACTGTGCAATGATCCCAAAAAGCTCTGTCTGCTCTATGATAGGATATGCAAGTTATTTTCATTTTCTAATGCACCTCCCAGGTTGCTGAGGACCAAATGTGGCATCAGAACTCTCCCATGCTATGGCACATATCCAGCCCCCTTGTCTGTCCTGCATGTGTTAGCTACCTGTCTTTTGAGCATAGCAACATTCAAGCCTTTTCCTAAGCCCTTCATTAATCAGTTAACAACTCTTCAGTGCTCATGTTTTAAATTAATTAATTCTTTCCTTTGGCATTAACAGCATTTATTGATTCTGTGTTTAATTTGCCATTGGAAAGCACTGAGGTCTGAAATCCCCTTGGAGTTCCTTTCATGTCCATCTCCCTTAACCTCAAAAAAAACCCAGTTCCTTGCATACTGTGCAATTTCACAGGGGTCTTAAGATCTTGAGCTATGTCATAGTTAATGCAGCTTTGTGATGAAATTTAACTAAAAAGCTTTTCATCATTTATCTTTTAACCTGCAGGTAAACCAGGACATTGCTTTAATCCATAACAGCTTAGTACTTTGATAAGCTCTTAGAAGTGGTTTTGGCAACAGAGTTTTTCTGAGACCACAAGCAAAATATGCCTTTTTCCACTGTTTCAATGGTGTACTTGAAGTTCAGCAAATTAGAGGATCATAATTTCCTTTGAAGTAGCCATTATTCAGCCAAGGTTGTAGAATCACTGAATAAGCTGAGCTGGAAAGGACCTTCAAGGATCACCAAGTCCAGCTCCTGGCCCTGCACAGGACAATGCCAAGGGTCACACCAGGTGTCTGAGAGCATTTTCCAAACACTTCTTGAGCTCTGTTGGCCTTGGGGCTGTGACCACTGCCCTGGGGAGCCTGTTACAGTGCCCAGCCACGCTCTGGGTAAAGAACCTTTTCCTGATATTCAACTCAAACCTGCCCTGGCACAACTCCAGGCCACTCCCTTGGCTCCTGTCACTGTCACACAGAGCAGAGATCAGTGCCTGCCCCTCCTCTGCCCCTCAGGAGGAAGCTGTGACTGCAGTGAGGTCTCCCCTCAGCCTCCTCCTCTCCAGGCTGAACTGACCAAGGCACCTCAGCCTCTCCTCACACAGCTTCCCCTCAAGGCCCTTCCTCATGCTCATGGCCTCCCTTGGACACTCTCTAACAGCTTTACATCCTTCTTATGTTGTTCTGCCCAAAACTGTGCCCAGCTTCTTGAGGTGAGACCACCCCAGTGCAGAGCAGAGCGAGACAATCCCTTCCTTGGACCAGCTGGTGATGCTGTGTCTGATGCACCCCAGGATACGGTTAAAAAATATTCAATGACTCCTTCAGGCAAAACTAAAGGTGGTCAAAGTCAGACTTACAGCTCTGAACCTTTACATCACTCTTGCTTTGTTGCATTCTTAAAAATACCCAGAGTATATCTGAACTGCCACTGCTACTGCTTTGATTGCCTAAGTTTATTCTTTTTCTCACTTCTGGAAATATTACAGTGGAGAGTCCACACCTCACAGCAGAAGAGAAGCCACACATGTAGCCAACAAGAGCTTAAAAAGCTTCATAATTGACACCTTGCCCTGGCACAGCATGCTGAAATACTTTTTCACTAAATCTTCCAGTGAAGATCCCCTCCTGTTAAATAACAAACACATCATTTGGATAAATTGGGCTGGCAGAAAGTTCTGCTTCCTTTTCCAGGTGTGCTTCTCTGCTCCTCAGTGCAATGCCTTTCATTTCCAGGTGTGTTACCTGAGGCCCAGGGATGGGAAGTCACCTCCTGCAGGTGAAATCTCTGGAGATCTCCCCCCATGCTTCTCCCAGAGGATCTCAAGCCTGACACAAAGAGCTGCTGTGCTGAGTGCTCAGCAGGCAGCAGCACCTCCTGGAGCTCCAGGTTTGGCAAAGCACAGCAGCAGGGACCTTTCAGCAACACATTTACTCCCTAAAGGCTCCTACAAAGCCACCCAGGGAGGTGCTGGGGACTAGATTCTGGTTACAGCTATTCCAATTAAAAAAAAAATATGTCCAAAGTCTCATGTTTAGCACCAATTACCTCCCATTTGGCGCAGTCAAGTCAAATTCATGAACTCTAAGACCAACTATTCTCTAGCAGCAGAAGAGCCAATATATCCTTGGCCAAATTTCCATGCTGTTAATCTATTCTAGTTACACAAATTCCAACCTGGACCAGGGGTGCCTTAAACTTGAATCTCTTCTATGCGTTTCTGCAGATAAAAAGTAGGAACAAATGTTTTCTATCAAATATTTCAACCTAAGCAGGTGAGGAGAAGAAGAAAAGGAGAGCAGAGGAAGGAGTGGAAAAAGAATCAAGGAAACACATGAAAAAAAATACCAATTGAAACATATGAATGACATAGGAATAAGGTGATTTTTCCCCCCTCCCATCTGTTTCTCCTCTGTCCCTCACTTCCCTTCCAAACACCATTTCTGTTACTTTCTGCTTCATTCCTGGCACTGGCAACCCTAAGGACTCCTAAACTGAAAGCCAGGACCTCAGAATAGCTGGAGTGACTTACAGACCAGAGAGATCTGGAAACCAGCCCCACTGCCTCATGCCTGCAGAGTTCAACCCTCCACACACAGCACGGGCCCACCAAGAGATCAGAGTAACAGCTGAGACTGTTAAATCTCATTTATCTAATGATAAATAATACCAATTAATAATACCGATAAATAATGCTGATAAATAATAATAGGGAGGAGAGAGAGAGTGCTCCTTGGTACCCTCACAGCTCCTGACAGACCACACCAAGGCCACAGTGTTCTAGAGACTTTTGCATTTTAGCTCAGATCTTAAAAGACAGGCCTGCTTACCTATACTAAACCCTTTACTCTGCTTTCTGACTTTGCAGTTATTAGGATTTGCTCAGATCATGTTTCTCTGCAACCATATGGAATTCTCTCTCTCTCTTTTTTTTTTTTCTTATAAACACAGAAGCTGTAAATAAAAATCATGAGAATTCCAAAGGAAGTCAGAGTTAGCAATCCTCTGGCTTTTTTTCAAAAGTAAGCTTACTTTAATTGACATTTAGCTCAGAGGCATGTTGCAAACACTCAGGGCATTGCAGTGTTCCCACAATTCTTCAAAGAGAGCAAGTCTGTTATTTTCCTGTTACTTTCCACCCTCTGAGTCCTGTGACACAGATGGAAACAAGAAGGCTAGCCAGGATGAGTGGATCAGCTGTTTGGTAGATGGCTCAGAACCCTGGTACCAGGATTTCCCATCAGCAGCAAATCCCCAAAACCTTCTGTTATCAGGGGAATTGAATAAATAACCCTTGTGGGACCCCTGGGTCAACCAAGCACATGCTTGGAGTTGCACTCTACAGGGTAGATTTGTTGTACATACATTTAATTATCTCACAGCCAGAAGGCAACAAAACCTGGTTGATGAGCTATTTAAACACCTAGCAGTTCAGGGCTCCAGAAACCAGCCTTGCTCACTGCCAGCAGCACAAAGACAAACCACAGGGAACAAAAGAGTTATTGAGTAGCCACAAAACAAAATGGTAATTAAACATGTGAAGGAGACCTCTAATTACTTGTAGCAGTTGTGGGAAACTTTACCAGTTGCATCACTACCAGAGATTTGAATTTCACAAGTCATCACTGTAAGGCTCAAGTCAATCTTGCATTTGTTTTGCAAGCCAGTTCAAAGAAAAGTTGAAATATGGAAACAAATACTGTGTCTTTTCTATGGGAAGAAGAGAATATTTATTTCTAGCAGTTTCACGCTTCCACCAGATTATCTTTAAAAAACAAATCTTTTAAAATGCAGCTGCAATCATCAGGCTTGAGAGGTATTACAGAACACAGGACCACGCACAGGGATTAACTCCTAATATCATCCAGCTGAACAGCAGCAGCTCATCTGGGCTTAACCAGCTGAATCCATTCCATTTGTAGGACCCAAGCAAAACCAACAAATCACAGCTAACAAGCAGGCAGACTTTGTTTTAAACATTGAGAAGATTGGAGTACTTGCCTTGCATCTCCATTAAGGAACCCAGTATTTACTGGAGAGGGCACATTTATTCATTCATGGCTGCTGTGCTCCCATCAGTGCCAAGCAAGGGATTCATGAGGGATCTTCTGGTGCAGCACATGCCTTGGAGCTCCCAGATTGGCCACGAACACCCCACATTTCTCTGCAGCTCATCTGTGAGCACAGGGCTGGCAGGTGACATGCATGGCATCAGCACATGGATCTGGGGACATGGGCCCCTGCCTGGCCCCAGTGGCACACAGCTTCAGCAAATTCCTTACAGCATTTTGGGACAATGAGCCCCATCTCTCACTTGGACTTTGGCTTTTTTTATTAATAAATATACTGCTGGAGCTAAAGCCCCCATGGAGACCTGCTCATAGCAGAGAGATGGGGACAGCTGTGAACCCCAAAGAGGGAGGAAGAGAACCCCACAGGAATTCATCTGTGTGGATGAGCTGCCAGAGAGTGGAGAGTGGAATACAGGAGGTAACAGGCAATGCCAATGGCTCAGGTATGAGCTTCCTCTGACTAGAAAATCTGAGGTATTCAAAAAAACCCAAACTGTTCTCTACTCTGTCTGCAACCACGCTGATACAGTGAATTAAGAATCAAATTAGGACAGCAGGGCTTAGGAGAGCTTTGTGTTTGGTAGAAAAACAGGATGATACCAGTGGCACATCTAAGAAAGCTCTTTTCTATTCTCCTGTGACTGCTGCCCTGCCCAGTGCCTGCAATGTCTCCATGTCCAGCTGGGGTTAAGTGAAAGCCTCACAGAAGCGAGACCCAGGGTTCCAGTGGAGCTGGACCTGCCAATACTCATTTCTGTGCATTTGGGGCAGCCTTTGGCTATCCCACCCCCTGAAGGAGCTGCAGTGCCACCCCACAGGGAGGGCACAGGGGAAGACACTTCAAAATGCCTTGCTGTCCACCCATCCTACAGGAAGGGCCAACGCAGGACTGACAGAGAAAAAGGGATCTCCCCCTGCCCTTACCCAAATCCCCCATCTCCACATCTGGGAGCAGCCTTCCCACCCCCCAGTGCCCTCCAGCTCTCCCTGCCCATCCCAGCTCAGCAGCAAAGGCAAGCCCAGCCCCTGGCTCCCTGTGCTGCTGCTCAAACCCCTGGCACCAGCCCTGGCTGCCCAAGTGCCTGGGCAAGAGCTGGGAGGACTGGGAGAGAGCAGAGCCTGAGCTCTCTGGCACCTCCTGTCCCTTAGAAGCTTTGAGGAAATGGGCACAATGCTGTCAGTGGGCAAAGGGAATTAGTGCTCTAGGCTTGGGGCAGAGCTAGTGCACCATTTCATGGCTCTCAGGAGTGCAGAGCCAGCTGGCTGCCAGACTCTGAAAGAGCTACAGGGCTTTCCTTTTAATCCCCTTTGCCCTTTCAGCAGGCTGGGTGTAAAAGATGTGGCCATGCAGTGGGACACTGGGTGGAGGGAAGGCTGTCAGGATGCACCAGAGGCAGCAAAGCAGACACTGAACCGAGTGTGGGATGGGACTGTACAGTCTGACTGCCCTGGCAGCTTCCTGCTCACCTTCAGCTGAGAGTGGGGCTCAGTGCTTTAAAAAAAGGCAGAGAAACTCTCAACTCCAGTTTCTAAGCTCTCCCAGCACGTTCCTCTCTTGCACACAGGGGAAGGACCAGGCAGGGCAGGCTCACTCCACACCCTCCCTCAGGCCTATCTGTGGGAAGGCTGCTTTTTGGTATAAATACCTCACCTCCCTTGATTATTTTTCTTGGCCCATCCTGAATTATACTTTCTGCATCCTGCCTGAACTTTGGAAATCAAGGCTCCCTGAGGAGGCACCATGACACAGCTGCATGCACAGACCCAGCCTGGGCCATCCAGGACAAACCCAGGCCAAGTGATATCACTTGAAGCTAATTAATCATTTACATCACATCTGACTTGCTGCAGAAGGCAATTGAAAGGAAGCAAAATGCTCAGCATGGCACAGTAAATAAAACATTCCCTGTTTTAGCAGCCTGCTCCCACCCCCATACAGGGGCTCAGGGAGTCCAGGCTCTCCACCCAGCACACTCATCCTCTCCTACTCTTCCTCTGCAGCCTTCCTCACCACAGGCTTCACAGGAGCCTTTTTCAAGCATGTACTCTTAATTACAAACCACACTGGATAATTATGCAATTTTTTACTGATTAAACCAATTTGGTTGTTTGGGATGATTCAAACAGACCACATGACATTAGATCTCATGAGGGATGAATACACAAAGACTTTTAACATGAATGCATCCATCCCTGTGGCGTTTGAACTGCAGATATTCAAGTGTGACTGATATTTTTTAGTTTAAAACATTTTTTTAGAAAGAACAACAACAAGCTTATAGAAGAAATCCTGGACCTGTCTGAACAAACCTAAAAAGGAGGAGAAATTAAAACCTGATCCCTGTTTAGTGGTGTTATTACATTCACAGCTGATACGGGGCAGTATTTTCCTCCCTTCCAAACAGTATTATTAGCTCCATGGAGGAACACTATCCCACTTGGAGAAAATTTCAAAGGCAGCAACCAAAACCTGTCTCCAGTTAAGAGCCAAGACTCTGGCCCTTCACTCCCAATTACTAAGTATGTACCCAAAATAAGAAGCATACAGAGTAAGGCAATTTAGGAATAACATTCCCTAAACATAAAAGGCAGACAGAGACTTGCTGAGCACTTATCAAGTAATTCAAATTCACCTCCAGGACCACTGCCTGCTGAGTTTGTGCACAGTTGCTGCAAAATTACTTTCAGCTGAGCTAATTTGGCAAGCTGGATATCAAATTTAACTGCTGCTTTGCTCTGACCATAGCAGTGCATCTGCTCGTGGAAGCTCTGCTCACTGCTGGTTTTCCCAGTCAATCCCACTGGAAATGGTGAGTGTCTAAGAGCAGGGGCTGGCCCCAGGCCTCTTGGGAAAACAGCCTGCCAAGGTCAGTGGCCCTGTCTGCTCCCTTCTGCCTGTTATTTGTGTGCTGTGGCAGCCTGACAGGGACAGTGACACGCCAAGGGCGAGCAGCAGGCTCCAGAGCAGCTCTCCCTGCCCTCTCCGTCTGTGTGTGTGCCAAGTTTTGGTGACAGGCAGGAAAACAAGCAGCATTCACACACCTGCTGGGCTGGCTCACAAGGCACATGCAGGGATGCTGATGGACAGAGAGACTTTCAGGAATTAGCTCTAAAGACAGACGCACAATAGGTGTCTCAGCTACTTCCAGACACTCACGTGTGGACACGTTTTCCACATCTGAGCTGAAAGGGAGCCCTGCACAGTTGTAGTTGTGAGGGCTTATATAAAATTTGATTTTTTTGTTTTCTTGCTTCATTTAAAGAATGGTTGAATTCTTCTTTTTCCTCAGCTGTCAAACTGGGACCCAGCAGTCTGCCAGATAACATGCAGCCAGCAATAAAAAGTTGTGAATCCACAGAAGCACAATCCAATTCCTCTTCACCTTTAAGGAGTCAGACCAAACTGAACTACAGCTGCTAAGATGTGGGTACAATGAGTACATTACAGAGCCTCATCTTTCCAGGCTCCATGTCAACAGCTCTCCAAAGTGGCATGGAGCACTCCTGGATAGTGCCTGGCTGACTGCAAACACAAAGGATGCTGCTTTTGCAAACCTGGTTCTGCTCCACAAGCATTCCTGGCAGCACTGAGACAAAGCAGAGCAAAATTCACCTTGTGGAGTGCAGAAACCCAAACATCCAGGCACAAGCACAGCTGAGCCAGAGACCAGCATTCCTGCACCAGGGCTCTGGCCACAAGTGCCAACCCCAGTCTGAGCCTAAACAGAGCACCTGGGCATGGCAGGGGCTGTGGGTGAGCTCATCACTCTGAGGCTCACCAGGGCCATTAGTGGGACTGGCAAGGACTAGTTTCCCTACAAAACTTAGTTGGGTATCCACCAGAAAGACAAGTGAACTCTCCAGAGACTTTGTGTGTGAGTCTCAGAACAGCATGGATAGAGAAATAACAGCACAACACACCAAGCTAACTCCCTGGCCTTATCTCCTGGTGCACTGAGATTGTTCTCTAGCCTAAAACTTGGGTGAATATCACTGAAAGTTATTGATTGGCAGCTCTGCAGATAGACATCCTCTACCCACCCCCAGAGCAGACACTGCACAGAAAGACATGACAAATACAATGGCACCAGATGCAGCAGGAATGTGCCCATCCCTCCCCTGGGCTGCCAGGACAAACTGCTCTGGAGGGTGGCCTCACCTCCACACAGAGTGCAAGCAGTGTGCTTGCTTAGGTTTTACTCAAGGCAATGAGACTGCATAGCCTGTCTAAAATCTTCTTTCAAAACTACTTAAACTGTTTATACAAGGTGATCCTTTCAGAGTCCTCAGGGTACTTCCATGCAGTTTGCAATAAGCTCCTTGTGCCCTTTTCCTACATGGCAGCAGGTTCTGCACAGCCTCTGACTGTGCTGATGGGCATTTGTTGCTATCCTTATCAAAAACACCTGACTGGAGTGAGAGGTGTATTGGGAGGAGAACAGAAATACAGAGATCTCTCACCCAGAGAAGTGAAGAAGAAAGTGAATGAGAGGGAAGAATGAAGTATTGGGAACCCAAGGCCTGAATTTAAGGCTTGCAGTGCAATGTGCACTCAGGCATGTCCAAAATAGAGATTGGATTTGTGACCAAGACGCTTACCTGAAGTCAGAAAAAAGATCAAAGAGGTGAGGACCTGAAACACAGCACAGAAATTTAGGATTTCAGTGGAGGTCAGGAAATTGAGGAACTATTTTTTTTTTTTAGGGCACTACCTGACTTCTGAGAAGCAGCAGTGTAGTGTAACAGTGAATCAATAAAGGGAATAAATGATGAAAATCTAATGGACTCTCAACATCAAGCTCTGCTGTACAAACCTGCCCACCAGTCCTTCTCAGATAACACTGATAAATGTCCTGAGACAGACCACAGGCAGCAGCAGATTAAGTGATTATCATTCATTTCACAATGTGTCCAAAGGAAAGCCTGAAGGAAGCACTCTTGCCTCCGACTCGATCTTCCCTCTCCTGAAGAGCAGAGCAGTGGCTCAGCTTTTCCCAGCTGTGCCTCCCCACAGAAGAGCTCAGCTCAGTGTCTGGATCCCCATCCTGCTCCCATCCAGGAGAGGAAGCACAAGAGGGCCATGGTCTGCGAGCAGACTTGACTGCAGTGTAGCAGGAGCTCAGTCACACAGGCAAAGTCTCCAGACCAAGTGATGAGGGACACAGGCAGCCTGAGCTCTCACTCATATCCACTCTGTGACACAGGTGGAGTCACTAACTGTGCAAGTTCTCATCCCTGTCTACAGAGTGGAATTTTTCCCCCTCAGTGTAGTAAAGAGAATGCTTCCCAAAGGCTCTGTGGTTGGACACACAAGTATGAGGAATTCCCCCCCAAACTCCTTAGTACAGAATTAGGTGTTACATGCTCTGCATTTTCTTAGGGCTGACTGGAGGGGGCTGAGATCCCTGATGAAACTGGAAGCACCATTATTCCATTCTACTCAATCTATTCTTGTACCACCATCCCTAGCACAGCTCCTTTACAGCATTACAAATAATCCTGTTCATCAGTCTGCAAAATCACATATGACAAATGAAATTTTCATTAACAAAAGGTTCCCTCTTTCCTCATACCTGTGACAGAGGAGACAAGAGTCCTGCTGGCTGCTGTTTTGTCCTTTGGATAGCAGCAATTCTGCAAAGAGGGAATCTCTTCATTCTAGAATACAGAGACACAGCAGGTGAGGCAAGAATGCAGGCTAAAATCTTTTGAATGACAGGCTAGCAGGGAAAGTACCAAATTTGTCACCAAGTAGTACTGCCAGTGTTCAAAGAGCCTAAATGCTCTTCTATTTTAGCTTAAAAAGCTGCTTTAGTTCACAGAGTTGGCAAAGATTTGCCACACAGCAAGGGTCACAGGGACTTCTCATGAGGAGTGTCCCCATGCCTGGGGCACCTCTGAGGTAAGTCCCCACCACCTGTACTCACATCAACACACTGCATGTCCCATCCTCACACAAAGGAGGTGCTTGGAAAGCTGTGCTGGGAGCTGGGGGAATGATCCTGCTGCAAATAACCCTGCTGGAAGTGTTCACACTGGGAATGGCTCTGTCCCTGCGAGAGGGGAAAGGGTTGTGCGTGCACATGCGTGGCACTGAGTAAAAAAAGTCATTCAAGGTGACCTAGTGAACAGGTCTGATCAGTCTTTATTTGATGCTGCAGTTCTCTAACTGCATGTTAAATATAAAGGCAGGCTACACAGAAAATATTGAGGGTCCCCTTTTGTGGGCTCACCAAGTCACCAAAGTTTGGGCCTTGTCCCAAAACCCCTTGAGCTGCTTCAGGCCAGTGCCACAGCCAGGGTTTGTCTGTCAGTCAGTCACTCACAGCCTCACTGCCTGTGTGCTTTCAAACCCCACTGGTGCACAGTGTTAGAGCCAGGGCTCACTGTGCCACCTCCTGCTCCCAAGGTCAAAGGCACACACCCAAATCCAGGCTGAGGAAACTAGATACACCACAGTGCAATTGAGAAGTTGATTTACCACCTCACATGCTGCCCATTACTGACAGACAGAAATAGAGGTATTGTCACCACACAGGACGTCATCAATTGGCTTTTTAAAATATGCTGGATGGCAGAAATTTCAAGGGCAAGACAAACTGACAAACTGCAGTCTAACCTCTCCACATATGGTTCAGAAATTGGTATTTTAGTATATAAGCAGCTCCAGCCATACTATGACTATTATAAGTTAACTGTGAAACTATTGTTATTATTTCCAGATGGTTATTCAGTTGTTTTAATTTTTGGCACCTAGAACAGTTTGTGGTTTTGCCAGGGTTTGTAAACATTTCTTAAATCTTCCTGACACAATGTTTAGTAAGGAGGTAAAAGTATTGTATTTCTCACTGAACACAAAGGGCAGACCAAAGACAAACACCAGCCCAGAGTTATAAATTGCCTGAACAGGGGAGACAAAATTAGGAATAGAAGGAAAATAAAATGAGATTAAGAGAGGTGGGAATATGTAGAGAAAATGGGAAAGGAAAAGTAAGAGGCAGGGCTCAAAGGAAATGCAGCCAAAGTACTTGTCCTCCTCTGTTTTGGCCAGCTAATACCATGCCATCACACTTGGCATACCCTGTTGCCCATGGAAGGAGAAGCCCAAGAAAGGCATCTAGGAGAAAGCAGGCTTTCTATCAAATAAATTAGGATCAGCAAAAGAGGCCACAACAGATTTTAATTAGACAGAGGACCTCTGTGACAAGACTTTAAAGTCACACACAACTTGAAGCCTTTGCACCTGTATATTTAAATACTGGTGTGCACTGATGCTTGGGCAATAAAATGAGTGCACATCCCTCACAAGAGCCTGGACCAGAGCAGCTGAAAGATCCTGACACAAACTGAGCTCTGCACCCACAGCAGCTTGGCAGGAGCTGATGACTTTCCAGAGCACCTCCAGGAGGAAGGAGAGCTTTATCCTCTACTTTCAAAGAGGGCTCTCATGTCTTGCAAGCCACATTTGACATGCAGCTTCTCCTACAAGGAAAGAGCAGCTTCCAGCCTTTTTCCTGGCTGTTAAGCTGGAAGGGACATGGACATGGCAGTGGAGTGCAGGCTGCTGGCTAGCAGGAACGGTCAGGGAGAGAAGTCACAACTACTGAGCCACTCTTTATCCCCAAAAAGGGCAGTCTTCCAGCTGGGGACCTGAGAGGGAGCAGGTTTTTCACCGAGGTATCAAAGCAATCTCCTTCTCTGAGCATAATATAATCTACACCTGTGCTCTCCCTGCATAGCAGTAGTGACTTACCTCCCCCTCAGGCTTTCCAAATAATGAAAGGAGCTGCAGCCTCAGATCCTCCTGTGGGAGCTGCCAACGTGGGAAAGGGTTTTCAGAGAAGTGGAAAATCTCAGGGAAATCTCTTATGTGCAAAGTTAATAGGTAGGATACTCTCAAGGCAGCTGGGAGAAATGGTCACACACATTTCATTTTCAGAAGTGGAAAATATGTGGTCAGACTGCCAGATTTCTCAGCCCCTCTTGTGAGGTAAGCAGCTACATATAGAGATGATGAAAATGTGTGCATTGAGGGGTTCTGTCTCACAGGTGAGGGGCCCACCTCTGGTCAGGCTGTGCTGTTTGTGGCACTAATCATTTTTTAATTGGCTTTTTAAAATGTGCAATTACCAGCACATTCTAAGCACCTTTCCAAGGCAGAATGGGCTTCCTGGGCCAAAGGCTCAGCTCCATAACTGCTCACCCTGTGCATAACTTCCCTGGCAGGAGAAGCCTTGTTAATAATTCATGAGCAGCACTTGCAGATTGAGGCCCTCCAGCGCTTTTTACTGTTGTTGGGAAGAAAGGAAAATGGGGTCGCTCTGTAAAGGTGTGACATTTATATTAAAAAAAAAACCAACAGCACTTTGAAAATACCTTGTTGAATTGGTTCATAAGGGCACAGTGGAAATAACCTGATCATCTGCTCCCAGGCTGAGAGAGCTCATGTGTGGGCTCCTGAAAGGCAGGAGCAAAGCCAGCTTGGCCCAAATAACAGCTCATTTGTCTCCACCATTTAGACTGCTGCCTTTCCTCAGCTCCTCTTGGTGTTCATGTCTTCATAGGGCTGCAGCAAGCATTCCCTGGCTTTGCTTCCATCCATGGCTGGATCAGGTTGGCATGCTGGAGTGTGAAGGTGAACTTCATTTCCTTGTGGTCTTGAACTTGAAATATGATGGCAGAGAGACATTATCCCTTGAATGCATTTCACTGACATTTACTTTGTATTTCCAAGTAGATCCTTGAGAAAATCCACTTTTATTTCCCCACCTTTCTCCTCCAACTTTCTTTTAGCATTTTTCTCTGAGCCAAGATGCATTGTCAGATTTTCTTCTCCTCCATGAGATAAGTCAGGTGCATAAAGAAGTAAAAAAAAACATTTTTCATCTGTTAGCAGAAGTTCCCTGCTGGAAGCAGTGCAATCCCTCAGCTAGCATGATAAAGATGTTCACTAAAGATAATTATGAAGAAATTAATTCATCTAGGAACTGGCTGTGGCTTCCCTGACAATACTGCTGGGAGCAGTTTTGGTCAGCAATGTTTCCTCCCCGAGTGGACATTGATCACTGCTTTCCCAGCAGTTGCTAATTCTACTCCTCTGACTCTTCCTCTCATCCCCTGGGAAAAGGGGATTTATTACTATAAATCTGGGATGCCATATGCCCAACAAGCTCACCCCAGAAGCCAGGTGAGAGGGGACACCACATTTTTATTCTCTGGCCTTTGTAATGCCAGGCTGTGGGAACAACAGAACAGATCACACAGCCGTGCACATTGTTCCAGCCAAGAGAGTCCGGCTGTCAAAATTCCTCCCCAGCCTTTGGAGGCAGTGACCTGGAGCTAAAATGGTGTGGGGCTGCTCCCACTCCCTCCTCTGCCTGACCTCCTGGTCCCTATTCACCCCCTCATCCCTTGGCCCTCAGAGAGCAGCCCCCTCCATGTCACAGGGAGTGCTACCCCTGCCATCTGGAGCAGCATTTTTGTTCCAAACCTAGATGAATTGGAAGAGAAGCAGGGAGCTGCTCCTGAGGAGAGACACATCCTGAGCCTGCCTTATGACCCTGACTCCTCCTAGTGCAATGTCTGCCTGAAAAATTAAACACCTCCTGAAGCTCTGTTCCTTTTCCCCCTCCACAAGCTCAGGGATTGCCTGCTGTTTACCCTGTGGACCAGCACATCTTGGAATGATGCCTCTTGTGGCAGCTAACATGGAAGTCAGCTGAAAGAACAGGAGCCCCTTCTGTGGCAGGAACATCCCACCATTAGCCTGGTCCCAATCCTGTGCTTTCAGAGCAATGAAATCTGCTTTTTCCCCATGTGGAAGGGCAGCTCCCCTCTCACTCCAAGTTGCAACATAAAAATAAAATCCCAAAAGCCTGAAGGAAAAGCAGCTAAACACCAACAGCCCTCCACATGAAAGATGCAGAGAACGTCAAAAAATGGGTTTGCTTCCTATAGCACAGGGTGAACCATGCTTATGGATAAGCTGTTCTATGGCTGCTGAAATCCAGCAACAAGAAATCTCTCATCATTGCTCAAAGAAAATACAAGTGAGTGTCAACTGACACATATTCCAGATGTGCTTACAGATGCCAGCACTCTGGCAATGTCACAATGTTAGGTACCTTTTTCTTAGTATCCATCCTAATGTTAGACAGACATAAATTAGAATCAAGTCTGGCCCAAGCCAAGAACAGTTCCATGTAGGGAAGGACAAGGCACTAAATTGAATTCACAGATAGAGGAGGAAAGCTCAAGGATTTCTGATGATCACTCCTCTTAGACAAACTCCTCTTCAAACCTTTAAGGAAACTTCTTCCTGAAACGGTTTGGCACTACATTTCCTGAACCCCAAGAGGAAACTGGACATGGGAACAAGAAGCCAATGGCTGCCAGTGCAAGACACCAATTTTGGGACAGGCTTCTCACAGCACCCTGTGCTGAGGCAGCCTCAGAACACCAGGATATCCTGAATTGGAAGGGACCCACAAGGATCACCAAATCCAACTCCTGAGTCCTACTCCAAGCACCTCCCAGGGAAGCTGTACACTCATAGGGAGCACTAACAAGGTGGTAAAAATTTAATTTCACTCTGAAAGCTGAAGAAGAGTCTCAGCAAAAACAGCCACTGGCCAAGTGGTAAGATAAATGAGGTCACTGTTAGGAACAAATCTGAATGCCACCAGAGCTAACCCAATGTCAGGGACAGTATTTTAACACAGACCCAGTGTGACACATGAGTAGCTGTGTCAGCAAAGGGAGAGCACTGAGTGAGTCCCCCCTGAGCTGGTGGCTGCACCTTCTCTGCACACAGAGCTCTGCTTCAGGGCAAACCCAGCCCCAGGGAGCATCATGTGAAAGGTCATCATCTGGGGCTCCCCACATCCTCCGTGGTCCTGCCTTTGCATTGCCATCACCTCCTGTCAGGGGACCTTGGCCATGGGGACAGGGGGTCACTTGAATACAGCAGGGGCACAGGAAAGACAATCTCTCCTACCCCTGCCCTGGACAGCTCAGAATGTGCCACTGGAGCCATCCTCATTTTCCCTTTGAGCTGCAGAGGCCTCGTGGGGTGATTTAGTGGGGTCTTTTCATGGGGGTGGAGATGGAGCCACAGGGTGCTGGAGTCAGACAGAGTCACCTTTGCTATCCAGGCTGTGCTGGGACTCTGATGGATAACCTGCAATCTGCACAATGTGAGGGTCAAACACCTGCCATAGGAAAGAGGGAGCACCAGGAAAATGCCAAGGGAATCCCTCTTCCACCAAAGGGCTGAGCTGTGCTCAGTCACTGCTGCTAGGAGCTGCATTCAAGCATAAATGCCCATGTTATGCCAGATCCAGCACAGGTAGAGAGATTCATTCCATTTCATTATGAAATGATACAAGCACCATAAAGTGTCAGCTTTCAAGTTCATAATTTATAAATAAAGTGTAAATAGCATATTCTGACCTCCTCCCCAGCCACTCATTTATCCTTCCCCCATGAAAAATTAATGAGTCTATAAAGTAGCTTGTAAATTTAAAGCAGCAATTTTTTAATTTTTTTTTTAAATCAACAGTGTGATTTTCACAGAGGCCCTGAAGCATTAGCTGGCTGCAGCCACTGCTGTTAATCACTGGTCTAGGTGTGCCACCATGCCATAGGAAAACCTCCTGCTAAGATTTCTGACACAGGCCAGTGTCAGGGGCCAGATAAAGCTCCCTGAGGTTTTTAGGCTGTCCTAGGAGAGCATTCCCCACTTTCCACAGCCTGGCAGGCTGCTGCCTTCAGGGGGTGCTTGAGGACTTAACATCTTATCCAAGACATCAGAATAAGAATTAGCAAGACAATTCTTAAAATAAAACTTTCTAAGTAGAAAACTCACCCCAGGCAAAACTTTTGGTCTATGGGAAGGAAGCAGAACCAGACCAGCTAGCTCCCTTTTTCCACTATGAGGATTCCCCACAGGGTTCTTCTGCTATTTAATGACCTTTTAAGCTTCCCTTTGCACAAAAAGCTGCGTTGGTCCTTTTGCAAGGCCCTTCACAAGTTTGAGAGGACCTGTATTCCTGCCCCTTGGTGTGGGCATTTACCAACCCCATGCAAAGCTCAGAAAGGAGCAGGTGACAGCCAGGGAGGAAAAGGAGACAGGAGCAGCTGGGGCAAGCACAGCATTCCCAGGAGCTGGAGTCATGGAGGACCACAAGGAATGAGTGCAAGAACAGGAAACAGACTGGCCTGGAGGGGCCCACATGGGTGTTAAGGTGCTTTCCATGCAGCTGAGGACATTGCTAAATACAAAATTGTTTCACAGAAATTAACTCTTATTGGTAAGGCCTGCCATGAACTATCCATCACTTTTTAATTGAACAGAAAAAAACCCCACACACTGGAGTAAACAAGGCAGAAAAAAACCACTGAGATTACATTTCCCCTCCAATAGACTCAAGTATGATCCTGTTCAGTGTTCCTTCTCTGCAGTCTGATTATCAAGAACAGAATGATGATTTATGACAAAAGTGGCAGATTTTATTCAAATTCTTCCAATCAAACATTAAAATCAATACTATTCCCCTGGGGACAAGATGGAGAGACAAACCTCATGACTTTATCTATGCTGCATGTAAAATATTTGTAATTGAGCAAAAAGCCTGATCCCAAATGCTTAAAAGTATACAGCTAGGGCAGCAAATGTGATTGGATTCCTTATAATCTAATCATTTTCATCCATATGTGGCCCCCAATCTGTTTAGGATTGTTAAAATTCCTGGATATTGTCGTGCCTTCCCCAGAGGACACTGGGAAGAGCTGGGGACAGCCTGGACCAGATGGGATGGCAGTGACTCCAGCCAGCACAGCAGAAAGGAGGACAGTGCTTAACTCCTCCCCTGCCAGCCACCAGAGAGGAGGTCAGCACAGGGAGATCACTGCAGGCTGCTCTCCCATGCTGCAAAAGGCAGGTTTGGGTTTAAAGCTCCCAGGAGCAAACTGGTGTAGCCCATGGGGACAAACAAAGCAAGGACCAATAATCACATCCTCCTGAAAAACTGCTCAGTGCTGTAGGGGGAAACTGGAGCTGTTTGCAAACTGCCCTGGCTATGCAGTGGAGGGAGGGCTCCCAGCAGCCCAAGAGGAAAGTGAAATGCTGTAAATGAAACCAGCACCTAGGAGATGAAAGGCCTCCTGGTCAGACTGAAGGTGTTTCTAAAAATCTTATGGAGTTGCACAGGATCAGAGAGCACTGAAAGATGCATCAAAGTCAGCAGGCCCCTGCTTGTTTTGAGAACAACAGTCTGGCTGCTCAGCATTCCCTGTCCCTCTCTCACCTGACACTGAAAGGAGTGACCCAACACTTCAGAACCTCCACCACAGGGAACACTTGGATGCTCCTTGTCTACCAGGCTGGACTAGTTCTGTTTATACAAATTTAATCCTATGTCATACAAAGCAAACAACACTGCAGCTCAAAACAGAGCACAGGATTACTCTATTAGAACAGTGCACTGATGACAGACAGCACTCCATTCTGCCTGGGACTTTCTTAGCTGAGATAACCAGCAGTTTTCAGCCAAGCTGCAAACTTCACCTTATTTTTCCATACCTGCCCAAACTGTTATGCTGCTTGATGACTCCTAGGGAATTCTGTAGGTGTTTTCTAAGGAATTATTTAACAGGACTTAACCTAAAATTCTGGAAGCCTAGGGGCTATGGTAAAAGGAAAAGGAAATTAAAGTAGCAGCTCAGGACTTTCAATATGTTTTCCTTTTTAAATCATAGAGAAGCTGTCAGTGTAATACTGACTCCTAGGTGAGTACTTGAAGTTCTTTCTATTGCACTGAATTTACACTTGTCTAACAAGTATACCCTAAAAATAAGGAATTTTCCCATAAAATATACTGACCTCAGAAGGAATCCCTGCAAAATCAGATTTGCACAGGAGATATCCCTTACATAACTATCATTTCTTGACAGACTCATCAGAGCAATTACAACCCTTCTTGAAAACACAGTATATGAGAACAGTGAGGAGCAACCAGGTGTCTGTAATATTTATTTTGCTAGTCACTAAAAGACCCTTCAAGACCCTTTTTAGTTTCCACAGCAACAAAAAAAGATAATTTTTAAGTGCCAGCAACTTATCCTGGAGAGAGACTGTTGAGGAAAAACTCAGGTAATGTTAGTAGATAACAATTATCACTGTACTGTTCCCTGGAGAACTTCTCAACACAGACATGCCATAACAGGATCTACAGGTCCACAGTGTAGATCACTGTCCTTTTATCCTACAAGCCCACTATGAACTGCCAGGACAAGCCACCCTAAACAACCTATTCCTATATTCTCACCTGAGTACAGGCTGCAGGAAAAGTTCAAGTCTGCTTTTTACTTACCAATTCCCTGTCCCTCCTGCTTATTAATGCCTCTGAATAGGAACAGACTTGAGCTTCTCATTTGACAGTCCTTTGCATCGCCAGGATTTGACAAAACCTGGAAGAAATAAAAGCAGCTGCCCCAGTAAAATATCCTCAATAGGTTTCAAGTGCCAGACTTTTGCTTAGGATTGACTTTCACAGCTCAAAGGAAAGTGTGATTCTTTCTGGAGCCCAGCTGTGTGTCTAGAGTAATATTTTTTGAGCAATACTACTAACAAGAAGTACACGAACTCATCAAGGACATACTGGCCCCAGTAACTACCAAGCAATGCTTTGGACAACCTTTCCACTTGGGAGGGGATTTTTACAGAAATTTGCATCCCCCAAACCATAGCCATCAGGGCAGGTCAGATTCTTTTGCTGAGGGAAATAGATTGCAACTTGAAGCTGTTGAAAAGGCAGAACATGTTTGGATGCTATAATTCCCCCCATCAGACATCCATAGCTACTTCTGCTCAGGGCTATGAAGGTAGTTTATAAAGGAAGATTAGTTCAAAAGGCATTTTGCAGGCAGACAGGTAGCTGGGAGCCAAAGACTAACAATTCTGCCTCAGTTGTTGATAGAATACATATGTGCACGTGGAAAAGACAGAAAGAGAAAATACTGCTCATCTCATAACTGACAGATTAGATTTCTCTTTCCCCATCCATTTTTAATTTGCTTACAGAGTTTCATGAAACAGAGCTCCCTAGGCTGGGCTGGGGGCACAGGGAAGCTGTCTGTGCTTGGGAGCTGCCAGAATGAACAGCCAGGGCTGATGCAGCTGGGTGATGGATGGAAGACAGGGCAGCCCTGCTCCCACTCCCTCCTGTAGCACAGGGAGGACTGCAGCTCTCCTTGCCCTTCCCACAGACAGGTCCCTGATGGAGGTGACCAAACCAGCTCAAAGAAGCATTGCCAGGCAGGGAAATTCTTCATCAAAAATACCCAAAATCCAATTTTTGCACCTCCTTGCCAAGTACAGCAGTGTGACACAATTCTCAGAGCTGTGCTCTGTGGGGTGAGCCAGGGTGAGCCTCTGAGTATCCCCATGCAAGGCATGCCATGAAACAGCAACCAAATGCTGCAGGCAAGGCCTGCTGAGGGACAGAGCTGCCAAAACTGCAGAACCCCTCTCCTGAATACACAACTTTGGACTGCAGGTCCAGGAAGTGAACACCTGAAGTGTCTTTGAGAGCTTCAAGCTAAACCCCAGAGTCTGGCTTTTTGCTCCCACTTGAAAGCAGCTCCTTTGTTTCAGCACCACTGATTTTTTAGCAGAGCCACTACATAACTGAGTATAAATCAAGTCTCTGGTGTCAAAGGTGCTCCATCTCTCACATTTGTGAAAGCTGTGGATGGGCAGCAGGGTTGGAACAGGAGTAGGATCTCTGAACAGTCCTCCTGAAGTCACCAGCTCAGCTCTGAGGGGAGCACAGCCTGCTCATTACAGACTTTTTCTACTGAAAAGGCCATTGTAGCAATTTTTTGCCAAATCAAGGACTGATTTATCCCTGTTGTAACTTCACTGAGTTCAGTCAAGCTATACAAGTCATGAATTTAGCTCATGAATTTAACTTTCTCCATAGAGAATACTTTTTTCCCCTTTGATAGTGCTTCAATGAACCTCTCAGAAAATTTATGAGCACAGATTCTGCTCCAGCAAAGCATGTAAGCAGACACACATGGGAAGAACGTGAGAAATTGTCCAGAGAGGAGCTGGATTATTTCCATACTTACACCATCACCAGCCTTTTTCACCTGACATCCTTGCTCATGTTTTATTCAGTGGGACACAGAGGGCTCCTTCAAGCATTTGGCTTCCAACTCTGAAATGATGGCCAAAGGAAATACTCCCAATTGCCTTCCCTGGATGCTGAATTTTGCAGAGGCTAATGGTTTGTTTTGGTGGCAGTGGGGAGGTTTGGAGAGGACAAGACAGAGTCCATCTTTTTACAACAAACACGTCCACTCTGTCCAGATTTAGGGATTTTACCAGACACAAGTGGCATCATCTTCTGAGATTTGCCCAGAGATGTCCCACTGGTTGCTGGCCCACAATTCTCCCTGCTGGCTTCCACCCATGAATCCCTCCAAATTCCCACCACAAAACCAGACTGCAGACCCTGCACTAACATTGTGACCAATGTTTTTTCTGTGAAAATAAATATCATGTCCTGTTTTCAGGGCACATTTTTGATGCACCTCATCTGACCTACATTTCCCTCTTCCAGGCCTGCCTTGGGACCTTACTGGACTTGGCACCAACACCTTTCTCTCCTGTTTCTCCTCCTTTAAGGAAACACTTTGGCTCTGGCTGGTTGCTTACATTTCCATTAGCTCCCAGATCTGTTACACAGACTTGACCTGGGCTGGATTTCACATCAGAATGATGGTTTGTCTGACAGACCCTGTTCACTATTTACCCTGCTTGTGCCAGTTCTTAGCATACATCCAGCAGTGTCCCCTCATAGCTCCAGGGTGCCAATATCCTGATCATACAGGGCCTGTATCGTGCCAATACCCTGATCACCCAGTGGTCAAACCAATACCCTGATCACCCAGTGGTCAAACCAATACCCTGATCACCCAGTGGTCAAACCAATACCCTGATCACCCAGTGCCTGGATCAAGGCTCCCACATGCTGTCCCTTTTTAAAATCCCAGTTGCTCAGCAAAAAGTTTCAGAAAACAATTCATGAACGCCTTAATTATTCCTGCCATTTTTTGCACTGTAAATATTTCTCTTACATCAGCTGAGGAGCAAATTTACATTTTCAGAAGGATCTGCCACACAAAATCTGTTGAAATCTCTTTCTACTTCTCCTTTATCTCCCTTCTTCTTAGCAAACTTTTAATCTTGGGAAGGCTTCAACAATCTAACTCAGAATCCAGGGAGACAATAATAAAGGGTTACCACAAGCCACTCTTCAAATACAAGAGACTTTATTTAAAAATAGAGCCTCCCTACAATATTCTGCCTTTGTCCCTGCAAAGTGCCTGCCTGGAAGCTCATGCAGCTCCCTGGGGCTTGCCTTTCTGAGCAGGCATCCCCACAGGACCAATCCCAGGGCATCTTTGCTGACAGCCCAGGCCAAGAAGTACGAGCAGCCTGTGAATCCTGGCCATGCACTGCTCTCACTCAGCAGGAGTGGCCTGAAAAGAACCATGGCTTTGCTACAACTGCTTTGTAGCCCCAACAAGCAAGTGCTTGGCTTGCTGTGAACCTCTTCCCGTGCACCCTTTTGCTGCCTCCTCCCTCAGCCGCAGAAATGCTCCCCCAGCCCAGACACTTTCAGAGTTTCTTTCTTACACAGCCTCTCTAAGCCAAGAAAACTGCTCAGCTCTATTCAGGAGATTTCTGACAGCCTTCAAAGGATTGCTAATTCCAGTCTGCTTTAAAAACACAGAGCATTCTCTCCCTTGCAGCTTTTGTTTTTTGCCCTCCCTGCTTTAGGTCAGCACTTGTTGGGCCCATAAAGCACCCCAGTAGAAACTCAGCACACCTGGAATTACCTGGAGCTCCTGCACAGCTGAGGGCAGGGAGATCACACACTCCTTGGGAGGGCCATCACATTGCTAACACCAAAGCAGGTCTCTGGAGGAGACTGGTGCACCCCTGGCTGGCTTGGATTAAGGGCTGACAAGGGTTAACAGTGTTTGCTCCTCTCTGCATCACCCCCCCTGCTCACAGAGCTGCTCCCCGGGCAGGCAGGGCTGGATTAGGCTGCAGGAGCAGCCTGGCTGACACTCGGTGCAGGAGCAGCTCCTGGGCTCTGCAGGCAGCACAGCCCAGGGGCTGAGTGGACAGCAACCAGCACCTGGGAGATTGCACAGCTGGGCAAGTTTAAAACAACCTCTGAAAACACCCCACTGAAGGAAGCACCAAAATCCCTTTGTGGCTTTGGTCTTTTTTTTTTTTTTTTTTTTTACTTTTTGTGAAGGACTGCAAGCATTTCAGTTGCTATGTCTGTTCAGGAGCCATATGGAAAAATCAGTTCTGTCCTGTTAAACTGGTTGCACAGTTTTGGTTTTCATCTGCCTACAGAGATCTGAAAAGTCTGTGTTCTTTTCTGCTTTTTTGGCAAAGAAAGCAAGTGGTCTGAGGAACATCTAGCCAGGAACAAAATAGGTATGTACAGTATTTTTTGTGTAACATATTTCCAATAGTCTGAGAATATATTGTTAGTGTAATTGAGTGAAAATAGCCTTTGGGATGATGCTCTCTTTGGGATAAGCTGATTATAGGTTTGCTGATCACTTGGTTTGTTTGTTTTCCTGGACAAGAAAAGCTGAGCTGCTGTGGTATCAGTGTGGTTTGCAAGATCCTGTCATTTAAGCAGCAGAAAGACTTTTTTAAAATCCTCTCCAAAGCACAGAGCAACTCAGATTCACTGTCAAAGGTGAAGCAAAATATTTGGGGTTTTATTTTAAATCTGTAAGCTATAATTAGACTAGAGGAATAACCAAGTGGCAAAGTGACTCAGAGTCATAAGGAAAAGCTCTATTATACGAGCATTAAAATGGAATTGATATGGAAATCTTATCTATTCTTTCAACTTGTTCAGATGGTTGTTTAAGCCTGCATTCAACCAAGTGCTAAAATAGTACAAGCAGGCAGAGAATAAACCAACTGTTTCTGGCTGTTGAGAGGGACATTCAGATGACTTGGTAACCATAATTTCCATAATCATCTCACTGATTCTAAAGATGTGCTTGACAATGGGAATCACAGATTTTGTACATAAAGACCTACAGATGGCTTCAATGCTGTATTTAAATGTATGTTTGAAATGGATTTAAAAAGGAAGGGGTCCTTTTATAAAGTCTGTTTAACTGCAATGGACAGCGGGTGTGCTGAACTGGAGATCTGACTGCCTAAAATCTTCCACACTTTTACAGGCACTATGGGGAAAGAGCTGATCTCAGAAAGAACTGAAAATTACAAAGAACTGAGCCTTTGTCTTGCATGTTTTCTCCCCTCACCAGCCACTAATCAGATTTAACCAGGATCTTTACTCCTTGCTGCTTGTAAGATGCAGCTACTTTTCCTCAAAAAAGGGATCTTGCACACAGAGCTCCCTCTGCTTTCCAAATCCCTGAGCTACAGCTGGTACCTGCACTGAAGGTCTCTGCCCCTTCCACTTTCATACTTTCTGAAACTGACCGTGGCAGACAAAGGAGCTGTAAGTTATAATCAATAAATGCACTGCCAAAGTTTCCTGTGCTAACTGGAGCCTCCTCCTCTGTGCAGCTCTGGGCAATGCACACAGCAGTTTAAATAATGTCAGTATTTGCTGGGGACTGGTTTTGTACTTTTCTTTCATAGATTCCAAGCTGATAATAAAGCCTGTTGAAAAATGGGACATAAGTGATTTTTTAAAATATCTCTTGCCAGGGTGAATACAAGACAGTTGTTACAGATCCAGTGAGCAGCAAATGCTGAGACAGGCTGGAAGTGATGCAGGTATGAGAATGATAAGCAACACAAAAATCTAAAAACAAGATTATTGCCCTACAGTGATAAAGCCTTCTTCCAAATGAGATCCACAGAGCTTAAAGTCTAATTACCAGTTCAGGGATTCTTATCCAAGATTCTCCACCTTTGACCAAACAGTATCTTACACAGCTCTGGATAAGTTAGTGATCCTCTTATCTACACATGCCTACTGTCCTAGTGGGCAAAACAAAAATTCAGTGATCTCTGATAGAACAGCCAAAGCAGGGTTTGGGACATAGGGACCTCCTGAGAGTTTTAAAGGGAGTTCCATTACAAATAGCTCAGCCTTGAAATTTACTAAGTGAACATCAAAAACTAGAAAAAGTCTTTTAAATGTAATTTTCCACTCATTCTGATAGCAGTAAAACTAATTTTTAAAATAATTGTCATGTTGCACTTGTGCTGCATTGGCTACATTTTTTTTTCCTCTAATTAAAGACTTCATAGCAGTTTCTGCAATTAAATCTTTGCAGAGAGATCCTCAGAGGAACATTTCCATGAACTTTAAACAACTCAGCAAAATGGAGACTTGCACTATTTGAATTCCTGGCTTGCTGGGATTATAACAAATACCAGGAAAGGCACATAAAGAGAGGGTCACATTACTTTCTCTCCTATGACAGCCATTTCTGTTCACTTTTGTCACCCCACTTTGCAGTACTGAAGATGTCCTGGCTCTGGCTTTATCTTCCCCTCCATCTTCTCATGGCGACTTGTTTGTGCCATTCTATAAAAGCACCCACCACCAGCTCCCAACAGAGCTTCAAGAGCAACCTCTTCAATTTCTACCACTCCCTGTTACTTGCAGATGGTAAGGAAACCACAATCCACCTGCTGAAGGATATACCCAAAAGGTAAGAGCAAATCAGCCACTCCTATTCTCAGAGACATCCCCATGTCACTGGGAATTGCACACTACCAGGATAAGCCAAGAATCCCTGTGTACCTGCAGGGCTCTAGCAGTGCACACTGAAATGCCAGAAAAAATGCCCCACTCCTCAAGGGTCATTACACTTCCCACAATCTGGGATGAACCTCTGAGATGAAATTTAGATTCCTGAGCACATTTCAGCAGCTTTCTCTGCTGTCAGAGCAGCAGCAGAACGGATACAGGATGGGTGCTCCAGCAGCAAACAGCTGTGTCACAAACAGCCCAGCTTCAGCTCTGCAGACAGCAGCCATCTTCCATTCATGGTGAGATACAAACATTTTACCTAGCAAATCCACTACCCCAAAAATCAATAGAATAGCTGCACAGACATTTTATCAGGAAATCTGCCCCTGCCCTGCACACTAAAAGTGGTTTTGCTGAATGGCACTACAACTTGCTAAGATCAAAAGTGCTTCGCATGTGGAAATTCCACATTCTTCACCTTCCCAAAATATCTGAAAAAGTCTTCTGCCATACCCAGATGTGTAGGTGATCTAGATATTACAACTGGCACTGCATCTGGGTAGCAAAGATCAATCTGCTTGTTTGGGAAGATATGCACTTTGGACAGAGCCCAGCAAATACAGATTTTGACACACACGCGAGCGGCCATGGAGCAGAGGGTGAGCCAGATTGCTCAGCCTCGATGTGCACTGCACAGAAAAACTGGCACATGTTACATAATGTGACCATGCTCACAGGAACAGAACTAGGGGCTCTCCTACTTAAAGAACAGGGGCATTGAAACAATGAAAAGGAGTTTTTCTATGCTCTTGTGGCATAACACTAAGACTGCAATTAGGAAGTAGTTTAGCATGATCAGGAAGGTTCTTCTGAACCCCAGTCATCCAAACAGGAAGACAAGCAAGGACAAGTTTTGGCTGAGAGTAAAAGACTCAAGAATGTGGAACCGATTCCAGGGAAGCTTCACTCTGGCCTAGGAGCCATGCCCTGAAAGCAAGCCACACCTCCAGGCTGACAGGGTCTGTCCACAGGGGCTGTGGTTGTCTCACTGGTGAACAACAAAAAAACCCTTGGATTGCCAATTGCTTTCGTTAAAGTGCAGAGTGAGGCACCCAAATCCAAGCATTTATATGGCCAAGTCCATACATTATAGACCCTGTATAAAAACCAACATAAATAAAACAGAGCAAGACAGGAGGTTGGGCTTTTTCAAGGCAGGAATCAAAACCTGACCAAAGAGACTGATGGCACTTTGTGTTGCTCATGCATAGCAGCCTCTGACACAAAGGCAATCAAGGCAGAACTGGCAACAGATGATTAGGGAGAAGGCAGCCAGCTAAATCACATCCATCATCCAAAATAACCAGCTAAGGACAAGATAGAATGCTCACCCAAATCTTGAAAAAAAAAAAACTCAGAGGGAAAAATATTGCCTTCAGTGGATCAATCTTTCAGCAAACACATGTGGATTAAAAATAAATACCCCACAGCCTGTTTTCTTCCCACAGCTGAAGACTGCAGACACTCATCATCCCTTTGTGTGGATGCACCTCAGAGAACAGTCATTCCTACCCAAAACAAAGTGACCCATGTCAGAATGGCTGATTACAAGGAGTTTTGGGCAAACCTGAATTCCCTGATGCATTGCCTCTATTTCTGTTCACATTTACAGGTACTACTTTGTTTTGGAAGAGGGCAGGGCCCTTGCCCCTTTCTCGATAACAGTGACTCCCTGTGATGTTCCCATTGAGTGGAGCATACTTGTGTACAAGCCTCCACCAGGAAAAGCAGCACCAGGTGAGGCCTTCAGGCTGCCCAAGCAGAGGCAAAGAAAGCTCAAGTTACTCATGGATAACTGTGTTACAGGGAATTTCCCACAATCCTAAACATTTTGTGGTTCCCTCCTTTAAATTGCATGGACTGACCCAGTTTCTATGGGTAAAACATGGAAACCCATCAGATCTTGCCCTCAACACAAATAAATTAAGGATTAGATATTAAAATGTCTACATCTAAGGTTAATATTTGTGAACAACTGCAGGTCTTCCAGGCTGCACAAACAGACCAACTTCATAAGCTCTTGGTACTGGGCTGAACTTCCCTCTGCTGCCTCAGTTATTTTTCTGTGGCTTAGGTCACTTGAGACAACTATTTGCTCCCCACATGAGGCAGAGAAGATTTAGCCATTTATTCTTGCCACATCTGCCATGGCAGTGGGTTCTATACTGCCTTTACCCTTAAAGGCAATTCCTTTCCCTTGCATGATTTTTTAAATTAATTTTTCAAACTAAAAATCTAAAAGCTGCCATTAACAAGTTCTGACCTGTCAAGCAGGTATATGGCCAAGTATACACCTGACATAGGAGTTCAAATTACACGCCTTTGAATTGATAAGTTTTCCCTCTTCACAAGATAATGGCCTAAAACTAATCCAAAGAAAAAAACCTAGCACAGAAATAATGAGTCTCCTTAAAGTACCCTAAGAGATAGCAAATAGAAGAAGAAAATTGTAGGGGCATCAGGCATGATACAAGCCCAAGCTTTTCCAAGTTGTGGTTTCATAATTACAGTATTTTTGAAAACATAATTCTACAGCTGCACTGCTAAAATGAAAGCTTCTCAAATTTTAATTTAATAAACTGCCAGTCGCAACATATTTTTACTAAAACATATTTTTAGTTATAATTGCTGCTTTCAAGAAGAAAATACAATGTTCCCTAACAGTAAAACTTGCATTATGTGCTTTATTTCACATCTTTTAAAGCAGAAGTTACAAGTCTGCCTTTTGCCTGCAGGTGACCATGATACACAAGAGGTCTCCAAATCTCACAAGGCTTCAAGCATGGTGTCCACTCTCTTCAACTACAAGGGAAATTCTGTAGAGACCTACATGGGAATGTCTTCCCATTCTGCCCTGTACCTGCTGGAGTTCCTGTCCACAGAGAGGGACACACACATCACCGTGTACCTGACAACTGACACCACGTCTGGGCACCTGTACCCAGAGCTCCCAGGGGATCCACGCATCGATGTCATTGGCATCGGCCACACAACGGTGACCCTGGCCTGGAAACACAGCCCTTCTGTCCTGCAGCACAGCGAGGGCATCCAGTACTGCCTCCTGGTTAATGAAAAGCACAACTACAAGAGCTTGTGTGCTGCTGAGACAGCCATCAGATCCTCTGGAATGAAGCTGCCACCCACAGTAGCTCTGTCCCTCTCTCCATACCTTCTGGAGCCACAGCAGGTGATGATACTGTCCAACAGTGAACTGAGCATCATCAACAAAGTGAGCAGTGGGGAAGTCAGGCAGGTGTGCATGGGCACCAAGAACACCTACACAGTGCCCAACCTCAGCCCCAGCACTCAGTATTACTTTGATGTTTTTATTGTCAACCTCCTCACAAACGCCAGCGCCGCGTACACCGGGACATTCGCCCGGACCCTGGAAGAACCTGAGCCCAAGGTGACAGAGCTGAAAGATGGCAAAGTGATTCATGTGGTCCTGGATGGGAAAAAGCAGAAATTCTACAGTCTGCAGTACCAGGCAAGGCACAAGAAAATCCACTTCACCTTTCAGTTGTGTCGGGGCCAAATACGGGTTCACATAACAAGGAACGGCAAAACAGTGGCATCAGAAAACCTCTCTGGGCTGAGGTATTTCTCCCTGAAGGGAAAGCTGCTGGACACCTATTCAGTGCAGCTGAGGTCCACAGAGGAATCTAACTCTTCTGTGAAGGTACTGGCATCCCCCCATTTCCACAAGCCCTTATTCCCACTTCTTCCAGAGAGCTTAAAGATCAAATCCTTCAGTAAACTGAGAACATGCAGGTCTGTGACCATTGCCTGGCTGGGAACACAAGAGGAGAGCAAGTACTGTGTGTACAGGAAAAGGATTGAGGAGGATCAGATCTGGAGGGAGCTGCAGAGTGCAGACAGGTGCTCTGGGCCTGAATCTCGGCACAAATCAGAGAAAGTACTGTGCAAGTACTTCTATGACCTAAACCTCCAGCGAGCCGTCACCACAGAGACCATCAAAGGGCTGGAGGCAGGGACACTCTACTTGTTTGATGTTTATCTCTTTGGGCCATCTGGCATCCCTGTCAGATATCACAGCAAAGTTGTGAAGACCAGGAAAAAATGTTGAAGGTTTTGAATGAAAGCTCGAAGTGAGTGAATGCAGGTAGTATGGAAATCTACTCCAACCCAAGTCAGAGCCCCTGCAGTTTGAACTATGCTGATAAATAAAAAAAATTAAAGCTATAAGATTCTACAGCAAAACACATCTTAGGTGATTATACATCTTCTCTCCTGTGCAAGGTGGGGTGCATTTTTTCTTTCCCTGTCTCATTCAAACATTAAAAACAGAGTTGTGAAACACTCATACACATGGAAATAAAATAGCCCAAGAGTACTCATGAGAAATAGACTGGTTACCTAAAATGTTTCTGAAATCCAGCACAGAAGTGATGGGGAAACGCCTCACATGAAGCACACGCCATTGCTCAAGTCCCAGAAATTTTTCCACTATCTGTAACTCATGCAGCTAATGAGGAACCGAGAGATCCCACAAATCAGACTGCTCTTGAGAAAGAGATTCCTCACTGCTTGAGCAAGAAAGGAAACAGAAATTGAAAAAGCAGTGGAACTGATGTATAGCTCAATGCATTGAGTAAAGCAGGCTGAACTACATCTTCCCCTATTAACCTGCATGCTTGCTTTCATTCCTACAGAGAAACTGTGCTTGGTTAGAAACAGACA
The DNA here is from genome assembly GCF_037042795.1 of Molothrus aeneus. Lineage (NCBI taxonomy): Eukaryota > Metazoa > Chordata > Aves > Passeriformes > Icteridae > Molothrus > Molothrus aeneus. The sequence goes on from NC_089653.1 coordinate 17,152,826, forward strand.
AAATTGCAGCCAGGAACTGGCTCTGGATCTGGCTTTTCTCAGGAGTGTACAAATACACTGCTGTGTTACTGCCCACAGAGGAAAGCAGCAATTGAGGAATCTTGCCATGGAAAGATTTGTCATCTATAGCCTCTGAAATCAAGCCCATGTCAATGACTCTGCGATTCCTGACTGTAATATATTCATTCTTTGCATCCTTAAGCCAGCCTATATCAATGAATGCATTGCTTTGAGAAAAATTAAATGTGGTTTTCCTACTAAATTTCATGGAAGGAAAATATTTGTAATAAAAATTCTGACACACTTTGGTTGTCTTGTGTCCTTGATTACCTTCCATATATGACATGAGACAGGGTTAAAAAAGACAATTAAGTCTTCATGAACTCCCTTAGGTTCATTTTCAATTATCAGTAGAAAGTATTTTGTGTGTAGGTTCTTGGCAGGCCTGGAATTTACATATAAAGAGATACAATAGCTTCACTAACCAAGAGGTTGCCAGAGAAATTTTGCCTGTAGTAATTCTTTTTCTTCTACAATTACACTAAACACATTACATAAATGATTAAATCCATTGTTGTGTATTTGTCTTGCAGTTCAGGGTCATCAAAGTCCCAGTTTACTCTGAACAATTATTCCATCCAAATGTGTTTGGAGGCCCTTGGTAAGGACAGAACCAGTCCTGTGTGCAGGACCAGGGTTGTGTTTCCTGCTCCAAGGACTCTGAGCCCTGTGCACCCTGTCCAGGGCACTCTGTGCCTGCTCAGCCCCAGATGAGGGGCCAGGCCTCCCCAGGGATCAGCTGCAGGGTCTGGGCTTGGCTGGGCTTTGCATTCCTGCAGGCACTGCCCCGGACTGAGCAGGGCCACAGCAGGAGCCACGTGCTCTGCAGCCTCCTGTCCACACTCCGCAGCCTTTTGGCTAATTACAGGGGCTGGCAGCTGCTCTGCCTTCATTCCAAGGCAGGCCCTCGCTTCATTTGCCTCCTGCCAAAAATAGTCTGAGCTCAGAGAGCAACAGAGGTCATCTCTACTTGGAAATCTCAATGTTTTCTGCCTTCCTTCTCAATTTCAGGCACTTATATTGTGGATGAATTTCACTTAGATGCCCTACAACTGACCGTAATAACAACCATAACTATAACAGAGGAACAGGAAGATCTGTCTAACTGCAGATACAATATATTCTTAATCCCCTGCCCTCAGTCTGGCAGAGCATTAACCCTTGCTATACAGAAATGCCACAAAAAAAGTCTTTTGGAAGAAGATACATTGGCACCCTGACCAGTACCAGTGTTTCTACTAAAACAGGTTGTTTACAATGGGACTAGCCTTGGGCTTCTCAGTAACATCCTGGATGAGGGCTGTAGTCAAGAGATGTGAGGAAGGGATAGAAGGAGAGCCTGAAATAGGGCAGAGAGCTGAGGAGTCAGAGGTGGCACAGAAGCAAAGGCTCAGTGTTACACCAAGTTAAGCACAACAGTTAAGAACCTGCAAGGAAGGAGTTCAGGTTTGGAGGACAGCAGCTATTTCAGAGGGACTTGGAAAAGAGCCAGGAGAGTCTCTTCTGCCCAGATTGACCATTTGCTCTTCACTCCTCCTCCCCTGGCCACTGCCCCATGCAGAGGACTGGCTGAGGCAGAGCACAACTTACTGGTCCTGTGGCCCCGGCAGGGAGCCGAGCAGGGCAGGGAGCACTGGTGCTGCTGGGAGGGCTGATGCCTGTCCCTCACTCACAGGAGGAGCTTTCTCCCACACACACCAGCCCCTCCATCAGCCAAGGCCCCTGCACTCAGCAGAGAGCTTGGCTGTAGAGAGGAACACACTGTTCTGCCACAGCCCATCACCCCTGACACAGCAGAGCAGGTACCTGCCCTCCAGGCAGCAGCCCACCTTGCTCATGTGGGCAGCCAGCCATGCTCTGTAACAGAGCCCAGGAGCAGCAGGGATGGAGAGCAATGTTCCTCTCCACTAATCTTTCCACTGTGATTGCAGCAGGCTGCAAACCTGTGCTCAACTCACTCCTGCCCACACCCTGCTCCTGAGGTGGCCTCTGGGTGCACTGGTTTGAGCTGGGGCTCAGTGCTGTCCTCAAAGTTTCAAAGGCTTATCCACAGCAAAACCAGAGGTGCTGCATTAACCCTTGGTGCTCTTCCCTCCCCTACACAGGCAGCTGTTTGTGTGCACAGCTACCCATCTTCAGCACCCACAAGTCCTTTTCTTTCAAAGCTCTTTGGCATCTTTCCTTTCCCCCTCCTTCCATTTTGACTAGTCTTGGCCTACTAGGCCACATCTAACCAAAACATTTCCCAAGCCTTTTCTCCTTGCTTGTCTTCATGCTTTCTGCAGTCCTTCCTGCTCCATTTTTAGAGGCTCAATGTCTTCAGCTCAGCCTGTCCTAAGCTGCCATCAGCTCTTCCCACCCCTGCTCAATCTGAGTCACACCAGAAGCACAGACAGATCTCTTCATGGAGAACATTGCAGAGCAACGTCTTGTTCTTGTGGATCATTTAAAGTAAGCCATCAGCATTATTATCAGGCGAAAGTATTTTCCCTGGCTAATGTATGTCAAGTCCTGTCACAGCTGAGATCAAAGGCCATGCTTCTCCTCCCAGCCTTTTTACAGAATTGCTCCCACTGCCATGACACCCCCTGCACATGGGAAGTGAGGGTCAGGGTACCAAAAGCACAGCAGGCAAGTAAGAGAGAACAGGTCTAACTCCACACCCATTTTCCCTGTGGGCTCAGCCTCACAAATGAAAACTAGAATTGGCAAAATCAAGTGCTGGTATGGGAAACAGTGCAATAACAGAGCATGGGCCTAAGTTTACCATTGTGTGTTGCTGCTGGGCACAAACCAGAACAATGAGGGCCTCTTCAGCATCACCTTTCAGTGCTTCATAGAACTGCTCCTGACAGGGACTTTGAAATGTGACCCAAGTCAGTAACAATTGCTTGTTTAATTTATACACTTTGAAAGATATTGCTGTCCAAAACCAGTGAGAGGTTTCTGACACTGGGTTCATGTACTAATGGCATTTATGAGTTAATATTTAGCTGACAGCAAAAATAATCTATATTGTTCATTCCTTTCTTATTTCCTGTATGTAACAACCCATTTATCCATTCCCTGTTACTTTGAGTTTGCCAATAAATTTAAATACCCTTCCAAGTGGACCTGGTAGTTTAATAAATTGTTCCCTATCTGCCCACATTCAGGGATGCATTCACAGCTTTAAAAGAAAAAAAAAAAGCTTAATTTCAACTTAGTATCTTGCAATTTCTTTTTCTGGCTGATGCTTTCCCATTTGGAATACTCCCTTCTAGCTTAAACAACATGTTAAAATATTCTTCCTGCTTTGGCCTGTGGTGCAGAGGCAAAATCCTGCTCATTATTTGCTTTGTAAGACACAGAGCTCAAGTGTTGGTTTATATGCACACACACCACCCTCATTTTGGGCTTCCTTACTATTCCCTGTTGGGTTTTGTGGGTTAAGAATTTATGAGCCATGGACACTGCAGTTAAACATCCTGGCCACATGCAGCTTTGCACAAGGCATAAAATCTAATATTGAAAATCAAACAGCATTAGCACTGACAGCAAGTACAGACCAGTGACCCCAAAATGCCAAAGGCTTTCAGGTGCTGTTAGAGCAGCTGAAGCTCTCTGGCATTTAGACAAAAATGGATGACTGAGTAATCATTCAGCACAACAAAATAGAGGGTGGCTGTGGGGGCAGAAGGGGAACAAATGATGTGTGGCTGCTCATCAGTATTCCCTCTTCTGCACATGCAGGACTGAGACACCAACAGTGTAACAAAGCCAGTGCAGTGTGCTTCTCTTGCACAGCAACAGGGATTCCATGGACAAGCCTGCCAGGGAGTATTAAACAACAGCAGTGTAAAAAGGGAGATCACTCTACTAGAAGAGGCAAACGACGAGTGCGTCCCGCAGCTGCAATGCATTCCTCCTCCCAGAAACGCGATCTAAGTCAAGGATGGGCCGCGGCATCCTGGGCTGCCGGGAGAGCATCCTGGGCAGCACCCGCTGCCACCAGAACTGCAAACACCAGAGGGCACTCCCCGGCTGCAGAAGGAGCACAGAGTGTGCTCGATAAGGCTTATCAGCAAGAAATATCTCAGCAAATTTAACAAGTCCAGCATCCTTCTGGTAAGATTATTAAGAGTAGCAGGTAGAAGAAAAAAATCCAAAGAGCTCACATATTATTTTCTTTTAGTCTTTTACATCTTCCAAGCTTGAGGGATTTTTGTTAAAATTAAGTGTGTAAAACCTAACAGCCAAGGAATAGTGAGAGACAAGCACTTGCTAAAAGGATCCAAACAGTAGTGGTCCCACTGCCTCTGAGATGTCAAATCAACCACTAATGGGCTAAAGCTCAAATAAAACAAACACTGTGGTACTGAGGGCAGTCACAGATTTCATCATGCTCAGGTGGGGAGTCAGGCACAATCTGCTCAGCAAGCTCCTATCCCAGGCACCTCATCTCTCCTCCTGCAGTGCCCTTGTACTGAGGGACATTCTCTGGGGTATTACTTCCCTGACTCACCAACATTTAGACACTGACCTCCCACTGGAGCTGGATGTCCCACCTATACTCTGGGACACAGCAAACAGATTGCAGTTTGTCAGGGCCCTTTTCGGGGGAGAATTTGGTCACTGGCCTTTTAGCCTCTATAAGAGATTAAGGATTTGCTTACAGGGGCCAGGAGCCATCCCCAAAAAACTGCAGACCCTGACCTATACTGCTTTTGCATTGAGGAAAGCTCTCTGAAATTCTACTTCTCCCCATCAAGTTTACAAAAGCATGTGAACAAGGACAGGGCTGACAGCAGAAGGGACCAAGTCAAAGAGCCAGAGATGCTGTTTCTTTTTACAGACATTGGTATCAGGGACACAAGGGGGGCTTTGAGAAGGTGGCCCAGAAGCTCAGGTTCAAAAAGACTCAGACTCCCATGGTAATTGGCTCTGAAAGCAGAACTCAATAGGAAGGGAGACCTCCAGGAGCCAGGGTGAAAGCAGAAGGAAACCATGAAGAATCTGAAAGTAATGAGGTAAAATTCAAATTTGTTAGAAGCTTCTAAGGAAGCAAAGGGCCAAACCTGGATCCACATTGTGGATCCAGCTCACATTTTTATAAGTTGCCTACTATGGACAGGAAGCCTATTTATCTAGACAGACATTCATTTTCAGAAGGGCTCTGCAGGAGCCTTGATAAGGGCTGCCAGTGAGATACATCAGTCCTGGCCCTTCCCACAGCATTTTCCAGGCACCAGCACCATGGTGGTAACTGATACCAGCAATTTTTTCATTCTCCTTCCAGCAGCAAGAAGATTACATTCGATTGAGCTTCACTACTGATTAATTTCTGTCTCCAGGGTTCTCTGCCAGCATACAAACCCACTAAGCCCCTAGTATTCCTTTAGCCTGTGACTCATAGGAGAACCCAGCATGCAGTGTGTTTTCTGGTCCAAGACCATGATCCTAAGGAAATGCTCAATCTGATTCTCCTTTAGAGGCCTCTGAAAATAACCACACACAGTCCACTGTCAAGGTAATGTGCTGTTAGACCTGGATCTCACATCTGACATATCTGCTACATGAAAAACACCACAAAGACCAAACAGGGCCTCAAAGCAAATAGTCAAAATCTAGCTGCCCTACTTTTCATTTTCCTCTGGGACATAGAGTTCAAAAATCAGCCCAGCAACACCCAAAGTGGTACTAGCCAGCACAGCTGAGGTGGTACTAGTGTTCAGAAAAACTTCAGTTTTAAAGATGGGAAATGCCAGTGCTGGGTCCCACACGTTTTGTCAGGGCAGGTGATGGTTTTAAAGAGATTAAATGCAGCTCCACTCTGAGCTTAGGGCATGATGGGTCTCACCCAAGGCTGCAAACACAACCAGAGAGTCAGAGCAGAACTGTTGCTATTGACTGCAGTGCTGACAAGTGCTCATCTCCTGAGGCTTTACCCACTGAACTCCCACAATCAGGGAGTTAATTCCTTCTTTCCTTTCTCCATTCCTGACACACAGAAAGTGATCCTAAGCATGAGCTACTCAGCTTAACAGTACCTCAGTGTCATGACTTGGGGCCAGGTTCATGACTTTTAAGCATTTGGAGTTGACACCCATGACTGGGGCTTATGAGCTGCAGATCATGAAAGCAAGAGCAGTTTGCTTACAATGGCAAACAGGAAAGATTAAGATGTTTTCTGTACATGGTGGAAAGCTTGAACTTGAATTCTTTGGCCTTTTTTCCTCTAGAAGAATCCCAGCCAAAGAGGGAGCCAATATTAAGCACTACAGTCAGTGACAAGTGCCTTTGAGGACAAGAGCCATCATCCACCCACAGAAAAGGATTCTTTTCTTTATCTACAACTCAAGGAAGGAAACACAATTTTATTGTTGGGTTGGCCTAAAAAACAAAAAGAAAGTACTTCTATTCAGGCAGTTAGTTTCATATGTGGGCCAAACCCTCTGCTTTCATAACATGGTAGAGTCCTCAAAGCCAGATGTTCAAAAACAGAGTGCCAGTTTCTCAGCTCAGACTGAGAACCCACAAATTGGCCAGACCATCAGCAGTGTTTTGCACATATTATCTCCTATTGGGACAAAATCTTTTCAAATCTGCCTGTAACTCAATGAAACCACAACAGTTACATCTGCAAACAATTTGGCCCACAATATTTTCCTCTCTAGTCATGCCTATGCAAAGGGAAAAAAATGCCACTTTCATAGTGACTACTTTATCCACATTATTCACATGTACTAATGCCCAATAACAATGTTTTCTAGAATACCCAGGAGAAAGCAGAAAGGTGTTTTATTTTAATTCTCCCAAGAGGAAATTTCCACAAAGAAGCAGTCAATTCTAACTCCAAAATACAACTGTTCTATAGCTAAGCAGCAGAACAACTCAGAAATGAAACTTCTCCAAAAGCAATATCACAACTCCCACTCATGCAAATGGTTTTTATTTGCAAGGGTGGTTGTTCTTCAAGAAAGGACTCCACAATGGAATGGAAAGGTGATTCAGAACTGTAAGTCTGGTGCTAGAAAGGACATTAGAGTAGAAATCTGCAGCTCACATTGTGTTGGGCACAGACAGTTCTGACTAGAATAACTGACAATTATGTTATTCAATAGCCTTTTGAGTCTCAGAAATTGGCAGCAAACCTAACATTTCAGCTATTTGGATAAAACTGTTCCTTGTCTCTAGGGTATTGCTGTTTATTTGCCTCAGCTCTATTAATTCCATCTTAACCAGGTATTCAGAAAATGTGTGATAGCAGAATTGATCAGTCAAAACATACCGAACATTCTTTTCCAGAGGATTGTGAAATAGCTCATTTAAGTACTTCTTTTGCAACGTCTTTTGGCTACACTGTCCCTCCCACTAGCTTCTTATAAGAATCATTGAATTACATCTATTAGTGCCTCACTACAGTTTCTTTCCCTATTAACTTGAGATAAATTATCACAGAGTATTCTCAAAACACCCACAAGGATCATTGAGTCCAACCCTTAAGTGAATGGCCCATACAGAGATGGAACACACAGCCTTGGCATCATTAGCACCAGGCTCAAACCAACTGAGCTAAGTATTCAAGTGCATTTCTACTTCATTTAGAGCAGGAACTGTTCCCTAACAGAGCAGTTCCCCACCCACTCCAAGAAAAGAAAGCTAACTGTCATAGCAAGGCCCCAGGTAAAACTGTAAACATGCTCACTTCCCACTGCTAGAGCATGTTTCAAGGTAGGCAAACGGAAATAAAAGATAATGGAAAGACCAAATTTTAAAAGGGAAACTAGAAAACTCCCTACAGCCTGCAGACATGAAGGAGGCAGATCCACATGCCTTAAAGGTTACTTTGGGCAGGTAAAGAGACTGGCCTTCTGCACCCTGTCTGTCCTGTGCTCCCTCCAGCCATCCACAACACCCAGGGGCTATGGAAAAGGTCAAAATGAGGGGTTCTGTTCACTTCTATCCTCACTGCCTATCCCACAGCCAGAGAGGCATCTCTCCATTTCCTGGAAACTGCAGCATTGTGGCAAGAATACAGAAAAGAAATAAACACAAAGCTATATCACAAATCTGAATGTTGGATTCCCAGTAGAATAAGGGTGAACAGCATTTCGCTTTTAGGAAATTATGGGTTACTGTCAGAACACAGCTTTGATTTAAGCTCTAGTTTGGTTTGGTTCAGGCTTGTGTCCAAACCTTTTAAAAAACAGTTCAGTTAGAACAGTTAAAGGAAGTACTATAGGGTTTACTGCACTTTTTCCTTCAGCAGTGAAATGTTTTGACTGGAAGCAATTAGGGTCAGGAGCCTTTTTTTTTTATTACATGCATATTCAGGCCACAGCACTGATCCAATGGGCCTAAGTGCAGCAATAAATGTGGTGGGCACCCGTTGTTTATTCTCACACCAGAGTAACTGGACGATTTTACCATTAGGTGGCACCAGAGAATATTTGAACATACCAGGAAGGACTATTGGGACTGGGATCGTCTTAATTATAGTCCTCTTTGCTATGCATATGAGCTCTTTAATTACTTACTAGAAATGTTACACAGTTCATCAGAACACAAGTTGCAGCTACAGCCATGATTTATTAACAAGTGGTTTTTAATCATACATGAGAAGTATTTAACATGAAATTGCCATACAGTTGGATTTAACTGAGATGAACAGCTTTGTGGGGTTTTATTTGTCTTACTGAAAAGAAAAATATATTTCTGCCCAGACAATTCCAAATGTGGGCTGTTAAAAGAGACCCTTTGAAGAATCCCTGTGCGTATCTGGTACAATTCCAACAAGGTCTATGAATAATTTACTAGCTAATGAGCTCTTTTTCTGTTTATGAAATAATACTCTTAAGAATAATAAGGCAGGACATAAGCAGTAGCCATATGTTTCTTCTCAAGTTCTAGCCAGACAAATGACCTGAAAATTGCTGTTGCAAGAACTTCTAAAGCATATGGCTAAGTACAGGGAATTTGTTAACTTCTTGTGTCAGATCCAAGAGTTTCTAATTATCAACAAAAGATGGAATACCAACCCAATTACTCCTGATATATTCCAGCCAAAGACAGATTCCAAGTAACCATAGCTGTGTGGGTGTATGTGGTTTGAAATAACAGGAATCACTGCAAATTTAGTGTAAATAAAAAAGTAGACCCAGAGAACACATCCAGACAAATGTGTCCCAGTGTGCTGAATGTACTTTCAACAGGAAGCAGGAATTTTTAGGCATTCTACCAACACTGATTTCGAGCCACCATAAACTATTAGAGGTACATTTACTTTCCAGCTCTACAGAAAACTCCAGTAACAGCTTATTTCATTTGTCAGAGAGGAAAAGAAAGGTGTATTTCTTACATAACAAAACAAAAATATACCAAATAGTTGACAATTTTTTTTAACTATTAAATGCAGATTTCTTTTTAAGACAAGATCCTCATCCAGCTGGATAAACACCAGGACATTGGTACATTATGCATATTGCTGATACATCTGACTAAGCAACTGAGTCCAGTGCCATTTTCTCACTGACAGGAATCCTTACTCCAAAGCCCTGGACACAATGTGTTTTCATACCATGCCTGAATCATAGAATCTCCAGCCATTCTGCTTAACAGCAAGATGGAAAAGCAATGATATATTCACAACAATGGACCAGAACTCATAAAACCTCTAGGGAAAAAACACGAGGAACCCATTTGTACATTAAACAATATTTCATATTCACATTAACATTTATTACATCATCTTAAGAGCCATATAAACTGTCAGGGATTATTCCCACTGTACTGGGTCAGTGTGTCAATCCAGGTCAACAACAGCATATTCTTCACTAAATTAAGAATGTTTCTGGGTTAATTTTTGTTTTAATCACACATCTTGCAAGGAAGGTGAAGGTCCACAGGTCATTTCATGCTGTGTTTATGTTTGAATTCAACATGTTGAAAGTCACTGCTTAGGTCCTTTTTTACTTAACTTCCAGTGATTGGCTCTCCAAGGTTTATGGCAATAAACACACAAAATGCCAATTATCCATAGACAGGCCAATGGCTGGGATGCTTTCCTCTCCACAGCCCTGCAGGCACTTCTCAGACCTGGGTTCTCTTGGGTTGAGTTGCTCAGTCCAGAGCAGATTCCACTTACTACACTGCAGAGCTCTGGAGAGTAAAGCTCTAGGGGGAGTAAAGCCTGAGTAGAGGCTGCTGGAGAATCCCTAACAGGCCACGGGCTGAGCAAAAAACCTGAAAGAAACCATGACACTGGTGAAGAGAGGAAAAATCCTACAAATCCCCAGAACCACCTCCTCTTCCTCAGGATTTCCAGCCAGACAATGATCATGAGAGAGACTGGTCCATTCCAACAAAAGTAGGCAAAATCTATGGAAAATGATCCCCAAATACTTAGTACAGACTAAACATTAAAGTAACCGCATGGGCAAAAGATGTGTAAGAGTCTACAAATGCAATCTTTTCCTATTGGCTCAAGTTTCACTTCCATCAAAGTGAAAAAATCACCAATTTAACTAATCCTTCCTTTATTATACTGCTTTTAAGAGTAGTACCTGAGCTCTAAGTGTAAAAAATAGGCATTTTTTAAAAACACAACCTTGATCTAGTTAATGCACCATAAGAAAATAAGAAGTGAAAACTCACATTTTGGACCTGCCTAAATTTCCAGAACTACAGTAGAAATATCCCAAAAAATCCAAAAAGTACTTCTGAAATTTGCTCTGTCCATGCTGAGTGCACATGACTGATGTATTTCTCCCAAACACAAGATTAAAACTAAACTGTTGTTCCTTATCATAGCAAATAATACCTGGCACTGTTCCTAGGCATTTCCAATATTAACCCACCTGTAAACCAAAGAAAACATTTTCTCATAGCTCAGGAATCACAGTGCCACAGCAGCTCATTTCAAAGACCCAGGAATGCTGCCTGTGAAACTTAACATGGCATGAGCACATGGAAGCTTTTCAATGATTAGCTATTGTTTTATCAGGTCCACAAGAGAAAAAGATGAGTTTTTACCAGAATGGTAATGGTATCTGACTGACAAAGCTACCTCAAAACCAGAACAAATAGAAAGATACTAACAACTAGAGAGAAAGACATAGTAGCCAACAGGTTTTCATAAATGTCCTTATACAACTTTTTCCTACTAAAGTGTGGGGAAAGTGTTCAAATGCCTGTGACCCCAATTAAAACACCTACTTTTAAGCAGGCAACAATCCACCTTGCAAAATCTTATTCCTCACTGCCTGTTATGTTCCACTTGTCACGCTTTGTCTCTCTCAGGCTTGTGTATAACAGTCAAACACAAACTAGCGCTCCCTTCCAGCAGGAATTAAGCAGACAAATGAATTCAGTCAATTAAGCCCATTGATTTTGGTGATTTTGTTTGTACACACAAAGCCAGGCTTAAACACCACAGTGAACAATGCCTTTCTTTATTATCCCACACACTGTCCACAATCATCCAGCTATCCTAATATCAAGGTATGCATACACAATCAGTCAGCCTGAGCTACTTCACAACAGTTGTGTCCATAGAAAATCAATAAATATATTTATCTAATAATATATAAATATAAAATATATAAATATATTTGTATAATAATACATAAAAATACTAAGAAATATATGTGTTCATGGTTTTGTGGTATTAGCCAAACATTGATGCTGTGGTATCCCCAGGTATCTGAATCCTGCCCTCCCCTCACCTCCTGAGGCACAGGACATTGCAGGTGTGTCTCTGGAGCACTACACTCTGCAGGGAGTTCAGGAAGTCTCTTCTCAACATCAGTGCTCAGCATCACTGCAATAGCTGTTCATAGGGGGAGGATTGTCTGCTGTACAGTATTTTTTGATTTTTTTCAATACACAATGATTAAGTACCTTTCCTCTTCCCTCACCTCAAGCCCTGTACGCCCTTTGCCAGGGCAGCACTGTGCAGTTTGTTACAGAAAATGGGCTCAGCAAAGGTACAGATTAGTTAAGGGAGCACCTGTACAGAATCCCTTGGGCTGCAATATTCTCAGTTACACCTTTTAACTGAGAGCCCTCACCTCTCTGCTCTCACCCTGCAAAAATCACAATGTTCTTCCCAAACTCCAGCAGCTCCTTCTCAGGCATGGTGGCTGTGTGGAAGAGCATTGCTCTTGTCAGTTGAAATCCCTGCTGCACTTGTTTGGATTGATTTAGCTCAATACTCTCAGCCAGTGCTTCTGTACTAGATTCAAAAGATTTATTTTAAATATCCCAACAGAGTCAGATAAGACACACTCGGCCCATTTCAGCATAAAACGCAAAACATTCTTAGAGCAAAATGTGCAAAACTCCCATAACTATTTAAGTTAATAATTAAAAGGCCTTCCCCTAGGGTTAACCAAGTCAAGTTAGTTATTCCTCTCATTTAAAGTGCATGTACTAGGACCAAAAAGGAAGACTGTTGGATGATTTTGCATTTCATCCATGCAGAGCTGTGCATTATAACCACATACAGAAGTGCAATATGCTTCCAGAAAAGCACAATATTGCTCCATACCTTGGCATTTGTGACAGAGTGCAGCAAGGCACATACCCTGAAGCCATCCAAGCCTCTCAGACTGCTATAGGAGACATACCTGCATACCTGAAACCAGCTTAAACAGCATGGCATCCACACAGAACATAGTCAAGGTGCACATTTAACAATGCATTTAAAACCTTACTTGCACTTCACACCTGCTGCACAGACACCTTTATACCTCACACCTAAGGGAACTTGTGACTGGCAGTCCCAGCCAGCCACTTCTCCAAACAATGCTTTAAAAAAGCAAATTTACTTTAATCCCAGTGCTGGTGCCAGCTTTGCAGAAAGACTAAACCATAGGAAAAGGCAACACTCTCCCTGTATAAGTGCTACAGTAAATGACCACCCTTAAGTGATCATGTTCTGAATAAAACTCATTCAGGACTGTGTGCTATCCTGTGCCCATTACCATCATCCTGTCATCATTTGACTGCTTTTTTGGGAAAAAAAAAAGGCTCTCGGGTAGCCCTGCTATCTTGACACACTGGAGAATCTAAAGGCAACAACAATTATCCCAGAAAAACATGATTAAAATAAAGTGCTTAACTTTAGCAATAAACACTACATTACAGCATAAGTATTTCAGATGATTCTAAAATGTAACAGAATCTTCTGAAATCTCAGGTTTTTCTTTACTCTTTGTAGCCTATTCATGCATAGGATAGAGAGCATTCCTACATGATTAATCTTACTAATAAATGCATTTAGAGGCACCCTTTTTTTAAGGGCAGTATAAACATTTGCCTAAAATATAAAAAAAAGCACAGGATTTTTTTTTTTTACATCAACTTTTCAAAAATTAGCATAATAGCACTCTGAGACTCAGGTATTAATTAGGCAAACTGAAGCACATGCTTGATAGCATTATCAGAGAGCATTGACTACACTGAAATCTCTGGATCAAATCTTTATCTGTTTCACATCCAAAGTCATTTACTCCAACATATCTGTGTGAAAACATCCAAGAGCAAAATGTATTCCTACATGTCCACTGGAGTTCTTGGACATTTACAGTCACTGACCTGACAAAACATTATTACAGACTTGTTTTAGGAATGTTATTCAGTCCTTTCAGTGCTTCCTGTCTCTGCCTCTGTGGGCTAGTAAACTTGACTTGAACAGTTTGGTTACATTAACCTAGCTTTCCTTGCCATTACTATGATATTTTTCTTTCTTGTGAGTACTGTGAGTCATTTCCTTAAATCTTTGCTGGTTTGGCTGCAGCCTTCAGGATAGTAGGAACTGCCAATGCTCCTCTTCTACTTCTGGTTTTAATTGTGCTGTGTGCAGGAACCATTGCTCTATTAGAGTAGATTTATCTGTTTAGTTGAAACAATTACATTTTTGCCTAGTGCAAACCATTGAAGTTCAGTTTCCATCATAGCTTCCTCAAAGCCATAGAAGGTTCCAGGTGTTGAGAGTCTGAGCCCAATGTTCTGTGAATATTTAGATAAAACTCCTGCAGATGAGCAGCAAGACTTTAGAAACATGGCCATACCACTGTGTCTGATCATGCCTTTATTTAAATAGAACAAAGTCTTTACACCTAACTAGATAAAGTCTACTAATGCATTCTAATGCTTAAATACTCCTCTGTGTATACCTAGGCCTTGAGCAAAGGAAAACACACACACACAAAAAGGAACAAGAAAACTCAATATGTGAAAGACCCATCCAGGGAGATTCTGTGGTAACAACAAGAAGCAGGGCAGGGAACCACCTACCTGTAACCCAGAACCAACATCCAACTCTCCAAGGCAGGGCCAGAGCAAGAACCTAAGAGCCAGGGAAGCCCAAAGCAGGGCTGAGCTCTGGGCCACGCTTAAATGCAGCTCTTAAGCCCATGGGTAGAGGGTGTGGGTGGGGCCCAGCCCAGGTGGGGCTGATCAGGCAATTAAAGCCTGTTACACCCAGAGCCCTGGCACTGGGGGACAGGGGCTTCCCAGCCTTCGAGGATGAGTAGCTGTGAGACATAAAAACAACCATGTTCTAAGGGCTGAATAAATCCAGGTGCTTTTTACAGACTTGTGACTCACCAAGTGCAAGCAATTTTATAATAATGAAGACACATATTAAACCTGTATGAAAGAAACAAGGTAAAAGAAGAAATCCTCCAATCCCATCTTTTGTTCAGTTTCTGATAGATACCCAAAGCTAATCTCAGCAGCTATCAGCCTTTACTACTGAAAGGGAGGTACATTAATTGTTTCAGCCATTATATACAATATGAAAGCCTTGAGAGACTGAAGGAACCTCTGTGGTGTAAAGGAGATTTTTTTTTTTTTAGTTCAGTGACTACAATAATAATTGAGTAAATCTTATCTGTTGAGACAAAAAGAATAGATTTTTTTTTTTTAAATGGATCACTGTTAAATGCAGCATTTTAACTATGCAGGACGCTAAGAAGGATGTACACTACATCACACCCCAGTAATAGAAAAGAAAAATAACCAGAATATTCCTAATAAAGAAGGTTGACCTATTTGGAATCTGAATCCAGAAAACACTTTTACCTATCCGTAATTTTATTTCCATTAATTTTAGAAGAAACAGAGAAAAACTGATTCAGTATATATTTATTTTAAATCAAAGTATTAACTCTAATTGTAAACTTATATCAGAATTTAGTTCAGATACTCTCTCCTTCAATAAAACCACTTTTTCCTGTTTGACACTTTATGTGAGTGGAATAGAAAGAATGTAAAACACCTAAAAATCACCTGTGAAGATTACAGTGTAAAGAGGCAGTTTCAAAATAGGAATATTTTTTCTTAATCCAGAAGAACCTTTCTTATTCTTAATGAATTAAAGAACATGGTTATCAAGTTCAGGATTTAGATTAGAAACCAACTTTTCCTTATTTACAGATTAGTAATGCAGTTCCTTTGACAGCAATGACATGACAGGGAGATTGCCAGTGCAGGGTTATTGCTCTCATCCTTTTTTGTTCTTTAGAGTGCCATATTCAATTCTCATTCTTGCTATCATTCATTAGTTACTCTCCTTACAAATTAGGCAATATCAGTTTTCTTTTTCCAGTTGGAAATATTTAAATCTCTTGTTTTAGTGTTTTCTAATTGGATTTAGAATGTGAACTATGACTTTGCTTCTGAGAGCCAGAAAGAGCCCGTGCCATTTCCAAGAGCGAAAACTCCTGGACTTCTGAGCCTTGTACATTTGTTTCAAATTCTCCTAACATTTCTGAAAAGACAAGGTTCACATAATCCATCTGTTGAAAAATCTTCCAGAGATTAAGATGTTTAAAACTGCATGGCTCTAATAAATAACAGTGTATATATAAGGTTATACAGCACATTGAATGTTACCAAATGTTAACACCTCATGTGTGATCAGTCAGACTTTTAAGCTGAGATCCAATGGTTTTCTGCAAGGTTGTATTTATTTCCCTGCTCATTCTCACAACCATTAATGACTGTCTATAAAATCCTTTGGTGATGGGTGAGGTACCAGAAAACAGGAAAAGGTCAAATATAGTGACTGTCTGTAAAAAAGGCAGGAAAGGAACAAATAAATTCTAGACTAGTCAGTTTAACTTCTTCTCCCAGAAATATTCTGGAGTAAAAACAAGTAATTGGAATAGGTAACCTAATAACAAGAGTCACACAGAGCAAGTATAGCTGTGACAAGAATAAATTCTACTAGATCAATGTGCTACTGTAGCAAACCAGGAATGTTTGTAGCAGTGGCCATAACTCAGGACTTCAGCAGAGTTTAAATCCTATTTCCTGTAACATTCCCATAAAATACAGCAAAAGTTGTCAATGACACAAAATGTGAAATAATCATCCCCACACAGGACTGTTGTGACCATTAGGATGGAAGGATGTAACAAAACAGACAGATATCCTATCCTGGGCCCACTGTGTTCTGTGTTTCACTGATGGTTCTGTGAGAAAACTGAAAGGATGCTCTGAGGGGTGTAAAAACTGAAGCTGCAGAAGTACAGCAGTAGTGCAAATAGATGTCAAAAAAACAGGGAACACAATCTTTTAGAAAAACCAGGATCAAATTCATTTGGGACAAGACCAGAAGACCATGCTGAGCAACAATACTCAAATGCCACACCAAAACGCACCAAAGAACAATTAGTTGGACAATGGTATTTTCAGAGAAGGACCTGGGGGTTACACTTCATCAACACAAGCCAGCAATGCCATGCAGACAGGATAAGCACTGGATAAAAATGAATATTCAGGAGTACAGGTTGTGAGGCAGCTGGTAAGGTCATGCAGTTCTGTCCAGCACTGGTCAGGCCTCAGCTGGGGTACTCCCTGCAGGTTTGTGCTTGCATTTCAAGGATGTAGCTCACTATGGAAAGAGTTTGTTGTAGACCAAGACAAAACATGACTCTGAGAATGAGCTGAAAGACTTAGGAGTATCTAGCTTAATGAAGGTAACTCTTAAAGATTAATCAAAGCTTGATAAAAGTATTTATAAGCACCAAAGTCTGATAGAAAGAATAAATAATTCATTCAATGTGTCCATGGTGGACAGGACAAAAACTAATAGCTTTAGGTGGTAGGAAGAATAATCCAAGTTACTTATTAAAGGAAGAAAATACTTCTTGATGGTAAGTGAAACACAGGAATTTCCTGGATAGGTCATGAAGACCTCATCATGAGAAATTGTAAAGGAGTGAATAAATAAATATCTATTAGAAATGAACTCAGCATAGTTAGGAGATGAATGAGATAACATTTTTTGTTATCTCTTTCAATCTTTTTGTTTTATGGTTCCATAATTCTGTATCACTAAAAAGATGACTCAGAATCTCTCTGCCCTTTCAGTTAGAATTTATCTGGGGAATTTCTAGGGGTGGAGAAGTTTTTGTAATGGCTGTGGCAGACGTTTTATTTATTTGCTGGTGGGTGCACACTACTTTAGAACAGAGTAAGACACGTTATATTATTCTGAGAAATTTAAGTTAATGGGACTTGTTTGGGGAATATGGTATAGCATCATGAAAAGACAAAATATTATAGGCTTTTACTTCTGTAAAACAGTGAATGCAATAAAGCCTTTCAAAACACCACCAGCATTAATTTTCACTAGCAATAACCTCTCCCAAATAACAAACCCAAACTTTAGCACTCCTTCTAGAAAAGCATTTCTAGATACTACAGATGAAAGAATCTGCATGCCACCTTCTTTCCCCACCCTCACTTTGCAGCTTTCCAAACTGCCCTTTCTGCACCCACCTCAGGGAACTACAGAAAAGAGTACTTTGCTTCATCCTGATGCGGTGAAGTAGAGAAATTTGAGATGAAGAACAATAAATAAATGCAAGCTCTGCAATACAGACTGTGCTGTATTAAGGGTAAGTTACACAGCCTGACTCTTTGTTTATATCTCACTTCTCCCTCCTGGGCAGACACACCCAGCCATCAGCCCCGTGCACTGGGAGCAGCCCCAAAGCAGAGCAGAGCACATCCAGTGCTGCTCCCTGCATGGTGACCCTCATTTCTCATCCCCTAGCCCAGGGCAGAGCCACACCCTTCCCAGGAGAGATCCTGCACATCTCTCAGTCTGGGGACTTCGTGCAGCCCCAAACATGTGGGACTTATTACAGTGGATCACCCAGTTCGCGAAGTTCCTTTAAATTCCAGGATTTCACCCCAATGAAGGTGGGCTCTGCACAGAGGCTGAGTGTGATAATGAAACATTCTCCTATTCAGTGATGCTTTTTCTGAGATTTGCAGATATTATATGTGTGTGTGTGAGGTGAGGGAAAGAGACCAGGATGAAAAAAGAAGGCAGAGAATGTAGCAAAATAGACATGGTACACCAGAATGAGAAAGATCCTGTTATTCTTTTCTTTGATCAAGCTATTGGCCCCAGAAAAAATGTCCAACATAAATTATATATGCCAAAGTCAACTTCAGCTGATGTTCTTTCTAGCCATTTGATTTTGTATCTGCCAACTTCCACCCATTTCCCCAGTTTTATCCACATGTAATAGTATGTAGCCATTGAAAATGTGTTTTTCTACTTAGTTCAAGTTTTCTGTGTAACAGGCATTTTATTCTTCCCCTGCAATACACTAGGAAAATAAAATGTCATTTATTCAATTGAAGTGGTAGAGTACTGAATTTAACTACCAATAATAATGCCTAATGGCTGTATCCTTTTAAAAGCATTTATATGGATTTCAGTAGGAAATCAAAGAGTTTACTTCTTATTTTTTAATCTAAAAGCACATTAAGAAAGGGTTCTTTTCAGCGAATAAAAACTAAACTGCAGACAAAATTATTTTTAAGAGGTCTTTGATTGATTATATTATTTTTATGGCTGCTGAAAAAAAGATTACTTTTGGTTCAACTAACTGATGAGAAAGAAGGTTTCTGTGGCTGTATTGCAGGAATGGATAAAACACAAGGAAAGGGACTTCCTGGGCTTCTTACACTGAGAATCTCTGACTGTATATCTCACTCATTTATGAGTGGAAAATACCCAAATAATTGTTTTGCTCAGAGGACCTAAGCACCTGTAGCTGTTGTGGATTGTAACTGGTGCTGTTAACACTCACCACTTGTGAATATTTGGATTGTACAACTGACAGGTCCTGGCATCTAGAAGACACACAACTCCAGCTGGTGTTGCTCTGGGGTGAGGCAGCACACTTCGCTGAATTTCAAGTTGTTTTGATAAGGACAATGTTCACTTTCTCATCTACCAGAAAAAAAAAAAAAAAAAAAAGAAAGAAAGAAAAAAGTGCTTGATGACTGTAAACTTCTCAACTGGGAAGGAAAAGACTTTCAGTCTTTCCTGAGATTGCCCCACACACCTATATTGAGATCACACTACAAGAAAATATTAAGAGAAAGGGAGATTGCACTGTTTTCAAGACCTACATTCATATTTTGTTCTAGTGTTTTTGAGTTCAGACACTTTATTTCCTGGGGCCATGGGAAGTAGCAGAGGATCTTGTGAGCAGTGTGTTGTTACCTGCAAGCTGCTGGCTAGCATCCACAGAGGCTGAGAATGCCTCACTCCATGCACGTAATGCACAACTGGAATCCTGGGTGTTGTAGAATTCATACTGTCATGGAACTAAGTGGGAAATATATGAGGACTCAGTAAGCCCAAACTGGAACTTTGTAAAAATGAGTGCATGTTGAGACTGGGCACAGTGCAGGTCCCTGGATCTACCTGGAGTACCAGTAAATCTCCTCACCAATGTTAGCATGGTCCTTCAGGCTGATGTTATCAACGAGGTGAGTTCACTGTCACATCAGCTGTAATTTTTGTGTTGGCATCCAGAGTGCATCCAGTAACCAGGTTTGGCCACCAGAAAAGCATGGATGCTGCAGATCTGGAGGAGACAGGCATCTACAGCAGTGTAGGATACCTTGTGGGATTCCAGACCCAGTGCTGCTTCTATCTTCTATCTAGCAGACTGGAAAACAGCAGAAAACAGCAATCAACTGAAGCAGAAAGCTCCTGTTGGAGTGTGTGGTATGCAACTTTTTGTGTCAGAAAGGATTTCTCCGATTCAGTAGAAACAAAGCAGACCCAAAGAGAGTGGGATGTCCATGCTTCACTCTTTGTCGGGGTGATTTGGACAGTCACACTTGGGCAGTGATGGGCCTCCTGGGCAGTGTCTGGCTGAGGGAACAGCAAAATGCCACCACTGCCAGCAGGCCAGTGTGGCAGCTCATGTTCACATTTCCTGTACACCACTGCGTGCTTCTGGGCTCAAACTGCAAAGCGGCATGAACTGTGCCGGAGTACATCCAGCTGGGATTCTGGGTCTGGGTAAGCGCAGTTCTGCTGGAAGGTGAGGGATGTGTAACCCAGTCTCTTGAGGTGCAGCAGCACAAGGCACCCTCAGGAGGCTTCGTGCAGCGAAATGTCCGAGCGGGGATTCGGGGCCCTGCCCGGCGGGAGGGGATGTGCCAGACGCGGCCCCAGGCAGTGACTGCAGGGCATGCGGCCGGGCCGCCCTCACGGGCGCGATTCGGGATCGGCTCTGGGCACGGTGCGGCTCAGGACCGCCACCCGCCTGTCCTGTGTGTCGCCCGCCACCGCACGGTCACGGCCGACGCTCTCAGGGCCGGGGGTCGGCGGGTGCGGCGGGACCCCGGCTGGCAGGGCGACCCCGGCTGGCAGGGCGACCCCGGCTGGCACAGACCCCGGCCCGGCGCCCGCAGGCGGGGGCGGTGCCGCTGGGGGCGGTGGCATCTCCCCTCTCCTCCCCTCTCCTCCCCTCTCCTCCCCTGCCCTCCCTCCGCCCTCCCCGCCCTCCTGCGGGGCCGCGGCGCTGCCCCCTCCCGCCGGGGATATCCCCGGCCCCTCCCCGGCGGGCGGCGGCCCAATGGAGGTGGGGATGCTGTGCGGGCTGCGGGCGGGCTGGGGGCGCCGCCGAGCCGCGGACGCCGCCGGGCCGGGGCCGCGCTCACTCGGCGGGGAGCCGCGGGCAGGGGCGGGCGGCGCCGGGGCTCGGTGCGGCGGCGGCTGGGATGCGCCGGCCGGGCGGCTCTGGGGGCAGATAGCGTCCCGCGGCGAGGCGGCCGAGTGGGGCCCGGGGCGGCGGCCGCCGGGCAGCGCCATGGCGGCGCAGTGCGACCCGCTGAGCGGGTACCTGCCCCAGCCGCTCTCCGACCCGGGCTCCAACAGCGAGCGCAGCGCCGACTCGCCCGCGCCCGGCTCCGAGGAGGACTCGGCCGGGCCGCCGCGGCCCCTGCACAGCCCCGAGTGGGGCGAGGAGCGATTCCGGGTGGACAGGAAGAAACTGGAGGCCATGCTCCAAGGTGAGGGCGGGAGCGGCGGCGGTGCCCGGGGGGCGCGGGGCGGTGGCGGCGGCCGGGAGCGGCGAGAGGGGCCCCGGTCCCCGCCGTGCCGTGTCCGGCTGTCCCTTCCCCGCCGGAACGGGAGCCCCGTCCTGTCAGCCGCTTCCCTGGGCGCTGGACGCGGGCCCGGGTCGGCGGGGGCCCCGTGGGCCGGTCCCCGCTCCGGGCGCTGCCGTGGCCTCTCGGGCTGAGGGAAGCGGCTCCCTGTGGCCCCGGAGCGGAGCCGAGCGCCCCGGCCCCAGCCCGGATCGCCAGATGCCGCTTGGGGCGGGCCGGCCCTGGTGTCGCGGATGGTGCCGCTGCCCGGCCCCGCTGGGGCTCGGAGGGTCCCTGTCCCCCGGCGTTCCTTCCGTCGGTGAGAAGGGACATCCCGCCCGGGCAGGCGCTGCGGGCTCTCGGCTTTCGAGGAACAGCCCGGCGCGCAGGGAGCCGCCGGAGCCGGGTGTCCCGGCCGGAGCAGCGGGGATGGATCCGCAGGGCTGACAGCGGCCGTGGGACCGGCTCGGCCCTTAGCTCCGCTGTCTGGGGTTTTTTGAAGTTTTTTTTTTTCTTTCCTTGAGGCTACATATTTTGTCCCAGTATGTTTTGAATTATCTGCTCTCAGTGGAAGTTACGTAGGCAGCTTTTGACAAAACAGGAGTAGTAATTGCTGGTTTTGTTGCTAAAGAGCACATGAGTGGGTTTGAACCAGTTGAGGATGCTGCTTAGCGGGGTGATTCCCTCGGGCCGTTCCCAGCAGTCTGGTCTGAGTAGCCTGTGAGAACCGAGGTGAGTTTCAGGCCTTAGAGTGTCAAATCTCAGAGTGTGTCTGGATCAACAAGCAGAGACGGTGCTGCTTTCAAGAGGGCGCTTTTCCCTTTGGATCTACTGTTTTGTAAACATTTAATGTTACATTAACACGGTAACTCACATATTTGTGTACATTTTCAGAAGAAACCCTTGGCAAATGTTCTACCTGGCATATCACAAAGAAGGCGTTTTGGTCACTTACTGGGAGCTTTGGGTGCTCCCTACGTGAGCATCCCCTGTCAGGGACCTGCCTTCCTCCTTGCAGCAGTGGAAGGGAGGCTGTGGGAGCGAGCAGCAGCTGGTGACTTGGGTTGGTCACTGAAGAGCTGCAGTTTGACTTGGTGACTACAATGATTGGAATTTTTTTAATTGAGATGGTCTCTCCTGGGGGTGAGTTAATCTTTAATCAGTTAATACTTTAGAGCTAGTAGAAAAATCTCATTATGTAATGCAGTAAAGAGAAAGGAATTTGGAGAAACAGAGCAGCAACAACTATTTATAAAGATGTGCTCATCAAAAGTGTCAGAAAACCAAAACCACATGGGTATTTCTGTGTAAGAAGTGGTAGAGAAGGGTCAAAAGTTAGAGTTCTGTAGGAAGATGAAGGTTGCCTTAACTTTTTTCTCTAATAGCCAAATAAATTTCCATTATCTCATCCCTCACCCAGTCCTTTCCTCTACTGCTTGAGGTAGTAAGCATGAAGGGGTAAACAAAGCTCCCAAGCAGAAGACAAATACTCTGTAAGTTGTGTGACCCAGTTGTAGCCACTGTCAAAATGTAAGATTTTTCTTTGCTCCTATTTCAAATTTTATTTCTTTATTTCTTCTTACTTTTGTAGGAAGAATAAAGTAGTAAAAAGTATATGAATGATAGAGCATAGTGAGTAAATTAATACAAGCAGAGTACTGCCTGGTTTTTGATGTGAGGTTACTGTATGCCCTGTCTAGAATACACATTCTTCAGGTGGTGGTTTGGGGAGGGTTTGTATCAGGTAGTTGTCCTTGTTGTGGTGGAAAGTTTATGCTGGACTTGGAAATAAGTGGCTTTATGTGAAAATCTGAACTGTCTGGCTTACTGTTAATGAAAAACTGTTTATTAGGAAGCAAGAAGCAAACATAGCAGTTCTTTCTGTGAGAAAACCAAACTGTTTGGTAAACATTTTGTCAGTTCTGTCAGTTTCCTCTCTGTGCTTTACAAGCATTTGCCTCATCTTTTGACTTACAAGAACCTCAAGCACCAAGCAGCTCTGCCAGGGAAAGCATCGTGAAACCAGATCTGTACCTGGTACCCAGAAATTCAGTCAGCTATGCTGCTGCTTACAAGCCAAACTTGATTTTATTTTTTAACTTCTCCCACCCTCCCCACCATTTGTTTGTGTCTGTCTTTTGGGAGTGAAGCTTTGACTTGCTCTATTAGGAAAGTGACAATGGAAAGGAAGCAGTGTGGATCATCTCCAGGAGCAAACTTCTGTTAGATAATTTATAGGGTTGTGTTCCCTATGGTTTCTAATACCAGATCCTTTACTGGAAGTTCTTAAAATATGCAGAAATTGCATCATGGAAAAGAAATATCTTTTCAATCCAAGTGATGATGAGCAGATTTCTTATTTCCAAAAGTTAGCCAATTTTTGCACTTTTTTTTTTAATTTCAGGCTGGTGTAAATACAGCTTTTTGTTCATATTAGATGCTTAAAGGTTCCTCTTTTGCTTTTACTAGATAGCTTGTTTACACTTGGGAAAGTTACTTTCTAAATTATTAAACAACTTAGAATATCTTCTAGTAATCACCACACCTTTCTTATATTATAGAAGAGTGAAAATGTATTATCTTTAGTTCAGTTGTCTTTACAGCCAAGTTTGAAGGAGCATCTGCTGAAGGAACTTATCAGGAAATGTTCTCATTCTTGCTTGGGGGTGCCTTGGTGGTTTTTTTTTTCCTCATCAACATCTGTTGTTTACTGAACTAATCGTGAAATGTAAGAAAAACTATCTGGGAGAAAGAATAAGCAGCAGCTCCATGTTCAGCCCAGTGCTTCTGTTACTTCTTGCATTGCTGAGTTTTTATATGTGCTGCTGCTGTGGTTATTTCCATCTTTCCCACAGTCTGTGGGCAGTTTCCTGGGAGCCAGGGCTGATCCCAGCAAGGCTCACCTGGGAATATCAGCCTCTGCAGGTCATCAGGGACTGGGGCACCTCCCTGTGAGATACACAGTAGCTGCAGTAAGTGCTGTAGCAAGAGCTCTCAGTAGTTCTCTTTCAAAAGAAGAGGAGGTGCAGGTAGTTTGCTACCAATTGTATCTGAACCAGAAATCAAATCTGACTTGTGGTGCCAAAAAATTATAGATTTGAGGATGCCTCTGCTACCTTTTTTTTTCTCCCCCCATTTTAAAATAATTGTAGTGGCATTTCCTGAATAGTTCTGTTTGGAATATCAGAAACTGCAAAAGCTGTGGTAAACCCCTTGCAAATAAGAACTGGTTTTTCCTTGTGTCCATCTTCTCTGTATGACTGTTTCATTACTTGCACATGGATGACTGGAATTGTGTCCCATAAACAAATCTCAGTCTTTACAGAGGGGTGTAAGCTCTCTTATCCCTCATGTCTTCATCAGTTTCTTGGTGAACAGATACTTCTAGAATAATTCTGTTTTTCCTAGGAGGCTAGTATGAGTAAAACAGATCAACTTTTCTTTTCAGCACTGACAGAAGATGGTATTTCCTAATAGCCCAATTAATTACAGCTGCTCTGCACAAATTCTGGTTAATGCTCAGGTGACTTCATATTGTGGGATGATTTACTTAGTGGTGAGTGCCTGTTACCATAGGAGCTGAATATTATTGTAAAGAGGCAGAACAGTAAACTTAGGAAAGCTGTCCAAAAAGTATAATCTATCAGCTGATGTTGCAGCAATCAGTAGGCTTAGTCCAGTTGGCCATGAACATTAAAAAAAACCCAAACCAAAGAAAGCAACACCTTTTTTGCTTGCGTGGTGTGTCTCATTCTTGGTTACAAAATGTTATGCCCATCTTGCATTTCAAATAATCCTCTTTCTTTGTCATGTTCTTTAGCAGATGTAGGGGTTTTTTATGTGGTATGTGTGGTTTAAGCACTCACAGTTTAATACTTTTTGACTTTATAATGTACTATCACACGATAGCAGTTTGCTAAAAAAACAAATCCATGCTGTTTTTAATAAGAGTCTAAGTCAGTCTAAGTCTAGCAATGATGTGTGGGCCCTTATTATGTATGGCTTTTTCATTAAAGTACAAAACTGTGCTAGTTAAAATTCTGTATTTCTTTACTTTGTTTTGTATTTTTTTGTGCATCATCTTTCATTTTGAGGGCTCCTCAGGGTAATTTTACTCAGGGATCTAAAACTTTATGGGTGGTAGTTTTTTTGCTCTATGTTTTTTTGGTTTTGTTGGGATTTTTTCCTTTATGAGGTAATTCAGCATTTGCCTGACTATTAATTGATAAACACATGAAGAAAAGCACAGACCTGCATGCCCAGGAAACTTTGAGGAGCACCCAGTTGGCTCTCGAGCTCACCTTCAGAGCAGGTTGTGTGGAGACCAGGTGGGCACCTTGGAAAATAGCACTGGGTGTGGTGCTGGCTATGTTGGTTATGTCACAGGTCAGCTGGACTAGGCCAGAACTAGAGGAATCATGTAAATTATAAAGATAATAGTGGATCAATGGTTACTTTCCAAGCAGGAAGGACAAAAGTGCTGTAAGAATTCAGCATGAGCAGTCAGTGCAAGCTGCTCATTGAGGTGCCCTTGTGGAGCTCTGTCCTGCCATTGCAGCACTGAGAGAGCTCTCCCCCATCCTACTCCCTCTACTTTGGTGCTCTTTGCCTGTCATGGGGAGCTAGAAAAATGCTCAGCTAGTAATCTGCCCAAAACAACCCCTGATTTTCTTAGGGGGAGGTGACACCAATACTTAGCTAACTTTTTTTTTGCATGGTTTAATCCACATGAAACTTACTGTAAATTGTTCATTCCTTTGCCTAAAGGTCACCCAGAGACCATTGTTAGATCTTGATTGTACTTACGCAATGCCTCTTTCTGATGTCTGGATGATAACCAGCTTTTGTTTGCTGATCCATGAGATGAAACTTGTGTTTAAACAAGTATATTTTCCCTGCTTAATGCATAACTGTTGGAAAGTTTACTTCAGTGCTTTTCATAGTCTTCTGCACTGGTTGGTTTCATCTGCAGAGAATGAGAAATCGATACGTGGGGGAGGCAAAGCTTGGGGGAAGTGGAGTGGGGGGAAGACAAGCACTTTTATTGGAATGTGCTAAAGAACACAGAGATATTCTAAGAAACCCAGGCTTCTGCTGAGAGCTACAAACAATGGTTTTATTAGAGGCTGGACCCTGAAGATAGAAATTTTGAGCAAGTTGACTGCTTAACAGGCAATTGTAATGTTCCTGTGATGGTGCCTGTGCAGGGAGGGCAAGTTCCACGTTAAATTTATTTTGGGGTTTTATGTTTAAATGGCTAAGCAGTAATTACTGATATTTCCCTGGATTTATTTGTGTGTTTGTGATGGTGGTAGAAATTTGTACAATAGAACTTAGTGTACTGTGGTCCTTCAAATAATTAGTGTACCTTGCTTGCAGCTGAAGTTAAAAATACTGAGTGCTGGTGATTTATACTCCTGTTTACAGTTCCCATGTCCCTCTTGGAGCTCCAAGGGTTGTGAACTATGTCTTATCTATTTCAGATTTGTACTGAAATATCTTACTCTTTATTTTAGCAGGTCCTAACCACAGTTGCTTTTCCTAGAGGAAGAAAATTTTGGGTTTTCCTACTAAATTGTGAGATTTCTGTTGGTGGTTTTTATTATATTTTGTTCCTTGTAATGTGTCAGCATAACCTATACAAGGACATAGTTGTGGGGAAATTGGAACCTTCCTAATAGCATTTACATTTGGTTTTCAACTTATATGTAGCAGGAAAAAAGAATCCAAGTTCTTTGTCAGGTTTTCAAATCCCCAAAGTGCTGAATAGTCTATTTCTACAAAAAATAAATACATGAAATGAATTTGTGTGACTTGTAGTTCTTGCATTCCACTATTAACAATTGTAATAATACCACTTTCTCAAGTTTCAGTGTTCAAGTAGTACAAGGGACTATCATGGTTTGGCATGAGCTGCTGAGTTAAGTATTGCTGGCTTGCACATTCCTGTTGGTTATATTGTAATCTTTACCTCCACTGGAAAATATGTCCTATTTTGAGTACTCATTTCAGGCTCTTGGCTTTATGCCTCTCAAACAATGAAACATGCTAGTTTTCTTTAATTTCAAACTTCTGTGTCAAAGAACTAATAGCTTTTTTAAAAATATTTTACAGTAGTGACTTTTGCTGTGAAGACTCTTTAGTGACTTTCATGAACTTTGAGCTTGAAAACTGGTATGACTCCATGAGCTGGAGTTCAGCTACAGAAAATACCCACACCTAATAAGCTATCTGAAGGAACAAGAACTTGATTTAAGGTTTTATTCTTTAAGATGCTACCTATTAATCGGTGGTAATTTCTAAAATAATTTTGACTTAAGCAATTCAAACCATTCTTTGAACACAGCCTCAGCTCTTGTTCAGTCTTTGTTTTTGTTTCTTGCCTCTGGCTCAGAGCAGTATGAGTGTATTGCATGAGGCAAAAGAACTCTTCATGTTTCGGTGACTTTTATAGCTGATTTATGTAAAGATATTGGCAGTGATAGCCTCTTTACTGGAATAAATAGTTTTGTGTTAGAGTTCTATTGATGTTTTGAAGGAACACTCCAGAGTGAGAGTCTTATCTCACTAGATAATACAGTCTAAGGAATCTGAGTAATCACAAGTTCTCTCATGTGTGAAAGCAGGGTTTGGATATTAGGTGGAAAAACTCTTGATGTCTCTGCAGAAAAAGATGGGTGTGATGGATAGGGGATTGAAAACAAATCTAAAAACAAATCCATAACTGTGAACACTTAGTGTCTGGATAAGTCACTTGCCTGGTAGCATAACTCCATGTAATTTTTCTGCTGTGAGCCTGGTTTCATGGAGGGGTTGATGGGCAGGTAGCAGCACTGTTCTGTCCTGTTCTGCTGCTGTGCAGCTCTGCTGAAGTTACAGACACCAGGGCACAGAAACTGGGAAGGCACACCATAGGTGTGTGCCTGCAGGACTGTTCCAGGAAAACCTTTACTGGGAACCCATGAGTGTGGTACATCCCTGGAGCTGCTGATGGTGATGCATGGGTGCAGACAGGTGGAACTGCAGGGCTGCAATCTCCCTGAGGCTGGAGAGGTGTGGTGGGATAGCTCTGGGGACTGGAGTCCTTCAGTGCCAGGGTCTGTGGGGTGCTCAGAGTGGGATGCTGAGGAGGAGGTGTTGCCCTTTGATGTGGGGGAGTGGCAGGGTGGCAGGGAGCTCTGCCTTGGAGCATGCCAGCAGCTATTGGAGAGTGCAGGCTCAGGAGTGCTGGGTGGTTTTACAGGTGGCTGCTACAGGCCATCTCATCTGAGTGGGAAGAAGCAGCACATGAGGCCTTCAAACAGCTGGAGGGAGGCTCCTGTTTGCAGCTGATCCCCATGGAGGAGTTTAACCCCTCTGTCCTCTGCTGGGACAAGAGCCTGGCAGCACACAAGCCATGTAGCAAGTTTCTGGGATGTTTCTGTAGCAGCTTCCAGACAGGTGATCAAGGAACTGACAGGAGGTTTGCTGGGCTTTTGCCTTGCTTGCAAGGAAAAATTATTCATGAATGTGAAGATGGAGGGCAGCCATTGAGAGGGACCCTGGCAAGCTGAAGAAATGGCCCAGAGGAATTCCATGAAGTGCTGCACCAGGGAGAAAACTGTCAGAGGTTTGTGCAGCCCTGACACTCTGTGCTGCCCTGGTGAGACAAATCAGGAGTGCAGGGTCCAGCCCTGGTTCCCCAGTGGCAGAGAGACATGAGCATTCTGGAACAAACCCAGCAAAGGGCCACAGTGCTACTGAGGGACTGGAGGGGAGGCTGAGACATCTGGGATTGTTTAGCATTAATCTTGAGAAGGCACAGGGAACACCGTATCAATTGTGTGTGTCAGAGGATATAAGCAGATGGAGCCAGAGTCTTCTCAGTGGTGCCTAATGACAGGACAAGCAGAAAAAAATGTCATCTTATGACTTTTCCTCTTTTTGTGAAAAAGAAATTATCCATAAAATCTGGAGGCTTTCCAGTTTTTGCAGTGTTCACTGCTGAAGTGAGGTCACTGCTGTCTTTTTTGGACAGCAAAGGAGTTAAAGAATTCTTAACTACAGTTTCAGTTGTTGAGTTAAAATACTAAATCTGAGATTGGGCTATTATATTAAAGCACAGTGTTTATTAATGTTAGGTATTGGAGATTTTTAGGTAAATCCTTGCTCAGAAAGCAGTATTAAAAATAGCAGTTTGCAGCCTGAAGCATTCTCCATAGTTGATAAAATTGTGATTAAGTTAGGGGTCAATTTATCTTCCTCAGAGCATTGAGAAACATTGGGAAAGCTGGTCTGTAGACCCCACCTTTGGCATCCTGGTAGGATTGGGTTGTGCTGGCCCCCAGGGCGATCCCTGCAGGAAGGCAGGATGCTGGCTGGGTCAGCTGCTGGTTCTCATGCCCACGAGGGGTGCTGGGGGCTGTGTCTGGCTGCACATTGTGGTGTTGGGGTGCTCTGGCCCGCAGGAGCACAGCTGGAGGGTGCCTGCAGCCTGGCTGGGTGAGCTGGGACACAGATCTGCCCTGGCAGCGTGTGAGTGCTGCTGCTTGGCTGCCTTCAGGCAGCTTTTGGGGTGCTAGTCCTACAAGGATGAAGCTGTGGTTATCTCTGTGAGCCTCCCACCTGCTGGGCTTTGCTGAGGCTCTCTCAGGGCTGGCTCCAGGGATGGATAAACTAACTGGGTGCTCAGGGCTGAGCAGTGGGAGCTGCCCGTGGGCTGCATGGCCTGGCTGGCCCCAGGGGTGCAGTTCAGGGATGCTGCGCTCTGGGCTCCAGCACATCCTCCTGAGCTTTGTGTTCCTGCTGCTGGTATGTGAGCAAGCTGTGAAAACAGGACCTGGGAGTGCAGCTGGGCTTGGAGCACAGTCCTGTTATCTCTGCTGCTTGGATTCTGTTGTGTAAACCACAGAAGGACATGTTGCTCAATTTATCCTTCCTGGAAGTGTCTTCCTTGCACATGTGAGTGACAACAAACAGGAAATAACTTGTTCTTTAGCTTTTTTTTCCTTCAAGGGTGAAAGGTTTTTAAAAAATATATTTATAAATGTATCACTTGTGGTGAGAAAGACAATAATAGATGATGCATTTAAAAGGCATGAAATTTCCAGTCATTCTGACTACCTCCCAAATGGCCAGCTGCCAGCAGCTGTGTCTTGAATTTGGCATCTTGAGATCAACAGTTTAGAAATGCTGTGGAGTAAAGCTCCTTTTGTATTGCTCAGATTTTTTTTTTTTTTTTAATAACTGCCCAGGTTGACATATCCTAAACCTTTAAAGATCAGATTTTGTCCCATTCCTTTAGGGGCTGTGAACTTCTGGGGCACACTGGTGGCTTGAGGAGGTGCTTTCCAGGACAGCCACACAATCTGCCATCTGAAGATGCAGTTAGCTCGTGATAAGTGATAGTTTTGTATGCAGCTAAGTGTTTTAGCTATTTCTAGAGGGGCTCCAATGCAGCCTGGTAGAAATTTTACTGGACTGGAAGGAATATTCTCTGGTTTGCTGCTTTGAGACTTAAAAAAATTGCTTTTCTTTACCCCATCTGATTTGACTGCTGAGCCTTTTCCCAGAGGTAGGAAGCTGGACAGCATAGCTGGTACCAGCCACAAGGCAGCTGCGTTCCCTATTCTGTTGCAATTCCAGGGCTTGCCTGGTGTGTAAAGGTTGCAATAAAACTTGTGAAAAATACTCCTTGTGTATAAAACTTGATAAACTTGTATGGAGAAGCCTTTTCTGAGATACTAATGTATGAAAACAGTGATTCCCCATTCCTCTTTTGGCTTTTTACTTGTTGGGAACATGTGTAGCTGCAAGTGAGACATGAGCAATCCATTTTCCATTTACTAAACTTCTCTGCAGGCCAGGTCTGGGAGGCTTTGCAAAATCTTGGTTCCATTTTCCCCTAGAACTATGTGATATGAATCAGGTCTGTAAGAATGGTTTTCAAGGAAAAATAGGCAGCAATCATGTTGCTTATGTGGTTATTGCCAGGCTTGCAGTATGTAGATGCTGAGGAACGTTTATTATACTGGGGTTTTATAGGTACTTCTTCTCCCTCATCTCATAGAAAAGTTTTTCTGTTTGATTGGTTTGTTTCCCTTTGTGCCTGCCCAACATGTTAAGAAGCTATGGGTTGATAATTCTTTTAGGACTTTCAGCCCTTCTCTACAGCTCTTTAACTTGCAGAAATAACTTCTATTTGTAGGAGTTAGAATGGCACAGGATTTTGATTTGACTGCTAAGATATTAAAGAGGTTTTGAAAGCAAAAAACTATAAATAAGAGTGCCAAGGAAAGAAAACAAAGCCTCATTCCAGATTATTCAAGTGAAATATATCTGCAAGTTCAAATTATGTACTTGAAAAGATTGAGCTATGTGTTTTCTCACTTACTTGGCACAAAGTCTGTGTAAAAGCTTGAATGATTGTCCATACTAGTGAAGAGATGACAAGCAGAACAAACCCAAAATACCATTCTGCTGCTTGTGGAACAGCTCAGATCATGGGCTTCATCTGTTTAAACTCGGTTCTTGGAAAGGAATTATGCTAGATTTCCTTGTGAGGAGAACTTGCAACATTTTTATAATCAAGCTGAGCTAAATGGTCTCCAGTACAACATATCTGAAAATCAGTATTAAGCCAAGTAAATCTGGTCTGAAAGAAGCAATGTTAAAAGATAACTGGAGGGAGAAGTTGGTAACACTAATGATTTATCCTGTTGTTTTGAAGCGCTGCTTTTGTTTTCTGGAACATGTACACATATCTGTGCTGTTCTTAGCTCACACATCCCAGAGTGGGTCAGGAAAGGCGCACAGGGGGTCACTGGTGCTGCCTCCCTGCTCATCCTGGAGCACATGGCACAGAGCTGTGTCCAGCTGGGTCTGGAGCACCTCCAGGGAGGGACGGAGGGAGGCTCCACACCCTCTCTGGGCTGTCCCGGTGCTCGGTCACTGTAAGGAACTGCCTCGCGTGCGGATGGAACTTCCTGGCCTTAACCTCACGACATTGTCTCTTGTTCTACCTTGCCATACAAACCTTTAAATTTTTTTATTGTTTTG
This sequence comes from Molothrus aeneus, assembly GCF_037042795.1. Classification (NCBI taxonomy): domain Eukaryota; kingdom Metazoa; phylum Chordata; class Aves; order Passeriformes; family Icteridae; genus Molothrus; species Molothrus aeneus. The sequence continues at coordinate 17,185,325 of NC_089653.1, forward strand.
ATAGTCTAAAGTTCCATGGTGAGGTTGTCACATATTCCAAAATTTTAAATAGATTGTCACCTCTTTCTTTTTTGTTTATAAACCATTTTTTAATTCTACATACAGGTGATGATTCTTTTTTTACATTTTAAGCAAACTTTGGTTTGGGGAATCTGTGTTACCACTCTGAATTAGTGGTTTAACCTTTAACTGTGCCTTTTACCTTATTGCAAATCACTTTGTATGAATGGAGGGCTTTGATTATGTCTATTTTGATTGGCTCTGTTCTTTTCAGTGCCTGCAATAAATTTATGGCAGTTGAATATGCAAGATTGGTAACTTAAAACCAAACATCTTGAGAGATGGAAAAATGAAATTCATAATTCCAAAATAAATATTAAGTCCATTATAAGTGATGCAGTGAAACAGTTTTATGTTTAGTTACATTGATATCTTCTGAAGATATTCTCTATGTTCTTTATGATGAGATTGTGTTCCTTGAGGGTGTATAAACTGGAATGTAGAGTAATTGAACCAGGAGTTTTGTTGTAAAGGAGTTCTTGTGCAGAGCATTACACTGTGGTACAGAGCCATGATGAGTGAAAGATGAGCTATGTGCTGAGCAGAAATGGGTTAAAATCACCTGTATTTAAAACCATGTCTCTGTGTGTGTAATACTTACATTTAAATGGAAAAACACACATGTAATTTATGAAATGAAGGATACATTTGCATGTCACCCTTGCTGGCATATGGGAATCCTTTTCATTGAAGGAAAATGAGACTTGGTGTCCCTTTTTCAGGATGTGTAAGCACATCCATGGGTGAGAAGTGCTATAGAGTGGTGAAATATTAAATTACATTAGATGGCCTTTGTTTATATGCAGCTGGAGCAGTTAAAATAGCAATGATTTAAAGAGTCTGGATGTGGAATACATTTTTTAAATACTGTTTTATATGGTGGAAAAGAACCCTGGTATGTCTTTAGTTTTTTAGTTAAACAAACACAAGTGCTGTTTTTGCTTAGTAAATTTGCTTCCGGAGTGTGTATAAAATAGTGGATAAGAGAGAATCTGTTTCTAATCTGTTCCATGTGCAGAAACAGTGAATAAATTTGATCAAATCTTTAGTTCTTTATAAGCAATTCCTTTTTGAAATAAGAACGTATTCTGCAGAATTTTCTTTTCTTCCTCTGTGTGGAAGACATTACCATCATTAGAGTGCAGAATACATGGACTCTCAATATGTGTGAAATTTTTCAATGCACTAAACAATTGAACATGTAATGATGTTTTCTGGGTTGCTTAGCAGCACTCAGGTTTTTTACTTTAAGTGGTCTTCAGTGACATCTTTAGATTGTTCAGAGACTTGGCAGAAATAAAAAAAGTCATTCCAGTGTTTGAGACATGAGGAATCGTTTAAGCTGTGGAAAAAAAAAAGAGTAGGGTACTGCAAAGTTTTGTATGTATTTAAACATTTACAAAACTTTATATTCCGTGTTCTTGCAAATGTTTGGGGGAAGTGAGTGCTAGAAGATTATTCTGCTGAATTTTAAGTATAGTTTTAGGCATTTATCACCTGAAAGATGAAAACTTAGACAACAGATGAATTTTACCTTTACAAAGGCCATCTAATTTAATTTAATATTTCACCACTCTATGGATGTGCTTCTCACCCATGGATGTGCTTACTCATCCTGAAAAAGGGACACCAAGTCTGATATTCCTTCAACTGAAGTTTTTTTAAATTGGTTTATATGTCATTGGAAGTATGCTTTCTGTATTTCTGTAGAGAGCTGAGGGTTAGTGGTGTTTTGACTTGAGAATATAATGCAAACCAATTAAAATGTAAAATGCTAATACACTTTTTTTTCCTTAGAGGATATCAGCTGCATATTTACAGGAATCCTTTCATTGGGTGTCTCTCCTGTACCACTGCAGAGCTTCTGTTGGCAGTGCCTTCCCTCCAGGCTTGAACAGCCAGCAGAGAATTTGAGACTGGTTTTAATAATGTGTTAAAGAATTAAGTGCTGTCAGCTTCGTGCTACAGCTCTGTGCTGCCTGAGGCTGCTTTTGGTGTCTCTTTCCCTGCTCCTGCTTTCTGCATTGTGGGAGTTAAAGGAATGTTCATCCTCCAAATGAGCAGTGGCAGGGTCTGGCCAGGGCAGGACTGAGCGAGGCGTGGGAGCAGCGAGTGGCGGAGCTCAAGGAAAGAGTGACACAACTGCCCCTGCAGGCTGGCCAGAGCAGAGAGAGCAGGGCAGCACAGCCAAGTCTGCCAGACAGATAGGAAATTTCAGAATGGGAAATCTCAGGGCTCAAGAGGAGAAGGGAGACGTGACTAAGAGGATTATTCAAGTCCAGTAGCTTTGGATGAGCACAGGAAGGATCTCCCCATACATTGCACAGCAGCCAGGCACGCTGCCGGGACAGGAGCTGCTCAGTGCTTCTCTGCTGCTCATTCAGCTTCTCTCCTACTCTCCTTCTGTTTGTACTGTTTTCTGGGAGGAGAGGAGGAGGAACCACTCACCAGCTCTGTTCTGCCTCCTCCCAGCAGCGTGATGGATCGAGATCACTTGGAGCACGTTCAGCATTTCTGCACCTGGTACCCAGACTCTGGGCTGCTCCTCTTCATGTGAGTGAGAGCAGGCCAGGGGCAGGCAGGGAGAGCTGGGAGCCTGCGGGGATGGATGGACACAGCCTTCTTCCATCCTCTCCTAACTGCCCTTTCAGATAGAATACAGATCATTGGTGAACATTGCATTTGAGTATAGGCTTTGGTGCAGGTGCTTTGCCATGTCCCTACCCAGGATGGGTTCTTTCTGTGTGATGTGTGTCCCAAACAGCTCCTCTGGCTCATCAGGACTGCCTCACTGGAATGGAGGCAGTGTCAGGATGGTTGGTATTTGGGTGCATTTTGTTTGCTGCAGTAAGGCCAAGTCAGATGATGCAGTGTATGTTGACTTCCACGTGAAAGATGTGACCTGGAGGACCATGGTGTGGAGCTGCTGGTCAGCATGGATTTGTATTTTTCTGAGGAGAAGAGCCACAGCCATAATTGGGGGAATATACGTATTTGTCTAGTAGATCAATTTTACCTGGTAGTGTGAAGGTAATGGGAAACTTATAGATGCAGCTTCTCATTCTGAAACGCTTGAAAGTCCTTAGTGTTTAGCATTTTATTGTAATTTAACCTTTCTTCCACCATTCTAATAATCAAAGGAGTAAGAATGTTCTCTTGCAATATCTTAGTAATTTTATATCCCATAGAAGGGTTTAACAAGGTTAACATGGTTCTCTGCTCTAATTATAAAATACACTTATCTTTGTGGTCTCTTGTGATTCCCAAGTGATGTTGTCTTCTCAAACATTTTGCTCTTGGGCTGTATTTTTTTTATTTCAGAAATACAAAGCCAATTTCTCTTTTGAGGTAGTCCATGATTTAAACCTTATTGACTTTAAAGGGAGAGTATTTCAACATTTTTAAGGACAGAAGTAGAGGTGAAGAGGGTATTTAGGAGGAAAACACATTTTCTGGTAAGTTAAATAACTTTTAATTCAATTTTTTTAATGTGCTCTAATGATCCTTGTTTGTTCTGCTGTAAGTGGTGGTTACTGCTGCAGGTGGATCCCAGGTCAGCTCCTGTTGCTCAAATACAGACTGGTTTGGGATGTTTCTGGCAGGAACTGGTTAATTACTGCAATATAGAGATTGAAGTGGATTGAACACCTTGGGCACTGGTGCTTGGGCTGTCTCAACTCCATGGTGCTGTTTGTTCAGCAATGGAAGAATAGTTTCCTTTTCTAGAGAAACCTCTCTGATCTGTGGGCAAGTGGGCTCCATGTAGGCACAGTGAGGGCTGGTTAACATTTCACTATGACAGCTTAGGCAACAGAAATTTATTTGCTTTTCTTTTCTAAAAGAATTTTTTCTTCTGACACTTTAAATTTGGTGGTTATTTTTCATTAGGTTGCAGAGAAGATTTGTATCAATTTCTGCAAATGAGTTTTGCCAAGGCTGTGGGTTTGTGGTAGCCAAAGAGTCTCATGATTTCAGGGTAGCAACTTAAAGAGCTGAAAAGTATTTTATGGTGAAATCCAGTTGAGCTGTAACAGAATACCCAAATTCAACCAAAATCAAAACAGAAGAAAAAAATGCAAACAGGAAATGTTGCTTTTTTTGGCAGTCTTAATAATAATGGCTTATGAACTCCAGAAATGGAGTACACCCTCCAGACTTTCACCTCTGTTAATTCTAGATGGTTTGAGTTTGGTGGTTTTTTTATAATTATGGTTGAGATAAGCAGAGACTTTCAGAGTCTAGTGAGCTTTTTGACTGTAACTTCTGGCTGTTACAATGTCTTTTCCTCCCCAAGAGAAATGTATATGCTTACATGCTTGTCCTTACAGAACAATCTGCTGGTCTCCATACCACTTAATTAGTGCTAACTGTATGCAATGCCTCATTTTTTTTAGTAATGTGGCAAAAAAAAGCAAACAATAGCCAAATTCTGTTTTAAAGGAACAGCTCAAATAGTTGAAATAGCACTGGTAAAAAACCAGCATGAAGGAAGTGGCATAAATTAAGGGATAAAGTCATTGTTGGCACAGCAGGAAGCACAATACTGTCATGTTTATCTCAAGAACAGCTTGAATTGTCAAGATTGGAGCCACATCTGATGTGTCATACTTGTACTATTTCATCTATGCAATAAACTATATGCAGTTGTGACTTCTGTATTATTTTTGAGCTCATGATTAAGTGCTATTGATGATATGTACTGTCTTTAGAGTAAAAAAGGTCTATGTATTTACAGTTTTATGTTTTTTAGGATATCTGGATTTCAGTATCAGGAGGTGGTGTTTGAATCTCGGGCTTGCATTTCCCTGAGTATATGGACTTTTTTCAACTGCAAAAACAGGCTTGGTATAAAAATGACCCACAGTCTCTGCAGAGTTAGGAACTTGGAAAATTCCTAGGGATTAATTGCAACTCTAGGAAGACCCAGTTAAATAAAGTCAATAGTAGGAGGCTTTGCTTAATACTTATCATGTGTGGGTAGGGCTGTGTTTGCCATTTTTCTGCAGGAGGCATAATGCACTTTATTTGGAGTGGACACTGTCACTGTGGGGAGGATTTTCCTGAGCTGGAAAAGCCCATTTTCCCTGGTGGTGTTTGTGTGTGCTGTGTGACAGCAGGGCTGAGCAGGGCTGCAGGTCTCTCTGTGGGGACTCATTCTTACCCTTTCTCAATGCATTTGTGATTTAAGATCCCTGACTCTACCAGTATATCTTAGTGTTTAACCTCCTTCCTCTTCCAGTGCAGTTTACTCTGCTCAAAGACTCCTGAAACATGAACTTTCCAATCATTCAGCAGAGGAACTAGAGCAGCAAGTCCTCCCTTTTTTTTTTCCTTTTCTGCTTGGTTTTAAAGCTAATCCATTTTAACTGTAGGAAAAATGTAATTTTACTGTTGGCTGCTTTGCGCTGCACAAAGCTTTGGTTCACGTTGTGGAACATCTTGAAATCTATATAATTGTAATGGAAGAAGAATGTTTGGAATCTTTTGTGGACAACTTTTTTTTTTTTTTTAGCAGAGCTTTCTGGATGGCGAAGAGCAAAGGCTGTCATGGCTTTTTAAACTTTTCTATTCCTCAGTAGCAGACATTTTCATGTTGAAGGGCTCCATCATCTATCCCCCCCCCTCTTTTCTCAGGAAAATAATTGTTGGGATGGCAATTTTGAGTAAAATACTTAGCCTTAAATTTTCAGTTTTCAGCTGGTGGTACAGCTTTGTTTTTTATTTTTCTCCTGGATGGCTTTTTGGCTTATTCAGCATTATTCCAAGCTTTGCATAGTTCTTGAAAACCTGTGGGACTGCTGACCTGGCTTTTTGGATCCTGAGTTGCTCTGTGTGATAAAAAAAGCTGAAATAAATGTCAGAGGCTCAATACACTGAGAACAACAAAGTTAAAGAGGTTGTTCTGTGGGGAGGTGTTTTGTTAAATTACAAGAGGAAGAAGCATTAGATGTTATTTTGTGTTTGTTATACATATGTTTACTTCTTTTAAAACTTACAAGTTAACTTACTTACAGAATTTCCAAGAAGCCTAAATCTCACCCAGTATGTGCAAGTCTTCTTTCCTAAGGGCTTGATAAAGCTTTGAGGAAGTAATGGAGGACTTGGAAAATGACAGGTTTTTCTGTGATTGTGATACTTGCATGCATGCATTGCAATTTGGTGTTGTAAAATTACATGGCTTGAAATAGTCATCAGAGAGAAAGTGAGGCTGAGTTACAACGTGTTCAGTTCTTACATAAACTGTGTGATTTTTATTGGGGCTGTTTTGTTCCTGCTATTCATTGTTCATCATCTTCTCCTATTGCATATTTTGATAAGATGAGAATGAAAATTTGATGAGAACGAAAATTTGATGAGAATGAAAACCTAAAGCAATCTTTTTAATATTTCTTAACTGGGACTTCTTAGGACTTTGTTGCATTTCTTTTTAATGAACCACTAGCTGGTGTTTACTGGAAACAGTAGCCAAATGTGGGCACATAAGGGGCATTGACTGATCTGTGCTCCAGGGTGGTGATTGTTTTTCACTGAAATACAAAGCTAAGATCCCCTTGGCTGTCAAGTGGCAGCAGTGCCATTATATTTTTACTCTGCAGCAAAGCTGAGTGCTTGAGGCTTGGTTTATTGTTAATTCTGTTGAACATAAAGCACTCACATGGTTTGTTTTTTGTTGCAGAAACTACTGATGGGTGTTGCAAGCACACAAATATTCTTTTTTTTTATTGATGGGTAACACATTTCTTTTGCAGAAAGTTGACCCCAGTACGTGCTTATTTATGCCTGGGAATGCTGACTTTGAGCCACTTCCCCCTGCTCTCAAGTGGACTGTATTTCCTTAGGAAGGTTTGCAGTTCAAAGCCCCCTTGCCTTTTGGAAACAAAGCTGTTGTTTGAGTTAGAAATCACGCGTTTGCACGGCGTCCTTGTTTTCCCACATGCCAGCACACAGATGTGGTTATTGTAAATTAAAAATACCCTGTTTGTAGAGCTGAACTGGAAGTACCTTAATGTATGTGCCTGCTTGTGCTTTACATCATATGAGTCACACACAGGGATTTCTCAGGAGCAAACGTGGCTCCATAAATAAATAAAAGAGCCCTTTTTCCTATACTGGCTGTCGTTATCATTCCTAGCCAGAATTATCCTCAAGAGCAATCCCTTCTAGTGTTCCCTGTGTATGGCTCTTGCCTGTGCTTATGTTAAAGACCTTTGGATAGCATTTTTCCTTTTGCCAGCCTTCTTTGATACATAAGTTGGTGTTTTTTGATACTTATTTCTTGTTCTTTTTGAAAAGAATGTCATCAATACTTCTGTACCTCTTTAGTAAAAGCTTGCTTTCCTGTGGTTTCCAGTCTAACTTATCTGCTACCATAGCAATCTAATCATCATCTAATTATCAGATGACACTCTGCTAAGATTTTTTTTGTCCAAAAACTGGCTGTGGTTTTGGTTTTATTCACTATCGAGTCCTGAGAGTGACATACCTTGATTATAAAAGATATAATAAAATTGCTGAGTGTACCATGTCAGCTCAGCCTCAACAGATCTGCATGTGTGCATTAATTATGTTGGTTAATTATGGTTACTCCAAAGAACACCAATTGCCAGGTAACAGGGCAAAATAGCATGGTTTGAAAGTAGACTTGATTTTTCTCTTTGATTCACTGACATTCCTTCCACATTACTAAGCTTTCCATGTCACTTAAAAAGTGAGTGTTTTGGCAAAAGCTTTATGAAAGCACGAAACACATGGGCAATATTTCTAAAACTGGGATATTTTGCAAGTGCAACATGTTGAGGGATGTTACACAATGCTCAGCCCATAGTGGTTTTTATGAATAGGTGGTAATGTCATTCTCTGTTTGGTGATGAAGAATTGGTTTTGTTTTTGTTACTGGAAAAGGAGCCGATTGTTGACGTAATGCAGGGAAAAAAATTGACAAATGTTTATGGAAAAGATTCAAATTGGGTAATGTTGAGAAAAATGGTAAAAGAGTCCTGAAAGCAGCATTGCATTAAATCAGCTGCACTATGATCTTGCTACTTAAGCCTCTTTTTTTTTGCAAAAATATGATATTTCTTTGGCTAAAGCCCCCACGCAGGAACTGGAGGCAGAAGTGGGCCAAATATTAGTTCCTTGCTTGTTATTGTTTGTTTTTCTAGATTTTGGCAGAAATTGCACATTCTTTGTTTTAATTTTTCACTTCCCCACACTTGACATTTTATATCCTTTAAGTTTACAAGTTTCTTGCCAGTTTATTTTGCATGAACTTAAAGGGTTTTGTATTGTATCAGCTCTTCTAAGCAGACTTTCCTGAGTCTCGAACATAAAAAGGGGGAATTTAATATCAGAAATAGTCAAGGTTTCAAGATAAATGAGTTGTGTAACTCAGAATTGCAGTTGTCTAACCACAAAACAATGCTTTCTTGTTTACTTGTGGTCATTAATTTAGTTTAAGTATTTCCTGCACTGTATCACAAGGTTGTGTAAATGCAGCTTTGTAGAGTTTTCCTGACTTATATATTTCTTGTAAACAGCAGTTGTAGAAATAGTTTTGAGTCCATAAAAATACAAATTAGATAGCGGGGGGCCAGATGCAGGTCTTTGAGATTGTACACTGCAGTCAGTGATTTGCTTGTGCTTGAGAAGAAAGGAACTTTAGGATTTGAGGAACATATTTTTGGGCCTCATATGGACATATGTTTGTGTAGGCAACATAACTTCAGCTCTGCACTTCCTGCCTGGTCCTTAAACGCCTTTCTTGGTTTCATAAGGTTTGAATAAAGGGTTCAGCAGCCCACAAAGGCTTGCTTTCAAGTCTTGGGGCACACACTCCCCAGTGGTGTTTATTTAGGGTTGGGATAGGTTTGAGCAGTCCAGGCCTCTGCTGAGGGTTTCACCCCTTTGTGGGGTTGCTTCCTGAGTACTGCAAAGTGCAAATGAGGATTCCTCTTGCCTCACAAGTGTAGCAGCTCAAAGGTGTTGCCAGGAATTTGCAGTCCCTTGGGAAAGTTTCAGCTGCCCTATGGCAGGACCTTGCCTCTAGGAGGTGGCAATCACAAGGAATCCAGTGGGTGATGCACCTGGATTTCTAAAGACTCATCCCTTTAGAGCCTTTGGGTGGAGAGGGCTTTGCATTTCTATACATCTGCCCTGTAGCCAGAAGACACAGCTTGGAAACCAAGCATTAATTAACTTGAGCATGTTAATTTATATGAAAGCATGGCCCAAAAATACATACAGAATGTGATAGCTGAACTATAAAATTGTTGGTAATCTTTATCTCTATAAGATGTAAATTTATTTTTATTGAAGTACTGCAAAATTTGCATCCTTGACTAACTTTGTTTTCTTGAGATAAGCCCAAATCTGGGAGGAGTCACTCTGTGAAGAGGGCTGACAGCCTAGATCAGGGCTTTAAGGTGAAGGGGCAGTTACAACTTCTCTCTGTGTGTAGCCTCTGGTGATGAGTGCTTCCAGCATGTCTGTGTTCAATTTCAGAAAGAACTTTGGGATCTTTGAGGGACAAATCTCAGTAGCGTTGAGGTATTTGAATAAATATCACTGTGTGTTCTGCCAGATGAGATCTTGGTTTGGGTTTATTTTAACCTTTAGGTGACTGACTTGTGGTCTCTTTGCTTTGACTCTGCCATACACAGCCTGAGCTCAGTTTTGTAATGCTTGAGCCATGGTGCATTCTTTGGAGTGTAGAGCACTTCTCCATGAAATTCTAATGAATCTGTGACTTTGCTGCTTACTTTTCTAGCTTGAAGTTCCACTTGTCTATGCCACCTTACCCGTGGTTTGGCAAGAATGCTCAGGTTTTCTGAAGGAGTATATAGCAAACTAAATACAGTATCAGCATGATTTATCCACAGTTGTTCAGCTCCTCTTCCACTGTAGTGAAAACTGTTGAAGGTTTCCTGTAGTTATTGATGAAAATTCATGAGGAATAGATGGTGAAAGAATGTCATTATTGTCTATCTGAATTTCACAAGGATTTGCTACCATTCAGCAAACTTCTCCCAGAAGATTATTTCATTGGTAATAAAAAGAAATGAGACCAGTAGAAGTGCAGAATTTCCTGTGGAGTTGGACTCTTTTTACCCAGAAGTGGCTTTCTCCTGGTGCCAGCTTAGAGCAGTGTTTTTCTGGATACAATCATCTGCTAAGTCTCAGTCCTGAGCTGTTTATATCTCTAGTGCTGTCTGAGTGAAAAAGCAGGTAGGATTTCCCAGTGGAGTCATTTCACTTAGGAGATGAAAACTAACATAATTGGTTTAATTTATTTTTGTTTAACACCCTAAAATCAGAATGCTCTTGCTTTTCTTAAGGTAGCTGTCCTCTTTTTTGCTAAACAGTTCACAATTCTAAATTTAAAACTAACTAATTATTCTTAACACCTTATGCAGTCCACATCTAATGTGGCATGATTGGAGCTGGTATGGATGCCAAGCTTCTGGCCAAATGTTACCAGTGTAATGTAAACCAGTGAGGCTTTTATCTTACTGTAAACTGTGTCTAGAAATCCTAATTGTACAGCTTGACATTCTTGATTCACTGTGAATGTGTATGTTTTTGTTTACATGCATGTACACAAATGGAATAATTTAATGCTTTGCCAGCTGTATATACCAGTTGTGGTTTTTAATATGAGAACTGTTCTTAAGAAAAATTCATGTAGATGATGAAAATGTGGATATAAAACCAGCTGTGAAAATAAGACTTGTTCACCTTTACCAGAAGGGTCTAGACTTCTGTTGTGCTTTGATCTTCTTACCTAAACAATTACTTCATTTCCTTAGTTTCTTGAAAGCAGAAAGATCTTGGTGTTGTGAGTAAACTTGAGTTTGGCAAAGTAACTTTTATCACTGTATTTTTGTGCTGATACATAATTTGGATTTCATGCCTAACAAGTGCATGGAACAATGGGTGACAAGTTGGTGCACGTTTTGTTGTGGTGATACACAGCTCTAGGCTGGATGGATGGGTGAATTTACTTCCTCTGCTTCCACCCTTTGGGGGGATCCATCCCACCCTCTCTTTACAAATCTGCTTTGCAATTTCCTGTGATATTACTTGAACAAATTGTTTTGGTTCTTGGGTCAAACTGATGAACTTGCTTTCTTCAAATGTTTTGTGGATTATGATGGTATCCAAGAACAAACTGGCACCCTTTTTTCCTGTCTTTAAAGCTGTGAATTGAGATATAGGGTGTATTCCTGAAAATGGGATTTTGTGTGATTTTTACCTTTATCTTTTCTTTTTTTAATTAACTGAATGCATCAGTGCCTTGCCCCAGTGCTTATGCCTGCACTTATTTACATTTATTTATCTTATGCTTTTCTTCTTGGCTTTTTAAACTTTTTGTCTTTTGCTACTTTATGCTAGTTTGTAGCTCAGTTATCCTTCTCATGAAGTGTTTAAGTGGGTTTACATTTTTCTGTACGTATATTTAAACTGGTGTTTTTCCTTTAGAGGGAGTAAAAGATGCAAAAAAAAAAATTTACAGTTTGCAAATACTCAAGGTAACAGCTGATGTCAAGTGGGCACTGCTTCAGTAGTACTGTCAGTAGTCTAACATATTACAAATTTAGTGTACAGGAGTGACTCTCAATTTTACCCTGAATTGAACAGCCCTCTGCTAAAATTCCTCTATTGCCACATGCCTTAGAATCTGGAATTAAAATATAGCAAGAAAGCTGAATTGGATTTTTATCTGAGGAAGAATTTACATCTAAGGCGATCAGTATATTTTCAAACTGATGAATGCAAGAAGGGAAGACAGCAGGCATTCAAAATTCTCAGGCTAAGGGAAAAGGAGATACCAAGCAGCCTGGGTGTGTGGATTTGCAAGTGTTACCAGCTGTATGGATGTTCAGGAACAGGAGAGCAGATGCCTAGAAAAGGGTTCACAACATGTGTCATTTAAAAATTGAGGTGTTGGGTTTTTTTTCTTCTGATAGAGACAGAAATGAAGAGTGTGTGGGTTTAGACAGAAAAATGAAACTCTCATTTTGTTCTCCAAATCTTCCAATTTCATCCAGGAAGCTGGAGAGTGTGGAGTTGGTTGAATTTTAGAAAAGCAGGAGACTTTGTAATTCCAAATAATGGGAGTTTTTTGTCCCTGTCAAATGTATTCCAGAATCTTGTTCAGCATAATGGGCCCAGACACAGGCAGTATCTCCTTACTGTTGGAAAAGGCCTTGGAACTCAGGGTTTAACCTGCCTTGCAGCAGACTTAAACTGGTTTCCTGTATAAAGCTTTGTCTTTGACTTAATCTTGGCTTCTCTCCTTTAACTCCACATCTGTGAATGACTCATAACAAGCAGGACCATCAGAAAAATATTGTGTACCTTTTTATCCAATTCTGTGGAGGTTTTGTTTCTAATTTTTTTACAGCCTTGCTGCATTCTCCCCTCCCATGCAATGAATCATGCAGTGTCTGTACTCATACCTGACAGGAAAAGTGCTTGTGCATTGAGGGAAAGTTGAATGCTAAACAAATAGAGAGAATATCCCCAGCCATCAATCTGCTGAGAGCAGAGCTTTTGTGTTTGGCAGGTATCCTCAGTCAGCCCCCGGGGCAGTGCTGATACTATGATTTTCTTTCCTCCTGTAAACAGCAAGCCCTGTTAAATGGATACTCTGGCTTGGGGCAGAGTTGGATCTGTCAGGCACTGGCAGCAAGGGAGGTTCTGCCTCAAAGGCTTTTTTTTTTCAGCTGTCTCATCCAGAGACTCAAGGCAGTCCCACTGCAGAGCTTTTTAGAAAAATGTCAAGCTTTACATGTCTTATTTCTCCTGCCCTCCCATGAATGTTTTGGCCCATTGCCAGATGTGTGCCAGCACAGGGGCAGCTCACTCAGCTGTGTTTACAGTGGCCACACTGGATGGAAAGGGCAAAATGCTACACCCTGGGTCCTTGTCTTCCATATTTTTATTTTAAATACTTTCCTAGGGAACCACAGCCCCCATATTTAGTGCAGGTTATGTGCTAATGATGATGAGGATGTCAACCGAGGCAGGCAAGGTGGGAGAAGGGCTGGAATGGCTTCATCCTGTCACAGTGTTGTGGTCTCTTCCCTTGTGTCAGACAGGAAGCCTGGAGTAGTGGACAAGTGAGTTGCTGGCATAAATATTGATAATTTTTATTGCTGTGCAGAGCAGGATTTTCTAGCAGCAGTATGGTGTGATGTGGTGAGTTGGTGAGATGCTCCTGCAGCTGCTAGAGCTGCCCAGCTCCAGCTGTCTCCTCCAGAACTGCCTCTCTTTGGGTGACAGGTCAAGGGAATTGATAACATCTGAGCTGTGTTTGAAGTGGGACAGTGCTCTCACGGCTGGCTGCACACTGCTGCTGTCAGTTTTTCACTACAAAGGATTTGGAACAAATTAATAAAATGTGATTTTTTTTTCTGGCCAGCCTATCATTTTGGATACAGAGTTCAAAATGGAAAATTGAAATGCTGAAAGGCCTGTTTGAAGGTAGAGAGGTAATTAACTTCTTGATGAAAATAATAGAAGCTAAACCACATCACCTTTCCTTTACACATCTCAGTATAGGTGATGCTTTTTGGATGTGACTGATGACACTTTGCATCTCTCAGGCAGCTGCTTGGCAAAGAGCAAAGGAAGACTGAGGTCACAGATGCTTTATTTTTGTGTATATAGGCAGCAAAAATGCTTTATAAACATGAAAGTCATAGAATTGTTCTCTTTCCTTTTTATTACTGCCTCAAGTAGTATTTCAAAGATGTTTTTCTCAGAAGTGGGGGAGCTATAGTGCTTCAATATACTTAATGTAAGGTTTCAATCAGATTTCACTTGTGCTCATAGCAATGGATCTTAACAGAGCTGTCTCATAATTCACTTTTTGATAGGCTCACTTGTAAAAAAAGTGATTATCAGTAGCACAGATGGAAGTTTTCTGTCTTAAGAGGACCTGTTAATAGGGTGTTCAACTTGGCTGTTATTTAGGTGTCAAAAAAGCCATCTTCATCCATTGATTAAAATGGAAGAAAAATGTAGCTTGTAATTTTAAATCTGAGGATAATGGAATTATTTGATGAAAAATCAATGTCTTTCTTCTCTCTTTCTTGGAATTCTCATCTTCTTTCCTACAACCTGGCAGCTGGGTACACTGTTTGCATGGATATTCTCCTTTCACAGTACCATTAAAGTGGTTACAAACTTGAAATGGAAAACTTGTGTTCATTTCAGACTCCTTACACTTTCAGGAAATCATAAGTGACGTTGTTGTGAAGTTGTTTTCTTGTTGACTTCATTTGAATTTTATAAGTTAAGCAATTTCCAAGAAGCCCTCTGCTGATCCCAGAAGCAGGGTCATTGATTTACTCGCTGTCAGTCATGGGAATGAAGACTTCAGTAGGGCTTTGAAAATCTCTTTGGAAGCCTCAGCTGGCATATCTTCTGTAGGAAACAGCAAAAGTCCTTGAGTGCATCTGCAGGGTGATGTAGGAGACTTCCAGGAATATTTTACCCAGTCAGAGAGATGATGGAGCATTTGTGGCTCTAGCAGTGAGCAAGTGGCAGCCAGCAGAGCAATTTTAATCAGGTAATACAGTGCTGACAGCTCCTCAGTTTCCCTGGCTTTGTTCTGGAGTGGCTGGCAGGAGGCAGAGCAGTCACTTCATTATCCTCATTAATTCCTCAGTGCCTCACTGTGCTCCACATCCCACCAGGCACTGGGCATGGGCTGCACTCCTGTGTGCCTCTGCAAGGAGAGATTTCCACCAAGGAACCCCAGCTCCACTGCCTGCCTTCAAGCTGTGACTTGTCTCTAAAAATAAATAAACAAGCTGACTTATTTCTATGCAGAATCTTGGCAAGACAGCCTTTCCCCTAGGGATAAATTTGTTTTGCCAAATTAGAAAAATCTGTTAGATATCTAAAATTTACAGTTGTTATGTACTAAATTATTGGTTTTAGAGATAGAGTTTTGGACTTAGGCAACTCGAAAAATATTGATGGTGGAATGGACAAGGCAAGTTGCTTTCTGTATAACCCAATTATTTTTTTCCTTTTTTTCCCTTTCTATTTGTTTTTCCCCTTAGCTTTTAGTCACTAAATCTGTCAGGTCCCTACAAATACCATGTGGAAATCTCTAGGAATATTTGTTGAAAATCCATGTCCTTTTGGTCCTCAGAGTATGTGTGTTGTTTTTTTTGCTTGCATTCTTTCTCGGCAATGCATGCAGAGCTTGTGGAAGCAAGTGTAGTTTATTTTAAGTTTTCTCTTTTTCTCTGTGTTGCTGTTCCCTTTATTCATCACAAATGGTGGGTGAGGCTTCCTGACTTCTGGTTTTAGTTATTTGCCAACAATCTTAATTCTAGTAAAAACTATTTAATTTTAATATAGAATTATGGGGAGTTGAAAAGTTAATATTCTTCTAAGTGAATATGACTAATATTAAGGGGAGAATGAAGATCATGGATGTGTCACCTGTCTGTGTTTACAGTCACATTCTGATGATGCCAGCCTTGATCCAGTGAGCCTCCTCCAGCTGGCAGAGGGTCCAGAAAGAGCCTGTGGACCCTGAATGGCCAAGGGGGCTCATTGACCCTGTATGTCAGCAGCAGGGAAAAGCAGCCCAGACTCAGCCTGCTTGGTTCCCAGCACTGGTTTGGTGTGTCAGATGCTGGAGCACAGCTGGCTCTCTGTGGATAGCTCAGCAGTTGTGTATTGAGTTCCTGCTAACAGGAGGAGATGCACTGGAACCCACTCAAAACTGTCCAGATATTTGACAGGCTACTTATTGTCATTTACTGAGCGTGCTGAAATTCTTCCAGTTCTTCCTTGGCTGCTCTGACAGAGCAAGAATGCTCCCTTATAAACATTTTAAGTTTGTAGCATGGATGGTTTTGTTTGGACTTCTAAAATTTTTTTTCTGACTTCTTAATAAAAGGAGACACTTTCACCCTCAGTCCAAGAGTCCTTTTGTCACAAAATATGTAGATCTATGATAGTTTCTGTAATATTCCAGATACCATGTAGGCCCTGGCTTTGTCATTACTTTTTTGTCAGCCTGCTGTATGGACAGGTATAGTTTGCTTTTTTCTCTTTTGTTGAATGTTCCAGTAATTTCTCAAGAATTTTGGAGCTTTTCTCCTTTTGCTTAGTCTCCTTTGCTGGTACCATCAGTTGACTCTGACCTGTCTATAGTGAGCATCCTCAACACCTGAAGATTTCTCTGTATATAAGTTTAAGAACATTTGAATGTCTGATTTTCATTCATCAACTCTGGAAAACTCCATGAAGCCAAATAAGACTCTGAAAAAGTGAGATTGCTATGTGTAACAGGTTATTTTATGAAGTTTATTATAATTTAAAAAATAAAAAGAATACATAACCTTATTGAAAAGCCAGTTAACAGTCTCAAATATTTAGATTTTTCAGAAGCAAGCAGATTTCTTGCTTGTTTCAGCCTTGTTATTTCTCTTGCCAAACTGTATATTTTAGTTGAGCTGTCTCTGGGACTTCTTAGCTCCTAAGCTGAAAACTGGAAATGAGACTGGCTTTGCAATTACGAGAAAAATGGAAAATTGTTTTGTTTGGATTTCAGCAAATTCAATTTAAGGTCAGATTTTTTTCTTTAACAATGTACACTCTATCTTTTTATTCCTAAAGGAATATTTTCAGCAATTTGGCTTAACTCTGTGGTCATGGGGGTGGAATTCTTTATCTTGGCTTGATATAAGCAAGCTTTCAGAGCATGTGTGGGTTAGTGTCTGACTTGGTGCATGGGAAAACACAATCTCTTTATCAGGTGGTTTCTGGTTCAATGAAAGAAGTTTTTGGTTGGGTTTCTTTGTGTATGACAGCAGCTTGGTAACTTTGGAGAAATAGCTCAGGCTTTCAATAAATAACTGTCCATTCCATTTAAAAAGTTAGGAGTCAATAAAAATCAACATTCTTGTGTAGCTAGCATGTTTCCATGGCAGTTTGAGAAAAAAACTCAAATTTAAATAACATGAGGACACTCTTGACATAAATGTTATGAAATCTTTCTCATGCAGTGGATAGGAAAGGTAAAGGAGAATTGAGCACTTACCTTCTTACCTATATTATTCTGCAGCTTCTTGAAATCCTGTCAAGTTGATTTGTATTGATACAATGAAAATAATATCTAGTTATCTGTCATATTAAAGAGTACTTTGATGCAAGGAATTTTTTTTTCATCATAGTTGAGACCTGAAGAGCAGAATGTGCTTTTTTGTTCTCTTAAAAATTTAGTCTTTGAATGCAGACAGAGGAGGAAGTTTGGACACTAATCAATGTGAAGGCCAAGTCCCCAACTCAGTCATACTCAGTTACCCTGGGTTTTTGATAACTTCAAGAGCTGGGAAAATAAGACACAAAACTGATGTGTGAGATCAGCAAAGTTACAGTAATTCATTTAAACACTTGACTTAATCAGTGTTTCTTGGGTTCCCTTCCTGTAAAATATGACCTGTATTGTAATAACTTTTTTAATAACTGAAATAACATTTGAAGTGAAAGCTCAAATTCATTTTTTCCATGTGAACCTAGAAATTACAATTGGGCCTTTTTATGATTTGGTGATTGAGTAGACAAATGGTGCACTTCTTGGGTACCATAACAGTTAACACCTGTTTCAACTGTTTCATATTTGTATTGGATGGAACCTCAGCAATCCAATATGTCTTGAAAAGCAAAAATCTGATATAAAATATTTCATGGTATGGAAGAAATTACAATAAACAGAGTATAGCTTAAAATATAAAATGCTTGTTATGCACATTTACGTAGGTTTCATCTGTATTTCTGAAACCAATGTAGCCACCTTGTGTAAAAGTAGTCCTAGTTTTTCTGAGGGTTGGTTAAGTGATTATTCAATACCATAAAGTAAATACTGTTTTCTAAGAAAACAGTATTTCCTGAGTTGGCAGAAATGAAGCAGTTTGTCAGTGAGAAGTCAGGTACAGCTGGATTAATTAGCATTTGTTTTTGATTTCTCTCAAACTTGCTTTGGGGACAGGGACCACTGGCAGAAGCGTGGAGTGGTCTCCTATGGCACATACCAGGCAATAATGTCACTTCTTTATGTTCTTTGTTACTGGTGTGGTATTTTGCATTCAGTAATTTCAGAAAATGTGAAACTTTGTTCATTAAAATCTGAAAGCTTATTTCAAGTTTAGTGGAGATGGGCTCTATTGCACCTTCCATGCAGCTCAGGTACAGCACTGCTGGCCCCCTCAGCCTCCCACAAAAGGCTTTGTTGTCTCTGGTGTTTGGTAACTTGAAAACTTCCTGCTTTTCTGGATAAAGCTTGGTTTGCAAATCTAATTATTATTATGAAGATTACAAAAATTATTTGCCAGAGTGCCTTGTCAGATGTAAATATCGTGAGCTTCTTAATATGATATTTCAAAGCTGAAGTTTATTTTGAGAGTCAGGGTTAATGCTCTCAAGATTTGTTTAGAAAATATGATCTTGGCATGTGATGACCTAGGAGATTGTTTTTCCTAAACACGAATTCAAGTTTGCTTTTATCTCAGTTTATCTGATTTGAGGTAAACCTCAATGCCTTACTAAATTGCATCTGCTTGTAGAGAACACTGTAAATGATTTGCATTTTAATGGCTTCTGCATAAATTTCATAACTCTGGAATGCTTCTCTTGCTCATTTCCCTGCAAAAGATGCTGGGTTTGTCTTGCAGTAACAAAATCTGTTTAGCTTTTCAATTATAAGAGAAATGGATAAATTTGCCCTTGCTTTTGGCTATTCCTATTCTTTTCAGAATTTTCAAGACTGCCTTTATCTACTTTAGAGAGCAGAAAGGCTTCAAGATAATTTCACATGAATCATAAACATTTCAGACATGTGTTGGAAGCTTTCTTAAACATAGGTGCTTGGTTTGGGAGTAAACATACATGCAAATGTAGGTTATGGTAGGTAGCATCACAAAATTCATAAACTACTAGTAGAATTTAAATTTCTTTAACTGCAATTGCTCCTCATAAAAACCAGGGGAAATTTAGGAAGTAAAATGAAAGAGTGAGTAGATAATTGGTACAAAGAGTTATATGATATGAGGAAGGAGGGAAAAGGGAGACAATAGCTGGAAAATAGCTAACCTCAAAAGAAGCATAATACATTGGTTTATGTAGTTTTTCTTCAAGTTTTTAGGCATTTTTTTTCTCTTTTATAGTGAAATATATTCTAAGTGTAACAAAATACTTTAAGACACAATTCTGAGCATCTTTCCTTTATTGCATAATGGAGATGGTAATGACTAGATCACCTTAATATAGAAAAATGAGATCTGATCAGATGCCTTTTCACAGCTATCACTAGACCTGACAAAAGGGTTATCATAAAGCATCTTATGTGCTGAAAAGCTCTGATGAAAGACCCTATCTTTATAATATATTGTGACAACTAAACCTACTCACTACTAACTAAAGTTTTTTATAAAGTGCCATCTGCTCCAACTTTCCTATTGTCTCTGCTGTTGTGGGTTTTTTTTCCTGTGAACCAATTTTGGGATGTTTTCATTCCCTCTTGTTTCCCACTTTGTCCGTGCTTGCTGGATTCTGTCTGTTGTGCCATCAGTTGTTGGTGGGGCCAAGCTGTAAATCAGGTCACCAGAATGATTCATATTAAAAATAAACCTACAATAAAAAGCTTGGAATCCTCTTTGTCAGCATTCTACTTAATGCCCTGCAGAGCATCACTGCTATTATCTTAAGCCATCTCTTGTTTGTATTCAGTTTGGAAATTATGCATTTGCAGCTGGAACAAAATCTGTGTATTCTCAAAACTGCAGCTTCAGCCACACATCTGTCACGTTCTCATCTCCAATTTATCTCGTGTACCCTCTGATTAAAAGCATGTTGGCCCTGTGTTCCACTTGAAATAGAGTGGTGGTGCTCCTCCCTTCCCAAAAGCATTTCCTATCTATTCCTGAGTTAATGGAAAACATGTCAAGAAATGTGCACCTATCAAGGGGCTGCTTCAAGCAAGTTGTGTTTTTCTGCTTGAAACAGTAGCTTGTAAATCTGGAAAACAAACCTTCCCCAGCTGTTATCTCTGCTTGCAGAAAACCTTGTTTGCTCTTCTCATAAAGACACCTATGGGTTTTGAAGGTGGGGAGGGTTTTTTTTTCCTCAGACTTGTGGAACTGGGGAGTCTGGAATAGCTCTGCAGCAGGATGAATGCTTGACAGCTTCATTTGCTGCCTCTGTTCTGGCTGCACTGGGGTTGAATCATGAACTTCTGAACAGTATTAGATAAAACTTGCTAGTGAGCTCTTCTCTGTGGTATATAAGTGTTGTTATTGAGATTTTGAGAAGCTTATTTCAAATGTAGTGGCACTTCTTCCTCTGGGGTAGAAGTCATGCCTCCAGCCTGTATCTGCTCACTTGCATTTTGCTATCACATTGCATTAGCTGTGTTGACAGTCCCTTAAGAGTTTGGAATTGATTGTGTAATTGGAGGAGGGGGGCAGAACTGAGTAGTTGAAACATGGCTTTGAAGCCAGGGTGATGGGGTGAGCTCGAGGGGTCTGTTTTGTACATGAGAAATACAAAGTTGCTTCAGTAATCCTGTACCATTCAGGAAACTCTTCTCCACCCTTGGAGTTGTTTTTGAAGGCATCCCTTTCTCCAGGGAAAAGGAAGTTATCCTCTTTGTAATCAGTTTGAGCTAATGTGTTTTGAACTGCTTGCTAGTTCAACACAGACAAACTACAGCATAAGCTATGTGCAAACAGTTGTATCATTTTAAGTGCCAAAAAATTTTAAATGAACTTGCAGTTATGGGTTTAAATACAAGTGGGAGATAATCCAGATTATTATTATCCCACTTCTATCCAGGTCTTGAGATCACTGAATAATGTGATACTTGATACAGAAAATCCTGTGCTCTCCTAGCTTTCTTTTGATCCTGCTGTTTGTAGAATTGCAGGGCAAAGTATGCAGTGTGACTAAATTGTTACACTTAGACCGTGTGTATTTTGTAACTAAAATATCTACCAGTGGGTTAGAGCTCGAGTACCCAAATACAAAGGGCTCAGACTCTGTCCTTGGCAAGTGACTTGTGAAAGGTTAATCTGGGTATTGCTCAGCTGTTGACAAATGTTTATTGCATGAGAAAAAATACCCAGAGTTGTTATTTTACAGTAGCATGTACTCACTGAGACTTTCTATATGTAAGCCTGCAAATTGTCTCCTGTGTATTTAGTAACCAGATCCCACTTTTGTTTTACAGCTGCTGCAGAGGGCAAAGGGAAAAGTGGGGAAGACTTTTTTCAGAAGGTAAGAAAGATATTTCAATTCTATAACAGCACCTGACTAGAGAAAGAAAAAAAAACCAAAACCAATTATTCATGCATGTGATCAACTAATAAAACTTCATGCACAGTTTCCACCATATTGATCAAATTTTTAAAAATTTTGTCATTTAGTGTTTTCTTGCTACCAGCCATGCATGGAATGAGATGAGAAACAAGTTCTTTGGTGTATGCCCTGTCATCTGTGCACAAAAACAATTTAACAGTTTTACGAATTACTTAGCTGAAAATGTTAAAATATGCATGATGAACATTTGTTATGCTTAATTGTTAAGCCAAAAGATGTTGTGAGGTGGTCTTAAGCATGTTGTCTGTGGATAAATGCTGCATCCTGCAATTAAAATACTGCCTTGCAACTTAGTGTGAGATTGTTGAAAGCATACATATTTGGTTGAGAAATGCAAAGGGCTTTTAAGAAAGAAATGCACAATCCACAAAATGATTCAACAAAGTTTGTGGTTGGACAGAGGCACAGAAGGACTGGAAAAGGGAGTCCTGCAGCAACTAAACTACAAAGTGAAACGTGGTCAAGAGTAAGGACTTGCAAATTGTTTTTACAAAGCAGCATAGTATTGGGGTTTTTTTGTCTTTTTGTTTTTGTTTTTTTTCAAGAATAGTTTGAAGAACATTATTTATGAGTTATTTTAATGAAAATCTGCATGTTGCAGGCTAATAAAAATGATGAGCTGTTTTTTTAGTACAGAGAAGAAAGACAGTGCAAACTTCGCTGTATACTGAAATGCCTTGACACTCTTTTTTGACTCATTGTCCATTGTAGTAATTTGCTGTATTTTGCTATAATTTTAAGTGGTTGTTCCAGAAAGGAGGATGTGAAAGGTTACTTTACCCTGCATGTGACTGTGGGATGCCTTGATAAAGGCTGGTGAGGAGGAATATATATGCTGCCAAAATGTTTGGATTTTCAGATTTATGTTGCTCTGAACTGACAGTGAGAGTTGTTTTTCTAAATGTGGGGCTTAACTGTCTGATATTGCTGTGCACAGAGAAGAATGTGTCAATAGTGCCTCCTTAGGATTTTATCAAAATACTTTGAGGTTTTTTTACTTGCTGAAACAAAGCTAAGCCATAGTGGCCTGTGCTGTATTCTACACATTATTCATTTTACCACAGTGTTTTCTCTCTTGTAGATAAATCTGCTCATAATTCTTAAAGGTGTGGATAAAATATTTCTTCTTGAGTTGCTTATCTGTTTGATATGTGTATTTGATTGCTTGATTATTTACTGTAGATATGATGTGACTTACAATTATGTAGTCACTAGTGTAATAGCAGAAAATGCTGTGTTGAATTTAAGAGGAAAGCAAAATATGCTGTACTTCAAGTATGTCAATGAGTGCACTCCTTACTTACCCACACTGATGCTACAGTGGCTATCCTGGCATTTAGATCTTGTCATACTTGTGCATAATTATTATCTAGGCACAGTGTGGGTGCTGCAATAGGTTCAAGCTGCTTCATTTTAACTGGCATTCTTCTTAAAATATCACCAACTCCACAGTGTAGATTTCTGAAGTTTCTGAGCACATACACACAATGCTACAACTAATAAAACCAGATGGAAACTATCTCCTTTGAGTTCTCTTTTGTTGGAAGAAATCTCTGGACAGTTGCTCATAGCTTACTCACCATCTCTGTCTGTGCAATTTCCTTTAATCAGAGTTAAATTTTTCCCCTCTCATGTGAAATGAACAAGGCAGAGTATGTGGAGGTAAAATGAAGACTCATTTCATGTGTTTCAGGTTGGTGCAGTGAGGGAGAAAGTGATTTGTGGTATTAGAAACACATTGCCAATGAAGGCAGCAGGACACTTCCAGAAACTCAACATGAACTCAAAGCTGCAGCAAAGACATTTTTGTAAAGCAGTTCAGATAATGAGACTTCAGGACATTATTGGCAGGATTTTGAGTGGAACAGGGAGGGAGAAGTGCATCCTTGATAGGCCACATCTAGAACATGAGGGCTTTATTTGCATGAATAATGCCACGTTTGGTGTGTTCTGATGGACTGCCCTCAATGTGCTGAGGTTGGAAATGGCTTTCGAGGTGGAAGAAGTTTTCATAGGAATGATGAAATGGCAAATGACGAGGCAGAAATTCAGGAAGGTGATTCTGTATGTCAAGGCATGCAGACCAAGAGGGAGGAGAGAGGAGGCTGTGCCTGAGGGGTTGGCAGAGACTCAGCCTGCATTGTTAAGCTGCAGAGAGGCTTTTACAGAAAGTTAATACAAGGCTTTGGTGCTAAGCACTCTTTTGCTGGTCTTCAAACATGTGAGAAAGCAATATTACTTGGGTTTGCATAATCAAGCAGGATCTCAGTGGATGTGAACTGCGCCTACCAACTTTCAACTTCCAGAGTTTAATAACAATTTAAATATCAATATGCATAATTTCACTGAGCATTTTAGCAGAAACAAGCATGTGTAATGCAGTTGCTTGTGGAGCTACTGAATGAGCCCCAATTCTTGGTGAAATTCAGGCAATTTTTCTGCCCTGTGGTGGCAGGAAAGATCAGGTGAAGACATTCCCCTTCCTCTGGTCCTGAATTGAAGTGAGAAGTAAATAAAATGTCTTTTGGTAGTGTCATTTTTAAGAGTCTGAAAACTTGATCATACTTTCTTCTAATGTTTCTAAGTTGTAGTACTGCGTCAGATGAGGGAAAAACCTACCACCATCTAATGAGGATTTTTCAAAACCACTGGAAGCTACGAATAATTTGGCAAGAAATAAGTAAAAAATGGCATGGTTTTCTGTGTAGAGCTCTTGGATCTGCAGTTCAGTAACAGGTAATCCTAAATAAACATGGATTGCTCTGCTGTTGTGTTACATACTATTTATGTAAAAGATCCTTGTGGGCCTTGCTCTCTAAATTGTTTTTCTTATTTATTCTGTGAGAGGAATACATAATACGAAGTTATTACATGTCCTTGATCCAGACCCCATTTTCAGTTGATGGTGGATTTTTTCCACCAAGTTCCACAACATCTGGTTCACGCCTCATAGGAAGCAAGGCCTTTTCCCCAGCAAAGCCAGGACATTGTTCCAGGGAACAGATAATTTATGTAGCCCTAAATTATCTGTTAGGTGTGTGGCACTCTTATATAAAATGTAAGAAGGTGGTGATTCTCTGTCCTGAGGAGTTCATAATCCAAAACAGGTGAGGGTTGGCCCTGTGGACCCAGAGGAATGTCATGCATCATTTTGGTTTGCTTTTAGCTATCTCATCATCAAGTTGGTTTCTTTTCTTCTTTTTAAACATTTGGGAATCTCAGTGCTGATGGTAATCTTTCATTCTGAAACTTCTTTGGACAGAAGTGTATCTGTAGCCTTCTCCAGGGCCTGTGAGCAGAGTAGGGTGGGTGATAGGTGAAGGCTGTGGCTTGAGTGGAATTTGGGTGGAGTTCTTGGGACAATGTGGGACTGCACGTGCAGAAGGTGGTGACTGGAAACGATGCACTCATGGTGCTCTGCACAGGTCACATCCAAGCTCTTTATTTCAGTGTTATTCAGTGTGCACGTGTTAGTGTGAGCTTTGGGAGTGTGCCTTGAGGGGCTCCTCAGCTCTGGCTTTCCTGCCTTTTAGAGTTCATTTGCAGAGCTTGGTTTTGTAGGAAGCATTAAATACTACCAGCCAGCTGTAACTTGTGTGTTTTACTGGTCCTGAGTCTTTGACATCCTTTTATGTTTTGTGTTTAGGGTTTCTTCTGTACCTTTTTTAAGCAAACAGAAGTGGTGTTTGCATGCATTTGCCCAGTTGTGGATACTTAGGGGTTTTTAAGATATCTCTGGATTTAGGCAAAAAGTGCTAAAACACAAGCATTTAAATGCTTGTGTTTCTCTCACTGCAGAGTCTGTTTTTCCCTGAGGGAGACATAAGTGTGCTTGGAGCTGTGAAGTTGCAACTGGGCAAAAGTTTCATGTGTGTACCAAAATCTCTTCTGTTAATTATGAGGAGCAAAGGAAGACGAGTGGTTTCTTTTCATTTTCCTTCCTGTGCTTACATGGAGCATGTTTAAACTGTAGCTTCAAATTTTATTGAATAATTAGCACCATGGAAGCTACTGTGGCCATTTTGGAAGCACAATATGGTGAAACCATCCTTTAAAAACAGGTGGTCTTTCAGTCCAGGTATCTGGAAACAGTAGTAGCAAGAGACTAAGAAAGAAAACAAAGAAATGCCCAACCAAAGCCAAAAAATAAACCCCCTGTGATTATTTGAAGATGTGAAAAATAGCTATATCTAACTGCATCTTTAATCATATTTCTGTTAAAGTCCTTTATGCAGTAGTTATTAATGATTGTGTATTTTTATTTATTTAGGAGGCTCTGGCAGCAAAGGCAGCAAGGAATCTTCCTCAAGCCCTTTTTGCTTATCTAAGACAGTAAAAAAGCTTGGTTTGCAACATCCTGTGTTTTCTCTTGTATCTTTGAAAAATATCTTTTACGTTGTTCTGGGACAAACCTAATTGTTGCAATATTCTCACATGTGAATATATTAATACAGTGTTGATGTATGCATTTTCTAAGCATAGGTAGTATATTCTGATACAAATAAATTTAATTTTCTCTTTGCAGTAGGTCAGGCTGGAAGTGGATCAGTCTCACTTTTTAATCTCTGAACGTGAAGCATATCTAGAGCTTCAAATGCAAGTGGCTTAAGGCATTTTCAGGCATTAAAAATATTAATCATTGACCTGAGACTAAGATGTCTCAAGCTAATCATTATCCACATTCAGGACTAACTTCTGGAGGGCTTTTCATGTGTCTTCAGCCATGACTATTCCCCAGCTGCCTATTTATAGCTTTAGTTCCCCCAGGGCTGTGTTTCCATTTCTGATGGCAGCCACTGGGCTCTGAGTTTCTTGCAGTGTTATTTATCTGGTGGTGAGACCTCGTGAGCTGCTGGTGATCAGACATTACCATGGGTCTTGTCTCTGTTTCAACCACAGCAGCAGCTTGGAGCTACAGGAACTGGTTCCACACATTCCACTTTTTCTGGGTAGGAATCAGGATCTGCACTAGCGCTAAAATAACCTCTTGATGTAGAGCTTGGCTCAGAGCATGTGACAAGGATTTATTAAGGCCATACGTTTCCAGAGCTGGCTTCAAGTGCCTGGCTGGGATGGGAATGCTGGCGTCCAATTTACACTGAGCTTCCTCTCATTTAGCTTCCTGGGAAGAGGAAGGACTGCTTGGAGAGGGCAGCATGGATTAGGGGGCTGAAAGAATGTCAACGCAAGTTAACATTTGCAGGAAATCTTGGGATTGAGACATTTGTCTCCCTTTTGGCAAAACCCCACCCAGTGGAAAGGAGGCTATTTAGGTTGGATCAGCTTCTCTAAAAAGGTAAATCAAGAATGCTTACTTAACTTTTTGCTTAGTTCAGGCAGAGCTGATGGTGGGAAGGCTTCATTTTTGTGGAAAATGGCACTCATCCCATCTGTAGTATAGTGACCATTCTGCTAAGGCAATGGAGTCATTCCAAGGATTTTTGGGTTTTTTTTTTTCATTTCATCTCCAGTTTCTCCTGTGCTGCTTCTGATACAATGGGTACTATCTTGAGATTTTACCTGTAATATTAAGTCTTAGTTGATAAAGTTCAGCTTTATGCCACTTTATTGCTATACCTAACACTTTGTGCAAGATCTCTCCTGCATTGTAGAGCAGTAGAGGAGGAGTGGTTTGTTACCACCATCTCAATTGAGGTGCTCAGTGCTTTTCATTCTGAGAGTTAAACCCTCCCTCAGAACAGAGGAGGCATTTCCTTCACAGAAATGTTTGTGCTTTTACCTTGGGGGGGAAAAAATAATATAAGGGAGACAAGTATGAGGATGATTCAAATGAAGAATATACACTGGAATATATATACATATATATATATACACTGGAAGAATATCATCTGCCTTGTAAGGAGGAGAATTGCTGATTTTGGTTTCAGAGAGGAGACTTGGATGCATATTGGTGTTTTGAACAGTGTTCTGTGTAGCTTCACTTTTAGTGATACTTTTCTTAGGATTTTTTTATATTACTTGTGTAATTCATTAATACTGTAGAGACAGATACTTCTATAGATCATTTTTTGCATGCTTAAATATTTTTTTTGTTTTCAACTATGCTTTGTCCTGTATTTAAAACAAAAGTGTTACCTGTGACCCTTGACAAGTATTTCCATTGAGGGTAAAATAAACTTTCAAGTCAAGTGAAGGACTTCAGTTTCTCCATAGGTAAGGGCATTTGATTGATTTTTACTCTCAACTTTTTTTGCTGTACTTGTAAATTAAGTACCAAATTCTGTAAACATTTTTGTTGCAGAAGGTTCACTTAATGTAGTTTTTGGATGCAGCAACAATACTGCAATATTTGCTTAAACAAAACCTTTGTTTTAAGAGTCATCTTAGTTCCTTTCAGGTGAAGTGAAGGTTAAAAAAAGATGGAGTGAGTATGTGCATACATGCTTTTGTTCTCAGCTTTTCTAGGGTAAAAATCCCTTACTGGAAATGGAAACAATAAAAATTCCAAAGCCATATCCATATAGGCAGCTTTCCCAACTCCATCTTTAGTGATTTAGAGCTTTTATGTGCAGTCTGAAAGTTTCATTTGTAAAACTGATGTCTTTTACTCTGCTGCCTTTATTGCCTTTATCCATAATCTGTTCATTAGTTTTAGTATTTAGTATAAAAATTTTGATACACCTTGATCAAAACTATGAATAAATACATTGCTTAGCTTCAGGACCTCTTCATCCTGGACATGCTTGCTTTAATTCTTGGTTAGTTCTTTAGGAATAGCTGTGAAAACCTTGTGAAGATGGTAAATTTGTTAGAGTCAGCATTAGGATAAGTCCTTGACAGCAAAGAGCCTGTGTGCTGCTCTGGGGAAGCCTCAAAGTCTGCACTCAGGTACTGGCCCTGAAGTTGTAGGGAAGTGTTGGTGTTCTGCTTAGCTTGACATGACACTGTATAGCAGTATGCAGGTGAGCTTTCCTTCTGTTCCCTTTTTATATATCAATCAGAAACACATCAATGTTTTTTAATAGTTATTTTAGCATTTAATAAAAACTTGAAATAAAAATCAGTTTAACAGAGATGGACAAGTGAGTAGGTGAATATCAATTCCCTGCAGTATTGAAGCAAATGACTTGCAGTGGAAGCATGAACAAAAACATATGGGAGTATTGATCCTTATCCATGCTGCTTATTCCAGACAGCAATGTCTAAAATAATTTACATATTACCTTTTTCCAAGACAAGTAAAACTAGGGAAGAAGGACTAGCCAAGCAGTCACCTTTTCTGAAAATGTGTCTGGGTTTCTGACAGTTGGACTATAAAATGGGAAAATGAGGAGCCCTGCCCTTGAGGACACACAGGCACTCATGTCCTTGTGTGTGGGAAGGCTCTGTTGTCCCACTGCTCCTTTCTGTACAGACACATAAGTGGAGCTTGATCCTTGTCCTCCCTGTGCCTCCTTTGGTTATGTATTTTAAACAGATGGCACCTACCATGTGTGCTGTCAGTACTGATAGACTGCAGTCACAGCAAACTTACTAAGCACTTTCTGTATTTTATGGCTTTAATTCTGGTTCTCTGCATAGGAGATGGGTTTTTTGCCGCACAGGAGCACAAACTGGAAGCTCTGGACAGTATAATCTGGGATGTGGGGTGCCTGGGGCCGTGTGCCATTGCTGCTTCTCAGGAACAGCCCCTCCTCCTTACCTGCAGAATTGGTGCTTACACAGGGGTCAGGCTGTACTGTCCAACTTTGAGTAGTGGCTGTGACAAACTGTGAATTCTTGATGGGAATTTCTTATGTAGATCACCTCAGGGGGAAAGAAACCACCCCAGGGCTTGGGATGCAAATCCATTGCTGTACCCAAAATGTTGGCCAGACTTCCACAAGAGCTGTGTACTTGCACCAGGCTTTGGGCCAAGTTTTGTAATCTCGTTTTCAACTCCTTATATTCCTCAATTTTCCTCACCAAATCAGTAATCCTTGATGCTGTCCTGCTGATGTGCTCTGGCAATGCAAGTGCTTTCTCTGGCCTCACCAGTTTTGGAGTTTGAATTCCCAATGGGTAACTTCACACAAACCTCTTTGGAGTCTCGTTCTTTCTTCCCATCCTTGTTCTTCCCTTGCTTTCTCCTCCCCCCAAACCAAAAAAACAACAAACCAATAAATGTAATAATTCTGGTTCCAGCTACAGCCATTGCTGTGTTCTTGCTGCCAAAAGCCATGTTCAGGGATTAGTCATCCTCTCAGATTGTGCTGCATTACCTCTTGTGCACTGCAAGAGATAGAACTAAGCATCACCCCGTGCAGAATTTCACATGTCTGCTGTGACTCTTCAGGTCTTGTCATATGGAAATATATTTTCCTTTAATTTTCATCTAAGTTATATTCCATGATTGAAATAAACCATAAGAATAAACTTGTTTATACAGCTGTAAATGCATGCAAACTGAGGGGACTGAGACAACTTTTCTGAAAGCTGAAGATGCAAGATGAAGTCTGTGAAACCAAGTATTCCAAGACTAGGCATAACATCTTCATGGTGTAAAGTGATATTCTCTCAGAGTTACTTTCCCACATGGTATTGAAGTCCAAACTGATTTAATTTTGTTCTTTTCCTCACTTACCTGGAAAAAGAATTTTATTTAACTGGGGAAGGAATTCAGACTGGGTAACTGCAGAGACCCACAAGTAGATGCAGATTCCTGTCTGACCCATTTTCCTTTCACTGTGATTAATTCCTGAGGCAGAAAAGGCCAAGATGCCCGAATCCCAAAGGTGGGAGGGTCAGAAATAGGTATCTTACCAACACTAACTATAAAGAATAATACTTTGATTTAATGTGCCTGCTTTAAATGAAGAAAGGTCTGTTATATATGTTGTTCTTGTTCATCCACTGTGTGTAAAATACTTCCTTTGAATTCTGAAATACTTGTGGGCTCTGGAGGAGTTTTGTTTGGTTGGTTTTGTTGCATTCAGGACATTCCAGTTTCTATCCAAAATCAGCTAAACAAAAAATACAGCATAAGAAAAAATAATTTCTTACTGTCTTAATGTAAAAACTCCCCAAAGTGCTCAAACTATAAACTTTTCAAGCTGGAATACAAGGAAGCCAAAAGCTTCTCTTCCAGCTGCCTTACAGTTAGATTTTTTTTTTCCTTGAAGGCCCAATGATATGCAGCTAGAGCCAATTTTTTCAGGGTCAGAGTACAGTCTGATTTGTTTTGTTGGTGTCTTCCAGTGTCTTTGTCCTCTTCTGTTTTTTCTCCACTGAGAATAGCTTACATATTTTGGCTTGTAAATACTACAATTACACTTGGGCAAAGGGGAGGAAGGAAAGTTGTAGAAAGACCATTTCTTAAGTTTTCCTTCATTTTGAGAAGAAGCATGAGGTTATTTTTTGGGGATTAAACCTTGCTGACTGATATGCCTGATCCCTTTGGTCAGTTGATCCCTCAAGGCAAGGAGAGCACTGATTAGTACTCACTCTATCACTTATTTTGTGTGGACATGAGGGAAACTATGGCAGAGGTGCTGTTCTGCAGAGATCATGAACTCTGAGTCATCCCTAGGCTGAATTTCCTCTGAATGTTATGTAACTCCAGTATTTATACAATTGGAATGCATGTATTATAGCTGGAGCACTTGAGAGTTCTCTTTTTCATGTGAGAGCAGAGCCCCTGTTCTCAGGGTATGTGGCATAATACTGATTTCACTAATGAAGCAGTTCCATTGCAACATGCACTTGAGGTTGTCATGGAATTATTCCAGATTTTTCAGGGAAAAAATTAAATCTTGTCACTTAAAATTGCCTGTGTTTGAATGGTAAAGCTGAAACAAAAAGTTGGTGCAGTGCAACAGTGATCTATGCAGTCTTCAATCTCATCCATGATCTTCAATATCATCTTTACTTTCAAGTTTAACTGCTCTCATAAAAAGTCAGTTCCAAGTTTTCCAGAGCTTTGTGACACTCTGCTGTTATAATAAATACAATCCGTAAGTAGTAACTTAAATACAACAATAGTTTAAGAAGTAAGCAATGTAGTTTAATTTTTTTAAGTGTTCTTAGGAAAGTCCTGATTTATTCTAACATTACGGCCTGGAGTTGAAAAGCCAGCACAGACTGAGCATTTTGATACTTCAGTAAATGTACTTCATTTAGGTGCATCCTGACTTTTTTTTGCCTTTCTAGGATAGGAGATAAACTTGTCTTTGTAGGGACCAAACTGAGTTATCTTTTTTGGTCTTATGTGGCAATTTTTAACATTACGAAAAGCTTAAGGAGAGTAGATGGCCAAATCTCAGTGGCTGGCAGTCAGACTGCTTTTCCTTTGAAGATCTTACATGCATCTTTCTCATATGTCCCCAGAATGTGCAGCTGTGAAGTTGTGGGCTTTCATTTTATTTTAGTTTAGCATAAGTAACGGGGAGGATTTAATTTCTCCAAGACAGAAGTCTCCAACCTTTATTGAAAGGGTAAAGGACTGATGGGATGTAACACTTGCCTTGAATGACATGCATTCTTCTTCTGTCTCCTGTCTTGTGGTTCCTTTCATGTTGGATCTTCTATAACTCAGTCCTGCCCCATTCTTTGTTTTAGCATCTCCCTTTTCCTTTTAGACAGTGCCTTGCAATTTTCTGTGTATTTCTCTGCCTGTTGCCCAATTAAAAAAAAATCCTTGCCCAAAGCCTTTTATCAGAGACAAGTGACTTCTTTGAAACAGCTTCTTTCACATCTGGATTGAAAAATGGTGAAAAGTATATGTATGTTGCTGGTAGAATTTCACCCTCCTGGAAATGTTTTATTTCAGCTGTAACTTATTATCCAATAGTGCTGAAACCAAAAATATAGTATAATGAGGTCTGGCTGACGCTTTGTTTTTCCACATGGCATGCTAATCTGGAAGTTGTTGTGGTGTCCTTGGGATTTGGATGTAGAAGATAAGAATTAGGAACTGTTAGAGAAATCTGCCCTAATTCTGAATTAGACTGTTATGGAAAACTTACTGGTATTGTAGCTGTTTTCTTAATACATTACTTTTTTTTCTTGGAAGTGGCTTTGCTAATTATTTTGACATTTAAATTGTTCTCATTCCATCATGAGTATGATGAGAGGTATGAGCTCACCATGCTTGTTGATGAGACCTTGGTATAAAAGAGAAGTCCTTGAGTCTCAGTAGACATTCCCAGCATTTCTA
This sequence comes from Molothrus aeneus, assembly GCF_037042795.1. NCBI lineage: Eukaryota > Metazoa > Chordata > Aves > Passeriformes > Icteridae > Molothrus > Molothrus aeneus. The sequence continues at coordinate 17,217,942 of NC_089653.1, forward strand.
GGAGCTGCATTTCCATTCATCGATCTGAAGTCCTTGGTGTCAAGCAGTTCCTTCTCCTGTGTTACAACTAAATGCGTTGGTGAAGCTCTGTAGCTCTGTGCCAAGATGAAATTTCAGTATAATCTGCCTGTAATAGGGCTGGTGGAATTTTCACTGAGCCAAAGGCAGCAGCAGATGAGAGCTGACACTGAGCTAAATGACTGCATGCTTTTCACAGGGTGAGAGTGTGTGCATAGGCTTTCCCTGTTGGTTGGTTGGAGATGTACAGATAGATTACACACTGTGTCATAATAAATAAATGCTGTCAAATATCTGCTCTGACCTGCTAAACTGAGAAGTAAAAATTCTGGAGTCTGGATAAGATTATAATGAAAAGCTGCTTTTGGGTAAAAGTGAGGCAGACCAATATATTTTGACTTATGGAGATTCAAAAAGACTCAATTTAAATTTGATAGGCTTTACTTAAGAACCATTTTAAGGTAACTGAAGAAATATTTGTGTTGAATTGTAAAGGTTTGAAATTCCCTCAGAGATGGATGTGGAGTCTGCTGTAGCTATTAGTGGTCATTTGAACTTCATGGAAGCTGCTGAGCATTTTGGGTTTGCTCTGTGCAATTCTTTTGAATGATCAGTACTCAGCCATGCTTATTAACAGACAAAAGTTCTCAAGAAAACCAGAGAAGCAGTTAATGGCTTGTGCTATTTAAAAGTAATAATATTTAACAGTTTTAAAAATGGTAATCATCATATTTTCAGAAAATGAACGTATGCTTTTGCAGGAGAAAAATAATAACTTAATTCTTTGAAAATGCTTTCTTTTTTAATAGATTATGGAAGAAACAAATACACAGATTGCTTGGCCATCAAAGTTGAAGATTGGAGCAAAATCAAAAAAAGGTATTTTATTTTGTTCTTGTTATGGGGTGGGATTTGTTGTTATCATAGTAAAAACCACAGAATAAAGAGTTGGATTTTCAGAGTCACACATCAGTACTGGTCACCTGAAGTATTTCCATTTCAGTCTGCCATTTCTTATAGAAATTTTGGTTTGACATTATCTTGGCTTTATATAGGTATTTGATACAGCAACCCATTTTAAGGAGCTTGCAATTCTGTGAGTATTTTTTTTAATCAAAACTGCTGTATTAAGCATGTGTGACTTCTGCTGTATGATTCTGTATCTAATCAGAACAGTTTCTTTATTTTACAGCAGCCAAAGCCAGTGTTTCTGGTAACATTTTAGATGAGTGGGTGTTTTGTGGGGTTTTGTGTTTGTTTCTGTAGAGTACAAAGATGAGTGTTGGCCAAGCCCAGCAGAACAGTAAATACTCATTGTGTCCCTGACAGGGACAGCCTGCACACATTTTTGGGTTCTCTAAGAAACCTAAGTGGAGCTGTTTCTTAGGAATGACCAGTATTGTGTTTTAAATTGTTTCTTTTGGAAGTCCAGCCTATTAGTGTGAGCTAAGTATACAGTCTGGACATCTCTCTTGGAAATAAACCTTCTTGTTCTGTTCATAAGGAGTCATAGCTGTGACTGATTGAAAGCAACACTTAATTTCTCTTCTGCATAAAAAATGGAATTGGGAACACTGCATGCATTTCTGTCCAGGCTGATACATATTTAAAAACCAAGAAAATGAACTTCAGATAATTTCTCTCCATGTTATATATAGAATGTAAAGGTGGAGGTGTGGGCTAACCTTAGTAAATTAATAACATCTCTTGGGAAGAAAAATGACCTTCTTAGAAAGGTGCAGGATTAATAAAAATTTTATGGTGTAAAGTGAGATTGTTTCTGAGATACTTTCCCACATGGTGTTAAAGTCAAAATTGATTTCATTTTTTCTTTACCCCACTTGCATGGAAAAAGAAGCTTGCTTAAATGGGGAAGGAATTAAGACTGGGGAAAGTGCAGGTGTTCTGTATGTAGGCATTAATGTGTGGAACTAACATTGATAGTAATGCAGGAGTGACAAGGTCTCTGTGCAAACCTGGGGAGTTCTGTGTACCCTCTCCTTGGGTGCTGGGAATTGATGCACACCTGACACTCCTCAGCAAGCTGAGGCACAGGAGTTGGTTTTTCTTCTGAGGACAGAAAAGATGAGATGGTACCTCTAACTTTTTTCCCCCTAATTTAAGTGGGCTTAGTTCTGAAGATGGAAAGCATGAATGAAAGGCAAAAAAAGAGGGGTAAGAGAGGTGGTTGGTTGGGTTTCTGCATTGGTACTTGGAGATGCAGCTTTAAATTAAATTAATTTAACCTCTTTATTAGTGACCTCAAGTAGAAGATCATGTGGTGAAGCTCTATCAATGCATAGAATGAATTTGAGTACCATGGGAAATAAAACAGCTAAAAGAGTTATGGGCTGATAACAGTAAAAATTGAGGAAAGGGAGCACATATTCCAGCTGGGCATACTGAGTGAATCTGCAGTGGGAATGATTATTCTGCAAAGTCCTTGTGCCAAAAGAAACCTCAGATAGTGAGATAGTGATGGGCTGTAAACAAGACATTTTAGCAATATGCTAAACTATTAAAAAAAGTATTTCAAATGCCTGTGGATTTCAGGGTGGCTCTAGAGTTAAGACTTGTGCTCTCTGGCCACCTCTGGTGTGCTGGGTTGTGTGTATATACACCTAAGATGGTAAATTACAGCATGTGTACAAAGAACCCCTTAACCCTGAGGTTCCTATTTCTTGTGAAATAAGGTGCAGTTTATATGTTCTGTTTACACTTAATACCAATTGTTTGCAATGCTGTGACTTTGCATTTGCAGCTACAGCAGCTGTTTATATAGGGGTAGATATTCCAAGTGTTTAACATACTCTTAGCTTCACTTAATGACATTTTGTGATTGAGAGGAGAGTCTGCAACAAACAACTGGCTGGCTCCCCAGGGACTGGAACTCAGAACATGGTCTGCCTGCCTCCCTCCTTGGCTGGAGCTGAGCCTGAGTCATTGATGAGGGAGCAGCAGCTATGGACCGTGCTTTACCCCAGCCCCACGCTGCACCCAGGCATCACCCACACATCCTAGGGTTTTTTTATAGTTCTGCAACATAATCTGCTTGTGGTTTCAGCAGCTTCACATCCTGTGTGTTGTGGCCTTAGGTCATTCACAGCTTTCTTCCCAATATAGGGGAAAAACAGTCGTTAGGAAAACGTTGCTTTTCTTCCTGTGATATTGGTCAGTCTGTCATGAAGCACTCAGGGCTCAGTGATATCATTCTTCTCACTGCTGGTGACAATTTTAATTAGACACTACTGATACTAAATCAATAAGAACAAACCATGTTTTGTTTTGAAGTGAAACACAAAGACGTTGAAATTTACAGCCAAGGTGTACATAGTAAGATTCAGTAAGGATGAGAAATAAGTTCTCTACAAGATCCAGAATCCTTTCGTGATCTTGTAGAAAAAAACGTGCTACAGTGAAGCTGAAGCACCAAGAGTAGATGACTGGTGAACCTCTGTATTATTTCTTTTCTCTTATATTAATTACAACTTTTAAATTGATGAGTCCAAAATTCTATATTTTATGTATCATAATGGTAATTCATTAACTTACACTTGATAAATATTTTCTGATGGGGTTTTTGAATTGCAAAAGACTAATGTCTGAATTAAGCATAAGCAGATTTTAAGAATTTCCTAATTCAAATTCATTATTTAATGTATTTTCTAAAACACATCATCACAAAGCTAAATTTAAAAAACTATTATCAACTCTCAACAGTTTCATAAGGGCAAAACAGGAATTTCCTGGTTTTAATGAACACCAGATGCTGTAGCCTTACTCTAGTGATGAGGAGGGTTAAAGCATTTAGAAATAAACGTTTAGAAAACACACAAACACATAAATCTTCCACAGCATCTTAAAGCAAGCCATTTGTTCAAGTTGCCAAAGAGATCCCATAACATGAAGGATTTAGGGAGGGAAGTGAACAATTTAAAGCACTTCGTGACTGATTCCATCAGTAATGAAAGAATTGACACTGGCAGGGTTTCCTCTGCTTTGCACTGGTGCTGTAGAGCTCAGGCTGTATCAAAGCCTCATGTTCTGGAGGTCTGGGATCTTCTCTAGTCTGGTGAATTAAAGGCCAAATTGAGAGACAGTCACTCTGGCTCTCAACATGCTTTTTCACTCTGTTGTAGTTACTGTTCCTTTGGAATGCTGTTAATTGTCTTTTAAAGATTTATTCAGTGGTATGAAAGCATGAGTAGGTTGCCAAATCCTAAATGATCAGATGCTGTAGTTCCACAAACATTTTCCAGGCAGGGGTAAGATAATGGGATTTTCCCTCTCCCTTTCTGAAATACTGACCTGTCTTGTTCTTGTTGTCCAGCCCTTTCTGCTGTGCTGCCATTGGAGCTCACGTGGGGGACCAGGGTGGCTGTTCCTAAAATCTAGCCATGGATAATTTTTACTTTTGCAGAGGGAGCATTCTTGTTCATTTGCTAGGTGTCTGAACCCTCACTATACGTGCTCATATGTCTCCCTATCTGTTTGTATGGAACTGGAATGCTTAATGCCTTGGAAGCAGGTGAATGTCATGTTAACCAGCAGCAGTGCTTGTGGATGGGTACTGAAACTGTTCTTTAGGAAATGGATATATGGGAGTTCAGATTTCACCTATATTCCTTACTAATTTTTATTTCTAAGTTCTCCCTCCCCCATACCCCTGTGTCCCTTTGCATTTCAACAGCCAGAAAGAGGCTGTGGGATGTGTGTACTCAGAATGCAGCTTGGAATAGCTTTTGGGGAGCAGCCACCATAAGAATCCCTTCAGCTCTTGGAAACTTAGTGGCTCTAAGCAGCAGGATGATCAGAGACCTGGAGCAGGGAATATTTTGAATAGTTAAAAAAGATGGTAAGGGGAAATGTAAGATAAATTGAACTTGCAGAGCAGGTAAGAACACTGGGGTCCCTTCCACTCACTTTTAGAAAGGACTTCTCTTGCTCTTTTTTCTTCCTCTCACTCCCATGTTTTCATTCCTCTTGTGTTTTCTTTAGTCTCCAGCTCTTTATCTGTATCATAGCCTGAAATTTCCAATTTCTTTTCTTTCTCTGTTGAACTGCTGTTACTTTATTTTACCTCTTCTCTTATTTGCTGTTTCTGGCATTGTGACTTTTTGTTTTGCTTTTTTTCTGTTTTTCCTCTCTTATCACTGATGCATTTTAAGTTGGTCAATAAAAATCTATTTGTACTTTTTCCATTTGATTTTACTTTTTATCAAATCTTTCCTCTTTTTTAATAACTTCAGAAAATTTAAACTAGTTTTTGTTATCAAAGCATTTCATACATGCTGTTTTTCATTAGCATATCTCCAACACAAGTACAGAGCATGTTAAATTCATATCCAAGGAGAATAGCAAGAAACATAGTGGTGCTGAAGGTACTGAAAGGAAGGCAGCAATAACTGGCTTTGGGCACTGCTTACACTTTTGGTTACACTGGCAATTTGGTTTCATTTTTTTCATTAAACTTTGCCTTTTGCAAATTATCTTGCAAGCCAAGTGCAACTGTTTCCCTCTTTGCATCCTGAGCTGTGAGGGTAACATGCACAGTGAAGTTAATAACCAATACCAAGCTTGAGATGAATAACCAGAGAGACTTCAGCCAAATCAGTAAAAGCTCACTCTGGTTTATTGGAATGTTGTTTAGGTGCAAGGGAAGCTTTCTGCCTGTTTCAGGAGGCTTGTGATAAAAGGTAGCGCCTCCTCTTTTGTTAAGATAAATGTCCCTGCTTAATGAGCTCAAGGCCAAACTTGTGAGTTACTGCCTTAGATATCTAGAGTAAGCTAAAATGTTTGTCCTTTCAGACCTTTAAATCAACTTTCAGTTGTTTCCCAGTACTGTGGTAGAAGCTGAAGTTTATGCTTTCAGATGAAACAGGGAGGGAGAGAACCAAGAACTGTGATGTCAGGCTCTGCAGCCTTAGGAAAGTGGGCAGATAAAATGCCAGGTTATTTCTTCTTTTGCCATAGGCTTTCTGATAAATATGATTTTAGGCATTTTAGATAATTTTTTTTTTTTCAAAAATACCTAATTTTCTCAATTCACTTTGTCAATGCAATCTTTTTTGAAAAGAGTGTGAACTGCTTTTAAGGCTAAACCTCTAGCAGTACAATATCACAACTCTGAATTACACATAGATTAACCAGGAGTGGTTAATCTATGAGTAGTTCAGAGCTGTGCCTGCCAGTTCAGCATCCATTGCAAGCACTTCATCATTTACACACGTGTTCCGTGGAGGGATTACATCACCACTTAAAACACAAGTGCATCATAAGTTGTGCAATATTGCTCTTTGTACTGCAGCTGAGCTGAATCCCACATTTGTACAGAGGAGAGACTGCCATGCAGGAATTCCACACTGCAAAGCCCACCTCATATTAATGGATGTGAGTAGGACTTGGTCAATGCTTGTGTCCAAACCCAGTATTTTATTATTAAATATCAGTGATAATGGAAGAGTTAGTAACCCTCTGCAGCATCATTAGCTAGGAGTCTTATGAGCTTTACACATCACTGTAACCTCTTATAGCATGTCTGGGAGTCTCTAGAGTTTTCTTTCCCCCAGGAAACACCCAGCCAACCAAACCAAACCACCCCTAAGCAAACCAGAGAGCTCAATGAGGCAGATGTTGAGAAACTTTGAGTAGAGGGAAAAGTACTTGTGTGGTATCAAGGGGGTTTGGACCCTTGCTTCAGGAGATTCTCATTGCATTGATGGTGTTTTGTAGTAAATGCAAAGTTTGGTGGAATTAATAGATTTCTCTGCTTTGTTATCACTGGGATTGCTGAAACACTGGAAGGATTTTGGTCTAGGCCACTACATTTACATTACATACCTCATCTTTTCTAAATACCAGCTGTCTTGGTGTTCTTGAGATGCTGGCATGTGTGCAAAGGGCAGTTATATAACCTGAAATTTCCCCAAGAAATTAGCCAAGTCCTAGTTTAGACAAATAAACATAAAAGCAACTAGAAAATTCCTAATAGATTAGGCTATTTGCTTCTTTGTCTTATGCAACTCCTAAGCAGATAATGCTGTGCTCTGTGTGGTTGTGTGCATATCTTCCCTGAAGGAGTGGTGCAGAATTGGGAAATTGGAACAGGGAAGTGGTGGAGTTGCCATCCTTGGAGGTGTTAAAAAAAAAAAAAACAAACAAGTCATGGCTTAATTGACAAGGTGGTGTTCAGTCAAACGTTGGACTTCATGATCTTGGAGGTCTTTTCCAACCATAAAGATCCTCTGATTCCATGTAAAATAATGACTGTTAGGATTGACTTATTTTTTAGGTCTTTGGTGTTTTCCTTTTCTTTAAGGCTTTACATACATGTTACTCCTTCTTAATATAGTTGCAGCCATAACAGAGGGTTTTACTTGTTTCCTTAAATGACTTCCTTCTTCTGGGCCAAAGAGGCATTAGTTATTTTTTTTTCCTTTTTCACCTTGTATGTATATATATTATGCCTGATTTTAATTTTGTTAAAAAGTGATTTGGAACTAGCTATATTGTGGACAAACCACAGAAATTAAAGATTATGGATTTCAGAGATGGTGTAAGTTGCATGAAAACATTTTCTTACAGAAGCTACTTTTCTTAGTTACAGTAGATTTATTCTTAATTCTTTCAATATATAAGTGAATCATGCTGCTTTTTTAAAGACTATGCCCAAGTAAAATGTGAGGTAAAAGTACTCATGTTAATAGGATTAAGAGCACTCCTATAATTTCATTCACTTCTAAAATTGCAATCTTTTCCTTTGTAACCATATGTAACATTTAAAATTGCATTAAAATGTTGTGAATATTAGGAAACAGAACTTCATGTGCTGGAATTGCTTGTGTGCCTGCCACTACTTATCTGTGTTGCTGATTTATAAATCTTAAAGGAAAACACTCTACTGTAAATTACTGTAGAAGAAATTGATGTTTTGTGTTTCTTTAAATGCAGCAAGGCACTGAGTTTGACTTTGCACCTAATGTCTTAAATGGTGAACCAGCCCCACCTGGGAAGGTCACACAGCATCCCAGGACTACCAAGGGCTGTTAATAAACCAAGAACTCTAACAGTGGTTTTTTCACAGTTTGGGTCAACTCCTGCTCTTGACCTACTTTCATATCTCTGTTGCTGTTTCTAGTTACAATAAAACCTCAAAACCAAACCTGATCAAGTGAATGTGGGATACAATCAACTAATTTTCCTACCTTAAATTCTGTGCTATGAATAGCCACTCAATTGGTTTAGAGCCTTAAGCTCCAATTAAAAGAAAAAAGGGGTAGGGGAATTAATCAGGTCCTTGGAGACCTGCACTGATATGTGGAGTTTTTCTGACAAACTTCAGCTTCTCACCCACTAAAATACTTTTGAAAACTGTGCCAACTGAAAGGCTGTAACCCTAACTCTTGCTAGGAGCCAAACATGTATGGAGTGATGACTCTTCCTGTTCCTTTAGCTAGGGATGAAGGGATGTAGAGTGATGGAGAGAAGAGAGCATCTAAACCTCTGAAGTGCCTGGATGCTTAAGCAAACAGAGGTAACTTTTGTGTTGGCCTCTTGTTAAGGTTTAATTTATTTAGTCTCAGCACTGATTTCAGTGTGCACATCAATAGAAGTGTTGGCTCAGCTTGCCCCAAGTCATCCTGCAGCTTACAGAGACAGTAATGTACTGTATCTGGAGCTCTGCCAGCCACTCAAACCTGCTGCTGCTCTAGTGCCTTATTCTGCTCGTGTGGCTCCCCACCCTTAAAGTCAAGGAAACAGCCCCTGTCCATACCTGGTGCAGTGGGGTGAGGGAGGTGGTGGTTTGATGGCTGCTGTGGGCCCCTGCTCCCTCAGGAGAGGAGCTTTCTACTGTAACTAAGAATTCCACAATACAGCTAGTTACCTGGTTACACAGCAGGCAACAGAAAGGTGCTGCAGGATGGGCTTTGGAGTTCACTTCATGAGTCTTTCCCAGCTGCAAATGGAAAGGGGATCCCAGTGTGCCAGTTTGAGACACCTTCCTGTAATAGCAGTAGGCACAATGGGTTTTGATCACCAGACCCCAGGACAGCCTTATTCCACATGTGAATAACGACAAAGGTGCACTCACTTGTGCCTTTTCCAAGCACTTGCAAAGGCAAGACTGGTAACCACTTCTGCTAGAAGCAAAATCAGGGAGACATGATTGTTTTCACAGCTGGCAAACAGCACAATTGTGGTCTTCCCTCTCTCTCCTGCCTTGCTGCATGCTTCCAGGCTGTCCCCTGCCTCCATGGCTCCCTGCTAGGCAGCTCAGCCCTGCAGCCTGGCATGCCCTGGTGCCAGTCCCACTGACGCAGGGGACATTCAGGGCCGCTGGGTTGTGGGGGCCAGTGCTCTTTTGTCAGCAGAATTTTTCCTGAAGCTGCTTAGTTTTGGTTCCCAAGGTGTAAAGTTTGTGGGTCTGACTTTATACCAGTTCAGTCAAGGTTTTCTCAAAAATCCTGGCATTTCAAAACCTTTTCCTTGTTGGTGCCCATGACAACAGAACCGTTGGTTTGGGTATTCTGTGTCAGCTCTC